>NC_141876.1:214418080-215668080 GCF_056163025.1 Triticum urartu
CTCACACAAATCCCCTACTAACTAATGCAACTAGAGCATAAATCACTACACTTGCAAGAACAACAAGTACTAGAAACAAATCTAATTTTTCCCTACTTTTTCTCTGCTCATCTAATTTATTCCTCTCTTTCTTCATCCTCTGAATGTCTTGTTCCTTGTCAAGCAAAGCATTTTGTAGCTTCTGGTTGTCATTTGCAAGCTTTCCAATTACCACCCTTGATCTGCCCTGCCATGCATCATCCATCCACCTCAAATACCCACAAGAGTTTAACCCCTGTACATTTCAAATTACAGAAACACATCCAGTCAAAATTGTCATACGGTGCAAAATTCAGTGAAACAAATAAAAAAACTTATCTCATACCTCGTATGGACAACTCAGAAATCGTCGGCCTGCATCAAATCCTTCATTGCAAACCCTAATAACTGGCGTCAATTTGCACCCACATTCAGCCGCACCAAATCCTTCATTGGAAACCCTAATTCCGCATGCCCCCTAAAATTCCAAAGTGAAATCAAAAACAAGAAATACAACAAGAAAATCGAGGAAAGAACATACCTTCATCGCTTTTTTGGAGCCAAAACTAAGCTCTGATGTGACTATCCACTCGCCATCCATGTCGCATCCGGTGCCAGAGCCGCCGCCGCCGCCTTGGTTGACAGAGCCGCCGTCGGTTTGGTCCAAGCCGCCGTTGACAGAGCCGCCGGCTTGGTTGAAAACGTTGTTCCCAACGCCTCTCCATGGCGCATGACCGCGTCGTCTCTCCATGGTGCACGACCGGGCCGTCGCGTCACCTTCGCAGCTAGGGATTTGAAGAAGGGGATTGGGATACAGAAAGAATGGCCACGGGTTAAATCTCAGTAAACTAAGGGGGGTAACTGCAAAGATACAAATGCATACACGGCCGACCCCATTGCGTGCGTGGCAGCCCATCTGTCCACTTTGCATGCGTTTTGTAGCTAAACGAATCCGCATCAGAGTTAATGTATGACTTTTATGGTTTTTTTTGTTTGTGTATGAATCCGTTACCGCCGCGAAAGTTTATGTACCCCAGGTGTAATTAACTCTAATTCTAATTCAAAGGGTCACAACATATCATAATTGCTCTGTGTTCATAGAATAATACGGAAATTAAAGAAACCAATAGTATCATGTCCATATGCCTTACAGGCTACTAACTAGCTCCATCTTCATTCTGTATGCGGTGGTCAGCTAAAGTTACTATTAAAATAATAACCATGTTATCCATTATATAGCTTAGTAACTCACACAATGAAACCTTCAAACAAATTCCCTTGGTCTAATCAATTTACCAAATCCTGCCAAACAGGTTTGTAAAATCAGCAAAGATCTGTCATTTGCATCAACACTATGACATTTTAGACGCATCCAGTGAAACGTTCTTCACGCATCCAGTGAAACGTTCTTCACGCATCCAGTGACTGGACTGCAAGTGGAGATGGGGAACATGGAGGGCGTCAGCGTACTGCATGACCTCGTGGTCGGAACTGCAAGCCGCCGCCGATAGAGCCGCATGTTGCTCTGGGCCGAGCTGCACAAAATATATAAGTGAAATGCGCCTCCCATCCCATTAAAAAGAAGTGAACCGGTCGCTCATAGCGATGCGTTAGCCAGCCACACAAATTGGTGCCCGAGCCTTTTTTGTGTGGACTGCGCAGAGGGCGAGCTGCACGATGTGCACTGCCGTACTGCACATCCATGGCCACGCACACGTGAAACTTGAACCAAATGAGCTGCAGGCAGTGGACGGAAGCTCGGGCGCAGTTCACTGGTTTTTGGGTACTGTACCGACGACCCAAGTGCCCTGCAACGGAAGAGCAACCTGCATTGCTCGCCGTGAGTGAAGAACAAACATTGAAGAATTTGATCTGGGCATTTTTTGTACCTGCGGCATGGATGGAGGTGTCAAGGAACTACATGTCGGTGAAGAGAGAGCTCCACGCGAGGGGTTCGCCGATCTGCACATCGTGGTCGTCGGTGGGCACCTGATCGAGTGAAGGACACGGGTGGTAGTCTTTCTTCTTTCCCTGTTGACGTTGGCAGTAGGGGGGAAATGAGTGTGAGCGCTGACAGTAGGGTGGACTGCATGGCAGGAGCAACCCAATCCCCTGCGAATCCAAAATGAACCTCGCCGGCGTCAAGGTGGATTTCCTCTCTCGCCGGCGTCGAGATGCAACAAATCGGTGCCCAGTGGAAGCTCGGGGGGAGGAAGGGTTTGTGGGCTAGGGGCCGCAGAAGAGCCCGGATCTAGAAGATCCTGGAGACGGGGTTGTTGGCGCGTCTGGGCTCTGGGAGCAGCGGGTCGTCGGAGTAGGAGGCAGGGGCATCCGGCGGCGCCACGCTCCACCTGCACCGGGCGGTGGCGGGAGTCCCCAAATCCAGTGTAGCCGCTGATGGCGACGGTGGATCCACGCCGGATCCAGGTCGGGACAGGCAATGGAGGGCTGTGGGCCAGGTGGAGAGGGCGACGCGTGGTGGTGGCCGGGGCGGGGCCGCGCGTGGTGGTGGACGTGGCGGGGTGGCGGGTGGTGCTGGCCGGGGCGGGGCAGCGCGTGGTGCTGGCCGTGGCCGGGCGGCGGGCGGTGGTGGCCGAGACGGGGCAGCGCGCGGCGGTGGCCGGGGTGGTTCTAGCCGGGGCAGGCGGTGCGAGGTGTTGGCCGCCCCGGCGTGTTGGGCGTGGGGTTGGTGCGTGGGGTGGATGAGATAGTGGGCGGGTGGGTGGGTGGGCGGGCGGGCGTGGTTTATTTTCGGGTAGGAAGCAGTCCGAAACTGTTAACAGAATAAGACCCAGAGTCAGGAGAATAAGATTGTTACCCACCTTTTTTTATATATACTAGTAAGCTTGCACGTGCCAACGCACGTCTCAACTAATTCTAATATACAAATATATGTGAGAATAACATACATAAAAAGATGGTTTGGTTGCACTAAAAAATATTACAAATCAAGAAAATATTTTTCAAGCAGCATCATATGCATAGAGCCAAAAATACACAATTATTTTTGATTTTACAGAAATTTCAAATTGTTCTGAAAATTTTCATTTTTTGTCAAAATTTGACAAAAAATGGGATGAATTAAATTTAAATGTATTTTCAAATCTATGTAAAACTTCCCCAGAATTATCAGTAGTATATTAGACAGAAAAATTGGCATTATTTAGGCATTGTCATGTCATCATGGGTACTCCACATTACAGAATTGCCACATAAATTTGGTGTCCATAATCCATGAGCCTGTCACATCATTATCACATATTACAAAGTAAAAGGCTCACAATACATTAGCCTCACACATGACCTCAATCCAAGGCTCACAATACATAAACCACACACATGAGCTCAATCCAAGGTTCACAATACATTATACACGAAGTGTTGCTTCAATTGATTTTGTTCTTGATGCATTGAGCTCAGTTCCAGCTTGGAGAAGATCCTCATATTTTCCATCTTGGGCGATATGACCATCCTTGAGCATGTGCCATGAGAAAAATAAAGCACAAATGAGAGACCAAGGGCCCATTATCCCATGAACATTCTAATGAGAAATGTTACAAAAGATGGCAAAACTTTCATGCAGAATCTGTTGTATTATTCTCATCAGGAAACATGCATAAACAACACATCGAATTGAACAACTTAACTTGCTGATAAATTTGAAACAACATATATACCATGTGCATTAGCCTCTAAAAAGTAGTGCTTCGATTGTAAGGATAATGTTATTACCAGTATGAAGTCAGCAGCTGGTATGAACCCGACTTGATGGGTTACAAGAATTACTGTTTTGCTAGCTAGTGCCCCCAATATATAATCCCGCGACACATAATCAGACATGTTATGAAACAGAGGCACCTTTAAAGAAAATATGCCTCTGTCACCAATGATCTGTGAATGACACGATTACCTGGCTATGGTTGTATGCTTCTCTTGCTCTTGCAGGTATCGAGGTAAGAATCTGCTTTGCTCGAGATATAGAATCAGCACTGCAACAAGATGAAGCATCAGGTACCAATGCTAGTAATTCTTGAAAGTGGATACCAATGATAGTTACTCAGGTTGTCAAAATCATGAAATATTAAAATATAACAAATTTGTACTTATACATCAGGCATAAAAATAAGAGTTCATTGCACTATTAAGACATAAACTTGCAGCGCCGGTAGAATTTCAAACAAAAACTTGCAAAATGACTCAACCGGGCCCGTAAAATTGCTTTGCGGGACAACAAATTAATTATCACTTAAGATGTATTTTAAAATAGAACAGCAGAGGGTGGAGTCATGTTGCTGCGTAAATACAATAATATATATATGTTCCATCCATTAGGTCTCCGATAGTTTGTAAAATAAGAACATTGAATCTACTAATTAATCCCCCAACCTCCCATTGTCAAACATAACAAGTAATTAGAGAAGATAATTTTGTCATGATACTTCTTAATACAACATGATTTGAGTATACAACATATATTGATCTCAAGAAAAAAATCTGGTTGAAAAAGAAAATAGAACTACAATTTAGACTGGTCAGTATAACATACTACCGTAGGTTGTTCCCTCTTTCCTCATGATGGCACGTAAATTTCTCCCACGCACTCTCTGTATACTCTCTGTTTCTTGTGATTCAGATTAAAGGGGAATTTGTCAAATAGGCATATAAATACATTGCTTAGAAGTTGAAAACAATATGTAGTTCCATTTAATTCTAGAAAGCTAGTACTATAATATGATATTTGGGAAACGCTTGCCTGCTATCAGCCGCCTCCTCTATGTGACGCGTGTACACGGGTCCTTTGCGTCACTACATACATGAGGCATAATCTCTATGCCACAGAATATACCATTAATTATCATGGTCGAGGATAGCAAAATACAAACCCCAAAGTGAGATATATCCAGAGAATTTAAGCCTCTCAGTGTAAAAAAAATCTGGCCAAAATATATACTTTTTGAAAGGAAATCATGTCCTAAATGAATAGCCTGCACGCCGCACACAATATTAAATGTCTCCTAAATATGTAGAATAGTTATAGCTCCTGTCGGGTGGGCAGGCGGTGCAGGTCTGTCTGGGCCAAGAAAAGGCTTCGCTGACCTCTATTTGCAAACAAAATTTTAATGCAAACTTTAATGTAGTTGCACGTTCATGGCTGATCAGGCATAAATGAATGATTGAGATGGAACTAAAATATCAAACTATAATTGTTGAATGATTGGTAATGCGACTCGTAATCAGAATAACAAAGGAGATAAAAACATATGAAACTCGATACCCTTTAGAAACAAATGTCACCCGCTCCTTCCTCGGCAGCTTTGTGTCAATCTCATCACCCACGTTCACAAGAACAACTCCCATGTGCAACCAAATGTGACCCGTCTCTAGCCTGCAGGCATACAAGTGAGATGGATGTTGACTTGCTCTTGCATGAGTAGTAGACGATCCTTATGAATCTTGTTCAAATACCTCACTGTGCCAGCTTCATCTTGCTGTAAGTGTTTAGAGTATACAACAAAGACTTATTCAGGCTTTACCACAAAAGTAGAAAGCAATTGTTAGACACATCTATTTTTTTGCATAACCAGCAGGCACACCTCATGCTTACTTCCCATAGCAAACTCTCGTGCAGAAGCATGTTGGGCACATCACCTGGATGGCACAAACATGCATGAATTAGGATAGCCTGGGTATATCAGCTTTTAATTCTTTTGCATATAAACATGCTACTACAGTAAAGTGTGCCACTAAGGTATATGCGTATAGCTACGGATGTTTCCAGTATACCTGAATATTTGCTTGGCCATCAACATGTTTGAATGACGGAACATCTCCAGTTAACTGACAAAAGTCATCTTAAAAAATTACAGGGATCTTGAAGGTAAAAAGTGGCAAGTCCACACTGAGAAAATTTAGCAATACACTGGAAATACTGATGGATACTCATGGACATAAGTTCTCTAGAGTATATTAGTCATTGACATATTAGAACCTCGCATGATATTAGTCAATTATTAGCCATTGAATTTCAGGTTGTCTGTGTGGTAAAAGTATTACCATCTAAAATTCCTTACATATGCTAATGCAGGGCCGACCATTGCTCTACTTGTTAACGGATTTTAGACAAAAGCACACCATAGATGTTTCGGTACAGAAAGACAAAGCTCCTCCAGGTTGTACGGATGCCTAGAAATGTAGTATAACAAACAAGACGTGCTCTTTTTGAAATTTCAAATAGCGTGGCCTCATAGAAAAGCTCATGCGCGTGACTGATCAAACTGGTCATGGCATAATAAGAAAGCACGCACCGTATCGGGCTAGGATGTTCTCATTCTACAAGATTTGGCCGTTGTGGATCAGCCGATGGTGTGGCGGCCACACCTTAGAGCTCTTGGGACGACCACCTTGAACATCCGGACGGTGGTAACCAGGTCGGCCACGGACTTGGAGCCAGGGCCGGTCCTGAGAATTTAGGGGCCTGGGGAAAGACAACAAAAAGGGGCCCTAACCCCTAAGGCCACATAAACATATGCTGTTTTTCTATTTCAGTTGCAAATAAATACTCGATACACTATAATTTTGTTGCCTTATCATCTTAGTTATTCAGAAAAGTGGGTTCATAAACATTCACAGTAAAAGTTGCAGTCAATTGGCATGTTTTTTATTAGGTGAATAAGTAACAGTTTCATGCTTACTCAATATATTGTCATCCTATAATTTTTCATTAGGTTGTTCCTCAGCAGTAACTAAGCTAGTTGTTCTGAATTCCTAGCAGTAGAAGTACTTGTCTGTATTCTAACAAATTGTTTATGCTCCTTTCGAGGCCTCAGTCAAGTCATATGCCAGTTTTCATTCTCATTACCAGATGGATATACTAACAATCTTGCTAATTAGCACACAAATATATAGGGTACAAGTAATTAAGAACACTGCTGATCAAATAAAAAATTCTAAGAAAGGTATGGAGCAAGATATTTGGATGGCTAGAAAAATATAAATTGCTAAATTTTGTTGCTGCTTACAAGTCACGAACATACATCTCAGTTCCTCTTTTCGAATCCCAATCAAAACATGAAATCAGAGTGAGAAAGAGATATGTATGAGGATGATCTTTATGAATGAATGAACGATCTCACAAGACTATAGAAGAGGGGAATTGAGTTGAGAAGCAATTAATCACAATCTGGAAAATCGTAATACCTTCTTCCACTAATTGCGCCCTGCAGCCGGAAATCTCGATTAGACGTCCTCATACATATCTGTGAGGCGTTCTCGACCTTGGCAAGGCTGAGTCTCATGCTGATTTGTTTCCAATTGGGGAAGAGATGGAATTAAGCCGAGAAGATTGCGTGTGTGACAAGCCGAGGATGAACATCATGTACGCACAGGCAGCTCGCCCGGGCAGCTCTGGGTCAGGTCCTTGCAGCAGGCCAAGACGGGGCAGTTGTCGCGGCCCTTGTGCGGGGTCACGGAGAGGCCCACGTTGAAGCTGTCCACCACGCTCACCCCGTAGGACGATTGCTCGTTGCCGCCGTGGTGGAGGGAGACCTGCGGTGGAGAACTGGAGCCGCCCGTCGCAGTCGCCTGTCGCGCAGCCGGTGCGCGCCCAGATGCGGCTGGACCAGGCGTGGGTGGGCGCCGGGAAGGAGCGGTGGGAGAGCGACGGGAGGAAGAAGCTGCCCCCTCCAGGACCTCACTGCCGGTGTTCCCCTGGATGCCCGGCCAGATCGGGTTCACGACGGTCAGGGTCATCGGTGGTATGCGTGCGGAGCGAACGGCATGCTAGGGGCGGCGATGCGGGTGCAGGGAGGGCGGCTTGGCACCGAGGATGCGGGGACGGGGAGGTGAGGCGCCGATCGGGAGAGGAGGGAGGTTGGGGATGGAGCGCTCTTGTGCATGCGAACGTGCGAGGAGGAAGTGGTGCGCGGCGTGCGTGCGATCAGTCTAAGCAGTTTTTCTCAGAAGAGGTGGAGGAGTTTAGGAGTGGCAGGATGGGTAATTAAAGTGTAAAACACGTTTGATGTGTTGGAGTGATTTAGACCATCAGATCATATGCTTTAATGGATGAGATGATTCGGTTCTCCGCCCTCTCGTCCTTTTATAGTGGTAGTAGATACGGCTTCTACACAGCATTTCCATCATCATTATCCATACATCCTACGTAGGTGAGTTAGAATGCACTTGATCCCGAAAAGGTATATATCTTTCAAACCAGAGGAGTGCTTCGAACTTACAATAGTACATAATATCCAACAAAAGAGGGTGGTGCTACAGCAGCTGGTTACATGGCTCAGTTTAGATATCAGTACAAATCAAGTTGTGCATATTTGTTGTTGGCATGAACTACATCGCCGCATGTCGGGTTTGCAAAAGCCATCCACGCATGGAAGCTTGATGCCTTTCACACACTGAAGATTATCTGGCAATAAGCTGTGTTGACGAATCTCTGGATATGGTGATTCATGAAACCCATGGTATGATGTGTAAACACAGTCCCCCCTGAAGAATGGAAGTTGCATAGCACGGTAATCATCGCCGGTGATATGATCAATGATTGGTTGGATGATCGGATAATTGAGCCCGGGGAACATGGAGTGGTTGTCGAGGTTGTAAACCCGCCTCCAGTTGAATACGCCTGGCCCAACAGAGCTGGGATATTTCTCGAACATGAAGCATCCATAGCCATCAATGTCAGGAACGCTCCAGGCATTGTACTGCAGGTGGTTTGATGTAAGGGTTTGGTCAATTTGGTACGTGCGAATGAGCATCAAATGACCGTCGTCAGCTGAACGAGCGATAAACCACCAACCATCGACTAGTATGATTCCAGGTCCTAGAATCATGAAGTCCAGCGCATTTGCGTCTACTACAACAATTCAAATTGGAGACCAAAAGTACAAAAATAAACAATCATGTTCAGAGTATGTGTGGAATTAAGATTATTATAACAGTGACACATATCATAGATAGAGAATTGCAATTGCATGGTCATAGTCATACCCCAAGTTAAAAAATAAGCCAATGTCTTTCATATTCTAGCAATATGTCATGGTTCAAACATCATGTAACAATGAGAGGAAAACAGCTATGACATGGCCTACTCATATTCTACAATAGCACTTATTACTGTTCTCATATCAACTCTAAGCAAATAACATGCGTTGTTTTAAAAATCTTGCAAATGAGAGTAACATACAACAATCATGAGATTATGCTCATAATATCTATTCTAACAATCATTAGATGCCAATTGTTATCATATCAACTCTAACAATAACATGTGTGGTCATAAAAATCTAGGAAATGAGAGGAACATATAGCAATGATGTGTTTATAGACATACTATCTATTCTAAATTCATAACAATGAACAAGCAGTCATATTCATAAGGTAAAGATGAGATCGAAAAATTACACGACGATAGATTCCACCAGTATAGGCAGCCAATCTGTGCGTCGACCGTGTAAACGATGCCATCGGGCACTATAGCATCAGACATAAATGTTGCCTCAGTAGGATTGACAATGAGCCATAACCATGTATGGCGATCGGATTCCAGATAGACTAATCCCATGTTGAACAAGGCAATGAGCTTATAATCCATGTAGTCTTCTGATGGTGTGGGCACTTCGCAGATTACAACTTTTAGCAAACAGAGATCGAGTCAAAAGCTCGATGCGTCTCGTGCGTAGTAGGAAGGAGTGTCTGGCGGGCCGCGAGGCTCGATGGCAGCGGTATCCAACGATGGAAGGGTGATCTCTCGCTGGGTGTAGATATCCACGAGACGCCACGGACTACCGGATTGGTCGATGAGGATGATCCAGTTGGCCTTCATACCCGCCCAGTAGTGGCCGCGCATGAAGGACAGGTGGACCGGTAGTGGTAGCATGTCGAGGGGCACCACGACAACCTCCATAGGACCGTCAAGTCAGTGTCTGGGCCACCTGCGAGGATCGGGCATCAGTAAGCAGGGTGCATTGAAAAGAGCCGGCCGGTTGCAGATGAGTAGACGGTGCAAAGACACCGAGCATGCGGCCAGAAGGACGGTGCTGAGCAGGTCCATACAATTATAGATCTTCTCCAAGAGAACATCAGGGAGGGAATTCCAGCGTGGCTCTGCGTGTCAGCCGGTTCTGTCATAGGGTTTCTTAGGGCGCGGGGTTTTCAGTGCCTGCGAGCCAGCGGGGAAGTGGATTTGGGCGGGTGGGCGAAGAAGATGGCGTGTGTGGCCGAGCAGTGAGCGGGGGGATATGGTACGCGCGAGCTACCAAGGAAGATGGCGCGGGAGGGCGAGCAGTGAGCGGGGGGAAATGGTGTGCGGTCGACGATGGGGAAGAGAGGAGGAAAAAGAAGAGAGGAGGAGGAAGAGTGAAAGATGGGTAAGAAAGTGCATTAAATCTCAATTCTACTAGTACTACTACCAGGATATACCATCCTTCGGAGTGTAAATAGTTACGCCGATGACATGTGGGTTTACCTCAAGAGGGATCATATGTCAGTTAATGGAGGAGAAAGGTGCATAGGCGTATTTGCGGAAGCGTGCTCCACTCGCAAACATGATGGTAGTACTGGGTAAGGCTGATTTGGTAACACCAACACGCTCGTTCAGCTTATTAATTAAGTGTCCCATCTGCTGCAGCATGTATTGTCACTTCACTATGAAGATTAGTTGAATAGTTCTCTCTGACCGAGATGGGGAATAATGGATCACGAAGACTTCCTATCTATGATATCCCTATGCCACTACGTTCACTTCACTCATTTTGCTCCATACGTAGTCACTTGTTGAAATCTATAGAAAGACAAATACTCCGTATTTGGAAACAGAGGGAGGCTTTTACTCCGTATTTGGAAACAGATGGAGTATCACCATATGGAGGGAACGTAGGAAGCTTGAAATATGAACATGTCAATGGGAGGAGTAAAAGCCTCATGCATGCATGCATGCAACATGCAACACTCTCACGTACACATGGACACATGCAACACTCACCCATGCGGCACACAACACACGATGCAACACACACGCTCACGCTCAAGTGCTCAACCTACTCTCTACGTCCGTGAAAGACTGTACATTTAGATATTTACACATTGACCGGGGCATAATTAACGCCCAAAAGTAGTAGACTTATGTGTGCATGCGACCATTGAGAGAAGAAGATTAAATGAAGGTTGTTGCATGATGTAATTAAGGATAGACATGTAGCCTATAGTTAGAGCACAAGTTGGTGCATTAGTCAATCAATATCGATTTAGATTAAAGGCTAACTGCATACGAAGAGTAGATGTACACTCTTTGTTTTTTAGCCGATGTACACTCTTTGTTGGAAGACCGAGGGAGTACACATGCATGCACTCGCATATACAACCAGGGTGGTTCGCGCACAAGGGTTGGACTCCTGTCGCGCCTGCGTAACATTTTGTTTAACTGATTTCTTTCCTCTACCAACTGACAGGTGGGACCCATAAACCAGGTGACAATCTAACCAGTCAATAAAGTGCCACGTCGACAATGTGGCCGGTTAGTAGGGTGCAATATGGTGCTCTACGATGAGCTAGTGATCGTATAATCACCTCAAAACTATATATAGTGACCGTAAATAGCGTATTATTACATACATTGATCGCCAGTGTATTTTCTCGTTTCAAATTAAGCCATGTTAACCGAAAAGGACGCAGTATGGACTAGTACTAATACTACTTTGATGTGTCCCGTCAACTCACCGAATGAGGAAAAGCTTGCTTACTACGCCTCTCCATCCCCCACGCGCGCAGTGGCTCACAGGACGAGGAGAGGGTTTTGACTACAGCGCCCTCTCCCTCTTCCTCGCCCTCGCCCTCACGGTGGACGTGCAACAGTTCAATCGGTGTCAGATTGCCAGAAGCATATTGTATTATAGTATCATCATTATTGGACCTTCCGAAGAGGCGAAGAGCCAAGTGCAAGGTTCACACGAGTACGAACTGTTGAACCTCCCGAAGAGGCAAAGTGCCGAGTGCAAGGTTTTATAGGAGTTGTCGTCCTAGTAGGAGTATACTACAACTATAGCGAATGATGCTATTGTATGATGCCGCCATGTCACCTATATGCAAAGTTGTGCCACCTTTTTTTTTCTTAAAGAGCGTGTTGGAGCCCGTGCAACAACCACACAAGTTGCACATACACATATCACATTTACCATGAATAAATTCTAAAGGACAAATGCTAGTATGCCACACAAGTTCATCTCCAATTCATGTGATAAATTTGTGCACGACTTGTCTACATATATTCATAGTGCTACTGTTCACAATTTACCATACTCCACATACACGTTATAGATGGGCTACATGTCCTCCTCCATCCAGTCCCAGGTGTTCTTCATGGATGGCATGATCCATAGCGGTGGGAAACAGGAATCATTGTCGCATCTTTCTAGCCCGGTTCCACACGATGGAGACTCATCCAAGCTGATGCGGCATAAATCAGGGATAGCGTGCCCCAGCATGTTGTTCATCCGCCGGTGTGCACTGAAGACACCACCATGCTTCATGAACGGCAGGCCTTTGGTGTCGTGCACGGAAGGTGGCATCCCCTTCACAATGGGGAAGTTGTCCTCAATGAAAAGCGAGTACTCTCCAAGAGTGTACCTCGGCACCAACATAGCATCACGGGGGTCGAACTCGGCGCCGTTCATCTGGTACACACGGCATCTCAGATCTGGACACATGGTGACGTACACAGTCAAGGTCCATGCATAATAATGTTGTGCTCAAATATGGCGGTCAGTAATACTATGCAACAAATAGTACTACTCCGATATAGAGGAAGTAAAATAACCGGCTTATTATATATAGTCACTCTTGGCTACATGGATGATATAGTAAGACATGGAAAAACAAAAATGGTGGCAGCTAGTGGGTTCAAGTCTTCAAGGGCCTAGCTAGCTACATGCGTCCTCCAAGGTAAAAAGTATTCCTACTAGTACTAGTAAGTAGTACAACAATGAAAGAGAAGGCGAGAGGGTTAAAAATATAATACTAAATGGAATACCTGGGTAGATGGTGACGGTCCGATTGTGGTAGATTGTGTGACCATGTTTCACATTAGTGGTACCATAGGTAACGACTTCTAAGATAGTTGATCCCAATATGTCAAGGTTCCAGGTTAGACCGAATCGCGGATGCAAATGCACATCCAGGATCGACGAACTTATTTTGATCGGGGGATGACTGATCTCTGCAAAACAATGGAGTGCCGTTAGGGATACAAATGATGGTTTGAGCATTCTGTTTGTAATCTCCCGTACCATAGGATGGCTGTGACGCCCCCGATTCAATCGTACACTAATCATACACGCAAACATGTACGATCAAGATCAGGGACTCACGAGAAGATATCACAACACAAATCTACAAATAAAATAAGTCATACAAGCATCATATTACAAGCCAGGGGCCTCGAGGGCTCGAATACAAGAGCTCGATCATAGACGAATCAGCGGAAGCAACAATATCTGAGTATAGACATAAGTTAAAGAAGTTTGCCTTAAGAAGGCTAGCACAAACTGGGATACAGATCGAAAGAGGCACAGGCCTCCTGCCTGGGATCCTCCTAAACTACTCCTGGCCGTCTTCAGCGGGCTGCACGTAGTAGAAGGCACCTCCTGAGTAGTAGTAGTAGTCATCGACGGTGGCGTCTGGCTCCTGGGCTCCAACGTCTGGTCGCAACAATCGAGTATAGAAAGGGGGAAAAGAGGGAGCAAAGCAACCGTGAGTACTCATCCAAAATACTCGCAAGCAAGGAGCTACACTACATATGTATGCATTGGTATCAATTGGAATAAGGGTATCATATGTGGACTGAACTCCCTAAAGCCGGAATAAGAGGGGGATAACTAGTCCTGTCGAAGACTACGCTTCTGGTAACCTCCATCTTGCACCAGGAGAAGAGAGTAGAAGGTAAGTTCACCAAGTAGCATCATGTAGCATAATCCTAACCGATGATCCTCCCCTCGTCGCCCTGTGAGAGAGCGATCACCGGTTGTATCTGGCACTTGGAAGGGTGTGTTTTATTTAGTATCCGGTTCTAGTTGTCATAAGGTCAAGGTACAACTCCAATTCGTCCTGTTACCGAAGATCACGGCTATTCGAATAGATTAAATTCCCTGCAGGGGTGCACCACATAACCCAACACGCTCGATCCCATTTGGCCGGACACACTTTTCTGGGTCATGCTCGGCCTCGGAAGATCAACACGTTGCAGCCCTACCTAGACACAACAGAGAGGTCAGCACGCCAGTCTAAATCCTATGGCGCAGGGGTCTGGGCCCATCGCCCATTGCACACCTGCACGTTGCGTGGGCGGCCGGAGAGCAGACCTAGAAACCTCCATTACAAAGGAAGTTGCGTTACGCGGTCCAACCCGTCGCGCGCCGCTCAGTCGCTGACGTCACGAAGGCTTCGGCTGATACCACGACGTCAAGTGCCCATAACTGTCCCCGCGTAGATGGTTAGTGTGTATAGGCCAGTGGCCAGACTCAGATCAAATACCAAGATCTCGTTAAACGTGTTATCTTGAAATAACCGCGAACGCCGACCAGCGCCAGGCCCACCTCTCTCCTAGGTGGTCTCAACCTGCCCTGTCGCTTCGCCACAAAGATCCACACCGAGGGCCGTTGGGGCAAAGGTCCTTTCAGCCCCCAATTCATGAATCACTCGCAGGTGCTCCATGAGCAGACCCGACTTTAGTCACCACATGTATCATGTATAAAGCATATAGTATATACCCGTGATCACCTCCCGAGTGATCACAGCCCGATAGTATAGCATGGCAGACGGACAAGTAGGTAGGGCCACTGATGATAAACTAGCATCCTATACTAAGCATTAGGATTGCAGGTAAAGGTAACAACAGTAGTAGCAAGGACAGGCTATGCATCAGGATAGGATTAACGGAAAGCAGTAGCATGCTACACTACTCTAATGCAAGCAGTATAGAGGAGAGTAGGCGATATCTGGTGATCAAGGGGGGGCTTGCCTGGTTTCTCTAGCAAGAGAGAGGGGTCGTCAACTCCATAGTCGTAGTGGGTAGCAGCGGCGTCGGTCTCGGTGTCTAGCGAGAGAAGAGGGGGAAGAAACAATAAAGATTTAAGCAAACAGATGCATAGCGATGCATGACATGACATGTATCGGTGCGAGGGGTGCCCTAACGCGGTATGAGGTGATACCGGCGAAGGGGGAAAACATTCGGGAAAGTATCCCCGGTGTTTCGCGTTTTCGGGCAAAGGAGCCGGAGGGGGAAAGTTGCGAGTTTGGTCTGTTAGGGGTGTGTGGCGGATGAACGAGCTACGTATACGGGTTCGTCTCGTCGTTCTGAGCAACTTTCATGTTGAAAATAATTTAATCCGAGTTACGAATTAAAAGATATGACATCAGCATGGTGTCATGCTGACGTCAGCAGCCAACAGGGTTGACTGGTCAACCTGACCAGTAGGTCCCATTGGTCAGTGACACATTTTAATTAACCTAATTAGTATTAATTAGGGGGGTTGGCCCCACTGTCATTAACTACTTAATTAGCTATTTAACTAATTAGGTTAATTAGATAATTAATGTTTAATTAGTGATTAGGTTAATCATAGCAGGATTAATTAAGCTAGTTAATTCTTTAATTAATTAACTAAGTTAATTAATTAATTAATTAATATTTTTATTTATTATTTTTTAAACCTCTTTTTTTTTCTTTTAACGTTCTGGGGGCATGGGCCCCCACATGTCTATGGCCCAGGGCCTTAATGGTCACAAGGGAAGCGGGCGCGGGGCGCTGCGGTTACGGGCGATGCTGGGCGTCAGGCACCAGCCCGACAGGGCCCTCGCCCAGGCCATCCGCGGCACAGTGGGGCGCCAGCGGGTGTGGCTGCGACTGCCGGAGCAGTAGCAGCAAGGGAGCGGCGCGAACGGGAGAGGCCCAGCGAGGGGAAACGAGATGCGGTAGAGCAGAGGCGAGCGAGGTCGGGAAGGGGTCGGCTGGCGGAGGCGGGCTCGAGCAGTTGGTAGCAGCGGCAAAAAGGGGGGCAACGGCGGCAGCTAAAGCAGCAGCGAGGGGAGGTACGCGCCGACGGGCGCAGGAGCTAGGTGAGGAGGGACGCGGGTGCACGCACAGGGTGCGGTCGGTAGGGGGCCGCGGGCGCCGTTTCGAGTGGCGCGATGAGCTGCGGCGGTTGCCGCGTGGTTGAGCGCGAGCGCGGTGACCGTAGGGATGGAAGATTCGGTCGGACAGGGAGGTCCTCACCGGCCCTGTAGTTGTGCAACGGTATGCTCGATGGAGGGGCTGGAGGTGCGTTCCCGGCAACGGTGCGGCGGATGGCGACGTCGGGGGCCCTTTTCGGTCCAGGAATGGGGAGGAGGGTGAAGACGACGGCGAGCGACGGGCGGGGCGGCGCTGGTGATGCTCGAGGAGGCGGGTTCCTGGTGTGGATCGGGGGCGAAGGAGAGAGGCGATGGTGTCCGGGGCCCGCTGCCCTACCTAGATCCGATCGGGGGGGGGAGGAGCGAGGGGATCGTTTCCCCGATCCAGATTGGATCGGGAAGGGGGAGGAGAGAACGAGGGAGTGGGGGAAGTGGTGCGGTTGGAGGTTAGGGTTTCAGGGGCATGGGTATAAGGGGCGGCCGGCTGGGCCTCTGCCCAGTTGGGCCAGTGGCCTGGCCGGTTGTGGCCTGGTGGGCCGAAGCCCAAGGGGCCGGGGGGGTTCTTTTCTTTTATTTTTGCTTTCTGTTTTGTTCCTTTTCCTTTTCCTTTTATTTATTTTCTTTTACTGTTTTAATTCAACTTAGGGCATATAAGTATTTTATAAATTTGTGTTTTCTTTACTATAATTACCTATGTGATATTTGGCACTAACCGAACATTTTTGTTTTGATGTTTGAAAACTTTTGATGTTTGACAATATTTAAGAATTTGAAAGTTTCGAACCGACGCGAGATTAGCAACAGTAAACGAGGTGATGTGGCGTCATTAGCAGAGGTTCACTGTAGCTTAAATATCCGGGCGTCACAATTCTCCTCCACTACAAGAAATCTCGTCCTGAGATTTAGGAGGTAGAAGGAAACAGTGCGGGGTATTCATCACGCAGGCGGTCCTCGCGTTCCCAAGTGGCTTCATCTTCAGAATGGTGCTACCACTGGACTTTGAGGAACTTGATCGCCTTCTGACGTGTTCGGCGTTTAGCTTGGTCGAGAATGCGGACCAGATGCTCTTTATAGGAGAGGTCCTGTTGCAATTCGAGCACTTCATGATCCACTGCTCGGATTGGATCCTTGAAGCAACGGCAGAGTTGTGACACGTGGAACACATAGTGAACCTAGGAAAGGTTCGGCGGAAGCTCCAGTTGATATGCCACTTTTCCACGCCTTTCGAGAATAGTGAAGGGACCGATATAGCGTGGATCTAGCTTGCCCTTGATCCCGAAGCGGTGAGCACCCTTCATTGGTGTAACTCAAAGATAATCCTTTTCGCCAGGTTGATGGACCATGTCTTGGTGATGACGGTCATACTGACTTTTCTGACGTGACTGAGCAGTCTTGAGATTCTCGCGAATAATGCGAACTTGTTCTTCGGCCTGTTGGATAATATCCGGACCGAAGAGTGGACGTTCCCTAGTTTCTGACCAGTTCAGAGGGGGCGACACTTTCGTCCATATAGCACTTCGAAGGGGGACATCTTCAGACTAGCTTGATAGCTATTATTATAAGAGAACTCGGCATATGGAAGAGATTCCTCACATTTCTTGCCGAAGGAAATTACACAAGCTCGAAGCATGTCTTCGAGAACTTGGTTGACACGTTCAACCTGTCCTTGCAACCGAGGATGAAACGCCATACTGAACGACAGATGAGTTCCCATAGCTTCTTGGAAACTTGCCCAAAATCTTGAAGTGAATAAGCTGCCACGATCTGAACTGATAACCAGTGGAATACCATGAAGTGAAACAATTCTGGACATGTAGAGAGTAGCAAGCTGACTAGCAGTGATTGTCTCTTTGACCGCCAGAAAATGTGCAACGTTAGAAAGCCGGTCAATGACGACAAGAATAGCATCATTACCTTTCTGCGATTTGGGAAATCCAGTGACGAAGTCCATTTCAACATGGTCCCATTTCCATTCGGGAATAGAGATAGGTTGCAGAGTTCCAGCAGGCCTTTGATGCTCTACTTTGATACGGCGGCAAACGTCACACTCAGCAACATAACGAGCAATGTCCTGCTTCATATTAGACCACCAGAATCTTTGACGAATATCCTGGTACATCTTTGTACTACCAGGATGGATGGACAGAGGCGTATCATGAGCTTCTTGCATAACCCTTTTAGTGTTATCCAGGTTTTTCTTCGAACATGGTACCACTAGACGGCCTTTGAAGTATAAGGCGCCATCATCGGCGACAGTGAAGAACGAGGGTTTTCCTTCTGCTAGATGGCGTTTAATCTTATGGACTTCAGAGTCATAACCTTGAATAGTCTTTATACCAGCTACGAGATCTGGTACGACAGCCAGGGTATTTAGGGAACCCTTAGTAACAATAAGAAGATTCATCTTGCGGAACTCCGGGGGAGGGGGAACGAGTGCTCTAGGAGGAACAATATGAAGGTTCAGCTTTCTAAATTCTTCGACAAGCAAGGACTGAACTTTGTGAACCTGGAGGTGGTTGTAGTAAGACTTGCGGCTCAAGGCATCAGCCATTACATTAGCCTTGCCGGGGGTATAGGATATACCCACGTCAAAGTCTGCAACAGTCTCCATCCATCTTTGCTGACGGAGGTTCAGATCTGGCTGAGTAAACAGATACTTCAGACTTTGGTGGTCGGTGAAGATTTCGCAATGATTACGGAGAAGGTAATGTCGCCACTGCTTCAGTGCATGCATGACAGCAGCAAACTCGAGGTCGTGAACTGGGTAGTTTTCTTCATGAGGGCGCAGTTGACGAGAGGCATAAGCAATCACTCTGCGCTCTTGCATTAGGACACAGCCTAATCCTTGACGGGAAGCGTCGCAGTAAATGACGAAGTCCTTCTTAGTATCAGGTGGAGCAAGCACTGGGGCAGAAGTCAACTTGTCTTTGAGCGCCTGGAAACTTTCCTGACATTTGTCTGTCCATTCAAACTTGACACCCTTATGCAACAGATTAGTCAGAGGCCTGGCAATCTTGGAAAAGTTCTCGACGAATCGACGGCAATAGCTGGCGAGACTGAGAAAACTTCGGACTTGCTTGACATTCTTCGGAGGAGTCCAATGAAGAATAGCCTGAACTCGTTCAGGGTTGATGGCAATACCATCGTTGGAGATGACATGCCCAAGATTGGTTACTTCGGGGAGCCAGAATTCACACTTGGAATACTTAGCATATAGTTGATGCTCTTGAAGCTTTTCCAGCACAAGACGAAGATGTTCAACATGTTCTTCTTTGTTCTTGGAAAATACAAGGATATCATCGAGATAAACCACGACGAACTTGTCGAGGTAATCCATGAATATATAGTTCATCAGACGAGAGAAGGTGGCGGGAGCATTCGTTAAGCCGAATGACATGGCGGTGTACTCGTACGACCCATACCGAGTCACGAAGGCGGTTTTTGGGATATCCTCTTCACAAACATGGATCTGGTGGTAACCCAACCTCAAGTCGAGTTTGGAGAATAGTGATGAGGCAGCCAGTTGATCATAAAGATCATTGATCCGAGGAAGAGGGTATTTATCTAAATGGTAGCTTGGTTTATAGGATGGTAGTCTTGGACTAATAGGTTTGTCCCATCCTTCTTCTTAACAAAGAGAGAAGGTGCTCCCCAAGGAGAGCAACTTGGGCGAATGAAACCTTTGACAAGGGATTTGTCGATTTCCTCCTTAAGCTCAATGAGTTCATGTGGCGGCATCTTGTAGGGTTGTTTGGCTATAGGGGTGGTGCCGGGTTTCTAGTCGATGATGAATTCGACAGCTCTAGCAGGGGGGATCTCTGGAAGTTCTTCTGGGAAGACGTCTTGGAATTCACAAACGACGGAAATGTTTTCAATGCCCTCGAGTGGTGCAGCGTTCAACGCATTCAAGGCATAAAGTCGTGCCTCGGTGTTCTGAACTAGATGAGCTTGGTAAGCAATTATTTCGTCATAAGGGTGTAGCAGATGGACGACCTTAGTGGCGCAAAGTATAGAAGCAGTATGCGCTTTCAACCAATCCATTCCCAGAATGAGGTCAATGCTACAGGACTTCAGTATGATGGGAGAGGCAAGGAATTCCAGTCCTTCGATTTCAACGGGGACGTCGTTGCAAATCATGGATGTCCGACATTGGCCCGCGGGAGTGTGCACTAATAGCGAAGTGTTCATGTCCTCACATTTAATGTCGTGCAAGCATGCAAAATCTTCTGACATGAATGAATGCGATGCACCTGTATCAAATAAAACAGATGCCGGTACTGAATTTACGAGGAGTGTACCCATCACAGTAGCGGGCTGGTCTAGAACTTCATTGAGATCAACGTGGTTGGCATGAACACGGCCATAAGACTTGGCATTGTTATTGCGGGGCTGGTTGCTTCCACGGCCAGTTGCAGGAAGGGCCAGTTGATTCTGGTTCTGAAAGAAGTTCCTGGCGAGGTGACCTGGTTGGCTACACTTGTAGCACAGACCATTATTGGGAGTGGGAACAGGAGCTTGGAGTGGTGGAGTCGGAAGCCTTGGCTGCCTAGTTGGTGGGGGAGGTAGACGCGGTGCAGCATAGGACTGCCTTGGAGCAGGTGCAGTTGGCTGGTACATGCTATTGGGAATCCATATCCTACGCTTCTGCGAGGACGGGCCCGAAGATGAGCCCGTGTCATGGTTGCGCCTGTGAGAGCTTTGGTGTTCCTGCAGACCAGTTTCGGCATTGATGGCCTTGTTCACCAAGGTGGCAAAATCAGCAAAGTCATGCACTAGAAGTGCGAGCTTGATATCAGCTTGAAGGCCATCACGGAACATCTCCTGTCTGCGTGCATCAGTTGCAATGTCTTCTTCAGCATAGCGGGACAGATCCAGAAACCCCCGCTGATAAGCTTCCATAGTTTTGTTGCCCTGAGTGAGGTTGTGAAACTTGCGCTTCTTCCGGTCCATGACTCCATGAGGAATGAAGCGAGCACGGAAGGCAGCTTGGAAGTCTGGCCAGGTGATGATTGTTCCAACTGGCAGAGTACGCCTGTGGCTGTCCCACCATTGAGTTGCGGGTCCCTTCAGGAAGAAGGAAGCAAAGGTGACATAGCTGGCAGGGGCTACATCAGCAGACTCCATCTCATAGGTGATGTCACGGAGCCAGTCATCGACATCCAGGGGCTGAGTTCAGCTGCGGTACACAGTTGGGTTCATGCGCATGAAATCCTGCAGAGTTACTGGGGTTGGCTGCTGGTTCATATTGGGGCGAGGAAACTGAGCCATCATATTCTCCATGAACTGGCGATTCATCTCAAGCTGTTGGATCATACCAGCCATGTACTCAGGTGGTGGTGGGGCGTTGCCACCACGACCACGACCACCTGGTCTAACCATCCTGCTAATATATAACAGGAGTAGTTCAGCATTGAGAAATTGCGAGGACAAGAATCATTCATGATGAAACATGCATAATGAAAGGAACACGATAGATACAACATAGTAGTTGGCACATCTTAAAAAAGTGATTGTGCATAGAGTTGGGTACACAGAGTTCAGTACATAGGCTAAGAACATCATAGGCGGCACGCAGGCTCGCGACGAATGCATCTAACACTAACAAGCAAGCCTACATCAGTCCCAGGAGGAACTGTGGAGGTAGGTGTAGCCTGACAGCCGGTAGTGACGCGAAGGGAAGACCTACATGCGAGTAGCCTGGGGTCCATGGATACTCTGGTTCGGAACCCGATGCGCAGGTGGCAGGAGAGGACCAAGTGCGGGAGAGTAGCCTCCCACATCTGGCCAGCCTATGCCCTGGGGCATCACGGTCCTGGCAGGGTAGATCGTAGAATGAGACAGATCACCAGATCGGACAGAGGGGTGCAACAGCGTCAGACCACGGTACAGGTGCTGACGGGTGGTGTACAACTCGTGGCGAAGAGCTCGGTTAGCTCTATCCAACCCAGCAGCATGCAGAACCAGGTTCTGATGGTAGAAGGGCTCTCGGGTGACAGTGGAGTAGGCAGCAGTGTAGTATCCCTCTGCACCAACATTGGATGCGATAGCAATGTGCCTGAAGGGGGAGGTGTCCAACTCCTGATACTCTCCACGAAGACGTGTCAGAGCAGCATAAGCAACATCGTGGACCGCCATATCGATAGTCACTCCAACACCATGAGCAGTGTACAGCACGGTAGTGGAGTCATACTCCCGAGAGTAGGGGTGGACGATGGCACGGTACTGCTCCTGGTTGAAGTCCTGATACTCCTCATAGACGGTGTACTCAGGGTTCCAGCGATAACCAGATAGGTCATCATCTCAACCAACACAGCAGGTGATCCTGAGGCACCAATGGCCGTCGTGTGGCGCATGACCTGCCTCATGGGTTCCATTTGAAAAGAAAGATGTTTTCACAGGAGTCAAATGACAATGTGGATAATGTTCAAATACTACTCTAAAGAATAACTAGGGCTTATCCAACTTTGGGGTGAACGTGGTCACGGGATCCTAGTGTTAGAGTTAGTAAAATCGTTTAACCCGAGTAGGAGAGAGTTCAGAGTCCCAAAGTAAGGATCGAGGAGTAAAAGATCCTAATACCGCCTAGATGGCGACGTGGGCTCGTAAGGCACACAGCCATGTTAGTAAAAAGGTTTCTAATGTCTAGACTTGACTTCGGCCAAGGAGTGTGGAAGGGGAATTCCTATAGGCAGTCGGCTCTGATACCAACTTGTGACGCCCCCAATTCAATCGTACACTAATCATACACGCAAACGTGTACGATCAAGATCAGGGACTCACGGGAAGATATCACAACACAACTCTACAAATAAAATAAGTCATACAAGCATCATATTACAAGCCAGGGGCCTCGAGGGCTCGAATACAAGGGCTCGATCATAGACAAGTCAGCGGAAGCAACAATATCTCAGTACAGACATAAGTTAAACAAGTTTGCCTTAAGAAGGCTAGCACAAACTGGGATATAGATCGAAAGAGGCGCAGGCCTCCTGCCTGGGATCCTCCTAAACTACTCCTGGTCGTCGTCAGCGGGCTTCACGTAGTAGAAGGCACCTCCCGAGTAGTAGTAGTCGTCGTCGACGGTGGCGTCTAGCTCCTGGGCTCCAACGTCTGGTCGCAGCAATAGAGTATAGAAAGGTGGAAAAAAGGGAGCAAAGCAACCGTGAGTACTCATCCAAAGTACTCTCAAGCAAGGAGCTACACTACATATGTATGCATTGGTATCAATTGGAATCAAGGTATCATATGTGGACTGAACTACAGAAAGCCGAAATAAGAGGGGGATAACTAGTCCTGTCGAAGACTACGCTTCTGGTAACCTCCATCTTGCAGCAGGAGAAGAGAGTAGAAGGTAAATTCACCAAGTAGCATCGTGTAGCATAATCCTAACCGATGATCCTCCCCTCGTCACCCTGTGAGAGAGCGATCACCGGTTGTATCTGGCACTTGGAAGGGTGTGTTTTATTTAGTATCCGGTTCTAGTTGTCATAAGGTCAAGGTACAACTCCAAGTCGTCCTGTTACCGAAGATCACGGCTATTCGAATAGATTAACTTCCCTACAGGGGTGCACCACATAACCCAACATGCTCGATCCCATTTGGCCGGACACACTTTTCTGGGTCATGCCCGGCCTCGGAAGATCAACACGTCGCAGCCCTACCAAGGCACAACAGAGAGGTCAGCACGCTGGTCTAAATCCTATGGCGCAGGGGTCTGGGCCCATCGCCCATTGCACACCTGGACGTTGCGTCGGCGGCCGGAGATCATAACTAGCAACCTCCATTACAAAGGAAGTTGCGTTACGCGGTCCAACCCGGCGCGTGCCGCTCAGTCGCTGACGTCACGAAGGCTTCGGATGATACCACGACGTCGAGTGCCCATAACTGTCCCCGCATAGATGGTTAGTGCGTATAGGCCAGTGGCCAGACTTAGATCAAATACCAAGATCTCGTTAAACGTGTTATCTTGAAATAACCGCGAACGTCGACCAGGGCCAGGCCCACCTCTCTCGTAGGTGGTCTCAACCTGCCATGTCGCTTCGCCACAAAGATCCACACAGAGGGCCGTTGGGACAAAGGTCCTTTCAGCCCCCAATCCGTGAATCACTCGCGGGTGCTCCACGAGCTGACCCGACTTTAGTCACCACATGTATCATGTATAAAGCATATAGTGTATACCCGTGATCACCTCCCGAGTGATCACGGCCCGATAGTATAGCATGGCAGACGGACAAGTAGGTAGGGCCACTTATGATAAACTAGCATCCTATACCAAGCATTAGGATTGCAGGTAAAGGTAACAACAGTAGTAGCAAGGACATGCTATGCATCAGGATAGGATTAACGGAAAGCAGTGACATGCTACACTACTCTAATTCAAGCAGTATAGAGGAGAGTAGGCGATATCTGGTGATCAAGGGGGGGGGGGCTTGCCTGGTTGCTCTAGCAAGAGAGAGGGGTCATCAACTCCGTAGTCGTACTGGGTAGCTGCGGCGTCGGTCTCGGTGTCTAGCGAGAGAAGAGGGGGAAGAAACAATAAATATTTAAGCAAACAGATGCATAGTGATGCATGACATGACACGTATCGGTGCTAGGGGTGCCCTAACGCGGTATGAGGTGATACCAGCGAAGGGGGAAAACATTCGGGAAAGTATCCCCGGTGTTTCGCCTTTTTGGGCAGAGGAGCCGGAGGGGGAAAGTTGCGAGTTTGATATGTTAGGGGTGTGTGGCGGACGAACGGGCTGCGTATCCGGGTTCGTCTCGTCGTTCTGAGCAACTTTCATGTTGAAAATAATTTAATCCGAGTTACGGATTAAAAGATATGATTTTCTAAAATTTTATTAATTTCTGGAATTTAATTAATTATTTAATTTAATTCGAAAATGGATTTATGACATCAGCATGGTGTCATGCTGACGTCAGCAGTCAACCGGGTTGACTGGTCAACCTGACCAGTGGGTCCCAGTGGTTAGTGACACATTTTAATTAACCTAATTAGTATTAATTAGGGGGTTGGCCCCACTGTCATTGACTACTTAATTAGCTATTTAACTAATTAGGTTAATGAGATAATTAATGTTTAATTAGTTTAATTAGTGATTAGGTTAATCATAGCAAGATTAATTAAGTTAATTAATTAATTATTTATTAATTTTATTTATTATTTTTTTAAACCTCTTTTTTTATTTTAACGTTCTCGGGGCATGGGCCCCCACATGTCTGTGGCCTAGGGCCTTAACGGGCACAAGGGAAGCGGGCGCTGGGCGCTGCGGTTACGGGCGATGCTGGGCGTCGGGCACCAGCCCGACAGGGCCCTCGCCCAGGCCATCCGCGGCGCAGTGGGGCGCCGGCGGGTGTGCCTGCGGCTGCCGGAGCAGTAGCAGCAAGGGAGCAGTGCGAAGGGGAGAGGCCCGGCGAGGGGGAACGAGATGCGGTAGAGCAGAGGCGAGCGAGCTCAGGAAGGGGTCGGCTGGCGGAGGCGGGCTCGAGCAGTTGGTAGCAGCGGCAAAAAGGGTCGCGCCGGCGGCAGATAAAGAAGCAGCGAGGGGAGGTACGCGCCGATGGGCGCATGAGCTAGGCGAGGAGGGACGCGGGTGCACGCACAGGGTGAGGTCGGCAGGGGGCCGCGGGCGCCGTTTCGTGCGGCGTGACGAGCTGCGGTGGTTGTCGCGTGGTTGAGTGCGAGCGCGGTGACCGTAGGGATGGAAGATGGGGTCGGACGGGGAGGTCCTCACCGGCCCTGTAGTTGTGCAACGGTATGCTCGATAGAGGGGCTGGAGGTACGTTCCCGGCGACGGTGCGGCGGATGGCGACGTCGGGGGCCCTTTCCAGTCCATGAATGGGGAGGAGGGTGAGGACGACGGCGAGCGACGGGCTGGGCGGCGCCGGTGATGCTCGAGGAGGCGAGTTCCTGATGTGGATCGGGGGCGAAGGAGAGAGGCGATGGCGTCCGGGGCCCGCTGCCCTACCTATATCCGATCGGGGGGGGGGGAGGAAGGAGCGAGGGGATCGTTTCCCCGATCCAGATTGGAACGGGAAGGGGGAGGAGAGAACGAGGGAGTGGGGGAAGTGGTGCGGTTGGAGGTTAGGGTTTCGGGGGCGTGGGTATAAGGGGCGGCCGGCTGGGCCTTTGCCCAGTTGGGCCGGTGGCCTAGCCGGTTGTGGCCTGGTGGGCCGAAGCCCAAGGGGCCGGGGGGGTCCTTTTCTTTTATTTTTCCTTTCTGTTTTGTTCCTTTTCCTTTTATTTATTTTCTTTTACTGTTTTAATTCAACTTAGGGCATATAAGTATTTTATAAATTTGTGTTTTCTTTACTATAATTACCTATGTGATATTTGGCACTAACCGAACATTTTTGTTTTGATGTTTGAAAACTTTTGATGTTTGACAATATTTAAATTTTGAGTTTGAAAGTTTCGAACCGACGCGAGATTAGCAACAGTAAATGAGGTGACGTGGCATCATTAGCAGAGGTTCACTATAGCTTAAATATCCGGGCGTCACAATGGCAACCAGATGAAACAAGTCCCCTGGCTTGTCACCACGAAGATGTGGCCTAGATGGCGCATGGTGTCTTCGAACGTGTAGGGGTACAATTCTGACGCGGCCAACATGCGCCAACCTCTGCCGTTACTGCCTCTTGCATTGATGGAAATCCTTATGTCGAACACAACGATGAGATAGTAATTGTCGTAGCCGCGTTGCTTTGTCGGTGGGTCTGCAATTGCTATCTTCCTCAATCTCATGTAGGCATCATCATACGTATTCAAGCCCAACCAGTCCGGAAGGACGATCCCAATGGTGGAGAAGGGGTCTACGGGAACGGCCGCACTGTTGTGGATGTTGTGCAAAATGATGGTGGTATCCGGCCGGAGGTATGCAAGCCAATCTTCATTGGCACCGACCCAGACCTATATATAAGACGGTGGGCAGGGGAGAAATTGTGGGATGGAAATGTAATAACTAAGTACTACATGATCAAACTCCATGACTGACATGCTCATCCGACAAAATCTGAGTACCTCTCAACGTCGGCAACTCTAGCAGAGTCAACGTGCAACCATGGCCAGGGAGCGATGGAATGTTTGAAGGATTGTCCAATAGAAGAACCTTCTCCTTGAGGACACATGGAAGACCAACAAGCATGGCCTTTTTGCAAGCCTATTTAAGAACCGTGTTGAAAATGTTGGTGCACGAAGCACCGAGTCTTGCGACGGTGAGGACGTCGGAGCGGCGTGCGATTTCTCCCAGAGGATCGTCGTCCAAGGTCTCCTAGCTCGACGTGGAGGAGAACTGCCTGGTGAATCCATGGGAGCAGCGACAAACTGCCTTCTCTTCAGGGGGAGGGGAACTGCTGAGGAGGAGATAAGAGCGTAGTAACCGCAGGGCCTCCTCCCTTCCAACTGTAGCTCCTCGATTGTTCCTTAGCATAGGAGTGAGCCTATTATTTACTACATACTCGTACTGTAGCAGTACTAGTACTACTTTCTCAACTAGTAGTGTCATGTATTGTGCTTCTAGTATAGTGCACCAGTTTTGAACTATTGAATCTCAGGGCCAAGGAGCTACAGTTGGAAGTGGAGGGTAGTACTGTTCTCTAGAACCATCACTGTACTATCAATGCAGGGAAAGTAAACCTGCGTAGTGGGTACTCTCGGTGCTCTATTCAAGCGCGTAGCTGGCCTACTTAGTTGGTCCTCTCACGCACACACTAGCGGCCTATTTATCAACGACAGTTACTACGGGGGCAGAACATTTGAGTTATTTGGTACATCGAGACTAGTCTTTTCGCTTCCATTTGTGGAGGTGTAATGGATCTCGTCGAACTTTCTTAGTAGTTCCTTCTTTATAAATGAGATGAGGCAAAGCTTTTGTCTCTGTTTCAAAACAAAAAAAGTCACGTCAAGAGAAATTTCTTTTATAGAGCCGATAATGGAGTGAAGTACATGCATGCAACGCCACAAGCTATAGAGTAGTAGAGTACTAGCACTTTATGTACATAGCCATATTGCACAGTTCCCAATGTTGCGCCAGGCTTTTCCGGTTCCTCGGGCTTAATTGGTAGGCGCTAGTTTAAATTTGCTACTAGCTGATGAGGAAGCTGCAAGTGAGGTGCGGCTAGGGCGAGCACGCGAGCCACGAGATGATGGGATGGAAAACCTGTTCACGTGGCTGGGATATCTAGTGCACCCAGATTGTGGCGCGACATGTCCGTTTGACATCAAAACTCAAACTACCCATGTACAATATTGGCTCGCAGCGAAGTTACTATTTAAAAAAAGGACGCCGTGCGTTCGGCCGGGATCGAACCCACAAAACAAGGTATACACTCCCGCGACCACTAGTAGTACACGTTGGAGTACAACGCAACCTACAATCGCCTTTTGTCACTAGTAGTACATTGTTCCTTACAAGAAACAACTAATAATGCCAAGAAACTACTACCACTTGCATACGTGGCAGACTTAAGATAAGACTACCTTATCAACCATTTTTCATGCCCATACCAACGAGTCCTACCAAGAAACGACTACTCTACAAAGTGTCGTTATAGGCACGTTTGAACCCATGTCGCTGTCGGTGTTCTGGGAACGGGGGACCCCAGACTTGCCTGCCTGCGGCCCACGGAGTGGCTCTGCGAGCGGGCCCGTACGTCCCATCTTCACCAGCAAAGACTCAAGACCCTAGCGAGGGGCCAAGCCTCGTGAGGTGGGCGACACAAGACCTCCTCAGGAGCGGCCTCGCCAGTCTGGCTCGCGAGGGGCGGAGAGTTCAAGGCCAGGCAAACCTCGTGAGGTACTAGTGACGTGAGCCATGATGACCAAGGACAGGCGGGCACCAGGCGGGCGCCAACGCGCACAGTGTCCTTGTTTCCTCTTTGATGCTAAGGAAGCAGGCGCAGGCACAGAGTACCGAGGCGTCAAGCAAATATTTCCATATTGGTGCAACGAGACCAAGACCAGCAGGACGACAGGACGAAGGTCACCGTGGAGCCCTAGACGACGTCACCACCAGAGCCTTTGGCAGACGAAGACTGCTTTTGTCAGGATAGCTTGTACTAGCTGTCCCCCTTCAAATTGGCTATTGTGGGATCCCTTCCCTCTCAATATTTGGGAAGAGGACCAAAGCCACGATAAATAGGACTAGCCACCACCGTAGCTAGGGGGCGACCTCATCTTAGACTCGAACTAGTTCATCCCCACAACCACATCCTCCAAGCACAAGAACACCTATCCTCAGGAGGCTGTTCTTCCCCTTGTACTATTCATCCTCAGCCCAAGAGGCAATCCACCACACCACACTGGAGTAGGGTATTACACCACAATGGTGGCCCAAACCAGTATAAATCTTGTGTCCTTTGCGTTGCGAGTTCTTCGAGTTAGTTCGTAAGATCTTAGCTAAGGTAGGACGTGGATCGGTAGGGGGGAGATCTTCGCACGCACCCCAGTGTTCGAACCTTGAGGGCTTTGCCGGAACCTGTAATCTGATATTTGGCGCACCAGGTAGGGGTGCGCCGAAGCTTCCCTTTCGTCGCTCCGTGTCCGGTCGTCTCATCGTCTCCATGTCGGACGCTCGCCGCGCTCGCGCTGAGCGCCGGGCTGCCCTCGCCGCCCGCGTTGCTCACACGGCTCCCATCGGCGGGCCGCCTCATTGTTCTCCGTTGCCTGCCACCAACGCCGCCACCGGCCCGGCGGGGAACGAGCAGCAAGCATCCTCGCTGCACCCCTTGGTGCGGCGGGACAGCCGCACCGCCACTCCATCGCTGACCCCGGGCGGTTCGTCGTCCCACGCTCGTCGCGCTCCCGTGGACGCGCAGGCCGCTCTGTGGATGGCGCACGAGCTCCTGCGCTATCGCCCAATCGACGACCCCTACGAGGACTGGCTCGACCGCATCGTCGAGCTTGTCAGCGCTGCAGGGGGCTCCACTGTGCCGTCCCTCTCTCTGCCTCGCCCCTACCAGCCGCGGGCGGCGTGGCCCAAGAAGCGCCTACACCACCTCTTCTCCAAGACGGAGTCTTGGCGCCCAAGCGCGCGGCCCCACGGCGCAACCTGTCGCGTCTGGCACCCGCGCAAGAAGAAAGAAGCTGCCAAGAAGTCCCTCGGCCGTGAGAAAACGCCCCCGAGCTCCCTGTGCTGCCACGGCAAAACCACGTGCCGCCTGCGGCGGCGCCGCGCACACCCTATTAAGGACCAGTTCTCCACCAGCGCAGAGTTCCAGTGACCACAGCAGGCTACCACGCCTTCACCCCTGAGGTGCGTAGCGTCGCTTGGCCGGGCAAGTTCAAGCCAGATCTGCCTCCTCGCTACAACGGCACCCCCAACCCCGCGGAGTTCCTGCAGCTCTACGAGCTGAGCATCGAGGTAGCCAACGGTGACGAGAAAGTCATGGCGAACTGGTTTCCAATGGCTCTCAAGGATGGTGCCCGCTCCTCTGTAACACCCCGGATATGACTTTCCCAATTTGTACTCCAACTCTTGCCATTTCCGGCGTTAAGTTATTTTATTTTCTCGGGTTCGGGTTTTTGTCTTCGTGTGTTGTTGTCGTTGTCATGCATCTCATATCATGTCATCATGTGCATTGCATTTGCATACGTGTTCATCTCACGCATTCGAGCATTTTCCCCGTTGTCCGTTTTGCATTCCGGCGCTTCGTTCTCCTCCGATGGTCATTTCTACCTTTCTTTCGTGTGTGGGGATTAAACATTTCCGGATTGGACCAAGACTTGCCAAGCGGCCTTGGTTTACTACCGGTAGACCGCCTGTCAAGTTTCGTACCATTTGGACTTCGTTTGATACTCCAACGGTTAACCGAGGGACCGAAAAGGCCTCGTGTGTGTTGCAGCCCAACACCCCTCCAATTTGGCCCCAAACCCACCTAAACCTGCTCCATCATCTAGAGCGTTCGATCACGATCGTGTGGCCGAAAACCACACCTGATTTGGACTCTCCTAGCTCCCTCTATGCCTCTATATAGGTCCTCCTCGAAAATCCCGGGTCTCTCCTCCCCCTAACCCTAGATCTCATCATCGCGCGCCGCCGGACAAATCAGCCGCCGACGGACATTGTCCGGATCCTCCCCCGCCGCCGCCACATGTCGCCTCCACATTCACCATCGCCGCCTCCCTCCGCCGCCGGCCCGAAAGCCCGGATTGGGCCCCCGCGGCCCAAGCCGGTGCGCCGCCCCGCGGCTTCGTCTCTCCCGTGGCCGAGCCGCCACCTCGCCGGCCGGCTTCATCTCCGGCCGCTCGCCGAGCTCGCGCTGCCCCGCCGCCCGGTGCTCGCCGCCCCGCCGCCGTCCGGCGACCTCCTCCGGCCGGCCTCGTCCCCTCCTCCGCGGCAAGTCCCCGGAGCAGCTTCGGACACCTTCGACTCTGGCATCTACAGTTCCCCGGCCAACCTCGGTCCGTGCGCCAATCTGGATCCGTCGCGGATGAACAGTAAACCCTAGGTGGTTTTTCTTCTAAGTCCTCAAAATCGCAGATCCATGTGCTCATGTTCATAGCATCGTATCTCCTCATCCGCAGCTCCGATTTGGGCATATAGCATATCAAAATGTTCATCTCAGAGAGTGCATCATTTCATTCCATTGCATCTTTTTCATTTGAGCTCATCTTGATGCCCGAAATGCCGTTAGAAGAGGGCTACTTGAGATAATTGTCAGATCTGCTACTCCATTTGCATATTTGTCATTTTTGCCATGATTATTGTGTGCATGATATGCCCATGAGCTCTACATATGTTTTGTTAAGGGTTTTGCCATATTTCCAGATGTGCAACCCATGTATTTGTGTGATGTGTGTGGTGACTAGCACGAGCTTGCAAAGTGGTGCACTTGGTAGTGCTGATTTCAGGGACTTAGTAATTCCACCAAGTCCTTGGGCTGTTTATCTCATATGGCCATATGTTCATGTTGTTTCCTAGTGATCCGTGCCTCTTTTGAGGATGATCAGTAAGGATGTTTTGTTAAACTTGTAGTGATATATCCATCCATGTCTTTTTTTTGCAATTATGGAGCAGCCTAGCTTGAGTCAATCGAGCTCTACTTTTGCTACTTTGTGAATCTGGGCAGATTGTCAACTTGTTTGCAATTTTGCCGATGATGTTGTAGTTGATCCGTGCATGCTATGCTATTGTTCTTGCCATGCATAGCTTGCATTTTGTGTATTCTTGATGGGTGTATGCTTAGTTTGTCATGACTTGCTCCGTCGTGAGTGCATCGAGCTCGTAAACATGCCTACTTGATATCTGTTTTCAGCATGTTCCAGTTTTCACAAAGTCTGAGAACTGATTATGTTTTTGCCATGTTCACATGCTTGCAATTGTATTTTCTGATCCCTTTTGGCTCAAGGTCACTAAGGGACTTTTGTTAAGCTCTTTGAGTAGCTCCATGCCATGCTTTACTTTGCCATGTTCAGATCCTGTAGCATGTAGTTTTGTTGCTCCGAAGAGTGCTACCTGATCTGGAATTCCAGACAAGTGTTAATTTCACTAAGTCTGAGATCTGTTTGCCATATGCATTTTTGCCATGCTTGTTTGAACCTGTTAATGGATGAATTGGCCGTAGCTCAGTGCTAGACTTTTGTTAAGCATCTTTAATGCATCCTTGCCATGTATTTTGTTGTCATGTTTGGGTGCTGTATCATGTTCATCTCATTGCATTTAGGTGGCTACTTGCTGTAAATCGCAGACCGGTGTCATTTTTGAATCGCTTGCCATTTCCAAACCGTAACTCCGATTCCGGTGATCTTTATATCGTTTTCAAGCGATTTCATCTCGTCTTTCCAGTGGCACACTTGGATTTCCAAGTTGAGGCCAGGTTCATGCATTCCTTGTCACATCTTGCATATGCATCCCGCATCGCATCCCGCATAGCATACCATCCTTGCATCATATTGTTTGATCCTTGCACGTGGTTGATGGTGTCCTTGTGGCTTGTTTGTCTTGTTAGGGTAGATCTGGGAGACGAGTTCGCTAATGAGGAGCCCGTTGAGTTTGCTTTCGAGGATCCAGTCAACTCTGACAACTTTGCAGGCAAGATGATCATACCCTCGAAATCACTACTATCTTTGCTATGCTTGATTGCTCGCTCTTTTGCTATGCCAATGCAACGATGCCTACCATTTGCTTTCAAGCCTCCAAAATTGCCATGTCAAACCTCTAACCCACCATGTCCTAGCAAACCGTTGATTGGCTATGTTACCGCTTTGCTCAGCCCCTCTTATAGCGTTGCTAGTTGCAGGTGAAGATTGGAGGCCGTTCCTTGTTGGAACATTTATTTACTTGTTGGGATATCATTATATTATCTTGTTATCTTAATGCATCTATATACTTGGTAAAGGATGGAAGGCTTGGCCTCTCGCCGAGTGTTTTGTTCTACTCTTGCCGCCCTAGTTTCCGTCATATCGGTGTTATGTTCCCGGATTTTTGCGTTCCTTACGCGGTTGGGTTATAATGGGAACCCCTTGATAGTTCGCCTTGATTAAAGCTTTTCCAGCAATGCCCAACCTTGGTTTTACCATTTGCCACCTAGCCTCTTTTTCCCTTGGGTTTCCGGAGCCCGAGGGTCATTTTATTTTAGCCCCCCCGGGCCAGTGCTCCTCTGAGTGTTGGTCCAACCGAGCGATGTCCGGGGCTACCAGGGGAAACTCTGGGCTGGCCTACCCGATGTCTGGCTCATATGAGTGTGCCTTGAGAACGAGATATGTGCAGCTCCTATCGGGATTTGTCGGCACATTCGGGCGGTGTTGCTGGTCTTGTTTTAACTTGTCGAAGTGTCTTTAAGAACTGAGGTACCAAGTCTGATCGGAACGTCTCGGGAGGAGGTCTATTCCTTCATTGACCGTGAGAGCTTGTCATGGGCTAAGTTGGGACTCCCCTGCAGGGATTTGAACTTTCGAAAGCCGTGCACGCGGTTATGGGCAGATGGGAATTTGTTAATGTCCGGTTGTAGATAACTTGAACTTTAACTTAATTAAAATGAATCAACTGAGTGTGTTACCGTGATGGCCTCTTCTCGGCGGAGTCCAGGAAGTGGACACGGTGTTGGAGTAATGTTTGCGCAGGTTGATCTCTAGTTTCTCGCTCGCGCTTTGCCTCCTCTTCTCGCTCTCTTTTGCGAACAGGTTAGCCACCATATATGCTAGTCGCTTGCTGCAGCTCCACATATACTTTTACCTTGCCTTACCTATAAGCTTAAATAGTCTTGATCGCGAGGGTGCGAGATTGCTGAGTCCCTGTGGCTCACAGATTACTATTACACCAGATGCAGGGCCTGATGATTCCGCTCCAGGTGACGCGCTCAAGCTCAAGTGGGAGTTCGACGAGGACTCTCAACGTTATTATGTTTCCTTTCCTGATGATCAGTAGTGGTGCCCAGTTGGGGGTGATCGGGACCATGTCGCATGTTGGGTTATCTTTTATTTTGGCGCCGTAGTCGGGCCATGAGTGTTTGGATGATGTAATGTTATTTATGTACCTTGATTGACGTGGCGATTGTAAGCCAACTATGTCCTCTCCCCTTTATTATTATATTACATGGGATGTGTAAAGATTACCTTACTTGCGACATATGCCTTCAATGTGATTATGTCTCTAAGTCGTGCCTCGACACGTGGGAGCTATAGTCGCATCAAGGGTGTTACAAGTTGGTATCAGAGCCTTCCCCGACCTTAGGATCCCCATTGCTTGATCGTTTTTAGCAGCCGAGTTGTGTCTAGAAAAATGTTTTGAGTCATTTAGGAATTATATATCGGAGAGTTTAGGAATTCTTTTTACTTCCCAGTCTCCTCATCGCTCTGGTAAGGCATCCTGACGTAGAGTTTTGACTCTTCTCTTCTCAAATTTCACTAATTTTTTTAGGATCACGCGGGTATCTTGGAATCGTTCCGATGGTTTTATGATGAGAACATTGTCTTGGTGCCTCCTGTCAGGGGTTTTGTGGAAGTGTCCTGGGGAGTTGAGCTCTGAGGTGTTGTCGTCATAATTTTATTGTTGCAATTCTGGAATACCTGAGTTTAGTACGCCGACATCGAAAATCTCTTTTATGCAGTTCGTTGGTGAGATAACCTTGACGCCACCCAGTACTGGGGCGGGTGTTCGGGAGTATCGCCATAACTTGTATAACGGATGCTTTTCGAAGGTTGAGGTAGATGGTTTCCGAAGTTTTTCTCGGTTATGTGTTGAAGGATGGATACAGCTGGATGTAGGATTTGCTAGATTTGGGTGAGATATTATGCTTCCCCTGTATCCCCAACACCTGATTTGCATAACCGGAAAGGTTCGGGAATTTCATAGGTGGGAATTCTCGTAGCTCTAGTTCTTCTTCCACGGATATTGGTTTGAGATTGGGATTTCTTACCGATTATTCGTTCTTGATCCGTACCTTGTTGGTTTATTTCTCTACCTTAATTCTAAGTGGCTTCTCAATTTATGGATATGTGACCATTTCAAGAGGAATGCATTCGTTCATTTTGTTCGGATGTGAAGATTATATGTTGCAATTTTCATTCCGTTGGATTCAGCTTCATTTTATCTGTCTATGTGCTAATGGTGGTCAACCTCTTCAGGATGGCTCCTCCAACGCGCACGACTCTGAATCCTGATCTGCCACCACCTCCACCTCCTCCGGAGGCATGGCAAGATGTGATGGCCGCAACCAATGCAAACACACAGTTGATCATGCAAATTCTCCAAGAGCGCAGTCAAGGCAACCAAGGGAACCAAGGCAACAATCAGAATCACTCTGCTACACTCAACCAGTTCCTTGCTAATGGGCCAAAGACTTTCAGCAATTATGTTGAGGCAACCGATGCTGACGATTGGCTTGTGGATCTGTGCAAGCATTTCGAGTGCAGTAATGTCAGGCCTGAGGACTTTGTCAAGTTCGCTTCCTTCCAACTCAAAGATCAAGCTGCAGAATGGTTCCAGCAGTACAAGGACTCCAGAGGTGGACGTGTTATCACTTGGGATGAATTCCGTTAAGATTTCAGAGCTCACCATATCCCTCAGAGCGTGGTTGAAAGCAAGCATGAGGAATTCCGCAATCTGAAGCAAGGCTCTTTGTCTGTCTATGACTACAACAAGTTGTTTCAAAAGCTTGCCCGCTTTGCCAAGCAGGACGTCCCTGATGAGAAGAGCATGATATACCAGTTCAGGGGTGGTCTCAGAGAAGAAATTCAGCTAGCTCTTGTTCTCTTTGAGCCCTTGAGGTACGATGAGTTCTACAACATGGCATTGAAGCAAGAGGCTGCTCAGTTGAGGTGTGATGCTTCCAAGAAGCGAGTCAGAGATGCTACTCCTTCTTCCTCTACTCAAGTGGCCAAGCAGCAGAAGTATTGGCTTCCTCCTCCTCCATTCCGTCAGCCGTATCAGCAGAAGAGCAAAGGTGGCAGTGGATCTTCCCACCCACCCAACCCTGGCTTTCAGAACAAGACTTCGTCTCAACCTCCAAGATCGAGTGCTCCGTATCACCATCCGCTTTCAGAGGTCACGTGCAACAAGTGCCAACAGAAGGGTCACTATGCCAACAAGTGTTTCAACCAGAGGCGTCTTCCTCCTCCTCCTCCTGTCAGATCGGCAAGTACAACTATGGTCAAGCATAACCCCAAGTCCGCCAAGGTCAACTTGATGAATGCAGCTCAGGCAGAGGATTCGTCAGATGTCATTATGGGTAACCTTCCTGTTAATGATATTCCTGCAAAAGTTCTTTTTGACACCGGTGCATCGCATTGTTTTATCTCGAGGCCATTTGTTTCTAAGCATGAGTTGCCTTTACAAGATTTGCCTAGACAGTTATCTGTGGTTTCTCCGGGTAAATTCATGAATGCAAGCGCTATCGCCCCGGATGTTACTACCACGTTGGGTGACTACAAGTTTCTCTCTTCTCCGGTGGTTCTTGGTAACTCGGATATTGATCTTATTCTCGGGATGGATTGGCTTTCTAAGCATAAGGCTCAGCTTGATTGTGCAGCCAGGCAGATTCAATTGACTCATTCGTCTGAGGATGTAATTGTCTTTGCCGCTCGTGATGATACCATCCGCCTATTTTCTCTTAATGAGAAGGGTGAACTCGATGCCATCTCGCAAATTCCAATCGTTTGCGACTATCAAGACGTCTTTCCAGAAGAGCTTCCAGGAATGCCTCCGCACCGGCCAGTTGAATTCGTTATTGATCTTGAGCCCGGCACGGAACCTGTTTGCAAGCGTCCTTACAAGCTCGGACCTGAAGAGTTGAAGGAGCTGAAGAAGCAACTCGATATTCAAGAAAGAATGGGTCTCATCCGGCCTAGTTCTTCTCCGTGGGGTTGTGGTGTTCTTTTTGTGAAGAAGAAGGATGGAATGGACCGACTTTGTGTTGATTATGGTCCACTGAACAAGAAGACCATCAAGAACAAATACCCACTTCCCAACATCAATGAGCTGTTCGAACAACTCAAAGGTGCCCAAGTATTCTCCAAGCTTGATCTCCGTATGGGTTATCATCAGATTCGAATCCGTGAGCAAGATATTCCCAAGACGGCTTTCAGGACAAGCTATGGTTCATATGAATACACTGTCATGTCTTTTGGCCTCGTCAACGCTCCTCCGACTTTCTCTCGCATGATGAATTTCATCTTCAACGCCTACACCAATGACTTCGTTTTGGTCTATCTCGACGACATTCTGGTTTTCTCGAAGAACAAGGAAGATCATGCCAAACACTTGCGTTTGGTGCTCGATAAGCTCAGAGAACATCAGTTCTACGCTAAGTTCTCCAAGTGTGAATTTTGGCTCGATGAGGTTCTTTATCTTGGTCATATCATCTCTGCCAAGGGCATTGCCGTAAATCCTGAGAAGGTGTCTGCAATTGTGAATTGGGAACCTCCTCAGAACGTGAAGCAACTCCGTAGCTTCCTCGGTCTCGCAAGCTACTGCCGAAGATTTGTTGAAAACTTTTCTAAGATCGCGAAGCCTCTCTCTAATCTTCTCCAGAATCACGTCAAGTACGTTTGGTCTCCGGAGTGTGACATTGCTTTCAACACTTTGAAAGAGAAATTGATCACTGCTCCAGTTCTGACTCCGCCTGATGAATCCAAACCGTACGAGGTCTTTTGTGATGCCTCTCTCCAAGGTCTTGGCGCAGTATTGATGCAAGAGAAGAAAGTTGTTGCTTATACCTCTCGCCAATTGAAGCCTAATGAGAAGAACTACCCCACTCATGATCTCGAGTTGGCAGCAGTTGTGCATGCTCTTTTGACTTGGAGACATCTTCTATTGGGAAGAAAAGTGGACATTTTCACTGATCACAAGTCTCAAGTACATCTTCACTCAGCCTAATCTAAACCTCAGGCAAACTCGATGGGTCGAAATGATTCAAGAGTATAATCCGAGTATCGAGTATACTCCAGGCAAGGCCAATGTGATTGCTGACGCATTGAGCAGAAATGCTTACTGCAACAGTCTGATTCTCAAGCCTTATCAACCCGAGCTTTGTGAAGCTTTCCGCAAACTTAATCTGCAAGTTGTTCCTCAAGGTTTCCTCGCCAACCTTCAAGTCTCTCCTACCTTGGGAGACCAGATTCGCCAAGCTCAGCTTCTTGATGCTATGGTGAAAAAGGTGAAGATTGGGATTGCCAAGAGTCAACCCAAGTACAAGTGCTACCGCCTTGATGAAAAGGACACTCTCTTCTTCGAGGATCGTATTGTTGTACCCAAAGGTGACCTCCGTAAAGTGATCATGAACGAGGCTCACAATTCTCTCCTCTCCATCCACCCTGGGAGCACGAAGATGTATCAGGACCTCAAGCAGGCTTATTGGTGGACTCGAATGAAGCGCGAGATTGCTCAATTCGTGACTGAGTGTGATGTCTTCAGAAGAGTGAAGGCAGAACACCAAAGGCCAGCTGGTCTCCTCCAACCTCTTGCCATTCTAGAATGGAAGTTTAACCACATTGAAATGGACTTCGTGACTGGGTTTCCAAAGTCCAAGCGTGGCAATGATGCTATATTCGTTGTCATCGACAAACTCACCAAAGTGGCTCACTTTCTGCCTATCAAAGAGTCGATCACTGCAGCTCAATTGGCGGAACTCTATACCTCTCGAATTGTCTCTCTGCACGGTATTCCACAGGTGATCTCTTCAGACCGTGGCAGCATCTTTACCTCCAAGTTTTGGGATTCTTTTCAGAAGGCCATGGGCACCAACATCCGCTTCAGCACAGCTTTCCATCCTCAAACTAGCGGTCAAGTCGAGCGTGTCAACCAGATTCTTGAAGATATGCTCAGGGCTTGTGTGATCTCCTTCGGCATGAAGTGGGAGGATTGTCTTCCTTATGCTGAATTCTCCTACAACAACAGTTTTCAAGCAAGTTCGGGCAAGGCCCCATTTGAAATTCTGTATGGCAGGAAGTGCCGTACCCCTCTCAACTGGTCTGAAACCGGTGAACGTCAGCTTTTGGGAAATGACTTAATCACAGAGGCAGAGGAAATGTGCAAAGTCATTCGAGATAACCTTAAAGAAACCCAATCCTGCCAGAAGAGCTACTATGACAGTAAGCACCGTGATTTGGCTTTCGAGATCGGAGATCATGTTTACCTCAATGTCTCTCCTATGAAAGGTACTCGTCACTTCGGTATCAAAGGGAAGCTTGCCCCCAGATACGTGGGACCTTTCAAGATTGTCAGCAAGAGAGGCGACCTCGCCTATCAACTCGAGCTTCCTTCAAACTTTGCAAATGTTCATGATGTGTTCCATGTCTCTCAGCTCCGAAAGTGCTTCAAGACTCCTGACCGCACCGTCAACTTCGAGGACATTGAGCTCCAAGAAGATCTTTCCTATCGTGAGCACCCTGTTGCTATTCTTGAAGAGACTGAACGCAAGACTCGCAATAAGTCTATCAAATTCCTCAAAGTCAAGTGGTCACACCATTCCGACCGTGAAGCTACCCGGGAACGCGAGAATCACCTCCGTTCTGAGTACCCGGCGTTCTTTCAGTCCTAGATCTCGGGACGAGATCCTTTCGTAGTGGTGGAGTGTTGTAACACCCCGGATATGACTTTCCCAATTTGTACTCCAACTCTTGCCGTTTCCGGCGTTAAGTTATTTTATTTTCTCGGGTTCGGGTTTTTGTCTCCGTGTGTTGTTGTCGTTGTCATGCATCTCATATCATGTCATCATGTGCATTGCATTTGCATACGTGTTCATCTCATGCATTCGAGCATTTGCCCCGTTGTCCGTTCTGCATTCCGGCGCTTCGTTCTCCTCCGGTGGTCATTTCTACCTTTCTTTCATGTGTGGGGATTAAACATTTCCGGATGGGACCGAGACTTGCCAAGCGGCCTTGGTTTACTACCGGTAGACCGCCTGTCAAGTTTCATACCATTTGGACTTCGTTTGATACTCCAACGGTTAACCGAGGGACCGAAAAGGCCTCGTGTGTGTTGCAGCCCAACACCCCTCCAATTTGGCCCAAAACCCACCTAAACCTGCTCCATCATCTAGAGCGTTCGATCATGATCGCGTGGCCGAAAACCGCACCTCATTTGGACTCTCCTAGCTCCCTCTATGCATATATATAGGTCCTCCTCGAAAATCCCGGGTCTCTCCTCCCCCTAACCCTAGATCTCATCATCGCGCGCCGCCGGACAAATCAGCCGCCGACGGACATTGTCCGGATCCTCCCCCGCCGCGGCCACGTGTCGCCTCCTCATTCGCCATCATCACCTCCCTCCGCCGCCGGCCCGGAAGCCCGGATCGGGCCCCCGCGGCCCAAGCCGGTGCGCCGCCCCGCGGCTTCGTCTCTCCCGTGGCCGAGCCGCCACCTCGCCGGCCGGCTTCGTCTCCGGCCGCTCGCCGAGCTCGCGCCACCCTGCCTTCCGGTGCTCGCCGCCCCGCCGCCCGGTGCTCGCCGCCCCGCCGCCGTCCGGCGACCTCCTCCGGCCGGCCTCGTCCCCTCCTTCGCGGCAAGTCCCCGGAGCAGCTTCGGACACCTTCGACTCCGGCGTCTACAGTGCCCCGGCCAACCTCGGTCCGCGCGCTGATCTGGATCCGTCGCGGATGAACAGTAAACCCTAGGTGGTTTTTCTTCCAAGTCATCTAAATCGCAGATCCATGTGCTCATGTTCATAGCATCGTATCCCCTCATCCGCAGCTCCGATTTGGGCATATAGCATATCAAAATATTCATCTCAGAGTGTACATCATTTCATTCCATTGCATTGTTTTCATTTGAGCTCATCTTGATGCCCGAAATGCTGTTAGAAGAGGGCTACTTGAGATAATTGTCAGATCTGCTACTCCATTTGCATATTTGTCATTTTTGCCATGATTATTGTGTGCATGATATGCCCATGAGCTCTACATATGTTTTGTTAAGGGTTTTGCCATATTTCCAGATGTGTAACCCATGTATTTGTGTGATGTGTGTGGTGACTAGCACGAGCTTGCAAAGTGGTGCACTTGGTAGTAGTGATTTCAGGGACTTAGTAATTCCACCAAGTCCTTGGGCTGTTTATCTCATATGACTATATGTTCATGTTGTTTCCTAGTGATTCGTGCCTCTTTTGAGGATGATCAGTAAGGATGTTTTGTTAACCTTGTAGTGATATATCCATCCATGTCTTTTTTTGTAATTATGGAGCACCCTAGCTTGAGTCAATCGAGCTCTACTTTTGCTACTTTGTGAATCTGGGCAGATTGTCAACTTGTTTGCAATTTTGCCGATGATGTTGTAGTTGATCAGTGCATGCTATGCTATTGTTCTTGCCATGTCTAGCTTGAATTTTTTGTATTCTTGATGGGTGTATGCCTAGTTTTTCATGACTTGCTCCGTAGTGAGTGCATCGAGCTCGTAAACATGCCTACTTGATATCTGTTTTCAGCATGCTCCAGTTTTCACTAAGTCTGAGACCTAATTATGTTTTTGCCATGTTCACATGCTTGCAATTGTATTTTCTGATCCCTTTTGGCTCAAGGTTACTAAGGGACTTTTGTTAAGCTCTTTGAGTAGCTCCATGCCATGCTTTACTTTGCCATGTTCAGATCCTGTAGCATGTAGTTTTGTTGCTCCGAAGAGTGCTACCTGATCTGGAATTCCAGACAAGTGTTAATTTCACTAAGTCTGAGATCTGTTTGCCATATGCATTTTTGCCATGCTTGTTTGAACCTGTTAATGGATGAATTGGCCGTAGCTCAGTGCTAGACTTTTGTTAAGCATCTTTAATGCATCCCTGCCATGTATTTTGTTGTCATGTTTGGGTGCTGTATCATGTTCATCTCATTGCATTTAGGTGGCTACTTGCTGTAAATCGCAGACCGGTGTCATTTTTGAATCGCTTGCCATTTCCAAACCGTAACTCCGATTCCGGTGATCTTTATATCGTTTTCAAGCGATTTCATCTCGTCTTTCCAGTGGCACACTTGGATTTCCAAGTTGAGGCCAGGTTCATGCATTCCTTGTCACATCTTGCATATGCATCCCGCATCGCATCCCGCATAGCATACCATCCTTGCATCATATTGTTTGATCCTTGCACGTGGTTGATGGTGTCCTTGTGGCTTGTTTGTCTTGTTAGGGTAGATCTGGGAGACGAGTTCGCTAATGAGGAGCCCGTTGAGTTTGCTTTCGAGGATCCAGTCAACTCTGACAACTTTGCAGGCAAGATGATCATACCCTCGAAATCACTACTATCTTTGCTATGCTTGATTGCTCGCTCTTTTGCTATGCCAATGCAACGATGCCTACCATTTGCTTTCAAGCCTCCAAAATTGCCACGTCTAACCTCTAACCCACCATGTCCTAGAAAACCGTTGATTGGCTATGTTACCGCTTTGCTCAGCCCCTCTTATAGCGTTGCTAGTTGCAGGTGAAGATTGGAGGCCGTTCCTTGTTGGAACATTTATTTACTTGTTGGGATATCATTATATTATCTTGTTATCTTAATTCATCTATATACCTGGTAAAGGATGGAAGGCTTGGCCTCTCGCCTAGTGTTTTGTTCCACTCTTGCCGTCCTAGTTTCCGTCATATCGGTGTTATGTTCCCGGATTTTTGCGTTCCTTACGCGGTTGGGTTATAATGGGAACCCCTTGATAGTTCGCCTTGATTAAAGCTTTTCCAGCAATGCCCAACCTTGGTTTTACCATTTTCCACCTAGCCTCTTTTTCCCTTGGGTTTCCGGAGCCCGAGGGTCATTTTATTTTAGCCCCCCCGGGCCAGTGCTCCTCTGAGTGTTGGTCCAACCGAGCGATGTCCGGGGCTACCAGGGGCAACTCTGGGCTGGCCTACCCGATGTCTGGCTCATCTGAGTGTGCCCTGAGAACGAGATATGTGCAGCTCCTATCGGGATTTGTCGGCACATTCAGGCGGTGTTGCTGGTCTTGTTTTAACCTGTCGAAGTGTCTTTAAGAACCGAGGTACTGAGTCTGATCGGAACGTCTCGGGAGGAGGTCTATTCCTTCGTTGACCGTGAGAGCTTGTCATGGGCTAAGTTGGGACTCCCCTGCAGGGATTTGAACTTTCGAAAGCCGTGCCCGCGGTTATGGGCAGATGGGAATTTGTTAATGTCCGGTTGTAGATAACTTGAACCTTAACTTAATTAAAATGAATCAACTGAGTGTGTTACCGTGATGGCCTCTTCTCGGCGGAGTCCGGGAAGTGGACACGGTGTTGGAGTAATGTTTGCGCAGGTTGATCTCTAGTTTCTCGCTCGCGCTTTGCCTCCTCTTCTCGCTCTCTTTTGCGAACAGGTTAGCCACCATATATGCTAGTCGCTTGCTGCAGCTCCACATATACTTTTACCTTGCCTTACCTATAAGATTAAATAGTCTTGATCGCGAGGGTGCGAGATTGCTGAGTCCCTGTGGCTCACATATTACTATTACACCAGATGCAGGGCCTGATGATTCCGCTCCAGGTGACGCGCTCGAGCTCAAGTGGGAGTTCGACGAGGACTCTCAACGTTATTATGTTTCCTTTCCTGATGATCAGTAGTGGTGCCCAGTTGGGGATGATCGGGACCATGTCGCATGTTGGGTTATCTTTTATTTTGGCGCCGTAGTCGGGCCATGAGTGTTTGGATGATGTAATGTTATTTATGTACCTTGATTGACGTGGCGATTGTAAGCCAACTATGTCCTCTCCCCTTTATTATTATATTACATGGGATGTGTAAAGATTACCTTACTTGCGACATATGCCTTCAATGCGATTATGTCTCTAAGTCGTGCCTCGACACGTGGGAGCTATAGTCGCATCGAGGGTGTTACATCCTCGCTCCTGAATCTGCCTCCAGGCTCGATCTCCTCCTGGGACGAGATGCGCGACCATTTCGTCGCCAACTTTCAGGGCACTCGCGACCACCCACCGGCTGTGGGTGACCTGCGCCGCATTAAGAAACAACCAGGAGAGACCCTCCAGAAGTACATCCAGCGCTTCAACAACGTTTGCCTAAAGACCACCAAGGTGACGGACGAGGCTATCATCTCTGTGTTTTCCGATGGTGTCCGCGGCGTCACGATGAAGGAGGAGCTCGCCATCCACGAGGAGCTGTGCACATCTCTGGAGCTGTTCAACCTGGCGACCAATTGCGCAAGAGCTGAGGAGGGGCGCGTCTCCCTCCACGAGCTCCCGGCTACTGACCCGGAGGAGAAGAAAGCCAAGGCCAAAGACGTGAAGCACAAGGGAGCAGCCATGCTCGCGGCGGAACCGGACACAAAGCATGGCAGGGACCAGCCCGAGCCATCCAAGAGAAGCCGACCGTTCTGCGCCTTCCATAACCTGTCTAGCCACAACACTAGCGACTGTCAAGAGCTCAGAGCCATTCGCGAAGGACGCTTCGGTCGACGCCCCGAGTGCAACGACCGGGGCTACGGCCGAGGAGGAGGACATGGTGGCGGACGATGGGATGACCGTGGCCCGCACCAAGAGTGGCGCGACTGGCCTCATGAGGACCACTGGCAGGATCAGCCTCGCGAGGGCGCCTGGAGGGATCAGTCTCGTGAGGGCGCCTGGAGGGATCAGCCTCGTGAGGATCGTCCTCAGGGCAATGCCGGTGTCCCCCCACTGCCGCCACCACCAACAAGGAATGACGACCACCACCAAGACAAGGGGGCTGGGGGCTTCCAGGAGCCGTGTGCTATCACCTGCATCTTGGGTAGAGGTCAAGCCCCAGCCTCACAGCGTATCTTCAAGCAGTTTGCTCGGGAGGTGAACGCAGTCCTCCCCAAGCTCGAGGCCACGCGCCCGCTCAAGTGGTCCCAGTGCGCCATCACATTCAGTTCAGCAGACCAGCTCAAGTGCGCGGCTACTGCCGGCGTCCTCCTGATGCTTTGTTCACCCGTCATCTGCAACATGCAAGTCACCAAGAGTCTCATCGACGGCGGCGCAGGGCTCAACGCCCTATCCGTTGAGAAGTTCAACAGCCTCTAAGTGTCGTATGATCAGCTTCAGCCCACCAAGCCTTTTCTCAGGAGTGACCGACGGCTCCACCATGCCGATCGGTCAGGTCCGCCTCCCAGTCACCATCGGGCAGCATAACAACTACCGCACCGAGCTCATCAACTTCGACATCACCCACATCCGTCTGCCATACAATGCCATCCTCGGGTATCCAGCCCTGGCCAAGTTCATGGCCGTGACGCACCAGGGCTACAACGTCCTCAAGATGCCAGGAAGCGGCGGGATCATCACAGTCCCCTACGAAGAAAGAGATGCGGTGTGCTCCCTTGAGCGCGCCTTCCAGGCAGCGTCAATCGAAGACCCTGGCCACAATGCAGCTCGGTACCTTCCGGAGGTCGTCCCCAAGAGGAAGAAATAGCAACTCCGTGCCGGACCTCAGGAGGGAAGCACCGCAAGTGGCCTCGGTGGCTCGTGACAGGAAACCCCTTCGCCGCGTACCTTCAGCTACCTAACACCCCTTCATCAATGGAACTAGGTGACATTTTCCAAGTTCATTTAGCTGGGAGTGCCCAGGGGGCTGCATTATTCCCAGGCCGCATGGGTCCATCCCTGTGGCATGTATATTTCCTTGTTTATGTCTTTAGCTTACCTTGCTGGGGGCACCCCTCGGGCTTCATCATCCCCAAGCCACTCAGACCGGACCCAGTGGCACATATTGTTTATGCATTTACCTGAGCTAGGTTGCCTTTCATGCTTAATCTATCTATGACTATCACCTGCTTGATTGTAGCCCCATCGTAGGAGACGCGGGCCGATCGTCTTTCTTCAGGACCCTTCACGTGAGAGGATTAGGCACAGCGTCTGTGCTCAGGCCCGTCCCTGCAGCGTCGATAAATCCAACGGCCGAGCTCTGTCTAGCAGGCCGGCCCCGTTCACGTCACCTCCATGGGCCGTTGGTGCTTGGCTTTCTCACGCGATAACCTCAGGAGATTCGTTCGGCGCAAGTTGTCTAACCACCTTGCAGGACCAAGATAGCAAACAAGAACCAAGACTAGGCGCAACCCGCCTTGAGGTAGGGCCTCGTGAGTCTCGCGCTGGCTCACGAGTGCCTAGACACACCTCGTCTAGCCCTACCGTGCAAGCCACGTGTCAGGGAGGGGCTGTACACACCCCGGGGGCTCTCCACAGTAGGGAGTCCCCTCCCACCTACCGAAGGCGAATCAACAATCACCACAGCGGCTCGGGCACTCCCTCACGTTAACTTGTAGGAACTTCCTGGAGGCTATGGCAGGCGGTGCCGCGGACTCTCCCACTTCTCTCATGCGATTCGCTTGCGCGTTGAAAGGGGGGCTCCTGAGCATCGCGTCTCAGGAGCTCTGTAACACCCCGGATGTAACTTGCCATATTTGTACCTCCGACTCTTGCCATTTTTGGCATTAAGTTATGAGATTCCCTTCATGGTTTGATTTTTTCTTCGTTTTGCTTTTTGTTCATGTCATGCATTTCATATCATGTCATCATGTGCATCGCATTTGCATACGTGTTCGCCTCATGCATCCGAGCATTTTTCCCGTTGTCCGTTTTGCAATCCGACACTGCCGCATGCACCGGCGCCCCCCTCTTGTCTCTTTTCATGAGCGGGTGTTAAATGTTCTCAAAATGGACCGAGATTCGTCAAGTGGTCTTGGTACACCACCGGTAGACCGCCTGTCAAATTTCGTTCCATTTGGAGTCCGTTTGATGCGCCAACGTTTAACCAGGTAACCGCAAAATCCTCTTGTGTGTTGCAGCCCAACACCCCTCCAAAACGGCCCAATAACCCATCCAAACCTCATCCATGTCCTCCGTCGTCGGATGATGATCCTGTGGGCGAAAACTACACCTCATTTGGACACTCCTACCTCCTCCTAGCTATAAATATGTGATCCCCTCCGAAAATCTCGCGGTCTAAACCCTAGCCCCGCTCCTCTAGCGCCGCCGGACACGTTCGTGTTTGCCGGATGCGTCTGCCGGACGCGTCCACCTCTGCCGCCCAACCACTCGCAGCGCGCCACGTGGCCTACACCACCGCCCGCTGCCGCCCGCCCTCCAGGCCCGCGGCTGGCCCCCGGAGCCCGAGCCGCCGCCCGACTCCTCCCGCGCGCGCCTCACCGCCCTTCCGCCGCCTCGCTCGCCGCTTCCCCGCTGCCGGCGCGCCGCTCGCCTGCCGCCGCCTGTCTCCAGTGCCGGCCTCAAGCTTCGCCGCCACCCGTCGTCGTCCGGCCGCCATCCGTCGCCCGCGCCCGCCGCCGCCCTTCGGATCCGGCGAGCCGCACCGGATCCGGCCGGCCCCATCCCGCCGGCGTCTTCTCCGGCGAGCTCCGCGAACTCCGGCCACTTCTCCGGCGTGATCCGGGCCGGAGTGGACCAGATCCACCGGGAGATGAAACAAACGCCGCCCCGACCCGGATCCCTTCGTCCCGCACCGCTCCATGCCGTTGACTTTCACGAGGGGTATATTTCACTAAGTCTTTTTCTGCAATGATTTATGCCCCTGTTCATCATGTCGTATCTCGGTGACCGTAGCTCCAAATGACGCATATGATATGTCGAATTGTTCATCTCGATGAGCTCTTCAGGCCAGTAGGATTTCCATGCATGTTTATGTTAATTATGATGCCATTTTCATTGATGCAAGAGTGCTATAAAATGTTAACTACTGTTACTTATCATATCATGGTGAATTGTCATTTTTGTCACATTTGATGTGTGCATCGTATGAGTTTGAGGTCTACATGAGTTTTGAACTACACCATGCCATCTTTACAGAGGTTCTTGTCTTGTATTTTTGTGATCTATGTGGTGACTAGCACAATCATGCAAATTAGCCTTCGTGATGTTGCTGTTTTCAGGGACTTATGATTTTGCTAAGTTCTTTTTCCTGCTGTTATTTTGATGCCATGTAAATTGATGCTACAGTGAGATCCATGCTTGTTTTGAGTTACTTCAGTAAGGATGTTTTGAATATGTGGTTATGCTCTATCCATCCGTGCCCCTGTTTGCAATTATAGAGTTGTTTAGGATGTCTTGTGCTTGCTCTACTTTTGCTATAAAATGTTCCTGGCAGAATGTTAACATGTTAATCAATTTTGCCATGGTTGTTGTTAGTGATCCATGCAACCTATGAACTTGCTCTTGCCATGGTTAGCTTAATGAACATGTCATATTGCTGTTGATATGCTTAGATTATCATGCAATGCTTTGTGGTGAGTGGTCTGAGCTCGCAAAGTTGCTATCATAATTCTGTTTATGCCATGCTCTGTTTTTCTGCAAAGTCTGAAACTGTTAATAAAACTTGCTATGTTTACATAGGTGCCATCATATTTTCTGGGCCCTTTTGGCTCATATTCAGTAAGAGACTTTTGATCTATGCTTTTAGTAGAATCTTGCCATGCCTTTGTTTGCTATGATATGTTCCTGTAGAATGCTGTTCTCTTGCTCTAAACATTGCTTCCTGATGTTGTTTTTGACATGTTAGTATTTTCACTAAGTCTGTGATGATGATATCTTTTGCACTTTTGCCATGCTTGTTTGAACCGGTTCTAGTGTATTTTAGCCGTAGCTCAGTGTTCATGTTTTGTCAAGCATCTCTTGTACATCACTTCCATATGTTTTGTTGCTATGTTGGAGTGCACTAGGTTAGTTTCTTGTTGCATTTTATGTGGCATCATGCTGTTAGCCACAAAATTGTGCCATTCTTGTTTTGCCTGCCATTTGCAAACTGTGCATCCGTTTCCGGTGATCTTTATATCGATTTCAACCGAAATCATCTCATCTTTCCAGTGTCACACTTGGTTTGCAAAGTTTATGCCTTGATCTTTATTTCCCTTCCGAAGCACGCATATGCATTGCATATCATGCCTTGCATATCATGCCATGTTTTGCATCATGTTGCTTGTGCATTGCATCGTGATTGATTGTTGGTCCTTTGCTCGTGTTCTTGCTTTGGGTAGAGCCGGGAGACGATTACGTGACCAAGGAACCTGTTGAGTACGCTAATGAGGATCAAACTTTCGACAACTCTGAGAACTTTGCAGGCAAGATGACCATACCCTCGAAATCAGTTCTATCTTTGCTTGCTAGTTGCTCGCTCTATTGCTATGTCGCGCTACCTATCACTTGCTATATCATGCCTCCCATATTGCCATGTCAAGCCTCTAACCCACCTTCCTTGCAAACCGTTGTTTGGCTATGTTACCGCTTTTTCTCAGCCCCTCTTATAGCGTTGCTAGTTGCAGGTGAAGATGAAGTTTGTTCCATGTTGGAACATGGATATTGTTGGGATATCACTATAATCTCGTTAATGCATCTATATACTTGGTAAAGGGTGGAAGGCTCGGCCTTATGCTTGGTGTTTTGTTCCACTCTTGCCGCCCTAGTTTCCGTCATACCGGTGTTATGTTCCTTGATTTTGCGTTCCTTACGTGGTTGGGTGTTATGGGAACCCCTTGACAGTTCGCTTTGAATAAAACTCCTCTAGCAAGGCCCAACCTTGGTTTTAACATTTGCCACCTAAGACTTTTCCCTTGGGTTTTCGCGAGCCCGAGGGTCATCTTTATTTTAAACCCCCGAGCCAGTGCTCCTCTGAGTGTTGGTCCAAACTAGAGCACCGTGCGGGACCGTCCCTTGGGAACTTGGGTTATGTTGGTACCTGTACGCTTAGATTATCCGGTGTGCCCTGAGAACGAGATATGTGCTGCTCCTATCGGGATTTGTCGGCACAGTCAGGTGGTCTTGCTGGTCTTGTTTTACCATTTTCGAAATGTCTTGTAACCGGGATTCCAAGACTGATCGGGTCTTCCCGGGAGAAGGAATATCCTCCGTTGACCATGAGAGCTTGTGATGGGCTAAGTTGGGACACCCCTGCAGGGTATAAACTTTCGAGAGTCGTGCCCACGGTTATGTGGCAGATTGGAATTTGTTAATATTTGGTTGTAGAGAACTTGACACTTAACTTAATTAAAATGAATCAACCGCGTGTGTAGCCGTAATGGTCTCTTTTCGGCGGAGTCCGGGAAGAGAACACGGTCTTGTGTTATGCTTGAACGTAAGTAGCTTCAGTGTCACTTCTTGATCACTTATAGCGTCTCGACCATGCGTTGCTTCTCTTCTCTCTCTCATTTGCTTATGTTAGCCATCATATAAGCTAGTGCTTTCTGCAGCTCCACCTCACTACCCCTTTCCTACCCATAAGCTTAAATAGTCTTGATCTCGCGGGTGTGAGATTGCTGAGTCCTCCTGACTCACGGATTCTTCCAGACAGTTGCAGGTGCCGACGATACTAGTGCAGGCGACGCTACCGAACTCAAGTGGGAGTTCGACGAGGATTCGGGCCGTTACTATGTTTCCTTTCCTGATGATCAGTAGTGGAGCCTAGTTGGGACGATCGGGGATCTAGCATTTGGGGTGGCCTTCCTTTTTATTTTGGTTCCATAGTCGGACCTTTGATTGCACTTTGGATGATGTATGGATTATTTATGTATTTTGTGAAGTGGCGATTGTAAGACGGCTCTTTATCCCTTTCTTATTCAGTACATGGGATGTGTAAAGATTACCCCTCTTGCGACAGACCTACCATGCGGCTATGCCTCTAAGTCGTGCCCCGACATGTGGGAGATATAGCCGCATTGTGGGTGTTACAAGCTCTTATTGGCTCTCCTGCCCTCACCCCCTGGCCTTGACCATGGCATGCGACCTGGCATACTAGCGACGGCTGAGCTCGCTCAAGGGCCGGGACATGAGGACATAGAGCACCAAGAAGAACATGGGGAGGAAGGGGAGGCCCGCACAGGTCTGACCTAGCTACTCAACAGCGGCCGACGCTCAAGCCTGGTGTCTCGCGAGGAACCAACCCCAGATTGCCAAGATAAGTTTCGCGCTCAATCAACCGCTACAGCGCAGAGTTCTCATTTGTGTAGCCCCGCTGTGGCGACGTAGTCTCCCTCTCCTACCTCTCGGTGATCGCTTGCGGGCCAAAGGGGACCTCCTGAGCATCGCGCCTTAGGGGCTCTTACTGGACCTCGGGCCGCTCACCTCCTGGCCTTGACCATGGCACGCGACCTGGCATACCAGCGACGGCTGGAGCCTGCCTGGGGACCGGGACCTGTCAGCATAGAGCACCTCGCCATCGCGAGGATGGAAAGGGGAAACCGAGCCGGAACGGAGGATGCACACGCACGATTTCATGATAAGGATAATGTCAACAAAGGACACTACAAACGCCTTACAAGCCCCAACGGGGTCCATTTCCTGATTCCTTGTAGGGAACAAAAGACAAGAATCTAGGGAGTCCTAACTGCGCGTGCCACTGTGGATGATGCCATCATCAACAGTGGGCCACCCGAGACCGGTGCCAACCTCATCCAGATCAGCGCCGACGACGGCCTAACGCTGCAGCTCTACTCCGGGCTCGGCGGGAGCTCGGGGGCACGTAGCTAGCGTCGCTCGTCTCTGGAGAATCCACGAGCTCGGGAGAGTCGCCGGACCACTAGGAGTCGCCGCTGTCACTGGAGGAGCTGCAGGCGAGGCCTGCCGCAGGACCAGCACCCGCCGTTGCGCTGACCTGGTGACCTCCTTCAGGGCAGCACTCCAGGCGGCAACCCTCCTCATCGAAGACCTTGAAGAGAAGCACGGAGGCACCGTCATACTCGAAGTGGATCACGAGGGAGCCCTCCGCGCGACAGACCCGGGCAATCTCGCCCCAGCCTCGGGTCATGAAAATCTTCCCGGAGGCAACGACTCCAATCTCTGCTCCGGTCGTTGGGACGTCGCAGTCGGCGTGTTGCAGCCAAAGCTCGCGAAGGCCTGTCGGCGGCATCTCGGCGGAGAAGAAGCGGGAGAGGTAGAGGAAAGATGGTCAACGGGGGCTCCGCTCCCTCCCATTTATACCAGGAGAAGGCCAACCAGCACCCCCCAGGATCACAGGCAATGATGGTTTTCCTTGCATGCCGCAGGGACTTGTCCAGTCAGGCAGTTGCTGAGGCAGCGTGGTGAAGCGGAGACGCCCACATCCAATCAACCGCCACACGTCGACCAAGGCTGCAGGCTATTGGGGCCCGCGGTGCTCTGCACTTGGCCTTTGGCTTCGCCTTGAAGACAAGCCCGAGTATGCCTTGGGCCTGGGGGCTACGGTCGGCGTTCTGGGAATGGGGGTCCCCATACTTGCCTGCCTGCGGCCCACGGCGTGGCTCTATGAGCGGGCCTGTACGGCCCATCTTCACCAGCAAAGACTCAAGACCCTCGCGAGGGGCCAAGCATTGCGAGGCGGGCGACACAAGACCTCCTCAGGAGTGGTCTCGCTAGGCTGGCTCGCAAGGGACAGAGAGTTCAAGGCCAGGCAAACCTCGTGAGGTTCTAGTGACGTGAGCCATGATGACCAAGGACATGCGGGCGCCAGCGTGCACAGTGTCCTTCTTTCGTCTTTGGTGCTAAGGAAGCAGGCGCAGGCGCGAAGTACCGAGGCATCAAACAAAGGTTTCCATATTGGTGCAACGAGACCAAGACCAGCAGGACGGCAGGATGGAGGTCACCATGGAGCCCAAGACGGCGTCACCACCATAGCATTTGGCAGGCGAAGACTGCTTTTGTCAGGATAGCTTGTACTAGCTGCCCCCCTTCAAATTGTCCGTTGTGGGATCCCTTCCCGCTCAATATTTGGGAAGAGGACCAAGGGCACGATAAAATAGGACTAGCCACCACCGTAGATAGGGGGGCGACCTCATCTTAGACCAGAACAAGGTCATACCCACAACCAAATCCACCAAGCACAAGAACACCTCTCCTGAGGAGGCTGTTCTTCCCCTTGTACTATTCATCCTCAGCCCAAGAGGCAATCCACCACACCTTACTGGAGTAGGGTATTACACCACAACGGTGGCCCGAACCAGTATAAATCTTGTGTCCTTTGCGTTGCGAGTTCGTCGAGTTAGTTCGTAAGATCTTAGCTGAGTTAGGACGTGGATTGGTAGGGGGAGATCTTCGCGCGCACCCCAGTGTTCGAACCTTGAGGGTTTTGCCGGAACCCGTGATCCGACATTCGCCCCTTAATTCAACGCCTTCTATTCAACCAACAAGTTAGGCGTTATGACTTGGGCTACCTACATGCCAGTCTGGACAAAAATCCCCGAGTGACCTTCGACCTCCGGCCCGTCCACCTAGTCATCCTCGGCCATGGGACGCAACTACCGCCGTCGACAGAAGGCGAGCTCAAAACCACTTGCGGTGCGGATCCCATCTTGCGGTAGCCTGGATGCCAGTTCCGTCCGACGCTCGCGGCCACTAGCTAGCCAAGATAGCTCCATCCAGTTGCTTGTCTGCAAGGTTTGCTATCTAGATTGGCATGGCGGTGCGGTGGCTTGCTCGCGCGCGCCGCGCTATGGCCAGCCATCTGGCTCGAGTGAAGGCCAACACGGTGGCTTGCTTGCACGTGAGTCACACTCGGGCCAGCCTGCCAACCCGTGCGGACGCCAGTGTGGCGTCTGGCCCATCTGGCGGAGCGATGGCCAACTCTCTCATCACCGGCGCCACCGACGAACACTTAACAGTACTGTTTCAAGTAATGTTCAGGAAAAATAATGATTTGAGGGGGAATAACAGGATAGAAGGTCAGATGTGGGTCCCTCATGTCAACGGTCAAACAAAATCTATTGGTTTAAGCTGCCTCGTCAACACCGACGTGTGGGCCAGCCTGTCATAAATGGGTTTAAATGAGCCTAATGAGCAGTAGGTAGTAGTTTTTGGCATGGATTAAGAAATTTTGGGTATGTTTTTGCTATTTTTTGTACAATAGTTTCTTCCTAGGGCTGGTTGAAAGTGGTAGTTGTTGTTAAATACTCTACATATTGTAAGTAGGAGTGAAAGTTAAGCTTTGGAAGTCAATAAGCAAGGCTAGTTACATAGTGCCTATGTGTACGTGATTGAAACTAAATATCAACCATGAGAGAATAATATCTTGACGGAAAACTCGAAACTTGGAAATACTAGCATTTTTTTTGCATGGTTGGAAATACTAGCAATGCTCACATGCGTTGCAATGGATCATAATTAGAATAATACTTATTCACAAACTTGATACAAAACACTCTAATTTTGATATCCATATATCACTAGAGATATATTATGTTTCAATTAGAATATATTCCTTGGGCTGTTTTAGTGAGGTGAGGGAGGGATGTGGTTGGTTTTAAGATACTAATTACAGATTTTTCTGCAAATTGGTAGACAAGTGGGATGTTGGTGAGAAAATACAACAACTTACCCCACAGTCGTTAGATGTAGATCTAATGGTCAAAAATGACGGATGGCAGGCACACCATCATCACCAACTTAGTCTTCTGTAGGAGTACTCGCAAGGTGTCCGTGCATTGCATGGAACATCAAGATGCATTTTTTTATAAAACACTTGTTGTGATTGACCCATGCGGGAGTAATCCCATGTGTAAAAACTAATGATATCTCGAGAAAGAGGAGATAAAGTGAAGAGGAGTAGGGCGTGGTGGTGATTGGTTGTCGGATTGAGCGGAGCCATGGGGATGGACGACGCCGGCAGCGGCCACCAGGCCAGTTTGTTCCATAGGCTTCCTTTTTTAATTGCTCAACAATGAGGTTGTTGGAGATAAGGATGAACGAGGGATGGCCTTGTCTGCAAATGTGGAGAGAGGTACGGGTATCTTTTAGTTTAATTTCCATCTGTCAAATATAGATCGGATGGTCTATATTGCAAGATGGCACGTGTACCATCATCACCAACTCGGTTTTTTATAAGAGAAGAAATATAAGTATGGAGATACAAACGTATTATCGATACTTGTTTCCGTAAACTAGGGTCTACATTCTATTCAACGCCTCAGCATGCGCGACCTTGCACAATGACTTCTCGACTGTGTAAAACAAAGGTTTTCCCATCGCCGATAAGGAGGGGGTGACGGTGGCGTGCTTTCGGCTTGCTCCTAGTAGCCATACTAGGTGGTCTACGCAGGTGTGGATTTATTCTTTTTCACGTCTCATGTTCTCCGTACTACCACGACTGTTGATGAATAGACGGTAACTTATTCACGGGGAAACCCTTGTTGAGCGTGTTTGCGAGAGAGAGAGAGTGTGCATGTGTGATATGTCTAGAGACTGAGGCAATGATAAGAGATTCTTTGTGTCTATGTGTGTGGTGGATAGAGAGAGACATGTACATGGGGCTTTGTTGTGTAACGTGGAGACACATAGACATAATCAGAGAGTGAGTGTGTGAGATACACATGCGGACATGGGTAGAGATGTGTGAGTTAGAGAGATGGATAATTTGGGTGTGCATCTGAGCTAGAGAGAGGGGGGATATATACATACCTAGAGCTGGAGAGAATATGCAAGGGTGTGTGTCTTAAAAGAAGGATCCAGATAGATGGGTGTTTGTGCGTGTCCGTGTGTGTTTGTGCGCGCGTTTGTGTGTGAGAGGGAGTGTGTGTAATTGGAGTAGAGAGACCACTAATGATGTTAACCTAGTACAAGGGAAGGGGGACTGGTGTGACATGTGTGTCAAAGAGAGACAAAGGCATGTGTAGTAGCGGGATAGCATGGGTGCGCGTGGGGAGCAGACTATTTGGAATAGATATCAAGTGTGTGTGGGTGAGGTGTGTGAGAGCTAGAGAGAGGGAGAGAGAGAGCTAGCGATGGAGAGAGAGAGAGGAAGAGAGGGGGGGAGAGGGTCATTTGTGTCCATAAGTGGCGTATAGATAGGGAGACAATGTTGATGTTGTTCGAAATTGGCCTATGTACTAAGACGCAAGGGAAGCGAGTCATCATGTGTGTGATAGGGACTTCATGAGAGATCTAGAATAGATGGTGTAGAGAACAAGTGCGAGATTGAGAATGATGATACATTAGGGAGCTATGCAAAGAGTCACGACATATATGTATACAGGGAAGGAGCTGGGGCGGGTCCGCATGTCACTACTATAAAAATGAGCGATCGGTCCCACCGATTTCGCAAATGCAAACTCTCTGTTTCCCCTTCGTAACGTTTCGGTCCAACCGAGATGAGCAAATCGGTCCCACCAAGTTTGCCTGACCAACTGTCTGGTTAGCTTATTACCAAAATCGGTCCCACCGAGTTTGTGTAATCGGCCTCACCGAGATTATGATATGCCCTAAACCTAATGAAATTGGTCCCATCGAGTTGACGTGTCGGTCCCACCAAAAATCCTAACGTTCACATTTTGAACTGAATCAGTCCCACCAAGTTTCATTATTCGGTCCCACCGAGTTTGGTAAATTGTGTGTAACGGTTAGATTTTGTGTGGAGGCTATATATACCCCTCCACCAACTCTTCATTAATGAAGAGAGCCATCAGAACATGCCTACACTTCCAACTTATATTTTCTGAGAGAGAACCACCTACACTTGTGTTGAGATCAATATATTCCACTCCAACCACATAAATCTTGATCTCTAGCCATCTCCAAGTTTCACTCCACTCAAATCATCTTTCCACCAAATCCAAATCAGTGAGAGAGAGTTGAGTGTTCGGGAGACTATCATTTGAAGCACAAGAGCAAGGAGTTCATCATCAACACACCATCTATTACCTTTTGGAGAGTGGTGTCTCCTAGATTGGTTAGGTGTCACTTGGGATCCTCCGTCAAGATTGTGGAGTTGAACCAAGGAGTTTTTATGGGCAAGGAGATCGCCTACTACGTGAAGATCAACCCTAGTGATGCAAGTCCTTCGTGGGCAATGGCCATGGTGGGATAAACAAGGTTGCTTCTTCGTGGACCCTTCGTGGGTGGAGCCCTCCATGGACTCGTGCAACCGTTACCCTCCGTGGGTTGAAGTCTCCATCAATGATAGCACCACCTATCGGAACCACGCCAAAAATCTCCGTGTATACATTGCGTTTGCTCACTCCAAACTCCTCCATTTACCTTCATGTGCAATGTTTTACATTCCGCTGCTATACTCTTAGACTTGCATGTGTAGGTTGTTTACTTGGCTAGTGCTAAGTTGCTAAAATCTGCCAAGACTTAAAGTTGGGAAAAAGCTAGATTTGTATTTGGTCAAGTAGTCTAATCACCCCCCTCTAGACATACTTTCGACCCTACAGAAACCTTTCAGGATGCCGTTCACACTAGGACACAATGTACAACCCCAGAATCTATTTGTGGAAGCAGTGCGCCATCCATGTTACCAGATGGTAGCAGTTCAGAGGCAACACCATCGGAGAACAGTCTGAGCACATATATTATAGTTCTTGAGGCTCTCCCAGAGGCAGAAAGAGATGGTGTGGCTGCCATGAATGAGGTAATCTTGATCTTGAGGCTTGAATTTAATCAATTAGCGGCATGCATTATGCAAGCAACCCAAGAATTGGAGGAAGTAAGAATGTTGCCTTTGAAGACGGAGGAGGTCCTGCTGTTTCTGCTATCTGAAGCCCAGGGTAATCACAGTTCTTCTTTAGATGCCAGTTTAAATTGTCATTAGATTATTGCACTTTCATGTTGTGTCATGTCTCTGAATTGATTATGTTGTAAGACCCCCTATGTTGTCCATGTGTTCTAATGATCCAAATTTTTTAGGTGAAGTAATCCTCCGTACTTGTATGATTGACATAACGTGAACTGTTTTTCGTGTGAGCATATTGTATTGGATGAAATAAATGTTTGACTCAAAGTGTATCCAACCTACTGAATTCGAATATCACGACATTTCTAAATCATAATTGTCGGTGTCAAAACCGGCGGATCTCGGGTAGGGGGTCCCGAACTGTGCGTCTAGGCCGGATGGTAACAGGAGGTAAGGGACACGAAGTTTTACCCAGGTTCGGGCCCTCTTGATGGAGGTAAAACCCTACATCCTGCTTGATTAATATTGATGATATGGGTAGTACAAGAGTAGATCTACTACGAGATCGGAGAGGCTAAACCCTAGAAGCTAGCCTATGGTATGATTGTTGTTCTGTATGTTGTCCTACGGACTAAAACCCTCCGGTTTATATAGACACCGGATAGGGTTAGGGTTACACAAAGTCGGTTACAATGGTAGGAGATCTACATATCCGTATCACCAAGCTTGCCTTCCACGCCAAGGAAAGTCCCTTCCGGACACGGGACGAAGTCTTCAATCTTGTATCTTCATAGTCCAGGAGTCCGGTGAAGGTATAGTCCGGCTATCCGAACACCCCCTAATCCAGGACTCCCTCAGTAGCCCCCGAACCAGGCTTCAATGACGATGAGTCCGGCGCACAGATTGTCTTCGGCATTGCAAGGAGGGTTCTCTTCCGAATTCCATGTACCTGTCGAATAAAGTCCGATTTCTTGTAAATGTTGCGCTCCTTGGCTTCTACGCCCAATAATGGCCGTCTCCCACGTGTTAAACGAATATGAAAAGTCTGAGTGTTTTTACATCCACACCCCTAGCCGCGTAAATGAGCTGCCCATTTAAGGGGACGAGGATTTAGATCCATACCACACCTTCTCCCCTTCGCGAGTGTTCATCAGAGCGCATCTGACAAAGGTCCATTCCACCATGGCCAGCCGTCGCAACTCCTCCCTTCGCCCTTCCAGCCCTAAGCCTAGATATTGGGAGAGATGCTCCATCCCGCATAGCGAGCTAGTGACGCTCCAGACCAAGGGATTTCTCCCCCCGGCCTATATGGTCCCGGTTCGAGCCGGTCTTGCCATCTATAATGGAGGAGAGCAAGCGGAGAGTGCCCCTAATCCCTCCAAAGGAGAGCGGGTATGCCTTGTCCCTTATTTAATAAGAGGGCTCGGATTTCCAGTCCATCCGTTTCTCCGGGGGCTCCTGGAGTTCTGTGGCCTCCAGCTACACAATCTTACGCCTGCCTCTGTATTGCATATCACGGGCTTCGTAGCCCTCTGCGAGCTGTTTTTGGGTGTTGAGGCTCATTTCGGGCTGTGGAAAGAGCTATTCTACCTCGTGCCCCGTTCTAAGAAGGGGTCAATATATCAAGTGGGTGGAGCCGAAGTGTGGCACATCGTCGGGACCGGATATCTATCCGGAACCCCAAAGAAGGCGTCCGAGGACTGGCCTTCGGAATGGTTTTACATAGAGGACGTCCCGCTGCCGGATCCTGTCCGGATCGGCCTCCCTGAGTTCGACAGTGCCCCACTAAAGAAGCGCCTAAGTTGGTGTCCACGGAGCCCTCACAGGGAATGTGACAAGGACATTATTTACCTGATGGGCCGGATAATATTGTTAGCTCATTCCGGACTAACCATGATCGGGGTCATGGCCGCATGCATCATGCGAGGGGTGCAACCGCTACAGTATAGAGGCCACCCCATGTGGGACTTCAACAGGGAGGATGACGCCACCCGCTACGGCCGTAAGGGGCCGGATTCGGCTGTGGCTCTAACAAAGACCTTGTCTGCTTTGTACAAGGGAGAAGAGGAGGATTTTCTCTGCGTCGACCCGAAGGGTGGATTTTCTATGTACAATCCTCCAAGATGGGTAAGTGGTCGCATCTTGCCCATCCGTTTTATATCCCCATCGTTAAATATTCAGTCTAGCGACTTCAACGCAGGAACCGCGCCAGGCTGTTAAAGAAATAAACAGCCCTCCTCCACAACCCGAGGACCCAGGACTGTCCCTCGACCCGGCCTCTCAAGAGGATCCGGACGTATCTGTGGAGCTGATTGATGGAGTGTTCCATCAATTGAGCAAGGACAACGCCTTGGTGGCCATTACGGCCGATTACCCAGGGCTAATCCTGGCCTCCCAGGTAACTCAGATCGAAGTCCCAGTACCCCGAATAGGGGTCCGCCCTCTCGTGTTTTCAGTTTCCTGATTACAACCGAGCTTTGCAGGGGTGGTTTCTGAGACGGGAGGCCGAACCTGCGGCGACAAGCCAACGAGGGGCCGCAGGGCCCCGTGGGCAGAAAAGAGGTGCAGTCCGGACCGAGGCGTCAGCGCAAAGGTATGGCGCGCCTCCTTATCCCAGGTGTTATACCTTTAAGGCATATTAACACTCGTGCTCTCTTCAGGACAAAGAGACCTCGCCGGACTATATTCGGAGAGGCTGCCAATCGCGCCTCCACCAGCCAGGCTCGAAAGCCTGGTCCAGAGGCGGAGGCGAACACAAGGCGCGCACCGGACGCTCCTCCGACGGAGGATGTGGACAGGTTGTCTGCCACCAACTCTGAGGTGGAGAGTGCCATGAACCACAGGCGTCGCCAGACAATTTTTCGCGACGCTTGTTTCTCCCAAGAGGCATTAGATGCCTTCAACTCGGGAGATGCGTACCTCCGTACCGCTCAAAATGGTCTAGCCAGAGCCACGGAGCAATATGTAAAAGACATACGGGTAAGAAAATTTTGGTAATTATATATATATATACCAGTAGCCCCCGAGACTTAAAACAGTTAGAATAACTGATTTAAGGATCATTTGTTATGCAGGTTCTTACAGAAAAGAATTCCCTACTGTCCCAGGAGCTGGAAGAGTGCAAAGCCCAACTTGAGGCTGCACTAGCCGCGGCAGGGGAGCCCAAGGAGACCCCCTCTGGTAATATACACTTCGAAAGATAAGCATTTTGCGAAGTGCAGCGTGGTTGCGAATCTGACAAATCAAATTGCAGATGGCGCTGGATTGAATCCGGAAAGGCAACACCTCCTACGGCAGCTGAAGGCTGGTGAGAAGGTGCTGACAAAGGTGAGGCGGGAGAAGAACGATCTCCAAGATGCCAACACCAAGCTGGGCGTTGAACTGAAGGATGTTCGTGCCCAGCTGTTGGACTCCGTTAAGGAGAATCAGCGGCTTCGGCGCAGCATATTTAGTAAGTGCTTGAACGAACCTTTGAAAAAGTTCGGCGGGGAAGTCGACTAACAGAGTAATGTCTGTAGGTGTGCTAACAGGTCGTCCTACAGAGGAGATGCCTGGTTCTACGGGTGACCTTCTTCCCGAGCTCTCGCAACTGCTCGAGCGAGTTCGGCAGGCGATGCAAGGCATCGCCCAGGCCTTGTGGCCATCCATCTGCATGCCCGAAGGTCTTGGAGAGCTTACGGAGAAGCTAAAGGGAGCACGGTGGCGCTTCCGATTGTGGAAGATATCGGCCTGCCGTCAAGGCGCTAGGGAGGCCCGGGCCATGGTAAAGACGCGGTACACAAAGGCTGACCCCAACCACATGGTCGAGGTCGGTCCCGTGGGGCCCGATGGGAAGGAGATCCCTGTAAGCTTAGTATACGGCCAAGTAGAATTGGCCGCAAAGTATTCCCAGCAGGACTGTAAATTAGACAGTCTGTTAGATGGTATTGAAGAGGAATACAATCAGTCAGAATGACTATGTAATTTAATTGACATTTATAATGCCTTCTAGCCGGATTGTAGATCGTTTGTCATGGCCGACCTTTTCGCTTCAGCCTCGGGACCTGACGGTCCGGAGTGTGTCCGAATTCCCATGCGGTTATATAAGAACCGGGGAATGCATGGAGACCAGGCGTAGGGGTCATTAGTGCGTGAACAGACAAGTGCCCGACTAGTTATGTTATATTACATGGTTAGTAAGAAACATCTTCCAGGGAGAATAGTTCCGTTAGGGGTTCCTTCCCTGGGAGGCATGCCCTAAAGTGCATGCCCATTCTCTGAGAAAGACGCGGGAAAAAGCATCTGGGGGCATATAAATAGTTAAAAGATCATCTTTTAGGTCACCGACCGAATATTCCCTTAAGAATGCTAGCTTTCGGCTTCACCCAGTCTGAGGTACACATCCGGCTGATCCGGCAGTAACAATCGCAGAGGTGCTCCCAGGGCAAACGTAATATATAAAGGTGGAATAAATCTTTATTGTGGTTTTCAAGAAATAAATAACAAAACGTAGAATTATCTATGGATATTCGTAATCGAATACAAATTGGATTTGAATTTAGTTGCCAGGGCCCAGGGCAAACGTGAATGGTAATTCTCCCAAGTTTTGAACGAAGCGGCTAAAGACCCACTATCATTTGTGGGCTGCCCGAAGCAAGTGTTTGCGAGGTGGAAATTACTGTCTACCCCTGACACTTGACATCCTTATCGATAGGATTTACACTGTTGTCGATAGGGGTAGACTAGTAACTTCAATCAGACGTGACACGACTGCCTCTGAGCCCATTCAGACACGATGGGCGCCAAACGTGGGCGGCAAAACACATTTGATTCAAGATCGTCTGAAAGACATGTGTCTCTCCCTCCATTTCCCCATTCATACATGGTGGGCGGCAAAACAAACTCTCCTCATCCGAAATCGATGTAGGCAAATATTTTCAATAGGGGCAGATGTGTAACTTCCCTCGGACATGACACAACCGCCCTACCTGTTAGCCCCATTCATACACCGTAGGCGCCAACCGTGGGCGGAAAAACACCCTCTCCTCGCCCAAAATCGTTACCGAAAAATATTTGGGAGATGCGAGATTACCCTCCTATCCGCAACTGACGTGATGTCCGAAATTTTTAAAGGGGGATAAGTTAATAAATTTCCCACATTTCAGACAAGGGCGTCCCAAAGTTTGAGATCCCCCTCCCCCTCCATTTCCCACGACAACCTCCCCACTGCGGCCAGCCTCCTTCATCCGCCACCCCATCTCCACCTTGCCAGAGCCGCTACCCCTACCCCGTCGTCCACTTCAAGTGATGGACATCTCTCATCCATGGCGTCGGACCAGGATCCTTTCATCATGTCCTCTCGCTTCATCGGCGCCGTCATCCACCTTGCCGTTGCCGCTCCTATGGCCGCCTCATCCACGACAATAGGATTTATCCCTGACCCGACCGTCTGCCGTCTAAAGTCTTCTCCCCCGCCGCCGATAGTGACCGCAACTGTAGCACCCTCAACATGTCAGCAGGGGCCTACACGGCGTCGCAAGAGAGGTGGTACTCTTCCATATGTGCTTAAGCTATTGATCTCACCCGAAATAGATCGTAAATTGTTTACTATACTTTTCTTGTTCGTACCAAATCGTAGTTGCTAGTTGGAAGCAAACATTGGTTGCGAAGTAGCTTTGTCCGGTTTGCATCTTCAGATCCGCCATGGCATGGTCACTATACTCATAAAGCTTATGGCTTGCTCCCTTTATATTCACTACCATTGAGGGAGTCCTGGACTAGGGGTCCTCGGGCGTCCGGCCTATTAGCCATGGGCCGGACTGATGAGCTGTGAAGATATGAAGACCGAAGACTACACCCGTGTCCGGATGGGACTCTCCTTGGCGTGGAAGTGTCACACCTGATTTTCATGCCACAATACTTAAGATAATAAATCATGATAAAATGTGGTTTGACAAAAACTTTTGAGTATTTTGGACCTTGCCTTGATTGGATTTTGTCTGTGGTTTGCAAGTGCTCTAAAAATCAAATAAATCCTCCAACTCCTATACTTCATCTCCTTACTCCAAACCCTCGAACCAATGATCATGCCATGTGTATAGGACATAAAAATAATTTATTACAAAAATAATTTGGCCAAATAGTATTTTCAAAAATTAGTTTTCCAAAACCCCCTGAATTGAGGTTTGTACTGCAAGTACTTAATTCAAGGCAGTAAAAATCTTTCCAAAAATATATTTGACTCCTATTAGATATAGGACACCCAGAAACCACAAAAATATAATTTTAAAAGTTATTTTCCTATTTTATTTAAAGGATTTTTCTTTAGTCCAGAAATGGTATTTAATAGGTCAAAATTATTTTAAAGCTTCAAAAATATTTGAGAAAAATCAGGGAAGCTCAGTGGACATATATTGTCCATATATATGAGTTTCAACACATGGTCATGATCAAAATATTGGACAAAACCCTCCAGAACTATTTCAGCTCATTTCAAATATTTGAAATATTTCTATAAGAAATATTTTCAAATAAATCCAGGAAAATTCTAGCAAGTCACGTATTCATAATGTGATGATCTTGCAAAGTTTCATATCAATCAAAATAACTTTGGTTCACAAAAGTGTCCCAAAACCCTCTCTGTCCAGATCCAAGTTTGAACAACTCTACATTGCCAAGTGTGTCCTTTTGATCTGAATTTTTGTGGACATGTTCAAATCCTCAAATGATGACACTACACCAAGTGGTGCATCAAGGAGAATTGATTTGCGTAAGTAAATCTTGGAAAGTCCATTTCTGTTGATTTCTAGGGTTTACAAAAGTTGCATTGGCAACTTTTCCCAAATGAACTCAATCTTGGTCGAACCTCTTATTTTCTCATGCCATTTGACCCTGTCAAGCCTCATGACAAGGGAAGTCCATTTGCTTGCCCAAACCTACATCAAACACCTTCTGGCAGAAATTTAAAATGCATGTTTTGTACATTTCCACAAATCTCCATGATCTCAACTTTTTCCCACAGCCTCATCTAGTCCTCCTCTAACCCCCTGCATTTTTCCCTGCCCGAGGAGCCATGATTAAGGGGGGGGGTAGAACCCCATTTTTCTTCTCTGGATAGCTGCATTTCTCCCATTTTCTTACCTCTCTCTCACTCCTGCCAGTTCCCAGAGCATCCAAGGCCTCCTCCCCCTTGTTTATTCTTCCTGCAGCCACTGGACACAAGTGGATGCGCGAGTGCGCGCGGAAAAGCCGCGGATGCCGGCCAAAGACGCGCTCTGGAGTGCGAGGCAGAGAAGGCGACCATTGACTCCGCGTCCCCCGACCACCTCGAGCCTCCCCCTTGCGCCAGTCGAGGTGCCTCGACGTCCGCAACACGCCACCGCGCTGCCCCCCTCCTTTCCCCCTCTGTCTTTCCCACGCCGCGCATGCCCAGAGCTGCTCGAGCCCGCCAATGCCGTGCGAGCTCAAAGCTCCACCCGGAGCTTGCCCCGCTCCTCCTATCTCTTCCTGACGCCCTACTCCACCCCCACTAACGCCGTAGATAAGTCCCCGCCCTCTCTCCTGGCCTCCCGAGCCGTTGCTGCGGCCACCCGTGCGACACGTCCACGGTGAGCCGCTGGTCAGCTACTTAAGGCCACCCCCGAGCCCCCTCTCTACTCCTTTGGCCCTCTCACCCTCCCGTGCATCCCCTGGACCAACCCACTCCCCTCCTCGCGCCTTCCAACCCCGTCCATGGCCGGAGCCAAGCCACCGGCCGCCGCTTAAATTCATGGGCCTCGACCCCTCTCTCGTCCCCATGAACACACCCACACCCTCTCATCACCACCGCCAACTCCCCCCGTGCTCCATCCCCTCCTCCTCGTGCCTTCCTCGCCTTGCCGAACCCGCCGTCAGCCCCGGTCTGCCGCACCCGAAGCCCTCCTCTTTCCGGGATCCCCCGAGGGCATGCAGCACATGGACGGGTGCGCCACGGCGAGCTGAGTCCTCCGGTGTGCCGGGCGCGGCCGAAGGTGGCCTGTGCCGCCCGGGAGAGCGCCGGCGCCGCTCGGCCTCGCCTCCCCTGCCTCTGCTCTATTCGAGCGGGAGGTAGGAGATGGCCTGAGCCCCGGGCCCCGCTCGTCAGCGACCCGGTGGGCGGGCCCCGCCCATTTAAGTGGAGACAGAGAACAAAAATTCCGCCTTTCCCGCGCGAAGGCATATTCCATGGAGCCACCTCCGACGTCACCCCCCAGTGCGCGCGGCTGAGCTGCTGGGCCGGCCCAGGGGCGCCCTGCCATTAAGCCTCGCCCAATGCACGCTATTGCCGCCAAGGTCCAGCCCGTTTGGGTAAAACCCTTTTTCTTTTTCTTTATTTTGTAAACTTGTAAAATCCACAAATAATTCAAATGATATCCAAATTTGATGATTCAAATTTCTAGGGGATCCACAAATCATGATCTATCACATGGTGCTATTTGCACATTTTTCTAGAAACTTTCTCCTCAGAAATATTTATCAAAATCCCATTTTCCATTTCTGTGATGAACTTTAGAAAATCACAGAGAGCTCAAATTTGATCCAAATGCCATGATTCAAATTCCTAGTTGTTTCTAAGTTCATAACTTAGTTTATGAACATTTTTCTTAATACTTTCTGTACCCCACAAAATAATGAGCCATTTCTTCATGTTTGTCAACTTTGCAAATCCATAGAATATTCATTTGAACTCCAAATCCAGTGAAACCAACTCCTAGATGCTTCTAAAATCATGGTTTGTTAAATGGGTGCCTTTGCTCATTTTTCAAAAATATATTTCTATACACTTCTTGCAAACCCATAAACCCCTTGATTCCATCATATCAAAATGTTTAGAAATATCCACAGACCCAATTCCAATGAAACCACTCTAGTTATTTTTCATATAACCAGAGATGTCCTAGAAAAGTCAAATTAATATTTTTAGAGCACTTTTATTTCCTGCCTTGTTATGTTGCTTATTATGGTTGCTTTCGACGATAGTTGACGAAGTAGACGAAATGCTCGGAGTTGGACCAGAGATATTTGAAGACCTCGAAGACTTTGTTAAAACAGGCAAGCAACCCTTTGACCATGTCTATGAAACCCTTTTTATGCATGTCATATAGCACCATATTGTTGTTGCAACGGAATCATGATGAGGTGGTAACCACTTTGAGGGGTTGCCTCTGTTACTTCCTCGTTGATACTTGCATTGTGCATGACCCTACCTCCTTATGAGGGTTATGCCGGTGGGAGTAGATAGGATGCTAAGTAGTTGCTACGCAAAAAGGGACGGGAATATGCATGGTGATGGAGACAAAGTATTTTCAAAGGACTTTTCGAAAACCCCGTCGGGTGCCACTTATGCCCGAGGGAGGTAATGAGATGGGTAACCGCTTGATGACGAAGTGGTGTACCAAGGCAAGTGTGTGTGTTGCTTTCAAAAACGGATTGGTTTAAGTTGCGACCGTTATTCCAACCTTTCATGCGCAACCACTCTACCCTTATATGGGAAAGGGCATTATTGATTACCTAGGCCGATACTAGCTTGGAGCCCGCATTACTAGTGACGGGGGAGAGTTGGTGCTCTCTCTCGGGACGGGGTCGTGCCAGGTAGGGCGGCCATGACTGTTTTCATAGGGCACCGGATACACCGTTGTGTCCCCTCTCGGATGTTACGATCTCGAGTGAGTCTCGTATGATGTACATCGTGAGGATACGGAACAACGAGTGGACTCCTTGTTAGTGTCGTGTAGGGAAAGATAGTGATCGGGTGCTTACCCCGGGTACTTGAGGTACCACGGGTCATGGATGACATGGAAGTTCCCCGGATCTTGTGGGTAAAGTGTGCAACCTCTGCAGAGTGTAAAACTATTCGAATAGCCGTGTCCATGCTCAAGGACAGTTGGGTAACCGCTCTTGGGCTACGTCCACATGTTTAGAAACCAGTGTGTGTTTGGATAAGTGGGGAGAACTACTTGGGTCAAGTCAAAGGACTTGACATGATTGAGTTGGGTTGGAGCCCACTCCCTTTATGTTGATATCTGTAACGGTCCTCTTGGTTAATTGAATTCTCCTGATGCATGTCTTACGAGTTGTTGAACATGTCATTGCACTCAAAACTAGCTTTCCGCAAAAATTTACCTATATCATGCATTTTGGTATCTTGAACCAAAACATGGGTTGCTTGCGAGTACATTCAAAGTACTCATTGGCTTGCCACTGGTTATTTTATTGGCCAGGCATGAAAGAACAGGATATAATGAAGAGTACCTTGGTGACAAACATGCGAGCTAGGACGCTTCCCAGTCTGAATGCCTGTAGGGTTAAGGCAGATGGCATGGGTCCAAGTTGTCGACGAAGATTTCCGCTATGAATTTATACTCAAGACTTGACCATAATGGTCATAATTTATGTAAGACGGTATGTATGGATGTAAGACTCATGTTATTTAGCTTCTGTGTGTTCAGTGAGCATTGATCTCTGGGATCACTATACACGTGCATTCGGTGATCACGACTTATGAGTCGGGGTCCCCACAGAGCTGGTATCAGAGCCATCCTGACTGTAGGAAGCCTTAGTTAGCATGGTCATTAGTCAGGGTAAAACTATCTCCAAAACTATTACTAGTTTTCAAAACTATCTATACTTCTCTTCCCTTCTCAGTTTTTCGAAGACTAAGGTATATTTTCCTTATTGACCTCTTCCCCTTCAAAACTTTTGGTCGCTACTACCCTTGTGCCCCTGAACACAGGATTCCTTGTAATCCTTGTAAATAACCTACCAGGAGTACACCTTGCCAAACACTCACCCACCTCTTCTGAACACACGATTGGCGACACCACAGCAAGACGATGCCAACAGAAGATACGTCTTCGAGGAATGAGGACATGAAGACCCAGAGGATGGTGATACCTTTGAATTTGCCCCAGGACAATGCAACCTTGGCCTACGATGATCAGGGCATAAGATATGCAAGATCATGATATACATCGCTAATAGAGCAACCATGTCCTTACCGTTGTTGTATCGGCAACCACCGGTGGATGAGAACCTCACCATTAGGTCCGCCTCACTAGAGTAAGCAGGAAGACGGTTCTCTTCATCCCCCGCCCTTGGTGTCGATGTTGTCATCAATGAAGCCGACATGTTGGACCTCTACTATGCCTTGATGATATCATTGCATAAGGATTGCCTACCTGGTACCGTCGACGCCTTAGGAGGCAAAAGGGATCGTCATGATTAAGAAGACAACGGAAGACCGAGTCAATACCTGCACCGAGAAGCCACCTTCACCCCACCACTTCAATAGGCGAGAAGTTGTTGAAGAATCTTCATGATCAACCCGGATTGTTTCATCAAACAACTACAAGAGACGTAGCGACACCTGAGGGAAACCTAGGAGACTGCACGAGGCACAGAGCAAGCACGACTACTTAGTCCGAGACCCCTAGGGTAGGATGAGTCGTGTACCCCCTATACGCAGTCAAGTCCGTATGATGGTTCGAATAGAACCATGCTTGTGTGTTGCTTGTTTTATTGGTTGTGTTTTGATATAGGTCGCACTTTTGCCAAGGCAATAAGTACGTGACTATATCACCTTCCTTACGTTATTTCTTTTGTTTGGCCCTTTTTGAACCTGTTTGTCTGCACTTGCACTATAGAACCCCTTTAGGCACTCCCCTCCTCTATGCTACTTCTCCCTCTCATCTCTCCCATCAGCTAAATGCTAGCAAGACAAGATGCACCATGAATTCCACCTCGGCAGCCAACTAGCAATGGAGACTTTTGCTACAACCTCCATGACCGAGTGCTACCCCGTAGAGTTATGGTTGCCCCTCAAGATTAGAGACCCATTCCTAGACCCTTCGATACTTCATAAGATACCCCAGCTTTAATCCTTAACCATGTGCTTAACCCACAGAATTGCAAGAGAACCTGTTAAGCCTCCATAACCTTGCTTATTACTGGGTTCATTATGGAACTAGTAGACATAGTGAACGAGTACGTTGTCGTCCTAATATCGCACAAGAACTGACGATGCCATAGGGAAGACAAATTGAGGATATAGGAATAGAGGGCAAATGACTTGATGAGTTTATATAAGTGACCTTGAGGATTTATCTGAGACTATTTTGTGGATTATGAGGCTTTCATATTGGTATATGAACTTGGAGGGATCGTGTTAATAGAGTAGTGTAACTTTGATCACCCTGGAGTAAACTGGAACTTTGTAGGACAATTAAGATCACAAGCTGAGATTCTTGGAGGAATGCGATTTTGACTTGATCAGATAATATCAATAGGAGGTTGTTGACAATACGAAAATGACTTGGGGAAACGTGTATGAATTCTTGTAGGACATGAGATTTGGATTAATAGGTGATCCTAGTGGGGTAAAGGTGTTGAGTGAGTCTACATGGTTCGGAGTAAATTGGATTTAGACTGAATATCTTGATCATGAGACCATGTTTCTCGGTGGACGATAAACTAGGAGATTGGACTAATTGTCGGAGTTTATTTAGGGATCTATATACGCCTGACCTTGGAGTTTACTTGACCATGATAATGGAAATTGGTGGAGTGACTATAGTAGGGGTAGCCCTTTCCAGCATTTGGGGATTGTATGACATAAGAAGATCATGTGGAACACCATAGACATTGGATTGGTAGAATTAATGAATTATGTAGTTAATGGGCTTTTGGAGTTGATTCATAAGAAGGAAATAAGATCTTGGAGTGGCATACGACGTGTTTCCTTAGGGTAGAAATGCCTTAGACCTTGGAAGAGTAGGCTGAGCACTTGGATTGTCACGTTCAAGCTAGTAGCTTGTATGTTCTACCCATGGATTTTTAGGGGTAGACATACATATGAGTTTGGGGATTGTAGACATATATGATCCTGTTAAACCTCCTCTCAGAAGTCCTGAGAATAATAATAGCATGAGTGATGATTGGAGCTGACCTACGAGAGTTGATGCTTTCGGTGGTATAAGGTTATTTGTTTAAAGGACTAGATAGAACAATTGGCATCTCAGGAACCGTGCTTAAGGATAAGGTGACAAACGTTCGCTCGCACACTAGAATCCCTGAAACCCTTAAGCCCTACCAAGCCACAACATGGTTGGGTCCTGACCTTGGGCCTTGAATCAGGGTCGAGAAGACCTTGGCCAATACTCAACCGTGACCACCACCAATGCCTCAGCCCACTCTACGTACCCCATAGGCTTCATAGAGTACTTAGGCAAGTTAGTTATCATCTTTAATTGAGGACATGCGTGTCCACCTGAAGACGGAAGAAGAGTTGTTCAGCTAGTTAGGGAACATCTAAAGACCGCCATGTCAACGAGGAAGAACTATACCAACGACCATCGTCAAGAAGTGAACTTCCCCATCGAAGACCGCGCGTATCTACAAACCACTCCTATTAAAGAAACCGAGCATTTCCATGTCAAAAGGAAGCTCACACCAAGATTTAACAACCCCCTCTGAGATCGCTACGAAACGAAGAGAAGACAGTTACCATCTGGAGTTACCACCTGAGTTACCACCTGAGTTACCACATGAGTTACCCACTGTGCACAACATGTTTCCACATGACACAACTCCGGAAGTGTTTTCGACTTCCTAACTGGCCCGATCTCTACGAGGGCATCGATCATCGAGCCATCGACCCCCAACCCAATCTAACCTACCGCGAGCCACCCATTAGCAACCTGGATCAAGAAGAATGTCATACGCGAAGCCACACCCTCAAGCACTCCAAGGATACAATGGCGCACTACACGGAAGCAGAAGCAACATGAGGATTTGAAGACTACCCCAGATCCAAGTTTCTGTATCCCTTTCCGCGCCTAGTCTGGGAATCTCGGGGACGAGATTCTTGTAAGGGGGGTAGGTCTGTCACACCCTGATTTTCATGCCACAACACTTAAGCTAATAAATCATGATAAAATGTGGTTTGACAAAAACTTTTGAGTATTTTGGACCTTGCCTTGATTGGATTTTGTCTGTTGTTTGCAACTGATCTAAAAATCAAATAAATCCTCCAACTCCTATACTTCATCTCCTTGCTCCAAACCCTTGAACCAATGATCATGCCATGTGTATAGGACATAAAAATAATTTCTTACAAAAATAATTTGGCTAAATAGTATTTTCAAAAATTAGTTTTCCAAAACCCCCTGAATTGAGGTTTGTACTGCAAGTACTTAATTCAGGGCAGTAAAAATCTTTCCAAAAATATATTTGACTCCTATTAGATATAGGACACCCAGAAACCACAAAAATATAATTTTAAAAGTTATTTTCCTATTTTATTTAAAGGCTTTTTCTTTAGGCCAGAAATGGTCTTTAATAGGTTAAAATTATTTTAAAGCTTCAAAAATATTTGAGAAAAATAAGGGAAGCTCAGTGGACATATATTGTCCATATATATGAGTTTCAACACATGGTCATGATCAAAATATTGGACAAAACCCTCCAGAACTATTTCAGCTCATTTCAAATATTTGAAATATTTCTATAAGAAATATTTTCAAATAAATCCAGGAAAATTCTAGCAAGTCATATATTCATAATGTGATGATCTTGCAAAGTTTCATATCAATCAAAATAACTTTGGTTCACAAAAGTGCCCCAAAACCCTCTCTGCCCAGATCCAAGTTTGAACAAATCTACATTGCCAAGTGTGTCCTTTTGATATGAATTTTTGTGGACATGTTCAAATCCTCAAATGATGACACTACACCAAGTGGTGCATCAAGGAGAATTGATTTGCATAAGTAAATCTTGGAAAGTCCATTTCTGTGATTTCTAGGGTTTACAAAAGTTGCATTGGCAACTTTGCCCAAATGAACTCAATCTTGGTGGAACCTCTTATTTTCTCGTGCCATTTGACCCTGTCAAACCTCCTGACAAGGTAAGTCCATTTGCTTGCCCAAACCCACATCAAACACCTTCTGGCAGAAACTTAAAATGCATGTTTTGTACATTTCCACAAATCTCCATGATCTCAACTTTTTCCCACAGCCTCATATGGTCCTCCTCTAACCCCCTGCATCTTTCCCTGCCCGAGGAGCCATGATTAAGGGGGGGTAGAACCCCATTTTTCTTCTCTGGACAGCTGCATTTCTCCCATTTTCTCACCGCTCTCTCACTCCTGCCAGGTCCCAGAGCATCCAAGGCCTCCTCCCCCCTTGTTTATTCTTCCTGCAGTCACTGGACAAAAGTGGACGCGCGAGTGCGCGCGGAAAAGCCACGGATGCCGGCCAAAGACGCGCTCTGGAGCACGAGGCAGAGCAGGCGACCGTTGACGCCGCGTCCCCCGACCACCTCGAGCCTCCCCCTTGCGCCAGTTGAGGTGCCTCGAAGTCCGCAACACGCCACCGCGCTGGCCCCCTCCTTTCCCCCTCTGTCTTGCCCACGTCGTGCGTGCCCAGAGCCGCTCGAGCCCGCCAATGCCGTGCGAGCTCGTGGCTCCACCCGGAGCTTGCCCCGCTCCTCCTATCTCTTCCTGACGCCCTACTCCACCCCCACTAACGCCGCAGATAAGTCCTCGCCATCTCTCCTGGCCTCCCGAGCCGTTGCCGCGGCCACCCGTGCGCCGCGTCCATGATGAGCCGCTGGTCAGCTACTTAAGGCCACCCTGAGCCCCCTCTCTACTCCTTTGGCCCTCTAACCCTCCCGTGCATCCCCTGGACCAACCCACTCCCCTCCTCGCGCCTTCCAACCCCGTCCATGGCCGGAGCCGAGCCGCCGGCCGCCGCTTAAATTCATGGGCCTCGACCCCTCTCTCGTCCCCATGAACACACCCGCACCCTCTCATCACCACCGCCAACTCCCCCCGTGCTCCATCCCCTCCTCCTCGTGCCTTCATCGCCTTGCCGAACCCGCCGTCAGCCCTGGTCTGCCGCACCCGAAGCCCTCCTCTTTCCGGGCTCCCCCGTGGGCGTGAAGCACATGGACGGGTGCGCCACGGCACGCTGAGTCCTCCGGTGTGCCGGGCGCGGCCGGAGGTGGCCTGTGCCGCCCGGGAGAGCGCCGGTGCCGCTCGGCCTCGCCTCCCCATCCTTTGCTCTATTCGAGCGGGAGGTAGGAGACAGCCTGAGCCCCGGGCCCCGCTCGTCAGCGACCCGGTGGGCGGCCCCCGCCCGTTTAAGTGGAGACAGAGAACAAAAATTCCGCCTTTCCCGCGCGACGGCGTATTCCATGGAGCCGCCTCCGACGTCACCCCCAGCGCGCGCGGCTGAGCTGCTGGGCCGGCCCAGTGGCGCCCTGTCATTAAGCCTCGCCCAATGCACGCTGTTGCCACCACGGTCCAGCCCGTTTGGGTAAAAACCTTTTTCTTTTTCTTTTTTCTGTAAACTTGTAAAATCCACAAATAATTCAAATGATATCCAAATTTGATGATTCAAATTTCTAGGGGATCCACAAATCATGATCTATCACATGGTGCTATTTGCACATTTTTCCAGAAACTTTCTCCTTAGAAATATTTATCAAAATCCCATTTTCCATTTCTGTGATGAACTTTAGAAAATCACAGTGAGCTCAAATTTGATCCAAATGCCATGATTCAAATTCCTAGATGTTTCTAAGTTCATAACTTAGTTTATGAACATTTTTCTTAATACTTTCTGTACCCCACAAAATAATGAGCCATTTCTTCATGTTTGTCAACTTTGCAAATCCATAGAATATTCATTTGAACTCCAAATCCAGTGAAACCAACTCCTAGATGCTTCTAAAATCATGGTTTTTTAAATGGGTGCCTTTGCTCATTTTTCAAAAATATATTTCTATACAATTCTTGCAAACCCATAAACCCCTTGATTCCATCATATCAAAATGTTTAGAAATATCCACTGACCCAATTCTAATGAAACCACTCTGGTTATTTTTCATATAACCAGAGATGTCCTAGAAAAGTCAAATTAATATTTTTAGAGCACTTTTATTTCCTGCCTTGTTATGTTGCTTATTATGGTTGCTTTCGATGATAGTTGACGAAGTAGATGAAATGCTCGTAGTTGGACCAGAGATATTTGAAGACCTCGAAGACTTTGTTAAAACAGGCAAGCAGCCCTTTGACCATGTCTATGAAACCCTTTTTATGCATGTCATATAGCACCATATTGTTGTTGCAACGGAATCATGATTAGGTGGTAACCACTTTGATGGGTTGCCTCTGTTACTTCCTCGTTGATACTTGCATTGTGCATGACCCTACCTCCTTATGAGGGTTATGCCGGTGGGAGTAGATAGGATGCTAAGTAGTTGCTACGCAAAAAGGGACGGGAATATGCATGGTGATGGAGACAAAGTATTTTTCGAAAACCCCGTCGGGTGCCACTTATGCCCGAGGGAGGTAATGAGATGGGTAACCGCTTGATGACGAAGTGGTGTACCAAGGCAAGTGTGTGTGTTGCTTTCAAAAACGGATTGGTTTAAGTTGCGACCGTTATTCCAACCTTACATGCGCAGCCACTCTACCCTTATATGGGAAAGGGCATTATTGATTACCTAGGCCGATACTAGCTTGGAGCCCGCATTACTAGTGACGGGGGAGAGTTGGTGCTCTCCCTCGGGACGGGGTCGTGCCAGGTAGGGCGGCCATGACTATTTTCATAGGGCACCGGATACACCGTTGTGTCCCCTCTCGGACGTTACGATCTCGAGTGAGTCTCGTATGATGTACATCGTGAGGATACAGAACAACGAGTGGACTCCTTGTTAGTGTCGTCTAGGGAAAGATAGTGATCGGGTGCTTACCCCGGGTACTTGAGGTACCGCGGGTCATGGATGACACGGAAGTTCCCCGGATCTTGTGGGTAAAGTGTGCAACCTCTGCAGAGTGTAAAACTATTCGAATAGCCATGTCCACGGTCAAGGACAGTTGGGTAACCGCTCTTGGGCTACGTCCACATGTTTACAAACCAGTGTGTGTTTGGATAAGTGGGGAGAACTACTTGGGTCAAGTCAAAGGACTTGACATGATTGAGTTGGGTTGGAGCCCACTCCCTTTATGTTGATATCTGTAACCGTCCTCTTGGTTACTTGAATTCTCCTGATGCATGTCTTACAAGTTGTTGAACATGTCATTGCACTCAAAACTAGCTTTCCGCAAAAATTTACCTATATCATGCATTGTTGTATCTTGAACCAAAACATGGGTTGCTTGCGAGTACATTTAAAGTACTCATTGGATTGCCACTGGTTATTTTATTGGCCAGGCATGAAAGAACAGGATATAATGAAGAGTACCTTGGTGACGAACATGCGATCTAGGACGCTTCCCAGTCAGAATGCCTGTAGGGTTAAGGCAGATGGCATGGGTCCAAGTTGTCGATGAAGATTTCCGCTGTGAAGTTATACTCAAGACTTGACCATAATGGTCATAATTTATGTAAGACGGTATGTATGGATGTAAGACTCATGTTATTCAGCTTCTGTGTGTTCAGTGAGCATTGATCTCTGGGATCACTGTACACGTGCATTCGGTGATCACGACTTATGAGTCGGGGTCCCCATAGGAAGGCAAGCTTGGTGACCGGACATGTATATTCCTTTCTTTGTAACCGACCTTTTGTAACCCTAGATCCTCCCGGTGCTTATATAAACCGGAGGACTTAGTCTGGAGGGGAGAGGATTCATTATCATAGCCATAGAAGCTAGACCTCTAGGGTTTAGCCATTACGATCTCGAGGTAGATCAACTCTTGTAATACTCGTATTCATCAATATCAATCAAGCAGGACGTAAGGTATTACCTCCTTAGAGAGGGCCCGAACCTGGGTAAACATCGTGTCCCTTGTCTCCTGTTACCATCGACCTTAGACGCACAGTTCGTTACCCCCTACCCGAGATCCGCCGGTTTTGACACCGACATTGGTGCTTTCATTGAGAGTTCCACTGTGCCGTCGACGAAAGGTTCGATGGCCCCTTCAATCGTCGATAGTGACGCTGTCCAAGGAGAAAGTTTCCTCCCCGGACAGATCTTCGTGTTCGGCGGCTTCGCACTGCGGGCCAACTCGTGTGGCCACTTGGAGCAGATCGATAGCTACGCCCCTGGCGATTAGGTCATATTTGGGAGCTCGAACTATGTTGCGGACATACATGGAGACTTGATCTTCGCCAGATTTGAGACCACGGCTGCCATCCCCGGTCACCCCGATGATCATGACCTAAATCTGTTGTCAGACCGCATCAAGGAGATCGCCCCTGTAACCACTCTGGCCTTAGAGCCGGAGCAGACTGCGCCATCCGAGGACGGGAGGATCAACCCAGCACAGAGGCCACATATTCCACGGCGTTGGAGCCACACATAGACTTAACCTCTCACAACTTCTTTGTCACCGGAACTTCGGACTCGTCTCCGGCCGTAAGTTCCGAAGCACGTGAGCCCGAGGACGCCGAACTTGATCGTTTATCGATCTTCAAGTTTAGCATCGTAGATATCTTCCAGCACTCGCCTTTAGGTGATGTGCTAAACTCATTAAAAACCTGTCCTTGGCAGAGGACTCACAGCCAAACTATATCCGGTTCAAACTAGGGGCTGACGGTGGAGAATTTTGCTTCCCACCCGCCACCCACTTCATAGCCACGGGCGAGGATTTGACCGACACACTTGATTATGACTCCGAGGACATCGACGGTATGGATGACGATGCCGGAGAAGAAGAGGCCCAGAACCCGCCGTTCACCGAACGCTGGACGGCCACTTCCTCATACGATGTATATATGATGGATGCACCAAAGGAGAACAACAGCGATGACAAGGAAGATCCAGCTGAGGATAAACCTTCCGAAATACAATCCAAGCGCTGGCATCAGTGACGCCGCTCCAAGTCACGCCGCAGTAAAGACAACAACACCGACACAGGAGAAGATAACACTCCGGAAGGTGCCGAAGATAACGAACACCCCGTTGAAATAGCTGATGAACAAGATGAACGGGAAGATGGGCAGGCTAGCCCTGGTAAGCAGGCCACGCATGAAGACTCAGAGGTCAGAAGTTATCTTCCGCTCTCCGAGGATGAGGTGAGCCTCAACACCAATGATTTCATTGTGCCTGAGGAACCTCTTGAGCAGGAGCGCTTCAAGCGCCAGCTAATCGCCACAACAAGGAGGCTGAAAAAGAAGCAGCAGTAGCTCCAAGCTGACCAAGATCTACTCAATGATAAATGGACCGATGTCCTAGCAGCCGAAGAATACGGCCTCAAGCGCCCAACCAAAAGCTACCCAAAGCACAAATTGCTACCTTAGTTTGGCGAGGAGGCGCCGGAATACATACCTCCATCGTACAAAGCGGCTGACCAACCACCACATGGTCGGGACAAAATGGAAACTCACGCCGAACACCAGCCAACCCCGCCTCATCACACAGGTAGAGGTAAATTAGCCCACGGTCATACATATGACCTCCAACAAAACCTAAACAAGAAAGCAGGACATACTAGATCAACCTATGGATCGCGAGGACGTGCCTCGACACGCGATGATGGCCACCTGTTCCGACGTGACAAACTTAGTCATGCGCGGGCTGAAAACCGCAGACGGACTCCATCAGAGCTACGTCGCGATACGGCCCGATATAGAGGCATCACACACCCTCATTGCTTCACTGATGAGGTCCTGGATCATGAATTCCCAGAAGGGTTCAAACCCATGAATATAGAATCATACGATGGAACCACGGACCCAGCGGTGTGGATCGAAGACTACATTCTCCACATTCATATGGCCCGCGGTGATGACCTCCACGCCATCAAATACCTCCCTTTAAAACTCAAGGGCCAGCTCGACACTGGCACAATAGTCTGCCTGCAAATTCTATTGGTAGCTGGGAGGACATGGAAGAGGCCTTCCTCAATAACTTCCAAGGTACATATGTTCGACCTCCGGACGCTGATGAGTTAAGCCATATAGTTCAACAGCCTGGAGAGTCTGCCAGGAAATTATGGACTAGGTTATTAACTAAAAAGAACCAAATCATTGATTGTCCGGATGCCGAAGCCCTAGCATCCTTCAAACACAGCATCCACAATGAATGGCTCGCTCGCCACCTCGGCCAAGAAAAGCCAAAATCCATGGCAGCCCTCACGACACTCATGACCCGCTTGAGTGCGGGCGAGGATAGTTGGCTGGCCCGTAGCAAAAACAACGCAAGCGACACTGGCACACCTGAAGCTAAAACTAGCAAAGACAAGTCTCGACGCAATAGATACAAGCGTCGAAACAACAGTGGTAACACCGAGGACACGGCAGTCAACGCCAGATTTAGGGGCTCTAAGTCCGGTCAGTGGAAGAAGCCGTTCCAAAAGAACAATTCAGGCCCATCCAGCTTGGACCGCATACTTGATCATCCGTGCCAGATTCATGGCACCCCAGACAAGCCACCCAATCATACAAATAGAGATTGATGGGGTTTTAAATAGGCCGGCAAATTAAACGCCAAGAATAGGGAAAAGGAATCGCAAAGCGAGGACGATGAGGAAGAGCCCCAGCAACCAAACACAGGGGGACAGAAGAAGTTTCCCTCTCAGGTCAAAATGCTGAACATGATATACGCTACCCACATCCCCAAGAGGGAGCGCAAGCATGCACTTAGGGACGTCTACACGATAGAGCCAGTCGCCCCAAATTTTAATCCATGGTCGTCATGCTCAATCACTTTTGATCGCTGGGATCACCCAACCAGTATCCGTCACGGTGGCTTAGCCGCACTGGTCCTAGACCCAATAATTGATGGGTTCCACCTGACTTGCGTCCTTATGGATGGAGGTAGCAGCCTCAATCTGCTCTATCAGGATACAGCGTGAAAAATGGGCATTAACCCATCTCGGATCAGGCCCACCAGAACTACCTTCAAAGGAGTCATACCAGCTGTAGAGGCCCGCTGTACGGGCTCAATCACACTAGAGGTTGTCTTCGGATATCCGGACAACTTCCGAAGCGAGGAGCTAATCTTCGATATCGTCCCATTCCACAGTGGCTATCACGCACTACTCGGACGAACAATGTTTGCTTGATTCAACGCAGTAGCACCGAACAACGTTTTTCTGAAGTCCCTCAGTTTCAACATTATGAGTGCATCTTGTGTGGGCCCAAACTCTGTCCATATGTGTCCAATGATGATGAAATTTATATGTGAATTGCTGTACTATTCATGCTCTACCTGATGGTTGCTGCTTCATGCATAATAGAATTCATCTTGACATGATTATCCCTGTTGCAAGAGTGCTATAAAATGTTAACTGCTGATACTTATCAGATCATGGTGATTTGTCATTTTTGTTGCTTTTGACGTGTGCATTCTATGAGCATGAGGTATATATGTGTTTTGAACTACATCATGCCATCTTTACAGAGATGCAAGTCTTGTATTTTTTTGATCTATGTGGTGACTAGCACGAGCATGCAAACTAGGCTCCGTGATGTTGCTGTTTTCAGGGACTTAGGTTTTTGCTAAGTCTTTCTCCTGCTGTTATTTTGATTCCATGTAAACTTGATGCTACCATGCGATCCATGCTTATTTTGGGATACTTAATTAAGGATGTTTTGAACATGTGGTTATTCTCTATCCATGCATTCCCCTGGTTGCAATTATGGAGTGCTCTAGCATGTGATTTGCTTGCTCTACTTTTGCTATAAAATGTTCCTGGCAGATTGTTAAAATGTTAATCAATATTGCCATGGTTGTTCCTAGTGATCCATGCATCCTATGAACTTGATCTTGCCATTTTTGGCTTCATTAACATGTCCTTTTTACTTTTGGTAGGCCTGTTTTGTCATGCAATGCTTTGTGGTGAGTGGCATAAGCTCGCAAAGTTGCTATCATAATTCTGTTTATGCCATGCCCTGTTTTTCTTCTAAGTCTGAAACTATCAATAAAACTTGCTATGTTTACATGGGTGCCATCATATCTTCTGTGCCTTTTTGGCCCATGTTCAGTAAGGAAGTTTTGATTTATGCATGCAGTAGAATCATGCCATTCCTTTGTTTGCTATGATATTTTCCTATAGCATCTTGTTTGCTTGCTCTAAACTTTGCTTCCTCATGTTGTTTTTGACATGTTAGTATTTTCACTAAGTCTGTGATGCTGATATCTTTTGCCCTTTTGCCATGATTGTTTGAACCTGTTCTTGTGTGATTTAGCCATATCTCAGTGTTCATGTTTTGTCAAGAATCTCTTGTACATCACTGCCATATGCTTTGTTGTTATGTTGGAGTGCAGTAGCTTAGTTTCTTGTTGCATTCTAAGTGGCATCACGCTGTTAATCACAGTTTTGCACCATTCTTGTTTTGCTGGCCATTTGCAAACCGTGCATCTGTTTCTGGTGATCTTTATATCGATTTCAAACGAAATCACCTCCTCTTTCCTGCGGCATAGTTGGTTTGCCAAGTTGATGCCTTGATCATTCTTTCCCTTCCGAAGCACGCATATGCATTACATATCATATCTTGCATATCATGACTTGTATTGCATCATGTTGCTTGTGCATTGCACCGTGATTGATTGTTGTTCCTTTGCTTGTGTTCCTGCTTTGGGTAGATCCGGGAGACGAGTATGTGACCGAGGAACCTGTTGAGTACGCTACCAAGGATCAAGCTTTCGACAACTCTGAGTTCATTGCAGGCAAGATGACCATACCCTCGATATCACTTCTATCTTTGCTTGCTAGTTGTTCATTCTATCGCTATGTCGCACTACCTACCACTTGTTGTATCAAGCCTCCCATATTGCCATGTTAAGCCTCTAACCCACCTTCGTAACAAACCTTTGTTTGGCTATGTTACCGCTTTTGCTCAGCCCATCTTATAGCGTTGGAACATGGATATGTTGGGATAGGACAATATCTCATATTTAATTAATGCATCTATATACTTGGTAAAGGGTGGAAGGCTCGGCCTTGTGCCTGGTGTTTTGTTCCACTCTTGCCGCCCTAGTTTCCGTCATACCGGTGTTATGTTCCTTAATTATGCGTTCCTTATGCGTTGGGTGTTATGGGAACCCCTTAACAGTTCGCTTTGAATAAAACTCCTCCGGCAAGGCCCAACCTTGGTTTTACCATTTGCCTCACCACAACCTATTACTTTTACCTTGGGAGTCTGCTCCCGAGGGTCATCTTTATTTTAACCCCCCCGGGCCAGTGCTTCTCTTAGTGTTGGTCCGCACTAGAGCCCCTTGCAGCGCCACCTCGGGGAAACTTGAGGGCTGGTTTTAGTTGTACGGATTGCTCATCCGGTGTTGCCTTGGGAACGAGATATGTGCAGCTCCTATCGGGATTGTCGGCACATGGGGCAGCTTTGCTGGTCTTGTTTTACCATTGTCGAAATGTCTTGTTACTGGGATTCCGAGACTAATCATGTTGGGGATATAGCTACCAGGTATGACCCGCCCAGAAGGGGCCGGGTCAATCCTAATGACGGGTTACTAAAAAATTCAAGTGAATATACAAGGCGATGGTTTAGTATAGGACTTGTAGTAGGCCCAAGCCCAGAGGCGGCTTGAGGCCCGTGATTGTAAACTGCCATGGGTAAGAAAGACTTCTAAAGGAAGGCATGTAAAGGAAGTCACCGAGCCGGACACGTTATATGAGCCGGCCGGGACTCTGTAGGCCGCCAGGCGTCAACCCGTGTATATAACGGGACGACCCGGTGGCGGCTTAGGGTAAGAAACAAGAGATCAAGAAGCCAAGCTAGCGTGTTTGTCGCTGTCAAAACCGGCGGATCTCGGGTAGGGGGTCCCGAACTGTGCGTCTAAGGCGGATGGTAACAGGAGGTAGGGGACACGATGTTTTACCCAAGTTCGGGCCCTCTTGATGGAGGTAAAAGCTTACGTCCTGCTTGATTTATTCTTGATGATATGGGTATTACAAGAGTTGATCTACCACGAGATCGGAGAGGCTAAACCCTAGAAGCTAGCCTATGGTATGATTGTATGTTATTGTGTCCTACGAACTAAAACCCTCCGGTTTATATAGACACCGGAGGAGGCTAGGGTTACACAAGGTTGGTTACAAAGGAGGAGATATACATATCCGTATTGCCTAGCTTGCCTTCCACGCCAAGTAGAGTCCCATCTGGACACGAGATGAAGTCTTCAATCTTGTATCTTCATAGTCCAACAGTCCGGCCAAAGGATATAGTCCGGCTGTCCGGAGACCCCCTAATCCAGGACTCCCCCAGTAGCCCCTGAACCAGGCTTCAATGACGATGAGTCCGGCGCGCAGTGTTGTCTTCGGCAGTGCAAGGCGGGTTCCTCCTGCGAATACATCACGGAAGAATTTGAATACAAGGATAGTGTCCGACCCTGGAAAATAAGTTCCACATACCACCGTAGAGAGAATAATATTTCCACAAATCTAATTTGCTGACTTGTTTTGGCAATACAACATTATGCCATGGCCCGGTGATTATTCAAACCGTTTCCTTTAACTAGCCCCGCACATAACGTGAGGCAGTTTTTTGACACGTCTTGTCAAAGCAGAGATCGTGTCCCCCTTATTATGGGATTCGCATCAATACGGGCGTGGGTAACCCAACCGTGCCATCGATTACGTAGCTTGGGGGATAAGCGAGTTTACCAGGCTAGTGGGGACACATAGTTTCGTCCGCCCATATAAAGGGACAAGGATTCACCTTTTCATCCACGCCTACTTCCTCCTTTGCTCATCCATTTTCGCACACTTGAGCTCCAGTGCCCAAGTCCGCATTTCCCACCTCAACCTTCTCCAACCATGTCCGGAGCGGGAGGCAGGTCGATTGTCTCCTCCGTCACGCAGGGACACATCAAGAAGCTGAGGAGAGCCGGATACCTGCCCGACGACATCGCGCACCGGCTCCCAGATGAGGGGCAGCTCATCCCCACCCCCAGGCCCCACGAGAGGGTAGTGTTCCTTACCCATTTCCTCCACGGACTGGGATTCCCTCTCCACCCATTCGTCCGGGGGCTCATGTTCTACTACGGCCTAGATTTCCACGATCTGGCCCCGAACTTCATCCTCAATATCTCGGCGTTTATCGTCGTGTGCGAGGCCTTCCTCCGCATCAAGCCCCACTTTGGCTTATGGCTGAAGACCTTCAATGTCAAGCCGAAGGTAGTGAGCAGCCGCCAGGCGGAGTGCGGAGGCGCCATGGTGGGCAAGATGCCCAACGTCACCATGGCTCGAGGGCTCCTTCGTGGAGACCATAAAGGGGTGGCAATCGGGGTGGTTCTACATCACCAAGCCGCATGACCCTGCATGGGCAGCGGCCCCCGAGTTCCAACCTGGCATCCCCACGCGGCTCACCTCCTGGCAAGAGAAGGGCCTATCTTGGGGTAGTTCAGGAGAGCTGACCGGACTCCAAACATGTATCCAAAACATGGTGAGCAAGAAGCTCAAACTCGTCAACGTAGTCCAGGTCATGCTCATCCGCCGGATCCTCCCGTGTCAACAACGGGCTTTCAACTTGTGGGAGTTCGACCCGCCCCAACACCAAACTCTGAATAGGCTCTTCGACACAACACACGAGGATGACTGGAAGGTGCTATTCAAGGGCGCCGAGGTTCCCCCTCCCACTACCGAGGATCGCGGATTCTGCGCGAAGCGCCAAGCCATCGCGGTAAGCTGTTTTACCTCTTATAGGATACTTGTTTTTCATAGTTTGACTCTATGCGGGATCTAAGCTCCCGTACCTTTGACAGGACTGGCAGGAGACGGTCGGACAGATCGACTGTCCGGCTCCTTTGCCCGAAGGCCCAGCAGACGCTCTCCTAACGAAGATGCTGACTCCGGCTCCTTACAAGGTGCCGGAGAAGACCAAGAAGGCCAAGGGAACCCAAAAGAGGTCCCGGCGCCAGGTGATATTGGACTCATCATCCGAGGACTGCTCGGCGCACTCCTCCCACAAAGGCGAGGAGGAAGATGAAGACGCTCCCCCTCTAGTCGGGGGAGACAAGAAAAGGAAGGCTGCCCCAACTGGGGGGGGGGGGGCGAAGGGTCCAAGAAGGGAAGGACTCTCCTTCCTGACAATTTCACCACCGCCACTGAAGGCGAAGACGAGTGGCTGCCCAGGGCCAAGCCCCTGGCGAAGTCGTAAGTATTCGGATACCAGAGTAACTCATAGCATTCCTTTGTCGCACTGCTTCTCCTAACGCCGAATCGTGATTATGCAGACCATCCCGAGCCCGTATCGACGTATCCTTGTCGGACGTCTCCCTGGACTCGTCGAATATGGATAGCGATCCACTTCCGACCGCCACCTCCCCTTGCCCTACGGACAACACCGAGGTGTTGTCTCAAGAGGCACCGGTTTGAGGGGAGAGAGTCCCAGAGGCGCCTCAAGGCGACCTTCCGGACTCTGGGAGCAGAGGGAACAAGGCCCCCGAGGGCTCCGAGTTCGGCCCTCAGCCGAACACCGCGCCGGAACCACCAGTGGTTCCGGACTCGGGCAGGTGGCCTCCTTCCAAGAGGGGCAAGACGCCTGTGCCGGTGACCTCTGTCCATCCAGAGGCACCGGACAATTTGCTGGGAGTGCTTCGCAGCGCTTCCATCGACGAGGAGCACCGCACTATTATGAGTGCGGTGGTCCAGAAGGTTCGGTCCGCCAAGAGCGGATTGACTGAAGCCTATGCCAACCTTCTAACAGGCTTTGAGGTAAGTTTTTGAAATATAAAAAAATTATTACCGCATAGACAGTAGCCCCTGATGCTCTGTTCGGTGTTCAAGAAGAAAAGCCGAATAGAGGATCAAACAATATCGTAGGAGTCTAACATAAGTACGTCTATATGCGTATGCAGGCTTCGCTGCTGGCCTCTGCCGCACAAACCGCGGAGGTTGCCGCATTGAAGCAGGACCTCGAGGGGTCCAAGAAAGAGCTCGGCCTTGCCAAGAGGCAGCTCGAGGAGAACAAGGGTAAGTAATACCCTGTCTATAGATATGTATATATCAAATAAGACGAGATTGCAAAATGACAGGATCATCGTAAATTTGCTAGGGGCCACGATCGAGGTGGCGACCCTGAAACAAGCGCTATCCAAGGCCGAAGACAGAGCGGCCAAGGAGCTCACCGAGCGGGAAAGGAAGGAAGCACGGGTGGGCGAGGTGCAGCAAGAGCTCCAAGCTCTCGTGTCGAAGCATGAGGCGTTGGAGCGTGACTCGAAGACGCGAGAGTCCGAGCTTGCCACGGCCCTCGAAAGCACAAAGAGTGCCAAAGCCGAAGCCCAAAAGGCCCTCTAGGAGATTGATGCGATGAAGAAGATAGGGGCGGGTAAGGCATTCTATATGCAAAGCAAGCATGTGAAAGTAAATTACCTGTTACTTAACCGAATCCAGAGCTCTCTAGGAGCATTCGCAGATTTGCCCCACAGTGTGTCGGATGCCGCACAGTTTTACCAGGCCGAGGAGGGAAGCTCAACGGAGAAGCTGTTCTGGTCTCAGTATACTAGGACCGAACACCCGATGCCTCTGAGCGACCAGCTGAAGCAACTGGTCGAGCTGCACAAGGCGGCCGAACAGGCCATGAAGGGGTATATAGTTCGACTATGGCCTGGCGACGCCCTTCCGAAGAGCTACTTCGGCCTGGTGAGGCGGCTTGTGGATGCCTGCCCACGGCTGGAAGTCGTCAAGCGGTCCGTATGCATCGAAGGTGCACGCCCGGGCTTTCGCCCGTGTGAAGCTGCAATGGGCCAAGCTAGATGCTGTGAAGCTGATCAAGGAAGGGCCGCCGGAGGGCAAGGAGCATCGCCACCCCGAGATGTACTATGAGGGTGTCCTGAAGGGTGCCCGCCTCGTAGCGGACGAGTGTGCAAAAGATGTAATATTTGAATGAACTTGCTCGTGTAATCCTGTATTATGAAAACTTGTTCATATGCGCTATGCAACGATTGTTTGAATTTAAAATATTACCTTTTGTTTGGCTGTTTATCAAATCTGAGAGATGGCTAGTCGTCGGCTTCTGCCCCCATGCCACGAGTGCTGGGGTGTTCGGGATAAACCTAAGCACTCTTGTTCCCATTTTTGGGTCCTTCGAGGGAGATGCTCAGCACAACGAACAAGGCAATCAGACTATAATGCGTTACCACTCTCACTTAGCCATAGAATTCTATAATTTTAAATTTCGGCGAAGCCCATAGTATTCGGAAGGCCGAATCTGGGGCGCGATACACGCCTTAAGCCGGACAGGGCCTACTCCTCGCTCTAAGCGGCATAAGTCTTTAAGGACTCGAAAACCTCTCGAATAGCGACCAGTCTCTCGCCTTATCATGACAGTCAGTTTTAGCTTTCTCTACCGAGGTGCTTAGCCCAGATGAACCGGGGCACAATCGCAGTAGTTCTCCCAGTGCTACCTTAGCCGATATAGCGGAACGTAAGGTACCGAAACATGGGAACCGGCCAAACCCAACTATTGACCAAAGACATGATTCGGAGCTGATGCATATAATGCTATAAGTTTGGGGTGTCGCACTTGTGAAAGTGTTCGGACTTCTCTCACCATATTGTGGGGTACTTAAGCCCCTGGTGTATTGGCCGTACCAGAGTGTACGGGTGTTGGCTGTCATGACTGAACATATATATATATATATATATATATATATATATAAAGAAGAATGCAATAATAGTCTTAATGCTATGCATTGTTTATTCAAAAAGGTGCGTTAAAGCAAAATGATACATGCGGTGCAATAAGCAAAAAGTAGGACTATGTCCCCTCCAAGGGCAAGCTGAGGAATAATATTAAAGCAAGTATTTCACTCGTTATCGTAATCCACCTGGGAGTTCCGTGGTGTGATGTAGCTTCCTGCCTCCTTGGTTGCTGCATCATGTGTTCGGCAATCATGCTGCCGGACAGGGTTTCGAGAGATTAATGTCCTGAAAGAGAGAAAAATAACAAAGCGGGAAGCCCCAAGTGCGGTTTAAGCCGCGTCTTGGGGCATGCCGTAGTCGTGCCCCTCCCTACCTGTGCCCATGGTATTTTTAGTGCCTAATTATGTACGCGTGGCGCGAGTTTCGCCGTTTGTCTTGGGCTAGGGTGGGGGCCGCATTGCTATGCGAGCTCGGAACATGCCAGGCAGTCCTGTTGCCGATTACTCCGGGCGCGCTTGAAGGTGTTCGGGTCCTTAAATGCCAAACTAGTGGACTGCCTTAAGAGGCTGCTTTGCGCTTCCGCTGCGAGGGCCGCAGTGTGCTCCTCCATTCGGAGAGAGCGCTCTGTGCTTCCATTAACTGTAATGACCCCCTGAGGTCCTGGCATCTTGAGCTTGAGGTATGCATAATGCGGTACTGCATTGAATCTCGCAAATGCGGTTCACCCAAGCAGTGCATGATAACCACTGCGGAACGGGACTATATCAAAGATTAACTCTTCGCTTCGGAAGTTATCCGGGGATCCGAAGACCATTTTCTAGTGTGACTGAGCTTGTGGAATGGGCCTCTACACCTGGTATGACGCCTTTAAAGGTCGTTTTTGTGGGTTTGATCCTTGAGGGGTCTATACCCATTTTGCGCACCGTGTCCTAGTAAAGCAGGTTCGGGCTGCTGCCTCCATCCATAAGGACTCGAGTGAGGTGAAATCCGTCAATAATTGGGTCTAAGACCAGTGCGGCGAATCCACCATGACGGATACTAGTGGGGTGGTCCCTGCGATCGAAGGTGATCGGACAGGAGGACCATGGGTTGAACTTTGGGGCGACTGGCTCCAACGCATATACGTCCCTGAGCGCACGCTTCCACTCCCTCTTGGGGATGTGGGTTGCGTATATCATGTTCACCGTTCGCACTTGTGGGGGGAACCTCTTCTGTCCTCTGGTATTCGGCTGCCAGGGCTTCTCCTCATCATCGCTATGTGGCCCCTTGTCTTTGTTTTCGGCAATTAACTTGCCGGCCTGCTTGAACACCCAACAATCCCTATTGGTGTGGTTGGCTGGCTTGTCGGGGGTGCCGTGTATTTGACACGAGCGATCAAGTATACAGTCCAAACTGGATGGGCCCATAGTGCTTCTTTTGAATGGCTTTTTCCGCTGAGCGGGTTTAGAGCCTATGAATCCGGCATTGACTGCCATAACCTCAGTATTATCGCTGTTAATGCGGTGCTTATGTTTGTTGCGACGTGACCTGCTATTGCCGTCCTTGGTATCCGAAGTACCATGGTTCTTTGATATGTTGTTACTGCGAGCCAGCCTGCTGTCTTCTCCCGCACAAAAGCGGGTCATGAGTGTCGTGAGGGCTGCCATAGATTTCGGCTTTTCCTGACCAAGGTGACGGGCTAGCCACTCGTCGCGGATGTTGTGCTTGAAAGCTGCTAGAGCCTCTGCATCCGGACAGTCGACGATTTGATTTTTCTTTGTTAGGAACCGTGTCCAGAATTGCCTGGACAATTCCTTTGGCTGCTGAATTATGTGGCTCAAGTCATCGGCATCTGGTGGTCGCACATAAGTTCCCTGAAAGTTGTCGAGGAATGCGGCTTCCAGGTCTTCCCAACACCCAATGGATTCTGCTGGCAAGCTGTTGAGCCAGTGTCGAGCTGGTCCTTTAAGCCTGAGTGGGAGGTATTTGATGGCGTGTAGATCGTCGCCACGGGCCATGTGGATATGAAGGGGATAGTCCTCAATCCATACCACAGGATCTGTCATGCCATCGTATGATTCAATATTGACGGGTTTGAAACCCTCTGGATTTGATGATCCATTACTTCATTTTTGAAGCATAGCGGGTGTGCGGCGCCTCTGCACTGGGCTATATCACGACGCAACTCGAATGAGTTTTGTCTATTGTGTTCGGCCCGACCGGATTTACTTTTACTGTATCTGTCGTGACGGTTATCGTCTCGTGTCGTGGGGCGCCCACGCGATCCGTAGATCGATCTTGTTTGCCTTGCTTTGTCCTCCAGTACGTCTCGCAGGTCTGGCGTATTTCCCCATGCCTTTTTATTTGAATGGCGTCGGGGTTCAGGCTGAGCTTTTGGCTGGAATGCCTGGCGGCCACGAGGTGGCCGATCATCCGCGTCATACGCTTCTTCCTCCAGTCCAGGTAGCAACCTGCATTTTGGGTAATTCTTGGAGGGGCGTTCGAGTTTATATTCCTCGGCCGCGAGGACTTCAGTCCATCTATCAGCTAGTAGATCTTGATCAGCTTGAAGCTGCTGCTGCTTTTTCTTAAGGCTATTTGCCGTGGCTATAAGCCGGCGCTTGAAGCGCTCTTGTTCGACGGGATCCTCTGGCACGAGGAATTCGTCATCATCGAGGCTTGCCTCTTCTTCGGAGGGGGGCATGTAATTGTCATCCTCCGCCTCTCCATTTGCCGCTCTCTCTGGAGGGCTGGCCTCTCCACCCTCCTGTCCTAGATCGTGCTGGAGGGGATTGTTGCCATATTCGGCGCTATCCGGAGTGTTATTATCTCCTATGCCGGTATCACCACTTTTGCTTTGGCGGGACTTAGAGCGGCGCCGCTGACGTCGGCGCTTGGGTTGCTTCTTGGAGGTGTCAACCTCTACTGTCTCATCGCCATTGCCTTCTTTGGGTGTGTCCACCTTGTATATATTGTATGATGAGGTGGCTGTCCAGTGCCCTGTGGGCAGTGGTTCCTCTTCGTCTCCCGCATCGTCGTCCATACCGTCAATGTCTTCAGAGTCGAAGTGGAGCATGTCGGTTAAGTCATCGATAGTGGCTACTAAGTGGGTGGTGGGTGGGCAGCGAATTTCTTCGTCATCCGCACCCCAATCCTGCCGAACATAGTTCAGCCAGGATCCTCCTAACAAGGAGAGAGACCTTAATGAGTTCAGTATGTCGCCAAAGGGCGAGTCCTGAAAAATATCCGCAGACGTAAACTCCTTGATCGGCGCCCAATCGGATTCGCTAGGAACGGGCGCAGGCGGTTAGGAGTCCGTGGCCGGAGAAGGATCTGCAGTCTGACAACACGGCTCTCGTGCAGGGTAAGGTCGATGTTCGTGCATGGACGGCGCAACGGGCTGCGTATTGAGGATCGGAGTGGCTGCCGGTGCGATCTCCTGAACACTGTCTGATGCTAGAGCTAAATCGTACTCATCGTGACTGTGTGACGCACAAGGCAGAGGCTCGAATCCATCGAAGATCAAGTCTCCGCGGATAACGGCCGTGTAGTTTAAGCTTCCAAACCTGACCTGGTTGTCAGGGGCGTAACTTTCGATCTGCTCCAGATGGCCAAGCGAGTTGGCCCGCAGTGCTAAGCCGCCGAACACAAAGATCTGTCCGGGGAGAAAAGTCTCACCCTGGACTGCATCGCTATCGATGATCGTAGGAGCCATCAAGCCTAACGGTGATGACACAGAGGAACTCTCAATGAAAGCACCAATGTCGGTGTCAAAACCGGCGGATCTCGGGTAGGGGGTCCCGAACTATGCGTCTAAGGCGGATGGTAACAGGAGGCAGGGGACACGATGTTTTACCCAGGTTCGGGCCCTCTTGATGGAGGTAAAACCCTACGTCCTGCCTGATTTATTCTTGATGATATGGGCATTACAAGAGTTGATCTACCACGAGATCGGAGAGGCTAAACCCTAGAAGCTAGCCTATGGTATGATTGTATGTTATTATGTCCTACGAACTAAAACCCTCCGGTTTATATAGACACCGGAGGAGGCTAGGGTTACACAAGGTTGGTTACAAAGGAGGAGATATACATATCCGTATTTCCTAGCTTGCCTTCCACGCCAAGTAGAGTCCCATCCGGACACGAGACAAAGTCTTCAATCTTGTATCTTCATAGTCCAACAGTCCGACCAAAGGATATAGTCCGGCTATCCGGAGACACCCTAATCCAGGACTCCCTCAGTGTTTCTCTCCTTGGTCATCGAAACCTAGCAATACCACATCAAGTGGACTAGGCTTTACCCTCACCGCAAGGGGCCGAACCAGTATAAACCTTTCGTGTCCTTTGTCCCGATTAACCCATTTATGTTTCCTAGTTGTGATGGCTCCACGACTAAGTTCTTTCACTAGGATATTTGCCGTGACAATTCCACGACAGTTGGCGCCCACCATGGGGCCAACGCACGGTGGATTTGAGTTCTTGAAGGGCAACTTGGAAGGGCTCAAGGGACACGCTGTGGGCCAGATGACCAAGAGTCGTCGCGGCAAGCTCTACATTGATGACGAAGGCTGGGGCCCCGATGCCGGCTCAATTGAGTACGGATACCGGGTCCCCTTCAGCGGAATCCATGTCTTCATCGGCCAGATCGGCGAGCCGGGCCCTGAGCCGGACATCTGCACCAACCTCGTCGAGATGGCTCAGCGCGTGAGATCCGCCCGAGCTCAACCCGCCATGAGGCATGCCTTTGTGGGTTGCATCCATGGAGGGGAATTTTCTGAAGGATCGGTGGACGGTGGTAAGACGGCCATTTGCTCCGACGGTAGTCTTCCACATGAGAAATAGATTCTTTGTATCAGTTACAAGATGGAGGGCTTGGCGGCTCTTCCGATGGTAGCAGTATTCCGGACCCCTCTGAGCCGCCGAATCGAGCCGTAGTCTTCATGGCTGGCACTCAACCTGGTCAGAATTCTACTGTTCCGGCAGCAATAACCACCGGGTCAGCAGCGGCCGGGTCAGGAGCCCCCACGCGCCCACCGGCTCAGGTGTTAATGGACCTCATGGATAGGAAGACGGCCCTATTGACTGGTGTGGTTGAGCTGGCGGATAAAGCTCAGGATGACGTAGAGGTAGCACGGCTACGCGGAGAGGTAACATAGGCCAAGGAAAATTTAGCGGCGGAAGATGTCAGGATGTCCGCAGAACGGGTGGCTCTGGATGCACGTGCTCAACATCTTCAAGCAGAAACTTTCCGGCTTTCAGTGGTTCTGAACGCGTCAAACGAGGTCATCAGGAGAACGCACCAGACGAGTTAATCACGTCTACCTCTGACTTATGATCCTAGGAAACTTTTTCACACACCTGGGGCTGGTCCCTGTAACCCACCGGAGGCAAACCGAATCACAACACCCGGGTCTGGGGCGCCGGTTCAACGGCAGACCATGGAGCCGCCACGTGTGAATACTGCTCCGCCTCACGACACACCAATACCACTGGGTCACTTCTCTAACCCTTTGGAGAATTTAATAGTTGCGTTGGCTCATTTGGTGGCTCTCCCGATGGAAGGTGACTCTCCAACGGTGATCGAAACACGAAGGCTCAGAGAACTTCTTCAGACAGCTCTGGCACAGCAGGATGCATATTCTTACAGACGAGATAGAATCCATTCAACCCCTCGCCCAAGCCCGAGCCCAAGCTATAGCATGCATATGGACTCAGCGTTCGTGTCGAGCAACACCCAACGCCGTAACCAACCACACGGGCGCGACCCGGCCCCAGGCGGAGCCCTTAACTTGGTGGACCAGGAGAGGATCTGTCAAGAGACTGAACGGGCGATTCAGCAGGCGGCTGAGCAGGAAGCTCAGCAAGCTTTTCCGGTTTATCCAGCAACCTCTGTTGAGGCTGGGGTGGCCACAAGGACAGGAGGTGTCCCTTGTCTTGTGCTGGCTCTGCGTAATGAGCGTTTGCCAAAGGACTTTAAGGGGCCTCGTAAGGTGCCCAATTACACAGCCGACCTGCAGCCCGGAGTGTGGATTGAAAGTTACGAGATGGCCATGGAGTTATTAGAGGTCAGTGACGCGGCAATGGCCAAATACTTCACCATGATGTTGGATGGAACAGCTCGTACTTGGATAAAGGGGCTGCCGCCCAAATCCATCGGCTCATGGGCGGAGTTAAAGGCCCGATTCATTCTGAACTTCAAAGATACCTGCAAACAGCCCATGTCGATCGTGGACTTGACCAACTGCAAGCAAGAGGAAGGCGAATCCACAACCCATTGGGTGCGCCGGGTCAAGGAAATAATACATTCATCTGATAAGATGGATGCCGGCTCCGCGGTCTTAATGTTGGAGAAAAAAAATGCCGTTTTGAACCCTTGAAATAGAAGCTGGGGTGGCTCAAGCATGATTTTAATGACATGGGCCAGCTGATGGCGGCTCTCGTCAAGTACGCTGATTCTGATAGTACCAAGGACCCCGCGTCTGACGAAGAGAAGATAGGGAAGGGAAAGAAGAACGACAATGGCAAAGGTCACTAGCACAACTCGTCAAATCAAGGAGGTAATAAACGTAAGGCTGACGAGTTTGTGGCTAACACCAATACGGAGGGCAACAATCAACAACGCAAGGGGAGGCCGCCTCCACGGTCTGGCGGGTCAGGTCCCACCCTTGAGTAGCTGCTAAACGAACCTTGGCCAAGACACGACACCCGGGAGAAGCCAGCTACCCATCTATGGAAAGACTGTACGATCATGAAGGATTTTAAGAATTCTAACATATTCGATGGTAAGCATGGACCTGGCGGCGATTCAGGTGGTGGCGGCTTTCATGTCCTGGGCGCCGGCTCAGGCCGTGGCAGTTTCCATGGCCACGGCCATCCGGGTAGTCAAGGCGGCTATAATCAACAATCCGGCCAGGGCAGTCAGCAACAGCAGCAACAATCTGGGTATCAGAGTAACCCAAAACAGCTGAACAGTGGGCAGTAACACGTGTTTACCACCAGTTTTGCAAGAGGGATCGGAAACTTCATAAGAGGGCTGTAAATGCTGTTGAGCCGGTGATTCCGCGTTATTTGAGATGGTCTGAACAGCCTATTGTGTGGAGTAGGGAGGAACACCCACCCCGGGTTGATAATCCAGGTCATCTGGCTTTGATGGTGGCGCCTCAGGTTGGTGGATATAAGTTCACTAAAGTGCTCATGGACTGAGGCAGTAGCATCAACATCCTCTATTATGAGACATTCCGTCGCATGGGGTGAACTGATAAGTGTCTTAAAACATCCAACACTGTTTTTCATGGGGTAGTGCCTGGTAAGTTGGCGTACCCAGTTGGTAAGATTGAGATGGAAGTAGCCTTTGGAGATGAGTATGATTCTAGGGCTGAGAAGCTTACCTTTGAAGTGGTTAAGATCAAAAGCCCACATTACACTCTGTTAGGACGGCCGGCTTATGCTAAGTTCATGGCTCGGCCGTGTTATGTGTATCTGCATCTCAAAATGTCATGTTATAAAGGCACTATCACAATACATGGAAGCCGGAAAATAGCCTTGGATGATTCCAATCACTTGGCCGTTTGCGGTTTGGCGGCTTGATATGGTTGGACCTTTCAAAAGATCCAAGGATAAAAAGACACATCTTTTGGTGGCAGTTGACAAATTCACGAAATGGGTTGAGGCAGAGCCGGTGAGCAAGTGTGATGCAGCCACGGTGGTTCAGTTCATGAAAAAGGTGATCTTTCGCTTTTGTTTTCCACACAACATTATAACTGACAAATGGCACTAATCTGTCCAAAGGTGCTATGGAGGAGTTTTGTCAACGTGAGCATATCTGGCTTGATGTTTCGTCAGTAGCTCACCCCCAATCCAATGGTCAAGCTGAGAGAGCAAATCGGGAAATCCTAATAGGTCTCAAGCCCCGGCTTATGGTTCCTTTACAACGGACGCCGGATTGTTGGGTAGAGGAATTACCCTCGGTGCTGTGGAGTATCAATACCACTCCTAACAGGTCTATAGTTTATACACCTTTCTTCATGGTTTATGGAGCAGAAGCAGTTCTGCCTAGTGACATCGGTCATGACTCGCCTCGCGTGGCGGCTTATGTTGAAGCTGATAATGAACAAGCCCGACAGGATGCACTTGACTTGTTAGATGAAGAGAGAGATTTGGCGGCGGCTCGATCAGCAATTTATCAACAGGACCTGCGCCGTTATCATAACCACCGGGTTAAGTCCACGATGCGGCTATATCTCAAATGTGTCGGAGCACGACTTAGAGGCATAACCGCATTGTAGGCATGTCGCACGAGGGGTAATCTTTACACATCCCATGTACTGAATAAGAAAGAGGTACAGAGTTGGCTTACAATCGCCACTTCACACAATACATGAACATAGCATTACATCATCCAGATACAATCAAGGTCCGACTACAGAATCAAAATAAAAGAAGACCACCCCTAATGCAAAAGATCCCTGATCGCCCCAACTGGGCTCCACTACTGATCGAAAGGAAAACGAAACAACACAACGAACACGATCTTCATAGAGCTTCTCCTTGAGCTCGATTGTGTCACCTGCACAGTATCATCGGTACCTGCAAGCTGGATTTGGAAGTATATGTGAGTCACGGGGACTCAGCAATCTCACACCCTCGCGATCAAGACTATTTAAGCTTATGGGTAGGAAAAAAGGTAGTGAGGTGGAGCTGCAGCAAGCACTAGAAAATATGGTGGATAACTTACGCAAATGAGAGCGAGAAGAGAAGACAAAGCACGATCGTGAACTAGAAGTGATCAAGAAGTGATCCTGAAACTACTTACGTTCAAGCATAATTCCAACACCGTGTTCACTTCCCGGACCCCGCCGAGAAGAGACCATCACGGCTACACACGCGGTTTATGCATTTTAATTAAGTTAAGTGTCAAGTTCTCTACAACCGGACATTAACAAATTCCCATCCGCCCATAACCGCGGGCACGACTTTCGAAAGTTCAAAACCCTGTAGTGGTGTCCCAACTTAGCCCGTCACAAGCTCTCATGGTCAACGAAGGATATTCCTTCTCCGAGGAAGACCCGATCAGGCTCGGAATCCCGGTTACAAGACATTTCGACAATGGTTAAACAAGACCAGCAAAGCCGCCCGGATGTGCCGACAAATCCCGATAGGAGTTGCACATATCTCGTTCTCAGGGCACACCGGATGAGCGCTCCATACAGCTAAAACCAAACCTCGAGTTTCCCTTAGGGGGCGCTGCAAAGGACTCTTGTTTGGACCAATATTCAGAGGAGCACTGGCCCCCGGGGGGGGGGGGGTTAAAATAAAGATGACCCTTGAGTCTGCAGAACACAAGGGAAAAAGGCTTAGGTGGCAAATGGTAAAACCAAGGTTGGGCCTTGCTGGAGAAGTTTTATTCAAGGCGAACTGTCAATGGGTTCCCATTATAACCCAACCACATAAGGAACGCAAAATCAAGGAACATAACACCGGTATGACGGAAACTAGGGCAGCAAGAGTGGAACAAAACACCAGGCATAAGGCCGAGCCTTCCACCCTTTACCAAGTATATAGATGCATTAAGTAAATAAGATATATTGTGATATCCCAACAATAATCATGTTTCAACATGGAACAAACTCCTATCTTCACCTGCAACTAACAACGCTATAAGAGGGGCTGAGCAAAGCGGTAACATAGCCAAACAACGGTTTGCTAGGACAAGGTGGGTTAGAGGTTTGACATGGAAATATGGGAGCCATGATATAGCAAGTGGTAGCAGTACAAAAAAATACACTTCCTTGATGATAGATGTTTATTACAATAGGTCGCGTTTTTTGTCATGCATGTACATCCATGACAAATTTATGACAGAATCAAGATAGTCATACCCGTGTTCCATGACATTACCAAAATTATCATCACGGAAGTGTCCACTTCCATGACGATAAATCACGCGTCACAGAAGTGCTTTCGTCAAGGGTGACCGACACATGGCATCCACCGTAACGGAACGCCGTTAAGCTATCAGGTCAGGTTTTGGATCCGATAACCCATTAACAGACCTGACCAATGGGGATTTTCCACGTGTAAAATAACCATTGGCTGGAGGAAACACGTGTCAGCTCATCGTCGGGACAGATGTCATCCACTCATTGGACAGAAGGCGCCTATGATACGTTGACACGTGGCACGTCCCAACAGAGGCCCATTCCTGTGAAAAGGTCGGCCCGTTTGACTTGGTCAAAAGGTGGCGGGCCGGCCCATGGAAAGCCTGTTAACGGCCTGTTCGCATATAGCCGATTTACAGCCCACTAATCCAAGGCCCATTACGCCCTATCCGAATTAGGCCTAGTAGCGTCATCTGGGCCATCCAATATGATTCCAGCCCGTTTTCACTTCTGGCCCATGTATGGCCCATGACGTCTTTCGGCCCATATGAGGCCCTATGTAACTCTTGGCCTATTAACGTCCCGTGGTGAAACTGGCCCGTAATGAACAGTGTATCACTTTACACCCATTAAGGGCCCGTGGTGAAACTGGCCCGTAATGAACAGTGTATCACGTTATACCCATTAACGCCCGTTATTCCGTTGGGCTGTCTCCAGCCCATGTTATCTTTCGGCCTTCTCAGAGCCCGTTTATTCTTGGGCTCATTTCTAGCATTCGTTTACTTACGGCCCGTTACTGTCATTTTCTGCTTGTGGGCCAAATTCAGCCCATGGTTACAGTCGGCCCGTTTGTGGTCCGATAATACGTTGGGCCATTTTCATAGCATCATCAAATACGACCTATTAACGATGGCCCATTATGGTCGGCCCATGAACGGACGATTCCAACTCTAGCCCGTTTACATCTAGAATGCGGTCTGTTTGGCCCATGTTTGGCCAATCGATCATACTGCCCGTATAAGGCCCATTGATGATACGGCCCGTAAAAGGCCCATTGATGATACGGCCCGTAGAAGGCCCATTGTTTCTATGGCCTGTAGAAGGCCCACTGTTTCTACGGCCCGTAGAAGGCCCACTATTTATATGACCCATAGAAGGCCCACTGTTTCTACGGCCCGTAGGAGGCCTAGTGTCAGTACAGTAAATATTAGCCCATGGTTATTGTGGCCTAGTTTTAAAAAATAGGTTATTGTAGCCACTAGCAAGCCGCAGAAAAATAACTGCACTGACTACAACCAAACAAATAAACAAGACAACAAGGAAATAAATAAGCAAGGAACTTACACTAGGCTATCACGGCTATTACACATATTACATCCACTGGGCATCAAAGTTCGCCACCAGTGCAAATATAGGGAACACAACAACATATAAACGCCGCAGCAAAACATGTCCAGAACTGAAACCACTTCAGAAGAGCTCAAGAAACAATATCTTGGGTACCCATAATGCTGGCAAGATGCTTAGCAAGCTTATTAAGTTTCTCTAGTTTGGCGCTTAAGTCCTCCAGCGCTTGCTGTTGCACCAGAAAGTATGCATTTGAATTTCGCAGGGACTTCCTCAGTCCTTCGGCTTCCTATTGCGTAACATCTGATCGATGTCTTTCAACTTGAAGTTCAGACTCGAGAAGCCGAACTGATTCAGGCAATGAGTTCGAAGAGCTGGTGCCAGCAGTGGTAGTCAGTAACTCGAACACTACATCAAGACAAGACTTTTTCTTGATAGAAAGACAGTAAGGGAACCCCATACAGCAGAATTGGTGCAACAAAACCAAATTGTAAGTACCAGGCCTTGAACCTGGGTGGGTGGGAAGGCATCAGCCCCTTCCCACATCAAGACAGGACTTTGGGGTTGTCTCAGTGTCTTCAATATAGTTTTTATCAGCTTTCTTGGAGACCAACAGGGATGTCTCACTATCTTGAACCTTATCTGCATTACTTCCTTTACCATTGCATAACAGGGAACTCTTCTCCAATATTTTATCTGTGTTCTAAAAGAGAAACAAACAAACACATCTCAGGTTTACAATGTAGTATATGAAACTCATTTTGGTAAACCAGTTCAGTAGTAAGGTGGACAGGATAACAACATGAAACAAACATATATCTATGTAGTATGGTCAATGTATGGTCTATATCATTCTAGTTTATGTTGCCAAATCAAGATAGATACAGTTCGAATCATATCTATTTAAGACAAAGCAGCATAGATAGAATACAAGTGTGGGAAATTACACAGCAATAACAAAACTTGTAATGTGCATGGCATGAGAACATAACTGTTTATTCAATTGAAACTGAAATCAACATAGAGCAAGTTACAACAGCAAACAGCCAAACACGTTGAACAAACAGGTTTAAAACATACCTGTTGCGCCATTGGAGTTTCAATACAGTGATGCAAGAGCAAAGTATTATGAACCATAGCTACGGAACCTGACCTGAGAACAATTCTTCTTCTGCTTTAAGCGTTGACTTCGGGTTCAGAGTGATGGTCCTCGTGATTTGGGCACTGCAGTTGCCTTACTAACTGCTCGTATTTGGGTGCTCTGTGGTGGAGACGGTGCTGTGTCAACGAGAACTGGGTGTCTATCTGCTGGGGTTGGGGTTAGAAGGGGTGTAGCTGGTTCTCTGTCCAAAAGGGTAGGGGTACAATCTGCATGAGTGTGGGTTATGTGTGGTGGGGCTGGTTCTTGGGCAAGTACAACCATGGTTCTATCTGCATCGACAGGTAGCACGATCTTTTCTGAAGACCGTGTTTTTACTCCCACAGATACCGCCATCACTCCCTCCAATTGAAATGGCAGATAAACAAGAAAATTAATTGAATATACAGACATTGTAAGATAGACAGGTGCAATGGATAGTAGGGAAGAAAACAGGGCATGAAATAATTCACATTTATGTTGTCTAAGCAAACAGAATAGCAGGACATAATTTCACATATATGATGGCTAATTAAACAGGATAGCATGACACAATTTCACATGTATGATGGCTAACTAAACAGGATAGAATGACATACTTCAAAATATGATGACTATGTAAACAGGATGACATGATATAACTATACGATGTGTCTATTAAAGTGGTTGGCATACCATAAATCACAAACATGCCGTCGATGGAAACATGATGGCATGATATAATTCACAGATAGAATGACATAATTTAAATATGATGACTATGTAAACATGATGAGATGATATAACTATATTATGTCTTTACAAAATGGGTTGGCATGCCATAATTCAGATACATGCTGTCTATGTAAACATCATGGCATGACATAATTCAAATATATGATTTGTATACTAAGGAAGTGAGCAGAGGGCAATCGCATATATGATGTGTCAACTAAGGAGATGGCATTCAATATTGTGTATATGATGTAAAAACTAAGCATTGCAATACAACATATGCATTATATGAGTAATATAACCCTGCCAAGTTTGAGCATACACCTCAGGGGGATAATAGGACCGGTCATCTGCCTCTGAATCCTCCTCTGAAGAGCTATCTGTAACCAGCAAGATATCTGCTTCAGCAGGTAGCATTGTCTGCTCTGAAGACCTTGTTTTCACTCTAGATTTCTCCATCACCAATTCAAATGGCTGATGCATAGGAAGAGCAGTTGAATATACAAACATTGTCAACAAAAGCAATGAGAAATACAAAAAAAGGACGACATTATATAATTCACATATATGACGCTTGCCTAAACAACATGGTATTGCATAATTCACATACATAATGCCATGCAACAAGATAACATTGCATAATTCACATATATAATGTCTTGCAACAAGATGGCATAGCATAATTCACATATATGGTAATTAGACACTAAACATGTGGCATTCACACAAAGCATGTCTAAACTAAGCAAATGACATAGCAATGCAAGATACCATACGCACGATATGAGCAACATAACCCTGCCCAGTTAGGGCATGCACCTCGGGGGGGGGGGGGGAATATGACTGGTCATCTGTCTCTGAATCCTCCTCTGAGGAGCTATCGGTAACTAGCAGGACATGGCTTCGTCAGATAGCATTGTCTACTCTGAAGACCTTGTTTCCACTATAGATTTTTCCATGACCGTGCCAAATGGCTGATGCACAGGAATAATTGAATGTACTAAAATTGTTAACAAATTTAACACACAATAAAAAAATGATGGCATGATATAATTCACATATAAGATGACTGGCTAACCAGGGTGGCATTGCAAAATTCACATATATGATGCCTGGCTAGACAAGATGGCATTGCATGATTCACATATACGATAAAGAAACTAAACAGATGGCATTGACACAAAGCATGTCTAAACTAAGCAGATGACATCTTTAATGTATACAGTAAGCAATGCAAGGCACCATATGCATGATATTACCAACATCAGGATGCCATGTTAGAGTGAAGACCTCATGGGGTAAATAGGAGTGGTCTTCTCCTTGTGAATCCCCCTCATAACAGTTATCTTCCTCTTGATTACGATCCGAAATGGGTGGAGGGGGGCTGCCTTTGCGCCCACCATGGAACGACGTCTGCATGAAATTTTATTGCCACGCAAGGCTCGTCTCTTTTGCTCTACATGATCAGTTCCATTGTGTACAATAACTGGCATGCATAGGAATAAAACATAGTGAGATTATGTAAGGAGTGCATGCACAAATCCAGAGTGATGGTAGCAAACTGTGGATAGACCCAAAACCAATGATAGCAAGCAGATAATAGCTTTAGTTAAAAAATACAGATAATGGCTCCTTTAATGTTTGTTTGCACCCAACATGAAACTCATAGTAGACACCAGAGATTAACCAAATAGTACTGATTGCTGCCCCAATATGTACCCCACAACCATTTAAAAACTCAAGTTTCAGCATTAGTTTGGACCTGACTCGTTGTCTAATAGGTGAACACGACGATAATGTAGCATGTCATCATATTAAGCGACACATAACGTAAGCAGACACGGAAGAGTGCGACCTCTCTTGCGGACCCGTGTAGTCCTCAAGGTCATCTGCTCAGTTGATGATGGTAATGCAGTTGCCGTGGCTGCCGGCGGCGGGGAAGAAGATCTGAGGTGGTGAAAGACAGTCTGGAGAGCGGATCCCTGCTGTGGTGACACATATCTGTAACAGAAGTAATTGATTAAGGGCTTGTTTGAATTTGAGGATTCTAACAATGCAGGGATAGGAAATAGACAGGAATATGATAAGAATGCAAGTGCAAAACAGAGAATTTAAAACAATGGAAGATCATAGGATGCAAAAAAGCATGGTGAGATTAAGTCAAACCATAAGAAAATGTACGGTTATAATGCTATTATGCTACTATCTCTTAGTCTTGTGCTTGATGAATAGGAATATGAAAAGGAGGAGAAGTGGAAATTAGAATTCCCACGGTTTTTCTTTCAAGGAGACACTAAAGGAACAAATCCTACAGTTTTCCTTTGCTCCATTCCTTTGCACCAAATTCATGGAAAGTAGTACCATAGGAAACTTTCCAATTCCGATATTTTTCATTCACTTTTCCTTTCAAGCACTGGCGATTCTAGTAGGCAGGCTTGAGCAAGGAAAATCCTACACTAAAAAAATGTTTTTGTGCTACTTCTATTACTTTGGACCCAGGCCACTGCCATACTAGCTCAACTCCCAGGCCCATCGACAAATGCACAGCTCAAATGCGCAGAGATAAATAATGATGGCGTTCAAGAGAGTCCATCACGGATAGCTAAGTTGCCTGGTACCTCACTGCTTGTCATATAGTAGGATAAAATAATCGTATTTCCCGTTACTACGAGTGCTCAGTGGACAATATATAAAACATGTAGAGTAAAAAAGAGATGCAACAAGTGTACAACCTCTTTGGTGAAGTCATGTCGATCTTAGCGTGATTGGGTTGGCTGGTGAGGATGCTCCGGCTGACTTGGCTGTCGGAGGAGGGGAAGAAGATCTTAGGCGTCTGGAGATGGAGCCCGAGGTACTGCTTCGCTGTGATGGAGGGTTTCGTCGTTGGAGCAGCTCTGGTGAGTTGTACGACGCCGAGGCTGAAGCAGGACAACAGAGACAACGAACAACGTTAACCTGAGTGGAATTCTAATAGCATCTCCAATACATGACGTAAAATACATAAACACAAAGTGCTAGATGTAAAATACATCAGCCGCTCATCTCTGAACTTAACTGTCGAAACTAAATTTAACTGTCGAAACTGAACTTTACTGTCGAAACTGAACTTAACTGTCGAAATTGAATTTTGCTGTCGAAACTGAATTTTGTTGTCCAAACTGCACGCACTAGCAAGGTGCGGCTACACGTCGGTCGACTGCCTTTTTCATCTCTGGTCAGTCGATTTTGCAGCCGTTGGATACGAAATCCAGGGCCTGCGGTTCATATTCAACCTCCACCCCCCTGAGCTGGCCAAACAGCAACCCCCCGCCGCCCGCGGCCGGCGGTGCGCCGCCCCGCCCTCCCCGAAAACACTCCCCACCGCCGGTCCGCCGCCGCCCCGACCATCCCTCTAGGCCCCCCCGTGCCGAGCTTTTTCTCCGGCGATCCCCACGCCACCGCCCAGCCAACGCCCCGCCACCACCGGCGACCACCGCCGCCATCCTGAACCCTAAGATAGATAGTGGGGTACCTCTCCGGCGAGCCCCCCTCCCCGCGGCGGCTGGTTCTTCCTTCACCCCGGCGGCATCGAAGTGAAGTGTAGCTAAATCGAAGGAGCATCGCAAGCAAGAGCAAGAGCGAGAGCAGCAGCGCGAGCAAGAGCAATAGCAAGAGCAGACCAGGCAGGGGACCGAGAGCAAGAGCAGAGGAGCAGCGCGAGCGAGAGCTAAAGCAGCAGCAGGTCCTACTGATGTGGACGTCGCCACCGAGGGAGCAACGCCGTGGAGGAAGTGGCCGGCGACGCCGCCGTGGATGGAGCCACACCGTGTTGGCTCGGGAACGAGCGCCGGCAGCACCGTGAGATCGAATCAAGAAGAAAATGCGGCGATTAGTGTACAACCTCTTTGGTGGCGCCGATTAGGCCGCAGCTTCATCCAAGGAAATGGTGATGATGATGCTCTTCCGGTGGTGCAGGTGAAGACGGCGGTGTGGGAATGGAGGTGGCGCGAAAGACGAGGGGAACATCGGGGTAGCTCCTTGGAGGTGGAGGACGGGGTGGCTGAACCGGTGGGACGATGAGATCGACGACGGAACCTCATCCGGTACGGTGGATGAGGGACGTCGAGGTGTTGCTATGGACGACGCCATCGGGGAAGAGGCTCCGGCTGGGTGGCGGACGGAGCAAGGTGTGGGGTTTCATTGCGGGTTTTCGCGGCCTCGGTGTACGAATGGGTGGGCGGATGGGATGGCAGTGGGGAACCATGGCTTAGAGAGGCGCTTGTCCGAAATGTGGGCTAAGTTACAAAAGTACCCCCACCGATTTGAGGCGGTTCTTTCAGTTCAGGGGTACCACGGGCATTTCACGTGTCAGGATTTCACAGGAGGTGGGAGTTTTCGCGCGCGTTGTAATTTCGGAATAGCAAGGCGCAGGTTAAGATGGAGGGAGTTGTCGGAGCACAACGAGACAAAGATATATCTTACATATTTCGGGCTAACAAGGCACGGGTTGAAGAGGCGGGAGTTTCGCAGCACGATAGACAGAGACGCTAGCTTGAATTTTTGGCGTAACAAGGCGCGGCTTGAAATTTCGGAAGAACAAGCTTAACGTGTACCAAAAAAAAGACAATTTGCACCTCAACACACACAACACACACAAACACCATTTAGACCAGAGTAAGGTACACGTGCATTGCACGCATGAGATTTGGCAACCAAATTATGAATAAATACCACATTATAGCATGCAAGCTTTGAGTCATATATGCATGATGTACATGTTCGTTTAATTCTTATAGTTCATTTCATTCAAAATCATCTAGTTTTTATAAGAAAGCTAATCTATTTTAAGATTCATGGAATTGTGCGTCGTAAGACATAAAGTAAAAACAAATAATGGCAAATCATGTAGAAAAACATTTGGGCAATTCCGATACGGAAGATTCTAGTACAAATAAGAAGTGCTTGTGTTTTGATGTTTGTGCATTATGCTTAAGTTCAACAATGGAGTCTTCTAGATTATACATGTGGCGAAATCTGGTGGAATCTAGATGATATCCAACGGCTAGTAGTGCTCAAATTTGCCATCTTTGGACCATCGGATTCGCCTCATCCAATGACCATATTTCAAAGTTAAAGTTACCCGCACACAATATAAAAAAATATAAAATATAATATATATAGGGGTATAGATATAGATATGTGATGCAAAAGCCGCCCATCATCTCCAATTAGAATAGTGTGTCCATGCATGGATGCGACGTGGCCAAATGATGTCTGCCATCGGTATCTTAAATTCAAATCAGTCTGACCTTGTTCAATGTGTATACATTACAACATGCTCGTTTCCAAACCACACCGCACAGATCTCCGTTATATTCATGCATGCATGGGTTTCAAACATCAGGATCTCTTATTCAAATATTTGAATTCAACCTCACCTATTCAGCTATTCTTTTACACCCACACAGTAGTCTTCTCTTTATAATTGTACCACTAACTTTCTCTCGTGCATTCATGCACACACACTACCAGTCAGCATTATCCATCGCACGCATGCAATCTTTTTCTTCAGGTCCGTCTCCCATGAAGGCACACACCAGCACACATCCCCCTCTCCATCATATCGGGCATCCTTTATCTCTCACGCGTGCATGCACAACGATCGATGTTCCTCTATGTATGTGTGTATATAGCTAGGTCTTTCATAGTTTTCCACACAAACCGATCAATCGATATATCAAGTGAGGTCTCACCCTCTTTCCCACGTCCACATCGATCAATATATACCTCTCTCTATATAGGATTAACATATATAGCTAATACACCCACATTAATTATGTATCCAACGTCCCCCTCTCATCATCCATGCCTTCCGCTTCATCTCTCAGACACGTGCACAATGGCGAAGACAAGGGGCAGTAAGGGCCCTGCCCCCTCCCCCTAACATCACTATATATCGAGGCTAATATGAATGTGATCATTAGACAATTGCTGCTAAAAATGTTTTAAGTTCATGAATTGACCCTCCTCGTAAAGGATTAGCAATGCTTGGCCCCCTAGCTCATTTATTTTTCATGGCTCCGCCACTGCGCGCATCAGCGCACGTGTTCGCCCCCTCTCTCTAAATATCGATCTCGCACTTGTGCATTCCTTCATAGTCTCCCTGCACTTGGCCCCTCGCACCATCTTCTAGCCCCCCACCGGATTTTGCCACATGTACAATCTAGCAGACTCCATGGTTGAACTTAAGCATAATGCACAAACCTCAAAACAATAGTGGTTCTCTTTTGTTCTAGAATCTTCCGTATCATAACTGCCCAAACTTTTTTCTAGTTGAATTGCCATTATTTGTTTTTACTTTATGCTTTACAACGCACAATTCCGTGAATCATAAAATAGATTAAGGGCTTCTTTGATTCAAAGGATTCTCAAAGGAATTTTGGAGGATTCTAATCATTAGGAATTTTTCCTATCTTTGTTGTTTGATTCGTAGGATTGTAAACCATAGGAATTTTTCCATCTGATTCATTTGCACTAGATTTCATAGGAAACATCCCATCCACTCAAACCTCATTGAAATAATTTTGCATTTTTCTATGCACAATCAAACACTCGTACAACCCTGTAGGATTCATTGAATTCAAGACGACATTCCACTATAATCCCATGTTTTTCCTATTCCCGCGTTCTTAGCTTTTTTATAAAAACTAATTGATTTTGAATGAGGTGAACTATAAGAATTAAACGAAGGGCTACATCAGGCATATATGACTCAGAGCTTACATGCTATAGTGTGGTATTTATTCATAATTTGGTTGCAAAATCTGATGCGTGCAATGCACGTGTACCTTACTAGTACTTCGAGTATGTGCAAAACACGTAAATTAGAATACCAATGGCATGCTACACAGTGTCTCTCTTACAGTTCATGAAGCCATGTGGCACATGTGTAGGCGTTGTCGCGACCTCCTTGCGTGGATTGATCACAATGACGTGCTGCTGGTTCCAGAAGAATGTACTCGTCCTCCCTGAGCCATACTGGCGGTACATGCACGAAGCGAAGATGTGCACGCACGCCATGCACGCACTCATTCCTCGCACGCACACGCGGGTACACAGGCGGATGCAATTTTGAACCAAGATCCACCCCATGTGATAATTTGATGCGTGTAAAGTCGTTCACTTCATTGATGGTCAATTAATACAGCACATGCAAATTGAGTGGACGTGAGGGTGGAGAAAGACATTATTACTCCACTACGCATGCGAGTAGTTAAATCGTGGGTTGCTAGTATTACTTCCATTGGTCTCCTTCATATTTTGTGCCAAATTTTGACAGTAACATAATATTTACGCATTTGAGCAGTGTAGTACTTGAAATTTATGTTCCGCTAAACTCAACGGGAGCCGTTTCGGGCCTTCAAACCTAAACCATCAATTAATCTTTACCTTGTTCCCATCACATTCGAAAGCCTGCTCACACCTAGTAGTAGTACGTACCAAACCTGAACGTGTTCCCACTATGCAGGTATTAGTACTAGTGCTAGTACTTAGGTTATAAAAAGGGGAACTACCTAACCAAAAATCACTCTACCTTTCCTCCTCATAAGTGCTTCTTCTTCGTCCGTCGTTGCCATGGCCGGTGAGCAGAGCTCTAGGTCGAGAACTACTCATAACAAGGGAGCGGCAACCAAGACTACAGAAAAAAAGAGAGGGCTCGCCGCCACACAGAGACCTCGTAAGGTCTCTCACGGGCAGGCGATGGCTCCCAGGAGCACCCTAGCCGCGGAGGCGAACATGCCGAGCCGGCGGAGCTGGAGTCGTTATCCCTCGACGGCATGCCCGATCAGCTCAATAAGCAGAAGGAGTTCATCCAAGGCTTGATGGAGTTGCTGAAGGAGAGCCTCGACAACATGCCCGCTGAGCTTAATCAGCAGGGGGAGTTGACCGCCGGCTTGGTGATGCTGCTGAAGAAGAGCATTGCCTCGGAGAAGAAGGCGACCGGCAAAATCCTGCGACTTCGGGAGGACAATGCGAAGCTGTGCCACGAGATCGACCTGTTGAAGGAGAAGAACGCCGGCTAGAATAAGTTGCATGAGAATAGTAGTTCCTCGATGAAGATGCCGCAGGCCCTCGCCATGGAATAGAAGGAAGAGTTGGCGAAGCTCCGCATCGAGCACCCGGCTGCTGTCAAGGTACGTAATATGGCCATGGAACAGATGATGAAGGCTCGCATCGAGAAATGTCGCGTCATGGACACAATGATGAAGATGGCAGAGGAAACGCGCAAGGAGATGGAGGTCGTGGAGGCGATGAAGAAGCAGTTACGACTACACGGCGAATTAGATCATTTGGGGTGATAATATTCCTTCTTCTTTTGCTCCTGTGTTTCATCTTTTGCTTCGGGTGTTTCACCGCACGTGTCACATTCTCTGCGAGGCATGAATAGAACATTGTTTTTTAGGGAATGAATAGAACAATTCTAACAATGAGATGACTAGCAAATTAGATCATTTTTATCGCCATATGGCACTGGGCTGCCGTGTTTCGTGCTCCTCCGTCGCAGTACTACTCCAGTGGAAAACTAGAGTATACCGCATGGTTCTTTGCTCCTCCTCGATCAGGTCGTCAGCGCATTTATACGAGCAGTCAAATCACAAGGCCCCGCCTTCCAGCAGTAATGAGCCGTCAAATCACAAAGGCCCTCGCCTCTCGTGAAACCGACCAAGCTAGACTGCCCCACCCTCTAGCCTTTTAAAAATGTATACTTTTGTACGGTAGTAGTAGTATCGATGGATTGTGCCATGGAGCAAAACTTGAAATTAAAAAAAAGGTGTATATAGAGAGCGCTCGTCGCCAAATTATGCATATAGTACTATTAAAAAGGCTAGTCACAATAATGGTGTCCAGCACAACCCACCCCTCAAATAAAACTAAGAGGGTGCTTGGATATGTTTTAGTCCCATGACTAAAAGTAGTGGGACTGAAACATGCTAGCCTCACCCATGCTTGGATCCAAATAATAAAAAGGCTAAAATCAAGTTAATGAGCATTTATTATCCTCCAAACCCTCCAATCCAGAACTCGCCTGTGTTAAAGGAGTGGAGTTAAATGAGTAGAGAGAGGACTGGTCCACATTTTAGTAGGGGTACCCCTGACTAAAATTTTTTAGTCTCAAGACTAGTTTTAGCCCCTCTTTAGTCAGGGGTGCTTGGAACTTTAGCCTCTTAAAGAGACTATTTTTAGTCAGACTAAAATAAGTCCCTTGGATCCAAGCACCCTCTAAGCATCCTGGAATTCTTTGACAAAACTAAGCACCCTGAAATTCTTTGACAACTAAACTGCTAGCTATATGATGTTGTCCTGTCACACCCTAGCTGGTTCATGCATTAGAGTGTTGCATCATGTCTACTTTTACAGAAACTTGAAATGGGGATGACAGAACCCCCCGCACCCCCTGGAAACAACTAGGGTTTACTAAAATTATTTTCAGGGAACCCAAAATGCCCTTCACAAAATGTTCATCATTTCTGGATTGGGTTAAAACCCCTGGCAAAAATGGTGCACTCTTTTCTAGGACATTCTGGATTCTTTGAATTAAATCATAAGTATTTGAATTTGGGCATTTAAATGCTATAAAATATTTTAATTGCCCAAATAATTCTGGATTTAAGTGAGGGCTGTTAGGAATAATCCCAATAGAGCCCACAATTATTTTCAGGATTTTAGTAAGTGCCTAAGTATTTTTTAATAAAGCCCTAAAGTTACAGAAAAATAGAAAAAGAAAACAAAACAGGAAAGAGAGAAAGAGAAAGGCTTACCTGGCGCCCACCCAGCAGGCCCACCTGCCGGCCCAGCCCAGCCACCGCTCCAGCGAGCTGCTTGGCTTGGCCAGGCAGGCAAGCAGCTGCTCGAGGTGAGCACAGCATGCGTGCCACGCAGCTACCCGCCTCCTCGCTGCTCCCCTCGTCGAGCTGTCAACGTGGGACGAACCCCCTCTCTCTCCCCGACCTCGCAGACACTCGCTCTCCCCTCTGGCTCCTCTCTCTCGCCCTTCCCGACGTCGCCCGAGACGTCACCGTCGCCGCCGCTCGCCGGAGCCGCGTCAAACACCGTCCCCGCACCCTCTCACCATGTCCGGACGGTTCGTCGTCGTCGACTACGTCGACTAGCCAAGCCGCACGACGCCGGAGCCCCTGCATCGTCCCTGCCGCCGTCGTCTTCAACCTCGGGCCGCCCGAGATCGCCGTCGCTGTTCCGACCGCACCGAGCCTTCCCCGAGCACGCTGACCGTCTCTGCGACTTCCCAGTGAGCTACTGCTCCTCCCCCTTCTCTCCACTTTGTCGCTAGAGCTCTGTAGCCGCCGTGCCTCTTTCGTCCGAACGCACCACCGCCTGAGCTCGTCGCTGACGTAGCTCCGGCCGCTTAGCGGTCCCGCTGGCATGTCCAGCATGCTCACCGCATCGCGTAGATGCTGTAGGTGCTAGCGCCATGCCGCCTAGGCCACTGCAGCCATGCGCACGAGCTAACCCGAGCTTCGGCCTCCGCCAAGCTCGTCGCCGGCGATGCTCCGGCCACTCCCCGGCCAAGCCATCACCACGGCTGGATGCGGGCGAGCACCAGCTGCTCGTAGTTGCTCTCCGCGCAGCAAATGGTGCCCCGTGGGCAAATCCTGCAGCACGCCGCCGCGTCTGGCCTCACCGGCGGCTAAACGCCGGCAGGCTTTGACCCACTGACTGGCGAGGTAGACTCTGCTGACACAGGTTGACTTCCCCCCGAGCCTATGACAGGTGGGGCCGGCCTGGTAATTAGTTTAGGATTAGTGCTACCTAATTTTATTTAGTTTAGGTCACTGACATGTGGGCCCAGGCCCCACTGACAGTTAGTTAGTAATAACTTAATTCTGTTAGTTAGCTGAGACACTGACAGACGGGGCCCACCAGTCAGGTTTGACTGACCCTGGCGCATTTGACTCACGGACGTCACAGTGACGCAGTGCTGACGCAATTATTCATTTTCTGGATTTATTTTTATATAGGAAATTCCAGAAAATAGCCAAAATTTCTAAAAATCATAGAAAATCAACCATAGCTCCAAATCAAACAAATTATATATGAAAAATGACCAGAAAAATTCAATCTATCCATCTGTAATGGTTTCATGCATGACAAACCACTTTAACCTTGCTGCTTAGGTGAAACAAGGTAACACACTTATTATGCATAGGAACTTTAACTTCCATTTGAATCTTTGGTTCAAATGGACCCATTTCAACTTGTTTCACATTGCATTAGGCAGGACACATCATTTTGCCATGTCATAGCATGCATCATATTGTTGCATATTGTTATGTGTTGATTATGTTCTATGTGTCCTTCGTGGTAGGTCCTACCTCCGAGGATATCTCCGTGTATCCAACTGAAGGGCAGTACCCTACTACCACTCCATCAGGCAAGCAGCCCGATTGATCATATCGATACAATCCCATGTTCTCGCCTCTGCTCCCATTTACTGCATTAAGACAAGAACGTTTCAAACTGCTGTGTGCTACGGTAGTTGAACCCTTATCCTCTGCATGACCTGTCATTGCCACAGTAACTAGATGAAACCCACTAGCATGTGTAGGAGTTGATTGAGCCATGTATGTGTTTCCTACCTTGCTATGCCTGCTATGCTTAGAGTTGTGTCAGGTCTGGTTCATCTGGGTGATGGGCTAGAGTGAAATGATTATGTCGGTTATGTGAGGGATGTGTTGAACATGTTTTGGTAAAGGTATCGATGAGAGGCCATGTAGGAGTACATGGTGGGTTGTTTCATTGAGACCGTCCATAAGAACTGAGATCTGTATGCGTGATTTAAGATTGGGCCCTGAAATATGACCCCGCTCGACTTACTGACCCCTCTCGTCCTCTGTCCAGGAGTTGCAACTAGTTTCTGGTGTTTGTAGGTTATGTGTTGGCGGCCGTGCGTAGCGCTGACCCTAGGGGTGGGCTATGATGCGGTAGATACACCGTGGTACGGTGTACCGAGTCGCCCGTTTGGTGTCTCGGGAACCCTGCACACATCGTTTGGGGCCGTTGAGTACACCCCGGCCGGATCTCCTTGCGGATGGAACCTGAATAGGCGATAAACCTAGACTAGAGACTTCTGCGGTTAGTCAGGTCGTGGTCTACACCCACGTCGGCTTTCGCTTGAAGTCTGCCGAGCACATGTCGTGTGCAGATGCTAAGTGGTGGAAACATGTCTGATGAAGTACACCCCTGCAGGGTATAAAACTATTCGAATAGCCACGTCCGCGGTGAAGGACTACTTGGTTTCCTATACAGTTCATAGACAAGTTAATGGTTACTACTAAAAGACTCAAGATAAGTGTGAGTACCGAGGATGGCCCTCTCGTAGGATGACGAGGGAGGATCCCCGGTGGAGTATTGTGTTGGTGATTAGTGGACTCGAGTGCGAAAACTATTTTACTAGTGGTGCCTCGTAGGATAGCTTAGCCAAGAGTCAAAGCCGGCTTGCTGCAATAACTCCACCACCTTCTTGAGAATGAGCGTGTATAGTAGGTTCTGATGTAAGACTTGCTGAGTACCTTTGTACTCATGTTTGCTTAATTACTGTTTCAGACGACAACACCGCCCCCTCCGATGGGTTTTATGTAGATCTCGATGTCGATGAGTGACTTGACACCCAGGTGGTGATCCTGGCCATGGAGGGCCCTATGTAGATAGACAGGCTTCGAGAAGCCTTCTTGCTTTCTAGTGTCTGTACTCAGACTTTTTGCTTCCGCATGTGCTTGTATGCTTCTATGACTTGAGTGTCGGGTCATGTGACCCCTACCTGTATGAACATGTTATGTATGTCTCTCTGGAGACTTTAAATAAAGTACTTGAGTTATAGAGTTTTGTTGTGATGCCATGTTGTATTTGCACATATCGAGCATATCGTGCGTATGATTGAAATGCTTGGTATGTGTGGGATCCGACAATCTAGTTGTTTATCCTTGGCAGCCTCTCTTATGGGGAAATGTAGTCTAGTGCTTCTTGAGCCATAGTAGTCCGCTACAGCCCGGTTCACCGGAGTCCTGCTAGCCCAGCACTACTGCTCAGGACACTTGACTGGACGGCATGTGTTTCACTTTGTTCCTATGTCTGTCCCTTCGGGGAAATGTCACGCGGTGACTTCCAGAGTCCTGCCTAGCCTGCTACAGCCCGGGTTCCCCGGAGTCCTGTTAGCCCAGTGCTACAGCCCAGATTCACACGCTGATGACCGACATGCTCGATGTGATTCATGTATGCCTATCTTCATAGATCTGTGCCGCTTTGGGTTCACGACTAGCCATGTCGGCCCGGGTTCTCTGTCATATGGATGCTAGTGACACTATCATATACGTGAGCCAAAAGGCGCAAATGGTCCCGGGCCATGGTAAGGCGACGCCCGTGGGGATACCGTGCGTGAGGCCGCAATGTGATATGAGGTGTTACCGGCTAGATCGATGTGACCTGGAATCGGGGTCCTGACATGGCCATATATATTGTACGTATATAATGTGAGGAAACGAGTGGTAGTACTATACCAACTAAAAGATGAAATGTAAGAAATACTAGTATGTACATACTGAAGAGTTAAAGTAACAAGAAGAAACATAACATAGTTCTGCTAGGGGCTCAGCACAACACACCCCTCAAATTAAATTAAGCACACCTGAAATTAAACTTTGTAACTATTCCAGTAGACACTGCATTAGAACCACCATGAGCCACGACACTGCCACCTTACTCGGAGTCCTTGTCCACGTCCTCAACTTCGTCCTTGTCCATCTTCCTCTCGGCCGATACTTCTTTGCTTGAACCGCACACTTGGTTGTTGCTCTTCATCCAACCCTTGTAGATATTGAAGCAAAGGTAGCCATCCATTGCATTGTAGTGGATGTGGTCTATATCTAGTAAATTCCTCTGCCATGCATGATGATGAAACGTCTAATGATGTTTCTCTAGTTTAGCGTACGAAGGATGAACCATGGCTCCTACCAGGGTCAGCATTGAAGGCTGATGAGAGGACACCAGCCGATTCTTCTGGAGATCGAAGGTGTTGCCTACAACGAGGCTTATCCGATGCAGGACTTCTTTGTCGTTACCAAAGTCTACAGTAACGAATTTGACTAGGTTTCTCTCAAGGAAGTCCTTAAAATCCTGGCACTCAACGTCGGCATGGCATATGTGGTAGACCAAGCATAAGTCATGCACGCAAACCTGGATACGGCGGGCTTCTTCCTCTCTTCGTCCTTTAGATCCTTCTCTCGTCCCAGGACTGTGGTGTACTCAACATCTAGCCCAGCGACCCACTCATCATCTGAGTCTTCGAACATGCGTCTGAAGCGAGAAAGGCATCCTTTCACCATCGTGGAAGAACGGGTGTAGATGACGTCGAACTCATCGCTGGTGATGGTACTAACCTTGTACTCACCACCGATCGTGGAGATTTGGGACGCCATGGATTTGGGAGGAGGGTTAGGATTAGTGGAACTGCCGTAATGTGAATGGACGGGACGACTAGGAGCGAACTGCTAGCGTGCGAATGGCAGGGTAGTGGCTTTCCATTCTCCCATGATACGGGCTTCTGAGAGCCCTTGGATATGAGATCGAACGGTTGCATGGCGTGATTCTAGACCTATGGGTGAATATCCTATCCTGGAGGGTTATTCTGCAAATTTTCAGCAACATAGTATGCGACCGTTTGATCTCAGATCCAAGGGCTGTCAGCAGCCCGTATCATGGTCGCGCCTACCATGACCATCGCGTCGCTCGCGCGGTCGCGCCCTTGGAGATTTAACACGGTGCGTTAGGCTATCTGATGTTGGCATGTCATACATAGTCATCACTTAGTCACTCATACTACAACGAGGTTGGCTATAAGTGTATTTTTTTACTCCTCTCTATCTCTTTCTTCGTACTCAAGGAAGAAACGGTGCTAAGCGCGTGTATTTATTGCATTTGCCAAGGAGTGACCTCTTCCAATGAAATGGTGTTGCTAAGTTTGCTTCATTTAATTATTATAGACACAAAATTGTCTTTTCACCTAGGTACATGCGCTTAGCACCGTTTCTTCCTTGGGTCACCAAACTAGTCTGTCTCTTCTTGATTAACTTGCCACATCAGACTTTATGCTTATGTGGCAAGCTTAAGCACCTGTAGGAGCAAGTAAAAGTAAGTACAATAGTGCGCTTTACATGGAATTTTTGCATATGTGGAGGAAAGAGAGGCAAGGAAGAAGTGGAGAAGTGGGCTCTCATGCAAGAGCCAGCCTCTACTACATGGTGGAGCATTGGGAGAGGCACATGTATGGAGGTGGTCAGGAATCAGGGAGACTCACGCCAGTCATAGCGCCGCAGTTAAAATGATAATGGCAAGTCAAATCACGGGGCCTCACCTGTCCAGCAGTAACTCGCTGTCAAATCACACAGCCCTACGTTTGCAGTAGCCTACTCCCTCGTCTTCTCGCGTCTCTGTCGAATCGACTAGATGGAACTGCCCCGCCACCTACTACGCAGGAAAAGCCCTGCCCTCGAATTTTAAATAGTAGATAATATACTAATTTTGTATCCATGGATTACGCCCGCGCCATGGAGCAAAGCATCTAGAAAACGGAGGAGAGGCGGTGGTCTTGCAATAGAGAAGAGGGAGAGTTGAGACGGTGGTTTTGGAATGGAGATGATGGAGAGGAGAGGAGGTGGTTTTGCAATGGAGAAGAGGGAGAGGAGCGTGCGACAGCGATTTAGGATTGGACGAGAGGGCCGGCGCGCTCTGACCGTATCAAAATCAAAATCAATTTACCCTTCAATTAAGAAAGCAACCCCACATTAACTAGTCTCCCTTTTATTCTGGGTCATAATTGACCATGATTTTCGCACATAAAATATATGTTATACGTTGTATACAAGGCCACTATCAAAATTACAATTTGCAACTATACAAGGCCACTAACATTAATCGAGGCAAAATTGATGGCGTTTGCCTCGTACTAGCACCCGAGGACATTAATATCCCTTGTGTGCATGCGGGAGTGAGAAGGTTAGCTTGCATTCCTAACATTAATCAACCAATGAGGAGTAAGAGGGTTGGCTTGTTGTGCTTGGGAGAGAAAAATCACATTAATTAACACGACAATCAAGGTGACAAGCTAGCTTGCAACATTGACTTAAACATAGCATTGATTTTTACCTTGGTACCTGTAATATGAGTTTGTGGCCTTGTATACAAAAAATGAGGGAGTATAATTTGAAAGTACATTCAGATACGAACCAAATGATACAATTTTTGGTGACATGCATTCACATTTTGCTTGTCAAATACAGTACATGGTCAAACTTTGACCCAAAATACGCGAAACAACAAAAAAATACTTCCAAGACCAGTGCCGCTCTTCTCCTCTAAAACCACCGCCGCTCCTCTCTTGTTCCAATCTAAATGCAGCGTCGCTCCTCTCCTCTTCCATTTCAAAACCACCGCCCCTCCTCTCCTGTTCCAGTCCAAAACCAGCGTCGCTCCTCTCCTGTTCTAATCGAAAATCAGCGCTGCTCCTCTCCTCTTCCATTCAAAAACCACCACCGGCGAGTGAAGGTGCTGTGGAGAAGTAGATTGATGGAGGAGTACAACCTATACGTGAGGATCGCAGACGGCGACCCTGTGAAGCTAGCTAGGATGTTGGAGATACAGTCTTGGTTTGACAACAAGGACAAACTAGCAGCGACGGCGACATCCATGGCCAAATATCTACAACAGAGCGAAAAGGCGGCGATACTCCCGGAGGGAGTCGCGCCGGAGTACATAGAGCTGCTCCTCTGGGCATTGGAGCAAATAGATTCATCGAATCTGATCGTGAGGGAGCGGTGGTGGGAGTATCGATCCCAGATGGAGCATCCACCAGAGATTGAAGAATCAAGCATCTACAGGGTGCCGTTTGTGAGGGTGTCCTGCCAGAGCGAGCCGGTGGAGTCTTCGTCGACCGAACCCAACTGCAAGAGGAGAAAAGCAGTTGGCCCGACGACGCTTCCCCGCCATTGTCTCCCTCGCCGTTCACATCGTCTCACGGGGCGGCTGTCTGCCGCCGAGGAATAGGAGGGGGCTGCCCCCCCACCCCAATAGTCGGGCAGGTTGTGAATTATCAGGAGGAGCTTAGGGTTGTCAGTATTTACAGGATGTGAATTGTGTTTTGTGTTGTGTATTTTGAGAGTGCTTCCAGATATGAATGTCTTTTGAATTTCAGATTTGCAGTACTGAGAATATGAAGTATTTTATGAATTCTAGATATCTATTTTTAGCACTTAAAAAATGTAGTTTCATAGGAGTATAAAAGTGCAGACAATGTGATTCTCAGAGAAGAAACTGCGAGTTTCAGTTTCAGATAAGAAATTGCAAGTTCAGTTTCAGATAAGAAATTGCAACTTTTAGAGGCAGAGCATTTATATTAACACAGCCTTTTCAAATAGGTTTAACATCATGTTGGAAGTTTTATTCATGGTCGAAAATGGAACTACCAGCTAGTTAACATCATGCTGATCAACATTCATGCATAGCACATCTTCATATGATGCACAATCAAAATGCCCACACAATGTCGAGTGTGCGGAACACAGAGAAAACGAGGGACGAAGTTTTGGCAAGTGTTGGACGTGGTTTTGTGCTGCCCCGTATAGGCTTTCATTTTTAACATGCGCATCCCACGTCCTCGGATGGGAGGTCCATAGGCCTGTTTGTATTTTCTTAGGGCCGTCATGTATCGACCGGCCTATGGACCTCCAATCCGAGGTTTTATTTTTGGCAGCCCAATTTATGTATTTTTTTGAAGAAAACACGGAGGTCTGTTCTATTTTTCTATATAAGAATAGGAACGCCAGGTCCAACTTATGTTTCCCTTCTAACTATATTATATATATTTAAATTATTTTATATGTTGACTGTTCTGTTAACATAATTGGCAAATAGATGACCGCTCTCGCGATCACCTTCGCCCCCGCCACCACCTCCACCCTTTCCACCGCCCCCGCCACTACCTCCACCCTCGCCGCCGCCATAGATCTCGCCGCCACCCCCCGCCTCCTAACTCCGGGCGCGCCTGCCCCCCTCAGCAAGTCCGCTCACGCGCCCCATGGAGTCGCCGACCATATCCACGGGGGAATGGCTGGAAGACAGGCAGATGTACAAGATGCATCTCCCACATGTCTACAAAGCCTTCCCGCGGATGCTCCAGCCGCTCGACTCCGTCGCGCCGGCGGTGATGCGGGAGACTCGAGGGAGGAGATGGAGGGAGCGGGCAATGCGGATCCGCAACGACGCTCTCTCCTGGACCCAGTGCACGCGCGAATGGAGGGAAGCAGAGGAGGAAGCTGCGAGGGAGGAAGCCGAGGAGGGACCGAATCCGTTCTCTCACTCATGCAGGTATGCTTGGATGTGCAAGGATCATGTGGATTGGGAGCTGCTGAATCTAGCCCTGCGGATCTACTTCGAAGGAGATTTCTCAGAGAAGCACAGGATGCCCCACCCTAGTGAGCCACCGATTACGTTCGTTCGATGGGCGAAAGGAGAAGTGAATTCAGAAGATCCACGTTGTGCTGCGAGATGGGAATGCTTGACTGGACTCCTGCCCACCAGCACGCCACCGGAGCCGGAGTAGGTGGATCCCCTACCTTACCTCTCCCCCAAACCTACAGAAGATTGAAATTAGGCTTGCAATCTGCTTCAATTGAGCTGTCTGGTGGTTATTTCTGCTTCTTGACAGGTAACACTGGCTGGAGGATGAGAAGGAACCAGGAACTCCGATGAATTTCCCCTATCACAATTGGGGGGAGCGCCGGTTGGGCAGTGGTACGGCCCACCTCGCCCCAAATGGGGGCACAATCTCGGCAGGCTCCTATAATTGCCCAAGATCAATCTGCTAGTGGTTCTGACTCTCAGATCAGTGGGAAATCTCAAGGCAAGAATCAGCAAAAGAAGAGATAGGACATCCAGAAAACTGCTCCTGCCCCTGCTTTGGGACTTATGGCATACTCTGTGGTGATCTGCTACAATTGGTGGGAACCAGGGCATCATTTGGATAAATGTGTCAAGCCCAAGAGTTGTTTTATCTGCAAAATGGTTACCCATAAAGTTGAGAATTGCCCTGTCAGAAGGAAACCCACAGTTCTGCTAGATATGTTGGAAGTGCTGCTCCAGGATTATGTCCACCATTGACAGAATTTTCTGTGACACAGAATTAGATAGTTTCTTTCCCCTTTCTAGTTGTAGAGCTCTGCCTAGATGTGGTAGTGACCACACTCCTTTGTTATGGGACTGTGGTCTTAACCAAACTCCAAATAGCAATAGTTTTAAATTTGAAAAGTGGTGGTTGCTTAGAGAAGATTTTACTGAGCTAGTCAGGAAAATCTGGAATGAGCCTACTGGGAGCAGCTACCCCCTAGAAAATTGGCAGATCAAAATCAGGAGATTTAGAAGAACTACCAAAGGGTGGAACTCCAATGAGGAAGCTAATCTTAGAAGATACAAAAGACTTCTCCTCCTTGAGTTTGATTCTCTAGATATTAAGGCAGAAACCACTGACCTCTCTGAGGCTGAGACTAATAGATTAAACTATGTCCATGGAGAGCTCAAGAAAATTTGGCTTCAAAAATAAATCAAAGCCAAACAAAGGTCTAGAGATAGGAACATTAAGAAGGGTGATAGAAATACTGCTTACTTCCATGCAGTAGCTAACCAGAGGAGGGGGAAAACCCTGATTCACTCCCTTAATGGCCCTAATGACCCTGTTACTGAGGTAGACGAGATGCTGAAAGTGGCTACCGACTTCTACAAAGACCTGTTTAAGAAAGAAAACCCTTTTGGGTTCTCTCTACAAAACAATTTTTTCTCTGCTTCTGAAAAAGTCTCTCCTGCTGAAAATGAGCTGCTAGAAGCCCCTTTTTCAGAGACAGAGGTGAAGGAAGCCATTTTTAGCTCTTATCCTGATGGGGCTCCTGATCCTGATGGGATTCCCTTCTTGTTTTACCAGCATTTTTGGGACTTGGTGAAAAATGATCTCTTAGATCTTTTCCAAGCCATTCATAGAGGAGAGTTGGATCCAACAACTTACTCATGGGGGTGTGTTGGGGTGAAGTTAAATAACTATGAAAGTGATTTTTTCCTTGCTGGTAAAGGCCTTAGGCAAGGTGACCCCATCTCCCCGCTTTTGTTTAATTTAGTAGTGGATGTTATTACTAAAATGATGAGCAAAGCTGCTGATCATAGTCTAATTGCAGGGCTCTGTTCTGAGGTCTGCCCTGGTGGCATCATCTGCCTTCAATATGGAGATGATACCATCCTTTTCTTAGACAATGACTCCACACATGCTAGCAACCTGAAGACTGTTCTAACCTGGTTTGAACAAGTCTCAGGCATGAGAATCAACTACTCTAAAAGAGAACTCATCCCTATCAACATGGATGATCAGGAGTTAGCTGACTTCCTCTCTATTCTAGTCTATAATAAAGGTAACTTCCCCATTAAGTACCTAGGTATCCCTCTCCACTATGATAAATTGAGGAGAGAGGATATCCAACCCCTTCTGGATAAAATCATTAGAAGGATTGTTTGGTGGAGGGGCAAACTTCTCTCTTACAGAGGTAGATTGATCCTCATACAAGCTTGTTTGGCTAGCATTCCAGTGTATCTCCTCTCCTTCTTCAAGTTCCCTAAATGGGCAGTGAACCTCATCAATTCTCAGATGTCTCATTGCTTGTGGAATGATTTTGAGGGAAATAGGAAGCTAGACCTTGCTAATTGGGCCCTACTCTCTATGAAAAAATATTTTGGAGGCCTAGGCATACCTAACCTCCAAGAAATTAACATTTGTCTTCTAGGGTTTTGGATTAAAAGATTCTATGAGGAAGACCTGAAACCCTGAAAGCTTCTTATTGCCCATAAATACCTAGGAAATAAACCTAATATTTTTGTCCCTTCCTCCAATCCTAAGACCTCTAGATTCTGGAAAGGATTAAAATCTATTATGCATGCTATGAAATTTGGCTACAGATGGAACATAGGGGATGGGAGCAGAACCAGGTTCTTTGAAGATACTTGGTTTGCCACATCCCCGCTAGCAGTCCAATTTTGGCCTATTTACTCTGTCCACAATGAGCTTAACAAAAGTGTCAAAGAAGTTTGGGACGGTCAATGCCTACAACTCTCTTTTAGAAGGAACTTTAGTGATAGTCTCATGGAACAATGGTTCCAGTTGGAGGAAATTTCCAAAAGCATTACCTTTACTGCCGAGCCGGATGCCCTGATTTGGCAGCTGGACAATAAGGGGAAGTACTCCTCCAGCTCCCTCTATCATGTTATCAACTTTAAAGGGGTTCAACCCGTGTTTATCCCCGCTGTCTGGAAATTGAGAGTTCCCCCTAAAATTCATGTATTTCTCTAGCTTCTCTCCAAAAACAAATTGATGACTAGGGATAACCTTAGGAAGAGACACATCATCAAACCCCTTGATTGTGTTTACTGCTTGGAACAAGAGTCTTGTTCTCACCTATTTTTTGAATATATAGTTGCTAAACATCTCTAGGCCCACATTGAGGAATATTTCTCTAGTCAGATTGGCTCATCCTTCGAATCTGTCGCCAGATTCTAGATTGATACCAAAAAGTGCTCAGTTTTAAGCACTGTTATCTCAGCTGTCCTTTGGTGCCTCTGGAAATATAGAAATGCTATGATTTTCAGTAACACCTCCTGGATTTCCATTCCGCAGGTCTTGAGGTTGATCAGGAACATGGTGAGGAACTGGGCGATTCTATCCTCCGGATCGGAAAAGGACAAGTTGATGAGCTTCGTGGAAACCCTAACAAGATCCCTCCAGAAACCATTGGTGATCACTTGTGGCTGAACAAGGCTCGACCTGCTCTGGGGCTGGACCCGTGGGCTCGTCTCAAGATCTCTGATGAAGATGTGGGCACCTGGCACCGAAAAAGAGGGACATCCACCATGCTACACCTTCCAGCCCGGTGTCTCCGCTTGCTTACTGGTCGCCGCAGGCTCACACGGCCCCTCGGCTGAAAACCATGAAGGCTTCGCTGGACCCTCCTTGTGTCATTTGAGTGCTCTATCCGCTCTACCTTTGGCACCCCTCGGGTGATTTCTGTTATTTAGAGAACTTGTTCATCCACCCCCCTAGTTTGTAGCTTTTCTACCTTTGCTTTCGAACTTCTCTTTGAGCTGCTGTATCAGAATATGTTGTGGTTTCGTTCTCAGCAATGGAACAGGGGAGATGCTCCCTGTTTTTCTAAAAATATATATTTTATATGTTATTATATATTATTTTAATTGTCATCATATATTTAGCAGATACTTACATATGTAAGAAACAATATCCCACATCTTATTAATTTATAAAAATAATTTCTTAACAAATAAAATCTTGGATTGATTTGGCACGAAAATCCTAGTGATTGTGTACAAAAGCTTGGTAAGATTTAAGGACGAATGTAATAATATCACTTATTGTTTAAATATATTTATAACAAAATGCTCAGCCCCTTTTTATTTTTTGATAACATTGCTGGCCTAACCCAACATCATAATTAGAATCAGCCAAGCAAAATCGTGTATTTCGAGAAAGTGCAAATGGGCTGTAATTTTTTAGGAAATAAAATAAACGGGCCGCATGGACGCTACATTATTTGTTCACCCAGCCCAGATAATGGCTGTAATTCAAAAAAAAGATCAAATTGACTGTAAATTCTACCACGCAAAAAAAGACTATAAATTCTGAAAAAATGGGTTGAATATTGCCACATTTTTGGAGGCTGAAATGTGGGCCAATAGGTCGAAGCCAATGCAAGTCATTGTCAATTTAGTTAACAAATGATTCTGACATGTTAGCCGTTGTATTTACATCCAACGACCGGCATCCATCTTCAATCTCTCGTCTTCTTCCTCCAGCACCGCCGGGACCACCTCCCGCCTCCTGCTGCTAGCAGCTTTGCTTAGCACGCTTCGCTACGAAGCGCTACTCCACCGTTGGCCAGGCCATCCCTCCACCCCTCCACACCTCGTGTTCTTCTCCACCGACTGTCGAACCTCTCTGTCTGCGATTCTACTCCCGCGTCTTCCCAGCTCCTGCTCGTTGCTGTCCGGGGCCTCGCCGTCGTCCACCACCTTGGATGCGCTCGGTGCGGCGTGGTCAACATGGACAACGAACGACACCATCGGAAGTAGACTGTGTGTGCAGAGGCTAACAGCTGGGTCCACGGCCGCACACAAGGAAATGCCTCCTTATTACGTGCAAAATAATGATTCATCCACCTGACATCTAGGACCCACCGGATGGGCCTCTATATTTCACGAAATAAAGTGCCCCCCGCTGACATGTCGAACCCACCAGCTATCTTCGCACGCAAGGAAGTGCCTCCTTATTACGCACAAAAAAATTAATATCCCCCCTGCCAGCTTGAACGTAGCATAATGGGAGGCTGACTTGTGGGCCTACGAAGTTGACAGGGACGGAGGGCTTTGTCAACTTAGTTAATATGAACGATTCTAGCTCCTGTTACCGTACGATGTTCATCCAATGGCCGTAGTGCTTCTTCAACCTTTGGTCTTCTTGCTCCAGCCGCCCAAACCAGCGCCGGTCGTGCCGCGTGCTCCTGCCTCCCGTGACGGGTGTGATGCCGCGGAGGCCTCACCGCCCCCTACTACTCCCACCGCTGGCCAGGCCATCCCTCTACTCACCCACACCCCCTGTTATTCTGCAGCGACAACAGCCTCACACCGCAGCCGAACCAGTGAACCCTCGTACTCCTCTTCGCGTGGGCATCCACTGCTATGTCTTCCCCGGCTCCGAGTTGTCCCCATCCTAGTCCTCGCCGTCGTCCACCGCCCTGGTGCTCTCGACACGGCATGGTCAACGTGGTCAACGCCCATCTTCCAAGTACTGTACGTGGAGAGGCTGACAGCTGGGTCCACGGCAGCCGCAAGGAAGTGCCTCCTTATTACGCAGAAAATAATTATTCCTCCACCTAACAGCGGGGACCCACCAGACGGGCCACCAGTATTTTGCGAAAAAATCGTTTCCCCCTGACTGCTGGGACCCACCGGACAGGCCACCGTATTTCGCGAAAAAAACATTCCCCCCGCTGTCAGCTCGGACCCACCGGAAGTGCCTCCTTATTACGCACAAAAAAATGAATACTCCCCCGGCTAGCTAGGACCCACCTTGCTGGGAGGCTGACTTGTGGGCCTACTAAGTTGACGGGGACGAAGGGCTTTGTCAACTTAGTCAATATGAACGATTCTAGCTCCAGTGACCGTACGGTGTCCATCCAACGGTCGTAGTGCTTCTTCAACCTCTGGTCTTCTTGCTCCAGCCGCCCAAAGCAGCGCCGGTCGTGCTGCATGCTCCTGCCTCTCGTGGCCGGCTATGCTGCCGTAGAGGCCTCACCACCCCCTACTATTCCAACCGCTGGCCAGGCCCTGCGGCGACGGCAGCCTCACACCGCAGCCAAACCAGTGAACCCTCGTAGTCCTCTCCGCGCGGGCTTCCACTCCCGCGTCATCCCCTTCCTTGGATTCGCCATCGTCCACCACCGTGGTGCTCTCCGCGCGGCATGGTCAACATGGTCAAGGAACGACTTCCATCGGAAGAGTACTGTACGTGGAGAGGCTGACAGCTGGGTCCACGGCCACATCCTAGTTTTTTTGTGATTTGCCAAGTAAGTTGCTTTGTCAGGCCTGTTGGGCTACAAATCTTTCAAGACGAGGAGAGCTTTCATTCGGCTGGCCGAGAAAATGGTCCATCAGTAATGAGAAATGGGTTGTACATTTTTAAAACACATCAAACTGGCAATTAGTTTCAAATATCTTTTTTTTATTTCAAGATTTTAAATTACATTAATTTTTATGCGTCGAGAATTTGTTGGATTTTATATTGATATACATTTATTTTTAAAATCAGTTTGAATGTGAGTCGAAATTTCGGGATTAAAAATAGTTCGGACCGCACCGAAATATGCAAAATTTTGTATAATTTTTTAACCGTTGCCACAATATGGGCTGTAATGCTAACAAAAAGAATATGGGCTCCAAAAAAACCTTAAGAATTAGCAAATGGGCTGTAAATTATTAGAAATAATGGCAGATGGGCTGTATGTTGTTTTCCACAGATTTGAGGCTTTCGTAAAAAAAGGTTGACGCACAAGCACTGACTGTTGGATGTCCATCCAACGGTCGCCGCGCTTCTTCAATCTCTACTCTTCCTGCTCCAGCCGCTCAAACAAGCGCCGGCGAGACTGCCTGCTCCCTCCTCCTCGCGTCCGGCTGTGCTGCCGCGCAGGCCTCACCACCCGACCGTACTCCCATTGCTGGCCTAGCCATCCCTCTACTCACCCACACCTATTGTTATTCTCCGGTGACGGTAGACAAACCAGTAAACCCTCGTACAGTCGTACTCCCCTCCGCATGGCAAACAACTGCCGAGTCTTCCCTGCCTCCGTGTCGTCCCCTTCCTAGGCCTCGCCGTCGTCCACCGCCCTGGCGCTCTTGGCGCGGCGTGGTCAACGTGGTCAAGGAACGACTTCCATCGGACATGGACCGTATGTGGACAGGCTGACAGCTGGGTCCACGGCCAAAGCAAGGAAGTGCCTCCTTATTACGCGGAAAATAATGATTCCTCCACCTGACAGCTGGGACCCACCGGATGGGCCACTGTATTTTGTGAAAAAACGTTTCCCCCTGACTGTTGCGACCCACCAGCTACATCTTCGCATGCAAGGAAGTGCATCTGGGCAAAAAAACGATTCGCCCCCTGACTGCTGGGATCGACCAGCTACATCTTCGCAGGCAAGCAAGTGCCTGACAGTCGGGACCCACCTGGTCGAAGCGTACATAGCGTTGTCATTCTGGTTGCGAACGTGTACGTACATATATACTGGTCGATGTAGAGGCACGCACGTGTTGTAGTAGAGGCGCGCATGTAGCATGTACACGTACGTACAGCGGCCAGGGTGCAAGAAAGAAAATACGGCCACGTATGTGTACATACGGGCGGGGTCTCGAACGCCTACTCGCGCATACGTACGGCCAGGGCTCGTGTACATGGCTAGGTCGGAACGGAGAAATAGCGTCGTCACCGTGTTAATGGGGAGGCAATGGAATGCGTCGTGTTCATGGGGAGGCAACGGAATGCATCGTGTTAATCGGGAGGGCTTGGACGGAACAGGCGATGGAAACGGGGCCTGGCGTACCGCAGAATGGAGGAAATGGCCTTGTGTTCGACCGGCCACGTTCGAAACGGGATCCTGTTCATCGGGAGGGGTCTGGCGTACCGCAAAACAGAGGAAACATACCTCCTATGGTCGAAACGGGGGTCCTATTGATCGGGAGAGGTGTGGCGTACCGCAAAATGGACGAAACGGACTTGTGTTGGGCTGCTACGGTCGAAACAGGGGTCCTGTTCATCGGGAGGGGTGTGGCGTACCGCAAAACGGGACTCCACGGGATACTGTTCATCTCCACCGTCGACCTCCTCCAGCCTCCACGGGCTCCTTTTCATCCAGCCTCCACGGGCTCCTGTTCATCCAGCCTCCACCGCGTGCTACTCCATCGGCTACTGCTCAACCACCCCTCCACCGTCTACTGTTCATCGAGCCCTCCACACCACGGGGTCCTGTTCAACCACCCCTCCACGGGCACCCCTCCACCGTCTACTGTTCATCCAGCCCTCCACCACACCACGGGGTCCTGTTCATCCAGAGGCAACGCCACCGCTCAGTGTTCATCCAACCCCCCCGCAATGCTCACTGTTCATCCCATCGATCGGCTTCAGTTAGCAGCAGTAGTGAAGGAACCGCTCGATCGGGTTTAGTTAATAGCCGTCGATCGATCGCTTAGGTTCAATAACGCGTAGCCTGCAGTGCAATTGCTCGGGTTCAGTTAGAGCCCAATGCCTCGCTTGGGTTCAGTTAGAGCCAATGCCTGGCACACACGCGCGTACGTGTACGAGAGAAACGTGCATCGCTCGGCCCCCAACCTCCCACCGTAACCGGGAACTCCCTGAAATTTTCCTCCCCTTCGCTTCTACCACGATTTTTTCCGTCATGGACAACCCAAGCAATGTCATGCAGCTGCGTCTCCGGCCCGCCCAAGACGAAAAGCCCATTTTCTGTCATGATTTTTTTTATAGAAGTAGGAGCCCACCACATTTATGATGATATCGGGTTTTGTCACAATTATCGTCATAGAAGTGTCATATGTATGATAGAAAAAAATTTGTTCGGCCCAAAATGTCATGGATGTGTCCTTTTTTGTAGTGTAGGTATCGCAGCATAGGCATAGCAAAAGAGCAAGCATCTAGCAAGCAAAGATAGAAGTGATTTCGAGGGTATGGTTATCTTGCCTGCAAAGTTCTCCGAGTTGACGTAAGCTTGATCCTCGTAAACGCACTCAACGGGCTCCTCGATCACGTACTCGTCTCCCGGCTCTACCCAAAGCAAGAACACAAGCAAAGGGAACCACGATCAACCACGGTGCAATGCGCAAGCAACATGATGCAAACCATGGCATGATATGCTGGATGTGATATGCAATGCATATGCGTGCACCGGAAGGAAAAGATTGAACCAGGCCTCAACTTAGCAAAACAAGAGTGCCGCTAGAAAGATGAGTTGATTTCGGTCAAAATCGATATAAAGATCACCGGAAACGGATGCACGGTTTGCAAATGGCAAGCAAAACAATAATAGCACAAATTCTGCGATTAACAACACAATGCCATATAGAATGCAACAAGAATCTAAGCTACTGCACTCCAACATAGCAATAAAGCACATGGCAGTGATCCACTCAAGATGCTTGACAAAAGATGAACACTGAGCTACGGCTAAATCACACAAGAGCAGGTTCAAACAAGCATGGCAAAAGTGCAAAAGATAACATCATCATAGGCTTAGTGAAAATAACACGCCAGGAATTAACATCAGGAAGCAATGTTTAGAGCAAGATAACAACATGCTACCGGAACATATCATGGCAAAACAAGGCATGGCATGAAAGTACTCAAAGCATATAACAAAAGTCCATTACCTACCATAAGCCAAAAAGGCTCAGAAAATATGATGGCACCCATGTAAACATAGCAAGTTTCTTTAACAGATTCAGACTTAGCAGAAAACTGGACATGGCATAAACAGAGTTACGAAGGCATGTTTGCGAGCTCGATGCACTCACCACAAGGCATTGCATGACAAGCTAATCATACTACCAGCTAGAAGACATGATCAATAAGCTAACCATGGCAAGAACAATCTCATAGCATGCAAGGATCAACTACAACAAGCTCGGCAAAATTGATTAACACGTAAACAATCTGCCAGGAACATTTTATAGCAAAAGTAGAGCAAGATTGAGTCATGCTAGGGTACTCCATAATTGCAAAAAAAGACATGGATGGATAGAGCATAACCATATCTCAAAATCATCCTTACTGAACATGCCCAAAAGAGGCATGGGTCACTATGTAGCAACATGAATACATGGCATAAAAATAACAACAGGAAAAGGACTTAGTGAAATTCTAAGTCCCTGAAATCAGCAACATCACGAGAGCTACTTTGCATGCTTGTGCTAGTCACCACATTGATCACAAAAATACATGGCATACACCCCTGTAAATATGGCATGGCATAGCCCAAAACACATGTAGGGCTCAAGTTCATAGGAGGCGCACATTAATCATGGCAAAAATGACAAATGTCCATAAACTGATAAGAAACAGCACCTAACATTAAATAGCACTCTTGCAACAGCATTTAGGGCATAAAGATGGACACAAACAAGCATGGTACAATGGAACAAAATGAAGAGGGCATCCTGATGAACATTTTGATATATTATATGCATGAAATGGAGCTACGGTCATGGAGATATGGCATGTCAAAGTATGCACTAGAAGGTAAAATAACTCAGGGACTTAGTGGAAATTAGCACCTGGGGGAAAAGTCAACGGGCGAGGTGGCTGCGGATCTCGCCGGAGCCAGGGAAGAAGATGGCCGGAGAGGAGGGGGCCGGCAAGGGGGGCGCCGGATCCGGCCTTCCTGCAGCCGGATCTGGCCGGGGCGGCGCGGTGGTGGGTGAACGGCGGCGGCGGAAGGCGCCGAGGGCGGAGCAGGGCGCGCCGGCGAGGTTGGCGGGGAGGCGCGCCGGCGAGGAGGCGCTCCGGCGCGGCGGCCGAGGGCAGCGGGCGGCGCGGCGGGGCGCGCGGACGCTCGGGCGGCAGCGGGGGGCACCTCGGGCGGCGGCGAGGGAACGGGTCCCGCGAGCCACGCATGGGCCTCGCGGGCCGAGGTGCGAGGCGGCAGGGCGCCCACGTGCCGGCGGCGGAGTGGATTCGGGCGGCGGCGGAGTAACATGGCGCGATGTGATTGGCCGGCGCGACGTGTCCGGCGGACATGTCCGGCGCGGAAGGACATGTCCGGCGGCGCGAGGAGGGAGATGGTTAGGGTTCGTCCGCGAATTTTCGGGGGAAGACACATATATATATAGGTAGAGGGAGCTAGGAGAGTCCAAATGAGGTGCGGTTTTCGGCCACGTGATCATGATCGAACGGCCGAGAGGATGAAGGAAGTTTGGAGGGTGTTGGGATGCAACACACACGAGGCCTTTGTGGTTCCTCGGTTAACCGTTGGAGTATCAAACGGACTCCAAATGGCACGAAACTTGATAGGCGGTCTACCGATAGTAAACCTCGGTTGAGGCAGGAGTGGGCACAAGAACCAGAGGTGTCCCTTTCCTGGTGTCGTCCATACGTAATGAGCATTTGCCAAAGGACTTCAAGGGGCCTCGTAAGGTGCGTAATTACATGGCCGACTTACAACCTGGGGCCTGGATTGAGAGTAATGAGATGGCAATGGAGCTGTTGGAGGTCAGCGATGCGGAAATGGCTAAGTATTTCACTATGATGTTCGATGGAACAACTCCCACTTGGCTAAAAGGATTGCCCACAATTCCATCGGCTCATGGGCGGAGTTAAAAGCCTGGTTCATTCAGAACTTCAAGGACACATGCAAACAACCTATGTCAATCATGGACCTGACTAATTGTAAACAAGAGGAAGGTGAGTCCACAACCCATTGGGTGCGCCAGGTCAAAGAAATAATTCATTCATCTGATAAGATGGATGCCGGCTCAGCAGTCTTAATGTTGGAGAAAAAATGTCGTTTTGAACCTTTGAAGCAGAAGCTGGGGCGGCTTAAACGTGACTGCAATGACATGGTCCAGTTGATGGCGGCTCTCGTCAAGTATGCTGATTTTGACAGTACCAAGGACCCTGTGTCTAATGAAGAAAAGATAGGGAAGGGAAAGAAGAACGGCAACGGCAAGGGTCACCAACATAACCCGGCGAATCACGGAGGTAATAAATGTAAGGCTGACGAATTTGTGGCTAACACCAATGCGCAGGGCAACAAGCAACGGCGCACGGGTAGGCAACCCCCTCGGCCGGGCGGGTCAGGTCCCACCCTTGAGCACCTATTGAATGAACCTTGTCCAAGACACGACACCTGGGAGAAGCTAGCCACCCATCTGTGGTAGGACTGCACGATCATGAAAGCATTTAAAAATTCAAATGCATTTGATGGAAGTCACGGCCCTGTCGGCGGCTCAGGTGGAGGCGGCTTTCACGGTCAGGGTCATACGGGTAACCAGGGAGGTTATAATCCACAACTCGGCCAAGGTAATCAGCAGCAACAGTCCGGATATTAGAGCAACCCAAAACAGTTGAATAGTGGGCAATATCATGTATTTACCACTAGTTTGTGCAAGAGGGACCAGAAGCTTCACAAGAGGGCTGTCAATGCCGTTGAGACGGCGATTCCATGTTACTTACGGTGGTCGGAACAACCTATTGTGTGGAGCAGAGAGGATCATCCTCCCCGGGTTGATAATCCGGCTCACTTGGCCTTGGTAGTGGCACCTCAGGTTGGTGGATATAAATTCACTGAAGTGCTCATGGATGGAGGCAGTAGCATCAACATCCTCTATTATGAGAAGTTTCGTCGGATGGGGTTGACTGATAAGAGTCTTAAGCAATCCAACACTATTTTTCACGGTGTGGTACCTGGCAAGTCAGCATACCCAGTTGGTAAGATTGAACTGGAAGTAGCCTTTGGGGATGAATATGATTCTAGAGTGGAGAAATTAACCTTTGAGGTGGTCAAGATCAAAAGCCCATATCATGCTTTGTTTGGACGGCCGGCTTACGCCAAGTTCATGGATCGGCCATGTTATATGTATCTGCAGCTCAAGATGCCGGGTTATAAGGGCACCATTATAGTACATGGAAGCCGGAAAATATCCCTGGAGTGTGAAGAAGGAGATGTTGCATATGCTGAGTCTGCTTGTGGAACAGAGGAGCTAAAGTTTTATAAAGATAATGTTGACCCGGCAGACATGACGTCTTTAAAGAAGCCAACCACGGAGCATGAACCGGTGTTGAAATTCAAGTCAGCTGATGACACCAAGATGGTTGATTTTGTGCCCGGCGATTCATCCAAGAAGTTCATCATCAGTGCCATCTTGGCTCCAAAATAGGAAAGCGCGCTCATCAAGTTCATCCGTGAGAACTGGGACATCTTTGCATGGAAACCTTCTGACATGCCGGGTGTCCCGAGAGAACTCGCTGAGCACACTCTCAATATTGATCCAAAGTTTAAGCCGGTCAGACAATTTCTCCGACGGTTCAACGAGGAAAGGCGTAAAGCCATTGGCGAAGAGGTGGCCCGGCTCTTGGCGGCCGGGTTCATTGTGGAAGTCTTTCACCCAGAATGGTTGGCCAACCCGGTGCTTGTACTTAAAAAGAACGGCACATGGCGTATGTGTGTGGATTACACCGATTTAAACAAGGCTTGTCCAGCTGACCCTTTTGCTCTCTCCCGTATTGATCAGATCATCGATGCTACGGCGGGTTGCGCACGTTTGAGTTTTCTGGATGCTTATCCAGGTTATCATCAGATCAAGATGGCAATCAAGGACCAAGAGAAGACAGATTTCATCACTCCGTTTGGAGCCTTTTGCTATGTGTTTATGCCCTTCGGGCTTAAGAGTGCACAGACAACTTATCAACGTTGTATGCAGAATTGCCTTCACAATCAGATTGGGCGTAATGTTCATGCTTATGTGGATGATATAGTGGTAAAGTCCAGGAAAGAGGAAGCCTTGGTCACAGATCTGAAAGAGACCTTAGATAACCTCCGGGTCTACAAAATGATGCTTAACCCAGCCAAGTGTGTTTTTGGATTCCCAGCTGGCAAGCTCTTGGGTTTTTTGGTGTCCAACCGAGGTATTGAAGCTAACCCAGCGAAAATTAAGGCAATCACATCCATGGCCAAGCCAACATGCATCAATGATGTTCAACGGCTGGCGGGTCGTGTTGCTGCTTTGAGCTGGTTCATAAGCCGGTTAGGGGAGAAGGCGATGCCTTTGTATCAGGTGATGAAGAAAACGGATGATTTCCTTTGGAGCGATGCTTCAAACTCTGCTTTTGAGGATCTAAAGAAATAGCTTGCTGAGCCGCCGGTCCTTGCAGCTCCAGTTGAGAACGAGCCTCTATTGTTATACGTAGCCGCTAACTCACGAGCTTTTAGTGTGGCAATTGTGGTGGAGCGCAAGGAGGTTGGCAAGGAACATCTGGTTCAATGGCCAGTTTACTATGTCAGCGAGGTGTTGATTGAATCTAAACAAAGATATCCACATTTGCAGAAGCTCGTGTACGGGGTGTTCATGGCAAGCCAGAAACTCAAACATTACTTTCAGGGTCACCCAATCACTATGGTTAGCTCTGCTCCTTTGGGAGACATCATTCAAAATAGAGAAGCCACTGGACGAGTCGCCAAGTGGGCCATTGAACTTTGGTTTCATGGGTTGATATATGTACCATGAACTGCGATCAAATCTCAAGCACTGGTTGACTTTATTAATGACTGGACAGAGATGCAGATGCCAGAGGAGAAACCAGACAACACATATTGGACAATTCACTTTGATGGGTCCAAACAGTTGGAGGGCTCGGGGGCTGGAGTGGTGTCAACTTCCCCTCGAGGTGACTAATTTTGTTATGTGTTGCGACTGATGTTTCCTTGTACTAACAATGCAGCAGAATATGAAGCCTTTCTCCATGGTCTTCGAATGGCTAAAGAGATGAGTCTGAGCCGGGTCCGGTGTCTTGGCGATTCATATTTGGTGGCCCAATAGGTATCAGGCAAGTGGGATTCCAAGGACTCTCTCATGGCGGCTTATTGCAGTGAGGTTGATTCTGTTGCAGGACATTTTAAGGGTTATCGAGTGGAACACATTTACCGTAGGAAGAACAAAGCGGCTGATGCTTTAAGCCGGTTGGGATCTCAGCGTAAGTCGGTGCCAACTAACACCTTTTGGATGTTAGAAGAAGATCTAGCCGTTCCTGACCCGGAGGCACAGCTGGTGGCGGCTATTCACGTCATCCCATAGTGGACATTGCTGTTCTTGGCTTACATGACCCGGGGCGAGTTGACAGCAGATGAGACCCTGGCCCGACAGATAACCCAGCGATCTAAGTCAATGACGATTTCTGACGGAGAATTATACCATCGCAGTGTCTCCGGAGCGTTTCAGCGGTGTGTTTCTCCTGAAGAAGGCCAAGAAATACTTCGTGAGATCCATGAAGGCGATTATGGTCATCACGCCGGGTTAAAATCTCTTGTGGCCAAAGCTTTTCGTCATGGTTTTTACTGGTTAACGGCTCATGCTGATGCAGAAGATCTGGTCAGTAGGTGTGATGGATGTCAAAAATTCGCACGGCGAGCACATGTGCCGGCTCAAGAGTTGCGGATGATTCCAATCACCTGGCCATTTACGGTCTGGGGGCTTGACATGGTTGGACCTTTCAAAAAGTCTAAGAATAAAAAGAAACATCTTTTAGTGGCCATTGACAAATTCACAAAGTGGGTTGAGGCAGAGCCAGTGAGTAAGTGTGATGCAGCCACGATGGTTCAGTTCATGAAAAAGGTGATTTTTCGTTTTGGTTTTCCACACAGCATTATCACTGACAATGGCACTAATCTATCCCAAGGGGCTATGGAGAAGTTTTGTCAACGTGAGCATATCTGGCTTGATGTTTCTTCTGTAGCCCATCCTCAATCCAATGGTCAAGCTGAGAGAGCAAATCAGGAAATCTTAAAAGGTCTCAAGCCCCGGCTTATGGTTCCTTTGCAGCGCACATCGGTTGTTGGGTAGAGGAGTTACCCTCGGTGCTGTGGAATATCAACACTACTCCTAACAGGTCTACAAGTTATACACCTTTCTTCATGGTTTATGGAGCGGAAGCAATGTTGCCTAGTGACATCCGTCATGACTCACCCCATGTGGAGGCTTATGTTGAAGCTAGTAACGAGCAAGCCAGACAGGATGCACTTGACTTGTTGGATGAGGAAAGAGACATAGCAGTGGCTCTATCAGCAATTTATCAACAGGACCTGCGCCGTTATCACAGCCGCCGGGTTATGTCCAGGACTTTTCAAGAAGGTGACCTGGTGCTCTGGCTCATCCAGGATCTGTCAGATGCACACAAACTATCCCCGCCTTGGGAAGGACCCTTTGTGGTTAGCAAGAACATAAACAATGGGTCATATTACCTCATTGACGTTCGAGCGCACAAAGACTCACGTAAGTCGGAGGAAGAGACCCGCCGGCCGTGGAACATTGCCCAACTTCGGCCGTACTACACCTGAGCCACCGGCTCTCATCATGTACATACTTTGACGTTGTATATACTACGATAAGTAATAAAGCAGGACCTCGGTCTTTTTCCTTTTCAAAGATTACATATCTTTACTATCTTTCTTTAATATGACTATTAAGGAGCTGATCATATCTGAATCCAGTCTGACCTTTTTGGTCCGGCTTATGATAGTATTCGAATCTAGCTGTAAACTATCATGGTCACTTGGGGGCTTCCTATTCGAACATAGGTCATATTCAAACCAAAGAGAACATAGCTGTCGTAACCCTCTTGATCGGCTCAAAAGCCAAACTCACTAGGGGGCTTCTTGATCGTATTCGAATCATAGCTTAACCCCTTTTGGGTCCGACTTGGATCGTATTCGAATCAGGGTCATTAAAAACCTCTCAAGGTCATTTGGGGGCTTCCTGTTCAAACATAGGACGTATTCGAACCAAAGAGAACATAGCTGTCGGTACACTCTTGATCGGCGCAACGCCAAACCCACTAGGGCTATATGGTCGTATTCGAATCTTAGCTTAACCCATTTGGTCCGGTTTACTGATCGTATTCGAATCAGAGACCCCCAACCTTTAACTATAAGGTTAATTTGTATTGATTACCAACTATTATTCGTCTTATTGATCTTGTATTGTCTCAATTTTCAACAAATCAGCACGGTCTTTTCACCGGCTTAACCACTTGACAATAAGCTACTAAGGCATTAAAGTCATCAATCATACAGAAACATTGACTTCTCAAAAGGTTTGGATCATCAACATCATCACCCGGATCACATAAACCGGTGGTCCAGAGGTAAGAAATACAGTTTTGACTGTTATTTGAAGAACATTTGTTTTCTATATTAATCAAAGGCTATTTCAACCTTGGATATTTTCACATCTGTTTTCTGTTTTTCCTCTATTATAATAAAGGAACAATTGTATTCGTGCCCCTAGTTGGGTCACGCTCGACTGATTTGCCCCTATTTTTTCAACAATTGCGGTTTTGCCCAGCTCACTTCACTCGCCTTGTGTTTTTTCCCTTCCCGGGCGGTTCCGACCAATCACGGTTCGCCACGTGGCGACTGCTCACTGGTCGGAACCGCCCCGGAAGGGCAAAAACATAAGGCGAGTGAAGTGAGCTGGGAAAAACCGCAATTGTTGAAAAAATAAGGGCAAATCAGTCAAGCGTGACCCAACTAGGGGCACGAATACAAAAATCCCTATAATAAAATATTGGTCATAAACCGGGTGTTCTGACCCGTTCGGTACTAAACCGCCAAGCCAGTCTTTTCCCTTTTATCTACAGGAACAGAGCTAAAGTATTGCAGAGATAACCATAAATATGATGCATATATTAACATCAGAAAGCATAGAGTAACACACGATGTATTATGCATGATGGGATAGGAAAAATAGGAAGTGTTTTGAAAACTAATCTATTACAAGGCTTTTAAAAGCCCATGAAGATGGTCCTCATTCCTCCCTCGCCGGTTCACCGCCTTCTGCTGATTGGAAGCTGGGTTTTGACCAGTCAAAACCGTTCACAGCAATAAATTCTGCTTCTTCATCAATCAAGCCAGTTGGATCAACATCCGGAGCAAATGTATGTTGACGAACCCGTGGGATAAGGTCGGTCATTTTATAGGAGGGAGTCTCCATCTTCTTATTGTCCAAATCAAAACCCGGCTGGTATTTATCGATATTTGTTTCATCTCCGAGAATGGTGGCCTGAGGTCGCAACTCCCTCACGCAAGCAACGGATTCATCCTGTTCAAACAAAGACTCGTCTTCCTTTACCGTGGGGTACCCTCTGGCTACATCCGCCGGGTCTAGATCTGGCACCCAAGCCTTGGAGCGGCTCAGGGCAGTCAAAGCTTCCGGTCTGGCACAGGATCGCTTGACTTCTTGGAACCGGGAGGGTAAGATTGACAACTTTTTTAAGACATCACTTTGCCGGTTGGGTCCTTAATTGGCAGGAGAGATAGCGGCAAGTGCCCATTGTGCGCCAATGTACAACTACTCCACTAAGGTATACACCGCCTTTAGTTTGGTCACATTGTCTTCGCTCAGATTCTTGCTTCGTGGGCCTGCACATGTTTTGTAAACAAAGGGTGAGCTAGCGGTTTGTATTCCTGGTCAAAAGAAGGTAAAAAAGGTCAGTATAGATGGCTTGCCAAAGATGGCAGACACCATTTGAGATACCCGGTTCTTTAAACCGGTCAGCTCTGTAGTAACCTCCTCAAGAGCTGCTTCCGCTTTTTTGACACGTTGTGTCAGCAGTGTTTTCTCTTCAACCGAGGTTTTCTTCCTGATAGTCAAGCTGTTTTTTAGTTTTTCCATCTCAGCAAGACATAATTGAAGCTTGGAGTCAGCAGCCTTGATTTCTGCCTCCTGATCCGCCAGCCGGGTCTTGGCGTCAGTCAATTGCGAACCCAATTCAGATAGGGCGTTCTGCAAAACATATACAGATGTATCAAAGCTCAAGATTCAAGATTCAAGTCTCAAGTGCCTTTGCACTGCAAAACCACTTGACACTTGGGGGCTAATGTATGGCAAAACAAATTCTTATGATTCTACTATACTTCTAGTCCCAAGTACTTTACAAAGTAACAACACTTGGCACTTGGGGGCTAATGTATGATATTTAGCAAGTATCTCAAGGTTAAGCCGGACTACAATATTTGTTGAGTTCGGTACAAGATAGTTATGAAATTCAAAGTATCGGCTCATTTATGGTCAAGTGAACCGGCCCTTGGGGACTACATGTGAAGTTTATTATAATTTATTGGACTTCAGAAAAATCTAAAGGTACAATTTTAGCCTATATCATAAGTCTACAAATCATTCAGGTTTTATCATAATCTACAGACTTGGGGGCTGGCAGAATATAAGTAAGCCGGAAAAACATACCTCGTACTCCAGCTGCAACTGCTTGACCATTTCGATTTCTGAGTCACGGCTGGAGTGCACGTGGCTGAGATAGCCGGACAATATGTTGTTGGCGTTTAGATGGTTATAATGCGAAACATCAAAACACACTTTTTGTCTCTCCAAAGCCTCTTGTTTAGCCGTGTGACGAGCCAACAGAGTGGGATTCCCCGGATCAAGAAAGCGACTTCCAGTGATCAGAACATCCTGGGCTGACGGCGATGGCGGGTTGGCTGAGTTGGATGGACTGGTAGCAGAAGGGTTAACGATAGTATCGTCAACTGACGGCTCAGGAGGAGCTACTTCAGCATTGGCAACTGGGTCTTTTGTTGCTTCAGTTAACAGAGGAGAAGGTGGCATGGCCGATTCGGGTGCAAGGACTGGCGGGTCTTCCGCCGACCTAGTCACCTTAGCCTTCTTAGACTTGGCTTGGCCACTAAGAAAGATATTATCCAACAGTTAGTATAAAAGCATTTTTGAAAGACACGGAGGAAAGATGATTTCTTCCTTACCCAGGGGCAGTCTTAAAGGCCGGGAATTGAGTTTGAGATGAGTCGCCAGAAGAGCGAGACACCTCCTGCAAAGAGAAAATAAAGTTAGTAATGCAAGGGAGAAGATCTATCAATGGAAAATAAAAGGTGAAGAAATTAACCTCATTTTGGCGTTTTGAGGAGTTTTTTGAAGAATAGCGGGCGGTTCATCATTGTTCTGGGTCTGATGGCGGCTCTCATGTTGCTTTTTTTCAAAAAAAATGAGGGTCCAGATAAGCTAAAGGGTGTGAAAACCTTACTTTCCGGGTTAAGACTCGAAGTTTCGGTCTTGGCAAATGGGCTGAGTCGGAGGAAATAGTTACCTCTTCTTCCACGGCCTGACTGGCCCCTGTGTCGTCCTGGGAATGATCAGTGTTAATAAGATTATTAAAAAGTTGGCTCAGGGATTCAAGGGCTACCTCCGACTCAGAAGTATCATCAAGCTTCAACAGATCCTCAGCGGTGCTTTTCTTCTTCTTCTTAGATCTCCGGCTTGTCTTCTTGGCGGTTATGGCGGCAGCTCTAGCTTTCTTGGCGGCTTCGTGGTCGTACTTGGCTTTCCTGAAATCAGATTTAGCCTATAAACAAATAAGCAAGATGAAAGGTCATGCAGGTATTTAAAACGGTTGAGAAAAATACAAAGAGGAAGAGATCAGAGTTTCTTTACCTCTGGCACCATGTTAAGCTTGCAGAAGGGGTTTAACCCGACTTTACTACAGTCTTCATATTTTCCGTTCACCAGAAGGGTTGACATTGAAACAATATCTTCTTCAGTTAATTGAACGGAGCTGTGATGAAGAGAGTCATGTGGGCCTCCACCATATTCGTACATCAATTTTGATCGGCGGCTTAGAGGGATGACCCGCCACGCAATCCAGCAATGGGTCAGGTAAACACTAGTTAAACCGTTCCCCAATAAAGCGTTAATCCTTTTAATGGATGGTATCAGCTTCTTGCATTCATCGGCAGTGAGTTTGTCAGGGAGTGCAAACTTGGAGTCAAGACGCTCTGAGCCATAACCCGACAGTGGATGCTCATTTGCTGGTAAAGTGTCTTGACAATAGAACCAAGTCTGATTCCAGTCCTTTGGATGACTTGGCAAGTCTATTAGGAGGAAGACGACACCTTGTCGACGCTGAATTGAAATACCTCCAAGTTCCAGGCTAGGACCATTGGTGCACTCATTCTGGCGGTTCAGATAAAAATACTCTCTAAAGAGTTCTAACGTTGGTTCTTCTTGAAGATACACCTCGCAGAGAACATGGAAGTTGCAGATATTGGATATGGAATTAGGCCCGAGGTCTTGAGGGTGGAGTTTGAAAAAATGGAGGACATCTCTAAAGAACTTTGAGCCGGGTTGGGAAATGCCACGGTTCATGTGATCAGAAAAGACGATAACTTCACCATCTTTTGGATTGGGCCGTTCCTCCTCCGGGTCAGGCGCACGGTATGATATAACATTGTTCCCTGGCAAAAAACCTATGGTAAAAAATTCCTTCAGATTGCCCTCAATGACTTTTAAGGGAACCCAGTTGCAGATAGTCGGCGCTTTGGACGGCATCATGTTCAAAAATGAACTGAAAGGAAAGCAACATGCCGGTTCAATTCAATGGTAATTGTTAAATTAAGTGATAATGGTACAGGGGAGTGATGGCGGCTTAAGTAAGGGCTAATGTCATATAAGGAAAAGTAAGCCGGCGCCGCAAGCCGCCATGACTACAGACATTTGAGAAATACCAGCAACAGAATTGATTAAGTGTGGAGACAAACAGGTTTCTTAACTTCTGGATATTATTATGGATCAAATGGCCGTTCAAAATGAAAAAAATTCTAGACCTAAAAATATAGCACAGATGAATGCATCAGTCCTAATGCGGCATTTGTACCAGAAAAAGGGATCTACTAATGTCAAGAGTAGGCACCAAACAGCTACACCACAAGCATATATCTCTTTTTGGATCAAGAACAGGTGGCAGTGGAAGAACTGCGAAGAACCGCGAAGAACTACGAAGAACATGCGGAAAACCTAGAAGCCCTAAATGCGGATCTGAGGAATAGGAGGGCGAATACTTACGGCCACGAATCCTCCACGGAAGGTCGCTGGCGTTTTCTGAACCGATTCTGGTTGATGCAGCAGCCAAGGTCGACGACGATGAGATGCTCTGCGATGGCGGCGGGGCTCGAGCATCAGTGGGGGTTGCGAGAGGAAGAAGATGAAGAAGAGAGAAGAACAAGAGAACCGGGGCATGCCTATTTATAAGGAGAGAAGTGAACAGGCGGGCGCAAAAAACGAGGAAGACCCATATAATGATTATCCAACAAACGGGCGCCTCTATTCTCGGAAAGCATTAAAGATGAAGATCCGTTGAGAAGATGACATCATGATAGTTTTTTGGTTTTTCAAGAGATGACGTCATGGCAGGTTACAAAATTTCTGTAAAGAGAAGAATACGGATTTTTTCTAAGCATTGAAGATTGACAAAGAACAAAGTTCAAAGTCAACCTGGGGCCTAATGTTGGGGATATAGCTATCAGTTATGACCCGCCAAGGAGGGGCCGGGTCAGTCCCAATGACGGGTCACAAAGGAATCCCAAAAAACAGTCAAGACGATAGTTTATTAAAGCTTATAAAGGCCTAAGCCCAGAGGTGGCTTAAGGCCCAATGTTGTAAACCGCCATATGTAAGGAAAGACTTGTAAGAAAAGGTATGTAAAAGAAGTCACCGAGCCGGACACGCTTTATGAGCCGGCCGGGACTCTGTAGGCCGCCAGGCGTCAACCCGTGTATATAAGGGGACGACCTGGTGGCGGCTTAGGGCAAGAAACAGAGATCGATAACAAAGCCGGCGAACTAGCCTCTGATCGAAACCCCAGCAATATCAACACAACTAGACATAGGCTTTTACCTTCATCGTAAGGGGCCGAACTAGTATAAAACCTCTCGTGTCCTTTGTCCTGATTAACCCCTTTAAGCTTCCTACTTGCGATGGCCCTACGACTAAGTCCTTTTGCTAGGACATCTGTCATGACAATTCCACGACAAGTGCGGAGTTGCTGCGGAGGATAGCTGTTGTTCTCTGGACAGAATCTGGATGATGCATGATACGTCTCCATTGTATCTATAATTTTTGATTGTTCCATGCCAATATTCTACAACTTTCATATACTTTCGGCAACTTTTTATACTATTTTTGGGACTAACATATTGATCCAGTGCCCAGTGCCAGTTGCTATTTGTTGCATGTTTTTTGTTTCACAGAATATCCATATCAAACGGAGTCCAAACGGAATAAAAACTGACGGAGATTTTTTTGGAATATATATGATTTTTGGGAAGAAAAATCCACGCGAGACGATGCTCGAGGGGCCCACGAGGCAGGGGGCGTGCCCCAGGGGGCAGGCACGCCCCTGACCCTTGTGGCCACTCCGTTAGGCGGTTGATGCCCTTCTTTCGCCACAAGAAAGCTAATATCCGGATAGAGACCGTGTCAAATTTTCATCCCAATCGGAGTTACAGATCTCTGGGAATATAAGAAACTGTGAAAGGGTAGAATCTAAGAACGCAGAAATAGAGAGACAGAGAGACAGATCCAATCTCGGAGGGGCTCTCGCCCCTCCCGTGCCATGGAGGCCATGTACCAGAGGGGAAACCCTTCTCCCATTATTTAATCAAGTATCCTTTTATTGATGTGAAGTCTCTCCATTATTTTCTTTCAATGTTCTTATGTGGTGATTCTCAGGAATATACTAACGGAGCTTCGAGTTTATAATTCTTCGTTCTTTTTTCTCCTCCAGTGGATTCAAGTCAAGTTTTCAATGTTGATCATATTCCTTTCCTTGTTTTAAATGTTTTCCCATACCGGTGCACCTCATAATAGTTCACTTCTTGTTATTCATTTGTTCCGGAGTGCCGCAGATATCTCGGAAGATTCATGTTTTCATTCCTAATCCGTTCAAGCTATCTCGAGGGTGTTATCTCATTCAAGCCATTTAATTCAACCGGTGCAATCTCTCTTTTAAATCATTTCAATAGTGTTTTTTTTGAGTGGGTCCTAACCCACAGGTTCTTTGCCAGGATCTTACCTGACTCTTCTAATTTTTCTGGAGTTAATCTCAAAATCTTTTCAAAGTTTTACATAAGAATGAATCATCATCAGTCAGATGACTTCTCCAATATCGCATTGAAATCATTTCATTGTTCATTCAACCTCTTCATTTTTCTTTCTCCCGGAGTATCTCAACAGTTTTGGTGGTGTTTCTCGTCGTCATTCTCGGATTTTGAAGACCGAAGAAGAGTTTCTCTTAAATCTTGCTCCATTCTCTACAAGATTCATGGTTCTATCTTTATGCCATCCTCTCATAATTGTTTTCAATTGTGAGAATTCTTTTCACCCATCCGGAGCAATTCAAGAGTGTTTCTAGTTTGATTCTCCGGAACCCATCATCTCAGAATTACTCATTCTCAGCTTTAAGCTCTCATTCTCCAAATATTACCGGTGCATCATTCAAGTATTCTCTAATCAGTTCGCGATCTCTTCGTTCTCTTGCATCTTGATTCACTTAAGTATCTTCGTTCATTTTCAATACTTATGGTGGTTCGTTCAAGAGTTATCTTCCTTCGTTTTCATATAGATTCATTCGTTCTTTCCGATCCTACCGGCGGATAGTTGAAGACCTTACCAAGTTTGCGCCATATCTCTATTAATCCTTTCTATGAGAATAAGTAGTATGCCAAATCCGTTGCTGGTCATCAATTCAAATTGGTGAAGGATACGCATAACATAATTCTTATTATTGCTTCATCCAAATGATGGATTCATTCTTCCGGAGTTTGTTTACGATGAGTAAGTTCTCAGTTCAAGTGCTTCCTACTTTCCCGGAGTTCCAAGATCTCTCAATTATATCACCATGAAGATTCATCTAAATCATTGCAAGGATTCACCTTGTGTTTTTCAACTTCTGTTTCTTTTTATCATCATTTTGTTACCGAAGTTCTTCATGGAGGTTCTACATGGTGGTTAATCAAGGATTCCTTTCATTCTTCAATTGTTCGTCAAGATTTCTCTCGAAACTATGATACGCCAAGCTATACTTCAAGTATTCTTCATCTTGCATTCTGAAGTGCAATTCTTCCTACCTTATCTTTTGAGGTGGTGTTATGTCATTTTTGTCAATTTCTTGTGTTTCATAATTCACAAGTTCAGGAATGAGATATTTAAACCCATCATTTTCTTCCTTGGAGTTATCTTGGTATACGTTTCACCTAAAGACTTCCATTGGGAATGTTGCTCTTGGTGATGATTACCTATGATCCAAGTTTTCTTATCACCTCGGTGGAAGAAGCTTTATATCTTTTCTAGCTCTCAATCAAATCTTTTTCCCGTGAGTGGCAGGTTGTCACCTCATAATTTTGAGATGTCTTCCATAAGCCCACACAAAGCTTATCCTTTTGTTGTTGATAATCCAACAACTCTGTTCTAGAATTTGTTGTAAGCGTGCCCTCTCAAGATCTTGTTTCCCTCCGTTCATTCCATTCCATTCTTGCATTTCTTCCGGAGGCATGTTTATGTTGCTCTATTCTCTCATTATCTCGAATTGTGAGGATCGTTTTCTTTTCGTGCTTATCCATTTAACCGGTGTGTCGTGTCCTCTTTCAAGTTCTTTTCATCTTATCAAGTCTTGCATCTCTTGTAAACCGGATTGATGTCCGAATTTGTTCTTCCTCGTTCCTCTTTTCTAACGGAGTGTTTGCAACTTTGATCATCTCCGTTGTTTTATTTTCTCTAATGGTTTAACCTCTCAAGGTTCATGGTTTCAGTCGTTTGTCAAAGAAAAAACTTAGTTTTACCTCTTCTCTTCATCTTCCGTTTTCCCTCCGGTGCCATCCTAGATCTCGGGACGAGATCCTCTTCTAGTGGTGGAGTGTTGTAACGCCCTGGATACAACATTCCATTTGTAACTACGACTCTTGCCATTTTCAGCTTTATGTTATGAGATTCCCTTTGTGGTTGGGTTTTTGTCTTCCGTTTTGTATTTTGTTCAGGTCATGCATTTCATATCATGTCATCATGTGCGTCGCATTTGCATTCGTGTTTGTCTCATGCATCTTCACCGTTGTCCGTTTCGCAATCCGACACTCCCACATGCACCCGGCGCACCCTCTTGTCTTTTTTCGTGAGTGGGAGTTAAATGTTCTCGGAATCGGTCGAGATTTGTCAAATGGCCTTGGTACACCACCGGTAGACCGCCTGACAAATTTCGGTCCATTTGGAGGCCGTTTGATGCTCCAACGGTTAACCGGGTAACCACAAAAGCCTCTTTGTGTTGCAGCCCAACACCCCTCCAAAACAGCCCAATAACCCACCTAAACCATCTCCATGTTCTCCGCCGTCGGATCACGATCGTGTGGGCGAAAACCGCACCTCATTTGGACACTCCTACCTCCATCTACCTATATATATGTGCACCCCGTCCAAAAATGCAGTCAAACCCTAGTCATCTTCCTCCTCGTGCCGCCAGACATGTCCATCCGCGCCGGACATGTCCAGCCTCCACGTCGCCCGACCAATCAGATCTCGCCACATCACCCCATCGCCGCTCTCATCCAACCGCCGAGCGCCACGTCGCCCCGGCTCCTTCCTCCACCGCGTTAGGCCCGCGTGGCCCATGGTCGGCCCGCCACGGGCCATGCCGGGCCCGACCGTGCGCCCCGCACCTGCCGCTTCCACCGCTCACGCCGGTGCCCACGCACCATCGCCGGACCTCGGCCTTGCCGGAGCCCTGCCACCGGCGAGCACCTCCGTCCCGGCCCGCTCCTCGCGCCTTGCTCATCCCTCTTCCATCTCCCCTGATCCTTCCTCTTTCTCATGCCTCATCTCTCTCTGCCCATGGACAGGAGCTTCTCCCGTTGGCCATGGAGCCCGCGGCCCCAAGCTCTTCGTTCATTGCCGTCCGCCGCCGGATCCTCGACCCCGACTGCCGGATCCGGTTGCCCCGCGCCCGATCTACTCATTCCCTGCCTCCCCGACGCCTACCGGAGCCCCACGCCGCCCCACCATCGCCGTTGACTTCCGCTGGAGTCGTCTTGTACGAGGAATGGAGCTCCCCCGATCTAGATCCCGTTTTTGTGTGGGTAATTTTTCACCAAGTCCCTCAGTTTCAACATTATGAGTGCATCTTGTGTGAGCCCTAACTCTGTGCATATGTGTCCGATGATGATGAAATTTATATGTGAATTGCTCTACTCTTCGAGTTCTACCTGATGGTTGATGTTTAATGCATGATAGAATTCATCTTGACATGATTATCTCTATTGCAAGAGTGCTATGAAATGTTAACTGCTGGTACTTATCAGATCTTGGTGATTTGTCATTTTTGTTGCTTTTGATGTGTGCATTCTATGAGCATGAGGTCTATATGTGTTTTGATCTACATCATGCCATCTTTACAGAGTCTTGTATTTTTGTGATCTATGTGGTGACTAGCACAAGCATGCAAACTAGGCTCCGTGATGTTGCTATTTTCAGGGTCTTTTTCCTGCTGTTATTTTTATGCCATGTAAACTTGATGCTACCATGAGATCCATGCGTATTTTGGGATACTTCAGTAAGGATGTTTTGAACATGCGATTATGCTCTATGCATTCATTCCCCTGGTTGTATTTAGGGAGTGCTCTAGCATGTTATTTGCTTGCTCTACTTTCGCTATAAAATGTTGCTGGCAGATTGTTAACATGTTAATCAATATTTCCATGGTTGTTGCTAGTGATCCATGCATCCTATGAACCTTATCTTGCCATTTTTATCTTCATGAACATGTCTTTTTAATGTTAGTATGCTTTTTTTGTCATGCAATGCTTTGTGGTGAGTGGCATAAGCTCGCAAAGTTGCTACCATAATTCTGTTTATGCCATGCCCTGGTTTTCTTCTAAGTCTGAAACTGTTAATAAAACTTGCTATGTTTACATGGGTGCCATCATATCTTCTGTGCCTTTTTGGCTCATGTTCAGTAAGGAAGTTTTGATATATGCATGTAGTAGAATCATGCCATTCCTTTGTTTGCTATGATATTTTCCTGTAGCATCTTGTTAAGTTGCTCTAAACTTTGCTTCCTGATGTTGTTTTTGACATGTTAGTATTTTCACTAAGTCTGTGATGCTGATATCTTTTGCACTTTTGCCATGATTGTTTGAACCTATTCTAGTGTGATTTAGCCGTATCTCAGTGTTCATGTTTTGTCAAGCATCTCTTGTACATCACTGCCATATGCTTTGTTGTTATGTTGGAGTGCAGTAGCTTAGTTTCTTGTTGCATTCTAAGTGGCATTATGCTGTTAATCATAGTTTTGCACCATTCTTGTTTTGTTGGCCATTTGCAAACCGTGCATCCGTTTCTGGTGATCTTTATATCGATTTCAACCGAAATCACCTCCTCTTTCCAGCGGCATACTTGGTTTGCAAAGTTGATGCCTTGATCATTCTTTACCTTCCGGAGCACGCATATGGATTGCATATCATATCTTGCATATCATGACTTGTATTGCGTCATGTTGCTTGTGCATTGCACCGTGATTGATTGTTGTTCCTTTGCTTTCTGTTCTTGCTTTGGGTAGAGCTGGGAGACGAGTACGTGACCGAGGAACCTGTTGAGTACGCTACCGAGGATCAAGCTTTCGACAACTCTGAGTTCATTGCAGGCAAGATGACCATACCCTCGATATCACTTCTATCTTTGCTTGCTAGTTGTTCGTTCTATCGCTATGTTGCTCTACCTACCACTTGTTATATCATGCCTCCCATATTGCCATGTCAAGCCTCTAACCCACCTTCCTAGCAAACCGTTGTTTGGCTATGTTACCGCTTTTGCTCAACCCCTCTTATTGCGTTGCTAGTTGCAGGTGAAGATGAAGCTGGTTCCACGTTGGAACATGGATATGTTGGGATATCACAATATGTCTTATTTAATTAATGCATCTATATACTTGGTAAAGGGTGGAAGGCTCGGCCTTATGCCTGGTGTTTTTTTCCACTCTTGCGGCCCTAGTTTCCGTCATACCGGTGTTATGTTCCTTGATTTTGCGTTCCTTATGCGGTTGGGTGTTATGGGAACCCCTTGACAGTTCGCTTTGAATAGAAATCCTCCAGCAAGGCCCAACCTTGGTTTACCATTTGCCTCACCACAACCTATTACTTTTCCCTTGGGAGTCGCGCTCCCGAGGTCATCTTTATTTTAACCCCCACCCCCGGGCCAGTGCTTCTCTAAGTGTTGGTCCGAACTAGAGCCCCTTGCAGCGCCACCTCGGGGAACTTGAGGGCTGGTTTTAGTTGTACGGATTGCTCATCCGGTGTTTCCCTGAGAATGAGATATGTGTAGCTCCTATCGGGGTGTTCGGCACATCGGTCAGCTTTGTTGGTCTTGTTTTACCATTGTCAAAATGTCTTATAACCGGGATTCCGAGAGTGATCGGGTCTTTCCGGGAGAAGGAATATCCTTCGTCTACCGTGAGAGCTTGTGATGGGCTAAGTTGGGACACCCCTGCAGGGTATAAACTTTCGGGAGCCGTGCTCGCAGTTATGTGGCAGATGGGAATTTGTTAATATTCGGTTGTAGAGAACTTGACACTTAACTTAATTAAAATGCATCAACCGTGTGTGTAGCCATGATGGTCTCTTTTCGGCGGGGTCTGGGAAGTGAACACGGTTCTTGTGTTATGCTTGAACGTAAGTAGTTTCAGGATCACTTCTTGATCACTTCTAGCATCTCCACCGTGTGTTGCTTCTCTTCTCGCTCTTATTTGCATATGTTAGCCACCATATATGCTTAGTGCTTGCTGCAGCTCCACCTCACTACCTTTTCCTACCCATAAGCTTAAATAGTCTTGATCTCACGGGTGTGAGATTACAAGTCCTCGTGACTCACAAATACTTCCAAAAAGTTGCAGGTGGCGATGATACCAGTGTAGGTGATGCAACCGAGCTCAAGTGGGAGCTCGATGAAGATCTTGATCGTTGTTTTGTTTCGTTTCCTGTTGATCAGTAGTGGAGCACAATTGGGACGATCGAGGATGTAGCATTTGGGGTTGTCTTCCTTTTATTTTGGTTCCATAGTCAGACATTTGATTGTACTTTGGATGATGTATGGATTATTTATGTATTGTGTGAAGTGGCGATTGTAAGCCAACTCTTTATCCCTTTCTATTCAGTACATTGGATTGTGTGAAGATTACCCCTCTTGCGACAAAATTACCATGCGGCTATGCCTCTAAGTCGTGCCCTGTCACGTGGGAGATATAGCCGCATTGTGGGTGTTACATTCCCCCTCTTGGGCGCCTTCGCCTCCAGATTTGTGGAGGCCTCTCTTTTCTTCTTTCCCTCCTCCGGGGGGAAGCCGCCTTCTTCTTCCTCCTCGCCATTGTCTTCGGCGGCCGAAGAGTCAGTCTCGTTTTAGGACGACATGTCCGAAGTACCCTTTTGGCGAAGGCCACTCGTGCTCCCTTTGGCTGTCTTCTTTGCCTTACACTCCGGCACATCATAAGGCGCCGGAAATAGCATCTTCGTTAGGAGTGGGGTTTCCTCATCTTCGGGTAGTGGAGCTGGACAATTAATCCGCCCCTCTATGTCGATCCAGGCCAACAAATTGATAGGAAGGCTTAGACTCCTTCACAAAATATGCCAGTAAAGGCTATACCTTGAATACATGAAAGAACTTACCGAATTGGCCTGACATTTTAAGCTGAGCCCACGATCTCCGGTCGTGGACAGTGGTGTCTCGCTGGCCTTGAAGAGCACTTTCCAGATACCTTTGTGCGTTGTGTCGAAGAGCTCTAGTAGCGTCTGGTGCTTGGCCGGATCAAACTCCCACAAATAGCAAGTTCGGCGTTGGCACGGAAGGATCCGGTGAATGAGCATAACCTAGATCACGTTGACGAGTTTGATCCTCTTGGTTATCATGTTTTGAACGCACGTCTTGAGCCCGGTCAGCTCGCTTGAATAGCCCGAGGCGAGGCCCGTCTCTTGCCAGGAGGTAAGCCGCAGCGGAGCTCTGGATCCAAATTCGGGGGGCGCCGCCCAGTTGGTGTCGCGTGGCTCGGTGATGTAGAACCACCCCGACCGCCACCCCTTCACCGTCTCCACAAAGGAGCCTTCGGGCCATGTAACATTGGGCATCTTGCCCACCATGGCGCCTTCGCACTCTGCTTGTTGGCCTGTCACCACCTTCAGCTTTACCTTGAAAGTCTTCAGCCATAGGCCGAAGTGAGGCGGGATACGGAGACAGGCCTCGCAAACGACTATAAATGTCGAGATGTTGAGGATAATGTTGGGGGCTAGATCATGGATGTCCAGCCCATAGTAAAACATCAGTTCGCGGACAAACGGGTGGAGAGGGAATCCCATCCCGCGGATGAAATGTGTGAGAAACACAACCCTCTCATGGGGCTCTGGGGTAGGGACGATCTGTCCTTTGGCTGAGCGACGGTTAATGATCTCCTTGGCTAGGTATCCGGCCTCTCAAAGCTCCGTGATGTCTTTGTTCTTAGCGGAGAATCCATCCACTTGCCACTAGCTCCGGATCTGGACATGGTTGGAGTGTTTTCTCCGGCGGGGGAAGATGAGAACTTGGGCGTTGGAGCTCAAGAGTGGAAGGGCAGGGGAAGAGAGAAGGCGTGGGTGAAGAAAAGGGATTTTTATCTCCTTATAAAGGAAGTAAATATTGAACGCTTCCCAACTCGCCTTAAAATTCGCCTACTCCCAAGGGCTATGTAATCGGCACGGTTGGGTTACCCACGCCCGTATTGATGAGAATCCCGCAATAAGGGGACAAGATCTCTGCTTCTTGAAGACGTGCCAATGGAAATCTCATCTCGAAACACGGGATGGCAGACAAAACGGTTCGATATAGTGACCTGGCAGACATGATGTCATGTTGTAAAAAGTTGTCAGCAAACTGGATTCATGAAATATTATATTCTCTCCACGGTTGTGTGTGGTGTGAGTTTCAGGTCCGGACACATCGCTACGTCTGAAGGCTGTTTTGGAGTTCGGAAGAAGGAACCCGCCGTGCAATGCTGAAGACAGATCTACGCGCCGGATACCTTGTCATTGAAGCCAGGTTCAGGGGCTACTGAGGGAGTCCTTGACTAAGGGGTCCTCGGGCGGCCGACCTATTAGCCATGGGTCGGACTGATGGTATGTGAAGATACGAAGACCGAAGACTGCGCCCGTGTCCGGATGGGACTCTCCTTAGCATGGAAGGCAAGCTTGGCGACCGGATACGTAGATTCCTTTCTTTGTAACCGACCTTGTGTAACCCTAGATCCTCCCGATGCTTATATAAACCGGAGGACTTAGTCCGTAGGGGAGAGGATTCATTATCATAGCCATACAAGCTAGACCTCTAGGGTTTAGCCATTACGATCTCGAGGTAGATCAACTCTTGTAATACTCGTATTCATCAATATCAATCAAGCAAGACATAGGGTATTACCTCCTTAGAGAGGGCCCGAACCTGGGTAAACATCGTGTCCCTTGTCTCCTATTACCATCGACCTTAGACGCACAGTTCGGGACCCCCTACCCGAGATCCGCCGGTTTTGGCACCGACAACCATCAGACTAGGTGCTTTGTGTCGTGCTAGCACTGCTCCTCAAGACCAAAACCCATCAAGCGAAACAATTTACCACTCATAATTCCAAAGCTTAGGTGTTGAAAGATGAATCTGATATGATGCTCATATCACTAAAACAAAGAATGTTTAATTGGTCACCTAGTGTTCCTATATTATTTTTGAAAAGCATGTGCGCCACCCACTGGTCCAGCTAGTTCCACTTTCCTGATTTTACTCTTGATGCTTAGGGTTTCCCCCTTTTATCTACTCTACTATGATGTGCTTAGGTGCTTTCTGTCGTACTAGCATTACTCCACCCTTCAAGCTAAAAACACAACACTCAAAATTCCAAAGCTTAGTTGCTCAAATATGATTGTGATATGATACTGATATTAGTTAACAGACACATTTAATTGCTTAGCTAAAGGTCACACTTGAGTTTCCAAATGCATGTCGCGACATGTAGAGAGACAGCAGAATTGCATTTCTTTGTCACTTGTTGACTGTACTTTCTTGTCCATACCGAATCTTAGTTGTTATTTTAAAGCAAACATCGGTTGCTAACTACCCTTTGCACGGTTTGCAGCTTCAGATCTGCCATCCCACTGCCACGGCCAACTTTATAGTCATCATGCTTACGGTTTCCCCATTTTATGATGACCACAATCAGCCTACGTGGTTCGTGTCATAATAGCACTACTCCACCCATCGAGCTAAACAAGCTTAGTTGTACAAATTCAAATATGATATTATGCTAATAATAGTAGAACTAACAAATGTTTAATTAGTCAGCTGAATGTTCCTACTTTAGTTTTGAAATGCATGTGAGCCTCATATGGAGAGACCAGAAGGAATAGTATTTCTCTATGCGCTCTGGTTCATCATGTGTGGCCAACCGACATTGTATAGAAATAATTGTAATATCTTCAATCTGCTTGCTCTTCTGCTCTTCTTTAAGATGATCCTCTTCTCTTCTTTAATAAGTATGTTCCTTGTTGGGAAGAGTAGCAGAGACATTTGCGGTCAACTGGTCAGGTCGAGTTGTTCTCCCTTAGTATATTTTGAGTCTGTCAGGTCAGGTCGACTTGTTCTTCTTTACTATATGTTGAAGCTGTCATCTGCAAAGTATCATCACTTCTGTAGCTCTCATATTTTGAGTAGTAGGACACATTATATTAATGCACACACCAAATTATAGCATGCATGTCATCTCTCAGAAGAATTGCAGAGATAGCACAAAGGGGTTTACATGGAGGCAGTATTGGATTAAAATCACTTCTGCATTACAACGATAACCTCACTTGTTTTTATGTTTTCATGCATGTCAGGTATTGAGCATTATCAAAATGAATATGAGAATGGGCGCATGAGAGGAATATTGCAGAACAATCCACTAGCTAACAAACTCGGCATGGTGGAGGATGGCTTATCTTATTCACCCATCAAGGTGCTTACTCTAACTTGGCAAGGTTGTATGGGTCGCACATATTTTGCATCTAACCTCTTGCATTACTTCTACTTTGTTACACCATCTGCTTAGTTTAAGCATCATATATGAGTATATTCCATACCTATCCACTTTTTGTACCCATTCTATGTGTCATCATACTATGTTTTTCCAGTCAAATGTTGTTCTTTTGTAATAGATGTCCAAAAGGAAGAGGGTGAGTGCATATCCTCAAGGAGTGCAAACTAGGTATTTGGAAAAGGTAGTGGTACCTGTTAAATTAGATGGATCAGCAGCCACAGAAAACACATGGCTAACTGTAACACACTTTACCCCTACTCCACTGGCCAAACCCCTATTAGAACTGCCGAGATCCCAACGTGAGGTACTATCTGTGATATCAATTCAAAATTTTAACTCCTAAATTTCTGTATGTGCCTTACCTTCTCTCTTGTATGAAAACTAATTTCAGATGGATCTCCTTGCTCAAAGGATCATAGAATCTCACAAGAATACCGGGCTCTACATTGCTCTTGTTAGTACCTCTTGCCCTTTGTCAGCATACTTACACTCATTGCTGTTTGATTATGTAGCATCACTGTAAATGTTCGCTTCTTTATCACCCCTTTGACTGAAATTATAAGATCTATATTTACTCTTAGATAAATGTAGAATTAACACAATGGTTATGAAGTTTTGGATTGCTCATGTAAGTACCTGTTGTCATGTACTCCCTCTGTATCGAATTAATTGTTGATCAATTGGATGTATTTAGAACTTAATAGTGCTAGATACATCCATTTGAGCGACAAGTAATAACGGATGGTGGTGGTATTACTGTACTTGCATCGCGAGATAGTTGTTTGTCTAGCATTACTCTGCGTCTTATCTACCCTGCCCTCCACTTTCTCCAAATTATCATATCTACATTTACTCTTACCAAAATGTTGAATAAAGCTAATGCCACTACACGTGTTGATGTCTGCATTCCTCTTGTCAGTACCTTTTGCCTTGTAATGCTGTACTTAATTAATTGCTATTTGATTATGTATCATCAGTCTGCACCCGAGCTTCATTATCCTCTGTTTCTTCCAATATTATTTGATCTATATTTACATCTCATTAGATGTTTGCAACATCTACCAGTTTTAAATTGTAGTTGTAAAAACAAGTTCCTTATGCAGAACAGATCCATTTATTTGCTTATATAATTGTGAAACCTGTTACGTGTCTCCTTGTTTCTCTTTCAGAGTCATATCTCTTATGCCAGGCAGAACTTTAGGGAAGATAGTGAGCCAAACCATCTGGAGGACAGCGAGATGACCCCAAGTTCCTGTCTTGATGAAGACAGTGAGTTGGAGCTACTCACCAGCAGGTGTGATATAACCTATGTGCAGTCGCTGCCTCAATCAGTTCGACTTCTTCAGTCTCAACATAAAGCGGAAAGGCTTGCTTCAGCTCAGCTCCGACTTGAAGTCAAAGATGCAATGAAGATGTCAGAGGACTGCCTTGCGCACTATGGTGCCATACAACTAGGGATATAGCATCTATCGTTGACACAAGTGATGTCTCATCAGCTTGTTCGGCTGCTGGCGGGGCCCGTCCTGGCTAGGCCTAGTGCCTTTTGAAGTGATAGAGGCGAGGGTGTCCCGATATTTCAATGAGATGATAACTATCGATTTCGTGGAGATGACTTTGACGATCCGACTACAAACGTGCACGACGTGGGGCCTTAGCAATCGCTAAACCAATCTCCCGAGGTTACTAACGATGCCGGAAGCACGGTCAGCCTGACCACGAAGGTCTATTCCTGCAAGCAATCGAAGAACGAGTAAGAATATGATAAAGCAATCTAAATATTGCGAATATATATGAAGTATTGATAATGGTGGGGATCCGTAAGCGGTCTTGGTCTGGTCGTTGGACACAAACAAAGTACACGAAGTTGCAATGGCTAACTTTTAACTAAACAAATCCCATGGAAAAAAGCTACTAGATGGATCTACTTATATAGGAGCAAAGGGTGGCGGCCAAGGAGGTGGAAGGACATCCCAAGGCAGCCTAAAACTAACCCTAGGTCGTACAAGGCTCATGGGCCCAAGTGGAGGTGGTGCAACACCTTTGGACTTGTTGTTTTACTCGGGGGATTACTACAGTGTCAGATTGTTTCGTTGATATCTCAATGCTCCGGACGAATTTGAAGGTGATTCCAATTGGGTTGGAAATAGCACGAAATCTACTTTCCAACAAAAAAAGTATCACCCAATTCGGAGTCCGTATGAAAAAGTTGTTGACGTTTTGAGTCAGGTATGTCTGTGCAGTCCGAATCTGAATGCAGAACGTGAGAGACATGGACTCTATCTTCTCTTGGCCCAAAAGTGACGTGAGAGGACTTTTTGAACTGAACCTAAACTTCTCCTTTTCCCTTATCTTCATATGTGGATTTTACAAATGTTCCATACACCTGCAATTAGACAAAACACAAAAGTGTGTGAAGTATTTTTGTTCTGGATAACTTAAATAGATTATTGAATAGTTTGCACTAGAAATCAGCTGACAAATATGCATGTATGCAATATTTTTGGTCACCTTTTTGAAAACAAAGCCGTCCTCGGCGTTGCTTAATCTGAAATGTGTCTAACAAAAGAGACAAGGTGTACATGTTGTATATGTATATGTCATCCATTTTTACTTCCCTTGTTTTTTGCACATATGACACATGTATACATGAGTAACTTTCATAGTTCATAAAATCTAAAGCCAAAAAATTATCACAAGTAGAAGGCATGAAAATATTGCAGCCCAGTTTGCACATATAAGTGAAGCTCTTATTCATATCAAAAGGTTGACAATATTCATCATTAAACCATCTCAACATTGGTGAATAAATCTTACTTGCATCAAAGTTACATGCGACAACATGCTTAAATAAGCAAACATGCAATAAGTCATTGGACATAGAATCTTGACCAAGATTAGAGGTCATATCAAAATAATTAAACATTGGTTCTTTTGCATCAATAGTTAATTCAATGGGTGCACTCAAAATTGTTGGTATTTCAGTTGTTTGATCACATGGCAAAGTCAAATTATCAACATAGTCCTCTAAAATAGGTGGTACGATCAAAGTAGTGGGTAGCTCATCAGATGGTGCATTCAAATTGACAAGGCATTCATTATTCTCATGTAGAGATCAAAGATCATTACCTTTGTCATTACCTCTTATGATCAACTCAGATGATGTAGCGACTCTCGGGGGCGATGTGTCATATGGTGGAGGTGATGTACTCCTCACAACAATGCATGTGGTTGTCATAGTATGCATAGTAGTTGAAGGAACAATCATATCAACTCTTGGAATGTGCACCGTGCGCTTGTTCTCCTCGTGGGCAACACATCGTTTCATTTCCTGTTGAGCTTTGCAAGCAAGACGGAACAAATGCTCCATAGGATAACACTCTTCATGAATTAATATCTCTTGAATATCACGGTTTAATCCTCCCCAAAATCTATCCATAAAATCATCTTCACTTTCTCCAAAAGAGGAATGCAACAAGGTAGTTTGTAAATCATCATAATATTTTGTATAGTGTCACTACCTTCTTTTAAATGTTGCAACTTCTTAATCATGTCGCGAGTATAATAAGCGGGAACGGAAGTATGTCGCATGGAAAGTTTCAAATCATCCCAAGTAGTAGGTATATAATCAGGGTGTAACCGACAATATTCACTCCACCAAACCAAAGCATAACCAGTGAAAGAACCAACCGCAACATTAAACTTTTTATGTTCATCAAAATTATGGGAAGCAAATATATTTTTTATGTTGAACTCCCATTCAATATATAAAGCAGGTCTAAAACGGCCATTAAATGGTGGTATAGATACATTAACCTGGTCATGTGCATTCGGATGTTTGTGCACCTCTTGTGACGGTTGTGGTATTTGCAAAGGTTGTGGCACGTCTCCCACGATCAACAAAGCCCATGAATTGACTCTGGATCCTGTCATGATTAGTAGAAACAAGAAACAGAATGAAAAAAAAATGTTCCTATGAACTACTAGGAAGTGGTGGTAAAACGCTCACAGTATAGCAAATCTCAATATCTTACAAGTTCTTACCATGCAGCAGGTGGTGATCGGCAACCAGCATTGTCAAATAACTCTCAAGATTGAGTAAAGCGATTGCTAGTGGAAAGTGTGTAAACACGGTGTAGAAATATGTGGAGCTTGGAAGGCTTAAGTATATGGTAGCAAAAAATTAGCAATAATCAATTCAGAGATGCAATGTTGAAGAAACGCTCAACGACGGTACTATGCTGGTCCTAGGCTAAACCGGACTAGAGACGCGAGCCTAGAACACTAATGAGGTCATGACGTAGCATAACTAGCATCAATGAAGGATACTAAGTAGCTATGGACAGCAAGATATAAGTGAAGATCACAACGGCAGTAAACATAATGATGAAAAACAAGTGCCAAGCAGGATATACAACAACTCTCTCTTTCCAACTTTCCTTTTCAAAAGTTTGAGACAATTTTCTGATAACTTTTTTCAAAGAATGCTACTAACTCAAGCTTTCCAATGAAAAAGAATCACTCAATTCCGAATTGATATGTGGAGTCAAAGAAGTCTAAAACTGGCCTGAAAGACTGGAATAAGTTGTGTTTGTGAACTTCGGAGGGTAAAAAGACCTATTTAGAAGCCGATTTTGAGGGAAAAAATATTGAACTGGCTTATGCAACTATTTAGATGCGGCTCGTCTCTAGCTTTCATTTGAGTACTCGCGGAGCCAAAACAGACTTCGCATGAGGAAGTTATGCCTCTTTTACTGAACAGTGCACAAAACAGATTCCAATCCGAATTCAAATACGAGATTGAGTCTAGATAGATCCGAATTTTTTTCCTCACACTTTTTTTTTCTTTTTCTATCTCTTTTTTTCCCTAACTTTATTTTCTCTCGGTTTTTCTCTCCCTCTTTTTCTCTCTCTCCCTCTTTCCAAAACAATCTAGATAAGATGCGGATTGGATCAAGCGAAGATGTGAAACGATCTCAACTATGATTATGACAATGAACAGTGGGTAGCATGTGGAGGAAATTGATGGACGGGTGGTGGACAGCGGAAGGGATAACGATGCAGCGGTGGTGTGACTAATGTGAACAGAACTCGAAACTCTAAATGAACTAGACACTAAGACCAGCAACTCGACACGACCATGCAACAGATAATTCAACTATGCAAGCAATGAAAAGAAAATTGCAAAGGCTAAGACTGGCTTGGACAAAGGATGAATAGATCTAACTTTTTTGTGGCTTTTTCTTTGACAATAGGTAAGAAAATAAATCTAAGCTAGGAAAAACTGAAAATTCTCACCGAGCAACCTGAAAACTAATACCACTTGATAGAGGCGAGGGTGTCCCGATCTTTCGATGAGATGATAACTATCGATTTAGTGGAGACGACTTTGACGATTCGACTACAAACGTGCACGACGTGGAGCCTTAGCAATCGCTAAACCAATCTCCCGAGGTTACTGACGATGCCGGAAGCACAATCAGCCTGACCACTAAGGTCTATTCCCGCAAGCAATCGAAGAACAAGCAAGAAAATGATAAAGCAATCTTAATATTGCGAATATATATGATGTATTGATAATGGTAGTGATTCGTAAGAGGTCTTGGTCTGGTCGTTGGACACAAACGAAGTATACGAAGTTGCAATGGCTAACTTTTAACTAAACAAATCCCAAGGAAAAAGCTACTAGATGGATCTACTTATATAGGAGCAAGGGGTGGCGGTCAAGGAGGTGGAAGGACGTCCCAAGGCAGCCTAAAACTAAACCTAGATCGTAAAAGGCTCATGGGCCCAAGTGGAGGTGGTGCAACACCTTTGGACTTGTTATTTGACTCGGATTCTACTGCATCGTCAGTTTGTTTTGTCGATATCTCAATTCTCCGGATGAATTTGAAGGTGATTCCAATTGGGTTGGAAAGAGGACGAAATCTACTTTCCAACAAAAAAAAGAATCACCCAATTTGGAGTCCGTATGAAAAAGTTGTTGACGTTTTGAGTCGGGTATGTTTGTGTAGTCCGAATCTGAATTCAGAAGTGAGAGAGTTGGACTCTATCTTCTCTTGGCCCAAAAGTGACGTGAGAGGAATTTTTGAACAGAACCTAAACTTCTCCGTTTCCCTTATCTTCATATGTGGATTGTACAAATGTCCCATACATCTGCAATTAGACAAAACACAAAAGTGTGTGAATTATTTTTGTTCTGGATAACATAAATAGATTATTGAATAGTTTGCACTAGAAATCACTTGACAAATATGCATGTATGCAATATTTTTGGTCGTATCCAAGGTAGTCATGTCCTCATCTTGAAGTGCTCTCAGTTTTTTATATTGTTTTGTCGGCAGGTTTATATGAACTGGTGGCGACCTTTGATGCCCAGTGTATGCAATCCGCGGTCACGTTGCGCTTTATTATCACCGGTAGCGAACTTTGATTCCCAGTGGGTGTAATATGTCGTAATTTCGTTATTGTATAGTATAAGTTTATTCTTTTGTCGGTATGCTGTAATTTAGGCTGGAAGGTTCAGTGGATCTCAGTGTTGTCGGTCTTCAGGCCGGCCCGTTACCCATATGGGCCAAAACGTGGGCCTATAATCATCTTGGGCCATTAGCAGGTCTAAACCTATAGTAGTTTCCCGCCTTTAACAGGCCGAGTAAAGTTCTGGCCAGCTGGGCCAGAGAATACCATGGGCTTTTAACAGGCTAAAACCTAGATTGGGCTAGCATTGAGCCAAAAAATTCACGGGGCAATACATGCCGAAACTGCCTAAAGCCCATGTTGGGCCCAAATACGACGACCAGTTAATAGGCAAAATTATATTTTGAGCCTGTTTGGCCCAATAAAATTATGAGCTATAAGCAGGCCAATATCCACGTGGGCCATAGGCCCAAAAGTGGCACGGTCCATTATCAAATGGGCTGTAAGCAGTCGGAGTCAACGCGGATGTAATTAGGCCCAACTGTTACACGGGCCATTATCAGACGGGATGTAAGCAGCCGGAGTCAATGCGGGCTGTAATTATGCCCAACTGTTACACGAGCCATTAAGAGGCCGATAGGCGAGTTGGGCTGAAATTTATCCACGAAGACTATGGGCCGTTAAGAGGCCTAAAGTTACTTCGGAGAAAAAATAGCCCAATTTCTACATGGGCCGTTAAATGGCCTAAAGTTAAACCGGGGCGATAACATCCCAGATGCACCACGGGCCGCTAATAGGCCGAAACTATTATCGGGCCGAACTAGTAAACGGGCATTTAACAGGCTGAAATACAAACCTGTCTCAGAATGGGCCCAAAACAACAGTGGCCTGTTAACGTGCCTGACCCAATATGGGCCGTAATTTGGCCCAAAACATGGCAGGCTGTGAACAGGCTTGATCTGGTATGGGCCTCAATTTGACCCAAAACATGGTAAGCTATTAATGGGCCGACCCACGAGTGTCTAAAAAACATGGTGGGCCTTTAGCTGGGCCAGCCTTTTTACCTAAAATGGGCCACTGTTGGGCTGTGCCATGTGTCGAAATATCATAGGAGTCTTCCGTCCATTGTAGGAATGACATCTGTCCCAACGATTAGCTGACACGTGCATTATCTGGCGAGTTAGAATTTTACACGTGGAAGATCCCCATTGGTCGGGGCTGTGAACAGGTTATTGGATACAAACCGGAACCCGATAGCTTAACGGCGACCCGTTAGGGTGGATGCCACGTGTAGGTCACCCTTGACGAAAGCACTTCCATGACACACGATTTATCATCATGGAAGTGGACACTTTCGTGATGATAATTTTGGTTGTTGTTGCTCAATCCACTCGGCGAGGAAATCTGCGATTGCTTGAGATTTGATTGCCTTTTCTGCTTCGAACTTGACATACATAGGGAGAACTTCAATCGCCCACTTGGCCACTCGACCGGTTGCATCTCGATTGTTCAAAATTTTGGATAATGGAGCGTTGCTAATGACTGAAACCAAGTGGTCTATGAAGTAATGTGCAACTTTCTTCATGGTCAGATAAATTTCGTAGACAAGCTTCTAGTAATGCGGATATGTAAGTGCATCTAGTGCCACCCCTGGTTGGTTTTGGATTATTGATGACAAACCTAGTTGAGGGACTAATGTGTTTGTGAGAATTGCAGGATAACACAGGTAGAGGTCCCTCATTGATTCGGTTTTCCTACTAGAGATGACCCCTAAAAATGTATGAAGACATTGAGGTCAAAGGTGCTATATGAAGATATTCACATTGAAGACTATGACAAGAGAAGACATCGCATGAAGCATATGGAGCTCGACGGCTTAGATCTTTTGTAGTTCTTTTTCTTCTTTGTTGAGTCATAGGAACCACCGTACTGTTAAGTGGGGTCCAAGAGAACCAGTCAGAATGACTGAAGTGATGCTTAACCAAAACCTATGTCTTCGAGTGAAGACTATGAGAGCGAATCTTGTCCAGAGTTGGACAAGTCAGCTTTGCTTGTAGCCCAAGTAAAGTTGTCGTGTGAGTTTGAAATCTGACTGTTGGAACATGTGTCAGTTCCTTAGTGACCCAGGGTCATTCCGGACAAATCAGGTCGGGTTGCCTAGTGGCTATAAATAGCCCACCCCCTACAACCATAAATGGTTGGCTGCTCAGAGTTAGTGTACGGCTTTTGTCGTTTGAGAGCAACCCACCTCGAAGCCTTTGAGAGAGAATTCCTTGCGAGGATAAAGCCCTAACCACCCAGAGCCAAAGAGAATTAGGCATCACTTAAGTCTTCTTGTCTGTGTGATCTCAAGACTTATTGCACTTGAGGACTGTGAATCCTCCAGCCGGTTAGGCGTCGCGTTCTGAGCATCCAAGAGACATTGTGGATGGCCGGTGAACGAAGTCTGTGAAGGTTTGTGAGTCTACCTTGAAGACCAACCAGAGTGATTGGGCGAGGTCTGTGTCACCTTAGCTCAAGGGGAATACGGTGAGGACTGGGTGTCCTGAGCTGCGTGTTCAGGACTGGGTGTCCGGGACTGTGTGTCCTCAGGTTTACATACCTAGCCGCCCTAACCAGACGTACAGTTGTCACAGCAACTGGAACTGGTCCAACAAATCATTTTCTTCAACGTGTCACTGGTTTAATCCTTTCCTTCCCTTTACTTACTGTTGGTCCTTGTGAAGTCATTGTATGATTGCACTATCTTTTATCTTCACTGAGTGACTGCGTGTTCTGTGTGGCTTCATAATATCTTCCTACCTGATCCTTAGTACATTGCTGCTATTAGTCATTGTGCTTTCACTCCATTGAATACTTGACTATGGTTTGCCTAGTGTAGTCTACCTTCCGCTGCATGGTAATAGGTTTATTTCTATCATTTGTCTTCATAACTTCCACGTTTTGAAGACTTTCATAAAAATCACCTATTCACCCCCCTCTAGTCGATATAAAGCACTTTCAATTGATATCAGAGAAAGGTACCCCCTTGTTCTATGTGATTCGGTTTAACCACCTGGAGTTTTAGCTATGTTGACTGCAGGGATAATCAAAGTCTCCGCTGCGTGCCCCGTCTTCGATGGAACTGAATATCCCTACTGGACGAATAAGATGCGCATGCATCTTGAAGCCATTGACGTCGACCTATGGTATGTCGTCAAGAATGGCGTTCCCAAAGCTGGAGAAGGTGTCACTGCTGCTGACGGCAAGAAGTTCGTTCAACTGGACTCTACTGCCAAGAATATCATCTCTGGTCATCTGACCAAAGGACAGTATGGCCGTGTGAGTGCTTTGGAAACATCTAAGCTAGTCTGGGAGTGGCTCTCCAAGGTCAATGAAGGCGTCTCAACCCAGAGAGATCAGAGAATCAGTGTCCTTCGCAACCTCTTCAACCGCTTCAAGAGAAATGACAATGAGAATGTCCAGCTCACGTTTGATCGACTCACTGACATCACGAATGAGCTTTAAGCCCTTGGCGCTACTGAGATCACCAAGCATGAAGTCGTCAAGACACTACTGAGATCACTTGACAGTTCGTTTGACACCCTAGCCCTGATGATTCAAGAACATCCTGATTTCAAGACACTCGATCCGTCTGACATACTTGAGAGGCTCAACACACATGAGTTTCAGCTTTCTGAGAAAAGAGATATCCACGGTACAAACTATGGGCGAACTCGTGCCTTGAAGGCAAAAGCTGTCTCCTCATCTGAAGAAGAATCTGACTGTAGGTTGGATGATCCTGAAGACATTGGAAGGGAACTTGCTATGCTTGTGAAGAAGTTCCAAAAATTCACCAAGAAGAAAGGTTTCAGAAAGTCTTCCCGATCAAGCTCAAGGAATGATGAAGCTTCTGCTCATGACTACAAGAAGAAAACATGTCACAAGTGCAAGAAACCTGGCCACTTCATCTCTGAGTGTCCGCAGTGGGACAATGAGAACAAAAAGAAGAAGAAGAGCAAGGAATATGACTCTGACGACAAGAAGAAGAAATACTCAAAGTCTTCTTCCAAGTCTTCCTCAAAGTCTTCTTCCAAGTCTTCCTCAAAGTCTTCATCACACAAGAAGAGCTCATCTGGCAAGACACATGCGTTTGTTGGCAAGGAAATGGATTCAGAGGAGGAGTTCGCTTCTGAGGAGGCGGAGGTGGAGTCTGAGGAGGAGTCTGATTCTGGCGTCGCAAGTCTGGCTACAGCATATGTTGCCAAGTCCATCTTCAACACTGAAGACAATGACTTCATCACCGACACCGATGCAAATGACAAGGACTACTCTGCTCCTACCTACTGCTTCATGGCACGCGGTGCCAAGGTAAACACACGCACTACTCACTATCAAACATCTAGTGACGATGACTCTGATTGTGGTTCAAAACCCAGCTACAAAACACTTGCTAAAATTGCAACTGAACAACAGAAAGCTATGGAACATATTCAAAAACTGTTAGACAGAAGCGATGATCTGTTAGGTGCTGAAATGACTCGATCTGAGTCCTTAATTGAAGACATAAAAAATCTTCACGTTAAGTATGAGGAACTTGAAATTCGTCATGAAACGCTCTCAACAACTCATGAAAAGCTTTCCTATGATTATCTTCAAAGGAAGCAAGATCTTGAGAAATTGAGAGCGGCTCATGAAGATCTTCAAAAGGAAAACAAGTCACTTCGCGCCGAACAGATCAGGTCCGCTCAGGAAGGATTTGAACCACCGTGTCTTAAATGCATTGAGCGTGATAATGCTACTACTGTTGCTGAATGTTCTACTACTTCTACTTTTGCAATATCTTCAACTGTTGATGTGGGAACTAACCCCTCTGCTGAGGATTCCACTGCTATTGCTGATGAGAATGCTAGGTTGAAGACATTGCTTGAAACAGGGATGTACAAAAGTCTTAAAGGGCATCAGACACTATGTGATGTCCTCAGAAAGCAGATCTTGAACCGAAACCCAAGGAAAGAGGGTGTTGGGTTCGTAAGGAAAATGGATGCTGATGGCTCTTACTGGAAACCTGAGCAGTACCCCAAAACCACATGGGTTGCTGCAAAGGAATCTTTAGCAGATCTATCCAATCTATCTGGCTTCACTTGTGCAAACCCCATTGTCATTGATGAATCCTTTGATGCAAACTATAAACTGTTTAAGAATCAGAATGGTGAAGTGTTTGCCAGGTACATTGGTACTAACTGCAGGAATGGACCGCCTATGAAGAAGATCTGGGTTCCAAAAAAGTGTCGGGAGAATCTTCCTGTGAATGTCATCATGACACCACACGTGAAGAAGACAAACCTCAGACCACAGGCTTCATACGGTCCAAAGGCTTCATACAGACAGAGGACTCACCTGAGTCGCACTAACACAAATGTTTTGCAGGGAAACCATACTCAGGCCTATGAATATGAGCGCGGTTCATCAAACCGCCATGTTCATAAGACCAAGAACTATTCTGCTTATTCTTATGAGTACTATTGTCCGCCTGTAAGACTTTTTGCTAGGGCTCCAAAGCCAAAGTTCTCAGACGCTGCACTTAGACTTATTGCTTCTATGCCACCCTTGAAGATGTGGGTGGCTAAGAAAGCTTAACTCTCTTTTGCAGGGAAAGGTCTCCAGCAGAAAACCAAAATCGTCTGACGCTATTGCTGGGGACCTTAAATCTTGTAGGGCGCAAGATCAAATGCCCGAATGGTCTTACTATGTACTTCGTTCCTGAATCGCTTGCTACTCTCCCCATTAGTCCTAATCTGGATCTAAGCTTTCATAACCCATTGGTTCATCAAATGTTTTTGCTTCACAATTCTCTTCGTGAAGCCTATCCCCCTAACTGCACTGTAGGGTACGACACCAGCGTCTTCAGAATGGATTATTGATAGTGGGTGTACCAATCACATGACTGGCAAAAGAAGCCTTCTTATGGACTCAACCTTACGTCCATCCGACAAGAGTCACATCACATCTGCTGACACTGGTAAAAGTAAGGTATTGGGCCTAGGTAAAGTTGCAATCTCAAAGGATCAACACATGGATAAAGTCATGTTTGTTGAATCCCTTGGCTTCAACTTAATGTCTGTCTCAATGCTTTGCGATTTGAACATGATTGTAATATTTGGAAAATATCGCTGCCTTGTACTAATGGAATCTGACAAGTCTCTAGTGTTTGAAGGGTACCGGAAAGATGATTTGTACATGGTAGATTTCTCGGCAGGACCACAACTTGCCGTATGTCTTCTAGCAAAAGCTTCAGAATGCTGGCTCTGGCATCGGAGGCTAGGGCATGCTGGCATGAGGAACCTCCACACCCTTGCAAAGAAGAAGTATGTCATAGGCATCGAGGGCGTTAAGTTCAAGAAAGATCACTTATGCGGTGCCTATGAAGCAGGAAAGATGACGAGGGCCAAACATCCCTCGAAGACAATCATGACAACTACTCGACCCTTCGAACTGCTCCACAAGGACCTTTTTGGTCCCACTCATTACTCAACTCTTACTACTACTGCTTGTCTCTATGGCTTTGTCATTGTTGATGATTATTCTAGATATACTTGGGTGCACATAATCCTCTACAAGACTGAAGTGCAGGATGTCTTCAGACGCTTCGCCAATCGAGCAATGAACAACTATGGTGCCAAGATAAAGCACATCAGAAGTGACAATGGCACTGAATTCAAGAACACCGGCCTTGATACATATATTGATACCTTGGGCATCACACATGAATTCTCAGCCCCGTACACGCCACAGCAGAATGGCGTCGTTGAACGCAAGAACAGAACACTCATTGAGATGGCTCGAACGATGCTTGATGAATACAAGACTCCAAGAAAATTCTGGCCTGAAGCCATTGATACTGCATGCCATACAATCAATCGTGTTTATCTTCACAAGCTTCTGAACAAGACATCTTATGAGCTCCTTACTGGCAAGAAGCCAAATGTCAGTTACTTCAGAGTATTTGGCGCCAAGTGCTGGATCAAGGATCCACATCACACTTCAAAATTTGCACCAAAGGCACATGAGGGTTTTATGGTTGGATATGGAAAGGATTCACACTCCTACAGAGTCTTCAATCTCTTTCATTACAAAGTGGTTGAAACAGTGGATGTGCGGTTTGATGAGACTAACGGTTCACAAAGAGAGCACCTCCCAAATGTGCTAGATGAAGTTCCATCTAGCAAATCAATCAAGCTTATGGGAACCGGAGAAATCATACCCTCTGAAGCTCAACCTGAAGAGGAACTTATCATCTCCCACCTGATCAACCTGAAGAAAATGCTCAGCCTGAAGAGAATCCCACTAACAATGACAATGACCAGCAAGAGAAAAACCTTCGCCCTGTACATCCTCGTGTTGCCAATGAAGTGCAGATTGAGAGAATAATTGACAGCATCAATGCACCCGGTCCGCTCACTCGATCAAGGGCAACTCAGCTAGCAAATTTCTGTGGGCACTTTGCATTCGTCTCAATAACAGAACCCAAGAAAGTTGAAGAAGCCTTCATGGAACCTGAATGGATTCAAGCTATGCAAGAAGAGCTTCAACAGTTTGAGCTGAATAATGTATGGGAACTGGTTAAGCGTCCTGATCCTCGGAAGCACAACATAATAGGCACCAAATGGATATACCGCAACAAGCAAGATGAGCATGGTCAAGTTGTCAAAAACAAAGCTCGTCTCGTTGCTCAAGGATATACTCAAGTGGAAGGCATTGACTTCGATGAAACATTTGCTCCTGTGGCTAGACTTGAAGCCATACGCATACTACTGGCCTATGCAAATCATCATAATATACTTCTATATCAAATGGATGTGAAGAGCGCCTTTCTCAATGGCAAGATTGAAGAAGAAGTATATGTTGCACAACTGCCTCGCTTTGAAGATCCAAAACATCCTGACATGGTATACAAGCTCAACAAGGCACTGTATGGCCTCAAACAAGCCCCTCAGGCCTGGTATGACACACTCAAACACTTCCTGAAGAGCAAAGGCTTCATACCTGGTTCCCTCGACCCCACTCTCTTCACGAAGACATCATGGTGAACTGTTTGTGTGCCAAATATATGTGGATGACATTATTTTCGGCTGCACCAATCAGAAGTACAGTGAAGAGTTTGGATATATGATGCAAGAGCAATATCAGATGTCCATGATGGGAGAGCTGAAGTTCTTCCTCGGTCTTCAAATACGACAGCAACGCAACGACATCTTCATATCTCAAGAGAAGTATCTCAAAGATTGCCTGAAGAACTTCGGTATGCAAGACTGCAAAGGCTTCACGACGCCAATGCCAGCCAAGCATCATCTGGGTCCTGACGACAATGGTAAAGAGTTTGACCAAAAGGTATATCGCTCCATGATTGGTTATTTGCTTTATCTATGTGCATCTAGGCCAGATATTATGCTTAGTGTTTGCATGTGTGCTCGATTTCAAGCGGCACCAAAGGAGTCGCATCACTTAGCTGTGAAGCGAATTCTTCGATATTTGGCTCACACCCCAACTCTAGGATTATGGTATCCAAAGGGCTCAGAGTTTGATCTGGTTGGATTCTCGGATGCTGATTATGCTGGTGACAAAGTGGATCACAAGTCTACATCAGGCACATGTCACTTTCTGGGACGATCACTTGTATGTTGGTCTTCGAAGAAGCAGAACTGTGTATCTCTCTCCACTGCTGAATCTGAATACATTGCTGCTGGATCTTGCTGCGCTCAGCTTCTATGGATGAAGCAAACACTCAAGGACTATGGCATTCATCTGAAGCAAGTGCCACTCTACCGCGACAACGAAAGCGCCATCAAGATTGCCAACAACCCAGTTCAACACTCGAAGACAAAGCACATTGAAATTCGTCATCACTTTCTCAGAGATCATGTTGTGAAGGAAGATATTGATATCATACACGTCAACACTGAAGAGCAATTGGAAGATATCTTCACCAAGCCCTTGGATGAGAAGAGATTTTGCAAGTTACGGTGTGAGCTAAATATCTTGGAATCCTCAAATGTCCTGTGATCAGGCACACATCCTAACACTTATGCATATTGATGACTTAGATGTGCAACACACGAAGTAAAGTATATCTTCAATCAATGAAGACATACATTCTAAGTGTGAATACATTAATATGGAATTTGACTTCGGAATGCCACGATAATTGTGCGCCGTGTCTGGGTCTAATACTTCCTATACGGTGGGTAACGCCACCACCAAAATGTTCTGTTTGAAGTGTTTCACTCATGGCGTTACATTTTCTATGTCCTCACATTTGGGTTGGCTTCAATTTCAACATGTCTTCATGATTATCTTCACTATGTTGATTATATATATATATACTAGTGTTCTATCCTCTACAACATTCACTTATAGCTATGTCTTCATGTTGAATCTTTTGAACTAAGTGAATGTGATCGGACTCTAACCTCTCTATGCTTTCTATCTCAAACTCTATCTCTCCAAATCATATGCATTCTATTGAAACCGTCGAATGTCTTCTCTGCGTCCTTGTCAGCAGAAGATATAGAGACAAACATTAAGTCCATTTTCAATGCTCATTCCTCCACCTGAAACCCAGAGAAGTGGGAACGACCACCCGACAATCCAGTCGTGCGTGGGACGTGGAACAACCCCCGATATGCTGCATGATGGCCACGTGTTCCTCAGATGTGAATCGCCGGGGGCACCTGTGTAATAACGCAGTGCCGCCCCTGTACCTATAAATACACACCTCACAGCAGTCATTATCCCTTCTTCCACTCTGACACGAACCCTAGCGCCACTGCTAGCCCTCGACGACGCCGGCGACGAAGCGCTTCGCTGCCGCAACCTCTCCGACGCCGTCTTCACGCCGACCACGACATTGTCTTCTCCGCCGTCGCTGTAGGTGTCCTCCGTCGCCAAGTTAGGGCACGGATGATTGAACTGCTCGGCCTCCTCTTCCACTCCGTCTAGCAGTTCTTCGTGTGGTAAATAAAACTTCCTTTTTACGGCCCCTTTGATCCTATAGCTTTATCACTTTCTACCACAAGCAGTTTCTGTTCACACAAATTGGATCTCTTTCATACTGCATCTCATAACATGCCTAGTATATTCACTTATGCTTCACAAAGTAGTTAGATTCCTCACTTGTACTGATCCGTGGATTCGTACAAATCTGGAACCAACACCTTATCTATGAGTGAATATCTTCGCACGATGAGGTCAATGTCTTCTAAACTGATTTATCTTCAAATCTTCTGAGAATGCATATGACCTCTTCCCCTTCCCTCGCACCTTAATGTTGTCACAGGTACAAGTCCGTGGGAGAATACCTTGGTTCTCATAGTCTACATTCATTTGCAGAATTCTTACAGCATCACATAAATTCTCCCGAAGCCAGTTCCTGTTTATCCAGCAAGCGAAAACCATTGAAGCCTTTGAACGTATTGAAGCCTTTCAGTTTAAAGTTCATGGCTTCAGAGAAATCAGCAAGGAAGGGTGGCAGAAAGCGTCGAGGAGAAACATCAAGAGATCTACCCGATGACCTCTCAGAGCTGTACAAGACAGATCCTGAAGAGGATTACAATCAGCGCAAGACACGAATCCAATGGATTCGACGCTATTGGGCAGAACAGTGGTTCAAGTACAGATTTGTGACAAAGGAATATGCTGAAATGAATGCCATCAAGCGACCATGGGGAGACATCCTCTAGAAAAATCTTCAACCCAGGACCAGAGATGAAGCCATTGAACAAGGCTTCTATCCCTGCATGGTCCGTGGACCACAGCCTGCGGATGCTGACCCATCGTCCCTGCTATGGTGTCGTGACGACAATCTGTTTAAGCGCAACTTCCAGTTTGCCCAGAACTCAGTGAAGCAGAATAAGAAGTCTTTGGGATTAGATTTCAACCCTGGTCCCTCCGCTCCCCGCGCCGATGGAACTCGTGAAGCTGAACCCAATCTTCTTGGGCCCTTCTACAACTTGGAAGGTCTCATCACTCACATCGTGGTTCAAGGGACAACCGTGAATGAGCCTGCAGATGACGCTGAATCAGATGAAGCGCCTGCAGCGCCGAAGCCAAAGAAGTTGAAGCAGCCAAAAGCTTCAAAGCCGGCCTCTACACCAAAAATCTCACGGGAAAGCCACTGGCAACACCTCCTGAAGACAATGTGCAGTCTAAAGATTTGTCACGCATCTCCAAGCCCCAGAAGGTCAAGATGCCTCTGCCACACACCGGCCAAGAGCTGACAGTTTCTTCCATTCTGCGCAACGATGCCATAGATCTGTCAGGTGATGAAGATCATGCAGATGACACTCTTGAGCAACTCATCAAGAGCAAAGAAGAAGCAAAAATCTTCAATGATCTGCCTCTCTTTGACGTGACAATCATCCACAACTTCATTGATGAGTGGTTTGACACGCCAAACATCAGCTTCGAAGATCTGCAATTACCCATTGGCCTCAGTGTCGCCTTTCATGGCGCCATTGCTTCCGAGCTAGCTCTCACTCAGCGCATCGTCGAACTGAAGCAAAATATTGACTATGAAAAGGCTCAGTTCAAGAAGCATATGGCCAAGCTCAGTGTGCAAGAGGTGAAAAACTTCAAGATTATGCTGCACGAGCTCAAAGAAGCCTTTCTCAAGAAACGCGCAGAAGCTCAGGGTTCTCGGGAGCGCATGAAGAGCCTGGCTGACAAGTGTGTGCAAGGCTACAACAAGGCTGAGAAGCGCAAGGCCCTTGGGCGTCCAGGCATTGATCCCAGAATGGCTGCTAAGCAGAAGAAGAAGCCCATTGTGGCTGAACCTCTCGCACCAAGGCAGGAAGCAGATCCCATTGTCTTCCCAACTAGCATGACTGGCTCGAAGCCAAAGGCCCGGTCAACCGCTTTAGAGCTGAAGAAGACGAGGACTGCTGAGGCTGAAGCCAGGAAGAGGAAACATCCTGAAGCCTCTCCTACTGCCCCCTCCAAGAAGAAGAGGAAGACCAAGAAAGAACGGGCTGCTCCCACAGAGCCTTTGATTGTTGAACCCATTTCCGTGGTTCGTCCTGACGCTGAATGCCAACTGAAAATCCATGAGCCTGCTTTCACAGAGGCTCATGAAGCTGAAGACTTTCCAGCAGTTGATCCCATCGCTGCTGAAGACATTGGTCACCATGACCATGTTGAAGATGATGCAGTCCTTCCTCAGCTCGAGCACCAACATGTATCATCGCCTGTGCTAACGCACAACGAACTCATCAGCATTGGTCGTCCTCTGACGCCAATTGCTCAGGATGCTTCATGGGCTGATCGCCCACAAGAGGAAGAAGACTTTGAGGCCTAGCCAACACCAAATCCACAGGCGTCGCCTGTGTTGCGCAGGCTTCGCAAAGGACCAAGGCCTCCAGTCTCTGTGTCTGAAGCTGAAGCTGCTGAAGACATTCCGGCTGCATCAGCCGATGAAGAAGAAGCCCCACAAGCTGCTACTCCCCTGTCCCACCAAGAAGCGGTTCTCGAGGAGAACGTGACTGTGACCGACCTCCAGCTCGTCAAGTGGAGGTTGAAAATCTTGAGGCTGCCACCACCAACACCACTGAAGCCACTGACGCTGTCATGGCTGAAGCTAATGTGGAGCCTTCACCAACCCAAGCACCAGAAGTCAGCGAAGCCACTGATCCCACTGCTTCTGTTCCTGCGCCTACTGCCGGTCCTCAGTTCGACTATCATGTTGAGCACAGGCCTCAGGTACAGAAGCCAATCCCAAGATTGCCCAGGTTCCCAGGTCCTGCATCAGCACCTGGATCCTTCAATATCAATGGCTTCAGAGCAGACAACACATTCTTCAATAGCTCCAGGAACCCCTACTCAAGGGAAAGAATATCATCTGATCGGTTCTGGAGCTATCCGCAGCGAAGCTATTACTCCTGCATTCTATACAATCAAGGTCGCATCTTCCCACACAAGCGTCTTGACATTGAAGCAATAGCTGGTCTGCCCTGTCTGGAAGAAGCTCTGGAGTGCTTCAAAGAGGTTGGATTGCTGCCATTCGTCACTAACCAAGAGCATTGGAATGAAGAGTTGCTGCTCCAATTCTATGCCACACTTCACATCCACGGGTATAACAGAGATCCGAAGACTTGGGTCCTGGAGTGGATGACAGGAAATGTTCATCACGAAGCCAAAGCCTTTGACATCATTGAGCTCACTGGTCTACCCACTCCTGGTGATCTCTACGAATCTGGCTGTCAACTTCACAGTGAAGCTGTGGAGAGCATCTTTCAGAAGCCTGAACCTAACATGAGTCAGATGCTCAGTATGATGAAGCCATTGCCCCAAGATGCTGCATATCCCAAAGAGTTCTTTGTTGAAGACCTAGAGTATCTGCCAAGGACTATTTATCACATCATAAGGCGAACTCTCTGGCCCATCAAAGGGCACTCTCCACATGCCAAGCTGGAAGGTGCAATGAAGACTTTGGTCTTCTATATTCTTCATGGCAAATGCTTCAATGCACAGGACTTCTTCATTCGCCAACTTGCTACATCAGGCTTTGATCTATTTGGCTTGAAGTTCTATGCCCCATGGGTAATGCGGCTGATCAAACTTCACTCCGCTATCTCATATCAGCCATCTGCTCGCAATCATCGGATCTTTCCGCCTGATGTGGATATGTCTATTGAAGCCATCTATTCTGAGCCTGCCAAGGAACCTCTAAGTCTTCAGAATGCAGAGCATCAAAGTTTTTCTCAGAACATTGAAGGAGTTGAAGCAGTCACTCGTGTGTATCCTTTGGCTGGCACTACACGTGCACCGCATCCTGCTCTCACTGAAGCCACTGATAGCACCATTGCCCAACGACCCAAGAAGTGCACTCGTGTTTTCAATGACCGAGAGCTTCTTGTGGCTCTTCATCAGAAACAGGATAGGCATCATGACTGGCTGAAGCATTAAATGCAAAGCCTCTTGGTGGATGTTTATCGCATTCGCAATCTTGCCACCAAGAATGCCTTTGTTGCCCATGAAACCTCTCGACGCACATGGAAAGGGCTGACGCTGATGTGTTCTGAAGATGATCTTCAAGAGGATGGCTTCTCTGAGCGCTTCAAGTTTGACTCCACACCTCCTCGAAGGGCAGTGCTGCGACAAACTCCATCTCTTGAAGACTCTGAGTTCTCTTCCTCTGCTGCAACTGTGGATGCGAGAGTGATCGAGGATGAAGATGATGCTACTTCACCGCCACCTCCTTCAGCATGCTTCGACATTGCTCCAAGTTCTTCTGCACCGCCGCACACCACCGACGACCCTGCTGCTTCACCTACTCTTCATGGGAACGAGTAGATGCTCTATGTCTTCAAACCTTTTTGGTCCTTACTGATAAAAGCGGGAGAAGCATATGAGTTTGATAGTCTTCAAGCGGGTCCATATGGGCGGGTGCTTCATATTTTGCTTCGTGTTTACAACTCTCGTTTTGATACATTTGGTTCTTTGAGTTGTAACACTTAAACTCGATGGTCGTATGCTACTCATTTGCCATTTTGTGATGCGATGATAAATTCCTCATGTGCGACGATAAATTCTGCACTTAGATCATTTTGCAGACGTCCATTTTCCATTATGCATGTCATTATCTTCACATACCTTCACATGCATAGTGGATTGTCATCATAAGTTGAAGAGGATCTCCACAAGCACAACCTGCCATGTGCATTTGCATTCCAAAAGCAAATTACTTATATGCACATCTTCAGGGGGAGCCCTTGCAACTTATGAAGACAATTCCTTATCCTTTACAATTTCACATATTATATTCCCCATTGAAAACTTCAACTAGTTTGTCATCAATCACGAAAAAGGGGGAGATTGTAAGTGCATCTAGTGCCACCCCTAGTTGGTTTTGGAGTATTGATGACAAACCTAGTTGAGGGACTAATGTGTTTGTGAGAATTGCAGGATAACACAGGTAGAAGTCCCTCATTGATTCGGTTTTCCTACCAGAGATGACCCCTAAAAATGTATGAAGACATTGAGGTCAAAGGTGGTATATGAAGATATTCACATTGAAGACTATGACAAGAGAAGACATCGCATGAAGCATATGGAGCTCGACGACTTAGATCTTTCGTAGTTCTTTTTCTTCTTTGTTGAGTCATAGGAACCACCGTACTATTAAGTGGGGTCCAAGAGAACCAGTCAGAATGACTGAAGTGATGCTTAACCAAAACCTATGTCTTCGAGTGAAGACTATGAGAGAGAATCTTGTCCAGAGTCGGACAAGTCAGCTTTGCTTGTAGCCCAAGTAAAGTTGCCGTGTGAGTTTGAAATATGACCGTTGGAACACATGTCAGTTCCTTAGTGACCCAGGGTCATTCCGGACAAATCAGGTCGGGTTGCCTAGTGGCTATAAATAGCCCACACCTACAACCATAAATGGTTGGCTGCTCAGAGTTAGTGTACGGCTTTTGTCATTTGAGAGCAACCCACCTCGAAGCCTTTGAGAGAGAATTCCTTGCGAGGATAAAGCCCTAACCACCTAGAGCCAAAGAGAATTAGGCATCACTTAAGTCTTCTTGTCTGTGTGATCTGAAGACTTATTGCACTTGAGGACTGTGAATCCTCTAGCCGGTTAGGCGTCGCGTTCTGAGCATCCAAGAGACATTGTGGATCGCCGGTGAACAAAGTCTGTGAAGGTTTGTGAGTCTACCTTGAAGACTTACCAGAGTGATTGGGCGAGGTCTGTGTCACCTTACCTCAAGGGGAATACGGTGAGGACTGGGTGTCCTGAGCTGCGTGTTCAGGACTGGGTGTCCGGGACTATGTGTCCTCAGGTTTAAATACCTAGCCGCCCTAACCAGACGTACAGTTGTCACAGCAACTGGAACTGGTCCAACAAATCATTGTCTTCAACGTGTCACTGGTTTCATCCTTTCCTTCCCTTTACTTACTGTTGGTCCTTGTGAAGTCATTGTATGATTGCACTATCTTTTATCTTCACTGAGTGACTGCGTGTTCTGTGTGGCTTCATAATATCTTCCGACCAGATCCTTACTACATTGCTGCTATTAGTCATTGTGCTTTCACTCCATTGAATACTTGACTATGGTTTGCCTAGTGTAGTCTACCTTCCGCTGCATGGTAATAGGTTTATTTCTATCGTTTGTCTTCATAACTTCCATGTTTTGAAGACTTTCATAAAAATCGCCTATTCACCCCCCCTCTAGTCGATATAACGCACTTTCAGGATACCTTTGCTTGGACGGAGTTAAGACTTCAGAAATGTAATACGTTGGGCATTGAACATTGTTGGCTTTGCCTTCTTCCTCCCGCTTGACTGTGAGCACTCTCCTCATAACCTTTCCAATGGCTACAATATACAACAATAGAGGCTCTTTGTTGACTGGGGCAGCAAGCACCGGCTGGGTGGAAAGCAGGGCTTTGAGCTCTACAAATGTTGCTTTAGCTTCAGGAGTCCCACTCGAATATATCTGTTTTTTTCATCAGTCGGTTAGGAGGCAATGCCTACTCACCGAGATGGGAAATGAATCGACTTAATGCAGCCCAACAACCAGTAAGCTTCTGAAAATCATGCACACACATAGGGCGTTTCATTCGGAGAATTGCTCTGATCTTTTCTGGGTTTGCGTCGATCCCTCGTTCTGAAAGGAGAAAACCGTGTAACTTTCCTCCTAGGACTACTGCGAATGTGCATTTCTACAGACTGAGCTTGATGGTATATCTTCTGAGGTTGGCAAAGGTTTCAGCGAGGTTAGTCAGTAGGTCAGAACCTTTGCGTGACTTCATCACAATATCATCCATGTATGCTTCTACGTTCCGACTGATCTGAGTGAGCAGGCACTTCTGAATCATACGCATGAACGTGCCTCCAGCATTCCTGAGACCAAAAGGCATGGTGACATAGCAAAAACACCCGAATGGGGTGATGAAGGCCGTTTTTATTTCATCGAGTCCATACAGTCGGATCTGATGGTACCCGGAATATGCATCCAAAAAGGACAGATGCTCACACCCTTAAAGGCATAGACTGCTTGGTGTTCTGACACATTCTCCACCACATGGTGAAGGGTAGTCTATCTCTGGATGAAATCTCTCAAAGTTTCATTCGGCTTCTGAAAACAGTGTTGCAGCTCGGTCAGCCCAGTAGGTCTCTTGCAAGTGCCCTCGAACGTCTTGACAAACACTCGGGCTAAATCTTCCCAACAAAAAATACTCCCAAGGGCCAACTGATTCAACTAGGCTCTGGCTGAGCCCTCAAGCATCAGCGGGAGGTGCTTCATGGCTACATCATCGTTGCCTCCACCAATCTGCGCTGCCACTCAGTAATCTTCTAACCAAGTATCTGGCTTCGACTCACCGGTGAACTTGCTGACACCAGTAGCCAGTTTGAAGTTGGGCGGGATTTCAGTGGCTCGGATGGCCCTACTGAAACACTCGGGCCCTGAAACAATTGCTCTGTTGCCAGTCGGACGATCTCTGTCCTTACCCTATCTTTGTGCTCTGCCTCTGTCAACCAAATCCTGTACCAGAATTGACCTTGCATCAAATCCAGGCTCTATGGGTTGATTCTCGCTCTCCGCTCTTTGCCATACAGGCGCCTGCCATCGTACCGCCAGGGCGTGTATGACCCGCCCCTCGGAGGAGGCGTAGGCACTCGACAGCGGTCATCACAAGGATCAAACTACCCGTAGCCCCGACCAAGGTACTGATCTTGGCGGTAACCACGATCTTCACACCGCAGAGGCGATCTCAGGCTATGTGCCGACTGAACTATGTCTGCAACCACAGATATGCTATGGACTCTGTCGTGCGACTAAGAAACAGCCGAGTTCTGTTCACCTGCTCGGATCTGCAGCAAACCTCTACCAACTTATGAAATAGACGGCTGAATTGACTCTGCTATGCGTGCTACTGCTGCAAGATTTTTGACCAGAGTGCAATATACCTGAGGTTCAGGCAGAAACAGTTGTCGTGGCCGTCGACTGGATCCAGGGATCTGCTGACGGGCGCATTCGTCGAGTTATTGCTGGAGGTTCTCCAAACGCGTACGCTCAGTCAAGGTGGCTAAGCACGTAGCCTCGAAATACCAAGCCTCGGAGGTCTCCCCAATGATGGGGGTCTGGAGCGCCTGGATATTGCGGCGATGCAACTCCCCTCTCTGCTTTGGAGTGTGGGCTTGGGGATAATATTCGTCGTGATCGCGCGACGGGTCATCACCACCGTGACGGAACCCCGGCGGGCTGTGATGGGAGTTAACCATGAGTACTTCCGCCGTAGGGTCTTTACTCCCGCACCTGGAAAGAGTGTCCGAGGAACCAGTCGACAGATCGAATGGCCCGTAGAGAGATTCGTCGGGCTCGATTGCCGCGACTTGAGGGGTGGTTGACTGGCGAGCCACCGTATGCCTCACCCACCGCTGGAGCCGCGATTGACCAGATCGTTTGTGACGGCGAACAACAAGGAGCGAGGATGCCGCGGGATCCAACCGATAATGGGTCGATGGCTTCCGCAAAAGGACGCCACAGGCACTCGTGCGGAAGTGCGCCGCCCGTGGATGGGAAGGGCCCTGACGTCCAGGGGGGCTTCTTGGAGCCAGGCGGAGTTGTCGACTATGAAGATGAGCGCAACGAGACGGATCTTGTGGCCCAAAGCCAAACCACCGCCCAAAACCATGTTGACAGAGAACAGAATTCACAACCTCACCGGAAGTTGCTCAGACGCATGCCCCAAGGTGGGCGCCAACTGTCATGGGAACGAGTCTGATAGTAAGAGTAGGGGTATGTAGGAGGAGGCAGGATCCTAGCTACGGCGAGGTTGTACGTAGGAGGAGTTCAGGCCCCTCTCGGAGGAGGTAAAAGCCCTACGTCTCGGTGCCGCTGAGGCTGGTCGACTGGATATGTGTGAAAGTTACAGGGGGTGCGAACCCTTGTGCCAGAGGAGGGGGTAGCTTATATAGAGTGCGCTACGCCCCTCCAGCCCTCGGTTACACATGGTTCAATGTGAGTTAAGATAGGGGCATTACTGGTAACGCCTGCTATTAATGATCTTTATGACTACAGAGTGAATGCCTGATCGTTGCCATCCTGGGGTGACTGTAGGCCTTCTATGCTCCGAGTGATTCTTTTGTATGGTCAAGTGTAATGATTATGTCGAGTGGAATTGGGATATCCGAGTGGAATCTGCCGTCGAGTGGATTACACTTCAGGGTGATTTCAGTCAGTATCTTCTGTCGAACTTTGTATGTCTTTGACTCTAGGGCAGTCTCCTTGGGTATGGTGTCTAGGTCAGGCCTACGACCCTACCCTAGGTACATGTCATCGTCAATCTTCACCCTGACCAAAATAGCAAAGAGTTGCCCCTCAACCTATTGCACCTACCGAAAATATATATTGTGAAATTCCATTGGGTATGATGGAGAAACTTCTAGCTAATCCTTATACATAAGATGGAACATTACATCCTGATATGCATCTAATCTATGTGGATGAAGTTTATGGATTATTTTGGATTGTAGGTTTGCTCGAGGATGAAGTCAAGAAGAAGGTCTTCCCTTATCTTTGAAGGAGAAGGCATTGACATGGTATAGGCTATGCGAAGATATTGGGACATGGAACTACAATCGACTGAAATTGGAATTTCTTCAGAAGTTTTATCCTATGCATCTAGTGCATCATGATTGGAATTATATTTATAATTTTTGGCCTCATGAAGGAGAAAGTATCGCTCAAGCTTGGGAGGCTTAAGTCAATGCTATATTCATACCCCAATCATGAGCTCTCAAAAGAAATTATTATTTGGAACTTTTATGCTCAGCTTTCTCGTAATACTCAATCCATGCTCGATACTTCTTGTACTGGTTCTTTTATGAAGAAGACTATTGTAACACCCCGTTTGTAACATGCCATATTTGTATTCCAACTCTTGCCATTTTTGGCACTAAGTTATGTTATTTCCTCGTTGTCGCGTTTTTGTCTTCATGTTGTTTTGTCTTTGTCATGCATTTCATATCATGTCATCATGTGCATCGCATTTGCATATGTGTTTGTCTCATGCATCCAAGCATTTTCCCCGTTGTCCGTTTTGCATTCCGGCGCTCCTATGTCCTCTAGTGTCCCTTTCTACCTCTTTTCATGTGCGGGTGTTAAACGTTTTCGGTTTGGACCAAGACTTGTCATGCGGCCTCGGTTTACTACCGGTAGACCGCCTGTCAAGTTTCGTGCCATTTGGACTTCGTTTGATACTCCAACGGTTAACCGAGGAGCCGAGAAGGCCTCGTGTGTGTTGCAGCCCAACACCCTTCCAAAGTGTCCCAAAACCTACCTAAACCTCCTCCATCATCTAGATCGTTCGATCACGATCACGTCGCCAAAAATCGCACCTCATTTGGAGCCTCCTAGCTCCCTCTACATTTATATAAAGGCCTCTCCCGAAATTTTTGGATCTCTTCCGCCGAAACCCTAGTCTCCTTCCTCTCCAGCCGTCGGACATGTCTGAAGCCTAGCCGGACACCGTCCGCCACCGCGCCCAGCGAATCACCAGCCGCCACCTGTCCTGCGGGCGAGCCCCACTTCGCCGCCGCCACGCGGGCCTGCCAGTCCTAGCACGGGCCCTCCCCACCGCCGTCCGGGCCGCGCCCCGCGCCGCTCCTCTCCTTCGCGCGCGCCGCCACCGACCCGCTTGCCGGCCGCCGCGTCCCTCGCCGGCGTCGACAACCGCGGCCGCCGCCACCTCACCGGCCGACGCCGCCCCGCCAACTCTCTCGTCCCCGGCAAGCGCCGCCCTCCACCATGCCTCGCCCCGCCGCCCAAGTCTCCGACGACTCCGGCCGGCCAAGTCTCCGATGTCTTCGGCCACCTCATTCTCCGGCGTCTACAGTACCCCGGCGAACCTCGGCTTCCGCTCCGGGCCGATCCGATCTGGATCCGGATGAACCCTAATTCCTAGGGTTGACTTTTTCCTTCCTCCCTAATATTTTTTGCACATGTTCATTAGCTCATATCTCTGTATCGGTGGCTCCGATTCGTGCGTGTAGCATATCGAAATGTTCGTCTCGATGAGTACTTCATTTCATCTCATTGCATCATGTTCTTTTGAGATCATCTTGATTCCCTAAATGTTGTTGGAAGAGGGCTATGTGATGTTAGTTTTAGATTATTATCAGCAATGGGATATTTGTCATTTTCCCCATGATTGATGTGTGCCTCCTATGAACTTGAGCTCTACATGAGTTTTGAAGTATGCCATGCCATCTTTACAGGGGTGTATGCCATGTATTTTTGTGATCTCTGTGGTGACTAGTACAAGCATGCAAAGTAGCTTACTTAATGTTGCTGATTTCAAGGACATAGAAATATTCTAAGTCACTGCCCTATTTATATTTTTATGACATGTGTTCATGTTGCTACCGAGTGATCCGTGCCTCTTTTGAGCATGATCAGTAAGGATCTTTTGTAGATATTGTGGTGCTCTATCCATCTATGTCTTTGTTTGCATTTATGGAGCAACCTAGATTGAGTCAATCGAGCTCTACTTTTGCTATAAAATGTTCCTGGCAGATTGTTAACATGTTTAGCATTTTTGCCGAGCTTGTTGTAGTTGATCCTTGCATGCTATGTTGTTGTTCTTGCCATGTTTAGCTTCTATGCCATGTCTACTTGCTGGGTGTATGCTTAGTTTATCATGCAATGCCTTGTGGTGAGTGCATCGAGCTCATAAACATGCCTACTTGATATCTGTTTTGCCATGTTCCAGTTTTTCACTAAGTCTGAATCTGTTAACGATAATTGCTATGTTCACATGGTTGCCTTTGTATTTTCTTATCTCTTTTGGCTTATGGTTAGTAAGGGACTTTTGTTGTATGCTTTGAGTAGCTTCATGCCATGCCTTGATTTTCCATGATATGTTCCTGTAGCATGTTGTTACCTTGCTCTAAACATTGCTTCCTGATGTTAAATTCCTGACTTGATGTTCATTTCACTAAGTCTGTAACCTAATATCTTTTGCACTTTTGCCATGCTTGTTTGAGCTTGCTATTGAGTGAATTAGCCATAGCGCAATGTTCATCTTTTGTCAAGCATCTTGAGTGGATACTTGCCATGCATTTTTTTGCTATGTTAGAGTGCTGTAGCATGTTGTTCTTGATGCATTTAGATGGTCTCGTGTTGTTAATCGCAGACCGGTGCCATATTTGTTTTGCTTGTCATTTCCAAACCGTGCATCTGATTCCGGTGATCTTTATATCGATTTCGACCAAAATAAATTCCTCTTTCCAGTGGCACTCTTGGTTTTCCAAGTTGAGGCCAGGTTGAATGATTCCTTTCCAAAACATGCATATGCATCGCATATCGCATCCCGCATGTCATGTCATGTTTTGCATCATGTTGTTTGTGCATTGCACGTGGTTGATTGTGTCTCCCTTTGCTTGTTGTTCTTGCTTGGGTAGAGCTGGGAGACGAGTACGTGATCGAGGAGCCCGTTGAGTACGTTTACGAGGAACAAGCTAACGTCAACTCGGAAAACTTTGCAGACAAGATGACCATACCCTCGAAATCACTTCTATCTTTGCTTGCCAGATGCTTGCTCTTTCGCTATGCCTATGCTACGATACCTACCACTTGCTTATCATGCCTCCCATATTGCCATGTCAAACCTCTAACCCACCTTGTCCTAGCAAACCGTTGTTTGGCTATGTTACCGCTTTGTTCAGCCCCTCTTATAGCGTTGCTAGTTGTAGGTGAAGACTGGAGTTTGTTCCTTGTTGGAACATGTTTATTGTTGGGATATCATTATATTATCTTGTTTATCTTAATGCACCTATATACTTGGTAAAGGGTGGAAGGCTCGACCTTATGCCTGGTGTTTTGTTCCACTCTTGCCGCGCTAGTTTTCGTCATACCGGTGTTATGTTCCTTGATTTTGCGTTCCTTAAACGGTTGGGTTATAATGGGAACCCCTTGACAGTTCGCCTTGAATAAAACTCTTCCAGCAATGCCCAACCTTGGTTTTACCATTTGCCACCTAGCCTCTTTTTCCCTAGGATTTCCGGAGCCCGAGGGTCATCTTTATTTAATCCCCCCCGGGGCAGTGCTCCTCTGAGTGTTGGTCCAAACGAGAGCCCTTTGCAGCGCCCCCTCGGGGAAACTCAAGGTTTGGTTTTAGTTGTACGGAGCGCTCATCTGAGTGTGCCCTGAGAACGAGATATGTGCAGCTCCTATCGGGATTTGTCAGCACATTCGGGCGGCTTTGCTGGTTTAGTTTTACCATTGTCGAGATGTCTTATCACCGGGATTCTGAGTCTGATCGGATTGTCTTGGGAGAAGGAATATCCTTCATTGACCGTGAGAGCTTGTGATGGGCTAAGTTGGGACTCCCTTGCAAGGATTTGAACTTTTGAAAGTCGTGCCCGCGGTTATGGGCAGATGGGAATTTTTTTTGAATATTTACTGTGAGGCAAAGCCCGTGCTGCTCAGGAGTTGCAGGTACTAGAGGATTGGATAATGTCTTTGGACAGGAACACTAACATACCAGACGTCTGGGTCTGGTCAGGAAAATCTGGTGCATTCTCAGCCAAGAGTTTCTACACCTTAATGCACTCACATTTGCCTACAATTCAACCGTGTAAATGGTTGCGGAAAAGCAGATGCACATTGAAGATCAAAGTCTTTGGCTGGTTACTTTTCTTTGACAGGCTTAACACCAAGGACCTCCTGATCCGCAGGCACTAGAGATCCCCTTTGGATGATAATCTTTGTGTTATCTGTTAGGAATTCTCATATGAGGATAGGCTGCATTTGTTCTTCAACTACAATTTCAGTCGAAGGGTCTGGAACTATCTTTCTATCGATTGGTCAAGAGGGCAGGAAATGTTGCAATGTATCCAACATGCTAGATCAAGTTTCAGACATACTTTCTTCTTTGAAGTTATGTTGACAGCTGCCTGGAACATTTGGATCCTCAGGAATGGAAGAACTTTTAGAGGGGAGAGAGCTACTTTTGCTGCTTGGAGGTCTAACTTTGTACATGATCTCATACTTCTATCTCATAGGCTTAAGGAGGACAGTAGCATCAAGCTTAAAGCTTGGATAAACTCTTTAGTCTAATTAGTCCAGGTAGGTTGATGTACTCTAGATGGGAATTTGTTAATGTCCGGTTGTAGATAACCTTAACCTAAGCTTAGTTAAAATGAATCAACTCAGTGTGTGGCCATGATGGTCTCTTTCCGGTGGAGTCCGGGAAGAGAAGACGGTCTCGAGTTATGCATGACCGTAGGTTGTTCTAGGATCACTTCTTGATCATAGTTCTTCGACCGTGCCTTTGCCTTCTCTTCTCGATCTCATTTGCGTATGTTAGCCACCATATTTGCTAGTCGCTTGCTGCAGCTCCACCTCATACCTTTTACCCTTCCTATAAGCTTAAATAGTCTTGATCACGAGGGTGTGAGATTGCTGAGTCCCCGTGACTCACAGATTCCTTCCAAAACTAGATGCAGGGACCAATGATACCATTCCAGGAGATTCAATTGAGCTCAAGTGGGAGTTCGATGAGGACTCAGTACGATACTACGTGTCTTTCCCAGATGATCAGTAGTGGTGCCCAGTTGGGGTGATCGGGGACTTTGTTGCATTTGGGGTTTATCTTTATTTTGGTTCCATAGTCGGACCTTGAGTGTAACTGGATGAATGTAATGATATTTATGCTATTTCTGTGACGTGGCGAGTGTAAGCCAACTATGTATCTTTTCCCTTATTTATTACATGGGTTGTTGTGAAGATTACCTCACTTGCGACATTGCTTTCAATGCGGTTATGCCTCTAAGTCGTGCTTCAACACGTGGGAGATATAGCCGCATCGAGGACGTTACAACTATTGAATTCAAATGGGATTTATTGGAAAGAATTAAAGGCAACTCTGAAGATTGGGAACTCGACGAAGGTAAGGAGTCACGTATAAACCTTAAGTTTGATTGTGTTAAATCTTTTCTGGAAACTGATGCTTTTTGTGATTTTAGCACTAAATATGGACTTGACTCTGAGATAGTTGCTTCTTTTTGTGAATCTTTTTCTACTCATGTTGATCTCCCCAAAGAGCAGTGGTTTAAATATCATCATCCCATTGAAGTGAAAGTAGTAGAACATATTAAAGTTGAAGAAGAAACTATTACTTATAATGTTGATCCTGTTGTTCCTACTGCTTATATTGAGCAACCACCCTTTCCTGTTAGGATAAAGGATCATGCTAAAGCTTCAACTATGGTTTGTATGAGTTATACTAGAACACCTACACCCCTTGAACAAATTAAAGTTGAACCTAGTATTGCTATGGTTAAGGATCTCTTGGTTGATAATATTGTTGGGTATGTTATTTATTTATGTGATGAAACTGCTAGAAATTCCAAACCTGATGATAAAGATAAACATAGACATGTCGTTGGCATGCCTATGATTTCGATTAAAATAGGAGATCATTGTAATCATGTCTTAGTGGGTGCTAGTGTGAGTGCAATTCCTTTTACTTTATATCAAGAAATTATGAGTGACATCGCACCTGCTAAGATAGAAGATATTGATGTTACTATTAAGCTTGCCAATAGAGATACTATATCACCAATTGGGATTGTTAGAGATGTTGAATTCTTGTGTGGGAAAATAAAATACCCTATTGATTTTCTTGTTCTTGGTTCCCCACAAGATGATTTTTGTCCCATTATATTTGGTAGACCTTTCTTGGATACTGTTAATGCTAAGATAGACTAAATTATGCTAGTAAAACTCTAGACACTTCTAAATTATGCTACTACTGAAAAAGAATTCCTAGCAGTTGTTTTTGCTTGTGATAAGTTTAGATCTTATATTGTTGATTCTAAAGTAACTGTGCACACTAATCATGCCGCTACTAAATATCTGATGGAAAAGAAAAATGCTAAACCTAGACTTATTAGATGGGTTCTCTTGTTACAAGAATTTGATTATCATATTATTGATAGAAAGGGAGCTGAGAACCCCGTTGCAGATAACTTGTCTAGGTTAGAAATTGTTCTTGATGAGCCACTGCCCATTGATGATAGTTTTCCTGATGAGAATTTAGCTGTCATAAATGCTTCTCGTAATACTCCATGGTATGCTGATTATGCCAATTTCATTGTTGCTAAATTTATACCACCTAGTTTCACATACCAGCAAAAGAAAAAGTTTTTTTTTATGATTTAAGACATTACTTTTGGGATTTCCCACACCTTTATAAAGAAGGAGTAGATGTGGTTATTAGACATTGTGTACCTGAGCATGAACCGGAACAGATACTATGCAAGTGCTACTTCAAGGCCTACGGAGGACACCACGCTGGAGATAGAACTGCCCACAAGGTATTACAATCTGGTTTTTATTGTCCTAGTCTCTTCAAGGATGCTCGTAAGTATGTATTGTCTTGTGATGAATGACAGAGAATTGGCAATATTAGTAGACGTCAGGAAATTCATATGAATTATCCACTTGTTATCAAACCATTTGATTTTTGGGGCTTTGATTATATGGGACCTTTTCCTTCCTCTAATGGTTATACACATATTTTAGTTCTTGTCGATTACGTTACTAAGTGGGTAGAAGCTATTCCAACTAGTAGTGCTGATCACAACACTTCTGTTAAGATGTTTAAAGAAGTTATTTTTCTGAGGTTTGGATGGTGGTTCACATTTTATTCATGGCGCTTTCCGTAAAATTCTTGCTAAATATGATGTCAACCATAGAATTGCATCTCCCTATCACCCTCAGTCTAGTTGTCAAGTAGAATTGAGCAATAGAGAAATTAAATTGATCTTGCAAAAGACTGTTAATAGATCTAGAAAGAATTGGTCTAAGAAACTTGATGATGCATTATGGGCTTATAGAACCGCTTATAAAAACACTGTGCGTATGTCTCCGTATAAAATGGTTTATGGAAAGGCATGTCGTTTACCTCTTGAACTACAGCATAAAGGTTATTGGGCAATAAAAGAGCTCAACTATGATTTTAAACTTGCCAGTGAGAAGAGGTTATTTGACATAAGCTCGCTTGATGAATGGAGAAGTCAAGCCTATGAAAATGCCAAGTTGTTTAAAGAAAAAGTTAAAAGATGGCATGACAAAAGGATACAAAAGTGTGAGTTTAATGTAGGTGATCATGTTTTGCTATGCAACTCTCGTTGATGATTTTTTGCAGGAAAGCTTCTCCCTGAATGGGAAGGCCCCTACATCGTCGAGGAGGTTTACCGTTCTAGTGCCATCAATATCAACAACGCCGAAGGCACTAACCCGAAGGTGGTAAATGGTCAAAGAATTTAACATTATATTTCAGGTACTCCCATAAATGTTGAGACAAATATAAGTAATACCATAACACTGGAGGAGTACATAAGGGATACTTTCTAGAACGTTTTAGACTCCTTACAGGAATAGGTATGTGGTATGGTAAGTAAACCAACTCCAAAATGTTTCCAATGGCAATTTTTCTCCATTTTGGAATATTTGAAAAATTAGGAAAATTAAAAGTAGTCCGAAGAGCGCATGAGGAGGCGGCAAGGCAGGAGGGCGGCCCCTACCCCCTGGGCACGCCCCCTCCCTTGTGGCCACCTTGTGTACCCTCCGGACTGTGTTTCCTTGCACAATCCTTCTTTTGGTCAGTAAAAAATCATTATATAATATCTCGAAGGTTTTGACCACCGTACCACGGCAATATCTCCTATTTTTGTATTGAGTTGTTTCTGCAGCAGATCTAGAGCAAGATGTCTTCGCAAGATTTGGTCGGGGAGAGTCGTGTCTCTCACCCGACACCAGGCCCAAGAGTATATAGTGAAGCTGACTTGAAAAGGGTGAATGCCATGGAGGAGGAATAAGAAGCTACCTCTCATCTTCAACCTGGATTTATGTGGAGGAACTTCAGAGCTCAGCGATACCAAATTCGGTCATCCCTCCCAATGCTAGATTTCTCTCTTATGAAAATATGAAAAGGAGTGTTGCTTTCCCCCTCGCAGCTACAAAACATCCATGGGTGATTGGAGCTCTATCCATCACGGGTAAACTTCACAAGGAAATAATGGATCTTAAGCAGCAAAATAATAAGCTCAAGGAGGAGAATCACATCCTAAGGGGCATCATCGCCAAGAACATCACATCGCCACCTCCGAAGAAACAGATCTAAGTACATGGGTATCGACACTCCCCTTGGCTTGTGCCAAGCTTGGGGGAGGTGCCCCGGTATTGTATCACCATAACATATTTACCTTTATCATTTTTCTTAGTTTGAGCCTTTTGGTTATATCTTGATCTAGTATAATAAAGCTTTTAGTATGATCTAGCTTTGAGTTTTGTTTTGATCTCTATCTATGTAATCGAGTTTGTGAGTTATATATAATAAAGAGTAGTTTTGAGTTGAGGACTTTTCTTTCTTGCTATGATCTTGAGGGTATAAGAAAAAGAAAAAGAAATAAAAAGGAGATCATATAGTGATCTTATGGAGAGTGATGACTTCACATATAAACAGTATCATGAATAAAATTTGTTGAGAGTTGACAAACATAGTTTTGGTCATTGTTGCAATTAATAGGAAGTAATAAAGAAAGAGAGGCTTCACATATAAATATACTATCTTGGACATATTTTGTAATTATGAGCACTCATTAAAATATGACATGCTAAAAAGTTGATGTTGGATAAGGAAGACAACATAATGGGTTATGGGTTCTTATATCCGAATAGAAGTTATATTGTCATGGATCCTCCAACATGTTGAGCATGTTTTTCCCTCTTATGCTAGCCAAATCTTTTGCACCAAGTAGAGATACTACTTGTGCTTCCAAACATCCCTTAGATTAGTTTTGCCATGAGAGTCCACCATACCTACCTATGGATTGAGTAAGATGCTTCAAGTAAGTAGTCATCGATGCAAGCAATAAAAATCTCTCTCCAAATATGTATGATCTATTAGTGTGAAGAAAATAAGCTTTATACGAATTTGTGATATGGAAGAAATAAAAGCAACAGACTGCATAATAAAGTTCTTTAACACAAGTGGCAATATAAAGTAATGTTATTTTGCATTAAGATTTTGTGCATTCAGCCATAAAAGTGCATGACCACCTCTGCTTCCCTCTGCGAAGGGCCTATCTTTCATTTTTTTATCTTCTACCCTTATACAAGAGTCATGGTGATCTTCACCTTTCTTTTTTACACTTTTTATTTTGGCAAGCACTATGTGTTGGAGAAAGATCTAGATATATATATCCACTCGGATATAGGTTTCCATAAATTATTATTGTTGACATTACCCTTGAGGTAAAAGGTTGGAGGCGAAACTATAAGCCCCTATCTTTCTCTGTGTCTGATTGAAGCTTTGAATCCATAAGTATCGCGCGTGTGTGTTAGCAATTGTGAAAGACTAAATGATAGTTGAGTATGTGGACTTTCTGAAAAGCTCTTGTATTGACTCTTTCCGAAGTTATAATAAATTGCAATTGCTTCAATGACTGAGATCATAGTTTGTTAGTCTTCAATAAAGTTTGTGATTCATACTTTACCTTGTGAACGAATTGTTACTTTAGCATAAGAAATTATATGAAAATGTATGTTGCTATTCTAAATATGATCATGATGCCCTGATGTCCATATTTTATTTTATCGACACCTCTATCTCTAAACATGTGGGCATATTTTTCGATTTTGGCTTTCGCTTGAGGACAAGCGAGGTCTAAGCTTGGGGAGTTGATACGTCCATTTCTCATCATGCTTTTATATTGATATATATATATATATTGCATTATGGGCTGTTTTTACACATTATGGTACAATACTTATGCCTTTTCTCCCTTATTTTACAAGGTCTACATGAAGAGGGAGACTGTCGGCAGCTGGAATTCTGGACTAGAAAAGGAGCAAATCGAAGAGACCTATTTTGCACAACTCCAAAAGTCCTAATACTTGACGGAGAATTATTTTGGAATATATAAAAAATATTTGGTGAAGAAAGCACCTGAGGGGACCCACCAGGCAGCCATAAGGGTGGGGCGCACCCTACCCCCCTAGGCGCGCCCCCTGCCTTGCCACCTACCTAGTAGGGCCCCGGTGCCCATCTTTTGCTATATGAAGGGTTTTTACCTGGAAAAATCAAGAGGAAACTTTCAGGACAAAGCGCCGCCATCTCGAGGCGGAACTTGGGCATAACCAATCTAGGGCTCTGGCGGAGCTGTTCTGCCGGGGAAACATCCCTCCCGGAGGGGGAAATCGAAGCCATCGTCATCACCAATGATCCTCTCATCGAGAGGGGGTCAATCTCCATCAACATCTTCACCAGCACCATCTCCGCTCAAACCCTAGTTCATCTCTTGTATCCGATCTTTGTCTCAAAACCTTAGATTGGTACGTGCGGGTTGCTAGTAGTGTTGATTACTCCTTGTAGTTGATGCTGGTTGGTTTATTTGGCGAAAGATCATATGTTCAGATCCTTAATGATAATTAATACTCCTCTAATTATGAACATGAATATGCTTTGTGAGTAGTTATGTTTGTTCCTGAGGACATGGGAGAAGTCATGTTATAAGTAATCATGTGAATTTGGTATTCGTTCGATATTTTGATGAGATGATTTGGATCCATATGTTTCATGCTATGGTTAGATTTATCTTAATTCTTCTTTCGTAGTTGCGTATGCTTGCGAGAGGGATAATCATAAGTGGGAGGCTTGTCCAAGAAACGACAGCGCCCAAGCACCGGTTGATACGTCTCCAACGTATCTATAATATATGAAGTACTCATGCTGTTATATTATCCTTCTTAGATGTTTTACTATCATTTTATAGCAACTTTATATCATTTTTTGGACTAACCTATTGACATAGTGCCCAGTGCTAGTTGCTGTTTTTTTGCTTGTTTTTTACATCGCATAAAATCAATACCAAATGGAGTCCAAACGCAGTGAAAATTTTTGGAGATTTTTTTGGACCAGAAGACACCCAGTGGGCCAAAGAAGTACCAAAGGGGTGCCCCGAGGGGGCACAACCCACCTGGGCGTCCCCTGGTGGGTTGTGCCCACCTCGGTGGCCTCCCACACTGCCTCTTCGCCCTATAAATTCCCAAATATTACAAATACCCCCGGGTAACCCTAGATCAGATGTTTAACCCCCGCAAGCCTCTATAGCTACAAAAACCAATCTAGACCCTGTTTCGGCACCCTTCCGAAGGGGGAAATCATCGCCGATGGCCATCTTCATCATCATGGCGGCCACCATTATGAGGATGGACTAGTCCACCCTCGGGGCTGGGGGTTTGTACCAGTAGCTATGTATTTAATCTCTCTCTCTCTCTTTCTTGTGTTCTTCAGATGTCACAATCTTGATGTATCGTAGGCTTTGTTAATATAGTCGGATCATACGATGTTTTCCCCTCTCTATCTTGTTGTGAATTGAGCTTTCCCTTTGAGATTTTGTTTTATCAGATTGAATACTTTTATGGATTTGAGAGCACTTGATGTATGTCTTGCTATGAATACCCGTGGTGACAATGGGGTATCATATTGACTCATTTGATATGTGTTTTAGCACTCAACTCACGGATTCCTGAGGTGACATTGGGATAATCTATGCATAGGGGTTGATGCAAGTTCTTGTCTTTTGTTTCTCTGGTAGAAATCTTGGGGCACTCTTTGAGGTTCTTTGTGTTGGATTGAGTATTATGAATATGAAATGGTTTGATGCATATCATATAATCAACTCACGGATACTCGCGGTGACATTGGAGTATCTAAGTGACATTAGAGTTGGCTGATGTGTATCATAAGGTGTCATTTTAGTATGAACTCTCGATTAGATCGATCGGAAAGAATAGCTTGGTGTTATTTTAGTACGAACTCTAGGATATATTGATTGGAAAGAATAGCTTTGAGGTGGTTTCGTACCCTACACACAATTGCTCCTTATGTTCTCCGCTAGATAGTAACTTTGGAGTGATTCTTCATCGCACGTTGAGGGAAGGTTAAATGATCCAATTACATTAGCATTGTTGAGGGATTGCACTAGCAAAAGTACGGACCCTAGACCTCATTTTAAAGCATTGCAATACCGTTTGTGCTCACTTTTGTTAGTTGCTACCTTGCTGTTTTTATTGTTCGTATGGAAAAAATCAATATCTACTATCATTACTACGCTTGTATCACCATCTCTTCGCCGAACTAGTGCACCTATACAAATTACCATTGTATTTGGTGTGTTGGGGACATAAGAGACTTTTTGTTTTTTTGTTGCAGGGTTGTTTGAGAAATACCATCTTCATCCTACGCCTCCCACGAATTGATAAACCTTAGGTCATCCACTTGAGGGAAAATTCCTATTGTCCTCCAAACTATGCGCTGGGAGGCCCAACACGAGTCTACAAGAATAAAGTTGAATAGTAGACATCAAGCTCTTTTTGGGCGCCGTTGTCGAGGAGGTGAGTGCATGAAGGTATATCTTTAGATCTTGCAATTGAATCTTTTAGTTTCTTGTTTTATCACTAGTTTGGTTTACAAAAGAAAACTACAAAAAATAGAATTGAGGTGGTCTCATATTATTCATCTCTATAATGTCTTTCATGAAAATGGTGGAAAGGAAAATGTGCTCAATTGATAGAAGAAGAATTCTATAAAATGTTTGACAAAATATCTTTGAATGACGAGCATGATTGCAATGTTGTTAGTATGAATTCTTTGAATATCCATGATTCTAATGATATGCAAAGCCATAAGCTTGGGGATGCTATGGTTGATGAAAATGATATTTTTGGTCCCCCAAGATTTGATGTGCAAATTAGTTATAATGATTGTGTGCCTCCTATTTTATGATGATTATAATGATGAAAGTTGATTTGGACAGGTCATGACCTTATTTTTGGTCCACCATTTTGGATGAGGCTTCAATTTACTATGATAACAAAGTTGCTATTTATGATGATTATGGTGATGACATGTATGCTATCGAGAATAATCGTAACCATGAAACTTGTCATCATGATTTAAATTTTCACTCTCATGATAGTTATTTTGTTGAGTTTGTTCCCACTACTATTGATGAGAAGAAATTTGCTTATGTGGAGAGTAATAAGTTTTCTATGATTCTATTGAAAACTATTATGGGGGAGGAACTTTTGCTTGTAGGTATTGCAATAATATCGAGTTTCCTCTCTATGTGTTGACAATATTTAAGTTTTTCTTGTTTTTCCTTCCTATGCTAGTTGATTCTTGTTCCCACAAGTTGTTTGCTCACAAAATCCCTATGCATAGGAAGTGGGTTAGACTTAAATGTGCTAGTCATATGCTTCATGATGCTCTCTTTGTGTTTCAATTCTTATCTTTTATGCAAGCATAATTGAAATCATCATGCCTAGCTAAAAGGCATTAAAGAAAAGAGCTTGTTGGGAGACAACACAACACTTTTACCTACTATTTTTGTTTGTTCACATGATTAAGCTACTGTAGTAATCATGTTTTATGGCTTTCATTTCAATAAGGTGCCAAGTAAGACCTTTGGGATGCTCTATGGTGATAGTTGATTTTGTAGATGATTTATATGCAAAATTCCCGGGACGTCCTAATTTTTCAGAATTTTGGAGTAGCATAAGTATGGTTGTTGTCCAGATCATTTTAGACTGTTCTATTTTTTTTATAGATTCTGTTTTCAATGCATAGTTTGCTTGTTTCCTAGTTTCTAGGGCTTATATTTCTCAATATAAATTGTAGAAATAATACGCTAAAGTAAGAATTGTGCGAGAATAATTATGAATCTTGTCTTTGACAGTACCAAAGTGGATGATTTGTCTTTATCATACTAACCTATCTCACAGAGTACTGTTAAGTTTTGTGTGATTGAAGTTTTCATGTTTTGGGTGAGCTGTTGATATGAGGAGAATAAGGAGTGACAAGACCCTAAGCTCAGGGATGCCCAAGTCACCTCCAAGGTAATATTCAAGGAAGATTCAAGCAACTAAGCTTGGGGATGCCCCGGAAGGCATCCCCTCTTTCATCTCCAACATTATTGGTAACCTTAGTTGGAGCTATATTTTCATTTGTCACATGATATGTGTTTTTCTTGAAGCATCATTATATTTTGTGAGGATTTGCTTACTGTTATATATCATAATGTTTTGAATCTTTTATTTCAATAAAAATGGCAATGATAGCCTTTACTATTCTTATTTTGCAAGTCTATATGTGGCTGTTTGAAAACAGGAAGTTTAGCGTTGTTGCAAAAATACCCGAGAAAAGTCAGAATGTGAACAAATGTTGAAACTTTCGGCAAAACAAGATCTGAAATTTTTTCTACAGTGCGGTAAATTTTTAGAATTTTTGGAGTTAAAAAAGTATGATTGTTTTTGCATTCTTTACGGACTGTACTGTTTTGGCAAATTGTTGTTATGGTTGCATTGTTTGCACATGTTTGCTTGTTAAATGATACTATTTGAGGATAGGAGTATTAAATATGCAGAGGCATTTAGTATGCAATGTTAAATAATGATTTTAGTGATTTTCTATAGTAGAGAATGATGAGGTGTTGCATTGATTTATACTAACGTATCTTACGAGTTTTTGTTGAGTTTTGTGTGGATGAAGTTTTTAAGAATTAGGGAACCGTGCTATGAGAAGAATGGAGAAGACACAAGAGCTCAAGCTTGGGGGTGCCCAAGGCATCCCAATATAACATTCCAAGAAGTATCAAGTATCTAAGCTTGGGGATCCCCCGGTAGGCATCCCACCATTCTTCATCAACAATTATCGGTTAGCCTCGGTTGTACCTAAGTTTTTACTTCTTCACATGAGTTGTGCTATTCTTGGAATGTCATTTTGTTTCATTGTGCTTGCTATTTTAATAAAATATTTAGATCTGAAATTTTTTAAATAAGACAGAGTCCACAATTAGCTACCTATTTGCTTAACTACTCGCTTGATCTTCACTTATATCTTTTTGGAGTAGTTTGTCATTTATTCTCGTGCTTCACTTATATCCTATGAGTAAATTGTTGAATGAATTGAATATCACGAAGTTGAAATTATATGTTCATGTCATTCCTAGTAGTAGCTTCACATTGGGTTTAGAAAGTGAAATCTTTTGAAGCTTGACAATCACAATATTGGTCATACAAGCAATCCACGAATCATTACTATAAGGAAGAGAACTTTCACATGCAAATATATTATCTTGGACATCTTCTATGATTATGAATACCTATTAATTATTTTTAAATTTGAGAAAATTAGCTGAAGTTGGAAAAGGAAGACAACATAATGAGTTATGGTTGTGTAGATTTTCATAGAAGTTATATTGTCATGGATCCTCCAACATGTGGTGTTTCCCTAGGATCTTTTGCTAGACAAAAATTCGTACTAAGTAGAGATAATACTTGTGCATCCCAAAACCCTTAAACCTAGTTTCTTTTTATGAGTGTCCACCATACCTACCCATGGTCTGAATAAGATCCTTCAAGTAAGTTTTCATTGGTGCATAAAGCAATAAAAAATGCACCTAAATATGTTTGATCTTTTATTGTAAGGGAAAATTGAGCGTTGTACGAAGTTGTGATGGCAAAGTAATAAAAGCGACGGACTGCATAATAAAGGTTGCTATCATAAGGAGCAATATAACGTGACGTTCCTTTGCATTAGGAGTTTTGGCATCCAAATAAAAAGCGCATGACAACCTCTACTTCCCTCTATGGAGGGCCTATCTTTTACTTTTCAGTATTTACTTTTATGCAAGAGTCAATAGTATGCATTCCCATTTCAACCTCAATTACTGTTTAGCTGGCGAGCATCATGTGGTGGAGAAAGATCTAGGCACATACGACCAATCAAATATATTTGATCATGATTTATTATTGTTGACAATTATCTCTATGATAAATGAGTTGGGAGGCAAAATATTAAGCCCCTATCTTTCTCTGTGTTTGATGGATGCCATTTGTTCTAAGAATATGCTTTGAGTAGTAGCAAACATGGAAGACTATATCATAATTGAGTATGTGAAGCTCTTACTTAGACTCTATTGAATAAGTTGAATGGAAATTGTTTTGTGACTAAGAAATATAGGTTGTTGAGTTTCAAGAGAATTCATTGTTTGAACCTTAACATGTGAATATGTTGCTACTTTAACATGAGAAGGTTTATGAGAAAGAATTCCTGTTATGATGCTAGGAAAAGTGATTGAAATTATCATTGATCAAACTTATGCACTTTTCTAGCGTTCACACTTCATAAATTATTTCTTTTATCATTTACCTACTCGAGGATGAGTAGGAATTAAGCTTGGGAATGCTGATACGTCTCTAGCGTATCCATAATTCATGCTGTTATATTATCATTCTTAGATGTTTTAAAATAATTTTATAGCAAACTTATATAATTTTTTGGGATTAACCTATTGACATAGTGCCCAGTGTCATTTGCCGTTTTTTGCTTGTTTTTTACATCACAGAAAATTAATACCAAACGGAGTCCAAACACAGCGAAACTTTTGGGAGATTTTTTTTGGACCAGAAGACATCCAGTGGGCCAAAGAAGTACCAGAGGGGTGCCCGAGGAGGTCACAACACATTTGGGCGCGCCTGGGGGCCCAGGCGCGCCCTGGTGAGTTGTGCCCACCTCGGTGGTCTCCCGCACCGCCTCTTCGCCCTATGAATTCCCAAATATTCCAGAAACCGTTGGGGTAACCCTAGATCATAAGTTTTGCTGCCGCAAGCCTCTGTAGCCATGAAAAACCAATCTAGACCCCATTCCCGCACCCTGCCGGAGGGGGAAATCATCACCGGTGGCAATCTTCATCATCCTGGTGGCCACCATGATGAGGAGGGAGTAGTCCAGCCTCGGGGCTGAGGGTTTGTACCTGTAGCTATGTGTTTAATCTCTTTCTCTCTTGTGTTCTTGATATGTCATGATCTTGATGTATCGCGGGCTTTGTTAATATAGTCGGATCATATGGTGTTTTCCCCTCCCTATCTTGTTGTGAATTAAGTTTTCCCTTTGAGATTTTGTTTTATCGGATTGAATACTTTTATGGATTTAAGAGCACTTGATGTATGTCTCGCTATGTATACCCTTGGTGAGAATGGGGTATCATATTGATTAACTTGATATGTGTTTTGGCACTCAACTCACGGATTCCCAAGGTGACATTGGGGTAGTCTATGCATGGGGGTTGATGCATGTTTGTCACACCCTGATTGTTTGTCCCTTTCTTTTTCTTTTGATTTTCTGAGATTTTTGCTTGAGTTTTCTTTTTCTTTGGCTATGTGGTCTAGAAACTGGAGAAGATGACCTCTTCTTTCTTTCCAGAGTGGCTTGTCATCCTCATATCCATCCCAAGACCTTGCCATTTACATCTTGGCCCAACCCCAATATTCTTTTCCTTGGGAATCTTCCTTTTTCTATCAAAGGAATAACCCGATTTGCACTAGGTTGTGAAGCAACCTATATTTTCATCACTCCTAAAATTCCCAAATAATTCTCATAAATTGTTTGGGTCATGTATTCCTCAAATACGACAAATAATTTCATCTGCCATGTTCCTCATCATGCTCAATTAATTATTTTCCTATTCTGCCCTGAATGGCACTTTGTGAAGCAAGTGTTGTTTATCTTTTCCCAATTAACCCAATCTTTTTGGACACCTTTCCATGTCCATATCATTGCCTCATGAAAAAATTCAACTTAATTTGCCTAGCGAATATTCCTGAGTAATTTTTCAAAGTTCCTATCTGAGGGACATCAATGTGAAGGAAGTACTAGCTAGGTTAAACCAATTGATTTGAATTTTTTCATGGTCCTTCATATGATCAAATCATCACCCTCATCAAGATTTCATCTCATGCAATGCATCCATGTGAGATTAGCATTAATTATTATTTTTTGTCCAAATTTTGAGTTAGTGAAGAAAGTATATTTTATCTTGCTCCATTACTGCTAAAAATTTTCTAGGACCTTCTCCTACCCATATAACCACTGGTACGCATCGGTGCTATACAAACGGTTTTTAACCCCTTTCCGTGATGGTATTTGGAATCGTCGCCAAGTGAGTGTGGGCGATAGGGGGGTCCTTCCCACACAATCCAAAAATCGTCGGGGATAGGCCCTCTAGGGACACAGGCTGGGCCATGTCCGATCGGGCGAGGCATCGAAACCCAATCATTTCTGTAGGTATGTACATCCCATACGGCAATCCGAGAAAATCATTTCCATAGGTATGTACATCCCACGTAGTGAATCCCAGAAAAACATTTATGTTCGTATGTATATCACACACAGTCAATCCGAGGAATATGTTTCCGTTCTTATGTACATCCCACACAGTCAATCGAGGGAAAACGTTTTCATTCGTACGTACATCCCACATAGTTTTATGTGTAGGCTCGTGTGTGAAAGGTGTAGCTATCACACATGGTCTGCCTTGGTTAACTGTTTGCTTTTATCAACTATATCACACACGATTTGATGGAGAAAACTGTGTGGCATTGGGCTATCCATCACAAGCGCACCGTTTGCATAGGTCCATGACACATTTAGCAGGTTTATTAGTATAAAATTAATAATTCTAGTATTACGCAAATTCACATTTCATATCGAACAGTTGTTTGCCAATTTCATATCAGGCACATAAATATTTTATAACATCACAGTACGGTAGCTACATGAAAGCAACATGGTACAACATAAGTACAATATATTCACTTACCTAATCGAGATCATCCAGGCTCGTCTTATCCACCTCTGCTTTCAGTTCAGTAAGAACCTTTTTTGCATGGGCCAACTGGGAATGTGCCTCCTCCTTCGCCACAACCATCTTAGCAAAGTCTGATTAAAAAAATCTAAGCTCATTCTCCACCTTCAACTTTTTATCCCGCATCTTCAAATATTCTTCAGCGTTGACAACAGTTTCTCTAAGCCTACGTCTGTTCTCCTCCTCATACATGCTCTAGAGCTTCGCTAGGCACATCTTCAAAGACTATGTCCACTCTTGATCAACCCAATCCAAGTAAGAACACTTCTGTTCATCCTATAATATTTAAAACTAGATCAGTAACAATTGTAGGGGAAATGGGTTTATAGCAACATAGAAAATCACCAATGCTTATTTTGAAAAACTGAAGAAACATGTTATTTATGACATATCTTCTCAAAAATATCAATGTGCAAATGAAATAATTGGTACTGAGGCAACAACAAAATTCTGGAACATCAGAAGCTATAATTAACTAAAACGATGCTACGTGTTCTTACTCATGTACAATAAATAACAAATTGAACATTTTATGAGGAAGGTAAATATAACTGCAACAGCATAGCGACAGTGTTTGGATGACAGCAAATTCATACTAACAGGTGTGTACATGCACAAATTTAGTAACATAGAACTAATAGCACCAATGTCGTCCACTATGTATGCCAAAACTGGGGTAAAGACAACTGTTGCTACATCTCGCACCGGTGCCCTGCACTAGCGAGCCGATGCAGTGGAAAAAATCAGGGACCTGGACTTCGGAGTACGTAGTTGCTCCGATGCCCAGTTCCTTCATGCCAAAAAGATTTAGTATTTTACTGCTTGGCAGCTCGGGTGTGTGGACCAAACTTGGCTGCACAAAGTTCTGAAGTGGTGCCAAATAACTTTCTAATGGCACCGTTTACGAGATGGCAACAATTTAAGATACTAGGTATAAACTGAGACACTCTCTTAGGATGCGTTTGATTGAAGGTTTGGTATGAATGGGTTGGGACCATGATAGTGTCTGAATCACATCTAACAAATGATTTGTAACAACGAAACAGGGTCTAACCTTCTCTGCACATGCCAGAAACTTCCTCCCACAGTCCACAGAATCAAACGCAACTAGCTTCACGCATGGAGATTGAAGGTTTCAATGAGAAGATATATCTTCAGCCACCTCGCTCCATTTTTTGCCACTGATGGTCCTAGGGAGCTACAAGAGGAAGAAATGACTCAAATCAACCACTGGGTGAAAATCCTTCATTCCAAGTCATAGCCCGAGAGAGAGAAGAGAGGCATACCCGGGTGCTGAAGGAGTCGTTGCCGCAGGAGGAACCGCTGGAGAGGTCTTTGAAGGAGACCATAGCGACCCCGGCGGTAGGATGCGAGACGACGACATCGAGGAAGTGGCTATAGCTTAGCAAGGAAGGAAGGAAGGAGGAAATAGGGGAAATGTGACTTGTGGTCGGGGAGAAAAGGGGGTGGGGAAGGGGGGAAGGGGGCGGTGGTAGATATTTTGGCGGTAGGCCAAAATTTTGGAAATGTGGAGGGAAACTTTGCGCGCGGTGCCGCCGGACCATTCACTTTGAACGATTGTGTGCATCGCAAACTATTCTTCTGCTTTACATGCATGGGATGAGTTTGACAATTCAGATTTTGGAGGAAATTTCCCCGGGTACATCATTGCATAATTTAACATCGCTTACTAATGTTGGCACACAAAAGAGCATATAGCAGACAGACCACACTTACTGAATCGAGCAATTTTAGTAATTACACAGAGCCAGTTGACCTAAACATTGCTCTAATAAAACACCAGCATTAAAAACAAAGCCTAAGTATGCATAATTTTAACAAATCCACCACCGCGCTGTCCTACACATCGCCGTTGTGAGATGATACGTCGATGACTTGTCTTGGTGACATGTCGTCGTTGGTGGACTCCGCGTCCCCCCTGCTGAGGTCGACCGCGTCCTCATCCTCATCCTCGTCCTCGGCGCCGCCCTGAAGGTTGTAGTACTCGTAGTAGTGGCTGCGCCAGAGCTCGCATTGGTAATCCACTACCAATTCCTTGACGGACAAACTCTTCTCTACCTCGACCTCAGCCACGCGCAACTCCTCGTCCCGGCGCTCCTCGATCTCCGCCACCTCCTACATCTCCAGCTCCTGCTCGGCAACCTCATGACGAAGCAGGTGCTCCATGGCCACTGCCGCCTTTTTAGACGTGGTTTGTATGCTGGAGTCCGAGGTGGCCTGGAATATCTTGGCGTGTGTATCCTCGATCTTGGCGTGGATGGCCTCGACCCAGGCCAGGGCGACATCAGCGACACGGACGGCAACTCGAGCGCTCTCGGCGTTTGCAGCCGCCATCTCGGCTGCAGCAGCTACCCTGTCGGCTGTCGCGCACGCCCTCTCGGCGGAAGAGGCCGCGCTCAATGATACCGAAGATGTTTGATCTTTATGTGATCGTGAGAGGATCACCGTGGTATCAAGGATACCGAGTTATTGGATATTTGTGGTGTTATGCGAGAGTCAAGGGTTAAGGTCAAGCTCCTTGTGGTCATTAATGATTATTACGGTATTGTAATACCAAGCTTGATTTGATCCTAATATGATCATGTGATATCTGCATGTGGTAAGCTTATGCATGTGATGGTTACGGGATAACCCAAATAGGGTAAGATGGTGCATGATAGAGTCATCCTGTTGCACGCCCGTATCATCATGTTCATATGTTCATGCCATGATCGTATTGTTCTAGCTGTATCATGTTCATCTTGTTCGTGCTATGATTGATCGATTAATATCATGTTAATCCTTGATAACCTGTAATTGCCATGTCATTGTCTGTCTTGATTGATCTTGGTTGCTGTGAGCTTGCAAGTACATTCAATGTACTGACCTGGCGTGTCATGCCAGTTTGTAGGTCATGCCAGATTTGATCGCTTGTTTGTCGTGGACTCCTTGTTTGTGAGCTAGGATAAGCGTTCCAGCCAGAGTCCCTGTGGAGTGGAGTTCATCACCGTCGTTGTTATTCCGCTGCTTCGTGTTGTTCTCCTGCTTGCATGGAGCAACCATGGCAGGCGTAGTGTCGCCGTGCCACTGTAATTCCCTAGTACCCATATAGAATGTAATAAAAGCTGATTTGTTCTATGCTAAGCAGTGACGTATGCCAGAAGACTTCTCCTTGATGTCTGGGCTGGAATACGGGACGATCCAGTTTCTCTGAGTTGGGGTGCCACAACGTTCTCGGCTTTTGTTTCTCTGGTAGAAATCTTGGGGCACTCTTTGAGGTTCTTTGTGTTGTATTGGGCATTATGAATCTGAAATTGTTTGATGCATATCGTATAATGAACTCACGGATACTCGCTGTCGGTGTCAGAACCGGCGGATCTTGGCTAGGGGGTCCCAAACTGTGCATCTAAGGCGGATGGTAATAGGAGGCAGGGGACATGATGTTTTACCCAGGTTTGGGCCCTCTTGATGGAGATAAAACCCTATGTCCTGCTTGATTATTCTTGATAATATGAGTAGTACAAGAGTTGATCTACCACGAGATCTGAGAGGCTAAACCCTAGAAGCTAGCCTATGGTATGGTTGTATGTTGTCCTACGGAATAAAACCCTTCGGTTTATATAGACACCGGAGGGGGCTAGGGTTTACACAAGGTCGGTTACAAAGGAGGAGATATACACATCCATGTTTCCTAGCTTGCCTTCTACGCCACGTAAAAGTCCCATCCGAACACGAGACGAAGTCTTCAATCTTGTATATTCATAGTCCAACAGTCCGACCAAAGGATATAGTCCGGCTGTCCAGAGACCCCTTAATCCATGACTCCCTTAGTAGCCCCCGAACCAGGCTTCAATGACGTCAAGTCTGACACGCAGTATTGTCTTCGGCATTGCAAGGCGGGTTCTTCTACAAATTTTGAATGTTTGCCAAGTAGTGTCCGGCACCCTAAATGTTGGACTTCTTGGCTTCTGCGCCCAATAAGGGCTATCTTCCATGCGTCGAATGAATATGAGGAGCCAGGGCATTTTTACATTCGCCCCCCTAGCCAGATAAATAAATTGTCTATTAAAGGGATGGGGATTCTTAGATCCAATCCATACCATCCTGCCACAACGAGAATCCATCGGAGCGCGCTTCGGAAAAATCCACTCCAACATGGCTGACCACCGCAGCTCCTCCTCTCGCCCCCGTAGCTCTAAGACCGGTTATTGGGAGAGGTGTTCTGTCTCACACAGTCGATTAGTCGAACTGCAGACTCAGGGATTTCTCCCTCCAGCGTATATGGTTCCCGTCCGAGCCGGGCTCGCCACCTACAATGGCGGGGAGCAAGCGGAGAGCTTCCCCAGCCCCTCTACAGGGAAGCGGGTGTGCCTTGTTCCTTACTTATTAAGGGGACTCGGATTTCCGATTCATCCATTCCTCCGCGGGCTCCTGGAGTTTTATGGCCTCCAACTGCATAATTTCACCCCTGTTTCTATATTACACATCGCCGGCTATGTTGCCCTTTGCGAGTTATTCCTGGGCTGCGAGGCTCATTTCGAGCTGTGAAAAAGGTTAGTTTGCCTCGTCCCTCGCACACAGAAGGGTTCACTTTATCAAGTGGGCGGAGCCGAAATATGGCGCATCGCTGAAACCGGATACCTGTCCGGTACTCCGAAGAAGGCCTCCGAAGACTGGCCTTCGGAATGATTTTATATGGAGGACGTCCCCCTTCCGGACCCTGTTCGGCGGGGTCTTCCTGAGTTCAACAATGCTCCTCTGAAGAAACACCGAAGTTGGCGCCCACAGAGCCCCTAGGAGGAAGACAATAGAGAAGTCCTTTACCTGATGAACCGGATTAAAGCGCTGGCTCAATCTGGATTGACAGTAATCGAGGTTATGTCAATATGCATAATGAATGCAGCCACTTCAATATCGAGGGAACCCCCTGTGGTGTTTTGACGGGGAAGATGATGCCACCCGTTGCGGGCGTAAGGGTCCAGATAACGCTGCTGCTTTAGCAAAAATTATGTCCGAGTTGTTCAAGGGAGAGGAACAAGAGTTCATCCGCATCAAGCCACGGGATGGATTCTCCATGTACAACCCTCCAAGCTGGGTGAGTTATATCTCCTTGCTCCCATTATTCCCGCATTCTTTGTCGTAGGTACTTACCTTGCCATTTTGTGGCAGGAACTGCGAAATGCCATAAGGGAGGCCAACAGCCCATCTCCACAACCTGAGGACCCTGACCGGACCCTCGGTCCCGGACTCGAAGAAGATCGGGACAGATTCATGGAGCTGATAGACCGGCAGTTCTATCAATTAAGCCGTGATGACGCCATGGTGGCCATTACGGCCGACTATCCCGGATTGCTTCCTGCATCACACGTAAGAAAAACCAAAAATCCCAACTCCAAAAACTAGGATCCCCTTTTAGACACTTCACCTACCATATACACATGGTGTTTTACAGGGAAGGCATTCGGGACACCGTGCCGAACCCGCAGCAACTCGCCAACAAGAGGCACCGAGGCCGGACAGGCCAAAAAGGAAGGCGGTCAGGGCAGAGACGTCGGCGCAGAGATATGACAAAAACCCCGCTCTGTGGTTGTTGTCTTTCTCAAAATGTAATGACGTCCATGTTTCTTTAACAGAAAAAACGCTCGCCGAAATATATCCGGTGAGGCTGCCGATCATGCTTTCCACCAGTCGGGCTCCAGGACCGGACATAAAGGCGGAAGCGGACATGGGGCAGACGCCGGATACTCCCCCTACAGAGGATGCGGATAGACTATCCGCTACAAATTCAGAAGTGGAGAGCGCCATGAATCATAGGCACCACCGGGCCGTACTTCGTGATGCTTGCTTCTCACCGGAGGAATTTGATGCCTTCAATTCTGGAGACGCATACCTACGTGCTGCTCAAAATGGTCTAGCCAGAGCCACGGACCGGTATGTAAGGGATGTACGAGTAAGCAAATCTGACGATTATATGTATCAGTGGCCCTTGAGACTTGAAACGGTTAGCAGAACTGATTTAAGGATCATCTATTGTGCAGGTTCTTACAGAAAAGAATACTCGACTGTCAGAGGAGCTAGAGGAATGCAAGACCCAACTTCGGGCCGCCATTGCCGCATTGAAGGAACGTAAAAAGTACCCAACTGGTAACATTTCTTTCGAAGAATGATAGGTACCATATAGCATGCGGTTGTGGCTGCAGATATAACAATAGATATTGCAGATGAATCCAGAGAGAATCCAGAGGACCAGCATGTCGCACGACAGCTAAAGGCTGGCGAACGCGTGCTGACTGAGGTCAGCTGGGAGAAAAACAATCTCCAAGACGCCAATACCAAGCTGAGCGTGGAACTGAAGGATGTTCGAGCCCAGCTTGTGGACTCTGAGAAGGAGAATAAGTGGCTTCGACGCGGCATTTTCAGTAAGTTCTTGGACGGACCCTTAAAAAGGGGGCGGCGGAGAAGCCGGCTAACAGAGTTATGTCTGCAGGTATGCTAACGGGTCGTCCCGCGGAGGATATGCCCGGGTCTGCGGGTGATCTTCTATCCGAGCTCTCACAACTGCACGAACAAGTTCGGCAGGTGATGCAAGGTATTTCCCAGGCCTTCTGGCCATCCGTCTCCCTGCCAGAAGGCATTGGAGAGCTTGCGGAGAAGCTTAAGGGAGCATGGCGACGCTTCCGATTATGGAAGATATCAGCCTGCCGTCAAGGTGCCAGGGAAGTCTGGGCCATGGTGAAGATGCGGTATACCAAGGCTGAACAAAACCACATGGCCAAGGTTAGACCTGTGGGGCCCGATGGGAAAGAGATCCCCGTTAGCTTAGTTTATGGGCAAGTAGAATTAGCCGCAAAGTATTCCCAACAGGATTGTAGGCTAGACCGCCTGTTGGATGGTATATAAGAGGAATTTAGTCAGTCTACATGACTATGTAACTAAAGTGACATGTATAATGCCTTCTAGCCAGATTGTAAATCATTTGTCATGGCGGACCTTTTCGCTTCAACCTCGGGACCCGATAGACCAGAGTGTGTCCGAATACCCGCTCAGTTATATAAGAACCGGGGTATGCGTGGAAACCAGGCGTAGGGGTCATTAGTGCTTGAACAGAAAGTTCCCAACTAGTTATGTTAATATTACATGGGTAGTAAGAAACATCTTCCAGGGAGAATAGTTCCGTTAGGGGTTCCTTTCCCTAGGTACGCATGCCCTAAAGTGCATGTCCGGACTGCGAGCGGAGACGTAGGCAAAAACATCTGGGGGCATATATGGAAAATAAATAAAAATCATCTTTTGTTCGCCGATTGAATATTCCCTTAAGAATGCTAGCTTTCAGCTTCACCTAGTCTGAGGTACACATCCGGCTGACCCGGCAGTAACAATCGCACAAGTGCTCCCCTTGTGCCCTAGCCGAATTAACGGGAACATAGGGCATAAATACAAGAGCCAGGCAACCCAGCTTGGCCAAAACTTAAGTCATATTGATGCATATAATCGCGAAGAAAAGGTACATGCGGAAGAATAACACATGTGCAGGGCATGAAGCCCAGATAGATAATTAAGCTTCGGTGGAAGAAGCCCCCAGGTATAATGAGCACGGTTAGCGCGTCTATAGTGTGCAAGCGAGGCACAAGTTGGCCCTTGAAGGCCTTGAGAAAGAATAAAAGAAAGAAAGAGAAAAAAGACAGATAATTTATATGCAAAAAATGGACAGAGGAAGGAGACGAACATAGAGTCCGTCGCTATGCGTAGAATCTTTGGAGCCTGGCTGCGTTCCATGGGTTCGGCTCAAGTCGATTATTCGATGCATCCCGTAGACGGTACGCTCCACCGGTCAGAACTTGGTCAATAATGAAGGGACCTTCCCATTTGGGCTCGAGCTTGGTCTCTTTCTTCTCTGGCAGGCGTAGGACTAACTCGCCAACGTTATAAGTTTTGGCCCGTACTTCTCTGCTTTGGTATCTACGAGCCTGTTGCTGATAGAATGTGGAACAGGCTTTTGCCATGTCGCGCTCCTCCTCCAGGGTGTCCAGACTGTCCTGCCGATCGAGCTCGGCTTCTCTTTCTTCATACATGCACACTCGAGGTGAGTCATGAATTATGTCGCAGGGTAGAACTGCCTCTGTGCCATACACCATAAAGAAGGGTGTATATCCGGTAGTATGATTCGGCGTGGTCCGCAGCCCCCAGAGTATGGAGTCGAGCTCCTCTACCTAGTGCGTGTTAGACTCCTTTAAGGACCGCATGAATCTGGGTTTAATGCTTGTAATGCCCTCGATGCGGCTATATCTCCCACGTGTAGAAGCATGACTTAGAGGCATAACCGCATTGAAAGCATTACAAGTTGGTAATCAGAGCCTTCCCCGGCCTTAGGAGCCCCCCCTGCTTGATCGAATCGCTGGTGTTATTGAGTCTAGAAATGTTTTGAGTCATTTAGGAATTATATATATCGGAGAGTTAGGGCTTCTTTTTGCTCCCCAGTCCCTTCGTCGCTCTGGTGAGATATCCTGACATAGAGTTTTGACTCTTCTCTTCTCAAATTTCACTAAAAAAAAATTTAGGATCACGCGGGTATCTTAGAATCGTTCGATGGTTTTGTGACGAGAACATTGTTCTTGGTGCCTCCTGTCATTTAGGGGTTGTGGCAGTGTCCCGAGGAGTTGAGCTCTGAGGTGTTGTCGTCACAATTTTATCGTTGCAGTTCTGGAATACCTGAGATTAGTTTCGCCGACATCGAAAATCTCTTTTATGCAGTTGTTGGTGAGATAACCTCGATGCCACCCAGTACTGGGGCGGGAGTTCGGGAGTATTGCCATAACTCGTATAACGGATGCCTTTCGAAGGTTGAGGTAGACGATTTCCGAAGGTTTCTTGGCTATGTGTTGAAGGATGGATACAACTGGATGTAGGATTTGCTAGTTTGGGTGAGATATTATGCTTCCCCTGTATCCCCAACACCTGATTGCATAACCGGAAAATTTTCGGGAGTTTATAAGTGGGAATTCAAGTAGCTCTTAGGATATCTTTCCGACAGATGTATGATATGAAATTGGGGTTCGACGTCTAGTGGTCCGCCTATTCACGGTTGGTTTTACAGTGGTCTCATTGTGTCTTCAAGAGTCCTTGGCTATGCCGACTCGGGGATGCTTCGTATGTCATGTGGACTGCCTTGTACATGATGGTGTTGTACGATCAAGCCCGTGTAGGCCCCACCACAAAAACTTCGGACGAAATCTCTATCATATGTTTGTTCCGGCTTATTCTGCAAGCCAATCCTTTGTTTTGTTTTGAGTTGTGGTATTCGATTTGCTTCGAAATCAAATGTTGATTCCATACCTTCTCTAAATGGTGTTCTCATACTCCGATGTGAATACCAATCCTCATGATAATCGAGATTGTCATGTCAATCCTTTTCAACTGGCGTGTTTTCTCTTCAAGTGGTTCCGATCATTTCAACATCAGCAAGATCAATTATCAGTTCTTCTCAACGGTGTTTTGTTTCATCCGTCTCCAAGTTGCCTTTGTTTTCCCACCCTCCCTCCCTTTGTTTCTTCTAGGACTCATATTTCTTCATCAGGTATCCATTTTATTCTTGTGATGTCTCTTCATTATTTTTTCCGCCAATGTTCTTATCCGTTGATTCTCATGAAGATTCTAAGGGAGCGTCAAGTTTATCTCTCATCATTCTTTTTCTTCTCCGATGGATTCAATTCAAACTTTGTGGATCATATCCCTTTTTCCTCGTTTCTAATACCTCCTCATGCCGGTGCTCATCATATTCATTCATTTCTCGCTATTCAATTATTCCGGAGTGCTGAAGATATGTCAGAAGGCTCGTCTTTTCCTTCAAGATCCGTTCAAACCTATTTCGAGGTTGTTATCTCATTCAAGCCATTTTATTCAACCGGTGCTATATATCTCTCTTCAAATCTTTTCAATGGTGTTTCTTTTGAGTGGGACCTAACCCACAGGTCTTTTCCCAGGATCTTACCTGACTCCTCTTATTTTCCCCGGAGCTATCCTCTATTTTTCTTTTCGAAGTTTGACGTAAGAATGAATTATCATCAGTCTAATGCCTTTCTCCAAGATCGGTTAAATTCTTTTCATCGTTGGTTCAACCTCTTCGCTTTTGATTCTTCCGGAATGTCTAAATAATTCTTGATGGTGTTTCTCATCGGTATTCTCAACATTTGAAGACTGAAGAAGATTTTTCTCTCAATCTTGCTCCATTCTCTTCAAGATTCGTGATTCTAGCTTGTTGCCATCCTCTCATAATTGTTTTCGATTGTCAGAATTCTTTTCACCCATCCGAAGCAATTCAGGAGTCCTTTTCATTTTGATTATCCGGAGTCCATCAATTCAGGTTTATTCATTCTCAACTGTCAGTTATCATTCTGCAATCTTACAGGTGCTTCGTTCAAGTGATCTCTAATCAGTTCATGATCCCTTCGTTCTAATGTATCTAGATTGTCTCCATTAACTTCGTTCATTTCACAATTCTTACCCGGTGATTCATCCCTTTACTTCATGCATTTTAAATTCTACCGGTGGCTCTTCCAAGATTCTTTTTCTTTCGTTATAATCTCAATTGACTCTTTCTTTCCAATCCTATCGGTGGTTCGTTGAAGACCTTCTCAAGGTTGCGCTATATCTATCTTAATCCTTTTCTATGAGAATAAGTAATATGCCAAATCCATTGTTTGTCATCGATCTAATTGGTGAAGGATAAGCATAATGTAATCCTTATTCTTGTTTATTCCAAGTGATTAATCCCTTATTACGGAGGCTCTTCAAAGATTTAATTCCTTCTCGAATGGTTCATCAACATTCTTTTCAGAGGAGCTCAAGCATTCTTCATCTTGCAATCCGGAGTGCAATTCTTTCTTCCATATCATCGGAGGTGGTGTTATGTCATTCTTGATAATTTTCCTTCGTGTTTCATGATTCACAAGTTATCAAGTATGAGATATATTAAATCCATCAACCTCTTCATTGGAATTATCTTGGGTTATACTTCACCTAAAGCTTTTCCTAAGGATTGTTGCTATTTATGGTGCTTTATAAAGGACCCAAGCTCTTCTTTATACTCCCGGTGAAATACTTTCTCGTCTCCTTGTTCATATAAATCCAATCTATTGTTTTCTGTGAGTGGCAGAATTTCACCTCATAGTTTTGAGATGTTCTCCATAAGCCCACTACAAACTTATTCTTTTCGTTGTTGGTTTTTTCCGACAACTCCGTTCTAGCATTTGTTGTAAGCGTGCTCTCTCAAGATCTTGTTTCACTTCGTTCATTCCATTCCATTCTTACTTTTGTTCTGGAGGTATTGTGATGTTGATCTCTTCAACCCATCTTCTTGTTTTGTCAGGATCGTGTTCTTTTCTTGGTTTATCCATTTAACCGGAGTGTTGTGTCCCTTTGCTCAAGCTCTTTCATTTTATCAAGTTTTTCATCTCTTTTCAACCGGAGTGCTGTCTGAGATCTTTCTTACCCCTTGTTCCATTCATTCAATAATTACAGAGGCAGTGTGTTGTTGATTTCATCAAGTATCCTCTCGTCTTGTCAAGTTCTTGTTAATTCCTTCCATTGTCAGTCAGAGTGCTGTCCAAATTATATCTTTCTATTTCCTTCTCTATCTTGTTTTAACCGAAGTGTTGTGGCTATTATTCCTCTTCTAACCGGACTCTCATCCAAGTGCTTTCATTTTGCCAAGCTCATATTCTTTACCTTCCATTTCCAACCGGAGTGTTGTTGTAATTGATCCTTATTGTTCCTTGTGCTTCTCGTTCTACTGGAGTGTTGTCGAATTTGACCTTTATTGTTTCCTTGTTCCTTTGTTCTAACGGAGTGTTTTCAACTTTGTCCATCTCTGTTGTTTTCTTTTCACAAATGGTTCTACCTCTCAAGGTTCATGGTTTCACTCGTTTGTCAAAGAAGCAACTTAGTTTTACCTCTTCTCTTTCTCTTCCGTTTTCCCTCTAGTGCCATTCTAGATCTCGGGACGAGATCCTCTCGTAGTGGTGGAGTGTTGTAACGCCCCGAGACCGATGTGCCAGGTGTCCTCTAGTTATTCACTGTTGTTGCCTTGTCATTGCTTGCGTGTCATGCTTTGCATATCATGTCATCATGTGCATTTCATTTGCATACATGTTCATCTCATGCATCCGAGCATTTTCCCCGTTGTCCGTTTTGCAATCCGGCGCTCCTATGTCACCCGGTGTCCCCTTTTACCTCTTTTCGTGTGCGGGTGTTAAACATTTTCGGATTGGACCGAGACTTGTCATGCGGCCTTGGTTTACTACCGGTAGCCCGCCTGTCAAGTTTCGTGCCATTTGGACTTCGTTTGATACTCCAACGGTTAACCGAGGGACCGAAAAGGCCTCATGAGTGTTGCAGCCCAACACCCTTCCAAAGTGGCCCAAAACCCACCCAAGACCTCTCCATCATCTCGGTCATTCGATCACAATCGCGCGGCCGCAAACCACACCTCATTTGGACTCTCCTAACTCTCTCTACCTATATATATGTGATCCCCTCCGAAATTCGCACAGATGAAACCCTAAAAACTCCTCCCCGCGCCGCCGCACGCTCCTCCCCGCGCTGGCCGGACATGTCCACTCCGCCGCTACATCACCCCAACCAATTACCGCTCGCCACGTCACCATGCCGCATCTCCCCTTTAATCCCACCTCGCCATGTGGCAGCGCCTCCGCCGTCCCACCCACGCGGCCCGCCGAGGCCCGTTTCCAGCCCCCACGGGCCCGAGCCGCCGTCCCGCGCCGGGGTCCTCATGTGCCGCCAGGGAGTCAGCGCCCTGCCGCCCGTCGTCTCCGCCACCGGCCGAACTCCGCCACCGGGGCGCCATTGTCCGCGCCGTGAGCAACCTTCCCCGCCGCCGTTTCCTCACCGGAGTGCGCGCCCCGGCCAGATCCGCCTCATCCGCCACACCCCGCCTCCACTCAAGCGCCGCCGCGCGCTACCTCCACCGGACGGTGCCTCCTCGGCGACCGGGAGCCCGCTGCCTCGCCGGACCTCGCCTGCCACACCGGACTCGAGCTCGCCGGAGCTCCTCTGCCCCGATCTGCACAGCGCCGCTCCTATACGGCCACATCCACCGCACCAAATGTCCGGCTCATCCCGCATCGGTCCATCCCGAATTCCCCCGTCCCGTTTGGCACAGGGTATAATCTTCACCAAGTCCCCCAGATTCCAGTATTTTTGGGCATTTTCATCGCATCATAACTCATCATCCGTGGCTCCGTTTTGAGCGTGTAGCATATCAAAATGTTCGTCTCGATGAGTACATCATTTCATCTCATTGCATCATTTTCATTTGAGCTCATCTTAATGCCCGAAATGCTGTTAGAAGAGGGCTATGTGATGATTATGTCAGATCTGTTTCAGCAAATGGCCTTTTGTCATTTTTGCCATGATTAATGTGTGCATGCTATGATCCTGAGCTCTACATGTGTTTTGTAATATGCCATGCCATCTTTATAGGGGTGTATGCCATGTATTTTCGTGATATTTGTGGTGACTATCACAAGCTTGCAAAGTAGCGTAATCGGTAATGCTGATTTCAGGGACTTAGAATTTCACTAAGTCCTTATCCTGATTTTGTTGTTATGCCATATGTTCATGTTGTTTCCTAGTGATCCGTGCCTCTTTTGAGGATTATCAGTAAGGATGTTTTGTTAACATTGCGGTGCTCTATCCATCCATGTCTTTGTTTAAATTTATGGAGCACCCTAGCTTGAGTCAATCGAGCTCTACTTTTTCTATAAAATGTTCCTGGCAGATTGCTAACTTGTTTAGCGATTTTGCCGAGCTTGTTGTTGTTGATCCTTGCAAGCTATGATGTTGTTCTTGCCATGTCTAGCTTCTATGACATGTATTCTTGATAGGTGTATGATTAGTTTGTCATTCCATGCTCTATAGTGAGTGCATCGAGCTTGTAAACATGCCTACTCACTAATCTGTTTTGCATGTTCCAGTTTTTCACTAAGTCTGAATATGTTTATGTTTTTGCCATGTTCACATGCTTGCAATTGTATTTTTTGATCCCTTTTGTCTTATGGTCACTAAGGGACTTTTGTTAAGTGCTTTGAGTAGCTTCATGCCATGCCTTTCTTTGCCATGTTAAGTTCATGTAGCATGTAGTTTTCATGCTCTAAGGATTGCTTCCTGATGTCCGGGTGTTTTATTTCTCTAATGAATCCGGCCTCCAATAACTTGGCTAGTTCCTCTCCCATAGCTTGTCTCTTAGGTTCAGAGAAACGTCGAAGAGTCTGCTTGACCGGCTTGAATCCCTTTAGGATATTGAGGCTGTGCTTGGCCAGCCTGAGTGGGATTCCTGGCATGTCTGAGGGGTGCCAGGCAAATATGTCCCAATTGTCACGCAGGAACTCTCGTAGTGCGGCGTCCACGGTGGGGTTTAACTGTGCCCCGATGGAGGCTTTTTTTGTAGGGTCCATTGGGTGGACTTGGAATTTGACTATTTCATCCACTGGTTTAAAAGAGGTAGACTTGGATCTCTTTTCAAGTATCACGTCATCCCTATCCACTATGGAGTGTAGCGCAGTTAATTCCTCGGCCGAAAGGGCTTCGGATAATGCCTCGAGGGCCAATGCGGCTGTCACAGCCCTAGAACACCTCAGTGTATTAGTGGAATCAGTGAGCATGCATCATGTTTAACTTCAAGAAACTTAAATTGAGGAAAGTGAAAGCCTCATAAATCAATTTAAAAGAAGGGCAAGAACCCTTTAAATTGCATTCATTGTTTCCAAAATGCCTTCATAAATGTTTGATAATTTTGGCAAGGCTTTGAGACCAAACCAAAAATATTGAAATTTTTTGTGGAATATTTTGGGCATTGAATTTAAATCACTACTCTATTTGAATTTGGAAATATACCCAAATATATATGGGATATATTTCCAAATACCTCTGATATATTTTGTGTGCTTTTGGAGAAGTCCAATAAGCAACATAAAAATGGTCACAGAATATTTTGCATTGTTTTGAATTCCTTTGAATTTGCAAACCAGTGGCAAAGTAATAAAAAACAGAAATAAAAAGAAAGACCCGTACCTGAGCCACTTACCTATAGCCGGCCCAGCTGCACCAGTCCAGCCCACCGAGGCAGAGCGGTTGTCTTCAACCTCTGCCAGTAGGCAGAGGCGAAGTAGCACGCGTGCACGCGGAGGCCTCCACCTCCTGCTTCACGGTGGCAGCCTCCCCGACATCCTCGCGACGCCATGGAGACGCCCAGAGACCCCTGTCCTCTCTCTCCCTCACCCGCAACCTCTCCCCTCCCCTCTGCTCTTTCTCCCATGGCCGACGAACGAGCCGGAGCGCACCGACGCCATTCGCCGCGGCCACAACCACTCCCTCGCTCCCTCTCCACTACCCCGAGCTCCGCATCTTCGCCCTCCTCGTCCACGCCAAGCCAAACAACCGGGGGAGCACCGCATCGCCGTCCCGGACGTCTTCTTCAACCTCGGTGCCGGCGATCCCCGCCACTTGATTCGTCACCGTCAGGCCATCCCCGAGCCCGCTGAGACCGCCGTTCGACTCCCAGTGAGCTCCTACGTCGTTACCCACTCTTCCCCACATCGATTCCTTGTCGTAGCGCCGTTCCCTGCCATGACCGAAGCTCACCGCCGCCTGGCTTTATCGCCGGCGTGGCCTAAGCTCAAACCACCCGCGCCCTTGCAACGCATCACGCTCCTGGTGCCTCCAGGAGGCCGCCTAGCCTCTCTACTCGCTCCCCTGCTTGCTGCATCCCCGTGCCCGCAACCAGCCGAGCTCCGGCCGCCGCCCAGCTCACTGCCGTCGCTGCCACCGGCCACCCCAGCTCGCCTCACGTGCTCCAGCAGATGCGCCTCGCTCCCAGCGTTTCATAGCCGCAAGCCACGTGTGAAACGATGCCCCGTAGCGCGAGTCCGGCGAGCTCTCGCCGTCGGTTTGGTCATCGCCGGCGTAGATCCAGTGATGATGACGTGGCAGATTAGTTTAGGCTAATGACGCAGTTAGTTACCACCTAGTAAGACTGACAGCAGGGCCCCGCTACCTAATTAACCTTAGATTAAGTTTCTGCTTAGTATTAACTAACCCCAGTGGCCCCACGCGTCAGCATTGACCATGTTGACATGGCCATTGACTAGGCCCGCACGTCAGCGACCCTAAATAGCACTGAGACACTGACCAGTGGGTCCCACTGGTCAGGTTTGACCTGGGCGGCTCCTGTTGACCTGCTGACATCAGCATGACCTATTGCTGATGCAGTAATACATTTTATGGATTTATTAATAATCAGGAAATTCCAGAAAATATCCAAAACTTCAAAAATTCATAGAAATTAATCTATAGCTCCAAATGAAATAATTTATATATGAAAAATTATCAGAAAAATCCAAAGAATCTGTTTATGGCATTTTCATGCATATTTGAACAAGTTAACCTCACTGAATAGGACAATTCATGATTATGGAATAAGTGGTAATTAGTTTTGGAGTTGGAATTTGCTATAGGTTTGAATTCCACTTCAATGAATATGACTAACCGTTGCACTAGGCCAATTTAGTACTTTAATATGACATATCATTCATATGAATGTGCATTGCATTGATTGTGGTTCCTGTTGTGCTTGTCGGTGGTTGTTCCCTCTTAGTAGACGATGTTTCCGACGACGTGATAGATGACACCAATGAAGAGATATACTATCTTCAGAAGTGTCAGGCAAGCAAAACCCCCTTGTTCATTCCGATATAATCCCACTCTCTCGCTCCTGCTCTCTTTTACTGCATTAGGACAACAACGTTTCAACTGTTACATGCTGCAGTAGCTGAACCACTTTCCTCTACATGACCTGTCATTGTCACAGTAAATAGATGAAACCCACTAGCATGAGTAGGAGTTGTTTGAGCCCTGATGTGCCTACTTATTCATGATTGATTGTCATGCCTGCTACTTCTTAGAGTTGAGTCAGGTCTGATTCATCGGAGATGAATTGGAATGGTGTTGAACATGTCCTATTGTGTGTGAGCTAAGTGTGTGAACACGATTTGGTAAAGGTAGCGGTGAGAGGCCATGTAGGAGTACATGGTGGGTTGTCTCATTGCAGCCATTCTTAGGAACTGAGTTCTGTGTTTGTGATCCATGAACAGTTACTACCACACATTGGGTTCCGGTAACTCGGCCCCTCTCGGCTTATTAATCAACTCAATCTCTGTCCAGGAGTTGCAACTAGTTTCTGGTGTTTGTAGGTAGTGTTAGTAGTCTACCAAGTGGCACCCGGTACAGGTGGGCTTGGGAGAGACTAGGCACATTGGCACGGTGTACTAAGTGGCACCCGGATGGTGGGCTTGGGAACCCTGCACACATCGTTTGGGGCCGTGAGCGACACCCCGGCCGGATCTCCTTGCGGATGGAACCCGAATAGGCGATAAACCTGGACAAGAGACTTGTGTGGTTAGTCAGGTCGTGGCTGACACCCTCGCCTGACTTTCGCTTCAAGGTTGCTGAGGTACATGACGTGTACAGGGCGATAAGTGGCGAGAGCGTGTGTGAAGAAGTACACCCCTGCAGGGTTATCATTATCTATTCGAATAGTCGGATTCCTCGGATATGGAAACTTGGACCCCTTGCATAGTTCATAGACAAGTGAAAGTGGATACTCTAAAATGCGCAAGATAAGCCTGAGTGCTATGGATGGGGTTCTCGTAGGGAGACGGGAGCGGATCCATAGTGGTGTATTGATATGGTGAATTTGTGGACTCATGTGCGCCACCTCAAAAGAGTTGCTTGCAGTCGTAGTTCAGGTTAGCCACTGAGTCAAAGCTGGCTTGCTGCAGTCAAACTCCACCACCCCCTTTGTTGATACTGATGCATATGTAGCTAGTTCTGATGTAAGTCTTACTGGGTACATTTGTACTCACGTCTGCCTATTTTATGTTTCGCAAAGAGACGTCAGTCTCGCTAGTAGTCCCGCGTGGACTTCGATGTTTAGCTTGTTACCTCAGCTACAATCTTGTGCCCTCGGCAGGATCTGGTAGATAGTGAGGCTTCTCAGCCTTTTTCATTTGTAGAAGTCTGTACTCAGACATGTTAAGCTTCCGCATGTGCTTTGACTTGTATGCTATGAATTTTGGGTCATGAGACCCATGCTTGTTTTATCTGGCCATTCGGAGCCTAATGAATAAATACTATGATTCATAGAGTCTTGTTGTGATGCCATGTTGTATTTACACATATCGAGCATATTGTGTGTATGATTGAAATGCTTGGTATGTGTGGGATCCGACAACCTAGTTGTTTATCCTTGGTAGCCTCTCTTATGGGGAAATGTAGTCTTGTGCTTCCATGAGCCATAGTAGTCTACTATAGCCTGGTTCACCGGAGTCCTGCTAGCCCAGCACTACTGCTCCGGAACACTTGACTGGCCGGCATGTGATTCACTTCGTTCCTATGTCTGTCCCTTCGGGGAAATGTCACGCGGTGACATCCAGAGTTCTGCCTAGCCTGCTACAGCCCGGTTCACCGGAGTCCTGTTAGCCCAGTGCTACAGCCCGGATTCGCACGCTGCTGAACGACATGCTCGATGTTGATTCATGCATGCCTGTCCCCGTAAGTTAGTGCCACTTTGGGTTCACGACTAGTCATGTCGGCCCGGGTTCTCTGTCATATGGATGCTAGCGACACTATCATATACCTGAGCCAAAAGGCACAAACGGTCCTGGGCCAAGGTAAGGCGACACCCATGGGAATACCATGCGTGAGGCTGCAAAGTGATATGAGGTGTTACAGGCTAGATCGGTGTGACTTAGAATCGGGGTCCTAACAACGTTGGTATCAGAGCCTGACTGCCTATAGGATTACCAAGCCAAGCTGGTCGAAGTCGTGTCTAGAAATGCTTTAGTTATATAAGGGAATTGATTGTGGAAGGGAACGTAAGGCTCTTTTTACTCATTATCCTCATGACCTTTTGATCTGAGTCATCTTATGTTTTCTACGGGGTTAAGAACTAGGCTTCTCTTCTATCTATCAGGATGACGAGTTACTAATCCATAGACTTATAGGATTGATGGTTTCAGGCCTCAGTTCAGTTCCTACTACTTCTGTGTATCATCAGTGGGTCTCAGACCTTGATATTGTGATGTTGAGTGGTTATACCACCATTTTGCCGGATGTCTCAAATCTTTTTGAGCATTTACAACCGTTATGCTGTCTGAGTCATCCCAGGTTTCTAAATAGTCTGATGCATTTGCAAATTCCTTCTTTTCGTTCCTGATGTCCCTTTGGGCCAGTTCAACCACACTAATCGGTGAGTTGAGGTACTTTATTGCCTCGACATATATGTTGGAGCTATTATTATGACCCTAGGTGTCTTAGAGGACCACCTAGTAATCTAGCCACGTTTTGTGTTCCCAGTGTGATGATTCTGGCCACCATTCTCGAGAGCATCCTGCGATGCTACTTAGTAGTAGGTATTCTACTCCTGGGTTCTTGATCCAAGATTCACTCTACTTACCTCGTGTTGATAGTGTTGCTCATACCTTTAGGATATTAGTAACCTTTGCGATAGTCCTCGAGGTCCGTGGTATTTCCTTCTTCCAAATACTATGAACTGCGTATGGCAGAAGTTCTTTTGAACCAAAAGATCACAACCAGAGTGCTCTTGATGAGTTCTCCATTTTACATTGTGAATCTGCCAGTCCTACCTCTCTGCATGGGTTATCCGGAAGAAACCTGTTGAACTTGGTTCGACATACTAATCTATGCATCCACAACTCAGAAAGTTATATGTTCCTTTGAGTTGTCCCTCTTTAGTTGTTTTCTGACCCTCGTCTATTAATTGATAGGTGGGAGTAGTTGTGCATTCGTGTTATCGATGCTTATTATTCTCGTGGTCCGTCGAGCCGTTCTATTCCAGAATGACTAGGAGAAACAAACTCCAGTACCTCATCCATTTCTATGGTTGGGTCAAAGCAGTTGTATTCCGCAGATCAAAATGCCAAACCAGCTTTTGTTCTGCTCTACCTTGGAGTATTACCCTATTTATGTCAAGAGTATCATAGGAACTGCACCATCTCTTATGAATTCTTGATGTAGTGATACTTCTCACCATCATCATTCATTCCTTGGTCCCCGTGTTGTTCTAACTGGAATGTCGACAAGTGAATTGTGATGTGTGAAATCAATACTTCGAGCAACTCGTTGCTTGGTAGTAAATGGACAATATTCTCATTCTTAGCATGTAGGTTATTTAATCATCATCCTAAGATTGATCATGCTACCTAGTCCTTATTTCCGGTGCACTTTTTGATCAATGAGTTAGGATAGTGTCAATCCTTGCTTATTTGATCATATCGTCTTGCTCTGAAAAGCAAGATTGTTCTCGAGGCTAGTAACATATCGGTGGTTCATGATTTTCCGAATATCTTCTCGGAAGTGTTACCAGGTTGTCACCTGACCGCTATGTTGAGTTCGTGACCATGATGATTTCCCTATAAACCACCCCTTCTCCAAGAACCTGTGTTGGATATCCCTAAGCTAGTTGTTTGAGCTAGAGAAGAACTTGGAGAGTTGGAAGATAAAACCTTGCCTAACTTAGTTCGTTCCAAAGGGATACTCTTGTGTAGTGTGTGTTGAAGAAAGATGATATATTCATCGATTGGTCCATGTGATCAGTTGTTGGACCTACTGTCTTATCAATCCTTTGATTTGAGTATGGGCTATCTTCAAATCAAATCAGAACCAACGATAATCATAATGTTGTCTTACTCGTGGTTGATTCCCCGAGCATACACCATTACATCTTTTGGTCTGACCTATACTATCACATTGTTCACATAATGGTGGAATTCCAGTGATATGGAAATTATGATGAGTTGCTGTTCAGCCCATCAGCAGCATCTTGTCTCCTCCATGATTCATGTTGAACATTGAGCTAGTGTTGGAAACTTTGTAAGCATTGCCTTCGTGTTCCGCTCATGAGGTATATGTTTTGGTGAAAGAAGTGACTTTCTCCAAGTTCACGTGAATTAGGTTTAAGTTACCTCCATGGATTTGAGAAAGGTTTGTTTTGTTTCTCCTAGAATCGTCCCAATTCAGTCATGCATACGTGCGAAGTATTCTATGGTTTGGTAGATTAATTACCTCCACTCCATACGTATTCCCTAGCACCCCAAGCCACTGATTGATTTGTTCAAGGAAATGAAGCTCCTTCTTAAGACCCGGGGCTTATATAAGGACTTCGATATCCTCAATGATGGTTCCCCACCTGAACTCGGTAGTGTTTTATTATAAGACTACTATGTGGTCATGCTTGTCTGGGACAGCATGTTCACGTGTGTTTAGCAGAACCAGCTCATGTTTTGGAGCTTACTACCATAGTCCATTTCCTGAGAATCTCGCAACGCCATCTCGTTGAATTGTGTTGTAAACTTTCATTTTCTTCTAGACTCAATGAGTCTGGAATATCCTGTTACCAACTAGATCTAAATGTCAGGCAGATATGATGGTTGGAACGTTTCCCAAGAGTTATAATATTGGCCTCGTGGTAACCGGTGGAGTGGATCTCGTGTCCAACACACCCAACTGGAAGACCTATTATTGTAGTATCTTGCTTGAAGAAGTTGGCCACCTCCCCATAAGGATCTCGTAGAATTTATTCCAATAGTTGTTCCTTATGGATTTTTGTATTCCTGAAGTCCGACCTTTTACTTGGTGTTCTAGATACCAAACCATATCAATAAATGGGTTACGCTAGCACATGAAGGAGAACATTAGAAGCGGAGTGCTAAATGTCTCTCGGTCGATCATACAGATTTTGATCCCTTGGCCTTGCTAAGGTGAAATCTGAGAAAGTGTTATCTTTCTTTGCATCTGCATCCTCCACCATTATTCATCATGGTAGTATGTTGTGTTGCCATGGTCCTTAACATGGATATTGGTGAAACTTGTTGAATATGGAAATGATCAAGTTCTTGAGAGCACGCGCAAGCAAAATCATCCCTTGTGTTGTCTTCAACAAAGTAGTCCACATCATCCATTCCAGTCTGGGTATGCCATCCCTTCTTACCCTGCCAAACAATTGTTGTGATTTGCCTTAGGCTGGTATAAAGAGTTTCAATGATCTTTGTATCAAAAGTAATTCTTTTCTCTATTTAAGGGAATAGCTCTATGAGTCACCTCCCTAAGTTACCACGTTATGAAATCGTGGTAACTATCTCCTCACTACTTTGAAACCATGCACCATCTTACTCAAGCGTGGAATTGTTTCCTACCAACTTGAACCTTCGTCATCTATTCTTCCATCCCTCTCAATGTGTTTTTCGTGTCTCATCTCAAGAGGTGTTTCAACATCTCACTCCATGAGTTGATCATGAGTTGCTCGATCTTTGAGAAGATCGATTCATGTAGAGTTTCCTTCTGTCGTCATCATGCTGGGTTAAGAGCTCAAATGCAAAGACGTCAAGATCAATTGGAGAAATAAATCAACATCTTCGAGAAGGGAAATCAGATCATGAAGATCGTGTTAGCTTTGCGACTCCTCTGTCTTCTTACCTCACGTCTTGAATCTCAAGACGAGATTCTTGTTTAGTGGGGGTGAGTTGTCACAGCCCTAGAACACCTGAGTGTATTAGTGGCATCAGTGAGCATGCATCATGTTTAACTTCAAGAAACTTAAATTGAGGAAAGTGAAAGCCTCATAAATCAATTTAAAAGAAGGGCAAGAACCCTTTAAATTGCATTCATTATTTCCAAAATGCCTTCATAAATGTTTGATAATTTTGGCAAGGCTTTGAGACCAAACCAAAAATATTGAACATTTTTGTGGAATATTTTGAGCATTGAATTTAAATCACTACTCTATTTGAATTTGGAAATATACCCAAATATATATGGGATATATTTCCAAATACCTCGGATATATTTTGTGTGCTTTTGGAGAAGTCCAATAAGCAACATAAAAATGGTCAGAGAATATTTTGCATTGTTTTGAATTCCTTTGAATTTGCAAACCAGTGGCAAAGTAATTAAAAAACAGAAATAAAAAGAAAGACCCATACCTGGGCCACTTACCTGTGGCCGGCCCAGCTGCACCAGTCCAGCCCACTAGGGCAGAGCGGTTGTCCTCAACCTCTGCCAGTAGGCAGAGGCGAAGTAGCACGCGCACACGCGCGCACGCGGAGGCCTCCACCTCCTGCTTCGCGGTGGCAGCCTCCCCGACATCCTCGCGACGCCACGGAGACGCCAAGAGACCCCTGTCCTCTCTCTCCCTCGCCCGCAACCTCTCCCCTCCCCTCTGCTCTTTCTCCCATGGCGGACAAACGAGCCGGAGCGCACCGACGCCGTTCGCCGCGGCCACAACCACTCCCTCGCTCCCTCTCCATGACCCCGAGCTCCGCATCTTCGCCCTCCTCGTCCATGCCGAGCCAAAAAACTGGGGGAGCACCGCATCACCGTCCCGGACGTCTTCTTCAACCTCGGTGCCGGCAATCCCCGCCGCTTGATTCGTCATCGTCAGGCCGTCCCCAAGTCCGCTGAGACCGCTATTCGACTCCCTGTGAGCTCCTCCGTCGTTACCCACTCTACCCCGCGTCGATTCCTTGCCGTAGCGCTGTTCCCCGCCATGACCAAAGCTCACCACCGCCTGGCTTTGTCGCCGCCGTGGCCTAAGCTCAAACCACCTGCGCCCTTGCACTGCATCACACTCCTGGTGCCTCCAGGAGGCTGCCTAGCCTCTCTACTCGTTCCCCTGCTTGCTACAGCCCCGCGCCCGCAACTAGCCGAGCTCCGGCCCCCGCCCAGCTCACTGCCGTCGCTGCCACCGGCCACCCCAGCTCGCCCCACGTTCTCTAGCAGATGCGCCTCGCTCCCAGCGTTCCGTAGCCGCAAGCCGCGCGTGAAATGATGCCCCGTAGCGTGAGTCTGGCGAGCTCTCGCCGTTGGTTTGGTCATCGCCGGCGTAGATCCGGTGACGATGACATGGCAGATTAGTTTAGGCTAATGACGCAGTTAGTTACCACCTAGTAAGACTGACAGCAGGCCCCTACAACCTAATTGACCTTAGATTAAGTTTCTGCTTAGTATTAACTAACCCAGTGGCCCCACGCATCAGCATTGACCGTGTTGACTGGGCCCACACGTCAGCGACCCTAAATAGCATTGAGACACTAGCCTGCTGACATCAGCATGACCTAATGCTGATGCAGTAATACATTTTATGGATTTATTAATAATCAGGAAATTCCAGAAAATATCCAAAACTTCAAAAATTCATAGAAATTAATCTATAGCTCCAAATGAAATAATTTATATATGAAAAATTATCAGAAAAATCCAAAGAATCTGTTTATGGAATTTTCATGCATATTTGAACAAGTTAACCTCACTGAATAGGACAATTCATGATTATGGAATAAATGGTAATTAGTTTTGGAGTTGGAATTTGCTATAGGTTTGAATTCCACTTCAATGAATATGACTAACCATTACACTAGGTCAATTCAGTATTTTCATACGTCATATCATTCATATGAATGTGCATTGCATTGATTGCGGTACCTGTTGTGTTTGTCGGTGGTTGTTCCCTCTTAGTAGACGATGTTTCCGACGACGTGATCGATGACACCGATGAAGACATATACTATCTTCAGAAGTGCCAGGCAAGCAAAACCCCCTTGTTCATTCCAATATAATCCCACTCTCTCGCTCCTTCTCTCTTTTACTGCATTAGTACAACAATGTTTCAACTGTTACATGCTGCGTTAGCTGAACCCCTTTCCTCTGCATGACCTGTCATTGCCACAGTAAATAGATGGAACCCACTAGCATGAGTATGAGTTGTTTGAACCCTGATGTGCCTACTCATTACTGCTTAGAGTTGAGTCAGGTCTGATTCATCGGGGATGAATTGGAATGGTGTTGAACATGTCCTACTATGTGTGAGCTAACTATGTGAACATGATTTGGTAAAGGTAGCGGTGAGAGGCCATGTGTGAGCTAACTTTGTCTCATTGCAGTCATTCTTAGGAACTGAGTTCCGTGTTTGTGATCCATGAACAGTTACTACCACACATTTGGTTCTGGTAACTCGGCCCCTCTCGACTTATTAATCAACTCGATCTCTGTCCAGGAGTTGTAACTAGTTTCTGGTGTTTGTAGGTAGTGTTAGTAGTCTACCAAGTGGCACCCGGTACAGGTGGGCTTGGGACAGACTAGGCACAGTGGCACGGTGTACCAAGTGGCACCCGGATGGTGGGCTTGGGAACCCTGCACACATCGTTTGGGGCCGTGAGCAACAGCCCGGCCGGATCTCCTTGCGGATGGAACCCGAATAGGCGGTAAACCTGGACGAGAGACTTGTGTGGTTAGTCAGGTCGTGGCCGACACCCTCGCCCGGCTTCCGCTTGAAGGTTGCCGAGGTACATGACATGTATAGGGCGATAAGTGGCGAGAGCGTGTGTGAAGAAGTACACCCCTGCAGGGTTATCATTATCTATTTGAACAGCCGGATTCCTCGGATATGGAAACTTGGACCCCTTGCATAGTTCATAGACAAGTGAAAGTTGATACTCTAAAATGCGCAAGATAAGCATGAGTGCTATGGATGGCGTTCTCGTTGGGAGACGGGAGCGGATCCATAGTGGTGTATTTATATGGTGAATTTGTGGACTCATGTGCGCCACCTCAAAAGAGTTGCTTGCAGTCGTAGTTCAGGTTAGCCACTGAGTCAAAGCTGGCTTACTGCAGTCAAACTCCACCACCCCCTTTGTTGATACTGATGCATATGTAGCTAGTTTTGATGTAAGTCTTGCTGGGTACATTTGTACTCACGTTTGCCTATTTTATGTTTTGTAGAGAGACGTCAGTCTCGCTAGTAGTCCCGTGTGGACTTCGACGTTTAGCTTGTTACCTCAGCTATGGTCTTGTGCCCTCGGCAGGATCTGGTAGATAGTTAGGCTTCTCAGCCTTTTTCATTTGTAGTAGTCTGTACTCAGACATGTTAAGCTTCTGCATGTGCTTTGACTTATATGCTATGAATGTTGGGTCATGAGACCCATGTTAGTTTTATCTGTCCCTTCGGAGCCTAAAGAATAAATACTCTGATTCATAGAGTCTTGTTGTGATGCCATGTCGTATTTACACATATCGAGCATATTGTGTGTATGATTGAAATGCTTGGTATGTGTGGGATCCGAACTCCTAGTTGTTTATCCTTGGTAGCCTCTCTTATGGGGAAATGTAGTCTTGTGCTTCCATGAGCCATAGTAGTCTGCTACAGCCCGGTTCACCGGAGTCCTGCTAGCCCAGCACTACTGCTCCGGAACACTTGACTGGCCGGCATGTGATTCTCTTCGTTCCTGTGTCTGTCTCTTCGGGAAAATGTCACGCGGTGACATCCGGAGTCCTTCCTAGCCTGCTACAGCCCGGTTCACCGGAGTCCTGTTAGCCCAGTGCTATAGCCTAGATTCGCACGCTACTTACCGACATGCTCAATGTTGATTCATGTATGCCTGTCCCCGTAAGTTAGTGCCACTTTGGGTTCACGACTAGCGACACTATCATGTGGATGCTAGCGACACTATCATATACGTGAGCCAAAAGGCGCAAACGGTCCCAGGCCAAGGTAAGGCGAGACCCGTGGGAATACCGTGCATGAGGCCACAAAGTGATATGAGGTGTTACAGGCTAGATCGGTGTGACTTAGAATCGGGGTCCTGACAGCGGCCATTTTGTTTTAGGCGCGGAGTGCTGTGTCTGAATCACTAGTGAGACTGATGATTCTGTTGGGCCTAGGCATTTTGAGCTTCATGTACCCATAATGGGGTATGCCTTGGAAGAACGTGAACGCCTCCCGTCCTAAAAGGGCGTGGTATCCACTACTGAACGGGGCCACTTGGAATGTAATTTCTTCAGACCTATAGTTCTTTGGCATGCCGAATCCACATCTAGTGTGATTTTCCCGGCACAGCGTGCTTCCCGACTGGGGATGATTCCTCTGAAGGTTGTGCTGCTTTGCTCAATGCGGTTCCAGTCTATTCCCATTTTTTGAAGAGTTTTCTCATAGATGAGGTTCAATGCACTGCCGCCGTCCATGAGTACTTTGGTGAGTCGACAGCCGTCCACAATTGGACTAAGGACCAGTGCAGCTGGTGCTCGGGTTGTTCGGAATTTAGGTTCGTTACTGGCATTGAAGGTAATAGCTGTGTCACTCCATGGATTCATTGCTGCCACGTGGCAGATTTCGGCGAGGCTATGGAGTGTTCGCTCGCACCTATTATTTGATGCAAAGGTTACAAAGACTGTTAATACTGTATTGTTATCCACGGGATGGTGCTCTATGGCATTTGGGATGAGAAGATCCTCACCTCTTTTGGCCACCTGCCGGAGTATCCGACATGCTCTAAGGCTGTGTGTTGGTATTGTATCCGCTGTACTATGAATTTTGTAGGGTCCGTTAAGCCATCCTTCCAATACGGTTCCATGCCCTGTAGAGGGTTTTTGTTTCTTTGTAACTAACTCGGGTCTCTTATGATACTGCACCCTTTTACTTCGGACTGGGTGTATATTCCGAGCCGGATATCCCAAAATTTCGTTTCCGTTTTCCAGGCGCTTTCCATCGCACAGTACTTTCGTACTATGGACGCCAAGTCAACGAAGCTTGATATGTCACGGCGACTTAAGGTGTTAAGGATTCCCTTGTCCGTGCAATTATTGCAGAAGAATGAGACTGCGTCTTCCTCGCGACAGTCCTTAACCTTGTTCATCACAAGGAGGAATCTCGCCCAATAATGATGTACTGTTTCATGGGGATCTTGCCTGATGTGGGAAAGATCATTTATGTCTAGGTGGGTGCGTAGATTTGAGTCCAAACTCCTACCCGATCTGAGACCCAGGGCCGAGGAGTTTCCAATCTTGGAAGTTCGGATTCCGGAGTGTTGCCCGATAAGTCTGGCCTGCTGCCTGACTCTAGGTTCAGGGCTTGGGTGATGTCCTCCCGTAAACGGGCATCCGGCTCAGGGAGCTCAGGAATCCAGACATAGTTAGTCCTCAAGATAGAGGAAGAATCGCCGCATTGTTCCTCCACCACCGCAATATGATGGGTGACCGGTGGAGAGTTAATCTCCCTTTTATCGGGTTTAAGCCCAATCCGATCATAGTCTGTAGTGACTCCCAAGGCGGTGATACGATCCAAGAGCTCGCTTAGGGAAGTGAGCTCCATTGGATCCACCTGCTCGGTGAATTCCGAGCCGACGTGGAGGCTGTTTTTGATGACACGAGAGGTCCTCGTTGGTGCAGCGGCCGAACGGGCGATCATGATGAAACTGCCAAGCTGGAGAGTTTGGCCGACAGAGGGGGCTCCCCCGGCGATAATGTTGTTTTTAACAACGAGACGAGGCATCCTTCCTTAAGACGACGGCACAGTGGAACTCTCAATGAAAGCACCAATGTCGGTGTCAAAACCGGCGGATCTCAGATAGGTGGTCCCGAACTGTGCGTCTAAGGAGGATGGTAACAGGAGGCAGGGGACACGATGTTTTACCCAGGTTTGGGCCCTCTTGATGGACGTAAAACCCTATGTCCTGCTTGATTATTCTTGATAATATGAGTAGTACAAGAGATGATTTACCACGAGATCTGAGAGGCTAAACCCTAGAAGCTAGCTTATGGTATGATTGTATGTTGTCCTATGGACAAAAACCCTCCGGTTTATATAGACACCGGAGGGGGCTAGGGTTTACACAAGGTCAGTTAAAATGGAGGATATATACATATCCGTGTTGCCTAGCTTGCCTTCTATGCCAAGTAAAAGTCCCATCCGGACACGAGACGGAGTCTTCAATCTGGTATCTTCATAGTCCAACAGTTCGGCCAAAGGATATAGTCCAGCTGTCCGGAGACCCCGTAATCCATGACTCCCTCACTCGCGGTGACATTGGAGTATCTAGGTGACATTAGAGTTGGTTGATGTGTATCATATGATGTTATTTTAGTACGAACTCTTGGTTAGATCGATCGAAAATAATAGTTATGTGTTATTTTAGTACGAACTCTAGGATAGATTGATCGGAAAGAATAGCTTTGCAGTGTTTTCGTACCCTACAAACAATTACTTCTTATGTTATCTGCTAGATGGGAACTTTGGAGTGATTCTTCATCGAACGTTGAGGGAAGGTTACATGATCCAATTATATCAGCATTGTTGAGAGATTGCACTAGCGAAAGTACGGACCCTAGGCCTCATTTTCAAGCATTGCAATACCATTTGTACTCACTTTTGTTACTTGCTACCTTGCTATTTCTTATTGTTCCTATTACAAAAATCAATATCTACTATCATTACTATGCTTGTATCACCATCTGTTCGCCGAACAAGTGCACCTATACAAATTACCATTGTATTTTGTGCGTTGGAGACACAAGAGAATTTTTGTTATTTGTTTGCAGGGTTGTTTGAGAGATACCATCTTCACCCTACGGCTCCCACGGATTGATAAACCTTAAGTCATACACTTGAGGGAAAATTGCTACTGTCCTACAAAACTCTCCGCTTGGAAGCCCAACACGAGTCTACAAGAATAAAGTTGCATAGTAGACATCACCGGTCCACCACATATCAAATTATCAAAGTAACAAACACGAATCATATGAGCATGATGGAAACTAGCTTGACAATAATTCCCATGTGTCCTCAGGAGTGCTTTGCTTTATATAAGAGTTTGTCCAGACTTGTCCTTTGCTACAAAAAGGATTGAGCCACCTTGATGCACCTTAGTTACTTTTGGTACTTGTTACTCATTACGAATTATCTTACCACACAACTATCTGCAACCTATAATTTCTATGCTTGCAAAGAATACCTTACTGAAAACCTCTTGTCATTTCCTTCTGCTCCTCGTTGGGTTCGACACTCTTACTTATCAAAAGGACTATGATAGATCCCCTATACTTGTGGGTCATCACACGCCGCCAATAAACTCGCCTTTCCCAAGACAAGACCGCCCCCGCCAAACGACGGGCGATCATGGGGGTAGATCCTAGCCCCCCATCAAGCCCAACTTCTCTGCCAAGCTCGATCCCACCAGAGGTCTCGCTCCCACCCCTAGGCTCAGTATCGCTGGCATGTTCCGCTCAATACAAAAAAAAAGACACATCCGTGACATTTTAGGCCGAACGAAATTTTTTTCTGTCATACATATGACACTTCTATGACGATAATTGGGACAAACCCCGGTATCATCACAGATGTGGTGGGCTCCTACTTCTATGACCAAAAATCATGACAGAAAATGGGCTTTTCGTCCTGGGCGGGCCGGCGACGCAGCTGCATGACATTCTTTGGGCCGTCCATGACGGAAAAAACCATGGTGGAAGCGAGGGCGAGGAAAATTCCGGGGAGTTCCTGGTTACGGTGGGAGGTCGGGGGCCGAGCGATGCGTGTTTCTCTCATACATGTACGCGCATGTGTGCGAGGCGTTGTCTCTAACTGAACACGAGCGAGGCATTGGGCTCTAACTAAACCCGAGCGATTGCACTACAGGCTACGCGTTACTGAACCCGAGCGATCGATCGATGGCTGTTAACTGAACCCGATCGAGCGATTCCTTCGCTACTGCTGCTAACTGAATGAACAGTGAGCATTGCGGGGGGGGGGGTGATGAACAGTTCCCGGTGGGGGTGGATGAACAGGACCCCGTGGTGTTGCCTCTGGATGAAGAAGACCCCAATCGATCGAGCCGGTTGGGGCTGGATGAACACGACCCCGTGGAGGGCTGGATGAATAGGACCACCCCGTGGAGGGCTGGATGAACAGTAGACGGTGGAGGGCAGGATGAACAGTAGCCCGTGGAGGGGTGGTTGAACAGGAGCCCGTGGAGAGGGCTGGTTGAACAGTAGCCGGTGGAGTAGCGCGCGGTGGAGGCTGGATGAACAGGATCCCGTGGATGAACAGTCGCAGGTGGAGGCTGGAGGAGGTCAATGGTGGATGAACAGTAGCTCGTGGAGGCTGGAGGGGTCGACGGTGGAGATGAACAGTATCCCGTGGAGTCCTGTTTTGCGGTACGCCACACCCCTCCCGATGAATAGGACCCCCGTTTCGACTGTAGCGCTCCAACACAAGTCCGTTTCCTTCGTTTTGCGGTACGCCACACCCCTCCTGATGAACAGGACCCCCGTTTCGACCGTAGGAGGTCCGTTTCCTCCATTTTGTAGTATGCCAGACCACTCCCGATCAACAGGATCCCATTTCGAACGTGGCCGGTCGAACACAAGGTCGTTTCCTCCGTTTTGTGGTACGCCAGGCCTCGTTTCCATCGCGTGTTCCATCCAAGCCCTCCCGATGAACACGACGCATTCCGTTGCCTCCCCATGAACATGACGATGACGCTGTTTCTCCGTTCCGACCCAGCCATGTACACGAGCCCTGGCCGTACGTATGCGCGAGTAGGCGTTCGAGACCCCGCCCGTATCTACACATACGTGGCCGTATTTTCTTTCTTGCACCCTGGCCACTGTACGTACATGTAAATGCTATGTGCGCGCCTCTACTACGACACGTGCGCGTCTCTACTACAACACCTGCGCGCCTCTACATCAGCCAGTATGTACGTACACGTTCACGACCAGAATGACAACGCTACGTACGCTTCGACCAGGTGGGTCCCGACTGTCAGGCACTTCCTTGCCTGCGAAGATGTAGCTAGTGGGTCCCAGTAGTCAGGGGGCGAATCGTTTTTTTTGCCCGGCCGCACTTCCTTGCATGCGAAGATGTAGCTGGTGGGTCCCAGCAGTCAGGGGGAAACGTTTTTTCATAAAATACGGTGGCCCGTTCGGTGGGTCCTGCTGGTAGGTGGAGGAATAATTATTTTGCACGTAATAAGGAGGCCCTTCCTTGCTGCGGCCGTGGACCCAGCTGTCAGCCTCTCCACGTACAGTCCATGTCCGATGGAAGCCATTCCTTGACCACGTTGACCATGCCGCGCCGAGAGCACTAGGGCGGTGGACAACGGCGAGGCCTAGGAAGGGGACGACGCGGAGCCGGGGAAGACGGGGCAGTGGATGCCCACGCGTAGAGGAGTATGAGGGTTCACTGGTTCGCCGCGGTGTGGGGCTGCCGTCGCCGCAGAATAACATGGGGTGTGGGTGAGTAGAGGGATGGCCTGGCCGGCGGTGGGAGTAGTAAGGGGTGGTGAGGCCTCCGCCGCATCGCAGCCGGCCACGGGAGGCAGGTGCACGAGGCACGACTGGCGCTGGTTTGGGCGGCTGGAGCAAGAAGACCAGAGGTTGAAGAAGCACTACGGCCGTTGGATGGACATCGTACGGTCACTGGAGCTAGAATCGTGCATATTGAGTAAGTTGACAAAGCCCTCCATCCCCTTCAACTTAGTAGGCCCACAAGTCAGCCTGCAACTATACTGGGTCCCAGCTAACAGGGGGAGTATTCATTTTTTTTGTGCGTAATAAGGAGGCACTTCCTTGCGTGTGAAGATATAGCTAGTGGGTCCGAGCTGTCAGCAGCGGTAACGTTTTTCACGAAATACAGAGGCCCTTTCGGTGGGTTCCTGATGTCAGGTGGAGGAATCATTATTTTGGGCGTAATAAGGAGGCATTTCCTTGCGTGCGGCGGTGGACCCAGCTGTCGGCCTCTCCACGTAAAATCCACGTTGACCAGGCCGCGCCGAGAGCACCAGGGCGGTGGACGATGGCGAGGCCTAGGAAGGGAACGACACGGAGGCAGGGAAGACTCCGCAGTTCTTTCCCACGCGGAGGGGAGTACGACTATACGAGGGTTTACTGGATCGTCTGCCGTCGCCGGAGAATAATAGCAGGTGTGGGTGAGTAGAGGGATGGCTAGGCCAGTGATGGGAGTACCGTGGGGCGGTGAGGCCTGCGCGGCAGCAGAGCCGGCCGCGGGGAGGAGGGAGCAGGCAGTCCCGCCGGCGCCTGTTTGAGTGGCTAGAGCAGGAGGAGCCGAGATTGAAGAAGCACGACGGCCGTTGGATGGCCATCCCACAGTCACTGCTTGTGCGTCAACCTTTTTTTTAGGAAAGCCTCAAATCTGTGGAAAACAGCATACAACCCATCTGCCATTATTTCTAATAATTTACAGCCCATTTGCTAATTATTAATGTTTTTTGGAGCCCATATTATTTTTATTAGCATTACTGCTGGGCCATTTTCTCGGCCAGCCGAATGAAAGCTCTCCTCGTCTTGAAAGATTTGCAGCCCAACAGGCCTGACAAAGCGACTTAGTTGGTAAATCACAAAAAAACTGGGTTGTGGCCATGGACCCAGCTGTCAGCCACTCCACGTACAGTACTCTTCTGATGGAATGCTGTTGACCATGTTGACCACGCCACGCCGAGAGCACCAGGGCGGTGGACGACGGCAAGGCCTAGGAAGGGGACGACGCGGAGCCGGGGAAGACGCGGTAGTGGATGCCCACACGAAGAGTAGTAGGAGGGTTCATTGGTTCGGCTGCGGTGTGAGGCTGCCGTCGCCGCAGGGCCTGGCTAGCGGTGGGAGTAGTAGGGGTGATGAGGCCTCATCGGCAGCACAGCTGGCCACTGGAGGCAGGAGCAGGCGGTCTCCCCGGCGCTGGTTTGGGCGGCTGGTGAAAGAAGAGCAGCGATTGAAGAAGCAGCGGGACCGTTCGATTCAAATCCAACGGTTACTGCTGCTAGAATCGTTTGTTGACTAAGTTGACAAGCCCTGCGTACGCGTCAACTTAGTAGGCCCATAGGTCAGCCTCCCAACCAGTGCGCCCCAGATGTCAGTGGGAGGAATCATTTTTTTTCACGTATTAAGGAGGCAGTTGATTGCGTGCGGCCAGGCCAGCGGAGGGAGTAGGGTGGGCCGGGGAAGCCTGCGCGGCATCATAGTGGGCCACAAGAGGAGGGAGCAGGCAGTCCCGCCGGCGCTAGTTTAGGCGGCTGGAGCAGGAAGAGCAGAGATTGAAGAAGCACGTCGGCCGTTGGATGGACATCCAACACTAACTGCTGCTAGAATTGTGTGTTCACTGACAAAGCCTTGCGTAAACAAGCCAGCCTCGAAATCTGTGGCGTGTACAGCCCATTTGCTATTATTATTATAATTTTACTCATTTTCAAATTCATATGGAATTTATTGTAGCCTGTTTTCCATTTTTAGAATTCCTGGCCATTTTCTGGTCAGTACCAGGGTCAAAAAATTAACTAAAAATGTGGGAAATTTTCAAAATTCGCAATTTTTTGCTGGGGAACGAAATATTCTTAATCGAAAAATTAATAGCCATACTAAAACAAATTTAAAAATAAATTACTACTATGTCATGTTAAATCCAATGAAATACGTATAAGATATCAGTGAAGAACAAAAACAAAAAAAAGAAACTTATATCCCATTTGCTATAATTTTTTTGCAATTTTCAACCCCTTTTGATATTACTTTTAACAGACATTGACCATACTCTTAAGCCAGGTCGGAATGCATCCCTCCTCATCTTGAAATATTTGAAGCCCAGTAATTCAGAGAAGACAAATAGGCCTAGCTTGGGTATTCTTCAAAAAGAAATATTGGGCTACCTATTTTCCCAAAGAACTGGCCCATGAGCATTTAGCTTTATTTATTTATTTATTTATTTACTTATTTATGTTTAGGGGACCATGAGCATGTACCTAGGCCGGATTCATGTGAGAGCCTCCCTTCCAGTTAATTATGGGCTTCTCTATTGGGCCTTCATTAGTGGGCTGCATGTTATCAACAAGTGGAAAATGTGTTCTGAGTTTCAAAAAAAATGTGTTCCGTACGATGAATAGTATGCGCTACGTACGGTACGGGGCACTAAAGGATCGAACCGTGCAACGACTTCCAAAACATTGTGTTTGTCATTCTAACAACACATTTATTCAACCAACAGACGAAATATACTACTGATTGTACATTGAAAACAACAGCAGCAGCAGCAACCAGGGCTGGGGGTGCAACAGAAGCAGTGAGCAGGCCAGAAGAGTGAAGACGCAGCTCTCTCTTCCAAACCAAACATCAGCCATCATTACAAAAGGGCTACCAAAAAAGAACAAGTGTATGCATCAAACTAAATAAAGATCCTACTATACCAAGTGTACGCATCTAACTAACTGGCTCAGTTAGAGATTACTATTTATTAAGCTATGGAGATTGGCTGACGGCTTGAACCAGATGGGTGCCTGACGGGGGAAACTCCAGCTAGCAGGTCGAAGTCTGATACTTGTGACCCTCTCTCCTACTTTGGGCTGCAGAGCGTGGCGGCACATATCAGGGTAAGGTGCATGCAGAGATGCATGGTACGCTGTGTACACACAATTTTGCCTGACGAACGAAACCGCGCTGCCATCATGATCCTTGCCGTCGGTTATCTCCTGGTTAATCGGATAATTCAGTCCGACAAACAGAGAGCGTGTACCAAGGCTACTTACCATCCTCCAGTCAAAAATTCCTGAAGGCCCAGAGAAGCTGGGATCCTACTCAAAGACCTTGCAGTGACTGTGATTGTATTCCGCGAAACAACACGTCCGGTACGTGCGAACGATCATCAATCTTTCGTCGTCGTCTTATCGAGCCAGGAACCACCTGCAACTGCCATGCCGCTTTTCTTTGAAAGGTTCTGGTATTAGGAAGGGTAGGGACACCAGGCGGCCTACAACATCATATCAAGTTGGAGTCAAATAAAAATGGGCTCTTAGTTTAATCAATCTTAAGAACAGCATGTTATGAGCATGAATATTTTTTCAGCAAATGTTGATAGTAATATAAGCAAGCCATCATGATATCATAGGAAAGTAACATACTGCTGTAACAGCCGTTTGTAGCGATGACTGGAGTAGGCCAGCAATACGTCCAGCCATAGAAGGAGTCGACAGCGTAAATGAAGCCCTTGTGTTCAATGGCATCAGAGAACCATGGAGGATGTATGATCCTGCGATGGACGTGCAGATTTATCCACTTACCGCAGTGACCTGTTAGATAGGTGAGATCGCGGTTGAAGAACGCAATTAGCCTGAAGTCTTTATAATTCGCAGATCTTGTGGGCACTTGGCAGATTACAACCTTAAGCAAATCAAACTTGGTATCATGTTGGCTACTATAAGATTCTGAGTATTCTGGGCCGTGGTGCCAAAGCAGTGCAGTGTTAATCGAAGGAAGGGGGATCAATCGCTGGGTGTAGACCTCCACAAGCATCCAGCTGCCGTGATCATCGACAAGCACCATCCAAGACGTGTTCATGCTGACCTAGTACATATCGTTAATGTAGTTGAGGCCGACGGGGATCGGATCGCAATCAAGGGGGTTGATGCTCGCCACCCTATGATCGTTATGCTGCGTGACACGCCGTTTCTGAAGATCGGGCGGCATCAGCAAGCAATGAGCTGGCTTAAAAAGCTTCGGCCTAAGGGCTTTGAGTAAACGGTACACTCCGACGAGCACGCGACGAGCGTCATGGTACTGAGATTGTCCACACACGAAACAATGAGCTTGATTAACTCTGTGGGGAGCAAATTCCAGCCACTCTTTCGGCGGATGCTGCTCGGTTCTGCCATTGTTAGTGCTTGGGGTTCGGATGAGGGGGAGGCACCTTAGCGGGGATGGAAGATTGGATGAGATTATGTGCGGACAAAGATGGAGAAGCGAATATGTTCTGCGGGAAGTGGACAGGTGATGATGACTACAGCACGCTTCTTGACTTACGAGACACATACCAGCAGTATAGGGTCATGTCGATGCCAGACAACTTCTTTGAGCGATCACAGTACTGGTGCTCCCTACAATGTTATGCCCTAACTTGCTTGAGTAGAGTAGTAGAGTAGGACTCTGCTCTACTACTAGCACCGGAGGAGTAGTATATTCTAATCTAAAATAGTTACAAACTTCAATGCCCGAGCATGGAACGACTATGAACCATGCTCAAAGACCGTGTCTATGTGGTGTTTGGACATGGGCGACAACCTCAACGCCAACGGTGCTGCTCCCGTTGCACCATATGTGTTTCTGTCCTTCCTATTTGAAATCATGGTAAAATTCATGTTTCTACTCTGTATCCTACTACTATGCTAGTCCACATGATTAGTTGCGAACGACGACTTCTTCCCCGACCTTGGCAACCTCATCCTCGACGACATGGGCGACAACGTCAACGCCGGCAACCAGTGAGATACAGGGTGTAGGAAGCGGTTTGGGAATTTGCATGCCTTTCCAACTAGTGAGATACTCCGTACAAAGTACGACAGAGAAATAACCACAGAGAAGGAAGCTAAAAGTAAACAATCAAACGAGCATTTTTGCATTTGTTTTGCATTGAATCGTTTCACAAGCTTGACTAATGTTATTTTTCTACTTTTACAAAAACCGCATCGTAATGTTAAAATTTGCATTTGCACATACATAAGTAATAGTAGTACTCCCTCTGTCTAGGTGTATAAGTCTTCCCTCCTTCTTGGTTACAGTGCACAACCGAAGATGACTTATTGACCTGGACAGAGGGAGTAGCATAGTCTGCAAGCATATACCAAGAGAGACGTGTAGTGCGATAGTGGAAAAAAATTATATGAGACCAGGTCTCACAGTTAGTGCGACAGTGCAGACGTGTAGTGCGATATTATATAGTAAAATTTGTGCTATATGGATGTACTTGCAAAATGTGTACGAATACACAAGGTTTCCAAACTTTCCCTTTTACATACTTAATTAAGGACGCTAAAAATTACTGAACGTTCGAGATTTATCATTTGCGTCCCAAAACTAATGAGATTGCCTTACGAAACAAAAATTATACTCCTCCTAAAAGCCACGGCGCTCGCAGGAGCGCTTGCGGCGCGCCACGAGTGCCCTGGTGCACAGCGTTTCCCAGCGCGCCGACACAACACCTCTTCCTCAGCCTCGCAACTCGCGAGGTGTTGATTGGCGGCTTGCCGGTGGGCAAGCGCGATCTCACCAGTGTGGTGATCCGTCGCCAACAGGTACTCCTCCTCGCTGGAAGCGTGCACCCGGTCCACGTACCGCCAAGCGTAGATGAGGCGCTTGGGCCCGACTGCACTCAGGGCGTCGGCACGGGCGTCCTCCGCCACCCTCACGGCCCTCGCACGAGCCTTCTGCCAAAGAGCCAATTGCCTAACCCTCTCGGACGCGACATAGGCCTCCCAGGCAGCTTGTTCTGCGGTACGCTTCTCTTCCTCGGCCTTCTTCTCCACCTCTATTTTGTTGCGCTCTGCTGGAGGCAAAGCCTCCCACAAGGTGACATCCATTTCTTTCGAAAGCTCCTCAAGGCTGGGGGGCTCGGCGTGTGGCGCGACGTTCTCCTCGTAGCGGGGAGCCGACGCGTCCTCCGGCACGCATGCTGGCGAGATTGGGAACGCTAACGCGTCTACCTCAACGTGTCGCGGCAAGGAGCGGAACACTGATGCGTCCTCCTCGACTAGTGGCAGCGAGGAACGGAACGGCGACGTGTCGTGTGGCGGCAAGGAGCGGAACACCGACGCGTCCTCCTCCACTAGTGGCAGCGAGGAACGAAACGGCGACGCGTGACCGTCCGCATGGTGCAGCGAGGGGCTCCTAGGGCTTGGGAGGGGTGATGCCATGGTGGTCGACGTGAGAGGGAGGGGAGGAGATAGCGATGAACGTGAACATGAGGGGGAGGAGATAGCGATGTCGTGGGAGGCGCAATATTTATAGCGAGAAATGGCACACCTACGTAAGATATGGACTGAGCTGCACTGACTTAACTGCCGGTCCAGTTGCGTCACTGACATGTGGGCCAGAGCCCTGTTGGGCCCATATGTCAGTGACCGAATGCACCTGTAGTTAAGTAACAGCTACGTGGGCATATTTGTTGGAGTAAATTACGGGGGAGTGAAGGGGTGGAAATATTGCTGGTCACAACGGATTGGACGACCGTGGGGGGAGGAGAGTCATGCATGCAGATTTTTTCACACGGGGTGGAGTGGTGGGACTGTCGAAGGGAGAAGGAGAGTTTGGCAGGCATATTGTTTCCACACATGGAGAGGAAAAAATTTGGAGACAAACGGGCTTCCTACAGGTATGGGGAACGGTGCATAATAAGTCATCTTGCATGCCGGGCTAGGTACAGTCTCAAGTCATTAAAAACAGACACGCCCCACACATGTTCATATTTCAAGGTGCAGTAAATTATTGCTTGTGATGATTAAGGGTGGCCATAATGGTGGTATCTTAGCTGGTATCATGCACACGGGAATATCAAACATGCTGATGTGGCAAAGAATTAAAGAAGAGAGGGGGTTAGAGTAACTAGAGTTCATGCATGCATTGGTAAACACATTTTTTGTGGAGAACGACAGCACTAGTTGAGTACTTTTGCAGACTTCAAAAACTATTCCACAATGTGTCAACATTCTCAATGTCAAATCAATATTTTTACACTCATTATAAAACGTAGTTCTTATACTCCCTCCTTCCATCTATATAGGGCCTCATGCATTTTTCGAGGCTAACTTTGACCAAATGTTAGAGAAATAATATATGACATGCAACTCACACAAAGCACATCATCAAATTTGTATGTGAAAGGAGCTTTCAATGATATAATTTTCACATTATGCATGTCATGTAGTATTAATTTTATCAATAGTCAAAGGCAGTCCTGAAAAACACATTAGGCCCTATATAGATGGAAGGAGGGAGTACTCATTATAATCAGTACTCCCTCCATCTAGGTGAGCAAGTCATCTTAGGCTGCCCGTAATGGGAGTATCATAGGTAGTATCATGCATGCCAACTAAGCAATAAATGATGTGCTACTTTGTGTGCATGCATGGCAATAAATGTAGTCTTCTATGATACCAACTTATGATACTATGCATTAGGGATGTAGTATCATAGACTAGTATCATATGCATGATACTAGTATATGATACACCCCATTACAACCAGCCTTAGATTGTGCACTGTGACCAAGGAGGAGGGGAAAACAAGAGATCTTAATGTTTATTTGCTAATTAATAGCATTGCATGCAATGAACTAACCACCACATGTCATGCTTGGTAGTCTCAAGTCATTAAAAGCATGCACACCCACATCTCCTATTGGTTGATATGTCAAGAAACAAGAAACGAGGTAGAAGTTAATGCACCGCGGCTAAGTGTTTTGGGAGTATTGTAGATATTGATATTTTTGGTATAAATTTGGTCGTGGGATTTCATTGATGCCTATCAAATCGTTGACAGGTCTGCTATGCGTGACCTCAAGATGAAAGCGTTGAGCATCTCGAAGTTGATCAACAATCTTCAATTGTCGAAGATTAGCCGTTCGGCCAATAAGGTGGCACACTTAATCGCTAAGTATAGCTTTGACAATAGATTAGATGGTATTCTTGTAAATAACGTACCGCCCTGTGTGGTGAATATTGTATCGAATGAGTGTACTGGTGTGGCTGGTTAATTAATATAAGGTGGTGTTCAAAAAAATTATAAATTTTGTCAAACAATTTGCAAACAGTTGACGGGAGTAAAAAGGACCAGAGGGAGTATCATGCATGCGGAGTAGGCAATAAAAATTGCTTTTATAAAAAAAGGCAAAAGAAATTGCTCATTTATAGCCGGTCGAAATCTCAAAGGGCGCGACCGCGCGAGGGAGGCGAAGGTCGTGTGAGGCGCGATGTTTGACGGAATTAAGTGAAGTTACATCCATGCGCCGGCATGGCGTGCAACAGGCACAAGCTATACCGTCAGGCCTATGATATGGGTCTAGTATACATGACATCTAGTGGGTCCCGCATAGTTCTCGAGAACTCTTTGGGGGCTTGCGGCCGTTTATCCACCTGGCAAGCCAGCAACCCCACGCCATTCGCACGCCCTACTCATTCCCGTCTTCTACCTTACAACAGTTCGCTCCCAGTCATCCCGTCCTTTCACATTAGTTCGCTCCCAGTTTTTTGCGGGGTACAATAGTTCAACTTCTCCTAACCCTCCTCCAAAATCCATGGCCTCCCAAATCTCCATGGTCGCCGCTGAGTACCAGGTTAGATCCATCATCGGCGATCAGCACATCGTCATCTACACACGTGGATCCGAGACGGTGAAAGCATGGCTTGCTCGCTTCCTATGCATGTTCAATAGTTCAATGGATGAGTGGGTCGCTAGGCTAGATTTTGAGTACACCACAGTCCTGGGACGAGAGAAGGATCTATAGGACGAAGAGAGGAAGAAGCCCGCCGTGATCCAGGTTTGCATATGTAACGTTTGCTTGGTCTACCACATATGCCATGCCGACGTTGAGTGCCAGGATTTTAAGAACTTCCTCAAGGACAAAAGAGTGAAATTCGTTACTGTAGGCTTTAAGAATGACAGTAACGTCCTGCGTCGAATATGTCTCGTTGTAGGCCAGCCCTTTGATCTCCAGAAGGCAAGCCTGGTGTCCTCCTCTCAACCTTCACTACTGACCCTGGCAGCAGCCATGATTGATCCTTCGTACGCTAAACTGAAGAAACCTCATCACAAGTTTCATCATGCTTGGGAGTCGAAGACATTAGATGAAGATCACATCCTGTACGCAGCAATGGATGCCTACCTTTGTTTAAATATCAACAAGGGTTGGATGAAGAAGCAGAGCCCAGTGTCCGATTCAAGCAAAGAAGCGTTGGCGAAGAGGAAGAGGAAGAGGGACGAGGACGAAGTCGAGGACGTGGACTCGGTCTCCAAGTAGGTGGCAGTGCCGTCGCTCATGCTGGTTCTGCTGCAGTGTCAAGCGGACTAGTTTCTTATTAGTTTATTTTCAAGGGTGTATTGTGCTGAGGCCCCAGCTGAACTATGTTTATGTTCTTTCTTGTTATTTGAACTCTTTAGTACGTACAGTAGTACTAGTACTATGTCTTACTACTGTTCTTCTTTCAGTTGGTACTACTGCTTGTATCTTCGTGTTCCTACTGTACTTAATACGTTCGTACTAGTAGTATAATTTGGGTCAGTCGATTTGTGAAAGAAGTTCGACGAAGCGAAGGAAGAAGACGGCAGAAGAGGTGGAAGAAGCCCTTCTAGCCATCCATGTTGCATCAAACGGCTCACATGAGTCGACTGACCCAAATTGCTCCTTCAGATTGCAGGATCCACGTGGCATTCAAGGTGTCGAAGGTAGATTCCGCGTCCGCACCTGGTTTGCGGGCTCGACGCGCGCGACCGGCTTCCGCCGCGACAGCCACCATGCGCGCTTCCTCCTCGCCGGTGTGCTAGAGCACGCGCTCGTCCTCCTCTTCGTACGCTACGTGCATAGATGCGGCTCCGCCAGCTACTCGCGTGCTTGGCAGTGCGGCGGCATCATGAGGAGGGACTACAAACGACGTGAGCGGGCGAGCCATCATCTTCATGGCACAGGGATGGCGGCGACACAGTGGTGATGGGCGAGAAATTGTTGGCCGGAGCAGGTGGGCGCCAGCATGTGCAACGGCGGCGCCGGCATATTGATGAGTGTGCGTGTAGGAGCTTACTTTAGTTTTATATATAAGGTTGGTCAAACTTAAAAGAAAACCGTATTAGTACATGTAAACATTAGACATAGGAAGCACTTTTATTAGTTACTAGCTTATGTTCTTGCCCATTGTGACCAGCCTTAGTACCACGGCCACGATACGGAATCCTGTGCAAGCGCGTGAACCGCGGCCGCGCGGTCGATTGAACGGTGTGTCACCATGTCGCGCTCGAAGGACATCCACCGAACCTTTTTGTGTGTGTGAAAACAATCCTCGAATATTACTCAACTTTTTTCCTGTGAAAGTTCTTGACGCTGCAATATTTCCATATATTTGAATTTAGCTCCAGTTCGTGTTTATTTGGATTTGGACGTGTGTATGTGTCCATATGTGTGTTGTGGCAGAAGGGCAATGTGGAGATGGTGTGCGTGTGATACAGACATAGAGAGGTGTGAATGTGCAAATGATCGTGCATGAGTGAGACATAGACAGATGCCGATATGTTGTGTATACATGAGAGAACGGTCCTCTAGTTTACTTGTGTGTGTGAGAGAGAGAGAGAGGGAGAGAGAGACAGAGAGAGGAGCATTAGTAACACAACAACCATCTCTCTCGATTCGTCTGTCCCTCGCACGGTCGCATGCAACACATGCATCAACGCGCACATTTTGACACCCTCACCCGACCCCTACCCACCTCAAGGCCCGCACAATCAATTCGTGAATACCCATTTCTCTCCTTAGGTTTGTTTTCTCTCAATATCTGACACACACACACACACGCACACACAGACACAGACACACGCAGCACAACACACACACACACACTCCCCCGAGCATACAATTCATCCCCATCCAAGGTTATACGGCGACCACTCTCGCTTGTGCTTCTTTGCACCCCAACATGCACAACACCTCAATCTTCAAAGAGGGCAACGAGCAGATCAAAGACAGCGACCACACCGCGGTAGAGAATGCGGGGTCATTTGGAAGCAGGGTGATGTGACGACAGCTCACTGACTCCTCCCCCCACCCTCTCTCTCTCTTGCACAAAATTATCAATCCCTCTCTCCCCCGCACAAAATTGTCAATCCCTCAACCCACGAGATCCTTCCCCTCTCGTCCATGTTTTTCCTGCTCTCTCATCAAACATGTTGTCTCTTCTCCTTCCACATATACAGAATCCAGATGCACACGCATCTCATGTATATTACATGTATGCATCTTTCTCATAGACCTAACTTCTTCCTCTCTCTTTCTCTCTCTATCTCTCTCTCTCTGTCTCGTTAGGTTTTTCTCCTACTCTCTCGTGCACATACATACAATCTTTCCCGCCCTATATGCTCCATATTCAAAAGCTCTCTTTGCACGTTTCATTCACACATTCGGATATGTCAAAATGTTGCTTTTATAATGGCTGATGTAGAGTTATGGTTGTTCTTGTTGCATCCTACAAAGTAATAACTATGAAATGCATTTAGATTCTCATTTGACTGGGATTATGTGAGTTTGATTATGTTGTGAAGTACTATAGACCTTTTATACATCTTGGGATTCGACAATGATTCTAACTATTGAATTGTATAGACCATTACATTCGAAGTCAACAGCCTAATATATTTATTTAACAATTTCAACAAATGATTAGTTCACTACAAACTAAGAAAACAAATGTGTACTCCCTCCGTTTTTATTTAAGTCCGTGTATTAGCATTGGTCAAAGTCAAGTATTGTAAACTCTTGGAAAGCTTATAACAAAATATATTAACATATACAATAACAAATAAATACCATTAGTTTCATTATTGAATGTACTTTCACATCATACATATTTGTTATGGTAAATGTTTATATTTTTCTATAAACTTGGTTAAACTTTAGGAAGTTTGACTTTGGTCAAACCTAATATGCAGAGTTTACTACTACTACTCGCTAGTTGCTTAGCCGAATCACTCAACACACCACACGGGGAGTCCAGTGTCACAAAATTTTGAGGTCGGTGGGAAAATCTCGCGCGACCCTGATTCGAGCAGTGGGAAGTTACCATCATAGCCTTCGGAACAGGCCTACGGATGACGCTTGGTAGGGGGCTGCTTTCGTAACTTCAGGTTCACCCTACCCAGCCAAGCCCACCCCGGCACCCAGAGTAGTACACCTAAATACTCCCCAATTTCTATCCCCACCGCAAAATAGACTTCTCCACGGCACTACAGCCTTCGTGCTCCTCCCCTTTACATCGGCGCACTCGTCCACCACAGCACATCTGCCTCATCGACGACCTCGTACGCCGCACTAGAGCCAGTCCACCGTCGTTGTCGTACATGGAGCCTCTTCCCCGGCATCGTCTTCCACGGTCTCTATCTGCTTCCCGGAAGCCGATGCCAAGCGCAGAAGTACCACCATCGTGGACAATGAACTGACTCCCGTTGCCGACCATGACTCACAGAGGCTGCCGCGACCATCATTCTCATCCTCGATTGGTAATGTGTGTATTGAATCACTTAGCAGTACATGTGCAGTTCCAATTTTGTTCATACCTACCCTTCAAATTTCCTGGGTGCTATTGTTCCCGTAAAAGTAATTGGTTATAGCCTCCATTGTCCAAACAGAATATCAGCTTGTAATTGTGTGTCGCTCCTATATCGCGCTGTGCTTGGGTAGGTTTTTCATATGCAACCAGTAGTGTGGCAAATGACAGAAAGGTTTTTAGAACTAGCAAAATGCCTATGCGTTGCACGCATCAAGATCCATTTGTATGAGTAGTTTATCTTGTTGGAGATGCTCTAACATGGCAGTCGAGTGCTTTAATGTTGCCCACAAGATGCACGAGTATTACTAGTAGTATATTTTTCTTGCCATGTTGAGATTTTAAAACCACGAGTGCGAACATGCAAAGGAGCAATGAAGATCAAACACGGGATATTCGGGACATCTTCAAGGAGCGTGGCATGTTAAAGAGGAGCTGCACCGAACCTGTAAAACGAGCTTTGGTAAGTAACACTCTTTTAATTACTTTCGTGTAGCCTCGTGTTCTTTCGATGTGTATATGTTGTAGTTTCTTTTTCTCTTAAGCGTGGTGTTCTTCGATGTGTAATAAGAAGAGTCTTAATCGTCCTAATGCTTTCGTTTTTAGCTTGATGTAGGAAGTGGGTGTTCTCACCTTGTAGTCTGTTTTTATTTATTTTTTCCTTTTGAATTCACTGCTCAGAGTTCTATTTATCTGGCTTCTACTAAATGGATCTAGGTTTCTCTGAGTATTGATCTAAAAAAGAAGTAACTTCATGTCAGGATGCAGTTCCTGCGAGGAGGGAAGTATGGTCAACCTCGAGATCATGTTTCCAAAATGAGGCTGGATTACACACAAGGTGCCAGTTCCCTAATGATGCTGGATTACACACAAGGTGCAAATTCCCAGATGATGCTGGATTACACACAAGCCAGGTGGAGTCGTCAGCTGTTCGTGTCCTCATGGCATTAGTAAAGCCTGAAAGAAAGCGTGCAGCAACCCTTGAGAATGTAGCTAAGTTCCTTAAGAAGCGAAAAGAGCAATCAGATGCTCTCTTCACCCAAGCCAAAGAAGAGATGGAAGAAGCCAGAAATAAGCTAGCAGAGGCAGAGCAGGCTAGGCATCTCTTGCTATCTAAAACTGTTGTCAATACAAAATTTCCTTCATAATAGCTAGGTCCAAATGTTTATCCAGTCAGCATGCCTGTTGTGATGTCCATGCATCTACCGATGTGGCACAATTTTTTTTTTTCGGGTCATCTAATAACAGCAATTACTTTCCAAACAATAGCAGACGAAGCATTGGACATGGTATAGTTCACGCGCAAGCCCGACATTCCAAGTTCAACTTCCACATCAAACTCATGTTCACACATATCTACACATTCATACATAATGTCCACTACCATGATTCACTTCAAAGCCAAGAAAAATGTGAGGAGAGTTATAAATAAAGAAAATCCTCTACTAGTTCCTGCTACCAGTGCGAGCACAACAAGTGAATACCATGCGTAAATTAATTATATTTTAGTCATTTTTTGTGTTCTAAAATGCCTGCCGGCTCGCGGAAGGACGTGTTGCTGGCACACGCGCGGATTCAATGAAGGCAGGCGGGGCAGTCTTAAGCTGGTTGCACGCAGCGAGGAGGCGTGCTCAGCCGGGCCTGCAGTGAGTGCGGCCCTCTTGGCCGGCGCGCCGGTTCAATGCCTGCGCTATGAGAAGTCGCATCCGTGTCAGAGCAATCACTCCCTCCAGTCCTTTTTTGTTTGGGTATAACAAAATCTCGTTTTCCATTCACATTTTAGTGGTAGGAGTTGTGCGTGTGTGTCTGTAAGAGAGAGAGAGAGGAGACGGTAGTCGGGGTGTCTGATTGGTAAACAAATGAATAATGTCAGTCTGGGATGGAGACGAAAAGGAGACCGCAACAAATGTTGTGTCTACATGAGAGATAGGGAGAGTAATTTTAGTGGTATGAGTCATATGTAGAGACATATAGGGTGTGTGAGAGAATCCCATAGAGAGAAAGACAAAGTGAAAGACAAGTGGAGACTGTGTGTTTGGCGGTGAAAAACAAAGCTTAGGTACCGAGTGATACCAGAGAACAATAGATATGTGAGAGATAATGAAAACCGTGTAATTTATAATGATAGGGAGAGTGTGACACTTCTCAAGGGAGACGTCGAGAGACCATGTTTGCGAGGATAGGAGCAACATGAAGTGAGCGTGCGGGTGAGCTGGAGAAAAGAGAGTGATAGCTACCTGAAGGAGCATGCATGTGAGAGAGATGGGCGTGAAAGGAGTGAACAAAAAAGGGATTCAAATTTTTGAATTCGAGATGATGATACATGTAATCCATACTCAAACCAAAATTGATCTATCAAACATGCATACTCATATGAATTCACGCAGATCTATGTTATTTAATATGTAGATATTACTGATCCATACATTTTAGTAGAACATAATTTGGTTAAATTTTTTCGAATTCAACCTTGAGATTTCGAGATCGTTGTATTTGTAAATGATATTATACATATAAAGGAGCAGAATTTTTTGTTGTGCTTTTGAAAGTATATATATATAAAATGATGTATATAGAATGTAATTACAATTGAAAATGGATCCCGCCCGAAAAAATAGAATACAAACGGGATTCGAATTGAGTTGGCACAGTAAACATGCACTCTGCAAAATTTGAATGAAGAGGGGAAAGTCGCAGTAACCGCCCAAAACCAAAATCTGCGAGATGGAAATCACTACTGCCTATCCCTGCCACGCAAAGCCTATATGCTGGATTTCTATAGGTTTCGATAGGGGTAGGTTTGTAATTTCACCCAAACGTGACGTAACCACCTCTCACCCAGATTCATACATGGTGGGCGCCAAAAACAAACTCTCATCGGCAAATATTTGGTGTAAGCGAGATTACCGTCCTATCCCCAACCGACTAGTGTTGCTGTGATGTAGTAGAAATTTGAAACGGGGGATAAGTTTGTAAATTTCCTCGCATTTGAGACAAGCGAGCCCTGAATACATGGTTCCCCTCTTCCTCTCTACCTCCCTTTTCCCCATTCGTACTCTGTGGGTGCCAAAACACCCTCTCCACCCCACCCTCCTCCGTCCGCCGCCGTCCGCCACCCCATCCACCGCCATCCTCCTCCACCATGCCGGAGCTGATACCCCGATGCCGCCGTCCATTACAAGAGATCGACCTCTCTCATCCACGGCTTCGGACCGGGATCCTTGCATCCCGTCCTCTCGCTTCATCCTCGCCGTCGTCCACCTTGTCGGCGCCGCTCCTACGACCGTCTCGTCCACCGCGCCCCGCCGCCACCATCTACCCTCCTAGATCTGCTTCCACGCTACCGACAGCCGTCGCTACCGCAGCACCATCAAATTCTCAGCAGATGCGTACACAACGCCGCGCTAGAGGCGGTACTCTTTCGTATCTACTCAACTTATTTATCGCAGCAAGAAAATAGATCGCCACTGCTTTACTCTGATTTCATGTCTTGGTTGCGAAGTTGCATTTGTCCCGTTTGCACCTTCAGATCCGCCATGGCACGCTCAACACCATACTCGCAATTCTTATGGTTTTCCCCTTCTATATTCCACACTAGTTAAATCACAGTAGACTAAATTTCAAAATTGGGTCAGTCGATTTTTCAGAGCCGGAGTTCGCCGGTGCGATCGAAGGGGCTCGGGTGGTTGTGGGGCCTCATCAAACGAAAAAAACTCGACGCGGGTGGGGGTTGGGGTGGGGGTGGGGTGGGGGTGGCGGAGAAACACAGGAGGTGGGGGCCGGTGGTCCGGCCGACGGCCCGTGCGGTGTTCTGTATGGGAATAATCAGAGACGAGGAAGAAGAAGGGTTAGGAGATGTACGATCTTCATCCAACCGCCTAAAATGTTCGAGAGACAGCTAGGAGTAGCATTCTTAATGCGCTCTGGTTCATCATGTGTGGGCACTGCACAACCAACATTTTATTATCCAAAATCTGCTTGCTCTTCTGTACCATGGTCCTCTTCCGTTCTTCTTTAATATGTACCCTCTCCGTTCCTAAATACAAGCCTTTGTATAGATTCCACCATGGACTACATATGGAGCAAAATGAGTGAATACATACTCTAAAATGTACCTGGATACATCTGTATGTGATCCATAATGGAAATCTCTACCAAGACTTATATTTTGGAACGGAGGGAGTATGATAGTAGTACAGTATGTTCCTTGTACTGAAGATGAGCAGGGACATTTGCAGTGTAGAGGTCTATACAGTCAGTTGTGATGGACACTTTGAGCCTCTTTGATTCGTAGGATCTTGTAAACATAGGAATAGGATTTGTAGTGGCCTGCCCACTTGAATCCTATAAGAATAGCAAGGAAATGCGGGGAGCTGTGTCGCCTTTGAGAGTTACATTGATATTAACAGTACCACACCTTCACTTGAAGAGAGCTGGTATCTGAAGCCTTTCTAGCTGTACTGGCAATACTAGCACATATATTCCAGCAAGTTCCACTTTGCTGATTTTACTTTGATGCTTAAGGTTTTCCCGTTATATCTATGCTATGATCTGTGTAGCTACTTTGTGTCGCACTAGTAGCAGTCCACTCTTGAAGCTAAACACTGCAATGACTTACAAAATTGGCACCAAGGCATTGAGTGCCATTCTGGATGCAATGAAACTCATACGCTCCCCACCTGTTGATTCTTGTTCAGAATATCATCCTAATGACTATTCTAACCTCGAGGAGTCAAAGGCAAATGGCCTGTCCTGTTCACCCATCAAGGTGCCTGTTCTAATTTGGCAATGTTTTATTGATTGCGGGTATCTTGCATATGTTGTCTTGCATTTCTTCTACTTTGTTGTACCGCCATCTGCTTAGTTTACTCATCATATATGTCGAGATGCCATGCCCATCCATTATCAATACATATTCGATCTGTCATCATACCATGTTTTTCCACTCAAATGCTGTTCTTGTGCATCAGACATCAAAAAGGAAGAGAGTTATTGCCGAACCTGAAGGAGCACCCGCAAAGTCCTTGAAAAACATGGTGGTGCCGAAGAAATCAGACAGCAGCCCACTTATATTTGTTGTACAACCAGTGAGACAAAACGTAGGACCGACTCCAACAGACGGTACCCATACTTCACTGGCCACACCACTAGCCCTAGCACACAGGACCTGAACTCCAGCAAAAGGTATACCGATTTCATTTGCCATAGCACCAGTTGTACCACAGAAAAATCCCACTCCAGCAAAAAGTACAGCAAGTCCACCGGCCGAAGACCTATCCCAACTGCAGAGACGGCCAATTCCTGCAGATTGGAACCCCATTCCATTTATTCCCAGTTTAAAAGAAAATGCTTTCAATGTTGTTAGGGACTACGTGCATATATTCCCATCATGGGAAGATTATTGTGAAGACAAACACCATTTTCACATCTTCCTATCCAACTTACGTGTAAGTGCTATTATTCATGGCTATTATTTTCCTGTTTTCTGCTGATTGAACACATCAATGATTTACATTACATTGTTGTAACTAGGCGAGGGTCAATCTGGATACTCATGACGAGCAAAGCTTGCTTCTGATTTTCAAGGAAGCATTGCAGCAGTATCGGTGTTACCTGAGGAAATCACACTTTGATGGAAAGCCTATAAATGAATTTTTGGTGAAGTCTCCTGTGCTAAATTTAGAAGACGTTGAATGGAAAAACCTTTTTATGCACTGGTCTCATTCCCAGGATGAGGTATTGTCTATGAAATCACATGAAAATTTGAACTTCTACTTTTCCGCATGTGCCTTACGGATCTTTTTTGCAGGAAATCTGCTCGAAGAAGAATTCCAGTTTGACAAGAACGACAGGATATCGCAAATATGCTACCCCCTGCTTTGCTCTTGTTAGTACCTGTTGTCCTGTATTACTGTACTTGCATACATGCCTGGTTCATTATTTGACAGCAGTATGCATGATAGCTTGCTTATCAATTGTTCGCTCCAAATTATCTGATCTGTATGAATGATTACATTAGTGTAGAGTATATCCAATGCCAATGTTTTTTTAGCTCTGCATTGTTCTTCTAAGTACATGATGTCCTTTATCAGTGTACTTATAATGATAGGTAGTTGTTCATGTACCATCACTCTGCAGCTTATTTTCCTTTGCCCTCCATTTTCTACACATCAGATCTATATTTACTCTTACCATAAGGTTGGTACTGAAGAAGTTTAGCTGTGCATTGCTCTTGGCTGTACCTTTTGCCTGTATCGCTGCACTTACATTTATAACTACTTGGTTATGTAGCATCACTCTTCATCTTATTTTAAATATTCTCCATTTTTTCGTATATTATCACATCTATATTTACTCTTAACAAAATGTAGAATAAAGGCAATGCTTTTGAAGAAGATTCTGTGGTAAACTTCTTGAATTGCCCCCCCCCCCATCAGCATGGACAAGGCCTTTGTAGAATCTATCTTCACCAATAATGTAAGTTTGTCCATCTCAAGCCTTCAAACTTTGTTGTATATATTTGGGTAGGCATGACTGCAATAGCTGTTTATTTTTGGTGTTTGCATCAAATTGCTTGTTTAAAGTTTATTATATGTAGTTCATAAACAAAAGTTCGTCCTTCCTCAATTTAAGTTTTCAGTTGTACAACCAAGTTCCTTCTTCATACCATGTAAATTAAATTATACAGAGCAAGTGATCTTCTTTTGCACTGCATGTATGCTTCTGTTCTTCATCTGTAATCTAGTGGTGTGGTGAACCTACCCACTACAGCAGAATGTCATATCCTGCAATGTCTTAACTATGAAAAATGTCATATCATTCTACTATTATTTAAACCGTCTCTTTATTTGCCAATCTAAAATGGTATAAATTGATAGGACACTAACCATTGATACTTATGAGTTCTTGATCTGTAATCCAGTGGTGTCGTGAAGCTGCCAACTCCTTCACAATGTCATTTCCTGCCATGTCTTGACCTGAACAATACCATATTGTGTTAATGCAAATTTAAACTGTGTCACTTTATTCGTCAGTAAGAAATGTGATGAATTGTCAGCACTGATACTTTTATGTGCAAAACCTGTCATCTGTCTGCTTGTTTATCTTTCAGAGTGAGGAAGATATAAGTGTTGAACAAGCGCAGTCTCATCATCTTGCTCAGCTGCTTGCGCTGCAGCTCCCCAGCAGGGCTAACCTCACATTTTAACTCTATTGAAGTGCCCTTAATAGTAGGGCTTATCTTTCAAAGTGAGGAAGATATAAATGTTAAACGGGCCCTTAACAGGCCAAAACTAATATCATGCCGAATTACTAAGTGGGCCTTTAGCAAGTGGGCTGAAAAGCATAGTGTCCAGTTGACGGGCCGAATCTGATATGGGCCACAATTAGGCCCAAAACCTCTTAATGGGCCGGACCTGGTCTAGGTCATAATTTGGCCCAGAACATGGTAGGCTTTTAATGGGCCGGATCTCATATGAGCCACCATTAGGCCGGGAGCGTGGCAGGCCATTAATAGACCGTATCAAATATGGGCCGGCATTTGGCCCAAAACATGGTAGCCAGTTAACGGGCCGGCCTACTAGGGTCCTCAAAATCTTGTGGGCCTACAGCTGGGCCGGCACATTAATGTTGGCGAAATCTCGTTGGCCTTTGGCTGGGCCGGCCCATTATGACCCGCAAGAATTTTGTGGGCCTTTACCTGGGCCGGCCTATTATGGCACACAAATATCTTGTGGGCCTTTACCTGGACCGGCCCATTATGGCCCGCGAAATCTTGTGGGCCTTTAGCTGGGCCAGCCCATTATGGTCCACAAAATCTCGTAGGCCTTTAGCTGGGCCGGCCCATTATGGTCCGCAAAATCTCGTGGGCCTTTAGTTGGGCTAGCCCATTTAAACTTGTTGGGCCATGCCACGTGTCGATGTATCATAGGCGCCTTCTGTCCAGTGAGTGGATGACATCTGTCGCGACGATGAGCCGACACGTGTTTCCTCTAGCCAATGATGATTTTACATGTGGAAAATCCCCATTGGTCGGGGCTGTTAATGGGTTATCGGATCCAAAATCCGACCCGATAGCTTAATGGCGTTTCGTTACGGTGGATGCCACGTGTCGGTCACCCTTGACGAAAGCACTTCTGTGACGCGCGATTTATCGTCATGGAAGTGGACACTTCCGTGATGATAATTTTGGTAATGTCATGGAACACTTCTACGACAGCATAGGTATGACTATCTTGATTCTATCATAAATTTGTCATGGATGTACATGCATGACAAACAAAGCGACCTACTGTGACAAACACGTATCATCACGGAAGTGTATTTTTTTGTAGTGGCTCCTCCTACTATGAAAAGGGGAAGAGTAACCCCGCCACCTGCGGCGTACGTGCTAGGCTACATGCTCAAGGACCCAGAGTAAGCAGAATAACCATGCCTCTTGTTGAACATTTTGTACTTGGTAGTTAATTTAATCTTGTTTTATTGACATGGCAGGGATGAAGAACCCCTTGCGTAGCAGGGACCGAGCCAAGCAAGCGGTGGTGCCGGGCCACACGACAAGTGCGGGTCTGGTGGGGGTATGGCAGGGGATCCCGTGCCTAGACCCCAGTCCATCCCTCGGCACGAGGGCATGGGTAAAACTTCACCCGCTCGTCGAGATGCGGAGGAGCGTCTCTCATCCCCCGACAGAGGGTTGGGACAGAGCCAGCAAGAGAGAGCCAACCAAGAGAGGTCTACCTTCCAAGGGCCCCTGTTGGCCAAAGTTCAAGAAGAGGAATCACTGTCAAGGGCCTCCACCGAGGGGTCTGCTTGCATCGAAGTGACGGTCACCGAAGGGGTGGTCGTGGACCGTGTGCCAGCAACCGACGTTGCTGGGGAAGGAGATTTCCCCTTACAGCAGCCATCACTGGGTAATCCACATGTCTTTGCTAATACTCGCTTGAATTACTTATCTTCCTGGCTTCGATTTAGCAATGTCTGGCTTCTTATCATCCCATCTGTTGGTTTTATCTGCAGCCTCGTCAACTGATGAACTCGAGCTCTTGGAGGAGGTGGCCAGTATTCGAAAGGATGCTGCCGAAGATGGAGTCAAGATTGCTGCCAAGGAAGGCCAGGAATGGACTGCTAGGGATATCCAGGAATTCTTAGAAAAGACAGAGAAAATTCACGGTAGCACATCTGGCACAGATATGGTCATCGAGGAGAAGGCCCCTCTCCAATCTATGGGACCTTTTTCCCATGAGCTATCCTATAGCTGCGGCCCCGCAATCTTCCCCAAGCAAGATCGCTCTGATTCTTCGTCAACCTGGACCCGCAACTCCCGGCTCATCAGTCTCAGCGGGTACATACATTGATGAAGAAAATAGATGCATACTGGCACTGTTGTCCCAGAGAGTTGAGGAGGCTGGTGATTCCGCTGATGGGGCCAAAGATTTATCTTTTTTGGAATCCATGTCAGCAGGGTTGAAGGATGTGCAAAACATGAATAGTCTCAAATGGAAGGCAGTCAAGGAGCAGCGCGACTCTGTCGATCTTATGGATAGGAAACTAAGGGACAAAGGCAATGAACTGCGGGAGTGGTACAAGAATTAGTCCTATTCCCTCATGCGATAACATGAGGTGCTGACCATGGCAAGGAGGATATTGCTGCTTGGGAGGTCTAGTTGGCGAAGCGCCAAGCACTTCTAAACACTAAGGAGAAGGAAGTTTCTGCCCGGGAAGGGATTCTTGAAGCTACTCTCTGCAGCAAGGACGAGGAGCTGGAGGACCTTGTTTAGCAATGCACCAAGGATTTGGCGGATGGCCACAAAGCCACCCTCAACATGCTCACTATTGAATCCTCTACCCAACTAAAGAATGTTGCTGACGAGCTAGCTACTTCATCCGCCGCCAAGACTAATCTGGGAAAACCAATTGACTAAGCTGACAGAGGACATTGCTAGGAGTAGCAAGGAGATCATGGTCCTGAAAGAGGAAGCGCAGAAAGCACATGCCACACTAAAGGGAGTGCAATCGCAACATTCCTCCAAGAGGCAAGACCTTAACACTTCCAACAACACTCTGATATGAAAGCCAGGCTTGCCTCTCTTGAGAGGGAAATTGAATCTGCCGGTTGCCGTGAGAAGATGCTAATGATGGATTTGACCAAGGCATGAAATCTCCAAAAAGACACAGAAGACAAACTGGAAAACCAAATTCAGCAACGCGATCTCTAGATCAAGAGATTCGTTCCACGATCTCCCCGCACTTCTTCCCAGTGGTTTCTTCATCCCCAGGAAAGCCACAACACCCACTTGCATGATGGCCATGAAGTAGCCATGGTTTTCAACTTGAATGTTTAATACATGTCCTCTTTTTTGATATGGTTATCGTTGTTTCGTTGATGCTTATGAATTTGTGTTCACTTTCATGCTATGTTTTTATGCACCTGGTTATCATGTACTAGTTGCTAGTATTTCTATCGTAGGTCATGCTTGGTAGTAGTACATGTTGCTGTTGGTTATTTTCTTCATTGCATGACTATGGTCGGTTACCAAGTACCGTTGATATGCATGTTTCTTTGCATCTAGTTGGTTAAATTCTTACTTGGTAGTATTATTACCATGGTATTTATTTCTGATGCTAGTGGTCATGCTTTGCTTATGGTAGAGTTATGCTTGTTTTATTCATGCTCGTCCGTATGTCATGCTCATTCGGATGTATGATGTATGGTTGTTGATATGCTTGAGGATTATGTTGCACATGCATACTCATGTTAGTATCATCCATTGTAGTTGCATAATGTTATTTACACATGGCTCAACTTATTGCATTCAAGTTTAACCGTACCTAAATGAACTTGAACAACTATTGGCTGAGACATGGTGCCACCAATTCGGACTGACCGGTGCAACAACCTTTTCCTTTTATGGGAAGGTCCAAACTTGGTCTATTGTCATGCCTCTCGCAGGTGCCTCCAACGAGGGAAGGTTATGCCCGGGCGCTACCTTGGACGTGTAGGAAGGCATAGGCCTTGTGAGCCCGAGTTTGGTTATGTGCACATGTCCCCGTTTGGGAACGTTTATTGTTTTGCCATGACGGTAGACGTTGTATGTCTTTGGTAGACATCAGGGCCACCCATGACTTAGCCCAGAGGGGAGTTGGTCGGAGTGACCGGGAGAGTGTGATGGAAATAGATAAGTTTTGTCGGAATGCCATTGGTCCACCCGAATGGGAGTGTGAGGCCATGGGTTCCATGATGTGGGTACAGTGCGCTAACCTCTGCAGAGTGTGTGTTAAACCTATCGATAGCCGCGCCCACGGGTACGGGCCTAGTTCATAGTCGGTCACACTATGAGTCAACAGTAATAATAGTAACTTCATTAATAACAACCCTGGTTCGATGATGAGATAGAGATTATTTGTGATCGCGAGAGGATCACCGTGGTATCGAGGATATCAAGTTGTTGGATATTTGTGGTGTTATGCGAGAGTCAAGGGTTAAGGTCAAGCTCCTTGTGATGATTAATGATTACTACGGTATTGTAATACCATGATTGATTTGATTCTAAGATGATCGTGGGATGTCCGCATGTGGAAAGCTTATGCATGTGATGGTTACGGGGTTACCCGAATAGAGTAAGTTGGTGCATGATAGAGTCATCCCATTGCATGCTCGTATCATCATGTTCATATTTCATGCCATGATCGTATTGTTCTAGCTGTATCATGTTCATCTTTTTCATGCTATGATTGATCGGTTAATATCATGTTAATCCTTGATAACCGGTAATTGCCATGCCGTTGTCTATCTTGGTTACTCTTGGTTGCTGCGAGCTTGCAAGTACATTCAATGTACTGACCTGGCGTGTCATGCCAGTTTTGCAGGCCATGCCGGATTTGATCGCTTGTATATCGTGGATTCCTTGTTTGCGAGCTAGGATAAGCGTTCCAACCTGAGTCCCTGCGGAGTGGAGTACATCACCGTCGTCATTGTTCCGCTGCTAGAGTTATTTCGATGCTTCGTGTTGTTCTTCTACTTGCATGGAGCAACCCTAGAAGGCATAGTGTCGCCATGCCGATGTAATTCCCTTGTATCCATACAGATTGTAATAAAGAGCTGATTTGTTCTATGCTAAGCAGTGCCGTATTCCAGAAGACTAGTCCTCGATCTCTGGGCTGGAATACGGGGCGTTCCTGTTTCACTGAGCTGGCGTGCCACAATGTTCTTGAATTTTGTTTCTCCGGTAGAAATCTTGGGGCACTCTTTGAGGTTCTTTGTGTTGGATTGAGTATTATGAATCTGAAATTGTTTGATGCATATCATATAATCAACTCACGGATACTCGCGGTGACATTGGAGTATCTAGGTGACATTAGAGTTGGTTGATGTGTATCATATGGTGTAATTTTAGTACAAACTCTTGGTTAGATTGACAGGAAAGAATAGCTTGGTGTTATTTTAGTACAAATTCTAGGATAGATTGATCGGGAAGAATAGCTTTGAGGTGGTTTCGTACCCTGCAAACAATTTCTTCTCTTATTCTCTGCTAGATAGGAACTTTGGAGGGATTCTTCATCGCATGTTGAGGGAAGGTTATATGATCCAATTATATTAGCATTGTTGAGAGATTGCACTAGTGAAAGTATGGACCCTAGGCCTCATTTTCAAGCATTGTAATACCGTTTGTGCTCACTTTTGTTACTTGCTACCTTACTGTTTTTTATTATTCCTATTAGAAAAATCAATATCTACTATCATTACTGCACTTGTATCACCATATCTTCACCGAACTAGTGCACCTATACAAATTACCATTGTATTTGGTGTGTTGGGGACACAAGAGACTTTTTGTTATTTGGTTGCAGGGTTGTTTGAGAGATACCATCTTCATCCTACGTGTCCCACGGATAGATAAACCTTAGGTCATCCACTTGAGGGAAAATTGCTACTGTCCTACAAAACTCTGCGCTTGGAGGCCCAACACGAGTCTATAAGAATAAAGTTTCATAGTAGATATCACCGGTCCACCCACATATTAAATTATCAGAGTAACGAACGCAAATCATATGAACATGATGAAAACTAGCTTAACAATAATTCCCATGTGTCTTCGGGAGTTCTTTCCTTTATATAAGAGTTTGTCCAGGCTTGTCCTTTGCTAGAAAAAGGATTGGGCCACCTTGTTGCACCTTAGTTACTTTTTTTACTTGTTACTCGTTACAAATTATCTTACCACACAACTATCTGTTCCCTATAATTCCAGTGCTTGCAGAGAATACCTTACTGAAATTGGCTTGTCATTTCCTTATGCTCCTCGTTGGGTTCGACACTCTTACTTATCAAAAGGACTACGATACATCCCCTATACTTGTGGGTCATCACACACCACCAATAAACTCGATGTTCCCATGTGAAGACCTCACCCGCCAAACGACGGGCTGTCATGGGGGTAGATCCTAGCCCCCGTCAAGCCCAACTTCTCTGCCAAGCTCTATCCCGCTAGATGAATTGGTCCCACCGACGAGCTCATTGTCGCCGGCAAGTTCCGCTCCATGCCTAACCCTGGAGTAAGCAGAACAACCATGCCTCTTGTTGAACATTATATACTTGGTAGTTAATTTAATCTTGTCTTGTTGACTTGGCAGGGATGAAGAACCCCTTGCTCAGCGGGCTATGAACCAAGCATGCGGTGGTGCCAAGCCACTTGGCAGGGATGCGTCTGGTGGGGGGTATGGCAGGGGATCCCGTGCCTAGCCTCCAGCCCAGCCCCCGGCACGAGGGCACGGGACAAACTTCCCCTGCTCGTGGAGATGCGAAGGAGCGTCCCTCATCCCCCGGCAGAGGGTTGGGAGAGAGCCAGCAAGGCAGAGACAACCAAGAGGGGTCTACCTTCCAAGGGCCCCATTGGCTAAAGTTCAAGAAGAGGAATCACTAGCAAGGGCCTCCACCTAGGGGTCTGCTTGCGTCAAAGTCACAGTCACCGAAGGGGTGGTCGTGGACCATGCGCCAGCAACCGACTGTCGGTGCAACAAACCCTGGGTCTATTGCCCAGACCGTGCATATGCACAAGAGCAAGGTTGATGCGCCAACCCAAGCCAGGATACAAGAAACCAAGAGGTTCGAAGGGCCAGCATGCATCTTAGAGAGACTAAGGCCAAGCCAGGGATGCAAGATATAACCAAGAGAAGGGCCTCCATTGCTGGACAGGCGAACCCGGCAAGTGGCAAGGTCACCCTCAGAAGCAGACGACCAAGTCACCCCAGTAGGGCCGGCCGAGGCTCGCGGAGGCAAAACCACCTCACCAACCACTCCAGCACGACCCATGTCATCGAGCAATGTGGTGTCAAGCTGCAAGATGATTAAGTGGCAGCCATTCAGCACATGGCAGCCATTTCCTACAGAAGAAACCCACAGATGACACCCATCCTACGACGTGTCAAGAGAATAGGTGCGGAGCTAGCAAGATAGCCTGGCAAGCCTTGCCGGGCAACTAGTGATGTGACACTAAGTGGTGCATTTAATGTGCCCTATCAGCCCACATAGTTAGGTATGATAGCACAGTTTGCTATCATATCAGTGCATAATGAGTACTTTGCCATTGTGGTGACCCCTAGATCTATAAAAGGAGGCCCATGGCAACTTTAGAAAGGGTTGGAAAGTTGATGAACCCACACCCCCATACATGCGTAGTCGCTACTTCCCTAAGGCAACCCCTGGCGGGCAAGTGTACTATGCTTCACCACCTCCATTCCACAATCAATCCACCAAAGCAGCATCAGGGTTTTACGCCTCGCGGTGGCCTGAACCTGGTTAAATTTCTTGTGCGCTCTCTGCCGTGCTGTCGTACGCTGGTCTGCTCTTTCTACAACGTGATGTCTCCCTGCCGAACTAGCAAGGGGCCTCCCGGTCCCATAGGTGGCCATGAATATCCCGCGACATGTTTGGCGCGCCTGGTAGGGGGATCACTTGTGCGAACCACTAAGCGTGCACATTGTGTCATATTTATCGCCATCTTCATCTTCGACGACGCCATCGACCATGGCGCCCAAGTAGAAGCCCGGTGCTTCGGCCCATCCAACCACCTTGAAGGCTCCGCCGCCCGCGGCCTCTAGTACCGCGGGGGGTGCGGAGGCACGAGAGGACGTGAACGCTACTGGGGACATGGTTGGAGTAGGTGGCGCCATCACCACTTCCCCCGTGGCCGACACGGGGGCAGGAGATTTCAGAGGAGAACAATATCAGCAGTGCCTCAACGGTCACGCTCCGCAAGGTGCAGGCGAGTGGGTCACTCCGTCCGCACCCCCTCTTGTCACCAACGAGCACAACCGCAGCAACAGCGCTCGGGCCGGGGTAGGCCATCGCCCTCCGGCCGCCTCCACCACGGGAGCGACCGCGCGCATGTGCCTCCTCTCGGACAAGCCAACCAGACCGCTGCACTCGATGGATCCGCTAACCCTAGAGCACCACTGTCGCGCAACCCCGCTGCACAAGTGGTCGTCCCACAGCAGCATGGGCATGCCACCCCCGCCGCCGATGGCATCGTCAGGAGCCAGGTGACGCTGCGGTCGACGTCATCAACATCTATGTCCAGCACAACCACGGAGGCTATGGCATGAGCCCAGCTGCTGTTGACATTTTCTCCTGCAGTCGAGCAGATGGATGAATGGTGTGCCACCATCCAACGCCTACCCGGTTTCACCGAAGCTGGGACTCATGACGAGCTGGCCCGCCGCAACCTCCCCAAGCAACAGCAACCGCCCGTACTGCTGGTCGTATGGAGAGAGCCATCCCCACGGTACAGTCCCCACCACGGCAGCCGGCACGGGTGCAGCAGAATCAAGATTTCGGCGACGTCTCGATGGCCTCTTCTGGCCCTCGAGCTGTCCAGGCCAACGTTGAGCCCCAGAGGATAGGCAGCGGGGAGACGCGCGCGTTGTCGTAGACTGACGTCGCGATGACCTCCGCCAGATCAACGGGTACGACGACCCCAATGTTGATGAGCCTGTGCTCGGTGTTGGCGGGTGCCTGCCTTTCAAGGTCGGCTGTCTTGGCTTTACATGAGAACTGTGGAAAGTCTGTCGGCCATCCGTTCATACGTTCAAGCCAGAGATACCTGAGAGGTACGATGGGAGGCTGAACCCAGCAGAGTTCCTGAGCGTCTACACCATCACTGTTCAGCCTGCCTGGGGAAGAGATGAGAAGGTGTTCGCCAACTACTTCCCTTTGGCCCTCAAGTCCAATGTGAGGTCGTGGCTGATGCACCTAGCAGAGAACTCCATTTCGTCATTGGCATACCTGTGCCACGAGTTCATCGGTGCCTTCACCGCGGGCCACCAAGAGCCCTGCAGGCCCAGCGACCTGCAACTTCTCTAGCGGAAGGAAGCAGAAACTCTCCGTAAGTATTTGCAGAGATTCAGTAAAGTTCATAGAAATATTCCAAATATCCATCTGGCAGCCGTTATAGCAGCTTTCCAGGGCAATGTGCGCAACAGTCGCTTTCATTCCAAGATGAACATGCGGTTGCCCAAGACTGTGAAGGAGCTATACACACTGGTGGATAAGTGTGTGTCGGCATCCTGGGAACGGGGATACCCAGACTTGCCTGCCTGCGGCACACGGCGTGGCTCCACCGACGGCCCGGTGGGGCCCAGTTTCAGCAACAACAACCCAAGACCCTCACAAGGGGCCAAGCCTCGTGGGGTGGATGACATCAGGACCTCCCTAGGGGGGCCTCACTAGGCAGGCTCCCGAGGAGCGGAGGTATCAATGCAAGGTGCACCTCGCGAGGTTCACATGACGTAAACCATGATGACCAAGGCCAGGCGGGCGCCATCGGGCGCAGTGTACCAGTTTCCCCTTTAGTGCCAAGGAGGCAAGTGCAGGCGCGGAGTCTCGAGGAATCAAGCAATGGTTTCCATATCGGTGCAACAAGACCAAGACCGCTAGTACGACAGGATGGAGGTCATCGCAGAGCCCACCGCAGCGTCACCGCCAGAGCCTTTCGCAGGAGAAGACTACTTTCATCAAGACAGCTGGTACTAGTTGTATCCCTTCAAATTTCGCCGTTGTGGGATCCCTTCCCACCTATATTTGGGAAGAGGACCAAGGCCACTATATTTAGGACCCAGCCACCACCGTAGAAGGGGGGGATCCATTTCCACCTTGACCACCTCACTAGCTCATCGAGATCAAGAACACCTCACCTCCTGAGGCTATTCGTCGACTGTACTAGTTCATGCTCATCCTCCCGAGGAAATCCACCACAAAGCTGGAGTCGGGTATTACACCGCAAGGTGGCCCAAACTAGGATAAACTGTTGTGTCTCTTGTCCCTTGGGTTCATCGAGCTACAAGTGGAATCATTGAGCACTGGGAAGAGGGAGTTATTCGCATGCACCCCAGTTTTTGAACCTCTCAAGGGCCTGCGGAACCGCGAATCTAATATTTGGTGCGCTAGGTAGGGGTGTGTCGAAGCTTCTCTTCTGTAGATCGACTCGCCGCTGCTCCACTGTCTCCATGGCTAATGCTCATCGAGCCCGTGCTGAGCGTCGATCCGCTCCCGCCGCTCACGTCACCTAGACGACGCCCATCGGCGGGCCTCCCCGTTGTTCTCCATCACCTGCCGCCACCGGCCCAGCGAGGCGAGAGCAGCAAGCTTCATCGCTGCACCCCTTCGTGTGGCGGGACTTACACACCGCCACCCCATCGCTGACTCCGGCCGGTTCATCGTCCCACGCTCGTCACGGCTCAGCGACGCAGGCTACGTTGCTCATGGTGCGTGAGCTCCTACGCTACTACCTGGTCGACGACATCTACGAAGACTGGTTAGACAGCATCACCGAGCTTGTCAGCGCGTCTGGGGGCTCCCCTGCACCGTCCCTCTCACTCACTCGACAATCGCCTGCTGCGGCAACGTAGCCCGTGGAGCGCCTACGCCACCCCCATATCAGGATGTCACCCTCGGTCCAACACGCGCGGCCCCATAGCGTGACCCACCACGCAAGGTGCCCGCACATGAGGAAGAAAGCTGCCGAGAGGTCCAACGGCCGCAAGAAGGTGCTCCGACGCTCCCTCCACCACCACGTCAAGACCATGGTGGTGGCGCGTGAGCACCAAGATCTGGCTCCACCTCCACGACGGGCTCCGGTGACCACAGCGGGCAGCCGCGCCTTCACCCATGAGCTATGCAGCGTCTTCTCGCCAGGCAAGTTCATGCCCGACCTGCCTCCATGCTACGACAGCACCCCCGACCCTGCGGAGTTCCTGCAGCTCTACGAGGTGAGCATCGAGGCGGCCAGCGGTGATGAAAAGGTCATGGTGAACTGGTTCCCCATGGCCCTCAAGGATGGCGCGCGCTTAATCTCCTCCTGGGGTGAGATGCGCGAGCATTTCGTCGCCAACTTCCAGGGCACTCGCGACCTTCCTCCAACTGTGGGTGACCTACGGCGCATCAAGCAGCAGCCAGGGGAGACCCTGCAGAAGTACATCCAGCGCTTCAACAACGTTCGCCTCAAGATCCCCAAGGTTTCGGACGAAGCCATATCTCGGAGTTCTCCAATGGCGTCCGTGATATCAAGATAAAGGAGGAGCTTTCCATCCACGAGGACCTGTGCACGGCTGTGGAGATGTTCAACATGGCAACCATGTGCGCAACAGCTGAGGAAGGGCGCCTCTCCCTCCTCGAGCTCCCTGCGGCCGACCCAGAAGACAAGAAGGCCAAGGCCAAGGACGTGAAACGCAAGGGGGCAGCCGTACTCGCTGTTGAATCAAAGATGAAGCGCGGCTGCGACCACCCAAAGTCATCCAAGAGCAGCCGTACGTTCTTCATGGTCCACAACATGCACCGCCCCAACACCAACGACTGTCAGGACCACCGGCCATTAGCGATGGGTGCCTCGGTCGACGCCCTGAGGGCAACGATCAAAGCTACGGCCGCGAAGGAGGCAGGAGTGGAGAACATTGGGATGACCGCGGTCCTCGCCAGGAGTGGCACGACCAACCTCGTGAGGATCACTGGCAAGGCCAGTGTAACACCCACGATGCGGCTATATCTCCCACGTGTCGGAGCTCGACTTAGAGGCATAACCGCATTGTAGGCATGTCGCAAGAGGGGTAATCTTTACACATCCCATGTACTGAATAAGAAAGAGATAAGGAAATTGGTTGACAATTGCCACTTCACACAATACATAAATATAGCATTAAATCATCCAGAATACAATCAAGGTCCGACTATGGAACCAAAATAAAGACAACCCCAAATGCATAAGATCCCCGATCGCCCCAACTGGGCTCCACTACTGATCGTCTGGAAAGGAAACGTAGTAACATCCTGAATCCTCATCGAACTCCCACTTGAGTTTGGTCGCATCCCCTGGAATGGCATCATCGACACCTGCATCTGGTTTGGAAGTAATATGTGAGTCACGGGGACTCAGCAATCTCACACCCTCGCGATCAAGACTATTTAAGCTTATGGGTAGGAAAAGGTAGTGAGGTGGAGCTGCAGCAAGCACTAGCATATATGGTGGCTAACTTACGCACATGAGAGCGAGAAGAGAAGGCAAAGCACGGTCGAGAAGCTACAAAGATCAAAAAGTGATCCTGAAACTACTTACGTTGAAGCATAACACGAGACCGTGTTCTCTTCCCGGACTCCGACGAAAAGAGACCATCATGGCTACACACGCTGTTGATTCATTTTAGTTCAGTTAAGTGTCAGGTTTTCTACAACCGGATATTAACAAATTCCCATCTGCCCATAACCGCGGGCACGGCTTTCAAAAGTTCAAAACCCTGCAGGGGTGTCCCAACTTAGCCAATCACAAGCTCTCACAGTGAACAAAGGATATTCCTTCTCCCAAGACGACCCGATCAGACTCGGAATCCCGTTTACAAGACATTTCAACAATGATTAAACAAGACCAGCAAAGCCATCCAAATGTGCCGACAAATCCCGATAGGAGCTGCACATATCTCGTTCTCAGGGCACACCGAATGGGCAAGACGTCGGGTTGGCATAGACCCTGGTAGCCCAGGGGGCGCCGGACATCGCCCAATTTGGACCAACACTTAGAGAAGCACTGGCCCGGGGTGGGGGTTAAAATAAAGATGACCCTTGAGTCCGTGAAACCCAAGGGAAAAAGGCTAGGTGGCAAATGGTAAAACCAAGGTTGGGCCTTGCTGGAGGAGTTTTATTCAAGGCAAACTATCAAGGTGTTCCCATTGTAACCCAACCGCGTAAGGAACGCAAAATCAAGGAACATAACACCGGTATGATGGAAACTAGGGCGGAAAGAGTGGAACAAAACACCAGGCATAAGGCCGAGCCTTCCACCCTTTACGAAGTATATAGATGCATTAAAGTAAAGACGATATAATAATGATATCCCAACAATAATCATGTTCCAACAAGGAACAAACTCCAATCTTCACATGCAACTAGCAACGCTATAAGAGGGGCTGAGCAAAGCGGTAACATAGCCAAACAACGGTTTGCTAGGACAAGGTGGGTTAGAGGTTTGGCATGGCAACATGGGAGGCATGATAAAGCATGTGGTAGGTATTGCAACATAGGCATAGCAATAGAGCGAGCAACTAGCAAGCAAAGATAGAAGTGATTTCGAGGGTATAGTCATCTTGCCTGCAATGTTCTCCGAGTTGACGTAAGCTTGATCCTCGTAAGCGTACTCAACGGGTTCCTCGATCACGAAATCATCTCCCGGCTCTACCCAAGGCAATAACACAAGCAAGGGAAACATAATCAACCACGGTGCAATGCACAAGCAACATGATGCAAAACATGGCATGATATGCGGGATGAAATATGCAATGCATATGCGTGCTTCGGAAGGGAAAGATTGAACCAGGCCTCAACTTGGCAAACCAAGAGTGCCACTGGAAAGAAGATTTGATTTCAGTCCAAATCGATATGAAGATCGCCAGAAACGGATGCATGATTTGCAAATGGCAAGCAAAACAAGAATGGCACAATTCTGCGATTAACGGCATGATGCCATATAAAATGCACCAAGAAACTAAGCTACTGCACTCTAACATAGCAAAAAAGCACATGGCAGTGATCTACTCAAGATGCTTGACAAAAGATGAACACTGAGCAATGGCTAAATCACAAAATAGCAGGTTCAAACAAGCATGGCAAAAGTGCAAACGATATAAGCATCACAGACTTGTTAGGAATTAGCATTAGGAAGCAATGTTTGGAGCAAGATATCAACATGCTACAGGATTAGAACATAGCAAACAAAGGCACGACATGAATCTACTTAATGCATATAACAAAAGTCCCTTGCTGACCACAAGCCAAAAGGGCACAGAAAACATGATGGCACCCATGTAAACATAGCAAGTTTCGTTAACAGATTCAGACTTGGCAGAAAACTGGACATGACAAAAACAGAGTTACGAAGGCCTCTTTGGGAGCTCGATGCACTCAACACAAGGCATTGCATGACAAGCTCAGCATACACCCAGCAAGAAGACATGTTCAAGAAGCTAACCATGGCAAGAACCATCTCATAGCATGAATGGATCAACTACAACAACCTTGGCAAAATTGATTAACACGTAAACAATCTACCAGGAACATTTTATAGCAAAAGTAGAGCAAGATTGAGTCATGCTAGGGTGCTCCATAAATGCAAACAAGGACATGGATGGATAGAGCATAACCATATGCTCAAATGATCCTTACTGAACATACTCAAAAGAAGCATGGATCACTCTGTAGCAACATGAATACATGGCATTAAAATAATAGTAGGGAAATGACTTAGTAGAATTCTAAGTCCCTGAAATCAGCAACATCACGAGAGCTACTTTGCATGCTTGTGCTAGTCATCACATTGATCGCAAAAAAACATGGCATACACCCCTGTAAAGATGGCATGGCATAGCCCAAAACGCATCTAGGGCTCAAGTTCATATGCAGCACACAATAATCATGGCAAAATGACAAATGCTCATAATCTGATAAGAATCAGGAACTAACATTTTATAGCACTCTTGCAACAGCATTTTAGGCATCAGGATTGTCTCAAACAAGCATGGTGCAATGGAAAAAAATTAAGAGGACATCCTAAGGAACATTTTGATATATGGCACGGCCAAAACGGATCTACGAATGCGGAGTTATTGCATGATGAACATAGCTCGAAAACATGAACAGGAAAGAGACTTAGACGAAAATCAACCTCCGATTCATATCTAGATCTAGGGTTCTACTGTAGCACGGAAGTCGAGTTGGCCGGAATCTTCGCCGGAGAAGTCATGGTGGCCGGAGAAGGCAGGATCCGGGTCGGATCTCGCCGGATCCGGCCGGATCTGGCGTGGGGCGCCGCTAGGCGCGGGGGAGGGCGGCGCCGGGCGGCGAGGCGAAGCCGGCGACGAGCAGCGGGCGAGGAGGCGGTGGCCGGCGAGGTGGCGGCGGAGAGCGGGCGAGCGCGGGCGCAGAGGCGGGCGACGCGAGGCGGCGGGGAGGAGTTGGGCCGCGGGGCCGACGGCGGGCCCGAGGGGGCCGCGGCGGGGCGCGGTGGAGAGGCCACGTGTCACGCGCCCATAGGTTGTGGGAGGCAGCGTGAAGTTGTTCGGCGGGCGGCGGACATGTCCGGTGGCGCAGAGGGAGGTTAGGGTAGGGTTTCGCCCGAAAATTCGGAGGAGTGCACATATTTATAGGTAGAGGGAGCTAGGAGAGTCCAAATGAGGTGTGGTTTTCGGCCACGCGATCGTGATCGAACGACCGAGAGGATGGAGGGTGTTTAGATGGGTTTTGGGCCACTTTGAAGGAGTGTTGGGCTGCAACACACACGAGGCCTTTATGGTTCCTCGATTAACCGTTGGAGTATCAAACGAACTCCCAATGGCACGAAACTTGACAGGCGGTCTACAAGTGGTGTACCAAGGCCCCTTGGCAAGTCTCGGTCCAATCCAAGAACGTTTAACACTCGCACATGAAAAGAGCAAAAGGGGTGCACCAGAGGACTTAGGAGTGCCGGAATGCAAAGCAGACAACGGGGAAAATGCTCGGATGCATGAGACGAACACGTATGCAAATGCGATGCACATGATGACATGATATGAAATGCATGACATGAACAAAACGAAAAAAGAAGACAAAACCCAACCATGAGGGAATATCATAACTTAAAGCCTAAAATGGCAAGAGTTGGAATACAAATATGGCAAGTTACATATGGGGCGTTACAACACTCCACCACCATGAAAGGATGTCATCCCGAGATCTAGGATTGGAAAAACTCCGGATATTCGGAACGAAGGTGGTCCTCGCGTTCCCCGGTGGATTCTCAGTCGGAATGATGTGACCACTACACTTTCAGGAATTTGATTGACTTGTTGCGAGTCTTGCGCTCGGTTTCTTCAAGAATATCAATGGGATGCTCATGATAAGACATGTCTTCTTGGAGATCAATCACTTCGAAGTTGATGGTGCGGTTAGGAGTCTTGAAACACTTGCGAAGCTGAGACATGTGAAACACATCGTGCACATTTGCAAAGTTGGATGGAACCTCAAGTTGATAGGCGAGATCGCCCCTTTTACCAATGATCTTGAAAGGACCCACGTATCTAGGGGAAGCTTTCCTTTGATACCGAAGCGACGAGTACCTTTCATTGGAGAGACGCGGAGGTAGACATGGTCTCCGATGCTTGCTATCATAGTAACTCTTCTGGCGCGATTGCGCGGCTTTGAATTTTCACGAATGACTTTGCACAATTCTTTAGCCTCTGTGATCAAGTCATTGCCAAGAAGTTGGCGTTCACCAGTCTCTGACCAATTAAGAGGATAACGGCACTTTCTGCCATAGAGAATCTCGAATGGGGCCTTGCCCGAACTCGCTTGGAAGCTGTTGTCGTAGGAGAACTCGGCATATGGAAGACAATCTTCCCACTTCATACCGAAAGAAATGACACAAGCCCTGAGCATATCTTCAAGAATTTGATTTACTCACTCGACTTGTCCACTAGTTTGAGGATGAAATTCTGTACTGAAGCAAATGCTGGTGCCCATGGCCTTCTGAAAAGAATACCAGAACTTAGAGGTAAAGATGCTTCCATGATCTAAGGATATCAACTGCGGAATGCCGTGCAAGGAGACAATCCTGGAGGTATATAGCTCTGCCAACTGAGCTGCTGTGATAGATTCTTTGATAGGAAGAAAATGAGCCAATTTAGTAAGCTTGTCGATGATGACGAAGATAGCATCATTGCCATGGTTGGACTTGGGAAATCCAGTCACGAAGTCCATTTCAATATGGTCAAACTTCCATTCTAGAATGGTAAGAGGTTGGAGGAGACCAGCTGGTTGTTGGTGTTCTGCTTTCACTCTTCTACAGACATCACATTCATTCACGAACTGAGCAATCTCGCGCTTCATTCGAATCCACCATTACGACTGCTTGAGGTCATGGTACATCTTTGTACTTCCAGGATGAATAGATAGGATTTAATTGTGAGCCTCGTTCATAATGACTTTACAAAGGTCACCCTTAGGAACAATAATTCGATCCTCGAAGAATAGAGTATCTTTGTCATCAAGGCGATAGCACTTGTACTTGGGTTGGCTCTTGGCAATCCCATTCTTCACCTTCTTCACAATTGCATCAAGAAGTTGTGCCTCACGAATCTGATCTTCCAAAGTAGGAGAGACTTGGAGATTGGCAAGGAATCCTTGAGGAACAACTTGGAGATTAAGTTTGCGGAAAGCTTCACAAAGATCCAGTTGGAAGGGCTTGAGAATCAAACTGTTGCAGTAAGCCTTCTTGCTCAAAGCGTCAGCAATGACATTGTCCTTGCCTGGAGTATATTCAATATTCGGATTATACTCTTGAATCATTTTGACCCAACGAGTCTACCTGAGGCTGAGGTTGGGCCGAGTGAACATGTACTTGAGACTCTTATGATCAGTGAAGATGTCCACTTTCCTTCCCAACAAGAGATGTCTCCATGTTAAAAGAGCATGGACAACTGCCGCCAACTCGAGGTCATGAGTGGGGTAGTTCTTTTCGTTGGGCTTCAACTGGCGCGAGGTATAGGCCACAACTTTCTTCTCTTGCATTAACACAACACCGAGACCTTGCAGGGAAGCATCACAGAAAACCTCAAATGGTTTCGATTCATCAGGAGGAGTCAGAACTGGAGATGTGACTAACTTCTCTTTGAGGGTGTTGAAAGCGATGTCACATTCAGGCGTCCAGACATACTTCACATGCTTCTGGAGAAGGTTGGAAAGAGGCTTCGTGATCTTAGAGAAATTATCAACGAATCTTTGACAATAGCTTGCGATCCCAAGAAAGCTGTGGAGCTGCGTCACATTCTGAGGCGGTTCCTAATTCACAATTGCAGACACCTTCTCAGGATTAACAACTATGCCCTTGGCGGATATGATATGCCCAAGGTAGGGAACCTCATTGAGCCAAAACTCGGACTTTGAAAACTTCGCATAGAACTGATGTTCTCTGAGTTTGTCCAGCACCAATCTCAAATGATTGGCATGATCCTCCTTGTTCTTGGAAAAGACCAAAATGTCATAGAGATAGACCAAGACGAATTCATTTGTGTAAGGGTTGAAGATGAAGTTCATCATGCGAGAGAATGTTGTAGGAGCATTGAAAAGGCCGAAAGACATGACATTGTATTCATAGGACCCATAGCTTTTCCTGAATGCTGTCTTGGGGATATCTTGTTCACGAATACGAATTTGGTGATAGCCCATACGTAGGTAAAGGTTGGAGAATACTTGAGCACCTTTGAGTTGTTTGAAAAGCTCATTGATGTTGGGAAGTGGGTACTTGTTCTTTATGGTATTCTTGTTCAATGGACGGTAGTCGACGCAGAGTCGGTCCGTGCCATCCTTCTTCTTGAAAAAAAGAACACCACAACCCCATGGAGAAGAACTTGGTCGGATCAGACCCATAAGCTCTTGTATATCGAGTTGTTTCTTCAGCTCCTTCAACTCTTCTGGTCCAAGCTTATAAGGACATTTGCAAACAGGTTCTGTGCCATGCTCAACATCAATGACGAATTCAACTGGCCGGTGAGGAGGCATTGCTGGAAGCTCTTCCGGAAAGACGTCTTGATATTCACAAACGACTAGAATCTGAGAGATGGCATTCAACTCGCCGTTCTCATTGAGAGAAAACAGTCGAATGGTATCATCACGAGCGGCAAAGACGATCATATCGTCAGACGAGTGTGTCAATTGAATCTGCCTGGCAGCACAATCAAGCTGAGCCTTGTGCTTAAAAAGCCAGTCCATGCCAAGAATTAGATCAATATCCGAGTTACCAAGAATGATTGGAGAAGACAGAAATTTATAATCTCCCATCTTGATAGAAACATCCAGAGCCATCATTTTGGTGTTCATGAACAAACCCGGAGAGGAAACCGCTATTGGCTTAGGCAAATCGACAGTATGCAAATCGTGCATGGATGAAAAAGGCTTCGATATGAATGACAAAGATGCACCAGTATCAAACAGAACTCTTGCAGGAATATCATTAACAGGAAGATTACCCATCATGACTTCTGAAGAGTCCTCTGCCTGAGCTGCATTCATCATGTTGACCTATGCAGACTTAGGATTGTGCTTGACCACTGCATTGCTGGCAGATCTCACAGGAGGAGGAGGCGGAAGACGCCTCTGATTGAAGCATTTGTTTGCATAGTGACCCTTTTGCTGACACTTGTTGCACGTAACCTCTGAGAGTGGATGGTGATACGGAGCACTTGACCTTGGAGCATGAGACGAAGCTTTGTTCTGAAAGCCTGGGTTGGGTGGGTGGGAAGATCCATTGCCACCTTTGCTCTTTTGCTGATAAGGCTGACGGAACAGAGGAGGAGGAGGCAACCAGTACTTTTGCTTCTTAGCCGCCACTTGAGTTGAACAAGAAGGAGTTGCATCCCTGACTCTCTTCTTGGAAGCATCGCACTTGAGCTGAGCGGCCTCTTGCTTTAGTGCCATGTTGTAGAACTCATCATACTTTTTCGGCTCAAAAAGCACAAGAGCTAGTTGCAGATCTTCTCTGAGGTCACCTCTGAATTGATAAATCATGCTCTTCTCATCAGGGACGTCTTGTTTGGCGAAGCGAGCGAGCCTTTGGAACAGGATGTTGTATTGGTAAACAGACTAGCTGCCTTGCTTCAGATTGCGGAACTCCTCATGCTTACTCTCAACAACACTCTGAGGAATGTGGTGAGCTTTGAAGTCTCGGCGGAAATCATCCCTGGTAATCACACAACCTCATCTGGAATCTTTGTATTGTTGATACCACTCAGCATCTTGGTCTTTGAGTTGGAACGAAGCAAACTTGACAAAGTCCTCAGGCCTCACGTTGCTACACTCAAAATGTTTGCAGAAATCCAGGAGCCAATCGTCAGCGTCTGTGGCCTCGCCACAGTTACTGAAAGACTTCGGCTGGTTTGCGAGGAACTGGTTGAGTGTAGAAAACCGAGATTAATTGTTGCCATGGCCTTGATTTCCTTGGTTGCGCTTTTGCAAGATTTGCAAAAGCATCTGCGTGTTGGCGTTGGTGGCGGCCATCACAACTTGCCATGCCTCCAGAGGTGGAGGTGGTGGCGGTGGTTCCGGATTTTGACGCATTGGAGTTGCCATCCTAAAGAGGGTGACATCCGTTAGCATCTTGAAGGACATATATTCAAGCTGAATCAATGGACTGAAATTGCAACATGTAGCCTTAACATTCGAACAAAAATGAACGAATGAAATCCAAAGTAAATGATCACACTTCCATAAAGTTGAGAAGCCACGTAGATAGAAGTAGATGAATAAAACAACAAGGAATGGACATGAACAAATACTTGGTAAGGATTACCCAATCACAAACCAAATATCTACGGAAGAAATACTAGAGCTACATGAATTCCCACATATGAAACTCCTGAAACTTTCTGGTTGTGCAATTGGGTGTTGGGGATACAGGGGAAGCATAATATCTCACCCAAAACTAGCAAATCCTACATCTAGCTGTATCCATCCTTCAACACATAACCAAGAAACCTTCAGAAATCATTTACCTCAACCTTTGAAAAGCATCCGTTATACGATTTATGGCAATGCTCCCGAACTCCCGCCTGAGTATTGGGTGGCGTCGAGGTTATCTCACCAACAACTGCGTAAAGGAGATTTTCGATCTCGGCGAAACTTAGGTATTCCAGAACTGCAACGATAAAATTCTGACGACAACACCTCGGAGCTCAACTCCCCGGGACACTGCCACAACCCCTAAATGTCAGGAGGCACCAAGAACAATGTTTTCGTCACAAAACCATCGAAACGATTCCAAGTTACCCGTGTGATCCTAAATTTTTTTTACTGAAATTTGAGAAGAGAAGAGTCAAAACTCTACGTCAGGATGCCTCACCAGAGCGACGAAGGGACTGAGGTGTAAAAAGAATACTACTCTCCGATATATATAATCCTATAAGACTCAAAACACTTTTCTAGACTCTAATTACCAACTTGTAATACCCACGATGTCGCTATATCTCCCACGTGTCGGAGCATGACTTAGAGGCATAACTGCATTGTAGGCATGTCGCAAGAGGGGTAATATTTACACATCCCATGTACTGAATAAGAAAGAGATAAGGAAATTGGCTTACAATCGCCACTTCACGCAATACATAAATATAGCATTACATCATCCAGAATACAATCAAGGTCCTACTACGTAACCAAAATAAAGACAACCCCAAATGCATAAGATCCCCGATCTCTCAACTGGGCTCCACTACTGATTGTCTGGAAAGGAAACGTAGTAACGTCATGAATCCTCATCGAACTCCCACTTGAGTTCGGTCGCATCCCCTAGAATGGCATCATGGGCACCTACATCTGGTTTGGAAGTAATCTGTGAGTCACGGGGACTCAGCAATCGCACACCCTCGTGATCAAGACTATTTAAGCTTATGGGTAGGAAGAGGTAGTGAGGTGGAGCTGCAGCAAGCACTAGCATATATGGTGGCTAACTTACGCAAATGAGAGCGAGAAGAGAAGGCAAAACACGGTCAAGAAGCTACAAAGATCAAGAAGTGATCCTGAAACTACTTACGTTCAAGTATAACACGAGACCTTGTTCTCTTCCCGGACTCCGCTGAAAAGAGACCATCACGGCTACACGCGCTGTTGATTCATTTTAGTTAAGTCAAGTGTCAGGTTTTCCACAACCGGATATTAACAAATTCCCATCTGCCCATAGCCGCAGCCACGGCTTTAGAAAGTTCAAAACGCTGCAGGGGTGTCCCAACTTAGACCATCACAAGCTCTCACGGTCAACGAAGGATATTCCTTCTCCCAGGATGACCCGATCAGACTCGGAATCCCGGTTAGAAGACATTTCGACAATGATAAAACAAGACCAGCAAAGCCACCCGAATGTGCCGACAAATCCCGATAGGATCTGCACATATCTCGTTCTCAGGGCCCATCGGATGGGCAAGACATCGGGTTGGCATAGACCCTGGTTTCCCAGGGGGTGCCGAACATCGCCCAATTTGGACCAACACTTAGAGAAGCACTGGCCCGGGGTGGCGGTTAGCCAATGACATGAGGGAGGCTCTAGGGCACCACATGGAGGCATGCTTCCCTCACAAGGGCACTGGGCATGGGGTGGCGTGTGCTCAGGAATTCATCACCAAGGCGGCCGAAGAGCTTCAGGAAGCGAGAGCCATGCGCTGCAACCACCGCTCACTTCTTGGCGTGGCACCTTGTCCTCGCGAGGACTATGAGCTGCGCATCTGCGTCAATATCCCAGGTCTCAACAAAGCCGCATCCCAGGAGTGCTTCTGGCCATCGCACGTTGGTCGGTGTGAGAGCCCCCTCACAGCTACGTTCGCATGCACTTCGGCCTGCTGAGCGCGGCTGTTACCTTCCAGTGTCGCCTGCGGAGCATCATGGCGGCTCACGAGGTCAGGCCCCATGCGGTCTTGGCAGAGATGCCGATGGTTCTTCACGAGCCTCCCAAGGTTTGGGACCCAGGCGGCTCGTGAGGAGCGACTTCTTCGGCACCCATCTTCAGCTACTCCAACATCTCTTCAGGGATGGAGCTAGGTGACATTTTCTAGTTTATTCAATTGGGGGCGCCGCACGGGCCGCATTATCCCCAAGTCGCATGGGCATGTGCCTATGGCATGTATCTTTCTTGCATCTTCCAGTCATTCCGTTGGGGGCGCCTCTCGGGCTGCATCATCCCCAGGCTATGTGGGTTTGTTCCTGTGGCATGTATCGTTCTTGCATCTATCACAACTAGCGTTACCTCCTGCCATGAGTTACTTTAAGATTATTACATGCACGTCCAGTACTTCGATACCATGATCGTCGCACGCCCTTGCAAACCCACCCACAACCGCCTCCTGATTAAGGACTGGCATGGCGTCTGTGCTCGAGTCCATCCCTATAGCGTCAATAAACTAAAGAGGCTGAGCTTTGGCTCGCAGGCCAGCTCCCATGTACGTCACCTCCCATGGCCCTTGGTGCCTTCTTCTCGCATGAGCTAATCACGGGTGTACGAGCCAGGGCACGCGACCCGGTGCCTCGTCTCCACTGGAGCCATGCGCCTGCTATGTTTCTTCAGGATTTTCGCATGAGAAGACTGGGCACGGCGTCTGTGCTCGGGTCCGTCAGTGCAACGTCGATAAACCCAATGACTGGGCTCTATCTGGTGGGTTGTTCTCGTTCACGTCACCTCCTGGTGTCGTTGGTGGTTGGCCTTCTCATGTGACAAACTCAGGAGATTCATTTGATGCAGGTTTGTAACACCCACAAGACGGTTATATCTCCCACGAGTCGGGGCACGACTTAGAGACATAGCCACATGGTAGGTTTGTCGCAAGAGGGGTAATCTTCACACTGTCCCATGTACTGAATAAGAAAGGGATAAAGAGTTGTCTTACAATAGCCACTTCACACAAATAACAAGTTAAACATACATCATCTAGGGTACAATAAAGGTCCGACAACGGAACGAAAATAAAAGAAGACAAACCCAAATGCTAGATCCCCGATCGTCCCAACTGGGCTCCACTACTGATCAACAGGAAATGAAACAAAAGAACGATCAAGATCTTCATCGAGCTCCCACTTGAGCTCAGTTGCATCACCTGCACTGGTATCATCGGCACCTACAACTGTTTGGAAATGTGTGTGAGTCACGAGGACTCAGCAATCTCAGACCCGTGAGATCAAGACTATTTAAGCTTATGGGTAGGATAAGGTAGTGAGGTGGAGCTGCAGCAAGCACTAAGCATATATGGTGTCTAAGATACGCAAATAAGAGCGAGAAGAGAAGCAACGCCACGGTCATGAAGCTAGAAGTGATCAAGAAGTGATCCTGAATCTACTTACGTTCAAGCATAACACAAGAACCATGTTCACTTCCCGGACTCCGCCAAGAAGAGACCATCACGGCTACACACGCGGTTGATGTATTAGTTAAGATAAGTGTCAAGTTCTCTACGACCGGACATTAACAAATTCCCATCTTCCACATAACCGCGGGCACTGCTCTCGAAGGTTTATACCCTGCAGGCGTGTCCCAACTTAGCCCATCACAAGCTCTCATGGTCAATGAAGGATATTCCTTCTCCCAAGAAGACCTGATCAGCCTCGGAATCCCAGTTACAAGACATTTCGACAATGGTAAAACAAGACCAGCAAAGCCGCCCAATGTGCCGACAATCCCGATAGGAGTTGCACATATCTCGTTCTCAGGGAAACACCTGATGAGCAATCCGTACAACTAAAACCAGCCCTCAAGGTTCCCCGAGGTGGCGCTGCAAGGGGCTCTAGTTCGGACCAACACTTAGAGAAGCACTGGCCTGGGGGGTTAAAATAAAGATGACCCTCGGGCTTGTGAAAACCCAAGGGAAAGTTATAGGTTGTTAGGCAAATGTAAAGCCAAGGTTGGGCCTTGCTGGAGGAGTTTTATTCAAGGCGAACTGTCAAGGGGTTCCCATAACACCCAACCACGTAAGGAACGCAAAATCAAGGAACATAACACCGGTATGATGGAAACTATGGCGACAAGAGTGGAACAAAACACCAGGCATAAGGCCGAGCCTTCCACCCTTTACCAAGTATATAGATGCATTAATTAAAATAAGATATATTGTGATATCCCAACATATCCATGTTCCAACATGGAAGAAACTTCAGCTTCACCTGCAACTAGCAACGCTATAAGAGGGGTTAAGCAAAAGCGGTAACATAGCCAAACAACGGTTTGCCGGGAAGGTGGGTTAGAGGCTTGACAAGGCAATATGTGAGGCATGATATAACAAGTGATTGGTAGCACGACATAATGATAGAGCGAACAACTAGCAGCAAAGATAGAAGCGAATTCGAGGGTATGGTCGTCTTGCCTGAGATCCCGCAAGGAAGAAGAACGAGTTCATGAAGAAGACAAGCGGACGTAGTCGAACGGATCCTCACAAACGCGACGTTACCAGAACTATCGTGAAGAAGCAGAACCGGAAAGGATCAAACAAGATGGTAAACAACCATCACATAAACATGGCATGATGCACAACCAAGTACGATGCATGCCCGGTTTAATGAAACATAGCATGGCAAAGTGCACAAACAACTCTACAAGTTAAGTGGAGCTCAATATGCAACGAGTTGCATATTGATGAAACACCACATGGCTTATTTAGTTCTATCCCGTTTATGTACCCGACAATATTAGATGTTGGTTAGCATGGCAAGGGGTGAAGCATAATAAAACTACCTATCTAGGCAAGTTTAAATGACGCCTGAAATAACAAACAACATTTCCGGGAAATCCCCATATGCATATTTTGAATTTGGTACTATTATTCCCTATACATAATTTTAGAGTTGTTAAACATGCAAAGCAATGCCACCATGTTAAACTATGCATTTTTCCATGCAAGTTACATATAAAGTTTATTAAATTCTGAGCTACGGTTATTTAGTTATGAAATAACCCATTTTAGCATGACATTAAGCAAATTAAGTGCAAACAACCATTTAAACATTTTAAACATGGATGAAAATTGCATATGATGAAACCAGATAGAATTTTAAGCATCTTACATATCTGGAGTTTTTACATATGATGCATAGTTCATGAGTTATTAAATGCATGATCTAGAGGGGCCTTTTCTGAAAAAACTAATGTCCTCTGGATAAATAGCAAAATCGCAAAACCTAAAAAAAATCTATACGGGCCGAAACTGGAGGTGCTGCGGGAGCTCACCCATGGGCTCGGTCCAGGAGTTGGAGGGGAGGCCAGACGGCGGCGCCGGTCGCCAGACAATGAGGCGAGATGGAGGAGCACGGGGAGGCTCGTGGTTCCAAGGATACTGATGCGGTGAGTAGCTCGGGGCTCGGGCGACCCGATTGGCAAAACGCGCAAGACAAGGGAGACGGTCGGGGAGGATTTTGGATTGGGGAGGATGGAGACTGGTTGGTTGGGAATGGATCCCGAGGTGGAAGAGGGCTGGCGGCGGCCGGTGAGCGGATTGGGTGGATGGGACAAGTCCCGAAGATCTAGGGCTAGACTGATATTTATATCAGATGAATTTAGGTTAGGGGATATCACGTCCCTACAATCATAATCAGACGGTTGAGAAAAATATAGGTTAGGAAGTCCAATTAAAAGAACAGAGATGTTTTATAGATGTTTGGGGATGATCCGGATCCAATGGTCACGACTGAGCGGGTCGAGTCCGGGACAGCTTTCGGACGCGCGCACGAGGAGGTCTGTGGGCTGACGAGAGAGCTTAGGTTGGGCTTGGTGGTAGGTAGTGGACTGTGTAGACGGTCTAGGGAGGAAAGAGAGGGAAATCCCCGCAACAGTTTTCGGAGACCGAAAACGTCCGACGATTTGACCGACTATATTGTCGCTATAGTTATCCATTGGGGCATCAAACGAACTCCAAATGCGATGAAACTTGGCAGGCGACCTACTGACAACATAACAACACGGCATGCCAACTATCATCCCATTCTGAGAACATCTTCCAGCCACTTATAAAATAATATTTCGGACATGCCGCGGGCGCGTGCGAGTGTGTCTAGGCTCAGAACGGACAACAAAGAGAACTGGGGGACCCGGACGAGTGCAAGTTTTGAAAAATGATGATGCAATGCACATGCTGACATGGCAAGATGCAACACACAAGCTAATGACAAGGCAACCGCAAAAAATAACTGGAAGACACCTGGCGCAACGGTCTCGGGGCGTTACAAGGTTGTCTAACCATCTCGCAGGGGCCATCACAAGTGTGAAGAATCAAATTCAGGCGCAACCCGCCATGAGGTAGGGCCTCATGAGTTCCGCGCTGGCTCATGAGTGCCTAGACACACCTCCTCTAGCCCTGTCATGCAAGCCACATGTCAGGGCGGCGCTGTACACGCCCCGGGGGCTCCACTCAGAGGGAGCCACCACCCATGCACTAGTGGAAGCACCATGCTCCGCACTGGCAGTCGACACGGTCGAGGAGCGGCTATGCCCGTGCATGTGCGGAAGCGCCATGCTCGGCGCTGGTGATAAACAAATGGGCGGCCCAATGGCCGCATCAACCTCAGGGGGCCGCCAGGCTCAATGTCGAGCCTCATCGCAACACTTACCCCTCGGGAGAGTCACGCGAGGAGGCTGGGCATGGGGTTATGCTCCCATCACGCCTAGCGTATGCCACCCTACCAGGTCCCGCGGTCCTGGTCATCGCCCGCCCCTCCCGAGCGGGGCCTTGGTGAGAAAAGGTATGGAGGTTTGTTCGTACATCAAGGGGGACTCCTGAGCATCGCGACTCAGGAGCCTAACTGGTCACGTAGCCCGTCACCCCTTGGTCTTGTCCTGGTGATCCGGACGACCCAACGGCAGATGAGGTATGTGCGGGGCCGGGCCCTACCAACGCAGAGCGCTAAGGCCTAATCTTGCATCTCCTTCCCGAGGGCTGTTTGTATGTCAAAGGGGACTTGTGAGCATCGCGACTCAGGAGCCTAACTGGCCATGTAGCCCCTCACCCCTTGGTCTCGTCCTAGTGATCCGGACGACCCAATGGCGGCGGAGGTATGAGCAGGGCCAGGCCCTGCTAATGCAGAACTTTAAAGCAAACAGGAAGGAAATCGCAAATCCTAGCAAATTATTACAAGAAATGTTGTCTCTTATAAGGTATAGAACACATAATTTTTAACGCCTCCATGAGGCATGGTGCATGTTGCAGAAGACAAGATAAAGGGGAACGCCACCAATGAGCTTCTTCTTCAGCCATGAGCATCGCTGTCGTCCGCAAGGGGTGCACCCTGGTCGATGATGTCGCCGTCGCTTGTGCCTTCAGCCAAGGCCGTAGGTTTAGCGGTGTCATCATCCGTGGGCGCAGGGTCGATGGCGAGGAACTTCTAGAGTAGGGCCTCTACCTGATCCTTCAAGGCTACAGCAGCAGCAGTGCAGTGCTCCAGGCCCACAGGCTCAAGAAAAGCCCTGAAGTCGAAGTTGGGGTCACGAAGGAGGAGGTGACTGAAGATAGGAGTCACGGCCGAGCAAAGAGCGCATGGGCTTCTCCTTCCATGCAGGAGCAGCTCGGCAGGGCCCTCCTGAGCAGTCACCAGTGGCTTATTCAACCCCCTCCCTTAGAGATCCCACTGCGCCTTGCGGGACCTCTCCTCGAGAGAATCAAAAGCGGCATGATCTTTGGCAAGAACTTTTGTCTTGCTCTCCAGCTGGGCCTTCTCTGCCTCCACCTCCTCCTTCAGCTTCTCCAGGCGGTTGCGCTCCGCGGCCTGCTCCCGCGCTGACTTCTCTACCTCAATGTCACGACTGGCGACCGTGTCTTATCGAGCCTTCAGCTCCTCGTCCCGCGCCTAGTGTTGACGAGCCTCGGTGGCACGCTCGTCGCGCAGGGTCTCTAGCTCGGCCTCCGCCACCCGGCAGCGCTCCTTGGCAACCTTAGCATCCTTCAACGTCACGTCGCAGGCGGCCGCGCCCAGGCTGGCAACTTGTTTACCTTCACCGGAGGCCTCTAAGGCGTGGCTCCATGCCGCCCTGATGGACGCGTCAGATCGCAGCCACCCCGAGATCAACTCCAGGCGACCCGATGCCTGGCGATAGTCGGCGCCTTGAAGATCGTCGTATGTTGGGTCAGCGCGGAAAGAGCCTCCTCTAGGGCACCAGGCGAAATAGGAGAATCATGGCCCAGTAGCGTGATGGAAGGGGAGAGGCAGCACCGGCGCCAGGTCGACAAGTCAGCTGCAGCAGAGGGATCCGGAGGCACCGGACCCTTCGGGACCTCAACAGGCGAGCTGAGGATGAGCACCTCCATAGTGGGACTGGCTATAGATACCGCCTTCTCCTGAGGCCGGGCCTCCGAGTCTCGCAAGGATGACCCAGCCGCAGAAGCGCGAGGGCCACCACCATCCTTCTGCGCCAGAAGTGGCGTGGCCGCGGCAGGCTGCTGGGTCCTGGGGATCTCGGCCGTCTCCTTCTTCTTCACCACCGGCATTAGCCTAACCACACAGGAGGGAGGCATCAAGATACTATAGAAAGAACAGGGAACAAAAGATCAAGGCGGAGCACTTACTGGTCCACGGTGATGTAGTCCCTCGCCCTCTTCTGAAGCAACATGCCCACTGGCTTCGCGGGCTGGGGCACCGGTGCGCGAACCCCAGGGGCAGACAAGGACATGGCACCCGGATCTGCAGCGGCGCCGGCTGGTGATGAAGCAGAAGCACCGCCTCGGGGGATTAGCGCTTTCGTCTTCTTTGGAAGGGTGCCCTTAGACCTCGTGGTGATCCTGACAAAGTGCGGCGACTCACTCACCGGTGCTCGCCGGTGTCGTCGTCGTGGGAGAGGGCACGGTGGAGATCCGTCTGGCATGGAGAAGTCTCCCGCGCCCCCTCCCGAGTAACCTCTGAGTCCAACCTCTCCTCCTGGTCGGACTCACCGGAGGACAACGTCACTGGAGAGCCCGGGGGCCCGGTAGGCGCCAGAGGAATGAGCCCGCGCTCGTTGAAGGCAGGCATGGTGGCGGTGATCTTTTCCCCATCTGGGCGGCGGTATACCGGCAGTTGGGTATCCGGTGGGCACCCCTGGTCCTTCCCGACCAGGAGGCGCAGGACCTTGTTCAGCTCCTATTCGGGCATGTAATCCGGCCGTAGGCGGAGTATGCCTCCCTCTCTCGTGAGCGTCCAAAAGGGGCGCGAGCGTGCCTGGAGCGGAGCCAGGCGCTGTGTCAGGAATTCCTTGAGGATCATGAACCCCGTCAGCGTCTCCGCCTTCGGGTCGCCAGGCTTCAGGTCGGCCACCATCTTCTCCATCAACTACTCCACCCGGGGATCAGTGAGCTTCTGATGATTCCATCCCTCGTGAGGTTCTGGCATCCTAGTCGGCAGTGCCAGCCGAGGATAAGAGCGCGAGACATCCATGAGAACCCACTTGTTCCTGAAGTCTTCTACCTTCTTCTCGGCTCGCGAGATCGCGTTGCTGCTATTGGCCGCAACGAAGCTGGCACATCCTGAGCATGGGCCTTCCTTGATCCGGAGGTAGAAGAAATGGTAGAGCAGCGCAACAGACGGCATCACCCCCATGAATGCCTCGCAATAAAAGGAAAAAATCGACATAAGAAGGACAAAGTTTGGATGAAGATGAAGGGCGTGGAGATTGTAATGGCGAAGGACGGCATAGAAGAAGCCGGAGAAAGGGGGAACCAGCCCCTTGAAGACCATGTGCAAGAAGAATGGATAGAAAGTACTGCCCAAGGTTTCAGGCATGGCGGAGCCGGCCCAGAGCGCTGTCTCTCCCCCCTCGTTGCTGCTATCTGCCGTCACTAGGAGCATGGTGGTGAGGTTCTTCTCCCGATGAATCAAGCAAAGGTTTCTGAAAGCACAAGTGCTCCCTAGGTGGTTTTGATAATTGATGACAACATATCTCTTGTTGGACTAACATTTCTATCTAGCATGTTTCAGATAAGTTCAACAATGGAGTGGCATGGACTAAAGGTTGTGGGAACTCCTTCAAGATGCTAAGGACAAACGATTGGCTAAAGCTTCAAGCTCAAGACTCTTCATTTTACATTTTAGTGATCCAAGATCACATTGAGTCCATAGGAAAAGCCAATACTATCAAGGAGGGATGAGGTGTTGCTTAATGAGCCTCTTGCTTCATGTGCTTAATGATATGCTCCAAAATCCTCAGCTACTTTCCCACTTCCACATATGACCTAAACCCTAAGCCAAACTCGGTCCTACCGATTCTTTCTATCCGGCGCCACCGAGTTTCACTTGTCATAAGCCACTGCCAAACCCTAGCAATTCGGTTCTACCGATAGGGATCTCGGTCTCACCGAGATGGGATTGCAAACTCTCTGTTTCCCTTTCGTAACTTTTCGGTCTCACCGAAAGAGCGAATCGGTCCCACCGAGATTGCAGTGTAAACTCTCTGTTTCCTTTTTGTAACTTTTCGGTCTCACCGAAAGAGCAAATCGGTCCCACCGAGTTTACCTGACCAACTCTCTGGTTAGATTATTACCAAACTCGGTCTCACCGAGTTTGTTTAATCGGTCTCACCGAGATTACGTTATGCCCAAACCCTAACCATATCGGTCCTACCGAGTTGCATGTCAGTCCCACCGAAAATCTCTAACGGTCACTAGGTTTACCTTTTCGGTCCGATCGAGTTTGTTGATTCGGTCCCACCGAGATTGGAAAACTGTGTGTAACGGTTGGATTTTGTGTGGAGGCTATATATACCCCTCCACCTCCTCTTCATTCATAGAGAGAGCCATCAGACTAAGCCTACACTTCCAGCATCCTATTTCTGAGAGAGAACTACCTACTCATGTGTTGAGGCCAAGATATTCCATTCCTACCATATGAATCTTGATCTCTAGCTTTCCCCAAGTTGCTTTCCACTCAAACCTTCTTTCCACCAGATCCAAATCCTATGAGAGAGAGTTGAGTGTTGGGGAGACTATCATTTGAAGCACAAGAGCAAGGAGTTCATTACCTACACACCATTTGTTACTTCTTGGAGAGTGGTGTCTCCTAGATTGGCTAGGTGTTACTTGGGAGCCTCCGACAAGATTGTGGAGTTGAACCAAGGAGTTTGTAAGGGCAAGGAGATCGCCTACTTCGTGAAGATCTACCGCTAGTGAGGCAAGTCCTTCGTGGGCGATGGCCATGGTGGGATAGACAAGGTTGCTTCTTCGTGGACCCTTCGTGTGTGGTTGCTTCTTCGTGGACCCTTCGTGGGTGGAGCCCTCCATGGACTCGCGCAACCATTACCCTTCGTGGGTGGAGCCCTCCGTGGACTCGCGCAACCGTTACCCTTCGTGGGTTGAAGTCTCCATCAATGTGGATGTAGGATAGCACCACCTATCCGAACCACGGGAAAAACATCCGTGTCTCCAATTGCGTTTGAATTCTCCAAACCCTTCCCCTTACATTCTTGCAAGTTGCATGCTTTACATCCCGCTGCTCATGTACTCTTTGCATGCTTGCTTGATATGTATTGTGTATGTTGAAATTGTGCCTAAAACTCCACTCAAACCAAAAAGGCCTAAAAATTGCAACTTTAGCACTAAGTGTCTAATCACCCCCCCCTCTAGACACATCTACTTCTAGATCCTACAAGTGGTATCAGAGCTTTGGTCTCCATTGCCTTGGTTTAATCACCATTGGAGGAAGATGGATGTGTCTACCTTAGGGAGTCTTAGACATAGAGTGCCTATTCTTGATGGAGAGTATTTTCATGAGTGGAAAAATGAGATGCTTGTAATTTTCAATCAATATCATTTGAACAAGTATATTGCTAGCCCTTGTGCACCTCATATTGATCCTTTGCATCCTACCCTAGATGAAGATATTCACATGATTCGCAATCTTAGAACTATTGAGCTCATCATTAGAGGATTGCCCAAAAATTTGATTGCTAGTTTGCCTACTCTTAATTGTGCCTATACTATATGGAAATTTCTTGAGGAACGATTTCCCGATCATTCCTTGAAAACTTTGGATGAAATTCTCCATAAATCTATTGCCTTGAGTAAGATGAACTCTAGTGATCCTAGTTTTGGTAATTGTCTATTTGAACTTACCAATCTTAAGCATGCTAAAGGAGATGTTGGAATCATTAGTGATATCATATTCGAAGCTATAAGGATTCATAAAAGTGACCACTTTGATGATCATTTATCTAATGAATTACCCTCTCTAGGAAATGATGAGTCACAAGATCATGATGAACATGGATACTATGATGATGATGATGATAGTGACTTTGATCTTGATGATGCAATGAGACATTTTGGTCTTATGGCAAATCTTCGGGGACATGAATCAGGAGGAAAGGAATGGGTTCTTGATAGTGGATATACTGATCATATGACCGGAGATGAAGAGATGTTTCGTGAGCTTCCTGAAAATGACGGCCCTCGAAAATATGTCACCTTTGGTGATAATTCAAAGGGTAAAGTGGTTGGCCTTGGTAAGGTGGCCATCTCACATGATAGTTCCGTTCAAAATGTCATGCTCGTTGAATCTCTCGGCTACAACTTACCTTCAGTATCTAGACTTGCTGATTTCGGTTTGAATGTCCTATTTACTGAGGTAGATTGCCAAGTATTTCATCGAGACAATCATAAAATGGTCTTTACGGGTATGCGTAGAGGTGATCTTTACATTGTCGATTTCTCTAAAAAGGCACAACCTAAAACTTGCTTTGTTGCTAAATCCTCAAAAGGTTGGTTGTGCCATAGACGACTAGGTCACGTTGGCATGAGAAACCTTGACAAGCTTATTAAAGGAAATCATATCCTTGGAGTTAACGATGTCATATTTGATAAGGATAGACTTTGCAGTGCTTGTCAAGCAGGTAAACAGGTTGGAGGAAGGCATCCCGTGAAGAACATCATGACCACAAGAAGGCCACTCGAGCTACTTCATATGGATCTTTTTGGTCCCAAGGCCTACAAGAGTCTCGGTGGAAATTCTTTTGGTCTAGTTATAGTTGATGATTTTTCAAGATTTACGTGGGTGTTAATTCTTATTGACAAGTCGCAGGTCCAGAAGATCTTCAGAAACTTCGCTAGGAAGGCCCAAAATCAGTTTGACGTGAAGATCAAGAAGGTTCGGAGTGACAACGGAACGGAGTTCAATAATGCAAATGTGGACACCTTTCTTGACGAAGAAGGGATTTCACACGAGTTCTCGGCTACATACACACCTCAACAAAATGGAGTTCTTGAGAGGAAGAACCGGACGCTCACCGAAATGGCAAGAACGATGCTTGATGAATACAAGACGCCGAAGCACTTTTGGGCAGAAGCGGTTGAGACAGCTTGTCACGCAACAAATCGCTTATATCTTCACAAGCTACTCGGCAAGACGGCATACGAGCTTCTCACCGGTAACAAACCCCAAGTTGGATACTTTCGAGTATTCGTCTCAAAGTGCTACATTCTTGATAAGCATCGTCGTTCAAAGTTTGCTCCTAAATATCATGAAGGTTTTCTACTTGGTTATGGCTCAAACTCTCACACTTACCGTGTCTACAACAATTTCACCCGAAAGGTTGAAGAGACGGTAGATGTGAAGTTTGATGAATCTAATGGCTCGCAAGTAGAGCAATTGCCAATTGATGTAGGAGACAAAGACCCTTCAGAAGCAATCCAAGACTTGTCCATTGGCAAAATTCGTCCAACGGAGGTGAAGGAGAGTACTTCATCCGTCCAAGTGAAAGCTTCTACTTCACGACAAAGTGAACCAAGAATTGACATGGAAGCATCCACAAGTGGGACACACCAAGATGAAGAAAACGAGGAAATACATCAAGACGAACATCAACAACCTCCTTCTCCACCACGACAAGAGAACGACAACGTCAACAATGAAGAAGACCAAGAAGAAGAACAAGATGAAGAAGATGTTCAACAAAGACCCAAGCAAAAGCTCTCACGAGTTCGAGCAAGAATTGCCAAAGATCATCCCGTCGAGCAAATCTTAAATGATATACAAACCGGGAGAATCACTCGCTCAAAGACTCGTTTAGCTAACTTTTGTGAAAACTATTCATTCATCTCTAGCATTGAACCTATGAAGGTTGAAGAAGCATTGGAAGCTCCGGATTGGATAAATGCTATGCATGAAGAGCTACACAATTTTGAGGGAAACCAAGTTTTGACATTGGTTGAGAAGCCCGACAACAACCACAACATCATTGGTACCAAATGGGTGTTTCGCAACAAGCAAGATGAAGATGGACAAGTGGTTCGCAACAAAGCACGTCTCATCGCCCAAGGGTACACACAAGTCAAAGGTATGGACTATGGTGAGACATATGCTCCCGTTGCTAGACTTGAGTCCATTCGCATCTTACTTGCCTATGCTAATCACCATAATATCACCTTGTACCAAATGGACATTAAAAGTGCTTTTCTAAATGGTGAAATAGAGGAGGAAGTTTATGTCAAACAACCTCCCGGCTTTATCAATCCTAAGAAACCAAATCATGTTTACAAACTTCACAAAGCTCTTTATGGTCTTAAACAAGCTCCTAGAGCATGGTATAAATGCTTGACCAAGTTCCTTACTACAAGTGGTTTTGAAATTGGTAAAATTGATTCTACTCTTTTTACTAAAAGGGTTAATGGAGAACTATTTGTATGCCAAATTTATGTTGATGATATCATATTTGGTTCAACTAACCCTCTCTTTAGTGAAAACTTTGGAAAGCTAATGTCAGAGAAGTTTGAGAGGTCTATGATGAGTGAACTCAAATTCTTTCTCGGTTTGCAAATCAAGCAAACTAAGGAAGGTACATTTGTCTCTCAAACAAAGTACACCAAGGACTTATTCAAGAAGTTCAATATGCAAGAATGCAAAGGTATGTCTACACCCATGCTTACTAGTGGACATAATGATTTGACCAAAGATGGTGAACCGGTTGATCAAATGGTTTATCGCTCTATGATTGGTTCATTGTTATACTTATGTGCTTCACGTCCCGATATTATGCTCAGTGTGTGCATGTGTGCACGATATCAAGCTGCTCCTAAAGAATGTCATCTTAAGGATGTGAAAAGAATAGTGAGATACTTAATCCATACACCAAACTTTGGCATTTGGTATCCTAAGAGATCTTCTTTTGATCTCGTTGGCTATTCCGACTCGGATTATGCTGGAGATAAGGTTGATAGAAAATCCACTTCGGGTACTTGTCAATTTCTTGGTAGATCTCTTGTGTCTTGGTCTTCCAAGAAACAAAACTCGGTATCCTTATCCACCATCGAAGCGGAATACATTGCCGCTGGTTCATGTTGTGCTCAATTACTTTGGATGACCCAAACTCTTAAAGATTATGGGATTTATGTGAAACATGTTCCACTGCTTTGTGACAATGAAAGTGCTATCAAAATTGGTCATAATCCTGTACAACATTCTTGAACTAAGCATATTGAAGTTCGTCATCATTTCATTCGAGATCATGTTGCTAAGGGTGACATTGATCTTAAGCATGTTCGCACCGATAAGCAATTAGCGGGTATATTTACTAAACCTCTTGATGAGAAAGTGTTTTGCAGGTTGAGAGGTGAATTGAACATCATTGATGCTTCGAACTTGGAGTAGAAACTCCATTGGATACATGCAAGACATGAGCTTCTGACTAATCCATGATATATCTCTTATGATGACTATCTTATGTCTTGGATATATTTGTACCTTGCATGTTGTCTAACCCATGTAGGTGCTTGGTTGAATCTAATTCCATGAGATTGCGACTCACTCACATCTTGAGCAATCTCTACATCACCAAGTCTCTACACAATTGTGGTTGAAGACAAGGAAGCACAAAACCATTCAAACATATCCTTTGACAAATTCTATGTTGAGCTTCATGATTGTCATTTTTGGATACACAAGTGCTCTTCCTTGCAAGAACTAACCCATGTAGGTAGATGAACTCAAACTCCAGGTGGTGCTCCCAACTCTTGATGAGCTACATCAACCTTGAGCACCCACACAAGTTCAACTACATGAGCAAGAACCACACCACCACCCAAGGTATGTTATTCCATCTTAGAGAAGCTTTACTCCAAGACATGAGTCAAAGCAACTCAACAAGATGTGAATACATCAAGATGCTTAAACGAAAAATGGTAACCCCATTTTGAGCTTAAACGATGAGTATGACCTATGATCAAGTGTTCTCACTTGACTCCTAAGTCAATATACTCTAACATAGGTGACTATGTCACCGCCCAACTCTAGATGAAGTTCTCTTGTGTTCTTTTCTGTGTTATTGCATTTGTCTCATGCATGTTTATTTTCTTTCTCTTTTTCAAAAAAAAACTTCATCTAGATCTTTCAGTTTCTTCTCTTTTCTTTCTATTTATGTTCTGCATTTTCTGCATTTAATTCCTTGCAAATCCTTCAGGTAATTCATTGCAAATCTTTGTGAGATCCTACATGTCTAGTGAGCTGAGGTGACAAGTGTTTTTCTCTGTGTGAACTCGGTTTCACCGACTTGTAATTTTCGGTCCAACCGAATCTTTTCGGTGCCACCGAAACATACCACTCAGTGCCACCGACTTCGCAACAGGAAAAACAGTTTGCCACTTGTTCTATATTTCTTCTGATCCAGCTCTACTCAATGAATCTTGTCCTCTACAAGCATCACAGTTTTATCCATTGCTTTGTGCTGAGTCTCAAGGACCAAACCTATACGACGGATTCCAGAAATCCCTTCTTGGAAATTGATGTCAAAGGGGGAGAGAGAGATCACATCAAAGCTTGTAGGAGAGAGAGATCACATCAAGGGAGAGAAAAAGTCTCAAGGACCAAACCTACAAGAGAGAAAGTATTAAGGGGGAGAGAGAGACTTCCAGGGGGAGAGAATACTCAAGGATCCCAGATGTCCCAGATGTTTGATGCTTGATGTTCAAGAGGAGAGATGTCACATGTCTTTTTAGGGGGAAAGACATGTTCATTTGTATCTTTCAGCTCTGATTTGCTGTTCCTTATCTTCTCCCAATATCCCATGTAAGATTCTGGGGGAGCAAGACACCTAAGGGAAAGAAATCAGTCAAATTCATTGCATATCTTTATTCTTGGGGACATGTTGAATCCAATGTGGTACCTTGTACACACTCTCTACATGTCATCCCAGTCTTGGTATTCTTGTGATTTATTTTGTTTGCTCTGGCTAGTGGATGTACCTGTGTTATCTAACTTTGTTTGTGTAGGTTCATTCCATCCTAAGCCAACCCAAGACCACAAGGTAAGTATATGCATCAAAATCATGAGTATGAGGAGTTCTTGCTTATGTACATACTGTTTGCAAAAAGGACTCATGAGCATGAAGGTATTTTCCTTGATAATCTTTTGCTCTGATGCATATGGCCAAGATACATGTAACACATTGCCTACTCTGTCATGGTTATGCTCTCACATGCCTCTATATTTCATATTTACATGAGTGCATACATGTAGGGGGAGCCTATGCTTGTTACATGTCCTTCCAAAGCTTTACTTGCTGTTCTTTATATCTTTATCTAAAGCTTTGATGTATGTTGCCATCAAGTACCAAAAAGGGGGAGATTGAAAGCACAAGTGCTCCCTAGGTGGTTTTGATAATTGATGACAACATATCTCTTGTTGGACTAACATTTCTATCTAGCATGTTTCAGATAAGTTCAACAATGGAGTGGCATGGACTAAAGGTTGTGGGAACTCCTTCAAGATGCTAAGGACAATGGATTGGCTAAAGCTTCAAGCTCAAGACTCTTCATTTTACATTTTAGTGATCCAAGATCACATTGAGTCCATAGGAAAAGCCAATACTATCAAGGAGGGATGAGGTGTTGCTTAATGAGCCTCTTGCTTCATGTGCTTAATGATATGCTCCAAAATCCTCAGCTACTTTCCCACTTCCACATATGACCTAAACCCTAAGCCAAACTCGGTCCTACCGATTCTTTCTATCCGGCGCCACTGAGTTTCACTTGTCATAAGCCACTGCCAAACCCTAGCAATTCGGTTCTACCGATAGGGATCTCGGTCTCACCGAGATGGGATTGCAAACTCTCTGTTTCCCTTTCATAACTTTTCGGTCTCACAGAAAGAGCGAATCGGTCCCACCGACATTGCAGTGTAAACTCTCCGTTTCCTTTTTGTAACTTTTCGGTCTCACCGAAAGAGCAAATCGGTCCCACCGAGTTTCCCTGACCAATTCTTTGGTTAGCTTATTACCAAACTCGGTCTCACCGAGTTTGTGTAATCGGTCTCACCGAGATTACGTTATGCCCAAACCCTAACCATATCGGTCCTACTGAGTTGCATGTCAGTCCCACCGAAAATCTCTAACGGTCACTAGGTTTACCTTTTCGGTCCGACCGAGTTTGTTGATTCGGTCCCACCGAGATTGGAAAACTGTGTGTAACGGTTGGATTTTGTGTGGAGGCTATATATACCCCTCCACCTCCTCTTCATTCATAGAGAGAGCCATCAGACTAAGCCTACACTTCCAGCATCCTATTTCTAAGAGAGAACTACCTACTCATGTGTTGAGGCCAAGATATTCCATTCCTACCATATGAATCTTGATCTCTAGCTTTCCCCAAGTTGCTTTCCACTCAAACCTTCTTTCCACCAGATCCAAATCCTATGAGAGAGAGTTGAGTGTTGGGGAGACTATCATTTGAAGCACAAGAGCAAGGAGTTCATTACCTACACACCATTTGTTACTTCTTGGAGAGTGGTGTCTCCTAGATTGGCTAGGTGTTACTTGGGAGCCTCCGACAAGATTGTGGAGTTGAACCAAGGAGTTTGTAAGGGCAAGGAGATCGCCTACTTCGTGAAGATCTACCACTAGTGAGGCAAGTCCTTCGTGGGCGATGGCCATGGTGGGATAGACAAGGTTGCTTCTTCGTGGACCCTTCGTGTGTGGTTGCTTCTTCGTGGACCCTTCGTGGGTGGAGCCCTCCGTGGACTCGCGCAACCATTACCCTTCGTGGGTGGAGCCCTCCGTGGACTCGCGCAACCGTTACCCTTCGTGGGTTGAAGTCTCCATCAATGTGGATGTAGGATAGCACCACCTATCCGAACCACGGGAAAAACATCCGTGTCTCCAATTGCGTTTGAATTCTCCAAACCCTTCCCGTTACATTCTTGCAAGTTGCATGCTTTACATTCCGCTGCTCATATACTCTTTGCATGCTTGCTTGATATGTATTGTGTATGTTGAAATTGTGCCTAAAACTCCACTCAAACCAAAAAGGCCTAAAAATTGCAACTTTAGCACTAAGTGTCTAATCACCCCCCCTCTAGACACATCTACTTCTAGATCCTACAATTTCCATATCGGTGCAACAAGACCAAGACCGCCACGACGAGAGGATGGAGGTCATCGCGGAGCCCACCGTAGCGTCACCACCAGAGCCTTTTGCAGGCGAAGACTAGTTTTGTCAGGATAGCTTGTACTAGTTGTCTCCCTTAAAATTTGGCAGGTGTGGGATCCCTTCCCACCTACATTTGGGAAGAGGACCAAGGCCACTATATATAGGACCCAACCACCACCGTAGAAGGGGGGGTCCATTTCCATCCTGACCACCTCACTAGCTCATCGAGCTCAAGAACACCTCGCATCTTGAGGTTGTTCGTCGACTGTACTAGTTCATCCTCAGCCCCCCGAGGCAATCCACCACAAAGCTGAAGTAGGGCATTACGCCACAAGGTGTCCCGAACCAGGATAAAATGTTGTGTCTCTTGTCCCTTGGGTTCGTCGAGCTAGGCCGTGGAATCATTGAGAAGGCAGACTAGGAAGAGGGAGTTCTTTGCATGCAACCCAGTGTTCAAACCTCTCAAGGGTCTATGGAACCCCGAATTTGACAGTGTGCTCGGATGGAGGAAGGAAGTTGCTTGAAGAGGAAGATTGCACGAATGTTGATTCAGAGGATGAGGATGAATCAACCAGTCAGAGAAAGTGCAAGAAGCATAGTAAGAAGCCAAGAGATAAGGCAGTGATGACTGTGGAAGGATCGGGCACACCTAGTACCAACAGGAAGGCCAAGGCAGAGGCCCCCGGCAAGGAAGGTGCCGCTTGTGTTGCCTGCCGGGAAGCTGATGCCATCGAGAAAGATGGGAAAGGCGATACTGCAAGATCCATCGGACCAACGGCTATGACCTTCAGGAGTGTTACTAGGTTGAGCAGCTTGTCTAGAAACAGAGGACAGAATATGATGGGTGCATCTTTGCACGCCTCTCACCGCCAGCTCAAGCGATGGGCACGGGAGATCGATGTCGTGGAGCCAGCGCCAGAGGCGCGGAAGCCGCTCAAATGGTCCTGCACGCCCATCATCTTTGACGAGGAGGATCACCCTGGACGCACCACTACAGTAGGATGTTTGCCATTGTTGGTATCCCCTAGAATTCGCAACCTCAAGGTCACAAAGATGCTAGTGGATGGCGGGGCTGGGTTGAATCTGATTTCCCCGACAGTCATCAGCAAGCTTCAGATAGGAGAAGAAGAGCTAGAGGTTATGGGCATGTTTCAAGGAGTTAATCCCGGCAGGAGCCATCCTAAAGGGAAGATTACCACTACTGCAGGTTCCTGCTAACGTGACACTACAATCAGAGACCATTCGATGAAATTGTGTGTGATTCCATAATCGCAAATGGTGGTGTAAAATAACCGTCAAAAAATGTGCAAAACGTTTGCGATGGAGGATGCATCAAACACGGTTCAGATTTTAGATGCGTGTGCGATGCAGGGCATGGTTCAGCTCAATTAATTGTTTGCAATGAGGAGGAACAAAATAAATGAGCAGCCAGATGAAGGTGTGTGCGATATACATCATACGGTTCACTCGGATGAACTGTTTGTGATTAGCAAACACAAAAGAAACATGTAGCCAGATGAAGGTGTGAGCGATATATGGCATGTGGTTCACTTAGATGAACTATTTACGTTGAGACAAGAGAACAGAAATGGTTCAATATAACAAGATGTGTGTGATACGCGGCAAACAGGTCTATAATCAGAAATGTGTGCGAAGACCGATAATAGCACAGACGATTGCTTCTAGTAAGACGTATGTGATATGTTGTGTCTACACAACATCTATTGGCCATTGGGGGATGTGCGGTCATCCGGATACGCCATAAGGATGCAAAGAGGCATCCTATCAACAAGGACTAGCTGTTCCACTCGTAGATCATGTAAGAAAACTCTCAAGTTAAGTGTGCTCAGGCTGGAGCAGCCATCAGATGGGTGACTGGATGGGAAGTTGTGTTGATGTTAAATTAACTGATAGGATCGGTCATAACTGTCAAATTAAATGACTGATACGACCCATCCCATGAGTTAATTTAACCTCGAGGTCCTTGTTTTTTATTTTTTATTTTTTAACACATGTTAAAGAAGGTCTTCTGCATTACTTTTTTACAAATGTGCGATACATGGCATGTAGTTGATCCATCCGACCTTTTTGTGATGGAATAGGCCATGCGTGTTGTGGGCAAACGCTTGCTAATATTCAACCATTTGGGATTGATAAATTCATCGCTGACGGGTTCCTTAGTGTGGTCCGTGTTCATCTGATCATCATCTACTTCTTGTGCTAGCTCAATGTTCCTTCTATGTTAAGTTTCCATTAATTGATGGCATTTTATGAACACGCCACCATTTCCCGCTATTTCCTCACCTGTTTCCCGCCACCTTGCGATATTGCACATAGGCGGCACGCAATGCACGGAGGCGACAAGCGCAGCCTCTAGCACATCCACCTTTTCCAAACATGCCCACCCACCAAAGCGCCACCTCTGCCATCAACCTCGTCGATGAGGAAAACGAGTAGGCGCCATGGCCCGTCGAGGCCGAGGCACTCCCCAGCAACGCGATGGATGATGCCGTGATGCGCGTCATCGCCAGCGTTGAGCAGACCTTTGGCGCATGGTGCTTGAGCACCACATATCAAGATAGGCATGTCAGTGCCGACAGGCTGCAGCTTGCTGCACAACATGATCAATGGTGCACCGCAGAAGAAGCTAGGCACTTCCGCGCCGATAGGCTATGGCTCGCCGCACGGTGAGACCATTGGAGTCCCGCAGAGTGAGAGGCGCGGCGCTCCGCATAGCAAGGGCGGATCCATCGGCGCTTGGCTGCTGTCGACATGGTGTCGCAGCTGGGTACACGTCCTGTTAGTACCCCCATTCCTCGCCAGGAGTGGGCAGAGAACCTCAACGCCATACTTGCACCAGAGGCCAGCCGCACCATACCTGCACCGGACGTCCACCACGCCGTTCGCATGGTCGCCGCCGTTCGCCTTATCCGCGGCCCTCTTGATGCCAAAGCATTCGTCCGTAGGCTCGACCGCCTCCTTGGCCCAGGTGTCCACCTGGGTGCATTAGAGGAACATGGTTGTCGCATCCTCGACCTGGTGATCTCCAATGAAATAGCCAACTTGGAGCTCGAGATCGCGCTCCAGATGTACCGCGAGCGTGTCGACCGCCAGGACGAATGGCTGCATGAGTTCAGGCAGAGCCAATAGCTACTGTAGGCAAGGGTTGCTGGTCATATTATCATGGACGCGTTTTATTTTGAAAAGTCGTTTCGATGTGGATAGCTGTGTATTCACAACAATCATAGTATTGCTCTGTTTCAATGTGTGGACTCTATTTTCCATTCTTATATGTTCTGTTTCAATTTGTTTATATACATTTTCCATTCTGTATATGTTGATGATAAAAGCTAGACTCAAATTAGTATACAAAAACAGATAGAAAATGGAATTCATAATATATATATATAAATTGTTCATTAGTTCATCACAAAATATGTATATTTATATATATATGTATATAATATCATCACATATACGTGATGATACGTAACTACTGGGTACAATGCAAAAAATTGAAAATGAACAATTCTAAAACTAATAATCCCTCCTGGGGCCAGTAATATGGCAGCGCCTCACCAGAAGCTCCCTAGTGCACGGTGTCTTTCCAGTGCGGAGGCAGTACTCCGCCTCCTCCGCCTCACAGAGCTTGACGTACCGATCTGCCTCTTGCTAGCGGAGGTGCACGGCGGATCTTGCCATTTCGTTGGCTGCCCACCAGAGCTACTCTTTGGTGGCACGATGGAGCTTATCGGCCCACCTCCATGCAGCGACGAGGCGCCCAATGCCTACGACCTTCCTCGCAAAGTACCCGTCTTCGTACACCTCCTTGGCACGACGACGTGCTCGCCCCCAAAGCTCTACTGCCTCCTTTTTCCAGGTGGCAGCACGGGCTTCATAGGCCGCCTGGTACCTGGCTTCCTCCTCCACCATCTCCTTCTTGAACGCCACTTTCCTGGCTTTCTCAGCCGGCGGCAGCGACTTCCATAGGCAAAGATTGTGATGGCCCCAAAACCAATCCAAAGTTGGGGGGTCCGGTGCAACCTCGTCAGGCAGTGTGTAGGGGTCCTCGTCGCTGTTAATCGGGTGAGCGTCCTGGGGGGGCACTCCTCGTCGGCGCGTGGGAAGACCGGCGGCGCCATGGCCGAGATTTGAGAGAGAGAGAGAGAGAGAGAGAGAGAGAGAGGGCGAGCGAGGGGAGGATGTAGATGAGAATGCATGCGAGACGACGTGAGGAAGGTAGTATTTGTTGGCGGTCGGAATCAAGATCGACGGGGACAGTACAGACACCGGTCGCCCGAATTTACGAGTACTGTTGATTGAATTACACACGATTCCCACAACAAGATCTGTGTGTTAACATAATACCTGACGGTTTCCAATACAACCGTGTCTGATTAATAATCCCCGCCACTAACCTACCAAACCTCGAGCCGCGAGATAGAGTGTCAATCGTGTGGGGGCTGGTTGTCTTGCCAGATCTTTACATTTTCTTTTTTGAGCACCAGATATTTACATCATTTGATAATTTTTTAACTTGCACACAAGTACACAAAAATATGATTTTTCAAACCGTTATGGTTAGGCGTTGCATGTAGATGTAGTTCAAATTTGTATTACGGTCATTAAGTGGTTAGAAAATCACTTAAATGTCTTTAAAAGGTCAAATGACCCCTAGAATTTTCCAAAATTGCACATTACAGTTGTAGTAGTGCATGTTAGACGTAGAAAAAAATTGAAGGCCGTAAGAGGAAGCTATCTCCCGTTCGTCATCAAACATGCATTGTTCCCTCTCGGAACCACGAGCCTTCTAGCGAGTTGCTCCGGTTTGTGAGGGGGGTGTCCAAACTTTCGTCAAACATGCCAATTTCTTTACCACATCATCTTGGTGGCATGACATTACATCAACCAAGGTTTCATGTGTTTCTGATTTTTTTGGAATTAAAATGCCATGTCACTCCATGCATATGTATGCATGTGCCCATGTCGTCAGACAAATATGTTTGAAAATTCCTTCTAGTTTACTGCATATGGAATTAACTCGCACACAAGTACAAAAATATGATTTTCAAACCGTTTTCGTTAGGCGTTGCATGTAGATGTAGTTCAAATTTGAATTACGGTCATTAAATGAATAGAAAATCACTTAAATGTCTTTAAAAGGTCAAATGACCCCTAGAATTTTCAAAAATTTCACATTACAGTTGTAGTAGTGCACGTTAGACATAGGAAAAAAATTGAAGGTTGTAAGAGGAAGCTAAATAGATCGGGAGTTCCGCCGCGAAAAGCCTCCCTAGCCACCGAAAACCAATCTAGACCCGTTCTGGCACCCTGCCGGAGGGGGAATCCCTCTCGGTGGCCATCTTCATCATCCTGGTGCTCTCCATGACGAGGAGGGAGTAGTTCTCCCTCGGGGCTGAGGGTATGTACCAGTAGCTATGTGTTTGATCTCTCTCTCTCTCATGTTCTTGAGGTGGTACGATCTTGATGTATTGCGAGCTTTGCTATTATAGTTGGGTCTTATGATGTTTCTCCCCCTCTACTCTCTTGCAATGGATTGAGTTTTCCCTTTGAAGTGATCTTATCGGATCGAGTCTTTAAGGATTTGAGAACACTTGATGTATGTCTTGCATGGGATACCTGTGGTGACAATTGGGTATTCTATTGATCCACTCGATATATGTTTTGGTGATCAACTTGCGGGTTCCGCCCATGAACCTATGCATAGGGGTTGGCACACGTTTTCATCTTGACTCTCTGGTAGAAACTTCGGGGAACGCTTTGAGGTTCTATGTGTTGGTTCAATAGATGAATCTGAGATTGTGTGATGCATATCGTATAATCATACCCATGGATAATTGAGGTGACATTGGAGTATCTAGGTGACATTAGGGTTTTGGTTGATTTGTATCTTAAGGTGTTATTCTAGTACGAACTCTAGGGATGTTTGTGACACTTATAGGAATAGCCCAACGGATTGATTGGAAAGAATAACTTTGAGGAGGTTTCATACCCTACCATAATCTCTTCGTTTTTTCTCCGCTATTAGTGACTTTGGAGTGACTCTTTGTTTCATGTTGAGGTATAGTTATGTGATCCAATTATGTTATTATTGTAGAGAGAACTTGCACTAGTGAAAGTATGAACCCTAGGTCTTGTTTCCTAGCATTGCAATACTGTTTGTGCTCACTTTTATCATTAGTTACCTTGCTGTTTTTATATTTTCAGATTACAAAAACCTTTATCTACCATCCATATACCACTTGTATCACTATCTCTTCGCCGAACTAGTGCACCTATACAATTTACCATTGTATTGGGTGTGTTGGGGACACAAGAGACTCTTTGTTATTTGGTTACAGGGTTGCTTGAGTGAGACCATCTTCATCCTGCGCCTCCTACGGATTGATAAAGCTTGGGTCATCCACTTGAGGGAAATTTGCTACTGTCCTACAAACCTCTGCACTTGGAGGCCCAACAACATCTACAAGACGAAGGTTGTGTAGTAGAAATCATCATCGCACGTCGGGGCACGCCCCCACGAACTGCTCTATTCTTCAGGTCCTGCCACAGGCCATATGTGTGTCCTCGAGTTGTTATGTCTCTGCCTTTACGGCGAGGTAGTATGGGCTGGTGTTCGGCTTTAGTTGCCGTTTTGTCGCAGCCACGAGGTGGTCGGTCAGCCGCATTACGCGCTGATGGCGCGGTCTCGAGGGCCTTGTCGTCAAATTGGGGTAGCAGTTTATGGTTCGGGTAACTTTTGATTGGGCGGTCGAGGCCGTATTCCTCCGCTGCCAGGATATTAGTCCATCTATCGGTGAGTAGATGTTGATCAGCTTGAAGTTGCTTCTATTTCTTTTTCAGACTCCTTGAAGTGGCTATTATCCATTGCTTAAAGCACTCCTGCTCCAGAGGTTCCACAGGCATGATAAAGTCTTCATCGCCGAGGCTCACCTCATCCTCGGAGAGTGGGGGGTAATTATAGTCCTCCGAGTCTTCATTTGCGGCCTCTTCATCAGGGCTAACTTGCCCATCCTCCCGATCGTCTTGTTCAGAGTTTTTCTCTACAAGGTTTTCTTGGTCTTCAGCATCGTTTGGAGTACTATTGACTCTCGTGCCAGTATTATTGTCTTTGCTGCGGTGTGATTTAGAGCGGCACCGTTGGTGTTTTGGTCGTATCTCGGGAGGTTTATCCTCTACTGATTTTTCTCATTATTGACATCACCCTCCTTGGGTGTATCCACCATGTACACGTCATACGAAGAGGTGGCTGTCCAGCGTCCGGTAAATGGTGGGTTTTGGGCCTGCTCTTCTCCGGCATCGTCGTCCATACCGTCGATGTCTTCAGAGCCGTAATCGAGCATGTCAGTTAAGTCCTCGACACTGGCGATGAAGTGGGTGGTGGGTGGGACGTAAAATTCCCTGTTCTCAGCACCTTGTCCGGGCTGGGCATAGTTCAAACGTTGCTCCCTCGTAATGATGAGGGATCGCATCAAGTCCAGAGCCTCGCTTAAAGGCGAGGTTTGGCAAGGGAGAAGAGAATCCGTTGAGTACGGCGAGAAGGGATTCCACGACCAAGCTCACACGATGCTGACTCCGAGAGTTCGGAGCTAGTGTTTGGGGAAGAGTTTGGCTTTGTAATGGTTTCCAGCGACACTGCTTCCTCCGGCTCTCCCGTACTGGGCTTAGTAGCCACAGATAGTCTGGCGAGTTTAGAAATCCCGTCTTCGGACCTGGCGACGCGCTCCGGCTCTAAGGCCAGAGTGGATGTTGGGGTCGTGAATCCTTGGAAGATCAAGTCTCCTTGGATGTCAGTGACATAATCCAAGTTTCCATAACTAATCTGGTGACCTAGGGCGTAGCTGTCGATTTGCTCTAGATGGCCAAGTGAGTTGGCCCGCAGTGCGAAGCCGCCGAACACGAAGATCTGACCAGGGAGGAAAACCTCCCCTAGGGCAGTGTTGTTGTAGATGATTGGTGGAGCCATCGAACCTTCTAGCGACGATCTAGCGGAACTCTCAATGAAAGCACCAATGTCAGTTTCAAAACCGGGGGATCTCGGGTAGGGGGTCCCGAACTGTGCGTCTAAGGTCAATGGTAACAGGAGGCAGGGGACACGATGTTTTACCTAGGTTCAGGCCCTCTTAATGGAGTTAATATCCTACGTCCTTCTTGATTGATATTGATGAGTATGAGGTTTACAAGAGTTGATATACCACGAGATCGTAATGGCTAAACCCTAGAAGTCTAGCATGAATGATTGTGTCTGCCTCTACGGACTAAACCCTCCAGTTTATAAAGACACCGGACGGGCCTAGGGTTGTACAGACTCAGGTTACAAAGGAAGGAATCTACATATCCAAACGCCAAGCTTGCCATCCATGCAAAGGAGAGTCCCATTCGGACACGGGAAGAAGTCTTCTATCTTGTATCTTCGTAGCCCATTAGTCTGGCCCATGTTACATAGTCCGGGCGCCCGAGGACCCCTTAATCCAGGACTCCCTCAGGTGGGCCTTACTCCGGACCCCTTCCACGCAGCCCCCAGTGCGCCGCCCCTAGCTGGGGTGGGGCTGTAGCATTGGGTGGGCTCCGTCCGCCGGCACGGCCTGGTCCACCTACGATCCATGGTTAGCATAAGCCTGATCCTGAGTTATCAACGGTACCCTACGATGGTTGACGTCGGCGGGGTCAGCGAGGCCCTTGGGTGGCTCGTAGAAGGCCTCGGCTTCCAACATCTCTTCTTGCCAGCCTGGCTCGTGGAATGCGCAGGGGTCATCCTCCGGTGCGTACTCCTGACTCACCATGCAAGGCACATAGGCTTCCGGGGCTACCTCGCCGGGACCTCCTCCAAGGCACCCCGCGCCCACGCCGCCGAGCTCGGCATGCCTTCCTCGTGGTCGTGGGGTGGCGCTCGACTGGGGCCGTGGGGAACAACGCCCGTACCCACGCTGCCTAGGGGAGGCGAGGGCGCGACTAGGTGTCCGACACTGCCGGTCGTGCCAACGCTGGCGAGCCCTCCTGGTGCACCTGGGAGCAAACAAGCGCAACGAGGTCCGTCGTGTGACCTGGCCACAACTTGAGATGTGAGTAGGGAGCAGAAAGGCGGTGTACCCCTGGCCGCAGCATCCAATAGCTCGGCGACGCATTCCTGTAGCACGTCGCAGCCGCTCTCCATCAGTCGGCACCGCAGCAACTCCCGCGCCACCACGAGCGCGGCTCGCATGTACGCCTATTCCCGTCGGGTGTGTGGCACCGTCACTGCTACGTAGCTTGCCGATCTTGTGGCGGCGTGCCGCGGAGTGAGGGCGGCGGACGTCGATCCGCGATGTCCATGTATACGGGCGTTGGGAGGCGCGTGGGCCACATAGAGCGCGAGTTGAGGTCTTCTAGAATGAATGGAGGTGCTCGAGCTAGCCGGGCCGCCCAGCGGTCGGCCTGGGCGCTCGAATGGTTAGACATCGGAGATGCGGGGCGACGGCGGATCAGTCGTTGGGGAAGAAAACCTCGGCACACCCCCTACCTGGTGTCGGAGTTATTGGCCATGGGTAGCCTCATCTGCCCCCAGGGCATTTCAAGACATCAGGGCCGACTGCGCCCCTCAAACCTCAAAGATTGATCGTCGCCTTCTTGTGGCCGGCTGGTCCAAGCGGCCGGCTGCAAGAAGGGCCCGGCTCCTAGAAGGCGGCCCCCAGAGGGGCCGGTTTCTAGCAGGCGGCCCCAAACACCCTCAAAGTCTGAGCCACCATGAATGCGATGAGATGAGGTGTGGCTACAGCGAAGCCTGCCACCCTCGAATCCAAGGCGGGTCGTGGCTACACTGCGCCGTACTGGCTGGTATCTCCAGCACGGCACGACACTGTAGCCCTTCCGCCCATGACATCACCCAAGACAGGAGGGGCCCAGCTCCCACGACGGGCTGTCGGTACGGCCCGCAGGCGGCGGGCCCTACTAGCCCGTGAAAAGCCAGAAGGCAGCAAGCTCAGCCAGCCAGCTTGGGGGGAGGCATGTGTAACACCCCATATGTAACCTTCCATATTTGTATTCCAACTCTTGCCATTTCCGGCACTAAGTTATGATATTTCCTCGTTGTCGGGTTTTTGTCTTCATGTTGTTTTGTCTTTGTCATGCATCTCATATCATGTCATCATGTGCATCGCATTTGCAAAAATGTTCGTGTCATGCATCCAAGCATTTTCCCCGTTGTCCATTTTGCATTTCGGCGCTCCTATGTCCTCCGGTGTCCCTTTCTACCTCTTTTCATGTGCGGGTATTAAACGTTTTCGGATTGGACCGAGGGTTGCCAAGCGGCCTTGAATTACTACCGGTAGACCGCTTGTCAAGTTTCATGCGATTTGGACTTCGTTTGATACTCCAACGATTAACCGAGGAACCGAGAAGGCCTCGTGTGTGTTGCAGCCCAACACCTCTCCAAAGTGGCCCAAAACCCACCTAAACCCCCTCCATCATCTACGTCGTTCGATCACGATCGCGTGGCCAAAAACCGTGCTCAATTTGGAGCCTCCTAGCTCCCTCAACCTATAAAAAAGGCACTCCCCCCGAAATTTTCGGATCATTCCAACCCTAGACCTAGCTACCTCGTCCATCCGCGCGCCGAATACGTCCGGGCCGTGCCGGACGCTTCCGCCGCCGCCAATCCCGCGCCGCCATGTGGCACCTCGCCGCCCCACATCGCAGCCTCGCTTGCGCCGGCCCGCCTGGCCCGACTCCGGCCCTCCCCGCCACCCGATCGGGCCCACGTCCGCCGCCCCGCGCCGCCCCGTCTCTTCCCCCGCGCCGGCGAGCCTCTACTCCGGGCGCCGCCGCTCCACCGTCGCCCGCCGTGCCTCGCCGCCCCTTGCCGCCGTGTACCGCCCCGGCTCCGAATCCGGCCGCCACCTCCTCTCCGGCGAGTCCCCGCTCCGGATCCGGCCGTCCCCGCATCAACTCCGATGAGATCTGCCGCCACCTTGGATTGCGTGCAAACCCTAGATCTGAGGGTTGACTTTCTCTCCTAATCACAGTAACTTTTGCATATTTTCATCATGTCATAACTCTGCATCCGTAGCTCCGTTTCGGGCGTGTAGCATATCAACTTGTTCGTCTCGACGAGTACTTAATTTCATTCCATTGCACCATGTTCATTTGAGCTCATCTTGATGCTCTAAATGTTGTTGCAAGAGTGCTAGTTTATATTAGTTTCAGATTCTTATCAGTAATTGGACATTTGTCATTTTTGCCATGATTAATGTGTGCCTCCTATGAACTTGAGCTTTACATGAGTTTTGAAGTATGCCATGCCATCTTTACAGGGGTGTGTGCCATGTATTTTTTGTGATCTCTGTGGTGACTAGCACAATCATGCAAAGTAGCCCTCATAATGTTGCTGATTTCAGGGACTTAGAAATCTTCCAAGTCTTTGCCCTGTCAATATTTTTATGCCATGTATTTATGTTGCTACAGAGTTATCCATGCCTCTTTTGAGCATGATCAGTAAGGATGTTTTGTAGATATGGTTGTGCTCTATCCATCCATGTCTTTGTTTCCAATTATGGAGCACCCTAGCTTGACTCAATCGAGCTCTACTTTTGCTATAAAATGTTCCTGGCAGAATGTTTACATGTTAAGCATTTTTGCCGAGGTTGTTGTAGTTGATCCATGCATGCTATGATGTTGTTCTTGCCATGTTTAGCTTGTATGCCATGTCTACTTGCTTTGTGTATGCTTAGTTTGTCATGCAATGCCTTGTGGTGACTGCATCGAGCTCGTAAACATGCCTACGTGAATCTGTTTTGCCATGTTCCAGTTTTCTACTAAGTCTGAATCTGTTAACGAAAGTTGCTATGTTCACATGGTTGCCATTGTATTTTATGATCCCTTTTGGCTGATGGTCAGTAAGGGACTTTTGTTGTGTGCTTTGAGTAGCTTCATACCATGCCTTGCTTTGCCATGATATGTGCCTGTAGCATGTTGTTACCTTCCTCTAAACATTGCTTCCTGATGTTAAATTAGCCATAGCTCAGTGTTCATCTTTTGTCAAACGTCTTGAGTGGATCCCTGCCATGTATTTTGTTTCTATGTTAGAGTGCAGTAGCTTGTTGTTCTTGATGCATTTAGATGGCCTCGTGCTGTTAATCGCAGATCAGTGCCATATTTGTTTTTCATGCCATTTGCAAACCGTGCATCCGACTCCGGTGATCTTTATATCGATTTCGACCGAAATCCACTCATCTTTCCAGTGGCACTCTTGGTTTTCCATGTTGAGGCCAGGTTCAATCCTTCCTTTCCAAAGCATGCATATGCATCGCATATCACATCCCGCATGTCATGTCATGTTTTGCAGCATGTTGTTTGTGCATTGCACGTGGTTGATTGTGTCTCCCTTTGTTTGTGTTCTTGCTTTGGGTAGATCCGGGAGACGAGTACGTGATCGAGGAACCAGTTGAGTACACTTATGAGGATCAAGCTAACGTCAACTCGGAGAACTTTGCAGGCAAGATGACCATACCCTCAAAATCACTTCTCTCTTTGCTTGCTAGATGCTCGCTCTATTGCTATGCCTATGCTACGATACCTACCACTTGCTTATCATGCCTCCCATATTGCCATGTCAAACCACTAGCCCACCTTGTCCTAGCAAACCATTGTTTGGCTATGTTACCGCTTTGCTCAGCCCCTCTTATAGCGTTTCTAGTTGCAGGTGATGTTTGGAGTTTGTTCCTTGTTGGAACATGTTTATTGTTGGGATATCATTATATTATCTTGTCTATTTCAATGCATCTATACACTTGGTAAAGGGTGGAAGGCTCGGCCTTATGCCTGGTGTTTTGTTCCACTCTTGCCGCACTAGTTTCCGTCATACCGGTGTTATGTTCCTTGATTTTGCGTTCCTTACACGGTTGGGTTATAATGGGAACTCCTTGACAATTCGCCCTAAATAAAACTCCTCCAGCAATGCCCAACATTGGTTTTACCATTTGCCACCTAGCCTCTTTTCCCTTGGGTTCCGCGGACTCAAGGGTCATCTTTATTTTAAACCCCGGGCCAGTGCTCCTCTGAGTGTTGGTCCAACTTGTCAGCCGCCAGTGGCCACCAGGGGCAACTCTGGGCTGGCCTACCGGAAGTTTGGACAATCCGGTGTGCCCTGAGAACGAGATATGTGCAGCTCCTATCGGGATTTGTCGGCACATTCAGGTGGCTTTGCTGGTTTAGTTTTACCATTGTCGAGATGTCTTGTAACCGGGATTCCAAGACTGATTGGATTGTCTTGGGAGAAGGAATATCCTTCGTTGACCGTGAGAGCTTGTGATGGGCTAAGTTGGGACACCCCTGCAGGGATTTGAACTTTTGAAGGCCGTGCCCGCGGTTATGGCCAGATGGGAATTTGTTAATGTCCGGTTGTAGAAAACCTGAAACTTAACTTAATTAAAATGAATCAACAAAGTGTGTGGCCGTGATGGTATCTTTTCGGCGGAGTCCGGGAAGAGAACACGGTCTCGTGTTATGCTTGAGCGTAGGTTGTTTTAGGTTCACTTCTTGAGTGTAGTTCATCGATCATGCCTTTGCCTTCTCTTCTTGCTCTCATTTGCATATGTTAGCCACCATATATGCTAGTGCTCGCTGCAACTCCACCTCATACCTTTTACCTACCTATAAGCTTAAATAGTCTTGATCGCGAGGGTGTGAGATTGCTGAGTCCCCATGACTCACAGATTACTTCCAAAACCAGATGCAGGGACCGATGATACCGATCCAGGAGATTCGACTGAGCTCAAGTGGGAGTTCGATGAGGACTCAGGACAATACTACGTTTCCTTTCCAGACGATCAGTAGTGGTGCCCAGTTGGGGCGATCAGGGACTTTGTTGCATTGGGGGTTTATCTTGATTTTGGTTCCGTAGTCAGACCTTGATTGTATCTCGATGAATGTAATGTTATTTATGCATTGTGTGGCGTGGCGAGTGTAAGCCAACTATGTACCTCTTTTCCTTATTCATTACATGGGTTGTGTGAAGATTACCACACTTGCGACATTTCTTACAATGCGGTTATGCCTCTAAGTCGTGCTTCGACACGTGGGAGATATAGCCACATCATGGGCGTTACAGCTTGTTTCCCGCAGGCGGCCCTCACCCTCTTAAGAGTTTGTGCACCATCAACCGGGAGAAATAGGGAATGGCTAGAGTGAACGCCAGGCGGCGGGACTGTAGCCAAGCCTCCCCGACAAAGCAAGCGTCATTAGAAGCACGGCTACAGTGATGAGCCGTCGGCAAGCCCCACCAGCAGCGGGGCGGCCTATCGGCCGACTACAGGATAGTCGGCGGGGCCCACCAGTCGGCGGGCCCCAGCTCCCAGCAGGAGAAACCGGCCACAAGAGACACTGACGACCTGAGCCTACACTCGGCCAGTTTACCATTGTACCTCTGGGAGTTAGGCCTATATAAACCCCCACTACTAGGGAAAACCTTATACACAGAACTTTAGCAGTAGCGCGGGTCAAAAAAGCACGCTGATGCTAAGTAGCAGTAGCGCGCCTGTGCAAAGCGCGCTGCAGATAAAGTTTTAGCAGTAGCGCGTCTTGCTCTAAACACGTTACTACTAAAATTCCCACGGCTTAGCCAATAGGCTACACATAGTAGTAGCGACCTATATCGAACCGCGCTACCGCTACTTTCTTTGTAGAAGCGCATTTTAATCTAAACTCGCTACTGCTAAAGGATATAAAATTAAATGGAAAGCAAATAGAAAGGTAATTGAAAATGAAAGAAATAGAATAAGGTGAAAGGAAAAAAATAAAATGGGAAGAAAACTAAATGAAAAAGGGGGAAAAGAGAAAGGAGTTGCAGTAGCAAGTATCCCAGAACGCGCTGTAGCTAACATAGCAGTAGCGCGCTTTCTGGAATGCGCTACTGCTACTTTTGACTTAACCACGGGGTTCGTCCTTCCCCACGGCCACTTCCCCCAAATCCAGCTCTCCACTCTCGCCGCCGCTGTCACCCGTCGGCCGCCGCGCACTCTCCGCACACCCTCTACGCCACCCCCGACCTCAGATTCAACGCGCCCTCGCCCCGACCTCAACGCCGCCCCGGACGCCGCCCCCAACCCCGACCTCAAAGCCGCCTGCCCCTCCCTCGTCGCAGGCACCCGAGGTGAGCACGCCTGCTCCTCCCTCTCCCCTACCTCTGCCTAGGGTTTCTTTATATTTTAGTTGCATCAAATTAGTTAGGGTTCATGTAAGGATGGAAACGAATCGGATGCGGATGCGGCTCAAATGATTTAGGGTTCATGTAAGGGTGGAAACGAATCAAATTTCTAAGATGAATCATAAAACGAGTAAAATTTGACCACTTATTTCACTTTATAGTTGGATAATTGGAATATCCGCTACCACTTTCCACCCCTAGCTTCATCAAATTAGATGGTAATTAGGGCAGTAGTTCCTAGGTACTAATTAGTTAGTAAGAACTAGGTACTAATTAGGTACTAGTTTATTTTTATTTATAGTAAGTTTATTTTTAATAAGAACTAGTTAGTAAGAACTTGTTGCTGTTTTTTTAGTTAAAGCATTTTTCCCGCATAGACGTGGACGATGCCTATCCCGCATCCTCGTCGTCGAGTCGGCGGAGGACGACACCTGATTGACCAGATGGGCCATGTCCGGGACTGGGCTCCGCCGGGGTGGTACTGGGAGGCGCTACCTACCGGGGGGCGCAGGTTGGTGAGGAGCCAGCCTGTCGTTGACCCGAACCTTCTTTGGTTGCGGTCGCGTGGGCCAGTGACGGTCCAGAGGCTCGAGGACCCCGCGGAGGTGGTGCATCACCGTGTCAGTGAGGAGGACGCGCATGTTCATCGCTACTTGTTTGCGTTGGAGAACAGGTTCTCCAATACCTGGCAGGTTCTCCAGGGATCTCACTGGAGCTATGATCCCGTGATGGTTCCTTCTCTGTGGGTGTCCAGCGCCCGCGCCGATACCCGTCGTGTGCTAGGGTTTTAGTTGTATTAGTAATGTTATATGTATGACACTATTCGGGATGTATTAGTGATAACATTCAACGATGTACGGACGCATGAGATGATTTACTTTTGCTTATTGAATGCATGCTAATTTGAGTCCTATAAGATATTTTGAAATGTATATCTTGTGTTCCTCAAATAGGATATGTGCTTGCCCAAGTGGTCGGTCATGTTTGCAGGTTACACCTCCGAGTGGGCTATGTTTTGCTGGAGTGTTGATTCATTTCCGTTCCGGCAAATTTCAGACGCTTGATATGTCCTATTTTAGCAAAGGTCATGCCGGATTTTTCCGTGAATTTTGGCATGACTTGTGCCAGAATATGTAGGAAATATCGAGTGCCCCGGATGCCATGAATTAATGTTTTAACTATGAACATAGGAAATGTCTGCCGACGAAAAGGATTTCGGTATTTGCAAATACTGTGAAAACGAGCGCAGCCTGTGCGACGGAATCTTCCTAAATGATGATAGGCGCTTCAGCATCAAGCTGGACGAGAACTTCGAAGTGGATACAGTAAGTCACAACGACAAGTCTTTTTTGGAATTAAGCATGACATTTGCTTCATTTGCTTCAACTTACAATTTAAGCATGGCATTAAGCATGACAAGTCTTTTTTTACTATTCTACTAGCGTATCCCCTGCCATGCAAGAGTTTTTGTATTGGATAAGATAGGTTTCAGTCGTACTATGGAGGAAAAGAAAGTTTACTTGAAGACCGAGCATGGTTATATTTTCCACGCAAAATTATACAATTCAGACGACTACGCCTATTTTCGATGCAAAACATGGCGAGCACTATGCAAGACTTATGCATTTGAGCCTGATATGGTTATCACCTTTGATATTCGTCCGGAAGATGACATTGAAGGTAATACCGACATCTCGGTCGATGTGCAGATGCCTCCAGTTATACCATTATGTAAGTTTCTCAACCATATTTATGTCTTTGATATTGTTTATTCAAAAATAGTTGACAACTAATTTGTATTGTCAGCTTATTTCGGTGCAAGCAAACATGTCCAGTGCTTGCTAGACAGGACCTACTACTGTCCCGGGGCTGAACTAAACTGCGAGGAGCTAAGTCATTATGTTTCATGGCTTGAGGATCTTGATACTGTCAAGACAAATTGTCTTCCAGCATTTAGAAATGTTAGTACTGAAAACGTGCGACCAATAGTGTTCGTAATGAAGTACGGTCAAATTTATTTAGGAAGGATGGTAAGATTTTTACTATTTGTCCTCAGTGCATCCCTTCCATACATTATTTTTGAAGCTAAACTTCATTGCTAAGTATGATACCATACGATGTTCTTCAATAGGGACTCCCGATGAATGTTGTGCCTTATGGGATCGAGACTAAAGGTACCATGAGTATTATTCGCTTACGGCCAAGATATCCTACAGATTACTTTAGTGCATTCAAGATTAGCGACGGATGCTTAATAGTGCAAGACTGGACCAAATGTGTGATGGAGAAGCGTAGAGAAGTACTAGGGGGCAGCAAACAGATGCGCTACCCATGATTAGGAGACAGGTTCATTGCATGCTCCAACTTGATCAAGGAGGAGAGCTACACATGTTTTATGTTATTTTACCTAAGAGAGAGCAGGAGGAGTGATTAGCTAGCTAGAAATGAGTTTGAGGATGATGATGTGCTACACTATTACTATGATGATAAAATAGCTAGTGTTGGTGGTAATGACTATGATGATTATTATTAGCTAGTGTTAGTGGTGATTAAATAAATACTGTTAGTGGTAATGACTATGATGATGATTAAATAGCTTGTGCTGGAGGATTAGATTCAAGTGGAGGCAACATGTGGTGCACATCGAAAGTACTACTAGTCCAAACTAGATCAAGTGTGGATTAGTAGTATACTTTTGACATGCACCACCTATTGCCTCCACTTGAACCGAATCCACCTTCATTTGACACACTGTTATGGACATAATGATGTAAACCTCATAACTAGTATTGTACCAATATTTGTACGATGGCGCATAAATACACTAAAAATAAAAAAGAATACTAGTAGCGATGGAGAGAAAACACACTGCCAGTAGTTACATTAGCAGTAGCGTGGGAGTGAACAAACGTTGCAGCTATTTGTCCTAGCAGTAGCACGTGCGGGCACACGTTACTGCTAAGCAATAGCTGTAGCACCTTATTAGTAGCGCGCCTACCCGCGCTACTAGTGAGCACAAAACCAGCGCTACTACTAGGGTTTTCCCTAGTAGTGCCCCCAGGGCACCCATGCAAAGGGTTCAGACTCTTAGAGAAACACACACACATAGAGAGGGAGTTAGGGCTAGCCTTGTTCTTCTTCCTCCTCTAGAGAAACAGCTCTAGGAGCAATCTTGTAGCCACTCTTTTTGAGTTAGTGACCATGTGGAGACCCTGCAGAGCAGGACTAGGGGTGTTATCTCCTAGGAGAGCCCCGAACCTGGGTAAGATCCACCGGCGTGCATGTCTTCACCTCATCTTGTTTCCTGGCACCGGCGACGTCTTATTATCCCCCTCCATGATAAGCCATCCTTTGGCATATGTCGCACGACACCCCCGACATTTGGCGCCCACCGTGGGGCTAGGTGCACCGTCGTCCGGAGATCTGTTCTGGACAGGAACCCTCTCCCTCCCCAGCGAGCGTAGCCAGCCGGGCATGCCAGGCGATGTTTGCGCCGACGCGCTGCACGGCGCGGAGGTCGCATGTGCAGCGAGCTGCCTCGCCGACCTTGTTGGTGAGGCCCGCCTTTCCGACGAGCCTATGTCCGACGTAGGCACAAATGGCCTCGAGAGCCGCCTCGTCAACCTCCTCGACCAGCTCCACATCACCAACAAGCCGCCTTCGACTTGGAGTCGATCGGCTCCACCGACCCGATGCTTGTCGACTCCGACACGGCTTCCGTCGACACTTTCCCCACCAACGTAGTGGTCATCGACGATCGGCACCGACGCGCGGAGAGCGGCAGCAGCACCGTCACGGAGGTGCTTGTTACTAGCCACAATGGGGGCATAGGAGGAGCCGAGGAGGACCCATTGCAGGCGGCAATGCGGGATCTGTCCATGCCCATTGCTGCGGATGCGGACGACGAGACGCTGGAAGCATGCCGCGTTTCGCTCGTGGAGAACGCCAAGAAGTTGGCTGCCATGAAACACCTCTCTAAAGCCTTCCAGCGCGAAGTTGATCATGATGTCAGTGGCAAGCTGACTGCTGCTGGGCCCAGCCAAGCAGGCACGGTCAGGCAGCGAGGCGGAGCTGTTGCCAGCATGTTTGGAGTGGACCTCCCAGTCTACGCCATTCCCATGGAGAACATACGCGCCGCCCAGGCGGCAGCAGATGAGCTGGACCACCTGGAGGGCGACGTGCGTCGTTACATGATAGAGCGTGTTCAGAAGCTTATTGATGCGGGTGCTGCCCAGCAAGAAGCCGGCTACCGTGCTGAAGAGCTTCACTAGTGGGTTGAAAAACCGCCCCCTCGCCAAGAGCATGGTGCGACCTCCCGGACGCCGAGTGACACCGCCCGCGACAGACGAGACAAAGAGCCGGCTGCCAGTCGCAGCCGGACTCGCATCACCATCGAGCGTGACCAAGAAGGCCGCCCTCGAGCAGTCGAACGATGGGACGATGATCCATTGCCGCCGCTTCCTTGAAGGGAGAGGCGCACCTCCCCGCTGCATGTTGATCATCCGACTCTTGGCGACCGGCTAGGCCGCCGAGAGGGAGTCGGCGAGAATGATGCATGCCACCGGATCGGCCGGCTGGCTCGATCCCTTGCGCTAGAAGAAGAAGACGCGATGAGTCTGCCTTGTTTCGGCCCCCGCATCCGTGACGAGCCTTTTCCCAAGGGGTTCTCACCCCCGAGGGACACTTACGTGAGACAGGTTCCTCCGACTGACATGCACTAGTTGCATAAGGTGGCTAGCGGGTGTCTGTCTCTCCCACTTTAGTCGGATCGGATTCAATGAAAAGGGTCCTTTTGAAGGGTAAATACAAATTGGCATATCATGTTGTGGTTTTGGCGTAGGTAAGAAACGTTCTTGCTAGAAACCTATAGCAGCCACGTAAAAATTTGCAACAACAATTAGAGGACGTCTAACTTTTTCTCGCAGCATATGCCGTGTGATGTGATATGGCCAAAAGGATGTGATGAATGATATATGTGATGTATGAGATTGATCATGTTCTTGTAATAGGAATCACGACTTGCATGTTGATGAGTATGACAACCGACAAGAGCCATAGGAGTTGTCTTAATTTATTGTATGACCTGCGTGTCAATGAAAACGCCATGTAATTACTTTACTTTATTGCTAACTGAAAGCTATAGTAGTAGAAGTAATAGTTGGTGATACAACTTCATGAAGACACAATGATGGAGATCATGGTGTCATGCCGGTGACGATGATGATCATGACGCCCCGAAGATGGAGATCAAAAGGAGCAAAATGATATTGGCCATATCATGTCACTATTTGATTGCATGTGATGTTTATCATGTTTTTACATCTTATTTTCTTAGAACGACGGTAGCATAAATAAGATGATCCCTCATTAAAATATCAAGAATTGTGGTCCCCATAACTGTGCACCATTGCTAAGGTCCGTTGTTCCGAAGCACCACGTGATGATCAGGTGTGATAGGTTCTAACGTTCGCGTACAACGGGTGTAAGCCAGATTTACATACGCAATACACTTAGGTTGACTTGACGACCCTAGCATGTACAGACATGGCCTTGGAACACGGAAGACCGAAAGGTCGAACATGAGTCGTATAGAAGATACGATCAACATGAAGATGTTCACCGATGATGACTAGTCCGTCTCACGTGATGATCAGACACGGCCTAGTTGACTCGGATCATGTATCACTTAGAGGACTAGAGGGATGTCTATCTGAGTGGGAGTTCATTAAATAATTTGATTAGATGAACTTAATTATCATGAACATAGTCTAAAACTTTGCAATATGTCTTGTAGATCAAATGGCCCACGCTAATGTTGCCCTCAACTTCAACGCGTTCCTCGAGAAAACCAAGCTGAAAGACGATGGTAGAAACTACACGGACTGGGTCCGTAACCTGAGGATTATCCTCATAGCTGCCAAGAAAGCATATTTCCTTGATGAACCGCTAGGTTATGCACCTGTTTTCCCAGCAACTCAAGATGTTATGAACGCCTGGCAGTTGCGTAGTAATGATTACTCCCTGGTTCAGTGCGGCATGCTTTACATCTTAGAACCGGGGCTCTGAAAGCGTTTTGAGCAACACAGAGCATATGAGATGTTCCAAGAGCTGAAAATGGTTTTCCAAGCTCATCCCCGGGTCAAGATATATGAAGTCTCCGACAAGTTCTACAGTTGTAAGATGGAGGAGAATAGTTCTGCAACGAGCACATACTCAAAATGTCTGGGTTGCACAACCGCTTATCTCTGCTGAGAGTTAATCTCTCGGATGATGCGGTCATTGACAGAATCATTCAGTCGCTCCCACCTAGCTACAAGAGCTTTGTGATGAACTTCAATATGCAGGGGATGGAAAAGACCATTCCTGAGGTATATTCAATGCTGAAATCAATGGAGGTGGAGTTCAAAAAGGAACATCAAGTGTTGATGGTGAATAAAACCACTAAGTTCAAGAAAGGCAAGGGTAAGAAGATCTTAAAGAAGGACGGCAAGGGAGTTGCTGCGCCCGGTAAGCCAGTTGCCGGGAAGAAGCCAAAGCATGGACCCAAGCCTGAGACTGAGTGCTTTTATTGCAAGGGAAACGGTCACTGGAAGAGGAACTGCCCCAAGTACTTAGCGGATAAGAAGGCCGGCAATACCAAAGGCATATGTGATATACATGTTATTGATGTGTACCTAACCAACGCTCGTAGTAGCTCCTGGGTATTTGATACCTATGCAGTTGCTAATATTTGTAACTCAAAACAGGAGTTGCGGAATAAGTGGAGACTAGCGAAGGACGAGGTGACGATGCGCATCGGGAATGGTTCCAAGGTCGATGTGATCGCCGTCGGCACGCTACCTCCACATTTACCTACGGGATTAGTTTTAAACCTCAATAATTGTTATTTAGTACCAGCTTTGAGCATGAACATTGTATCTGGATCTCGTTTAATGTGAGATGGCTACTCATTTAAATCTGAGAATAATGGTTGTTCTATTTATATGAGAGACATGTTTTATGGTCATGCCCTGCTGGTTAATCATTTATTCTTATTTAATCTCGAGCGTGATGTTACACATATTCATGGCGTGAATGCCAAAAGATGTAAGATTGATAATGATAGTCCCACATACTTGTGGCACTGCCGCCTTAGTCACATTGGTGTCAAACACATGAAGAAACTCCATGCAGATGGACTTTTGGAGTCTCTTGATTATGATTCATTTGACACGTGCGAACCATGCCTCATGGGAAAAATGGCCAAGACTCCGTTGTCCGGAACAATGGAGCGAGCAACCAACTTATTGGAAATCATACATACTGATGTGTGCGGTCCAATGAGTGTTGAGGCTCGTGGTGGTTATCGTTATGTACTCACACTCACTGATGACTAAAGTAGATATGGGTATGTCTACTTGATGAAACACAAGTCTGAGACCTTTGAAAAGTTCAAGGAATTTCAGAGTGAGGTTGAGAATCAATGTGATAGGAAAATAAAGTTCTTACGATCAGATCGTGGAGGGGAATATTTGAGTCACGAATTTGGCACGCACTTAAGGAAATGTGGAATTGTTTCACAACTCACGCCGCCTGGAACACCTCAGCGTAATGGTGTGTCCGAACGTCGTAATCGCACTATATTGGATATGGTGCGATCTATGATGTCTCTGACCGATCTACCACTATCATTTTGGGGTTATGCTATAGAGACTGCCGCATTCACTTTAAATAGGGCTCCGTCGAAATCTGTTGAGATGACACCGTATGAATTGTGGTTTGGGATGAAACCTAAGCTGTCGTTTCTGAAATTTGGGGATGCGATGCTTATGTCAAGAAACTTCAACCTGAAAAGCTCGAACCCAAATCGGAAAAATGCGTCTTCATAGGATACCCTAAGGAAACTATTGGGTATACCTTCTACCTCAGATCCGAAGGCAAGATCTTTGTTGCCAAGAATGGATCATTTCTAGAGAAAGAGTTTCTCTCGAAAGAAGTAAGTGGGAGGAAAGTAGAACTTGATGAAGTATTGCCTATTGAACCGGAGAGTAGCGCAGCTCAAGAAAATGTTCCTCTAGTGCCTGCACCGACTAGAGAGGAAGTTAATGATGATGATCATGAAACTTCAGATCAAGTTGCTACTGAACTTCGTAGGTACACAAGGACACGTTCCGCACTAGGGTGGTACGGCAAACCTATCCTGGAAATCATGTTGTTAGACAATGGTGAACCTTCGAACTATGAAGAAGCGATGGCGGGCCAGGATTCCGACAAATGGCTTGAAGCCATGAAATCTGAGATAGGATCGATGTATGAAAACGAAGTATGGACTTTGACTGACTTGCCCGATGATCGGCGAGCCATAGAAAATAAATGGATCTTGAAGAAGAATACAGACGCGGATGGTAATGTAACCATCTATAAGGCTCAGCTTGTCGCTAAGGGTTATCGACAAGTTCAAGGGGTTGACTACGATGAGACCTTCTCACCCGTAGTGAAGCTGAAGTCTTTCCGAATCATGTTAGCAATTGCCGCATTCTATGATTATGAGACATGGCAAATGGACGTCAAAACGGCATTCCCTAATGGTTTCCTTAAGGAAGAATTGTATATGATGCAACTGAAAGGTTTTGTCGATCCTAGGAATGCTGACAAGGTATGCAAGCTCCAACGCTCAATCTATGGGCTGGTGCAAGCATCTCGGAGTTGGAACATTCGTTTTGAGGAGATGATCAAAGCATTTGGGTTTACGCAGATTTATGGAGAAGCCTGTGTTTACAAGAAAGTGAGTGGGGGCTCTGTAGCATTTCTCATATTATATGTGGATGGCATACTATTTGATGGGAAATGATATAGTGCTCTTGTAAAGCATAAAGGCCTACTTTAATAAGTGTTTTTCAATGAAGGACCTTGGAGAAGCTGCTTACATATTAGGCATCAAGATCTATAGAGATAGATCGAGACGCCTCATTGGTCTTTCACAAAGCACGTACCTTGACAAGATATTGAAGAAGTTCAATATGCATAAGTCCAAGAAGGGGTTCTTGCCTATATTGCAAGGTGTGAGGTTGAGCACGGCTCAATGCCCGACCACGGCAGAAGATAGAGAAAAGATGAGTGTCATACCCTATGCCTCGGCCATAGGGTCTATTATGTATGCCATGTTGTGTACCAGACCTGATGTAAACCTTGCCGTAAGTTTGGTGGGAAGGTACCAAAGTAATGCCGGCATGGAACATTGGACATCGGTCAAGAATATCCTGAAGTACCTGAAAACGACTAAGGATCTGTTTCTCGTTTATGGAGGTGACGAAGAGCTCATCGTAAAGGGTTACGTTGATGCTAGCTTCGACACAGATCTGGATGACTCCAAGTCACAAACCGGATACGTGTATATTTTGAATGGTGGGGCAGTCAGCTGGTGCAGTTGCAAGCAAAGCGTCGTGGCAGGATCTACATGTGAAGCGGAGTACATGGCAGCCTCGGAGGCAGCACATGAAGCAATCTGGATGAAGGAGTTCATTACCGACCTAGGAGTTATTCCCATATCAAGTGTCGCTTCAACTGCATTCGTGAAAATGTTCAAGATGGAGACATAGTGATTTGTAATGTGCATACGGACCTGAATGTCGCAGATCCGTTGACTAAACCTCTTCCACATGCAAAGCATGATCAACACCAGAACTCTATGGGTGTTCGATTCATCACAATGTAACTAGGTTATTGACTCTAGTGCAAGTGGGAGACTGTTGGGAATATTCCCTAGAGGCAATAATAAAATGGTTATTATTATATTTCCTTGTTCATGATAATTTTCTATTGTTCATGCTATAATTGAGTTATCCGGAAATCGTAATACATGTGTGAATACATAGACCACAACATGTCCCTAGTGAGCCTCTAGTTAACTAGCTCGTTGATCAATAGATGGTTAAGGTTTCCTAACCATGGACATAGGATGTCATTGATAACAGGATCACATCATTAGGATAATGATGTGATGGATAAGACCCAATCCTCTGCATAGCACAAGATCGTGTAGTTCGTCTGCTAAAGCTTTTCTAATGTCGAGTATCCTTTCCTTAGACCATGAGATTGTGCAAATCCCGGATACCGTAAGGGTACTTTGGGTGTGCCAAACGTCACAGCGTAACTGGGTGGCTATTAAGGTACACTACGGGTATCCCCGAAAGTATCTGTTGGGTTGGCACGAATCGAGACTGGGATTTGTCACTCCGGATGACGGAGAGGTATATCTGGGCCCACTCGGTAGGACATCATCATAATGAGCTTAATGTGATCAAGGAGTTGTTCACAGGATGATGTGTTACTAGAACGAGTAAAGAGACTTGCCGTAACGAGATTGAACAAGGTATCAGTATACCAACGATCGAATCTCAGGCAAGTATCGTGCCGATAGACAAAGGGAATTGTATACGAGATTGATTGAATCCTCGACATAGTGGTTCATCCGATGAGATTATCGTGGAGCATGTGGGAGCCGACATGGCTATCCAGATTCCGCTGTTGGTTATTGACCGGAGAGTTGTCTTGGTCATGTCTACGTGTCTCCCGAACCCGTAGGGTCTACACACTTAAGGTTCGGTGACGCTAGAGTTGTAGAGATATTAGTATGCGGTTAACCGAATGTTTTTCGGAGTCCCGAATGAGATCCCGGACGTCACAAGGAGTGCCGTAATGGTCCACAGGTAAAGATTTATATATAAGAATCCAGTTTCAGCCACCGGGAGAGTTTCTAGGGTCACCAGTATTGTACTGGGACCACTGAAGGGTCCCGGGGGTCCACCGGATGGGGCCACCTATCCCGGAGGGCCCCATGGGCTGAAGTAGCATGCGACCCAGGCTCTGGTGGGCTAGTGCGCCCCACCCAAGGGCCCAAGGCGCCTAGGGTTGGAAACCCTAGGGGGACGTTGCCCCCCGAGGGGGCATGCGCCCCCTGGTTGGAAACCCTAAGGGGGCCGTTTGCCCCCCGAGGGGCCGCCGCCCCCTCTAGATGGGATCTCCAAGGGGGCATGCACCCCCCCTAGCCCCTATAGATAGTGGAGGGAAGGGAGGGCAGCCGCACCCTAAGCCCTAGTGCCTGCCTCTCCCTGTTGTGACACCTCTTCCTCCTCCAGTAGCGCTTGGCGAAGCCCTGCTGGAATCCCGCTGCTTCCACCACCACGCCATCGTGCTATTGGATCTCCATCAACTTCTCCTCCCCCCTTGCTGAATCAAGAAGGAGGAGACGTCTCCGCTCCGTACATGTGTTGAATGCGGAGGTGCCGTCCGTTCGGCGCTAGGATCATTGGTGATTTGGATCACGATGAGTACGACTCCATCAACCCCGTTCTCTTGAACACTTCCGCTTGCGATCTACAAGGGTATGTAGATGCACTCCTCTCTCTCTTGTTGCTAGATGACTCCATAGATTGATCTTGGTGATGCGTAGAAAATTTTAAATTTTTTCTACGATCCCCAACTGGCCCGACCAGCTAGTGCCGCGTGGCGCTCATGCGGCGGGCGACAAGCCTAGGTGCCTAGCTAGCGCGCCGCGTGCCTCCCGCCACGACTATTCAAATTCCACCAGTCGGCCTGCCAGGACCGGGGCGACTCCAGGAAACCGGCGCTCCAGAAGATGGACAGTGCAAGCAACCAAGACTTTATGCAGTAGGAAGCTGCTGAGACTGATGCGCCAAGTGTCTTTTAGTTATTCGCTGTTGTTTCCATGTCATTCTCTTGCATGTTGCATCTTGCCATGTCATCATGTGCATTGCATCATCATGTTTTCAAAATTTGCATCCGTCCGGGTTCCTCCAGTTCCGTCCGTTGTCCGTTCTAAGCCCAGACACACTTGCACGCGCCCGTGACACCTCCGAAATATTATTTTATAAGTGGCTGGAAAATGTTCTCGGAATGGGTTGAAAGTTGGCATGCGGTGTTGTTATAGTCTAGATAGTACGCCTGCCAAGTTTCATCGCATTCGGAGTCTGTTTGATGCCCCAATGGATAACTATAGCGAGAATATAGTCAGTAAAATCGTCAGACGTTTTCGGTCTCCGAAAACTGTTGCCGGGCTTTCCCTCTCTTTCCTCCCTAGACCATCTACACAGTACACTACCTACCGCCAGGCCCAACCTAAGCTCTCTCGTCACCCCGCGGACCTCCTCACGCGCGCGTCCGAAAGTTGTCCCGGACCCGACCCTGGCAGTCGTCAGCGTTGGATTCAGATCATCCCCAAACATCTATAAAACATCACCATTTTCTTAATTGGACTCCCTAGCCTATTTTTCCTGACCTTCCGATTTTGATCGGAGGGACGAGATAGCCCTTAACCTAACCAGTGATGTATATTTTCATCGTCCCCTAGTCCATATTGGCAAGCCCTAGAATCTAGCTCCCTTGTCCCATCACCCGCCTCCGCCTTCCAAATCTTCCTCGGGATCCCCGATCCAATCCACCCTCTCGATCCCCTCCATCCCCAACCACCTTCTCGTTTTGCATCCCTGACCAACCAGTGTAGCTCCCGCACGAACCCACTCCTCTTGCTTCGATCACCGAGAGGATCCAGCCAGCAGTCCCTGCCGGCGAGGAGCAGCAGCGCCAACATGACCTCCCCGTGAGCCACCACTGATTCAGGTCGACCTCCTACCTCGCGCCTCTCTCTCCCTTCATCTCCTTCCTCCGATTTCTTTCTCTCAATCCTCTCTCGCTCTCTTCTATTTCCATGGACAGGAGCTTGCCGCCGCGTTGTTCTGCCTCCGCCGACGTTCAAAGTTCCCCGTGGAGCCCGGATCTGGTCCTCCACACGTCGGATTCATCCGTTTTCCCGTGCTCATCTTGCATCGTCCCAGCATTGCTCGTCACCATGACTCCTCCTTCGCTCGCCCTGTGCGACCGCTCCTCTGCCTTATCCCAGGTTGCCCCGTCGTGGTCTTGTCTCCGGCCAGAGCCGTCCATCCCCAACGCCTCCTCCATGTTGTCCTCCACCCGACCATGAACCCAGCCGCCGTCATCTTCTTCACGGAGGTCCGCCGACGCTGCAAGTCTTGCTGCCGCCTGATTCTGCTCGTTAGAGACGACTCACATCAACCGTCGGCGCCCGTCCCAGCCTTCCTCGCTTCCACTCCATCCTCGTCTGCACCCTGCCTCGCGTGGATTCGGATGACTCCGTGCCTCCCGCCGCTTCCATCGCCAAACGTCGTCGACCTCCGTTCCGTCCTGCTGTTGCCGCCCCGCCATGCTCCTAGAGCTGCGGCGCCGGCTCGTCCTCAAGGTCGCCGACGTGCGTCCCGCCAAGCCGTTGCCTTCCTTAGCGCCGTCCCTGTCGCCCGAGTCGCCGTGCCAAGTTCGTCGCGCCGCCCCACCAAAGACCGCCAGCACCATCGTTGTCCTGCTTCCTCTGCCTCGAGGACGTGACCAGCGCCAAGAACCACTCGTCCTGGAGCATTGAATGTGCCCCCTCCACCTCCTCATTCGATCCCGCCAGCGTGGACGAGCGCCAGGGCCCAGTTGAGCCTTGCCCTACCGCATGGGCCACCACAACCCCAGCTGTGCTTGGCCCATGGGTAGGCTGCCCTACGCCCCTCCTTTTTTCCTTGCTGTTGGGCGAGCCTGGCTGTTTCGGCCCATTTCTATTTTTTCATGTTGCTGCGGTTTTAGCTTTTATCCAGAGAATTATCGTTTTATAGTTTGGTCCCTAAACTTCATGCATATCTTAATTCACAAACTAAGCATCACATGTAAAAACTTTATATATGTAAAGTGCTTAGAATTATGCCTAGTTTCAAAATATTCAACTTTCATGCATGTTTAACATGTTTAAAATGTTTTTTGATTAAATTTGCTCTAATGCCATGCTAAAATGATTTATTTCATAACTAAATAACCGTAGCTCCATTTTTAATAAACTTTATGTGTAAATGGGGTAGAAAAATGCCTAGTTTAACTTGGTGCACTCATCTTGCATGTTTAACAACTCTAAAATTGTGTTTAGGGCAGAACAGTACCAAATCCATAATTTGCACATGAGGATTTACCGGAATTGTTGTTTGTTGTTCCGGCCTCATTTAAACTTGTCTAGATAGGTAGTTTTCATATGCTCCACCTCTTGCCATGTTTAACAACATTTAATAATGCTGGGTACATAACCGAGAGAGAACTAAATAAAAGGATGTGGTGTTTCGTCAATATGCAACATGTTGCATATTGAGCTCCGCTTAACTTGTAGTGTTGTTTGTGCACTTTGCCATGTCATGCCTCATTAAACCGGACATGCATCATACTTGGTTGTGCATCATGCCATGTTTATGTGATGGTTGTTTACTATGTTGTTTGCTTCTTTCCGGGTTGCTTCTCTCGTTAGCTTCAGTTTCGTTCCGGAGTTGTGAGGATTCGTTCGACTACGTCTGTTTGTTTTCTTCATGGACTCATTCTTCTTCCTTGCGAGATCTCAGGCAAGATGACCATACCCTCAAAATCACTTCTATCTTTGCTTGCTAGTTGTCCTCTCTATTACTATGCTGCGCTACCTACCACTTTCTATATCATGCCTCCCATATTGCCCTCTTAAGGTTCTAACCCATCATCCTAGCAAACCGTTGTTTGGCTAAGTTACCACTTTTGCCCAGCCCCTCTTATAGCGTTCCTAGTTGCAGGTGAAGATGAAGCTTGTTCCATGTTGGAACATGGATATGTTGGGATTTCATTATTATATCTTATTTACTTTAATGCATCTATATACTTGGTAAAGGGTGGAAGGCTTGGCCTTATGCCTGGTGTTTTGTTCCACTCTTGCCAGCCTAGTTTCCGTCATACCGGTGTTATGTTCCTTGATTTTGCATACCTAACACGGTTGGGTGTTATGGGAACCCCTTGATAGTTTACTTTGAATAAAACTCCTCCAACAAGGCCCAACCTTGGTTTTACATTTGCCTAACAACCTATTTCCCTTCCCTTGGGTCGGCCAACCCGAGGGTCATCTTTATTTAAACCCCCCCGGGCTAGTGCTTCTCTAAGTGTTGGTCCGAACCGAGCAGCCTGCAGGGCCACCTCGGGGAAACTCGAGGGCTGGTTTTACTCGTAGCCTGTCTCATCCGGTGTTGCCCTAAGAACGAGATACGTGCGACTCCTATCGGGATTGTCGGCACATCGGGTGGCTTTGCTGGTCTTGTTTTACCAATGTCGAAATGTCTTGTAACCGGGATTTCGAGAATGATCGGGTCTTCCTGGGAGAAGGAATATCCTTCGTTGACCGTGAGAGCTTGTGATGGGCTAACTTGGGATACCCTGCATGGTTTGAACTTTCGAAAGCCGTGCCCGCGGTTATGTGGCAGATGGGAATTTGTTAATATCCGGTTGTAGAGAACTTGACACTTGACTTAATTAAAATGCATCAACCACGTGTGTAGCCGTGATGATCTCTTTTCGGCGGAGTCTGGGAAGTGAACACGGTTCTTGTGTTATGCTTGAACGTAAGTAGTTTCAGGATCACTTGTAGCTTCTCGACTGTTGCGGTTCTTCTCTTCTCGCTCTTATTTGCGTATGATAGCCAGCATATATGCTTAGTGCTTGCTACAGCTCCACCTCACTACCCTATCCTACCCATAAGCTTAAATAGTCTTGATCTTGCGGGTGTGAGATTGTTGAGTCCTCGTGACTCATAGATACTTCCAAATAGTTGCAGGTGCCACTGATACCAGTGCAGGTGATGCAACCGAGCTCAAGTGGGAGCTCGATGAAGATCTTGATCATCGTTTTGTTTCGTTTCCTGTTGATCAGTAGTGGAGCCCAGTTGGGACGATCGGGGATCTAGCATTTGGGGCTGTCTTCTTCTATTTTGGTTCCAACTCTTTATCCTATTCTTATTCAGTACATGGGATTGTGTGAAGATTACCCCTCTTGCGACAAACCTACCATGCGGCTATGCCTCTAAGTCGTGCCCCGACATGTGGGAGTTATAGTTGCATTGTGGGTGTTACAAGCACCCCCTTGTCAGCCGCGGCGACCCACCAGCTTCGGGGACTACTGTCGAAGTTATTGGCCATGGGTAGCCTCCTCTGCCCACCATGGCATTTCAAGACATCGGGGCCGACTGCGCCCCTCAAGCCTCAAAGATTGATCGCCGCCTTCTTGTCGCTGGCTGGTCCAAGTGCAAGAAGGGTCCGGCTCCTAGCAGGCGCCCCCCAGAGGGTCCGGTTTCTAGCAGGACGCCCCAAACGCCATCAAAGCCTGAGCCACCATGAATGCTATGAGACGAGGTGTGGGTACAAAGAAGCCTGCCACCCTCGAATCTAGGGCGGGTCGTGGCTATAGTGTGCCGTATCGGCTGGTGATATCCCACATGACACGACACTTTAGCCCTTCCGCCCATGACATCACCCAAGACAGAAGGGTCCCAGCTCCCATGACGGGTTGTCGGTACGGCCCACAGGCGGCGGGCCCTATCAGCCTACGAAAAGCCAAAAGGTGGCAATCTCAGCCAGCCTGCTTGGGGGGAGGCCGGTTTTCTGTAGGCGGCCCTTCCCGTCTTAAGAGTTTGTGCACCATCAGCCGGGGGAAATATAGAATGGCCACAGTGAACGACTGCCAAGCGGCGGGACTGTAGCAACGCCTCCCCGACAAAGCAAGCATCATTAGAAGCACGACTATAGTGATGAGCCGCCGGCAAGGCCCACAAGCGGCAGGCACGGCCTATCGGCCGAGTACAGGACAGCCGGCGGGGCCCACCAGTCGCCGGGCCTCGGCTGCCCGCGGAGAAGCCGGCCACAAGAGACACCGACGGCCTAGGTCTACACTCGGCCAGTTTACCATTGTACCCCTGGGGCATAGGCCTATATAAATCCCCTAGGGCACCCATGCCAAGGGTTCAGACTCTTAGAGAAACACACACACATAGAGAGGGAGTTAGGGCTAGCCTTGTTCTTCTTCTTCCTCTAGAGAAACAACTCTAGGAGAAATCTTGTAGCACTCTTGTTGAGTTAGTGATCATGCGGAGACCTCGCAGAGCAGGACCTAGGAGAGCCCCGAACCTGCGTAAGATCCGCTGGCGTGCATGACTTCTCTTCATCCCATTTCCTGGCACCGGTGACCTCTTATTACCCCCTCCATGATAAGCCATCCTTTGGCATATGTCGCACGACACCCCCGACAGCTGGCGCGCCAAATGTCGGATTTTAGGTTCCGGCAAAACCCTTGAGGTTCGAACACTGGGGTGCGCACAAAGATCTTTCCTTCCCCCTCACGCTCTCGCAACGATCTAAAAAACCTAGCTCGCCCTACTCTAGTGTGGTGTGGTGGATTGCCTTGTAGGCCGAGGATGAGCAAGTACAGGGAAGAACTGCCTCCTGAGGAGATGTGTTCTTGAGCTCGATGAGCTTGTGCGTATGAGGGTGGAATCTATCCCATCCCATCCCTATGGTGATGGCTAGTCCTATTTATAGAATCCCTGGTCCTCTTCCCAAATATTAGGCGGGAAGGGATTCCACAATGGCCAATTTTAAGGGGGATAGCTAGTACAAGCTATCCTGACAAAAGGTGGTCTTCGCCTGCTAAAGGCTCTGGTGGTGACGCCGCCGTGGGCTCCGCGATGACCTCCGTCCTGCCGTCCTGTTGGTCTTGGTCTTGTTGCGCCGATATAGAAACCTTTGCCTGATGCCTCGGGACTCCTCGTCTGCGCCTTCTCCTTTAGCATCAAAGAGGCAACTGGTGCTCTGCGCCCGCTGGCGCCCGCCTAGCACCCGCCTGGCCTTGGTCGTCATGGCTCACGTCACGGGTACCTCATGAGGTGCCCCTCGCCTTGATCTCTCTGCTCCACGCCAGCCAACCTAATGGGCCTGCCCCTGAGGAGGTCTTGTGTCGTCCGCCTCGCGAGGCTTGGCCCCTCGTGAGGGTCTTGAGAGTTTGCCGGTGAAGATGGGTCATACCAGGCCGCTAGAAGAGCCACGCCGTGCGCTGCAGGCAGGCAAGTCTGGGGACCCTCTGAGGGAGTCCTGGATTAGGGGGTGTTCGGATAGCCGGACTATACCTTCAGCCGGACTCCTGGACTATGAAGATACAAGATTGAAGACTCCGTCCCGTGTCCGGAAGGGACTTTCATTGGCGTGGAAGGCAAGCTTGGCGATACGGATGTTCAGATCTCCTACCATTGTAACCGACTCTATGTAACCCTAACCCTCTCCGGTGTCTATATAAACCGGAGGGTTTTAGGCCGTAGGACAACATACACATCAACAATCATACGATAGGCTAGCTTCTAGGGTTTAGCCTCTCTGATCTCATGGTAGATCTACTCTTGTACTACCCATATCATCAATATTAATCAAGCATGACGTAGGGTTTTACCTCCATCGAGAGGGCCCGAACCTGGGTAAAACTTCGTGTCCCTTGCCTCCTATTACCATCCGGCCTAGACGCACAGTTCGGGACCCCCTACCCGAGATCCGCCGGTTTTGACACCGACATTGGTGCTTTCATTGAGAGTTCCTTTGTGCCATCGCCGTCAGGCCCGATGGCTCCTACGATCATCAATGGCGATGCAGTCCAGGGTGAGATCTTCCTCCTCGGACAGATCTTCATCTTTGGCGGCTTCGCACTACGGGCCAATTCACTTGGCCATCTAGAGCAGATCGAAAGCTACGCCCCTGGCCGTAAGGTCAGATTCGGAAGTTTAAACTATACGGCTGACATCCGCAGGGACTTGATCTTCGACGGATTCTAACCACTGCCGAGCGCGCCGCACTGTCATGACGAGCATGATCTAACTCTGCCGCCGAACGGTGCCCTGGAGGCCACACCCGCACTGGCTCCGACCCTTAGTTCGGAGTCAACTGCACCGATCGAGGATGGGCGGTTGGACACCACCTCGGGGGCTGCGATCCAAACGGCGATTGAGCCGAACACCAGCCCCGTACTCTACGAGGCTCGTGACTCCAAGGAGCCGGACTCCTCTCCGGACTCCGAACCATCCGCCCCCCTGCCAGTCAAATCTGATTGGGCGCCGATCATGGAGTTCACTGTCGCAAACATCTTTCAGCACTCGCCTTTCCGCGATATACTAAAATCACTGAAGTCTCTCTCTTTATCAGGAGAGCCCTGGCAGGACTATGGTCAGCAAGGTTGGGGTATAGACGATGAAGAAATTCAAAACCCACCCACCACCCACTTTGTAGCCACTGTAGACGACTTAACCGACATGCTCGACTTCGACTCCGAAGACATCGACGGTATGGACGCAGATGAAGGAGATGATGAAGAACCAGCGCCTACTAGGCCCTGGAAAGCCACCTCGTCATATGACATATACATGGTGGACAACCCAAAAGAGGGAGAGGGCGATGGAACAGCGGAGGATGACCCCTCCAAGAAACAGCCCAAGCACCGGCGTCAGCGGCGCCGCTCAAAATCCCGCCAACACAAAAACGGTGATTCCAGCACGGGAGACAATAATACTCCGGAGAGTACCGAACAAAACCCCCTCCAGCAAGGTTTAGCACAGGAGGATGGAGAAACCAGCCCTCATGAGAGAGCGGCAGACAAAGAGGTTGAGGACGATAATTATATGCCTCCCTCCGAAGACGAGGCAAGCCTCGACGACGACGAATTCGTCGTGCCAGAGGATCCCGTTGAGCAAAAGCGTTTCCAACGCAGGCTTATGGCCATGGCAAGAAACCTCAAGAAAAAACAGCAACAACTCAGAGCTGATCAAGATTTGCTGGTTGACAGATGGACTGAAGTCCTTGCGGCCGAAGAGCATAAACTCGAACGCCCCTCCAAGAGTTACCCAAAGCGCAAGTTGCTACCCCGATTAGAGGAGGAAGCACTCGATGCGGCCGAACGGCCACCTCGTGGCCGCGACAGAGAGGCCTCCCGGCCCTCCACTCAAGCCGCACCCCGCACCAAGGCACGGGAATATGCGCTGGACTTACGGGACATGTTGGAGGACAAGGCAGGGCAAACACGATCGATCTACGGATCGTGTGGGCACCCCACGGCTCGAGACGGTAACCGTCAGGCCGGCCACAAATTCGGCAGGGCCGAACACAGTAGACAAAGCTCATTGGAGCTACGTCATGATATAGCCCATTACAGAGGTTCCGCACACCCACTGTGCTTTACCGATGAAATAATGGATCATCAAATCCCTGAGGGTTTCAAACCCGTAAACATCGAATCATATGATGGCACAATAGACCCTGCAGTATGGATCGAGGATTATCTCCTTCATATCCACAAGGCCCGCGGCGACGATTTTCACGCCATCAAATACCTCCCACTCAAGCTTAAAGGACCAGCTCGGCATTGGCTCAACATCTTGCCAACAGGATCAATTAGTTGTTGGGAGGACCTGGAAGCCGCATTCCTCGACAATTTCCAGGGCACTTATGTGCGACCCCCAGACGCCGATGACCTAAGTCACGTAATCCAGCAGCCAGAGGAATCGGCCAGACAATTCTGGACACGGTTCCTAACAAAGAAAAATCAAATAGTCGACTGTCCGGACGCTGAGGCCCTAGCAGCCTTCAAGCACAATATCCGTGACGAGTGGCTGGCCTGGCACCTCGGACAGGAAAATCCGAAATCTATGGCAGCACTCACAACACTCATGACCCGCTTTTGCGCGGGAGAAGACAGCTGGCTCGCTCATAGCAACAATATGACCAAGAACCCTGGTAGTTCGGACACCAGGGACATTAGTGGCAGGTCGCGTCGCAACAAGCAGAAGCGCCGCATTAACGGTGACAATGCTGAGGATGCGACAGTTAATGCCGGATTAAGAGGCTCTAAATCCGGTCAGCGGAACAAGCCATTCAAAAGGAATCCTAGGGGCCCATCCAGCTTGGACCGAATACTCGACCGCTTGTGCCAAATACATGGCACCCCCGAAAAGACGGCCAATCACACCAACAGGGATTGTTGGGTGTTCAAGCAGGCAGGCAAGCTAAGCGCCGACAATGAAGACAAGGGGCTGCATAGCGATGATGACGAGGAGCCCCGGCCGCCGAACAACAATGGACAGAAGGGTTTTCCCCCACAAGTGCGGACAGTGAACATGATATACGCCACCCACATCCCCAAAAGGGAGCGAAAGCGCGCGTTAAGGGACGTATACGCGGTAGAGCCAGTCGCCCCAAAGTTTAACCCATGGTCCTCCTGCCCGATCACCTTTGATCGAAGAGACCATCTCACTAGCATCCGTCATGGTGGATTTGCCACATTGGTTCTAGACCCAATTATTGACGGATTTCGTCTCACTAGAGTCCTCATGGACGGCGGTAGCAGCCTGAACCTGCTTTACCAGGATACAGTGCAAAAAATTTGCATCGATCTCTCGAGGATTAAGCCCACCAAAACGACCTTTAAAGGCATAACACCAGGTGTAGAGCCCAACTGTACAGGCTCAGTCACACTTGAAGTGGTCTTTAGATCCCCGGATAATTTCCAAAGCAAGGAATTGATCTTCGACATAGTCCCATTCCGCAGTGGCTATCATGCACTGCTCGGACGAACCGCATTCGCCAAATTCAATGTGGTACCGCACTATGCATACCTTAAGCTCAAGATGCCAGGCCCTCGTGGAGTAATTACGGTCAATGGAAACATCGAACGCTCCTTCCGAATGGAGGAGCACACGGCGGCCCTTGCAGCGGAAGTATAAAGCAGCCTCTCCAGGTAGTTCTCCAGTCCGGCCATTAAACGTCCAGACACCGTCAAGCGCGCCCGGAGTAACCTACAACAAGACCGCCTGGAACGTTCCGAGCTGGCGTAGCAATGCGGCCCCAACCCCAACCCTCGCAAAAAGGCGACGCCAGTACTTCGCGTCCATAACTACGCTCTGGAAATACCATGGGCATAGGGGGAGGGGCACCTTCACGGCACGCCCAAAACACGGCTTAAACCGCACCAGGGGCTGCCGATTTTTTACTTTTCTCTTACTTCCAGGACTCTACTCTTCGGAAGGCCTGTTCGGCAGTTCAATTGCCGCACAAACGATGCAGTGACCAGGGAAGCAGACAAGCCATGCCGCATTACGAAAATCCCAGGTGGTCTCTATCACGAGCAGTATACCTGTTTCACATACTATTCCGCAGCTTGCCCTTGGAGCAGACATGTTAAATAGTCCAACTTTTCGTTTATCGCATTACTTGTATCGTTCTGCTTTGATCGCAGCTATTTTTTAATAAACAATGCATAGCTTTTGTCTATTTTTTTGCATTATCTTTTTATAAATAAATGTTCCTTAACGACATTTTGCACCCGTACAACTTGGTACGGCCAAAATACGCCAGGGGCTTTTAGCACCCCTCAATATGGTGTGAGAAGTCCGAACACTTTCACAAGTGCGGCACCCCGAACATATAGCACTATATGCATCGGCTCCAAATCATGTCTTGGGTCAATAGTTGGGTTTGCCCGGCTCCTATGTTTTGGTGCCTTACGTTCTGCTATATCGGCTAAGGTAGCACTAGGAGAACCACTGCGATTGTGCCGCGGTTGAGCTGGGTCGAGCACCTCAGTGGAGAAAGCTAAAACTGACTGTCATGATGAAGCAAGGGCTGGTCGCTGTTCGAGAGGTTTTTCGAGTCCCTAAAGACTTATGCCGCTTAGGGCGAGGAGCTGGCTCTGTCGGGCCAAGGCGGGGATAGCGCCCCGAACTCGTTCTTCCGAATACTAGGGGCTTCGCCGAAATTTAAAATTATAGAATTCTATGGCTAAGTGAGAGTGTTCACACATTCTAGTCCGATTGCCTCGTTTGTTGGGCTGAGCGCCTCCCTCGAAGGACCCAAATATGGGAAAAGAGCGCCCAGGTTTATCCCCGAACACCCCAGCACTAGCGGCAAGGGGGCAGAAGCCAACGACTCACCATCTCTCAGTATTGATAAACAGCCGCACATAAGGTAATATTTTAAATTCATGCAGCATTGCTTAGCGCATATGAACAAGTTTTCAGCGCACAGGATAACACGAGCGGGTTTTACTCGAAAAATACATCCTTGGTACATTCATCCGCCACAAGGCGGGCACCCTGCAGAACATCCTTATAATAATTCTCGGGCTTGCGATGCTCTTTCCCCGGCTGTGGCCCATCCTTCACAAGCTTCTCCGCATCCAGCTTGCCCCAGTGCACCTTAGCACGGGCAAGGGCCCTACGGGCACCTTCAATGCAGACGGAGCGCTTGATGTCTTCAAGCCTCGGACAGCCTCCACCAGCCGTCGCACCAGCCCGAAATAGCTCCCAGGCAGAGCCTCTCCAGGCCACAACCGAACTATGAGGCCCTTCATGGCCAGTTCGGCCGCCTTGTGGAGCTCGACCAGTTGCTTCAACTGGTCGCTCAGGGGCACGGAGTGTCCGGCCTCAGCATACTAAGACCAGAACACCTTCTCTGTCGAGCTGCCTTCCTCGGTTCGATAGAATGTGGCGGCATCGGACACACTCCGGGGGAGATCTACGAACGCTCCTGGAAAGCTCCGGATTCGGGTAAGTATCAAGTAACTCACGTTTATGTGTTTACTTTGCATAAAGAATGTCTTACCCACCGCTATCTTCTTCACCTCATCCAACTCCTGGAGGGTCTTCTGGGATTCGGCCTTGGCAGATTTGGCATTTTCAATAGCCACCGCAAGCTCGGACGCTTGCGTCTTCGAGTCACGGTCCAAACTCTCATGTTTTTCCATGAGAGCCTGAAGCTCTTGCCGCACCTTGCCAACCTCGGCCTCATACTTCTCCCGCTCGGTGCGCCTCGAGGTCGAATTCTTCTCGGCCTCGTCCAGCGCTTGCTTAAGGGTCGCCACCTCAGACGTGGCCCCTACAATAGCCACGATAATCTTGTCATTTTTCGCAATTGCACCTTTTATATATATATATATATTTTTAACAAGTTATTTCTTACCTTCATTGTCCTCGTGCTGCTTCTTGGCACGCTCCAGCTCTTGCTCGGACCTTTCGAGGTCCTGCTTTAGCGTGTCCACTTCCGCAGTGAGTGCGGCGGACGCAAGCAGGGTAGCCTGCACATGCATATTGACTCATTTTTGTTAGATTCCTGCGAATTCTATTTGATCCTCTATTCGGCTTTTCTTCCCGAATGCCAAACAGAGCATCAGGGGCTACTCTCTATGCGGTACTATTATTTACACTTTCTTTACTTACCTCGAAGCCTGTCAAAAGGCTAGTACAAGCTTCAGTCAGTCCGTTTTTTGCGGACTGAACCTTCTGGACCACCGCACTCATAATAGCGCGGTGCTCCTCGTCGATGGAGGCACCTTGGAGCGCCTCCAACATATTGTCCGGCGCCTCCGGTTGGATGGAGGTCACCGGCACGGCGGGCTTGCTCCTCTTGGAAGGACGTCCCCCGCCGGATTCTGGAACCTTTGCAGGTTCAGGAGCGGTGTCCGGCCTAGGGCTGGACTTGGAGCCCTGGGGGGTTTCATCCCCTTACTCCTGGAGTCCGGGAGGTCGCCTCGCGGCGCCTCCAGGACCACCTCCTCCCGGATTGGAACCTGTTGGGACAACACCTCGGTGTCGTCCATAGGGCAGGGGGAGGAAGCTGTCGGAAGCGAGTTCACATCCGGCGAGTCCAGTGAGCCGCTCGACGACGCGTCGAGCCGGTCTTTGGGTGGGTTGCATAAGCAAATTCGACATAAGGGAAAGTTGTGCAATAAACGAATGCTATGAATTACTCCGGTATCCGGATACTTATGATTTTGCTAGGGGCTTGGCCCTGGGCTGCCACTCATCTCCGCCGTCGTCGGCGTCGGCGGAGTAGTCTGGAGGAAGGGTTTTCCCCTTCTTGGACTCTCCGGCCTCCTCAGAGAGGGCGGCCTTCCTTTTCTTCGATTCCCTCGCTGGAGGGGGAGGGGTCTCTTCTTCCTCCTCCTCGTCTTCTTGGGAGGAGTGCGTCTTCGATTCGTCGGATGGTGAATCCGACACCTCCAGGCGCCGGGCACTCTTTCGAGTCCCCGTGGCCTTCTTCTTGACCTTCTTCTCCGGCACCACATAGGGTGCCGGAACCAGCAGCTTTGCCAAGTGAGCGTCTGTTGGTCCTTCGGGCAAAGGAGCCAGACAATTAATCTGTCCGGACGTCACCTGCCAATCCTGTCAAAGGTAAGGGAGTTTAGATCCCGCATAGAGTCAAACTATGAAAAACTGACACCCTGTAAAATGAAAAAACTTCTTACCGCGAGAGTGTGACGCTGCGCACTGAATCCGCTATCCTCAATAACGGATGCGGGAGCCTCGGCGCCCTTGAAAAGCACCTTCCAGGCATATTCGTATGTCGTGTCGAAGAGCCTGTTTAGAGTCTGGTGCCGCGCCGGGTCAAACTCCCATAGGTTGAAAGCCCGTTGTTGGCATGGGAGGATCAAGCGGATGAGCATAACCTGGACTACATTGACAAGTCTGAGCTTCTAGTCCACCAGGGTTTTGACGCATGTTTGGAGTCCGGTCAGCTCTCCTTTTTTACCCCACGACAGGCCCGTCTCTTTCCAGGACGTGAGCCGCGTTGGGGGTCCGGACCGGAACTCGGGGGGCGCGACCCATTCGGCGTCGCGCGGCTCGGTGATGTAAAACCACCCCGATTGCCACCCCTTCAGGGTATCCACAAAGGAGCCCTCGATCCACAGGATGTTGGCCATCTTGCCAATCATGGCATCGCCGCACTCCGCCTGGCTGCCGCGCACCACCTTTGGCTTGACGTTGAAAGTCTTAAGCCATAGGCCGAAATGGGGACGGATGCGGAGGAACGCCTCGCACACGACGATGAACGCCGAGATGTTGAGGACGAAGTTCGGGGACATATCGTGGAAATACAGGCCGTAGTAGAACATGAGCCCTCGGAGAAAAGGATGCAGAGGGAAGCCCAATCCGCGGAGGAAATGGGGGAGGAATACCACCCTCTCATGGGGCCTAGGAGTGGGGATGAGCTGCCCCTTTTCGGGAAGCCGGTGCGCGATGTCGCTAGCCAGATATCCGGCCTTCCTCAGCTTTTTGATGTGTCCCTCCGTGACGGAGGAGTCCATCCACTTGCCTCCCACTCCGGACATGACTGGAGAAGGTTGAGGTGGTAGTGCGGACTTGGGCGCTAGAGCTCGAGTGCACAAGAATGGATAAGCAAAGGAGGAAGAAGGCGTGGGTGAAAAGGTGGATCCTTATCCCCTTATATGGGTGGACGCGACTACATGTCCCCACCAGCCTGATAAAACTCGCTTATCTCCAAGCGACGTAATCAAAGGCGTGGTTGGGTTACCCACGCCCGTATTGATGAGAATCCCGGAATAATGGGGCACGATCTCTGCTTTGACAAGACGTGCCAAGGAAGCGGCCTCGCATGATGCGCTGAGGTGGGATAATTAAACGACTCGGATAAAGGCTTGGCCGTGGTGTGATGTCACACTACGGAATACGTCAGCAGATTAGATTTGTGTAAATATTATTCTCTCTATGGCAATATGTGGAAACTTATTTTGCAGAGCCGGACACTATCTTTGTGTTCAAAATCTTCTATGAAGTACTTGGAGGAGGAACCCGCCTTGCAATGCCGAAGACAATCTTCGCGCCGGACTCATCGTCATTGAAGCCTGGTTCAGGGGCTACTGAGGGAGTCCTAGATTAGGGGGTGTTCGGATAGCTGGACTATACCTTCAGCCGGACTCCTGGACTATGAAGATACAAGATTGAAGACTCCGTCCCGTGTCCGGAAGGGACTTTCCTTGGCGTGGAAGGCAAGCTTGGCGATACGGATGTTCAGATCTCCTACCATTGTAACCGACTCTATGTAACCCTAACCCTCTCCGTTGTCTATATAAACCGGAGGGTTTTAGTCCGTAGGACAACATACACATTAACAATCATACCATAGGCTAGCTTCTAGGGTTTAGCCTCTCTGATCTCGCGGTAGATCTACTCTTGTACTACCCATATCATCAATATTAATCAAGCAGGATGTAGGGTTTTACCTCCATCGAGAGGGCCCGAACCTGGGTAAAACTTCGTGTCCCTTGCCTCCTGTTACCATCCGGCCTAGACGCACAGTTCGGGACCCCCTACCCGAGATCCGCCGGTTTTGACACCGACACCCTCCTTCCTACAACACCGACAGAAGGTCTTAGTGCTATTAGTTCTATGTTACTAAATTTGTGCATGTACACACCTGTTAGTATCAATTTGTTGTAATCCAAACACTGTCACTATGCTATTCCAGTTATATTTACCTTCCTCATAAAATGTTCAATTTGTTTACATGAGTAAGAACTTGTAGCATCGTTGTAGTTAATTATAGCTTCTGATGTTCGAGAGTTTGGTTGTTGTCTCAGTACCAATTATTTCATTAGCACATTGATCTTTTTGAGAAGATATGTCATAATTAACATGTTTCTTTAGTTTTTAAAAATAAGCATTGGGGATTTTCTATTTTGCTATAAACCCATTTCCATTGTTACTGATCTAGTTTTAAATATTATAGGATGAATGGAAGTGTTCTTACTTGGAGTGGGTTCATCAAGAGTGGCCACAGTCTTTGAAGATGTGCCTAGCGAAGCTCTGGTTCATGTATGAGGAAGAGAACAGACATAGGCTTAGAGAAATTGTTGTCAATGCTGAAGAACATTTGAAGATGCGGGATAAAAGTTGAAGCTGGAGAATGAGCTCAGATTTTTTAAATCAGACTTTGCTAAGATGGTGTTGGCAAAGGAGGAGGCACTTTCCTAGTTGGCCCGTGCAAAACAGGTTCTTACTGAACTGAAAGCAGAGGTGGATTAGATGAGCCTGGATGATCTCGATTAGGGAAATGAATATATTTTTCTTATGAAGTTGAACTAGCTATATTTATGTGCCTGATATGAAGTTGCCAAACAGATGTTCAATATGAAATGTGAATTCTCCCAATACTAGAATTATTGTTGGTAAACTAATAAACCTGCCAAATGAGTCATGTACCTTTGCAAACGGTTCTAGCAGTAAAAGCGCTTGCGATGGATAGCCTAATGCCACAAATTTTTCTTCATAAAGTCATGTGTGATATAGTTGCTAAAAGCAAACCGTTAACCAAGGCAGACCATGTGTGATAGTTACACCATTCACACACGAGCCTACACATGAAATTGTGTAGGATGTATGTACGAACATAAATGTTTTCCCAGGATTGACGTGTGAGATGTACATAAGAACGAAAATGTATTCCTTAGATTCACTGTGTGTTATATACATATGAACGGAAATGTTTTTCTAGGATTCACCGTGTGGGATGTACATACACAAGGAAATGATTTGCTCGGATTACCGTGTGGGATGTACATACCTACGGAAATGATTTGGGTTTCGATGCCTCACCCGATCGCACACGGCCCCAGCCTGTGTCCCAGGAGGGCCTATCCCCGATGATTTCTGCGTCGTGTGGGACGGACCCCCCTATCGCCCACACTCACTTGGCGACAGTTCCAAATGTCGTCGTGGAAAGGGGTTAAAAACCGTTTGTATAGCAGAAACGCATACCAGTGTATGTTGCTGGTGACGTTTGGGGGAGAACTAAACTATCAGACTAAGAAGATTGTGTTTGATGTCCCCCTTCCGTACAATGGGATTCTTGGACGCCCACCCACGGGCAAGTTCATGTGGGCATCCCACTATACTTACAACACCATGAAGATGCCAGGGCCACTGGGAGTCATTATTATCCCATTGGATGAGAAGGATGCAATTATTCATGTGGACAAGATGTGTACGCCTGGCAACCATCTGATATCCCCGGTGTTCCCAGGGAGGTAATCGAGCACCACCTTGTTGTCTGCCCACATGCCCGACCTGTCAAGTAGAAAGTCCGGAAGCAGGTCTTGGAGAGGCAGCAGTTGATTGCGGAAGAGATTAAGAAACTAGAGGCAGCTGGTTTGGTCAGAGGAGTACTGCATAATACGTGGTTAGGGAATCCAGTGGTAGTCCAAAAGGCTAATGGGAAATGGAGTCTTAGCATTGATTTCACAGATCTCAACAAGGCTTGCCCGAAGGACCCATTTCCCTTGCCACGCATTGACCAGATTGTGGATTCCACTTCAGGTTGTGATTTGCTCTCCTTTCTGGATGCATACTCCGGATATCATCAGATCTTCATGTCCAAGGAAGATGAAGAGAGGACGTTATTCACCACTCCATGTGGTACGTACTGCTTTGTCCGCATGCCATTCAGATTAAACAGTGTCGGGTCAAATTTTGCAAGTGCAGTCCAGATTGGTTTTGAGTCACAGTTACACAGAAATATAGAAGCCTATATGGATGATATCATGGTCAAAACCAAGGATAAGGCCACCCTTATCCAGGATTTGGAGGAGACATTTGCTAATCTGCGCAAGATCAACTTGAAGCTTAATTTGAAGAAGTGTGTGTTTGGTGTTCCCTCCGGCAAGCTACTTGGTTTCTTCGTGTCCCATCAATGAATTGAAGCTAACCCCAACAAGATCAAAGCCATTGATCATATCTAGGCACCAAGGACAGTTAAGGATGTGAGGCTCTTAGCAGGTTTGGTGAGAGGAGTGCTCCATTCGACGTGGTTGGCCAATCCGGTGGTGGTGCGCAAGGCAAATGGGAAGTGGAGGTTGTGTATTGACCACATGGATGTCAATAAGGCTTGTCCTAAGGATCCCTTCCCATTGCCACGCAGTGACAAGATTGTTGACTCCACGGTCGGGTGTGATCTGTTGTCATTCTCGACGCCTACTCGGGCTACCACCAGATCTTCATGGCAAGAGAAGATGAAGAGAAGACAGCCTTTATCACCCCGTGTGGTACGTATTGCTTTTTACGGATGCCTTTCGGGTTGAAGAGTGCTGGCTCAACATTCACAAGGGCGGTCCAGATTGGTTTTGAGCCCCAGCCACATAGAAATATGGAAGCATATATGGATGACATAGTGGTCAAAACCAAGGACAAGGCGACCCTTGTACACGACCTAGGAGAGATGTTTGCCAACCTAAGCAAGATCAACCTCAAGCTGAACCCTGAGAAGTGTGTCTTTGGCGTCCCATCAAGAAAACTTCTCGGGTTCTTTGTGTCACAGCATGGCATCGAGGCAAACCTAGACAAGATCAAGGCTATTGAGCCGATTGAGGCACCCAAGCGGATCAAGGATGTGCGCCGGCTCACTAGCTGCGTTGCCGCCATGAGCAGGTTCATCTCCAGGTCCGCTGAATGTGCCCCTCTCTTTTTCAAAATCTTGTAGAAGGCAGGCCCAATGGAGTGGACCCCAGAGGCTGAGACGGTGTTGCGGGATCTGAAAAAATACCTTTCCTTTACGCCAATACTGGTTGTGCCTAAACCACAAGAGTCGTTGTTGCTGTATCTAGCGGCAACGAATCAAGTGGTTAGCGCCGCACTAGTGGCACAGAGGGAGGTCGATGAAGAGGCAGTGGCCACAGCATGACCGATGGATGGCAAGTCAGAGATTCCCCTGGCAGGGCCTGGTGCCGGCAAGGCAAGGCCCCCGACAGAGTCCGACGCCATCTGGGCAGGGCCCGCGCAGCCAAGTGAAGTGGTGCAGAAGAAGAAGATGATGCAGCACCCGGTTTACTTTGTCAGCTCCCTCTTGAAGGGGGCCAGGTCAAGGTACTCCGATGTGCAGAAATTGCTCTTCGGCCTCCTTATGGCCTCGAGGAAGCTGCGAAATTACTTCCAAGCCCACGAGATCACTGTCATCACCCGCCTCTTGTTGCAACGGATATCGCACAACCCAGATGCAACCAGAAGGATTGTGGAGTGGGCCCTGGAGTTGTCAAGCTTCGGGTTGAAGTTCGAAAGTGCTTCGACAATCCAGAATAGAGTCTGGGCGGAGTTCATTGCAAAATGGACCTCAATGCACGACGAGGAAATCCAGCAGACCTCTCTCCCCGGCAAGGAAGCAAGTCGCAACTGGATCATGTACTTTGACCGGGCTTTCTCGCTGCAAGGCGCCGGTGCCGGTGTGCTTCTTGTCGCACCCACCAGAGAGCACCTCAAATATGTGATCCAGATGCACTTTCCCAGGGAGAAGTCCAGAAATAACACTGCTGAGTATGAGGGGTTGCTCGCCGGTCTAAGGATTGCGGCAGACCTCTGGGTGAAGAAGCTCATCGTCAGGGGTGATTCGCAGCTTGTCATCAGACAGGTCAACAAAGATTACCAGAGCCCGTTGATGGAGGCCTATGTAGATGAGGTGAGGAAGCTAGAGGAGCGCTTCGACGGTACTCAAGGGGAGCATGTTCCCCGAGCGGAGAACGACATCGCTGACTACCTATCAAAGCGCACTGCATTTAAGCTACCTGTGGAACCAGGTACCTTTTTGCTTTGGCTAACTCAACCATCCGTCGAACCTTCAATGGTGAGAAACAAGCAGAGGAAATCGGACCCCGGCAAGTACTTTCCCGTCGAGCCCCCAGGGGCCACCGGCAAGGGTGTTGCCGCGGATTCCGAGCCTGCGAATGCGCAGTTGGCTCTGGCAGGGCGCCAAGCTCTGGCCGTAGAGACGGCTGCCCCCATGGCGGAAGATATGCCTTTGGTCCTTGCCGTCGAGCCCCAAGCTCCGGCACGGGAACATGATACCGTATGTTTCCTCTAGACAAGGGAACTTCCTGAGGAGCAAGAAGAAGCGGAAAAAGTAGCCCATCGGTCTGCCTTGTACCAGTTCGTCGATGACGTCCTGTACAGAAAAAGACCGAACGGTGTGAAATTGAAGTGCATCCCCCGACAGGAAGGACTGGAGCTATTTGTAGAGATACATGGAGGCATATGTGGCTCTCACATAAGGTCGAGGGCCCTTGCCGGCAAGGCTTCTTCTGGCCCACCGTCCTCCAGGATGCGACGACACTAATAACTAGGTGTGAAGCGTGCTAGTTCCATTCAAAGAAGCTTCATCAACCAGCTCAACCCTTCAAACAATTCCTCTCTCCTGGTCATTTTCGGTCTGGGGGCTCGACATACTGGGCCCCTTCCCCCGCGCTGTCGGTTGCTTTGAGTACTTGTAGGTTGCAATCGACTAGTTCAAAAAGTGGGCGGAGGTGGAAGCAGTGAGGAAGGTAACAGCACAGTCAGCTGTCAAGTTCTTCAGGGGACTAGTCTGCCGTTTTGGTGTGCCAAACAGAGTCATCACCGACAACGGCACACAGTTCACAAGCCACACCTTCATGTAGTACAACCAAGACCTCGGTAGCAAGGTCTGTTTTGCTTCCGTGGCACACCCACGAAGCAACAGCCAGGCAGAGAGGGCAAATGCTGAAGTACTGTGAGGCCTGAGAACAAAGACTTTTGACAAGCTGCACAAAAGTGGAAGGCACTGGATTGATGAGTTACCGGCGGTTCTTTGGTCGATCAGATCGACGCCAAATCGAGCCACCGGCCAGACACCCTTTGCCCTGGTATATGGGGCAGAAGCAGTTCTCCCCACGGAACTCATATACGGGTCACCTCGAGTACTCGCTTATGACGAGCTTGAGCAAGAGCGATTGCAGCAAGATGACGCAACGCTCCTTGAGGAAGATCGTCTTCGGGCAGCTGTGAGAGCAGCGCGCTACCAGCAAGCCTTGCGCCGCTACCATAGCCGCAAGGTTCATGCCCGAAGCTTTGAGGAAGGCGACCTTGTTCTTCGACGCGTTCAGTCGGCCAAGAATTCCCACAAGTTGAAGCCAAAGTGGGAAGGCCCTTATCGGGTAATACGAGTCACCAGGCCCGACGTAGTCCGCCTGGAGACCGAAGATGCTGTCCCAGTAAGAAATTCCTGGAACATCGAACATCTTCGCAAGTTTTACCCATAAGGCACGATTGTCAGGCCTCCAGGCGAACCACCTTTGGTATGAGCCTTGCCAGCAAGGCATGTAACCCTCTATGCAAATCCAGGCATAGACCCTGAGCATAAATAAACGAAGCGCTGGCGTCCTAAGTTATAGCATGCATGCTAGGTTAAGTCTCTCCCTCGGTTAGGGTTGATAGGGCTTAGCGGCGACTAACCCCGGGCCTAGAGGTCGAGTGTGCATCTTTCTGTTCTCTTTGGTTCGCAGGGCATGCAGACACTTCTGCTGAGCCGCTTGGGAAAAAGAGAACGAACCGGTGCTCTAGCCCCGGCAAGCCAAGAATGTCGGGGGCTGAAGATACAAGGATCCATCCACGGCAAGCCAAGGTTGCCGGGGCTGCGGATTCAGATAAGTCTTTCATCCCCCTGTTGTGCATTTCCGTTTAGAACTGGGACATGTGAAACCTTGTTTATGTTCTGGAAACTACCGTTCTCCCCCTTTCTTGTACCCAAGAGTTACCTCCTGGGTCAGAATTTGGTAGTAGTCGCAGTGGCGAGGAGATGAACGAGGGGCCTAACTCTACTTCGCCCCTGCCTCCGCCAAGAGCGCGAGAATGGTCGACCGAAGTGGGGAGACGGCTAGGCCTATTGCCGGGCGACGTGTTTATATTAAATAACAAGGATTCATCCTTGGCATGGGCCTCGCTCACGCACAAAGAACCCGACAAGCACCCTTGTTCATTGAAAACATCCCATACAGGTAAAGTTCATACGGAATTAAAAACATTAGTAAGGGGGTAATAAGTCTTAGTATTAACAAGAGCCCGCAGGCTTACAAACTAAAAATAGATAAGATGCCTGTAATCCCTTTCTTGTCCCACTCCTCAGAAGGTGGAACAAAAGGGCAGGAGGGCGAAAAGAGCGCCTAGGTGAGGTGGCGAGGAGCAGAAGGCACCAAGAGAACATCCCGGTGCTAGGTGGGGAGCTGGAAGATGAGGCAGCAGGTCGAGGATACGTGACGAAGGCTTCCGTGCCAGCGTACTCCGACTTGATGGCCGCCACCCACCTTCTTCGCCCTCCCCAGCCCTCCTACGCCAGCCGACCAAGGAGACGATGGGGAGCACCCCGATGGAGAGCTTGCTGAGGATGGCCCTCGGCAAGGCGCGTGGCCGAGGGAGGGGCGACACGGTCAGTCGAAGTCGCAGTCGGCATCCTGCCGCTCGACTCCCTCGTCATCGATGTCCCTGTCCTCCTCGTCACTCCCACTTGAGGAGGAATCTTCATCGTCGGAGGATCTCTCCATGCAGCACGTCAAGCGAGTTCTGAGATATCCGAAGACCTTGATGGAGAGCAGGCTGCCCTCCGTTAACTTGAAGTAGTGGAAAAGCCCCGCTGTCAGGCTGTGGTTGCGTGTGAACATCTTCCATCCGCGGCGGAGGTACATGACGTGAGGGAGAGGGAAGTTGACGTCGACCCGCATGCCGCCATTCCAGCAGCCCTTCATGTACAACCAGAGGGTCTGGGGTGGATTGAGCTCCATCTACTGAGCAAAGGTAGTAGGGAGACAGAAGCGGCGACGCGGTGGCCGGCCCAGCATGATGAAGAACACACGGGGCTGGTCCCTGACGTGGTGCTCCGTTGGTGGAGGCATCGCTGGCAGAGAGGAGGCCGTTGCGCCGCCCCGTCCTCCTCTCCCCCGGGCGCCACGATGACCTCGACCTCGCCCCCTCCCCCTTCCTCTCGTGGCCGGTTCCACCGCCGCGAGCTCTTGGGAAGGAGGAACGCGCTGACGAGCAGCGACCCTCGCCGCCACCATCGAAGGTCTAGCGCTTCCTCTCGCCATGGCGGATGGAAGAAAGAAGCGGAGGTGGAAGGATACGGATGATGGAAGAATGTGGAATGCCGCCCCCTCCCCTCCTTATAAAGGGGCGGAGTCGGGGCGAGGCCGCCCCACTCTACCAATCCGGTCATCGGGGGCGCAGGGAATCAGGACCGGCCCGCTGCCCCAATCAGCGACGGCCCGGTTTCCCGCCTCCACCTCCTTCCACCTGCATGAGGGACAGGCAAAGCGGCCGCTCCGCATCCCGTGATCGTGGGGCACGGGCGCCTTGAAGTCCACGACCCAAGTCCACCCAAGTAAATGGGTCGTGCATCTACACCTCCCTCCTTTTATGGGGAAGGCGCGAGCCGCCTCTCGACCACGATGTGACGTATGCGTGCAAGAACCACCCCACGCATGACCCCCACGTCACGCACAGCCCTCCACATTGCGCGTTCAATGCGGGTCGTGGGGAAGCGCAGCGGGCGGGAAGTTACTACGCTAAAATCCGCCCACCTACCCCCGCACCGTTCCCGTCCCCGATAAAGCTAATGGACACCTACGTAGCGCATTTAATGCGCTTTGTCCCGTAATGTCGTGCGATAAGCTCACGCACTATAGGCCTTTCCACCTCTTGTGTGCCACTGTGGCAGCCCCTTTTCCTATGAAAGGAGGCCCGATGCGACCAGGAGAGGGATTCGGCTTTTTGGGATGACACAGCCACCGTAGCTAGTTCAAAAAGCTCAAGAACACTCAATACATCCACCAAAGTAGGACTAGGATTTTACGCATCCTCGCGGCCTGAACCTCGGTAAACGACCCGTGTGCTTGCTCCTAAACCTGCTCTTCTCACGACCCCGCGCTCGCCGACCATAGAAGGGATCCCTGTGATCCCATAGGTGTCGTTCTCACCGACACAGAGACCCTCCCGGAAACAACTCCTCATAGCTTGCCAGACCATCCCCTCCAGCCGGGCCCATGGACCCCGTGAACGAGGCTGGTGCCGCTAGTCCTTGTTGCCGAGCCCCGAGCTCCAACTTGGGCAAGGCACATTGTCCACTTCCTCCATACCGAAGATCTACTCGGCGACCAAGATGAAGCTGAAAAAGTAGCTTGGAGGGCCAGTATGTATCAGTTTGTCGATGGCATTGTATAGAGAAGGAGGCCCAATGGTGTGAAATTGATGTGTGTCTGCCGGGAGTATGGAAAGGAACTACTGGTTGAGATTCACAAAGGAATGTGCGGCTCCCACATTGGATCAAGGGAATTAGTTGGGAAAGCATTCCGGCAAAGATTCTATTAGCCCTTGGCCCTCCAAGATGCGGTCGAGCTCGTCACGACATGTGAAGCTTGCTAGTTCCATTCCAAGAAAACACACCTTCCTGCCCAAGCCCTTTAGACAATCCCTCTATCATGGCCATTTTCGGTCTGGGGCTCGATATCCTTGGCCCCTTCCCCCGAGCAATCGGGGGGTTTGAATTCTTGTTCGTTGCCATCGACAAGTTTACAAAGTGGCCGGAAGTGGCTGCCGTGAGAAAGGTGACTGCTTAGTCAGCTATGAATTTCTTGAAAGAATTGGTGTGTCGTCTTGGAGTTCCGGCAAGGATCATCACGGACAATGACACACAGTTCACGAGCCACGCCTTCATGCAATATGTTCGTACCCTCGGATGCAAGATCTCATTCGCCTCTGTGGCACACCCATGGAGCAATGGACAAGCTGTGAGGGGAACTTTGAAGTGCCACGTGGACTCAAGAGAAGAACTTTTGATACGTTGCAGAAGCATGGCAGGCGGTGGATCGAGGAGCTGCTGGTAGTTCTCTGGTCCATCAAAACCACACCTAACCGAGCTACCGGGTAGACTCCCTTCTCCCTAGTCTACGCGGCAGAAGTAGTTATCCCCATGGAAATTATTTATGGGTCCCCTCGAGTGCTACCTATGATGAAGTAGCGCAAGATCAGCACCAGTGTGACGACGCTGTGCTACTCGAGGAGAACCGTCTCCGGGCTGCTATGCTTGCTGCCCGCTACCAGCAAGCCCTACGTTGCTATCACAGCCGCAGGGGTTCATGCCCGGTGTTTTGAGGAAGGTGACCTTGTCCTTAGGCGCGTTCAGTCTGCCAAGGGTACGGACAAGCTGTCACCAAAGTGAGAAGGCCCTTACCGGGTAGTGCGAGTCACCAGACATGGCGCAGTCTGTCTGGAGACCTAAGATGGCACTGAGTTGCAAAACTCATGGAATATTGAGCATCTCCGCAAGTAGTACCCATAAGGCGTGGTTGTCGGGCCTTGCCTGGCAGCCACCCTTTTGTTCAAGCCTTGCCTCAGCTGCATGTAACCGATGACCCCGTGCAAGAGAAATTAAAGAAGCGTTGTAGGGGGCCCCAACTAAGATTGCATGCATGCATGAGCACACCAATATCACTAGATAAGCATTTCATGAGTATTTGCATATGCATATAGATAGGATCATATCCTGCATTCATTCTCATCTACATGAAGTTGCAGGTTCCGAACATGGACTTGGCTTGGACAAAGATTGTGAAGATTGCCCGGCACAGCGGTCCTTAGCAAGCCAAACAGATAAGTTCTACCTCGTGTCCATTACTGTTCTGTAGAGCTTTAAATTTGCATGGGAAAACCTCACTTCTCTTTTGAGATTTAGGTGCTCCCATACATGACTCAAACGTTGCTTCGGTCCCATACATGACTCTCCATTATGGAGAATGGAGATTATCCTGTCTCCAATTCTTGCCTTTCGCTTAATGTTACTTCCAAGAACCTCCTTGCGAATGTCCAAACATTTTTTCCATTCTTTGATTAGCATGTGTTCACCGGTTTTAGAAATCTGATATGCATAGGTGAGCTCCTTAGATTCACCTGGATGTATGTTCAGAACTGCAAGGCGACCATTCTGATACATCAGATGAGGCACACAATCCATCGGGATTTCTGTTGAAAAACATAGTAATAACTTCGTAGTTAGCAATGATCTACTAGTTTTAGAAGTATGCAAAAGATGCACGGATGTCGTATTTGTAAAAAATCTTACCAGGGTATCTCCATAGAAGTTATCATGGTTCAACACGTGCACTAGTGGCACGTATTCACCATAATTTGGAGGAGTTCGATAATAGGTATTGTAATTCTCAAGATAAGTACAATAAGCAATCAGATGACTTTTCTCCTTATAAGTTAATTCGGAGCCATCAGTGTAGTGGGTTTTGTCTACCATCTTCTACACATTCTTTGAAGATTCAAAATAAGCTGTCAATGGAAATAAGCTATCAACAATTTTGAAATAAACAATATAAATTAGTTAATAACTATGTTTGAGAAACTCACATTGCGGTACAATCGGAAGCGTATCAACAAGGACCCAAATGTCCATATTGTCTTGCTCGATGTCAGGATCACCAAGATCCATGGTGACAATCATACCCTCATAAAAACCATACATTTTGCAAAGTGCTTCCCAATTTTGGCAAGCAAAATGGGTTACGCTTTGAGAATTGTACAGATTTTCTTCAAAATCGATATCATGATGGGTCCTTAGGTGTATTTTCTTTGTTTGAAAATTTTCATGGTCTTCAAAAGCCATCCTCTCCAAGACATAGCGTCTTGCATGGCATGGGATAAGATAGTCGAATTGTAAAAGATGAAAATTAGACGTTGAAATAGTTGAAGTCATGCTTAATTACGAAAAAACACTTGTCGTTGTTGCGTACCGTTTCAACATCTAAGGTCTCCTCGAGCTTAATGCTGAAGCGCCGATCTTCGTCCAGCTCAACGAACATGTCGCACATACCTCGATCACCGTGGCACCAGCTGCACTCCCCCGGGAGACTGTCGTCGTTCGAGTATGACATTTGCTACATTCATAATTCAAAGATTAAACTTGTATAATTAAATATATGTACTAAAAAACCTAAATTAGATCATTATTTTCCGAGAAAATCCAGGCCACTCCATATTTCCTACATATTCTAGCATAAGTCATGCCAGAATTCACGGAAAATCCGGCATGACCTTTGCTAAAAAAGGACATATCGAGCGCCTGAAATTTGCCAGAACGGAAATTAATCAACACTTCGGCAAAACATAGGCCACTCGGAGGTGTAAACTGAACATGAACAGCCACTTGGGCAACCACATATCCTATTTGAGCAAATATGACATGTTCAACTAGTTCTTACTAAATATAAACTTACTATAAATAGAAAAAAAAACTAGTTCTGTCTAAAAATAAAGTAGTTCAACTAGTTATATTAATTATCTTACTAAAAATACAGTAGTTCTATTAATTCAACTAGTTTATTAATTTACTTACTAAACTAGTTCAACTACAACTAAAGTAGTTCAACGAGTTTATTAATTTACTTACTAAAAATAAACTAGTTTTTACTAAAAATAAACTAGTTCAACTAATTATATTAATTTTCTTACTAATTTTTTTAGATACTTAATAAAATTTAACCCTAACTAATTTGATGAACTCTAAAATTTAATCCTAACTAATTCGATGAACTCTAAAACTAATTCTACTTAACAACTACTGCCGTAATTAGCATCTAATTTTATGAACCCTAACTAATTAGATGAACTCTGAAATTTAACCCTAAGAACCCTAGATAGGCAGAGGTAGGGGAGGAGGAGGAGGAGGGCGTGCTCACCTCTGGCGTCGGCGGAGTTAGGGAGAGGGGCACGCGGCGTCGAGGTTGGGGACGGGGTCGGGGCGGCGGGCGCACGGCGGAGGGCGGCGATGTAGGGGGGGTGTCGAGGTCGGGTCGGGGGCGGCGTCGAGGTCACGGTCGGGGGCGGGGGCGGCGTCGAAGGTGTGCGGAGAGCGATGGGTCACGCGCAGCGGCCGACGACGATGCAGGGCGGCGACACCGGAGGATTAGGGATTTGGGGGGAAGTGGTCGTGGGGGAAGAACGAAGCGCGCGGTTAAGCTAAAAGTAGCAGTACCGCATTCTAGGAAGTGCGCTACTCCTACCGTAGCCATAGCACGTTTACTAACAAGCGCTACTGCTATTCCTTCTCTTTTTTATTTGCTTTCCACTTAATTTTATTTTCATTAGCAGTAGCGCCTTTATTTGTAAACGCGCTGCTACAAAACAAGTAGCGGTAGCGCAGTTCCACATAGATCGCTACTACTATGTGTAGCCTATCGGCTAAGCCGTGGGAATTTTAGTAGTAGCGCTTTGTACTCGGGCGCGCTACTTCTATAACTGTATCTGTAGCGTGGTTTTAGATACCGCGTTGCTGCTAATTAGCACCAGCGTGCGTTTTTATCCCGCGCTACTGCTAATGTTCTATGTATAGGGTTTTCCCTAGTAGTGTGTGGGGGGCTTCGGAGGAAGGCCTCGCATGTAATGATAAACGCCGAGACGTGGAGAATAGAGTTCGGGGCTAGATCATGAAAATCTAGTCCGTAATAAAACATTAGGCCCCAGACGAAGGGGTGGAGAGCGAACCCTAGCCTCTCACCAGATCTAGGGGTCGGAATAAACTATCCTTGAGGAGGAAGCCGGTGGTGGACCTCCGCGGTCAAATATCTGGCCGCCCGAAGCTTTGTGATATCCTCCTCTGTAACGCAGGAAGCCACCCATCGGCCTTTGGGAGCTGGGACTGGACATGATAGGAAGGCTGGAAGCAATGAAGTCGAACCTTGGGTGTTGGAACTCGGGGTTGGGGAGGCTGAGGAGAAGTTTGGCATAAAAAAGACGGTCCTTGGTTCCTTTATAAAGGCCGTGGATATTGAACACCTCCTCCTAAGCCTAAGAACCTACCTATTCCCGTGGGACGGTTGGGTTACCCACGCTCATATTGATGAAAATCCCGCAATAAGGGGATACAATCTCTGCTTCGACAGGACGTGCTAATACAAACCACGCCCTGGAACGTGAAATGGCAGGACGGGAAATGATTCGAAATAATGGCCGGGAAAGCGTGACGTCACATTACTAAAGTTGTCAGCAGGTCGGATTCATGAAAACTATACTCCCTACGGCTGTGTGTTGCAGATCCCGACACATTTGTTTCATCTGAAGACTAACTTGGAGTTCAAAAGGAGGATAACTTGTCATTGAAGCCAGGTTCAGGGGCTACTGAGACAGTCCTGGACTAAGGGGTCCTCGGGCGTCCGGCCTGTTAGCCATGGGACGAACTGATGGGCTGTGAAGATACAAAGACCGAAGACTGCACCCGTGTCTGCAAGGTTCTCTCCTTGGCATGGAAGGCAAGCTTGGCGTCGAATATGTAGATTCCTTTCTTTGTAACCGACCTTATGTAACCCTAGATCCTCCCTGTGTCTATATAAACCGGAGGACTTAGTCCGTATAGGGGAGATTCATTATCATAGCCATACAAGCTAGACCTCTAGGGTTTAGCCATTACGATCTCGAGTTAGATCAACTCTTGTAATACTCATATTCATCAATATCAATCAAGTAGGACGTAGGGTATTACCTCCATAGAGAGGGCCCGGACTAGGGTAAACATCGCGTCCCTTGTCTCCTGTTACAATCGACCATAGATGCACAGTTCGGGAGCCCCTACCCTAGATCCGTCGGTTTTGACACCGACACCCACCAAGGCAGCTAGTGCAGGAGCTGCAGCCAGAACCATGTGATCAAGGGCCCGACAAGGTATCAATGGCTTCGTATATTCCTCAAGCCCGTCAATATCAGCAACAGGTCCTGGAAGATATGCGGAGGGAAGACATGGCGTCACCATCGAACGACGCCGCGAAACCCGCCGCTAGTGTGACAGGCGCAATGGCCCCCACATTGACGAACCCGTGCCCACTGAAGGCAGATACTTGCCTTTCAAGGTCGGGTCCCCTACCTTCACTTGCGAACTGCAGCAAGTCCGTTGGCCATCTTCCTGTGTTTTCAAGCCAGAGTTACCAGAAAAGTTTGACGGAAGGTTGAACCTGACAGAGTTCTTGAGCATCTACACCATTACTGTTCAAGCCGCCATAGGAAGAGATAAGAAGGTGTTCACCAATTACTTCCTTTTGGCCCTTAAGACAAATCTGAGGTCATGGCTGATACACCTTCCGGAGAATTCCAACTCATCATGGGCTGACCTGTGCCATGAGTTTGTTGGAGCCTTCACGGGCGACCATCATGAACCAGGCTGGCCCAGCGATCTACGGCTCCTTCCACAGAAGTAAGGGGAGAGCCTGGGGAAGTACATGCAGAGGTTTAGCTGGGTGGAGACAAACTTTCCAGATATCCACCCGGCAGCTGTGATTGTCGTGTTCTAGTCCAACGTGCGCAACCACAGGATTCGTTCCAAGATGAATGTCCCGTTGCCGAAGACTGTGAAGGAGCTTTACATCGTGCCGGATAAGTGTGCCCGTACAGATGAGGGAAGGAGACTCCCCGGGGAAGAAGATAACATTGAAGTTGACTCAGAGGATGATGACGATGCTGTTGACCAGAAGAAGAAGAAGAACAAGAAATGCAACAAGAAGCGCAAAAAGAAGGTAGTGCTGGCTGTCGAAGGATCAGGTACTCCTAGTACTGGGAAGAAGGCCAAGACCGAAGCCCCGCCAAGGAAGTTGCCACGTGCAATGACTGCCGGGAAGCTGTGGCGACCGAGAAGGCTGCGAAGGTTGACAAACCCTATTGCAACATCCATCAGACCAAGGGCCATGATCTCCAAGAGTTTGATCAAGTTGAGAACTCTTCAAGAAGCAGAAGGCTAAGTACGAGAAGCATGGCAAGGAAAGAGACCTATATGGCGTTAGCAGGATGGGCCGAGGTGGCAAAGGAGGCCGCCCTGGCAAGGTCCCTCAATGACAAGAAAAACCTGCTAAAGGTCGTGACAAGAAGGAAATTCATGAAGAAGGCGATGGGGGATGAAGAGGAAACTAGTGAGGAAAAGTTCCAGAAAGCCACTAACGCCCTATGCATTGACGGAGGTGCTTCTTTGCACTCCTCTCACCGCCAGCTTAAACAGTGGGCACGAGAGGTCAATGCTATGGAGCGAGCGGTAGATTCCTGGAAGCCACTCAAGTGGTCTCGCCCGCCCATCATCTTTGACAAAGAGGATCACCCTGATCGCCCCACTACGGTGGGGCGTTTGCCATTGTTGGTCTCGCGAACAATCCGTAACTTGAAGGTCACAGAGATGTTGGTTGATGGTAGGGCTGGGTTGAATCTAATCTCCCCCAAGGTAATCAACAAGTTGAAGATATGAAATGAAGAGCTCATGGTTACTGGCACATTCAAAGGGATCAACCTGGCAGGAGTTTTCCAAAGGGGAAGGTCATGCTTCCGGTGACATTCGGAGGAGAATTGAACTACCGGACCGAGAAGGTTGTGTTCGACGTGGTTGAGCTTCCTCTGCCATACAATGGGATACTTGGCCGACCCGGGCTAGCAAATTTCATGGCAGCATCTCACTATGCCTAAAACACTTTGAAGATGCCAGGACCAATATGCGTCATTTCCTTCCCATCAGACAAGAAGGACGGAATTATATGCATCGATAAGATGTACCAGGAGGCGGTCGCTACAGACGCCGCAGAAGTCACAGTCCCCGTCAAGGAAAACAAGAAAGGAAGAAAAACTAGCAGGGATGCCGGCAAGGCATCCGGGAAGCGCACCTCTCGGGAGTGCGCTCCGCCTGTTGATGACTTGTCGGAGAGTTCCACTAGCAAGAGGTCCAAGGTTGTTGCACCTGCTATGAAGAGGGTCTAGGCAGTGCTAGTTGGTGTTGATGGTGCGTTCACTATCATCTCCACCCTTGATGAAAAATAGAAAAGCACGCTCGTTGCCTTCCTGTGGGCGAATGTCGATGTGTTTGCTTGGAAACCATGAGACATCACCAGTGTTCCCGGGGATGTAATCGAGCACCACCTTGTTGTCTGCCCTCATGCCCAGCCCATGAAGCAGAAGGTCAGAAATCAAGCCTTGGAGCGGCAGCTATTCATTGCCAAAGGGATCAAGAAACTTGAAGCAGCTGGTTTGGTTAGAGGAGTATTGCATCCAACGTGGTTGGCGAACCAAGTGGTAGTGTGCAAGGTGAATGTGAAGTGGAGGCTTTGCATAGATTTCAAGACCTGAATAAGGAATGCCCGAAGGACCCGTTCCCGTTGCCGCGCATCGACCAGATTGTGGATTTCACCTCCGGTTGTGATCTTCTTTGATTTCGGAATGCCTACTCTAGGTACCACCAGATATTCATGTCCAAGGAGGACGAAGAGAAGACCGCGTTCATAACCCCATGTGGAACGTACTGCTTTGTACGGATACCCTTTGGATTAAAGAGTGTCGGATCCACTTTTGCAAGAGCAGTGCAAATTGGTTTTGAGTCCCAACTACCAAGGAATATTGAAACTTACATGGATGATAAATTGGTCAAGACTATGACGCCCCGAGACCGACGCTCCAGATGCCTTCCATCTTTTTTGTTGTTGCCGTGTGTTTCATTTTTTTGTTGCATTCATCGTCGCATCATCCGCATTGTATCTGCATGTTTTCATAAAACTCATAGTCGTTCGTAGTTGCCCCTTCTCTCCTTGTCTCTATTGAACTCCCCTCAGATCAAGCGGACCGCTCTCTTTTCTCTCATCTTCTTCATGGCCTTTTGACATGCCCCTTGTCTTGGTCGACCTCTCTCAAACCCCCTCGCATGCGCGCCCGAAACTGCCCCGGACCCGACCCGGGCAGTCGTGACTGATGGGTCCGAATCATCCCCAAACATCCCTAAAATATCTTTGGTTTTCCCATTGGAATTCCCTAGCCTATCTATCCGACCGTCCGATCTAAATCAAAGGGTCTAAACCTATCTCAAATTCCTATATACAGACCACCTACTTGTCCAAACCCTAAAATCTAGGGGAGTTGTCCCATCCTCCCTGTCGCTGCCGCCACTCCACCTCCCACATTAGAATCCCCTTGACCGATCTCCCTCGATCCCCTCGCCAAGCCAACCTCCGAGCGCCAGCCACCTCCTCCTTGGGATCTTCCCCGATCCAACCCACAGCCAACAACCTTCCCCTTCGTTTGAGCCATCAACCAGTCCAACCAGGGCTGATCCCCATCGATCCATCCAGCCACCTAGTCGTCGGGCACCTCCCTGCTGTTGACACCAGATTTTGGCACGGCCAAGAACTTAATTAAGATGGCCTCAAATGGAGAAGTGCTCAAAGTTAGAAAGTTCTGTATCGTCAAAAGGAAAAACTTGGATATTTGGGCCATAGTCATCCGGTCTCATCTCTAAGGCCGAAGTTGTGTTCGAAATACTCAGATTTTGTATTCAGAACACTATTCGGCTGATTACGCCCCCAAGATGGCCTCATACGGACAAGGTTTCTACACGGATTGTCTTCGTCTCGTCAAAACGATCGATTTTGATATAAAGAACGTCTAAATTGGAGTTCGTATGCAAAAGTTATAGCCAAAACTATATGTTGCATAAGTCTGCCTCGGAAGTTCCTGGCAGAACTTCCGGGGAGGTTCAGGGCTAAACAGAAACTTTGCACGCGGTGCGCCCTGAAAACTGGAATTTTAACACTATTTACAGATTTGCAGGGCCGATTTCAACATCAATATGACCTCAGATGAAAAAGTGATCAACTAAGGAATTTTTCTCCATTGCAAGATCAACAACTTTGCTTTTGGGACCATCGCAATCCGAAGCCATATGCGACCAGCGGGAGCTGTGCAAGAGGGCTACTTGATGTAATTTTAGCCCGGAAGTTCTGGGCTGACCGAAAGTTCCGGCCCTCGTAGTCCGAGTTAGGTTAACTTTTGATGTTTTGGACGGGATTGCAGTCCTTTTCTTGTACGGAAAGTCCAGCCGCCTCATATATATGTAAGGGGTGACGGCCGATTGAACAACACACAATCGATTTATCAATATATCACCTTTTTACCTTTACATTTATCTCTCTCCCTTGTTCTTCTTCCTCGTTCTTCTTTTGCAGGGCGGCGAACCTCGAGGCCCTAGGGGCGATCAGGTCGATCTAGGGCAGCCCATAGCCGCTGTGTGCCCAGACGGGGTCCCTCCCGGGCGTTTGGGGTTTCAGGTATACAAAAGCTCCCGCCAGATTGTCTTGCGTACCGCGCTTCCGGGTGGGTCTCCTTCGACATGAGCTGCGGTGCATCACCCCGGGCGTCGAGGGTATACAGTGACGTGTTCGTGTGCGAACACACTTTTTGGCGACTCCGCTGGGGATGAAGCTTTGAACGGTCTCCAGCCCATTCTTGCTACGAAGGATCGTCATCAAGTTGCTGCAATCTACAAAGGTAATATGAATACCCAATTCCCCTTTGTAGATGCAAATAATCCATATGTGGTTGCTGAATCACCTAATGAGCATAATGTATCGGCTAGCCCTAGTTTTATTAATCATGCATCTAATTATGCGCAAGGGCCGATGCAAAGCAATGTTCATGCTTCAAATTCTTATGATTTTAGCAACGTACAACATATGTATCCAAACTCTCATGCATGGGCAACCCCACAAATCCATATGCCGATGAACAACATGATGGGTTTGGTTAATCAGTTTGAAACACCTCATGCTAAAATTTCCAATAGTATACAAGAAAGTGTTTCACCTTTTTATTCATCGGCAACTAATTTTCATTATGTGAATCCAACCTTGCCGATGGATGGGAGAATTGGCCATGCTACTACTAGCTATTCGGCCAATTACTCTCAACCATCATATGCTACACCTCATGTTAGTAATTTTTCAGCACCGTATGCAACTGTAGATGTTCATAATTCAGCCCCGCATCTTCATGGTCATAGCCAAATAAGTGAAAATTTTGCAGGAACACATGTGCCATCATCAAATACTGTAGCATATAATGCATACTCTACGCAATTCAAGAATTTTGGCAACACTTACAAATCATTGCCGAAAGAATCTGAAAGTATTGCAGACCAATCTCTTCCAGAAGTGGTTGTGGCTGCGTTAAAAAAGAGCTTGACACAAAATAAGAGGATTAGTGCTCTATGACTTGAACAATATAAAAAGGGGTTGTATCCTGATTATGCTGCAATAAAGGCTAGAGTTTTGCAAGAATATGAAACTTCATCAATTGATAGAATTGGCGAGAGAGCATATGGTTATACAGTAGTGCATACACCTCCACCTAGTACTGCAGCATATTATACACCCCCTACACAATTGCAAATTTTCGGCAACATTGCCACTTCATTGCGGAAAGATTCTAAAAGCATTGGGGGGCAAACTAATCTATTACGGGCTGAGATTGAGAGGGGAGTTAAAGCTTTGCGCGATATGGTGCAAGTACTTGGCGAAGAGAGAATTGTTAGGGAATTAGCTCGAAGAAAAGAAGTGTTGCCAATTGATATAACCGGTGAAAACAATGATGATTCATAAACTAAAAGTGCTTCGGTTGAAAAAGCGGAATCAAGTAGTAAAGATTTCGAGTCCATCAAATACAAAGAGGCAAACATTGTTGAGAAAGGGCATGGAAAGTATAGCAAGACAGCCATACTTGATTTTTCTGAAGTTAATGGAACCTACTTCTTCCCTATGAGTTTCGTGCCATAGAAATTGACGCGTTTCAAGGACAAGAAGAAGTAGCCGAACAAAGTTCGGTTGAAAAAGATCTTAAAATTTATGATGCACGGAATCAAGAGGAAAATTGTGACGCGGTGTTGGGAAGCCATCCAAAAACAAAGCACGATATTATTCATGCCATGCAATCATCATGCTCTCCCAACATATTTGAAGAGGTATGTCTAGTAAGTAATTTACCTATTTTCATATTTGGTCACAACTTTATGGTTGATGTGTCTATTAGAAAAATTCTCATAAGTAATTTTCAAAGACCAATGAAGAAGGGTATTTTACTTATTAGCAATAAAATTGTTGCTAAGCATGTCGGTCAATATATTGTACCATTCAAAGAGATCGATAGTGACTTATTACTGCGGCCAAAGCGTTTCCCATTGCTTTATTTTTGAAGTTTATATCTAATTGGGTAGCTTTTCTTGCTTCATACTTGGCTTACGCATGGTCTCAAGTGAGACGTGTATCTTCTAAGTACTTCGATTTCAGAAATTTAAAGCCAAGGCTAAAATCTTTTGGGAAAACCGATGCTAGTATAGTTTCTTATTTAATGACATCGGAAAAAGAATGTGAAAGAGAATTCATAGCCGAATGGGAAGATGCCAAATCTGGACCATTCGTTTGCTTAACTCCAAAGCCGTTCTCACAACAAGATCGGCTAGAAAACATAGGTAAGGCCGAGTCGAAGCCCACTGCTTCGGCCACTAATGAAACTTTTATGCAGGCAAAACTAAGGATTGAAGGAAGTTCATTCTTGATTATCTGCAAAATCCTAGAGAAAGGGAGAACAATATGGTTCAGAGGATGGTTTTAGTCTATGGAACCTTATCACCGGATTGTTATAGAAGCTAAGAAGTTTTCACCCAAGTTTTCATCAAGAAGTTCAAACAAGCAATGGCTGATATATACTTATCATCTTAAGAACATGCAAAATGGCCGATGGAGTGTTGACATCGTCCTTAGAATAAGATATATGCGAGTTATTTTTTGGCACACAAGCTTTGCCGAAAAACAGGGGGCCATGTGTTGACACCAGATTTTGGCACGGCCAAGAACTTAATTAAGATGGCCTCAAATGGAGAAGTTCTCAAAGTGATAAAGTTCCATATAATCAAAAGGAAAAACGTGGATATTTGGGCTATGGTCATCTGTTCTCATCTCTAAGGCCGAAGTTGTGTTCGAAATACTCAGATTTGTATTGAGAACACTATTCGGCTGATTATGCCCCCAAGATGGCCTCATATGGGAACGATTTTGATATAAAGAACGTCTAAATTGGAGTTAGTATGCAAAAGTTAGAGCCAAAACTATGTGCTGCATAAGTCTGCCCTGGAAGTTCCGGGCAAAACTTCCGGGGGGTTCCGGGCTAAACCGAAACTTTGCACGCGGTGCGCCATGAAAGCTGGAATTTTAACATTATTTGCAGATTTGTGGGGCCGATTTCAACATCAATATGTCCTCGGATGAAAAAGTGATCAACTAAGGAATTTTTCTCCATTGGAAGATCTACAACTTTGCTTTTGGGACCATCGCGATCCGAAGCCATATGCGACCTGCAGGAGCTGTGCAAGGGGGCTACTTGATGTAATTTTAGCCCGGAAGTTCCGGGCTGACCGAAAGTTCCAGCCCTCGTAGTCCGAGTTAGGTTAACATTTGATGTTTTGGACGGGATTTGAGTCCTTTTCTTGTACGGAAAGTCTAGCCACCTCATACATATGTATTGGGTGACGGCCGATTGAACAACACACAATCGATCTATCAATATATCATCTTTTTACCTTTACCTTTATCTGTCTCTCCCTTGTTCTTCTTCCTTGTTCTCCGTTTGTTCTTCGTTTGCAGGGCGGCGAACCTCAAGCCCTAGGGGCGATCAGGTCGACCTAGGGCAACACATAGCCGCCGCGTGCCCAGACGGGGTCCCTCCCGGGCGCGTGGGGTTTCGGGTATACAAAAGCGCCCGCCGGATTGTTTTGCGTACCGCGCTTCCGGGCGGGTCTCCTTTGACGTGAGCTGCAGTGCATCACCCCCGGCGTCGAGGGTACACGATGACGTGTTCGTGTGCGAACACTTGCCTATGGCTGGTGCATCTGAGGTAGACACCTCCGCCAATGCACCTTCATGCCCTAGGTACTCCTCTAGCTACCTCGTCACCAGGGTCACAAGGACCAACCCCGAGCAGCAACCAGAAGCCAAAACCTCTACATCCTCTCGTGCTTCCCATGCACCGCCACAAGTAGCAGCTCCACCGGAGCTCCCTTCACCGTCGAGCACCACTAGCAGGACGCCCCACTTCCTCCTTGGTTCTCCTTCCTACTCCTCCTCACCTTCCCCTCCTTTCCTTTTGTCCCTTCCATGGCTTCTCTCCTCACGTCACACTCTGCAGTAGCAGGACGATGCCGCCGTCCACTGCATCGCCATGGACGCCCAGCTGGAGCTTCGTGCTGAGCCTTCCTCCGCCTCGCCTATGACCTCTGCTACCCCGGATCCGACCCTGATGCCCCATCCCCGATGTCGTCGTTCGACTCCTTGTTGAATCCGAAAGCTTCCAATCGCTGTGCCAAGTCCCGCTTCGCCATTGACCGAGTCCTCTGCTTCTTGTTTTGCGACGTTGAACACTAGCTGACCAGCAGTCCGATCACTCGTGTTGACCAAGCCGCCACTCCTCGCGCGTAGCCCAGCCGCCCGCACCCTAATGCAGCCTCAGCCCACCAGATCTGCTGGCCCCAAGGCCCGCGAGGTGAGCACAAGCCAGCCCACCCCCTGTTTGTATGTGAAGCCTTGTGCACTACATATTATCCTCAGCTCACCCAGTTTTGGCCCTATAGTGTGTTTTTTCCTATTCCACGAATTTTGCTATTTCTCCAGTATTTACTATTTTGCAGAAAAACTCCTGTTGATCATGCATATAATAACTCCATGACCGTGCAACGGATTAAAATGATTTGTATATGTAAAATGCTTAGAATTTCATCTAGCTTCATAATATGCAACTTTCATCAATGTTCAAAATGTTTAAATTATTGTTTGCATTTATTTTGCATAATGACTTGCTAAAATGATTTATTTCATAACTAATTAACTATAGCTCCGAATTAAATAAACTTTATATGTAAACGGTCTATAAAAATGTATAGATTAACTTGGTGCACTTACTTTGCATGTTAAACAACAATAAAATATGGTTTAGGTCAGAATAGTACCAAATTCAAAATATGCACATGGGGATTTTCCGGAATTGTTGCTTGTTGTTTCCGGCCTCATTTAAAATGCCTAATTGTGTAGTTTACATATGCTTCACCTCTTTCCATGTTTAACGACATTTAATATTGTTGGGTACATAAATGGGAGGGTACTAAATAAATGAATGTGGTGTTTCGTCAATGTGCAACTCATTGCATATTGAGCTCCACCTAACTTGTAGTATTGTTTGTTGCACTTTGCCATGACATGCCTCATTAAAAATGGACATGCATTATACTTTATTGTGCATCATGCCATGTTTATGGGATGGTTGGTTACCGTGTTGTTTGCTTCTTTCCGGTGTTGCTTCTTCTCGATAGTTCTGGTAATGTTGCGGTTGTGAGGATCCGTTCAAGTATGTTCGTTCATCTACTTCATGGATTCGATCTTGTTCCTAGCTTGATTTCCGGAAATATGAACGTCACCTTGGATCTCAATACTATCTTTGCTTGGCTAGTTGTCTCGACGCTATCGCTATGTCGCGCTACCTACCACTTGTTTATCAACCCTCTCAATATGCCATCAAATAGCCTCTAACCTTTTCCACCATCCCAGCAAACCGTTGTTTGGCTATGTTACCGCTTTGCTCAGCCCCTCTTATAGTGTTGCTAGTTGCAGGTGCAGTTGCAGGTTGTTCCATGTTGGGACATGTATATCATGGGATATCACAATATATCTTATTTAATTAATGCCTCTATATACTTGGTAAAGGGTGGAAAGCTCGACCTTTTGCCTGGTGTTTTGTTCCACTCTAGCCGCCCTAGTTTCTGTCATACCGGTGTTATGTTCCTTGATTTTGTGTTCCTAACACGGTCGGGGTTTATGGGCCCCCCTTGACAGTTCGCTCTGAATAAAACTCTTCTAGCAAGGCCCAACATTGGTTTTACCATTTACCTAATAACAACAAAAACTTTCATAGGGACCTCTCGGGCCCAGAGGATAATTAATCAACAACCTGGGCTAGTGCTCCTCATGAGTGTTGGTCCAAACCGGGTGATGTCCAGCGCCCCCTAGGCAACCAGGGTATCAACTAACCCGACGTCTTTCCCATCCAGTGTGCCCTGATAATAAGATACATGTGGCTCCTATCGTGATTTGTCGGCACATCGGGCGGTCTTGCTGGTTTTTTTACCATTGTCGAAATGTCTTGTGAACTGGGATTCCAAGCTTGATTAGGTTGTTCTGGGAGTAGGATTTCTTCCGTTGATCGTGAGAGTTTGTGATGGACTAAGTTGGGACACCCCTGCAGGGTTTAATCTTTCGAAAGGCGTGCCTGCGGTTATGTGGCCGATGGAAATTTTTAATATCCAGTTGTAGAGAACTTGACACCACATCCGAATTAAAATACACCAACCGCGTGCGTAACCATGACCGTCTCTTTTCGAGTGAGTTAGAGAAGAGAACACAGTGGGGTTATGTTTGACTCGTAAGTAGTTCAATATCAATTATTTATCATTACTAGTTGCGACTATTATGCATAGTAACTTTTCTTACTGTTGTAATCGTAAGTTAGCCACCTTACAATGCTTAGTGCTTGCTGCAACCTCACCACCTATCCATTCCATACTCATTAACTTTGCTAGTCTTGATACCCATGGTAATGGGATTGTTGATTCCTCGTGTCTCACGGGTTAGTACAATAATAGTTGCAGGTACAGGTAAAGTGATGCTTTGATGAGAAAGCGATGCTTGCTTGTTTTGGAGTTGTTCTTCTACTTATTCTTCTTTGATCAAGGCATAGGTTCCGACTCGGGGGCCTGTGATTAGCAGGGTGGATGGCATTCTTCTTTTTTAGTTTGATTTCATCCTTAGTTAGATCCTGCTCTTCTGTATGATGGTTTCTATGTATTGATGTATTCATGTTGTAGCTCTTCGCTCGAAATGCAGTTGTGCCCCAATCATGAATTCATCACGTGATTGGGATAGAATCACATCTTGTGCGTTACAAAGACCAAGGACATATCAACACTCATTCAGGACATGGAAGAAACCTTTGCAAATCTGCGCAAGATCTACATGAAGCTCAACCTAGAGAAGTGTGTGTTTGGCATTCCCTCCAGCAAGCTACTTGGCTTCTTCGTGTTTCATCGGGGGATAGAGGCCAACCCCGACAAGATCAAAGCGATAGAGCAGATTAAAGCACCAAAAACAGTCAAGGACGTTAGGTGTTTGACTCGATGTGTTGCCGTGTTGAGCAGGTTCGTCTCCAAATCTACCGAGCGTGCCCTGCCGTTCTTCAAAATTTTGAAGAAGGCGGGGCCCATGAAGTGGACCCCGAAGGCGGAAGCAGTACTTCAAGACTTAAAATCTTACCTTTCCTCTGTTCCCACTTTGGTCGCTCCAAAACCGCAAGAGTAGTTGCTACTATATATAGCGGCAACCAATCAAGTGGTTAATGCAACACAAGTTTCATAGCGGGAAATGGAAGAAGGGGAAGCTGCAGCTACTGTCCTCCCCGGAGAAGGACATGAACCAGCCACGACAAGATCGAGTGTATATCAAGGCAGAGAAGAGCAGGACAGCTACGGCATGGAAGAAAGTGGTGCAGTGACCAGTCTACTTTGTTAACTCCCTAGTGCAGGTGGCTAGATCAAGGTACTCTGGGTTCAAAAATTGATCTTCGGCCTCATCATGGCCTCGAGGAAGCTACGCCATTAATTCCAAGCCCATGAGATCACAATTGTCACCCGTTTCCCTTTGCAACGCATACTTAGGAACCCTAAGGCCACCGGCGGAATAGTTGAATGGGTGTTAGAGTTTTCAAGCTTCAAACTGAAGTATGAAAGTACCTCAAAAATTCAAAGCAGAGCATTGGCGGAGTTCATTGCAGAATGGACGCCTACTTCGGACGAAGGGGCACCAGAAACAGTTATCCCCGGCAAGGAAGCGCCCCAAGAGTGTATTATGTACTTTGATGGTGCTTTCTCACTTCAAGGTGCAGGAGGTGGCATGCTCCTTGTTGCACCCATGGGAGAGCACCTAATGTATGTCATCCAAATGCATTTTCTATGGGAGAAATCTACCAACAAAACTGCAGAATATGATGGACTCCTTGCCGGGCTTAGGATCACAACATAATTGGGATTAAGAAGTTGATCATTCGTGGAGATGCACAACTTATGGTGAGACAAGTAAACAAGGATTACCAAAGCCCATTGATGGAAGCATATGTGGAGGAAGTGAGAAAGCTGGAGGAGAATTTTGATGGATTGCAAACAGAGCGCGTGCCACGTGCGGAAAACAGCATTGCTGATCATCTGTCAAAATGCACCGCGCAAAAGGTTCCTATGGAACTAGGGGCTTTTGGTCTCCACCTGACTCAACCCTCAGTATCCTAGAAACAATGACCAGAAATAGGAGGAAACTGGACTCCGGCAAGCCCCTCCCGGCCGAGCTTTCTGAAGCCCCCGGTAGAGAGGTTGGCGGGAACAACTCCAGTTCGCAGGGCGAGCAGCATCCTCCCGCCAAACTACCAGTTCTTGCCGTTAAAATATGTGCTCCCACGAATGAGGAGGTGTCATTGATCCTTGTTGTGGAGCCTCAATCTCCTACTTGGGCACAACACATAGTGCATTTCCTCCAAACTGGAGAACTTCTCGAAGAGCAAGAAGAAGCTGAGAGAGTAGACCGAAGGGCCAGTATGTATCAGTTCATTGACAACACGTTATACGGAAGGAGGGCCAATGGTGTGAAATTGAACTACATTTGCCCGGAAGAAGGGAAGGAACTGTTGGCAGAGATACACAAAGGCATGTGCGGGTCCCATATTGGATCAAGAGACTTGGTTGGAAATGCTTTCCTGCAAGGTTTCTACTGGCCCTGGGCCCACCAAGATGTAATCGAGCTAGTCACCAGATGTGAAGCCAACCAGTTCAATTCCAAGAACATCCATCAACCTGCTCAAGCTCTCTAGACGATTCCTTTATGAGGGCCATTTTTGTTTTGGGGGCTCGACATCTTGTGGCCCTTCCCCCATGCTACCAGGTGCTTTCAATTCTTGTATGTCGCAATTGACAAGTTTTCAAAGTGGCCGGAAGTGGAGCCCGTGGCGAAGGTAACTATAGGTATCCTGGGAACGGGGGTACCCAGACTTGCATGCATGTGACCCACGGCGTGACTCCATCGGTGACCCGGTACGGCCCAGTTTCAACGGCAACGACTCAAGACCCTCACGAGGGGCTAAGCCTCGTGAGGCGGACGACACCAAGACCTCCCTGGGGGCGGCCTCACTAGGATAGCTCCCGAGGAGCGGAGATATCAATGCAAGGTGTACCTCGCGAGGTTCACATGACGTGAGCCATGTCGACCAAGCCAGGCTAGCGCCAGCGGGCGCAGGGTACTAGTTTCCCCTTTGGTGCCAAGGAGGCAAGCGCAGGCGCGCGGAGTCCCGAGGAATCAGGCAAAGGTTTCCATATTGTTGCAATGAAACCAAGACCGCCAGGACGACAGGACAGAGGTCATCACAGAGCCCACTTCAGCGTCACCACCAGAGCCTTTGCAGGCGAAGACTACTTTTGTCAGGATAACTTGTACTAGTAGTATCCCTTTGAATTCGGCCGTTGTGGGATCCCTTCCCGCCTACATTTGGGAAGAGGACCAAGGCCACTATAAATATGACCTAGCCACCACCATGGAGGGGGCGGATCATTGAGACTACACTCACACCCACTAGCTCATCGAGCTCAAGAAGACCTCTCCTCCTGAGGCTGTTCATCCACTTTACTAATTCATCCTCAGCCCCTCGAGGTAATCCACCACAATGTTGGAGTAGGGTATTACACCGCAAGGTGGCCCGAACCAGGATAAACTGTTGTGTCCCTTGTCCCTCGGGTTTGTCGAGCTAGGCTGTGGAATCGTTGGGCCAGTAGGTCGGGAAGAGGGAGTTCTTCATACACACCAGTGTTCGAACCTCTCAAGGGTCTGCGGAGTCCCGGATGCGACATTTGGTGCGCCAGGTAGGGGTGCATCGAAGTTTCTCTTCCCTCGATCGAATTGCAGCCGCTCCACCATCTCCATGGTTGATGCTCCCCGAGCCCTTGTTGAGCGTCGAGCCTCTCTCACCGCACGCGTCGCCCAAACGACGCTCATCGGCGGGCCTCCCCGTCGTTCTCCATCACATGCCGCCAACACTGTCACCGGCCCGGTGTGGCACGAGCAACAAGCTTCGTCGCAGCATCTCTCCGTGCGGATGGACAGACGCACCACCACCTTGTCGCTAACTCCGGCCGGCTCATCATCCCACGCACATCACGGTCCAGCGAACGTGCAGGCTGCATTCCTCATGATGCATGAACTCCTATGCGACCGCCCAGTAAGCAACCTCTATGAAGACTAGTTGCACCGCATCGCCGAGCTAGTCAGCGCAGCTGGGGGCAAGCCTACACTGTCCCTCTCGTTACCTTGTCCGCCGCCTGCTGTGGGCGATGTAGCTCATGGAGCGCCTGCTACCTCTTGAGCACTGCGTTGGTTTTCCCTTGAAGATGAAAGGGTGATGCAGCAAAGTAGCGTAAGTATTTCCCTCAGTTGTTGTGAACCAAGGTATCAATCCAGTAGGAGGCCACGCACGAGTCCCTCGCACCTACACAAACAAATAATATCCTTGCAACCAACGCAATAAAGGGGTTTTCAATCCCTTCACGATCACTTACGAAAGTGAGATCTGATATATATGATAAGATAATATTTTCGGTATTTTTGTGATAAAGATGCAAAGCAAAATAAACGGAAAAGGAAATAGCCTGTTGACGGAAGATTAATATGATGGGAAATAGACCCGGGGCCATAAATTTCACTAGTGTCTTCTCTCAAGAGCATAAGTATTATGGTGGGTGAACAAATTACTGTTGAGCAATTGATAGAATTGAGCATAGTTATGAGAATATCTAGGTATGATCATGTATGTAGGCATCACGTCCAAGACAAGTAGACCGACTCCTGCCTGCATCTACTACTATTACTCCACACATCGACCGCTATCCAGCATGCATCTAGAGTATTAAGTTCAAGAGAACAGAGTACGGCTTTAAGCAAGATGACATGATGTAGAGGGATAAACTCATGCAATATGATATAAACCCCATCTTATTATCCTCAATGGCAACAATACAATACGTGCCTTGCTGCCCCTACTGTCACTGGGAAAGGACATCGCAAGATTGAACCCAAAGCTAATCACTTCTCCCATTGCAAGAAAGATCAATCTAGTAGGCCAAACCAAACTGATAATTCAAAGAGACTTGCAAGGATAACCAATCATACGTAAAAGAATTCAGAGAAGATTCAAATATTGTTCATAGACAAACTTGATCATAAACCCACAATTCATCTGTCTCAACCAACACACCGCAAAAGAAGATTACATCGAATAGATCTCCACAAGAGAGGGGGAGAACTTTGTATTGAGATCCAAAAAGAGAGAAGAAGCCATCTAGCTAATAACTGTCGACCCGTAGGTCTGAAGTAAACTACTCACACTTCATCGGAGAGGCCATGGTGTTAATGTCGAAGCCCTCCGTGATCGATACCCCCTACGGCGGAGCTCCGGAAAAGGCCCCAAGATGGGATCTCGTGGATACAGAAATTTACGGCGGTGGAATTAGGGTTTTGGCTCTGTATCTGGTAGTTTGGGGGTACGTAGGTATATATAGGAGGAAGGAGTACGTTGGTGGAGCAACATGGGCCCCACAATGGTGGAGGGCGCGCCTAGGGGGAGTAGGCGTGCCCACCTACCTCGTTCCTTCATGGTTGATTGCTTGACGTAGGCTCCAAGTCCTCTGGATCATGTTCATTCCGAAAATCACGTTCCCGAAGGTTTCATTCCGTTTGGACTCCGTTTGATATTCTTTTTGTGCGAAACTCTGAAATAGGCAAAAAACAGCAATTCTGGGCTGGGCCTCATGTTAATAGGTAAGTCCCAAAAATAATATAAAATTGTATAATAAAGCCCAATAATGTCCAAAACAGGATATAATATAGCATGGAACAATAAAAAATTATAGATACGTTGGAGACGTATCAAGCATCCCCAAGCTTAATTCCTGCTCGTCCTCGAGTAAGTAAATGATAAAAACAGAATTTTTGATGTGGAATTCTACTTGGCGTAATTTCAATGTAATTCTCTTAATTGTGGTATGAATATTCAGATCCGAAAAATTCAAGACAAAAGTTCAATATTGATATAGAAATAATAATACTTCAAGCATACTAACTAAGAAACTATATCTCTTCAAAATAACATGGACAAAGAAAGTTATCCCTACAAAATCATATAGTCTGGCTATGCTCCATCTTCACCATAGAAAGTATTCAAATCATGCACAACCCCGATGACAAGCCAAGCAATTGTTTCATAGTTTTGGTGTTCTCAAACTTTTTCAATGTTCACGCAATACATGAGCGTGAGCCATGGACATAGCACTATAGGTGGAATAGAATGGTGGTTGTGGAGAAGACAAAAATGGGGAAGATAGTCTCACATCAACTAGGCATATGAACGGGCTATGGAGATTTCCATCAATAGATATCAATGTGAGTGAGTAGGGATTGCCATGCAACGGATGCACTAGAGCTATAAGTATATGAAAGCACAACAAAAAGAACTAAGTGGGTGTGCATCCAACTTGCTTGCTCACGAAGACCTAGGGCATTTGAGGAAGCCCATCGTTGGAGTATACAAGCCAAGTTCTATAATGAAAAATTCCCACTAGTATATGAAAGTGATAACATAGAAGACTCTGTATCATGAAGATCATGGTGCTACTTTGAAGAACAAGTGTGGAAAAAAGGATAGTAGTATTGCCCCTTTTTATTTATTTACACTTTTTTGGGCCTTATTTTATGGACTTTCTTTTTTTATTGGGACAATACTCTATGAATGATGATCATCACACTTCTATTTGTTTACAACTCAATGATTACAACTCGATACTAGAACAAAGTATGAATCTATATGAATGCCTCCGGCAGTATACCGGGATAGCAATGATGCATGCGTGACTTATATGAAAGAATTATGAATGGTGGCTTTGCCACAACTAATATGTCAACTACATGATCATGCGAAGCAATATGACAATGATGGAGCGTGTTATAGCAAACGGAACGGTGGAAAGTTGCATGGCACTATATCTCGGAATGGCTATGGAAATGCCATGATAGGTAGGTATGGTGGCTGTTTTGAGGAAGGTATATGGTGGGTGTATGATACTGGCGAAATGTGCACAGTATTAGAGAGGCTAGCAATGGTGGAAGGGTGAGAGTGTGTATAATCCATGGACTCAACATTAGTCATAAAGAACTCACATACTTATTGCAAAAATCTATTAGTTATCGAACCAAAGTACTACGCGCATGCTCCTAGGGGATAGATTGGTAGGAAGAGACCACCGCTCGTCCCCGACCTTATCAATAAATACATCATGCTCCGACTTCTTAACATAACGATTCACCATACGTGCATGCTACGGGAATCACGAACTTCAACACAAGTATTTCTCAAATTCACAACTACTCAACTAGCACGACTCTAATATCACCATCTCCATATCTCAAAACAATTATCTATTTTCAAACTTCTCATAGTATTCAACACACTCATAAGAAAATTTTATTATTAAGCTTGAATTCCTAACAGAATTACAAAAAATTACCATGTTGTTTTGTAGGACTCTCAAAATAATCCAAGTGAAGCATGAGAAAACAATGGTTTCTATAAAACAAATCTAGCAACGTGCTCTAAAACATATAAGTGAAGCACTAGAGCAAAAACTATATAACTCAAAAGATATAAGTGAAGCACACAGAGTATTCTAACAATTTCCGAATCATGAGTGTCTCTCTCAAAAAGGTGTGTGCAGCAATGATGATTGTGGAAAACTAACAAATAAAGGCTCAAATAATATAAGACACTCCAAGCAAAACACATATCAGGTGGTAAATAAAAATATAGCTCCAAGTAAAGTTACTGATAGAAGTAGACGAAAGAGGGGATGCCTTCCGGGGCATCCCCAAGCTTTGGCTTTTAGGTGTCCTTAGATTATCTTAGGGGTGCCATGGGCATCTCCAAGCTTAGGCTCTTGCCACTCCTTGTTCCATAATCCATCAAATCTTTACCCAAAACTTGAAAACTTCACAACACAAAACTTATTGTAGAAAATCTCGTGAGCTCCGTTAGCGAAAGAAAACAAACCACCACTTCAAGGTACTGTAATGAACTCATTATTTATTTATATTGGTGTTAAAACTACTGTATTCGAACTTCTCTATGGTTTATAAACTATTTTACTAGCCATTGATTCATCAAAATAAACAAACAACACACTGAAAACAGAATCTGCCAAAAACAGAACAGTCGGTAGTAATCTATAGCTAACGCAAGAGCTCTTCTGCTGATACGGCTGACGGAACGGAGGAGGAGGAAGCCAAAACTTCTGCTACTTGGCCATTTAAGTAGAGGAAGAAGGAGTAACATCTCTGACTCGCTTCCTGGAAGCATCACACCTCAACTGAGCAGCCTCTTGCTTCAGTGCCATGTTGTAGAACTCATCGTATCTCAAGGCCTCGAAGAGGACAAGAGCGAGCTGAATATCTTCTCTGAGACCACCCCTGAACTGATATATCATGCTCTTCTCATCAGGCACGTCCTGCTTGGCAAAGCGGGCAAGCTTCTGGAACAATTTGTTGTAGTCATAGACAGACAAAGAGCCTTGCTTCAGATTGCGGAATTCCTCACGCTTGCTTTCAACCACGCTCTGGGGAATATGATGAGCTCGGAAATCTCGACGGAAATCATCCCAAGTGATAACACGTCCACCTCTGGAATCCTTGTACTGCTGGAACCATTCTGCAGCTTGATCTTTGAGTTGGAAGGACGCGAACTTGACAAAGTCCTCAGGCCTGACGTTACTGCACTCAAAATGCTTACACAGATCCACAAGCCAATCGTCAGCATCGGTTGCCTCAACACAATTGCTGAAAGTCTTTGGCCCGTTAGCAAGGAACTGGTTGAGTGTAGCAAAGTGACTCTGATTGCTGCCTTGATTCCCTTGACTGCCTTGATTGCGCTCTTGAAGAATTTGCATGATCAGCTGAGTGTTTGCATTGGTAGCGGCCATCACAGCTTGCCATGCCTCTGGAGGAGGTGGAGGTGGTGGCGGATCTTGATTCTGGTTCTGACTGGTGCTCTTACCGGGAGCCATCCTGAAGAGGTTGACCACCGTTAGCACATAGACAGATAAATGAAGCTGAAACCAACGGAATGAAAATTGCAACATAAAGTCTTCACATCCGAACAAAATGAACGAATGCATTCCTCTTGAAGTGGTCACATATCCCTAAATTGAGAAGCCACGTAGAATTAGGTAGAAGAAGTAAAACAACCAGATACGGCTCGAGAACGAATAATCGGTAAGAAATCCCAATCTCAAACCAATATCCGTGGAAGAAGAACTACAGCTACGAGAATTCCCACCTATGAAACTCCCGAAACTTTCCGGTTATGCAATCAGGTGTTGGGGATACGGGGAAGCATAATATCTCACCCAAACTAGCAAATCCTACATCCAGCTGTATCCATCCTTCAAGACATAACCAAGAAAACTTCGGAAACCATCTACCTCAACCTTCGAAAAGCATCCGTTATACAAGTTATGGTGATACTCCTGAACTCCCGCCCAGTATTAGGTGGCGTCGAGGTTATCTCACCAATGAACTGCATAAAAGAGATTTTCGATGTCGGCGAATATATCTCAAGTATTCCAGAATTGCAACGATAAAATTATGATGACAACACCTCAGAGCTCAACTCCCCGGGACACTTCCACTAAACCCCCGACAGGAGGCACCAAGTCAATGTTCTCATCATAAGCCATCAGAACGATTCCAAGATACTCGCGTGATCCTAAAATTTTTTTTAGTGAAATTTTAGAAGAGAAGAGTCAAAACTCTACGTCAGGATGCCTTACCAGAGCGATGAGGAGACTGGGAAGTAAAAAGAATTCCTAAACTCTCCGATATATAATTCCTAAGGACTCAAAACATTTTTCTAGACACAACTCGGCTGCTAAAAATGATCAAGCAATGCGGCTCCTAATGTCGGGGAAGGCTCTGATTACCAACTTGTAACACCCTCGATGCGACTATAGCTCCCACATGTCGAGGCACGACTTAGAGACATAATCGCATTGAAGGCATATGTCGCAAGTTAGGCAATCTTCACAACATCCCATGTAATAGGAATAATAAAGGGGAGATAACATAGTTGGCTTACACTCGCCACGTCAATCAAGTACATAAATAACATTACATCATCCAAAACACTCATGGCCCGACTACGGTGCCAAAATAGAAGAAAACCCAACATGCGACAACGGTCCCGATCAAACCCCAACTAGGCACCACTACTGATCATCGGGAAAGGAAACGTAGTATCGTTGAGAGTCTTCGTTGAACTCCCACTTGAGCTCATAATCGTCACCTGGAGCGGAATCACCTGGACCTGCATCTGGTATAGTAGGAATCTGTGAGCCACAGGGACTCAGCAATCTCGCACCCTTGCGATCAAAACTATTTAAGCTTATAGGAAGGATAGGCAAATATATGTGTGGAGCTGCAGCAAGCGACTAGCATATGTGGTGGCTAACTTATACGCAAAAGAGAGAGCAAGAAGAGGAGGCAAAGCGCGAGCGAGAATCTAGAGGAACAACCTGCGCAAACATAACTCCAACACCGTGTCCACTTCTCGGACCCCGCCGAGAAGAGGCCATCACGGTAACACACCCAGTTGATTCATTTTAATTAATTAAGGTTCAAGTTATCTACAACCGGACATTAACAAATTCCCATCTGCCCATAACCGTGGGCATGGCTTTCGAAAGTTCAATCCCTGGAGGGGAGTCCCAACTTAGCCCATGACAAGCTCTCACGGTCAACGAAGGAATAGACCTCCTCCCAAGACGTTCCGATCAGACTCGGTATCTCGGTAACTCAAGACACTTCGACAGGTTAAAACAAGACCAGCAACACCGCTCGAATGTGCCGACAAATCCCGATAGGAGCTGCACATATCTCGTTCTCAGGGCACACTCGGATAGGTCAAGCTACGATTAAAACCAACCCTCAAGTTTCCCCGAGGTGGCCCCGCAGGCTGCCCGGTTCAGACCAACACTCAGAGGGAGCACTGGCCCGGGGGGGGGGGGGGGTTAAAATAAGATGACCCTTGACTCTGCAGAACCCAAGGGAAAGAAAAGGCTAGGTGGCAAATGGTAAGACCAATGTTGGGCATTGCTGTACAAGCTTTAATCAAGGCGAAATATCAAGGGGTTCCCATTATAACCCAACCGCGTAAGGAACGCAAAAATCCGGGAACATAACACCGATATGACGGAAACTAGGGCGACAAGAGTGGAACAAAACACTAGGCGAGAGGCCGAGCCTTCCGCCCTTTACCAAGTATATAGATGCATTAAGATAACATAGCAATTTAATGATATCCCAATAAGTAAGTAAATGTTCCAACAAGGAACGGCCTCCAATCTTCACCTGCAACTAGCAACGCTATAAGAGGGGCTGAGCAAAGCGATAACATAGCCAATCAACGGTTTGCTAGGACAATGGTGGGTTAGAGGTTTGAAATGGCAATTTGGGAGGCTGACAAGCAAAAGGTAGGCATCGTAGCATTGGCATAGCAAAGAGCGAGCAAACTAGCATAGCAAAGATAGTAGTGATTTCGAGGGTATGATCATCTTGCCTGCACAGTTGTCAGAGTTGACTGGATCCTCAAAAGCAAACTCAATGGGCTCCTCGTTAGCGAACTCGTCTCCCGGCTCTACCCAAACAAGACAAACAAGCAACAAGGAAACAATCAACCACGTGCAAGGATCAAGCGATACGATGCAATGATGACATGCTATGCGGGATGCGATGCGGGATGCAAAAATGCAAGATATGACAGGAAATGCATGAACCTGGCCTCAACTTGGAATTCCAAGGGTTCCACTGGAAAGATGAGATGAAATTGCTTGAAAACGATATAAAGATCAACGGAATCGGAGTTACGGTTTGGAAATGGCAAGCGTTTCAAAAACGACACTGGTCTGCGATTTACAGCAAGTAGGCATCTAAATGCAATGAAATGAACATGCTACGGCCACCAAACATGACAAAAAAATACATGGCAGGGATGCACACAAGATGCTTAACAAAAGTCTAGCACTGAGCTACGGCCAAATCATCAATTAAGAGGTTCAAAAAAGCATGTCAAAAACGCAAATGCAAAACAGATTCCAGACTTAGTGAAATGAACACTTGTCTGAAATCTCAGATCACGAAGCCCTCTTCGGAGCAGCAAAACAACATGATACATGACCTGATTAAGACAAGTAAGAACATGGCATGGAGCTACTCAACAATCTTAACAAAAGACCCAAAGTGACCTGGGGCCAAAAGGGTTCACAAAATATACTAACAGGCACATGAACATAGCTAAAACACAATCAGTTTTCAGACTTAGTGAAAACTGAGACATGCTGAAATATAACTCACGAAGGCATGTAAACGAGCTCGATGCACTCACCACGGTGCAATTCATGGCAATACAAGCATACATACTTTAAGAAGGCACAAAATACAAGTTAGAAATGGCAAGAACAATGGCATAGCATGCACGGATCAACTACAATTACATTGGCAAAATCGCAAACGAGTTGACGATCTGCCCAGATTCACAACGAAGCAAAAGTAGAGCTTGATTGACTCAAGCTAGGGTGCTCCATAATTGCAAACAAAGACATGGTTAGATAGACGACCACAAGATTAACAAAACTTCTTTAGTTATCATCCTCAAAAGAGGCATGGATCAGTAGGAAACAACAAGAACATATGGCATCATGAACTAAATAATCCCAGACTTAGTGAAAACTACTAAGTCCCTGAAAACAGATTTACCGGGTGCCTCACTTTGCAAGTTTGCACAAGTCACCACGCACATCGTAAAAATGCATGGGTTGCACCTCTGGAAAGAAGACAAAATCCTTAACAAAACATATGAAGGACTCACAGGCGTAGCATGCACACAATAATCATGGCAAAAATGACAAAAGTCTAAGATGAACTAGCAGATCTGACAATTAACTCACGAAGCCTCCTTCTAACAGCATTTCGGGCATAAAGATGCACTCAAATGAAAATGACGCAATGGAACGAAATGATGTACTCATCGGGACGAACATTTTGATATGCTATATGCCCAAATCGGAGCTACGGATGCAAAGTTATGGCAGGTCAAAGTAGGCATAAAAATATTGAGATGAGAGGGGAAAGTCAACCCGAGATTAGAGTTTTTCAGATCTGAGATCTGCACGGATTTCGGAGATGGCCGGATCTACTGTTCACCACCGGAGTTTGGCCGGAGAGGAAGAAACCGGCCGGAGCTTGGGGAGGAGGCGAGGTGGCCGGGGTGGAGCTCGGCTCCGCCGGCGATGACGCGGTCGACGAGGCGGCGGGGAGAGCGGGGCCGGCTCGGGCGGCGGCCGGCGACGAGGTCACCCGGCGACGCGGCGGCTACCGGCGACGGAGCTCCGGGCGGGCGGCGGCTGGAGGCAGGCGGCGATGGGGACGAAGACCCCGGGCGGCGGCGCGGTTCCACGGGCCGGGGAGGGCCGGCTATGGGCCCGAGCGGGCTCCCGGCAGCGGTGGAAGGCGCGGCCTCTCAGGCTGCGCCACGTGGCGGCGGTGGGAGGCGTCCGGACATGTCCGTCGGTGGGTGCTTTGTCCGGTGGCGCGCGGAGGTAGGAGGGACTAGGGTTAGGGGTGGATTGCACCGCGAATTTTTGGAGGGGTGTATATATAGGCATAGGGGGAGCTAGGAGAGTCCAGATGAGGTGCGGTTTTCGGCCACACGATCGTGATCGAACGCTCTATGACATGGAGCAGAGTTTGGTGGGTTTTGGGCAAAATTGGAGGGGTGTTGGGCTGCAACACACACGAGGCCTTTTCGGTCCCTCGGTTAACCGTTGGAGTATCAAACGAAGTCCAAATGATACGAATCTTGACAGGCGGTCTACCGGTAGTAAACCAAGGCCGCATGACAAGTCTCGGCCCAATCCGGAAATGTTTAATTCTCACACACGAAAGAAAGCTAGAAATGACCATCGGAGGAGAACGAAGCGACGGAATGCAAAACGGACAACGGGGAAAATGCTCGAATGCATGAGATGAACACGTATGCAAATGCAATGCACATGATGACATGATATGAGATGCATGAAAACGAGAACAACACACGGAGACAAAGACCCGAACCCGAGAAATAAATATAACTTAACGCCGGAAACGGCAAGAGTTGGAGTACAAATTGGGAAAGTTACATCCGGGGTGTTACAATCTGGAACCCCCAAAATTCTAAAATAAATTGCTAGACGTGAGGAATTTATCTATTAGTCATCTGCAAAAATAATTAACTAAATAGCACTTTCCAAAAAAATGGCAGCAGTTCTTGTGAGCGCTAAAGTTTCTGTTTTTTACAGCAATATTAAAAAGACTTTCCCCAAGTCTTCCCAACGGTTCTACTTGGCACAAACACAAATTAAACACAAAAACACAACCAAAACAGAGGATAGATAAATTATTTGTTACTAAACAGGATCAAAAATCAAGGAATAAAAATAAAATTGGGTTGCCTCCCAACAAGCGCTATCGTTTAACGCCCCTAGCTAGGCATAAAAGCAAGGATGGATCTAGGTATCTTTAGTTGGTAATTCTTTAATGAGACATCTATCACCTTTAGGAGTTTCTTTCCTTTTGTCAATAATCAAACTTATAGGCACAAAATTGAAAAAATCATTATTAGCAAATGGTTCCTTAATGATAGTAAAAAGATTTGGATGAATACTTATACATTTGAGATCCGCGGTTTCTTCGCTAGAGGATTCACCCTTATTTTTATGAACATACATAAGCTTGGAAATTTTAGTTGGAGGACTTGGGGTATTCTTTACGGAAGAAAAAGCGGTTCCCATGTTGGTAATGATACCCTCAAGTTTATCGATTCTAGTGGAATCATGATTTATTCTTTCATTAACTATGGGTTCCTTCTCCTTAATATTTTTCAAAGTGACTCCTACTATAGATCCATATTGAGTAATTTGGTTGTGGATCTTTTTATCGAAATTTTCAATTAACTCTACGTTAGCAACTTTATTTTCAATAATTTCAAGTTTTTGCATTACATGCTCCAAAGTTAGCATAGTTCCATTAACCAAAAGAGGGGGTGAGCCAAACAAATCTATCATAGCATTATAGGAATCAAAAGTGTGGCTACCCAAGAAGTTCCCTCCGATAATGGTATCAGGGACATATCTGAGCCAAGGAATAGCACCTACATAAAAATTGCAAAGAAGAATAGAGGTAGATTGGTTCCTGGTAGATCTATTTTGAGCATTGCAAATTCTATACCAAGCGTCTTTTAGGTTTTCTCCTTCCCTTTGCTTAAAATTAAGAACTTCATTTTCGGGAGACAACGGAGAAGATAGGGGACTAGCCATAACAACAAGCAAGCAGTCCAACACACAAGCAAACAAGAAACGAGCAAAAAGAGGCGAAGAGAGAAAGAGAGGGAGGATGGAGAGAGCGAGGGCGAATAAAACGGCAAGGGTGAAGTGGGGGAGAGGAAAACGAGAGGAAAATGGCAAATAATGTAATGCGGGAGATAAGGGTTTGTGATGGGTACTCGGTATGTTGACTTTTGCGTAGACTCCCTGGCAACGGCGCCAGAAATCCTTCTTGCTACCTCTTGAGCACTGCGTTGGTTTTCCCTTGAAGAGGAAAGGGTGATGCAGTAAAGTAGCGTAAGTATTTCCCTCAATTTTTGAGAACTAAGGTATCAATCCAGTAAGAGGCCACGCACGAGTCCCTCGCACCTACACAAACAAATAATATCCTTGCAACCAACGCAATAAAGGGGTTGTCAATCCCTTCACGGTCACTTACGAAAGTCAGATCTGATAGATATGATAAGATACTATTTTGGTATTTTTATGATAAAGATGCAAAGTAAAATAAATGGAAAAGGAAATAGCTTGTTGACGGAAGATTAATATGATGGAAAATAGAATAAATTACGGTGGGTGACATAACAGAAAAGGCCATAGGTTTCAATAGTGGCTTCCCTCGAGAGCATAAGTATTACAGTGGGTGAATAAATTACTGTTGAGCAATTGATAGAATTGAGCATAGTTATGAGAATATCTAGGTATGATCATGTATATAGGCATCACGTCGAAGAAAACTAGACCGACTCCTACCTGCATCTACTACTGTTACTCCACACATCAATCGCTATCCAACATGCATCTAGAGTATTAAGTTCAAGAGAACAGAGTAACGCTTTAAGCAAGATGACATGGTGTAGAGGGATGAACTCATGTAATATGATATAAACACCATCTTGTTATCCTTGATGGCAACAATACAATACGTGCCTTCCTGCCCCTACTGTCACAGGGAAAGGACACTGCAAGATCGAACCCAAAGCTAAGTACTTCTCCCATTGCAAGAAAGCTCAATCTAGTAGGCCAAACCAAACTGATAATTCGAAGAGACTTGCAAAGATAACCAATCATACATAAATGAATTCAGAGAAGATTCAAATATTGTTCATAGATAAACTTGATCATAAACCAACAATTCATTGGTCTCAACAAACACACCGGAAAAGAAGATTAGATCAAATAGATCTCCACAAGAGAGGGGGAGAACTTTGTATTCACATCCAAAAAGAGAGAAGAAGCCATATAGCTAATAACTATGGACCCGTGGGTCTGAAGTAAACTACTCACACTTCATCGAAGAGGCTATGGTGTTAATGTAGAAGCCCTCCATGATCGATACCCCCTCCGGCGGAGCTCCGGAAAAGACCCCAAGATGGGATCTCGTGGATACAGAATGTTACGACGGTGGAATTAGGGTTTTGGCTCCGTATCTGGTAGTTTGGGGGTACGTAGGTGGAGAAACATGGGCCCCACGAGGGTGGAGGGCGCGCCAGGGGGGCTGGCGCGCCCCCTACCTCGTGCCTTCCTGGTTGATTGCTTGACGTAGGGTCCAAGTCCTCTGGATCATGTTCGTTCCAAAAATCACGTTCCCGAATGTTTCATTCCGTTTGGACTCCGTTTGATATTCTTTTTCTGCGAAACTCTGAAATAGGCAAAAAACAGCAATTCTGGGCTAGGCGTCCGGTTAATAGGTTAGTCCCAAAAATAATATAAAACTGTATAATAAAGCCCAATAATGTCCAAAACAGGATATAATATAGCATGGAACAATCAAAAAGTATAGATACGTTGGAGATGTATCAGCGCCTCTACCACCTCCACTTCAGGACCCCGCCCTTGGCCCAAGACGCGTGGCCCTGTGGCGTGACCGGCCATGCCGGGCACCCACACGCGAAGAGGAAAGCTGTCGGGAGATCCAGCGGCCGCAAGAAGGCACCCCCGACCTTGCCGAGTTCCTGCAGCTCTATGAGCTGAGCATCGAGGCGTCCAACGGTGACAAGAAGGTCATGGCAAACTGGTTCCCCATGGCCCTCAAGGATGGGGCCTACTCGTGGCTATTGAGTCTGCCCACGGGATCAATCTCCTCATGGGGCGAGATGCGCGAGCATTTAATCGCCAACCGCCAGGGCAGACTCGACCGCCTGCCGCGGGTGACCTGCGGCGCATCAAGCAGCAGCCAGGGTAGACCCTGCAGAAGTACATCCAGCACTTCAATAGCGTTCACCTGAAGATCACCAAGGTTTCTGACGAAGCCATCATCTCGGCATTCTTCGATGGCGTACGTGATGTCAAGATCAAGGAGATGTTTAACATGGCTACCCAGTTCATAAGAGCTGACGAAGGGCGCCTCTCCCTCCTCGATCTCCCAGCGGCTGACCCAGAAGATAAGAAGGCCAAGGTCAAGGACGTGAAGCGCAAGGGGGCTGCCGTGCTTGCGGCTGAACCAGAGATGAAGCGCGGCTGCAACCACCCAAAGTCGTCCAAGGGGAGCCGTCCATTTTGCATCTTCCACAACGTACACAACCACAACACCAATGATTGTCAGGAGCTCAGGACCATCCGCGATGGGCGCCTCGGTCGATGCCCTGGCCGTAGAGGAGGCAGAAGTGGAAGACGTTGGGACGACTGCGGCCCCTGCCAGGAGTGGGACGACCAGCCTCGTGAGGATCGCTGGCAAGCCCAGCCTCGCGAGGGCGCTTGGAGAGACCAGCCTTGTGAGGACCATCCTCCGGGCAATGCCGGCCTGCCTTCACTGCCACCACCAGGACGAGGGGGCTGGGGGCTTCCAGGAGCCTTGCACCATCGCCTGCATCTTGGTGGCCCACAGGCCCTAGCCTCCCAGCACATCTTCAAGCAGTTCGCTCGTGAGGAGAACGCGGCCCTCCCCAGGCTCGAGGCAACATATTCACTTAGTTGGTCCAAGTGCACCATCACCTTCAGCTCGTCCGACCAGCTCAAGTGTGCGGCAACTACCGGCGCCCCCCCCCACCCCCCCGATGCTTTGCTCGCCCATCATCTGCAATGTCCTTCTCACCATGTGTTAGTGTACAAAAAGAGGGGTACACTTTTTGTACCCCTATAACAGTGCACGGGCAGTCTGAGCCACGAGCACCACCACACTGAGCAAGGAAAAGGAGGTGAGCCAAGGTAAGGCCGAAGCTCAGGAGAAGCAGAATGACGCCAAGACCAAGCCCACAAAGAGCAAAGGAGACGAAGCGGACTCCCCCAGGCAAGATCCTTGCCGGAAGGCGGTTTTAGCAAACCCGGCAAGACCCTTGCCGTGGCAGCTCGCCCCACACTTACAGAGTAATTCACCCTTGAGTCCACTGCCCCCATGGGGCAAGGATTCGGGAGACATCCCCGTGGTGGCATGCAGATCTTTGTGAAGACATTCAAGATTAGATACACCCTTTAGAAGATGATGATCCTTGGCGGGATCCCAGCCAAGGAGGACCACAAGGCCCCCGGCAAGCGCCTTACCGGGGATGACAGAGAGGCGCCACGGCAAGACCCTTGTCGGGGCCCCGGCAAGGCCCTTGCCAAGAACACCCATAGGGCCACCATCAGGCCCACGCCAGTCAAACCTCCACCGCCGTTCGCATGCAGCTGCCGACCCAACCAGCTGGGCAGGCACCTGCGTGGCAGCATGCGGATCTTCGTGGAGACCCACCACTCCGCCACCTCAGCTGCCTGCCTGCCTACATGGCACCGCGGACGCCGCTGGCCAGGGTGCGTGTCGACACGAGAGGGAGTGGCGACGGACGAGACAGGGCTCTTCCCCGTCCCCGATAAAGCAAGGACATCTGGGCAAGACGCATTAAATGCGCCTTGTCATGTAATGCGAGGGATAACCTCACATCACTGTACCTTTTCCACCTCCTGTGTGCCACCGTGGCAACCCCTTTCCTATAAAAGGAGGCCCGAGGCGACCAGGAGGAGGATTCGGCTTTTTGGAGCTCCCCACGCCCTATAGCTAGCTCAAGAACACAGATATACAATCCACCAAAGTAGGAATGGGGTTTTACGCATCCTCGTGGCCTGAACCTGGATAAACGAACCGTGTGCTATCTGTTTGATCCGCTGTTCTCACGACCCCGCGCCCCGCAACTGTAGTAGGGATTCTTGTGATCCCATAGGTGTCGTTCCCACCGACATCTTTGGCACGCCAGGTAGGGGGCACAGTTGTGAGAATCGGCTTTAGCAGTTAGTTCGACGCTTCTTCATCGTCATGGCGCCCAAGAAGAAGACGATGGTGGCGGTTGGCCTGTCGGAAGCCGGACATCCCGTCCCAACGCGGGCGAGCAGCGGACCGGTCGCAGAAAGGACCCGGGGCACCATTCGTGAACACCAAGACCGTTCCAGCAGCCGGAGTTTGGGAGGCGGCGATGTTCGTGCACCTGGTAACGGGCCGCACGCCGCCAAATCCAAAGACGGAGCCAGGCCCTCCGCAGGTGGCGCGGGGCCTTCCAAGATCGCTGCCACCCCGCCTGAAGGCGATGTGAGGGCCTCCAAGACTCCGACGCCGGCGCCGATGGCGCGCTCCTCTCAAGCGGCGCGCGACGACCGGCGTAATCACACCGAATACCCCGGGCGTCACCGCGGGAAGAGCCCCGAGCGCCACTCCCGGGAGGTAGAAGACCTGCCCGCTCGCCGAGGCGCTGGTGAAGATGGCATGCGATCGCGGGGTCGTGATAGAGCTCCTTCTGACATGGTCAGAAGTCGAAGCGCGTCGCGATCCGTGCAGGTTTCGCTGCCACCAACGCCAGCAGAAGCCCTGGCGCGCGCAAAGTTGCTCCTCGATTTTCCTCCCACTACGGGGAAACTCGACGAATGGAGAGCCACTATCCGAAGCCTTGTTGCGGTGGCCAACAAAGATGAACCGAGTCCGGTGGAGCCCCCGGGTCGACGCTCCGACGGAGTCCCACGCACCAGTGGCAGGAAAGCTGGCGGTGCCGCGACCATGGTGCACTCGCCTCCTCCTCGCTCGGTACCGCAGACGCCAGCCCGTCATGACGTTACGGGCGACGAAATCTCCATAGCGTCCTTCGACCCATGGACCCACTGTGACCAGCGCCAAGTCCTTCGGGAACGAGAACATGAAGACGCTCGAACCACTATGGAGCATCGGCGTGGAGCGCGCCACCAGTCAGACAGGCGAGCAGGGCCTGCTGTGAACCACCCGGCACCGTAGAGCCCTAGAGGCCTACCTTAGGAGGTAGGCTGTCCGGCTTTTACCCGTGAGCTGCGGCAGTTCTAGTGGCCCACTCACCGCACCTTCAAACCTGACGTGGGCGAAAAGTACAACAGCAAGACCCACCCGTCTGAGTTCCTCAGCATCTACACCATTGCGATGCAAGCTGCCGGAGCCCGCGACGATAAGGTGCTTGCGAATTACTTTCCGTTGGCTCTTAAACCCAACGCCATGTCATGGTTGATGCACTTGCCGGTAGACTCTATTTCCTCCTGGTCGGATTTGTGCCATGAGTTTGTGGGCGCCTTTACTGGAGGACACCAAGCCCATGGCCAACCGAGCGACCTGCACATCATTCCCTAGAAGGGAGGCAAGAGTCTCCGCAAGTATATATAGAGGTTCAGCCGGATATAGTACAATATCCCTGATGTTCACCCTGCCACCACCATCAGCGCGTTCCATCAGAATGTGCGTAACCACAAGATGCGTGAAGAGCTGGCAATGAACAAGGTGAAAGATGTAGCAGAACTCTATGTTCTTGCTGACAGATGTGCCCGGGCTGAAGAGGGAAGGAAGTACCCCGGCGAAGAGGCCGGCGTGGAAACCGACTCCTCAGATGAAGATACTACCGCCCTGGTGAAGAAGGGCCGGCGCCGCAACATGAAGCGCAAAGGTAAAGCCGTGCTTGCCGTCGAGGGATCTGATGACACCGGCTCCACCAAGAAAACCAAGGCAGATGACCCCGGCAAGGAAATTTCTGGATGTGTCGCCTGCCGGGCCTTGGCGGTTGCCGAGAAGCCAGGAAACTCCGACAAGCGATACTGCAAGATCCATCACACCAAAGGCCATGCTCTCCAAGACTGCCGACAGGTTGAGCTCCTTGCTGGGAAGCAGAGGGCTGAATATGAGAGGCAAGATAAGGAGAAGGGCCAAGACGGTGCTAAGGGGTCCGGCAAGAAGCGTGACGGCCAGGCGGGCCGTCGCCGCAAGGATAAACAATAGGAGAGGCCCGCCCGGGGCCGTGACAAAAAGCCAGAAGACGACGATCACGAAGAGGACGACGAATCCGGCGACCAAGAGTTTCAGAAAGCTACAGAGGCCATGTGCGTCAACGGCGGCGCCTCGCTGCATACTTCTCACCGCCAGCTTAAATTGTGGGCGCGAGAGATTACAGCGGCAGAGCCGTCGTTTGATGCCCAAAGGCCGCTGAAGTGGTCCAGCACACCTATCATTTTTGACACTGAGGATCACCCTGATCGCACTACTGCGGTCGGGTGGTTTCCATTGTTGGCTTCACCAACAATACGCAACCTCAAGGTGACAAAGATGCTAGTCGATGGCGGGGCCGGTCTGAACTTGATCTCGCCTGCCGTGATCGTGAAACTGCAGATTCCTGATGGAGACCTCGAAGAGACGGGCACGTTTCAGGGGGTCAACCCGGGAAGAAGCCAACCTAAGGGAAAGTTCACGCTGCCCGTGACTTTTGGAAGCAATCTGAACTACAGGACGGAGAGGATCGTGTTTGATGTTGCCAAGATCCCCTTGCCTTACAACGGGATCCTTGGCCGCCCAGCGCTGGCCAAGTTCATGGCGGCGTCACACTACGCCTACAACACCCTGAAGATGCCAGGACCTGTGACGATCATCACCATCCCCTCCGATAAGAAAGATGCGCTCATTTGCGCTGACCAACTATACCAGCAAGCAGTTGCACTAGCTGCCGCCACTAGGGCACTTGCTCCTGCCGCTGGGACCCCGGGAGGGAAGAAGAAGAAGAAGACCGGTGAGTCCTCGGACACCCACTCCGGCAAGCGCACCTCTTCGGAGTGTAGAGCTCCCATCGAGGACGTGCCAGAGAGCTCCACTGGTGGAAACAAGAAGCCCAGGGCCATACCGCCGGGAACCAAGAAGGTTTCTGTCAATGAGGACGACACGGGAGGAGCTTTCACAATAAGCTCCACCCTTGATGACAAAAAGGAAGACGCGCTCGTCACCTTCCTGCGGGCGAATGTCGATGTGTTTGCATGGCAAGCTTCCGACATCCCCGGTGTTCCCAGGGAGGTGATTGAGCACCACCTTGCTGTCTGTCCTCATGTGCGGCCCGTCAAGCAGAAGGTCAGAAAGCAAGCTTTGGAACGACAAGAGTTCATCACAGAGGAGATCCGGAAACTGGAAGCAGCGGGTTTGGTAAGAGGAGTGCTCCATCCAACGTGGTTGGCCAATCCTGTCGTAGTGCGCAAGACTAATGGGAAGTGGAGGCTATGTATTGATTACACAGATATCAACAAGGCTTGTCCTAAGGACCCCTTCCCGTTGCCGCGCATCGACCAGATTGTTGACTCCACAGTTGGGTGTGATCTGTTGTCATTCCTCGTTGCCTACTCCGGCTACCACCAGATCTTCATGACAAGAGAAGACGTAGAGAAAACAACATTCATCACCCCATGTGGTACGTATTGTTTCATGCAGATGCCTTTCGGGCTGAAGGGTGCTGGTTCGACGTTTGCAAGGGCGGTCCAGATTGGTTCTGAACCCCAGCTCCATAGAAATATGGAAGCTTATATGGATGACATAGTGGTCAAAACCAAGGACAGGGCAACCCTCATACAGGATTTGCAAGAAACATTTGCAAACCTGCGCAAGATCAATCTCAAGCTGAACCCTGAGAAGTGCGTCTTTGGCATCCCGTCCGGCAAGCTTCTCAGGTTCTTTGTATCACAGCGTGGGATAGAGGCCAATCCGCACAAGATCAAAGCTATAGAGCAGATTGAAGCACCCAAGCGAATCAAGGATGTGCGTTGGCTTGCTGGTTGCGTTGCCGCCATGGGCAGATTCATTTCCATGTCTGCCGAGCACGCCCTTCCCTTTTTCAAGATCCTGAAAAAGACGGGACCGATGGAGTGGACGCCAGAAGTCGAAGCAGCATTGCAAGATTTGAAGAAGTACCTCTCCTCCGCGCCAATACTAGTTGCGCCTAGGCCACAGGAGTCGTTGCTGCTATACCTGGCGGCAACGAACCTGGTTGTCAGCGCCGCACTAGTGGCGCAGAGAGAGGTTGACGACTAGGTAATGGCAGCGACAGAGCCCGACACCACCAATGCAGAGACGACACAGCCAGTTGAAGTGCCGCCAAAGAAGAAAATGATGCAGCACCCGGTCTACTTTGTTAGTTCCCTCCTGCAGGGAGCTAGATCAAGGTACTCTGGCGTGCAGAAACTACTCTTCAGCCTTCTTATGGCCTCGAGGAAGCTGCGTCACTACTTCCAGGCACACGAGATCACTGTCGTCACTCGCCTCCCTCTGCAACGGATATTGCACAATCCAGATGCAACGGGAAGAATTGTGGAATGGGCACTGGAGCTGTCCAGCTTTGGCCTCAAGTTTGAAAGTACTTCGACGATTCAGAGCCTAGTCCTGGCGGAGTTCATTGCAGAGTGGACCGCAACGCCTGACAAAGAAGCCCAAGAGACTGCTCTCCCCGGCAAGGAGGCAAGTTGTAGTTGGATCATGTACTTTGATGGAGCTTTCTCCTTACACGGCACCGGGGCTGGCGTACTGCTTGTTGCGCCCACCGGAGAGCCCCAGGGAGGTGTCAACAAACAATGCGGCAGAGTATGAAGGGCTTCTTGTCGGTCTTAGGATCACGGTGGACCTCGGAATCAAGAAGCTCATCGTCAGGGGCGACTCGCAGCTCGTCGTCAAGCAAGTGAACAAGGACTACCAGAACCCGTTGTTGAAGGCCTACGTCGATGAAGTGAGAAAGCTGGAAGAGCATTTCGGCGGTATACATGCTGAATACGTTCCCCGAGTGGAGAACGATATCGCCGATTACCTGTCAAAACGCGCTGCCCTCAAGCTACCTGTCGAACCAGGTACCTTTGTGCTCCAGCTAACTCAACCATCCATTGATCCATCAACAGAGCAGAACAAGAGGAGGAAATCAGGACTCGGCAAGTACTTTCCCGCCGATCTCCCCGGAGCCGCCGGCAAGGATGTTGGCCGGGAACACTGAACCCGCCACGGGACGGCTAGCTCCGGCGGAGCGTCAAGCTCTTGCCGTCGAGACAACTGCTCCCATAGTGGAGGAAATGCCTTTAGTCCTCACCGTCGAGCCCCAGGCTCCAGCGTGGGCATAGCATACCGTCCGATTCCTCCAAACAGGGGAACTTCCTGAAGAGCAGGAAGAAGCGGAAAAAATAGCCCGTCGCTCTACCATGTACCAGTTTGTCGATGACGTCCTATACAGAAAGAGGCCGAACGGTGTGAAATTGAAGTGTATCCCTCGGGAGGAAGGACTGGAGCTGTTGGCGGAGATACACGGAGGCATATGTGGATCCCACATCGGGTCAAGGGCCCTTGCCGGAAAGGCATTTCGGCAAGGCTTCTTCTGGCCCATCGCCCTCTAGGATGCGATGACACTAGTCACCAGGTGTGAAGCGTGTCAGTTCCATTCAAAGAAGCTTCATCAGCCAGCTCAAGCCCTTCAAACCATTCCTCTCTCCTAGCCCTTCTCAGTCTGGGGGCTCGACATACTGGGCCCTTTCCCCCGCGCTGTCGGGGGCTTTGAGTACTTGTACGTTGCAATCGACAAGTTCACAAAGTGGCCGGAGGTGGAGGCAGTGAGGAAGGTCACAGCTCAGTCAGCCATCAAGTTCTTCAAGGGACTAGTGTGCCGTTTTGGTGTACCCAACAGGGTCATCACCGACAACGGCACACAGTTCACAAGCCGCACCTTCATGCAATATATCAAAGACCTCGGCAGCAAAGTCTGTTTCGCTTCCGTTGCTCACCCACGAAGCAATGGTCAAGCTGAGAGGGCAAACACTGAAGTACTGCGAGGCTTAAGGACCAAGACCTTTGACAGGCTGCACAAGAGTGGAAGGCGCTGGATTGATGAGTTGCCGACGGTTCTTTGGTCGATCAGGACGACGCCAAATCGAGCCACCGGCCAGACACCCTTTGCCCTAGTATACGGGGCAGAAGCAGTTCTCCCCACTGAACTCATATACAGCTCACCTCGAGTGCTCGCTTATGATGAGCTTGAGCAAGAGCAACTGCGGCAAGATGACGCAATGCTCCTTGAGGAAGATTGTCTACGGGTGGCTGTGAGAGCAGCATGCTACCAGCAAGCCTTGCGCCGCTACCATAGCCGCAAGGTTCATGCCCGAAGCCTTGAGGAAGGCGACCTTGTCCTTCTGCGCGTTCAATCGGCCAAGAATTCCAACAAGTTGACGCCAAAGTGGGAAGGCCCTTATCGCGTAATACGAGTCACCAGGCCCGACGCAGTCCGCCTGGAGACCGAAGATGCCGTTCCGGTGAGTAACTCCTGGAACATTGAGCATCTTCACAAGTTTTACACGTGAGGCGCGGCTTGCCGAGCCCCCTGGCAAGCCACCTTTTGTACAAGCATTGCCGATGATGCATGTAACCCTTTGTACAAAGCCAGGCGCAGACCCTAAGCACAAATAAATGAAGCGCTGGCGCCCTAAGTTATAGCATCTATGCTAGGTCAAGTCTCGTCCTTGGTTAGGGTTGATAGTGCTTAGCGGCGACTAACCCCTAGCTTAGAGGTCGAGTGTGCATCTCTTTGCCGTTCTTTCGTCTTCTTTGGTTCACAGGACTCACAGATATCCTTGCCGGATCACTTGAGGACGAAAAAGAGAAGACGGACAGACCAGCATCTAGACCCCGGCGAGCCAGTATTGCTGGGGGCTGCAAGACCAAAGATTCACCCACGGCAAACCAGAGTTGCCAGGGGCTATAGCTTCAGATAAGTTCTTCATCCATTATCATGCATTCCCTTATGGACTGAGGTATGTGATACCTCGTTTTTTCCTAAAGCTACCGTGCTCCCCTAACTCTAGGCCCTAGGGCTCGTTGCTGGGGCCAGGTTTGGTCGTAGTCGCGGCAGCGAGAGGATGAAACAAGGAGCCAGAACCGGCCTCATCCCTGCCTCCGCCAAAGGCGTGAGGAAGGTCGGGCGAAGTGGGGAGATGACAAGGCCTGTTCTCGGGCAAGGAAATGTTTATCTTGAAGATATCAAGGATTTACTCCTTGTCGTGGGTTCCACCCGCAAACAAATGACCCGGCAAGCATCCCTTTTTCATTAAAAACATTCCAGTCGAGTACAGTCCATAGGGAATGAAAAACATGAATGATGGGATTACAAGTTTTAAATTCAACAAAGGCCCGAAGGCTTACAAACTAAAAAGAGATAAGGTGCCTGTAATCCCTTTCTTGTCCCTCTCCTCATGAGGCAGGTCAAGGAGGCGAAAGAGACAAAAGGAGCACCTAGGCGAGCTATGGGTGGCAGAAGACACCAAGAGAACATCTTGGTGGCCGTCCAAAGGCTGGATGGTGATGGCGGCGCCGGAAGCAGAGCTCGAAGACGAGGCGGCAGGACGTCAGCATGCGTCGAAGGCGTCGGTGCCCGCGTACTCTGACTTGACGGCCTTGCCGCCCACCCTCTTCCTCTTCCACAGCCTCCCAACGCCAGCCGCCCAAGGAGACGACCCCGAGAAGTTCAGGGAGCCGGCGACGCGGATGATGGGGTCGCTGGTGCCGCACGGAGCGGCACCCGACACCTAATTGGACCCGTCATCCTGCCACCTACTACCCTCGTCGTCGCTGCCGTTGTCCTCCTCGTCACTCCTGCCCGAGGAGGCATCTTCACTATCAGAAGAGCTCTCCACGCAGCACCTTGCACGGGTCCCAAAGCACCCGAAGACCTTGACGGAGAGAAGGCCACCCTCCATCAGCTTAAAAAGGAGAGTGAGCCCCTCCATCAAGCGGTGGATATGGGCAAACGTCTTCCATCCCCGATGGAGATACATCACATGAGGGGTGGGGAAGTCGATGCGGGCCTGCGTGCCACCGATCCCGCAGCCCCTCATGTGCAGCCACAACGACTCCGGCGGATCCATCTCCATCTCCCGCGCGAATGGAGTCGGGAGACGAAGACGACGGCGAGGCGCCCGGCGCAGCCTGACGAAGAACTCGCAAGGGTCATCCCCAACGTGGCCCTCCATGGGGGGAGGAACTGCTGGCGGAGGCGAGGCCGGCGCGCCGCCCCGTCCTCCTCTTCCCCGAGCACCTCAGCCTCGCCCACGGCCTCGCCCCCTCCCCCTTCCCCTCGCGGCTGGCTCTGCCACCGCGGGTGCAGGATAAGGTGGGACGCGTTGTCGAGCGGCGGCCCTCGCCGCCACCGTTGAAGGACCAGGATTCCCTCTCTCGATGGCGGATGGAAGAGGGGAGCAGAAGCTGAAGGAAGGAGGAGATGAAGGAATGCGGGACGCCATCCCCCCCTCCCGCTCTTTATAAATGAACGGGGTGGGGCCTCGGCCGCCCCTCTTAGCCAATCAAGACGCGGAAGGCGCAGGGAACTAGGACCGACCCGCCGCCCCAGCCCGCGGCAGCCCGGTTTCCCGCCTCCACCGTTCGCCACCCCAAGCGCATGAGAGCCACGTGGCAGGCGTGCAGGACCGAGGCGACGGGTGAGGCGACCTCTCCCCACCCCGTGATCGTAGGGAGTGGACGCCTTGAAGACCATGCCTCGGCCCCGTTCAATAAATGGGCCGCGCCACCACGCCTCCCTCCGTTTATGGGGAGGGCGCGAACCGTCCCCTTTAGTACGACGTGACGCATGCATGTAGAGATCAGCCCCACGCATGCCGCCCACGTCACACACACCTCCCCACGCCGCGCCACGCGCAGGAAGCATGGGAAGCACAGCGCACAAAGAAACTTACCACGGTAAAAACTGCCCCGCCTGCCCGCGCACCGTTTTTGGGCCTAGCCCAACGACGCGATTACGCTTACGTGTGGCAGGCCCGGGGGCTCCTGTCGGTGTACAAAAGGAGGGGTACACTTTTTGTACCCCTATAACTGTGCACGGGCAGTCTGAACCACGGGCACCACCACACTGAGCAAGGCAAGGGAGGTGAGCCAAGGAAGGGCAAAAGCTCAGGAGAATCAGAACGACGCCATGACCAAGCCCACAAAGAGCAAAGGAGACGAAGCGGACTCCCCCCGGCAAGATCCTTGCCGGGAGGCGGTTTTAGCAAACCCGGCAAGACCCTTGCCGTGGCAGCTCGCCCCACACCTACGGAGTAAGTCACCCTTGAGTCCCCTGCCCCCATGGGGCAAGGATTCGGGAGACATCCCCGTGGTGGCATGCAAATCTTTGTGATGACATTCAAGATCAGATACACCCTTTAGAAGATGATGATCCTTGGCGGGATCTCAGCCAAGGAGGACCACAAGGCCCCTGGCAAGAGCCTTACCGGGGATGACAGCAGGCGCCACGGCAAGACCCTTGCCGGGGCCCCGGCAAGGCCCTTGCCAAGAACACCCATAGGGCCACCATTAGGCCCACGCCAGTCAAACCTCCACCACCGTTCGCATGCAGCTGCCGCCCCAACCAGCTGGGCAGGCACCTGCATGGCGGCATGCGGATCTTTGTGGAGACCCACCACTGCGCCACCTCAGCTGCCTGCCTGCCTACATGGCATCGCGGGCGCCGCTGGCCAGGGCGCGTGTTGACACGAGATGGAGCGGTGACGGACGAGACAGGGCTCTCCCCCATCCCCGATAAAGCAAGGACACCTGGGCAAGACGCATTAAATGCGCCTTGTCATGTAATGCGAGGGATAACCTCACATCACTGTACCTTTTCCACCTCCTGCGTGCCACTGTGGCAATCCCTTTCCTATAAAAGGAGGCCCGAGGCGACCAGGAGGAGGATTCAACTTTGTGGAGCTCCCCACGCCCCATAGCTAGCTCAAGAACACATATATACAATCCACCAAAGCAGGAGTAGGGTTTTACGCATCCTCGCGGCCCGAACCTGGATAAACAAACCGTGTGCTATCTGTTTGATCCGCTCTTCTCACGACCTCGCGCCCCGCAACCATAGTAGGGATTCTTGTGACCCCATAGGTGTCATTCCCACCGACACCATGACTCTCATCGATGGTGGTGCGAGGCTCAGTGTTCTTTCCATCGAGACATTCGACCGCCTGCAAGTGCCATATGATCAGCTACAGCCTACCAAGCCCTTCTCAGGAGTGACCGATGGCTCCACCACCCCGATAGGGTAGATCCGCCTCCCTGTCACCTTCGGCCAGCACGACAACTACCACACCGAGCTCATCGACTTCGATGTTGCTCACATTCGCCTACCGTAAAACGCCATCCTTGGATATCCAGCCCTGGCCATGTTCATGGCAGTGACCCACCACGGCAACAACGTCTTCAAGATGCCAGGGAACCGCGACATCATCATGCTCCCTGTGTGGAGAAGGATGCTGTGTGCTCTCTCGAGCGTGCCTACCAGGCTACAGCAGTTGATGACCCATCTATACTCCTGAGGCTATCCCAAAGAAGAAGAAGAAGCTGCTCCGCCGAGAGCCTTAGGAGAGCGGGAGTCTCTAGCAACACCACCACAGGATCTGCGCCCGCGGATGGGGCTCCTCCCTCTCGCATATAGGAAGGCGCACCCGGCGCCCTCCTCAGGCTAGGCTTGGGCGCTATCTTCAAGAGGGCATGTGACTTAGCCAACGTCACGAGGGAGGCGCTCGGGCACCACATGGAGGCATGCTTCATCGCACACTTCCCTCACAAGGGCACAAGGAACAGGGTGCCAGGTGCATAGGAGTTCATCACAAACACGACCGAGGAGATTCAAGAGGCGAGAGGCATGTGTGGCGACCATCGCCTACTACCTGGCACTGCTCCTTATCCTGGCGAGGACAACGAGCTGCGCGTCTGCGTCAACATCCCAAGGCTCAACAGAGCCGCATCCTAGGACCGCTTCTCGCCTTCACGTGCTGGTCGATGTGAGGGCCCACCTCACAGCTACGTTTTCATGCCTTTTGGCTTCTCGAACGCGGCTATCGCCTTCCAGCGTCGCCTACGAAGCATCATTGATGCTTAGGAGGCCAGGCACCACGCGGTCCTGGCGGAGGTGGCGACGATTCTCCGCGAGCCTCCCGAGCGTCCAGAGCATCTCGAGGTTCAGAGCCCCGGCGGCTGGTGAGGAGCAACTTGGTCAGCGAGCATCTTCAGCTACTTCAACATCTCTTCAACAACGGTGCGAGGTGACTTTTTCCAGTTTATTCAGTTGGGGGCGCCCCTCGGGCTGCATTATCCCCAGGTCACATGGGCCTGTCCCTGCGACACGTATCCTTTTGCATCTTTGATTTACCTTGTTGGGGGCGCCCCTTGGGCTGCATCATCCCAGGGCTGCGTGGGTCCGTCCCTGCGGCATGTATCGTTCTTACATATATCTGGACTAGCTTTACCTCCTTCCATGAGTTACTTTAAGATTATTACATGCATGTCCAGTACTTTGATACCATGAATGTCGTACGCAATTGCAAACCCACCCACGACCGCCTCATGATTAAGGACTGGCATGGCATCTGTGCTCGGGTTTGTCCCTGTAGTGTCGCTAAACCCAAGAGGCTGAGCTCTGGCTCACGGGCCAGCTCCTGTGTACGTCACTTCCCATGGCCCTTGGTGCCTCATTATCGCATGATCTAATCGCGGGCGGACGAGCCAGGGCGCGCGACCCGGTGCCTCGCCACCACGGGAGCCGCGCTCTCGGTGCACAAAACCCTGGGTTTGTTGCCCAGACTGTGCATAGGCACGAGATCAAGATTGAAGCACCAACCGAAGTCAGTGATTGAAGGACCAAGAGATTTGAAGAGCCAACTTATAACCCAGAAAGACCAAGATCGAGTCAGAAGAGCAAGATATCTGCAAGAGAAGGGCCTCCCTTGCTAGGCAGGCGAGCCCAACAAGGTGTAAGGCCACCGCAAGAAGCAAGCAACCAAGGCACCCCAGCAAGGTCTACCGGGGCTTGCGCTGGCAGGACCACCCCACCAACCACTCAAGCACGACCCACGTTGTCAATCAGTGCGGTGTCAAGCCACAAGATGGTTAAGTGGCATCCGTTCACCACATGGCAGCCATTTCCTACAGAAGAAGTCTACAGATGACACCCGTCATGCGACGTGTCAAGGAAATAGGTGCGAAACTGGCAAGATAACCTGGTAGGCCTTGCGAGGTGACCAGTGATGTGACACTTAGCGGCGCATTTAATGCACCCTATCAGCCTGCGGAGTTAGGTATGATAGCACTGTTTGCTATCATATCAGTGGATAATGACCACTTTGCCACTGTGGTGACCCCTTGATCTATAAAAGGAGGCCCATGGCACTCGTAAGTGGGGTTAGAAGGTTGGATAGTTGATACACCCAAGGCACCATGCACGCGTAGTAGCTGCAGCCCTTAGGCAAACCCTGACGGGCAAGTGTACTAGGCACCACCACATTCATTCTACCATCAATCCACCAAAGCAGGATTAGGGTCTCATGCCTTCTAGCGTCCCGAACCTGGGTAAATCGCTTGTGTTCCGTCCGTCACGCTGCTGTATGCTGGTCTGCTCCTCGTGCAATGTGTCGTACCCCTGCCGAACCAGCAAGGGGCCACCCGGTCCCATTGGTGGCTATGGATATTCCACGACATCTTTGGCGCGCCAGGTAGGGGAGCGCTTATGCGAACCTGAAAGTGTACGCAGCACGTCATCTTCATCCTCGACAGCGCCATTGACCATGGCACCCAAGAAGAAATCTGGTACCTCGGCCCATCCATCCACCTCGAAGGCTCCGCCGCCCGGGGCCTCAAATGCCATGGGGGACACGGAGGCACGTGAGGACGTGGACGCTGCTGGGGGCATCATTGGAGTAGGTGGGACCATTAGCACCTCCCCCGTGGCCGACACGGGGGCCGGAGCTACCGGAGGAGAACAACATCAGCAGCGTCTCGATGCTTAAGCTCTACAAGGTGCAGGTGAGGGGGACACTCTGTCCGCGCCCCCTCCTCTTGCCGACGTGCACATCCACAACAATGGCGCTCGGTCCGGGGCTAGCCATCGCGCTCCGGTCTGCCCCACCACGGTAGAGGCTGCAGCGCATGCGCCTCCTCCTGGACGAGCCAACCAGGCCACTGCACTCAATGGAGCACCCGATCTTCGAGTACCACTGCCGCGCGACCTCGCTGCCCCGGTGATCATCCTACAGCGGCATGGGAGCGACGCCGCGGCTGCCGTGGCACCATCCGGAGCCAAGCGACAGTGTGGTCGATGTCGTTGACATCCATGCCAAGCACGGCCACGAAGGCTATGGCGCGAGCTCAGTTATTATTGAGGTTCTCGCCAGCAGCCGAGAAGATGGATGAGTGGCTTGTCACCATCCAAAGCCTACTCGGTTTTGTCGAAGCTGGGGGCTCACGACAAGCTTGCCCACTGCGAAAGCCACCGCCCGCACCACTACCCGTATGGAGGGGGCCATCCCCACTATTCAGTCCCACCACAGCAACCAGTGAGGGCGCAGCAAAATCAGGACCCCAACGACGTCTCGATGGCCTATTCTGACCGTCAAGCATGTCTAGGCCAACATAGAATTATGGAAGACAGGCAACGGTGAGATGCACGCATCGTCGCCGAACGGCGCCGCAATGACCCCCGCCAAATCGACAGCTGTGACGGCCTCATAGTCGATGAGCCTATGCTCGATGTTGGCAGGTGCCTACCTTTCGAGGTTGGCTACCCTACCTTTACACAAGAGCTCTGGCAAGTACGTTGGCCGTCCGTTCACACGTTCAAGCCAGAGATACCTGAGAAGTACGACGGGAGGCTGAACCCGGCAGAGTTTCTAAGCATCTACACCATCGCTATTCAGGCTGCCGGGGGAAGAGATGAGAAGGTGTTCGCCAACTACTTCCCTTTGGCCCTCAAGTCCAATGTGAGGTCTTGGCTGATGCACCTACCAGAGAACTCCATTTCGTCATGGGCAGACCTATGCCACGAGTTTATCGGTGCCTTCACTCGGGGCTACCAAGAGCCCGGCAGGCCCAGCTACCTGGAACTTCTCCAGCTGAAGGGAGTAGAAACCTCTGTTAGTATTTGCAGAGATTCGGTAAAGTTCATAGAAGTATTCCAAATATCCATACGACAACCATTATTGCAGCTTTCTAGTCCAATGTGTGCAACCGCCACATTTGTTCCCATACGAAAATCGTTTACGGGTCCCCTCGAGTGCTTGCCTATGATGAAGTAGCGCAAGATCAACACCAGAGTGATGACATTGTGCTACTCAAGGAGAACTGTCTCCTGGCTGCTACGCGTGTTGCACGCTACCAGCAAGCGCTGGGTCGCTATCATAGCCTCAGGGTTCATGCCCGGTGTTTTGAGGATGGTGACTATGTCCTTAGGCGCGTTTAGTCCGCCAAGGGTACAAACAAGCTATCACCAAAGTGGGAAGGCCCTTACCGGGTGGTATGAGTCATCAGACCTGGTGTAGTCCATCTGGAGACCAGAGATGGCACACAGTTGCAAAACTCATGGAATATTGAGCATCTCCGTAAGTACTACCCGTAAGGTGCGAGGCTGCCGGGCACTGTCCGGCAGCCACCCTTTGGAACAGGCCTTGCCTTAGTTGCATGTAACCCCTTGTACAAAGCCGGGGCAATGACCCCATGCAAGATAAAATAAAGAAGCGTAGTGGGGGGCCTCGATGAAGATAGCATGCATGCACAAGCACACCCAGATAACTGCATAAGCATTTCATGAGCATTTGCATATGCATATAGATAGGATTGCATCCTGCATTCATTATCATCTCCATGGAGTTGCAGGTTCTTCCCGTTCACTTGACCCCGACAAGGGACGAGAAGATTGCACGGCATAGCGATCCCCGGCAAGCCAAACAGATAAGATTACCTCTTGTCCATTAGTGTTCTGTAAGCTATAAATTCTGCACGGAGAAACCTCGCCGCTCTCTTGGAAGCAGGGTGCTCCCATCCAGGGTAATCCACAAGTTGTAGCTTACAAAACACTAATGGACAATAGGTAAAAACTTATCTGTTTGGCTTGCTGGGGATCACTGTGCCGTACAATCTTCTCGTCCCTTGTCGGAGTCAAGTTCATGGAAAGAACCACAAACTCCATGTAGATGAGAATGAATGTAGGATGCAATCAGACGGACTGTGCCAGGTCTGGTGACTCCTACCACCCGGTAAGGGCCTTCCCACGTCGGGGACAGCTTCTTTGTACCCTTGGCGGACTGAAAGTACCTAAGGACAAGGTCATCTTCCTCAAAACACCGGGCATGAACCATGCAGCTATGATAGCGACGTAGGGCTTGCTGGTAGCATGCAGCACGTGTAGCAGCCCGGAGACGGTTCTCCTCGAGTAGCACAGTGTCGTCATGCCTATGATCATCCCACAACAACATGGGTGTGGCGCCGCCGCTAATGCCGCTACCGCCGCTGGCACCGTCCGGAGCCACGTAACGGTGTGGTCGACGTCATCGACATCCATGCCAAGCACGGCCACGGAGGGTATGGCGCGAGCTCACCTATTACTGAGGTTCCTGCCAGCAGCCGCGTAGATGGATGAGTGGCGTGCCACTATCCAAAGCCTTCTCGGTTTCACCGAAGCTGGGGGCTCACAATGAGCTTGCCCACCGCAACCTCGCCAAGCGACAGACACCACCCACACTGTTGGCCGTATGGAGGGGGTCATCCCCATGGTTCAGTCCCCACCATGGCAACCGGCGAGGGCACAATAGAATCAGGACCCCGAGGACGTCTCGATGGCCTCTTCTGACCCTCGAGCACGTCCAGGCCAACATCTAACCCTGGAAGACAGGCAGCGGGGAGACGCGTGCACACTAGTGCGCGTTGTCCTAAACAAATGGTTTTAACCCCTTTCCGTGATGACATTTGGAACCATCGCCAAGTGAGTGTGGGCGATAGGGGGGTCCTTCCCACACACCCAGAAATCATCGAGGGTAGGCCCTCCTGGGACACAGGCTGGGGCTGTGTACGATCGGGCAATGCATCGAAACCCAATCATTTCCGTAGGTATGTACATACCACATGGTAATCCGAGAAAATCATTTTCGTTGGTATGTACATCCCACATGGTAATCCGAGAAAATCCTTTCCATAGGTATGTACATCCCACACGGTGTATCCCAGAAAACATTTCTGTTCGTATGTATATCACACATAGTCAATCCAAGGAAATACGTTTCCATTCTTATGTACATCCCACACAGTCAATCCAGGGAAAACGTTTCCGTTCGTACGTACATCCCACACAGTTTTATTTGTAGGCTTGTGTGTGAATGGTGTAACTAACACACACAGTCTGCCTTGGTTAACTGTTTGCTTTTATCAACTATATGTCACGCAATTTGATGAAGAAAATTGTGTGGCATTGGGCTATCCATTGCAAGCGCTTTTACTGCTCGAACCGTTTGCAAAGGTCCATGACACATTTAGCAGGTTTATTAGTTTACAATTAATAATTCCAGTATTACGCAAATTCACATTTTATATCAAACAGCTCTTTGCCAATTTCATATCGGGCATATAAATATATTATAACATCACAGTACGGTAGCTACATGAAAACAGCACGGTACAACATATAGCTAGTTCAACTTCATAAGAACAATATGTTCATTTCCCTAATCGAGATCATCCAGGCTCGTCTTATCCACCTCTGCTTTCAGTTTAGTACGAACATGTTTTGCACGGGCCAACTAGGAAAGTGCCTCCTCCTTCGCCAACACCATCTTAGCAAAGTCAGATTTAAAAAATCTGAGCTCATTCTCCACCTTCAAATTTTTATCATGCATATTCAAATATTCTTCAGTGTTGACAACAGTTTCCCTAAGCCTACGTCTGTTCTCTTCCTCAAACATGCTCCATAGCTTCGCTAGGCACATCTTTAAATACTGCGGCCACTCTTTATCAACCCACTCCAAGTAAGAACACTTCAGTTCATCCTATAATATTTAAAACAAGATCAGTATCAATTGTAGGGGAAATGGGATTATAGCAACATAGAAAATCACCAATGCTTATTTTCAAAAACTGAAGAAACTTGTTAATTATGACATATCTTCTAAAAAAGATCAATGTGCAAATGAAATAATTGGTACTGAGACAACAACCAAATTTTGCAACATTAGAAGCTATAATTAACTACAACGATGCTAAAAGTTCTTACTCATGTACAACAAATAACAAATTGAACATTTTATGAGGAAGGTAAATATAACTGCAACAACATAGCGACAGTGTTTGGATGCCAGCAGATTGATACTAAGAGGTGTATACATGCACAAATTTAGTAACATAGAACTAATAGCACTAAGTCCATCCACTATGTATGCCAAAACTGGGGTACAGACAACTGTTGCTACATCCACTATAGATCTTCATCCACCCCGCTCCATTCGTTGCCACTGATTGTCATAGGGAGCTACGAGAGGAAGAAATGACTCAAATCGACTACCGGGTAAAAATCCTTCATTCGATGTCATATACTGAGAGAGAGAGAAGAGAGAGGCATACCCGGGTTGTGAAGGAGTCGTCGCCGGAGGAGGAACCGCTGGAGAGGTCTTTTAAGAAGACCATGGTGAACCCAGCGGTAGGATGCGAGACTGCAAGAGCGAGGAAGCGGCTATAGCTTTGCAAGAAAGGAAGGAAGGAGGAAACAGGGGAAATGTGACTTGTGGTCGGGGATAAAAGGGGGTTGGGAAGGGGGGAAGGGGAGGGGGTAGATATCTTGGCGGTAGGCCAAAATTTTAGAAATGTGGAGGGAAACTTTGTGTGCGGTGTCGCCGGACCTTTCACATTGAACGATTGTGTGCATCGCAAATGATTCTTCTGCTTTACGCGCATGGGATGAGTTTAATAATTCAAATTTTGTGGAAATTTCCCTGGGTACATCATTGCATAATTTAACATCGCTTGCTAATTTGGGAATACAAAAAAGCGTACAGCAGACAGACCACACTTACTAAATCAAGCAATTTCAGTAATTAAACAGAGCCACTTGACCTAAACATTGCTCTAACAAAAGACCAGCATTAAAAACAAACCTAAGTATGCATAATTTTAACAAATCCGCCACCGAGCCGTCCTATGCATCGCCGTTGTGAGATGAGACATCGATCACTTGTCCTCGCGACATGCCGCCGTTGGTGGACTCCACGTCCCCCCTCCTGAAGTCGACCGCGTCCTCGTCCTCGTCCTCGTCCTCGTCATCGTCCTCGGCGCCGCCCTCAAGGTTGTTGTACTTGTAGTAGTGGCTGCACCATAGCTCATGTTGGTACTCCACTGCCAATTCCTTGACGGATAAACTCTTCTGCACCTCGACCTCGGCCACGCGCAACTCCTCCTCCTGGCGCTCCTCGATCTCCGCCACCTCCTACATCTCCAGCTCCCGCTCGGTGACCTCATGAGGAAGCAGGTGCTCCATGGCCACCGCCGCCTTTTCAAATGTGGGTTGCATGCTGGAGTCCAAGGTGCCCTGGAATATCTTGGCGTGCGTTGTAACACCCACATTGCAGCTATATCTCTCACGTGTCGGGGCATGACTTAGAGGCATAGCCGCATGGTAGGTTTGTCACAAGAGGGGTAATCAGAGCCATTCCCGACTTAGAAGCCCCCTGCTTGATTGAATCGCTGACGTTGTTGAGTTTAGAACAAAATGTTTTGAGTCTTAGGATTATATATATCGGAGAGTAGGATTCTTTTTACTCCCCAGTCCCTTCGTCCCTCTAGTGAGGCCTCCTGACGTAGAAGTTTTGACTCTCATCTCCTCAAATTTCATGAAATTTTTTTAGGACCACGCGGGTATCTTGGAATCATTCTGATAGTCTTGTGACGAGAACATTGTTCTTGGTGCCTCCTGACATTTAGGGGTTGTGGCAGTGTCCCATGGGAGTTGAGCTCCGAGGTGTTGTCGTCACAATTTAATCGTTGTAGTTCTGGAATACCTGAATTCACTGACATCGAAAATCTCTTTTCTGCAGTTGTTGGTGAGATAACCTCGACGCCACCCAGTACTGGGGCGGGAGTTCGGGAGTATTTCCATAACTCATATAACGGATGCTTTTCGAAGGTTGAGGTACACGATTTCCGAAGGTTTCTTGGTTATGGGTTGAAGGATGGATACAGCTGGATGTAGGAATTGTTAGTTTGGGCGAGATATTATGCTTCCCCTGTATCCCCAACACCTGATTTCATAATCAGAAAGTTTAGGGAGTTTATAAGTGGGAATTCAAGTATCACATAGGATATCCTTCCAACAAACACATGATATGATATGGGGTCTATCATATGTTTATTTCCGGCTTATTCTGCAAGCTAATCCTTTGTCTTGTTTTGAGTTGAGGTATTCTAGTTGCTTCGAAGTCAAGTGTTGATTCCATACCTTTCCTAAGCGGCGTTCTCATACACCTATGTGAATACCAATCCTTCATGATAATCGAGATTGTCATGTCAATCCTTTTCAGCCGGCGTGTTTCTCTTCAAGTGGATCCAATCATTTCAACATCCGCAAGATCACCTCTCGGTTTTTCCCAATGTTGTTCATTTCATCTGTCCCCAAGTTGCCTTTGTTTTCCAACCCACCCACCCCTTTTTCTTCAAGGACTTAGATTTCTTATTCAAGTATCCTTTTATTGATGGGAAGTATCTCCATTCTTTTTCGTCAATGTTCTTACCCAGTGTTTCCTATGAAGATACTAACGGAGATTCAAGTTCATCATTCTTCGTTGTCTTTCTTCTCTGGTGGATTCTATTCAAGCTTTATCGATCATATCCTTTCCTCGTTTCAAATGTTTTCTCATGCCGGTGCACCTCTTAATCATACACTTCTCGTTATTCAATTGTTCCGACGTGCTGAAGATATCTCAGCAGATTCGTGTTTTCACTCTTAATCCGTTCAACATATCTTGAGGTTGTTATCTCATTCAAGCCATTAATTCAGAACGGCCCAATGTATCTTTTAAATCGTTCAATGGCGTTTCCCTTGAGTGGGCCCTAACCCACAGGTCTTTCCCAAGATCTTACCTGACTCTTCTAATTTTCCTAGAGCTATCCTCAAATTCTTTCAAAGTTTGATGTAAGAATGAATTATCACCAGTCATATGTCTTCCTCCGAGATCTTTCAAATTCTTTTCATCATTGGCTCATCTTCTTCATTTTTCATTCTCCCGGAGTATGTCAATAATTCGTGGTGGTGTTTCTCATCGTCATTCTCAACAATTGAAGACCGAACAAGAGTGTTTCCTCTAAATCTTGTTTGTTATCTTGAAGATTCATGGTTCTAGCTTCATGCCATCCTCATAATTGTTTTAGATTGTGAGAATTTTGTTCACCCATTTGGAGTAATTCAGGAGTTTTTTAGTCTGATTCTTTGGAGCCCACCATCTCAGAATTATTCATTCCAACTTTCAGCTCTCATTCTCAAAATCTTACCGGCGATTTGCTCAAGTATTCGTTAATCGGTTCAAGATCTCTTCTTTATCTTGTATCTAAATTCCCATAAGTATCACCTTTCGTTTTCCAATTCTTCCCGGTGAATTGTGCCTTTGCTACTTTCATTTTCAATTCTTAAGATGGTTCGTTCAAGATTTCTCTTCCTTCGTTATCATATCAATTCATTCATTCTTTCCAAATCCTACCAGTGGTTCGTTGAAGACCTTCCCAAGTTTGCGCTATCTCTCTCTTAATACTTTCTACGAGAATAAGTAGGATGCCAAATCCGTTGCTTGTCATCAAATTAAGTTGATGAAGGATAAACATACAGTAAATTGTATTCTTGTTTCCTTGAGGTGATTCAATTCTTTTCTTCCCGAGTTTGTTCATGATATCAATTTGTCGGTGCTAAGTTGTTCATCTTTTGTTTCCGGAGCTCCAAGCTATTTCAATTATATCATTTCGAAGCTCCATCTAAATCATTGCAAGGCGTCACCTTGTGTTTTCAACTTCTCTTTCTTTTTTATCATTCTTCTATTACCGGTGTTCTTCATGGAGGCTCAACATGGTGGTCCGTCAATGTTTTCTTTCATTCTCGATTTGTTCTTCAAGATTTCTATCGGAGTTATGATACGCCAAGCTATACTCTAAAATAAACATGGTGCTCAACAAATGTTTTGTTTTGATGAGTTCAAGCATTCTTTATCTTGCATTTTGAAGTGCAATTCTTTCAACCTTATCATTTGAGGTGGTGTTATGTCACTCTTGATAATTTCCCTTCGGGTTTCATGATTCACAAGTTTTCAAAGAGTGACATATTTAAATCCATCATTTTCTCTTTGCTCAAGTGATCTTTTCAACCAATCAATCCTTTTTGGTGGAGTTATCTTGGGTTAGTTTTCACCTAAAGCCTTCCCTAAGGAATGTTGCTTATTGTGGTGTCTATCAATGATCCAAGTTTTTCTCCTATCCTCTCGGCGAAAGGAGTTGTCATCTCCTTGTTGACCTCAATCCAATCTACTGTTTCCGTTAGTGGTAGAATTTCACCTCATAATTTTGAGACATTTTCCATAAGCCCACAACAAGCTTGTTCCTTTCGTATTGATTTCCCAACAACTGTCCAATTCTATATGGCAGAATTTCACCTCATAATTTTGAGACATTTTCAGATTCATTCAAGGTATAACATGTTGTTTTCTTCCTCATTACTTTCAATCCGTTCTTTCTTTTGTTCCGGAGGCATTGTGATGTTGCACGCTATGACCCATCATCCCATTTTTGGCAAAGATCATGTTCTTGCCTTTGCTTATCCATTCAACCGGAGTGTCATGCCCTCTTTTCAAGTTCTTCCCATTCTGTCAAGTTTTGCCTCCCTTCTAAACCGGAGTGATGTCTAAAATCTTTCTTACCCCTTGTGCCATTCTTTCAATAGTTCTGGAGGTAGTGTGTTGTTGCTTTCATCAAGTATCCTCTCATCTTGTCAAGCTCATGTTCAATTCCGTCCATTTATAGTCGGAGTGCTGTCCAAATTATATCATTCTTATTCCTTCTCTATCTTGTTTTAACTGAAGTGGTTTCAATATCTATCTTGTCATTTAACCTCTTGGTTCTCATCTAATCCCATGTTCCTCCTTTCTAACAGAGTGTTTTCAACTTCGATCATCTCTGTTGTATTCTTTTCTCAAAATGGTTTAACCTTTCAAGGTTCTTTGGTTTCACTCATTTGTCAAAGAAGCAACTTAGTTTTACCTCTTCCCCTTCCTCTTCCGTTTCCCCCGGTGCCATCCTAGATCTCGGGACGAGATCCTCTTGTAGTGGTGGAGTGTTGTAATGCCCCGAGACCGTTGTGCCAGGTGTCTTCCAGTTATTCTCCGTATTTGCCATGTCGTTTGCTTGCGTGTTGCATCTTGTCATGTCATCATGTGTATTGCATCATCTTGTTTTCAAAACTTGCATCCGTCCGGGTCTCCCCATTCTTTCCGTTGTCCGTTCTGAGCGCAGACACAGTTGCACGCGCCCGTGGCACCTCCGAAATAGTATTTTATAAGTGGACGAAGAATGTTCTTGGAATGGGATGAAAGTTGGCATGCGGTGTTGTTATGTTGTTAGTAGGTCGCGTGCCAAGTTTCATCGCATTCGGAGTTTGTTTGACGCCCCAACGGTTAACTATAGCGGCATTATGGCTGGTCTATCGTCAGACGTTTCCATTCTCCGGAGACAGTTTCCGGGTTGCATCCCCCCTCTCTCTTCTAAGTCCAACCACACACTTGACATCGTTCACCTAACCCCTCTTTGCATAATGAATCGACCCCTCGTGCGTGTTCGAAACTTCCCCGAACCCGACCCACTCAGTCATCACCGATGGGTCCAGATCATTCCCAAACATCTATAAAACATCACCGTTTTCTTATTTGGACTTCCCAACCTAGTTATCTTGGACCGCCCGATTTCGATTGGAGGGTCCGAATCTACCCTAAAATTCCCCTCTTTCCTTATATAAGAAACTCCTAGTCTAAATCTGGACAAAACCCTAAATTCTAGGGACTTGTCCCTGCAGCCGCCGCCGCGCTCATTTCCCACATCCCCATCGCCAAACCAAATCCTCATCGGGATCCACCCCGATCCACCAGTCAACCAACACCCGAGCCTCCCCTCGATCCATCCTGCATCCACCTCGCTTCTGCCGCCAACCAACCAGCGCCATGCCACGCGTCCTTTCTCCTCCTCCCTGTCTCACCCGGTGCCCGATCTGCATCATGCCCCTGACTTCATTCCCCGCTGCAGCCAGCCTCCCCGAGCTCCTAGCGCCAGCACGCCTCCTGTGCTCCTTGTCCTCCTCTCGAACTGGAGCTCCCGAGCGAGTGCTCCTTCACCATCGTGCAACGCCGACAACCATGGGCACAACCAGTAGGACCGCCGCGTCCCTCCTCTATTTCCTTCTTGTCCATCTCCTTTCCCCTATTTCTCTTCTCACTCCCAACTCCCTCTCGTCTCTCTCTATAGGGATCCGCCATGGAAGACCCCGTTGCCCCATCATGTACCTCGCCGGAGCACCGCGGAGCCCGCTTTCTCCCCTGCTTCGAACAACAGAACACGTCGCCGTCCTCCCGCGCGCTCGGTCTCCATCTATATCCTTGCCCGCAGCCTCCTCGACTTGCTGCTCGAACGCGGCTCTGCATGCCCCAGCCCCTATGGGTCCCCGTCATCCCGAGGTCACCCGTCTCCATCCGGCCGACAACAAGCAGTAGCTCACCGGGGCACGAGCTCCATCGGGTCCACCTCCCTCTCCCCATCCCTCTCTTTCTCCTATCTCTTTCCACCCTCTCTCTCACTTCTCTGAATTCTTTTCCCCCACCATGGCCTTGCAGTTCCCCTCGCTGGCCTGCTACGTTCAACACTGGAGACTGCCAGATCCGCCATGCTGGGCCGGATCCTCACGTCCCCGCCATTCACGTGCGGCCGGAGATCACCTCCCTGCCATGTTGGCCGCCGCCGCTCCCCTGCTACCTCCAGGCGCCGCCCGTAGCTCCCCTGCATCGAGCAACAGCAGCTCGATCACTGCCTGTTGACCAGCATCACGCCCGCGTAGGCCTCTGCAGTCGCCGCTTGGGCCACAGCCCGCATCCAGCCCGTGTGGCTTCGGGTGAGCTGCCCCCCACCTATCCATCGCACTGGGCGCAACATACTATTCCGCACCCGTGCTCCTGTTCCAGTTTCATCCTGCGTATGTTTTTTTCTAGCGCCTGTGAATTTGCTATTTAATCCAGAGAAAACAGATTTACAGAAAACCCTTGAATTTCATGCATTTAATAACTCACAAACAGTGCATCATATGTCAAAACTTTATATATGAAAAATGACTAGAATTTTGTCTAGTTTAATAATTTCCAGCTTTCATCCATGTTTAAAATGTTTAAATTTCTGTTTGCTTTAATTTGCTTAAATGCCATGTTAAAATGACTTATTTCATAACTAAATAACTGAAGCTCAGATTTAAATAATCTTTATATGTAAATGGGGTAGAAAAATGCCTAGTTTAACATGATGCACTCACCTTGCATGTTTAACAACTCTAAAATGTGGCTTAGGGCAGAACAGTACCAAATCTAAAATTTGCACATGAGGATTTTCCGGACTTGTTGCTTGTTGTTTCGGCCTCATTTAAACTTGCCTAGATAGGTGGTTTTATTATGTCTCACCTCTTGCCATGTTTAACAAAATTTAATATTGTTGAGTACCTAACCGAGAGAGAACTAAATAATTGGATGTGGTGTTCCATCAATATGCAACTCGTTGCATATTGAGCTTCACTTAATTTGTAGTATTGTTTGTGCACTTTGTCATGCCATGCCTCATTAAACCGGACATGCATCATACTTGACTGTGCATCATGCCATGTTTATTTGATGGTTGTTTACTATGTTTCTTGCTTCTTTCTGGGTTGCTTCTCTCGTTAGCTTTGGTTTCGTTCTGGAGTTGTGAAGATTCGTTCGACTACGCCCGTTTGTCTTCTTCATGGACTCATTCTTCTTCCTTGCGGGATCTCAGGCAAGATGACCATACCCTCGAAATCACTTCTATCATTGCTTGCTAGTTGTTCGTCCTATTGCTATGTCCCGCTACCTACCACTTGTTATATCATGTCTCCCATATTGCCATGTGAAGCCGCTAACCGTCCTTCCTAGCAAACCGTTGTTTGGCTATGTTACCGCTTTTGCTCAGCCCCTCTTATAGCGTTACTAGTTGCAGGTGAAGATGAAGTTTGTTCCATGTTGGAACATGGATATTGTTGGGATATCATTATTGTATCTTTTTACTTTAATGCATCTATATACTTGGTAAAGAGTGGAAGGCTCGGCCTTATGCCTGGTGTTTTGTTCCACTCTTGCCGCCCTAGTTTCCGTCATACCGGTGTTATGTTCCTTAATTTTGCGTTCCTTACGCGGTTGGCTATTATAGGAACCCCTTGACAGTTCGCTTTGAATAAAACTCCTCCAGCAAGGCCCAACCTTGGTTTTACATTTGCCTGATCTGAGCCTTTTTCCCTTGGGTTTCCGGAGCCCGAGGGTCATCTTTATTTTAACCCCCCACCCCCGGGGCCAGTGCTCCTCTGAGTGTTGGTCCAAACTAGGCGATGTCCGGCGCCCCTCGGAAACCAAGGTCTATACCAACCCGACGTATTGCTCATCCGATGTGCCCTGAGAACGAGATATGTGTGACTCCTATCGGGATTTGTCGGCACATCGGGTGGTTTTGTTTGTCTTGTTTTACCATTGTCGTAATGTCTTGAAACCGGGATTCTAAGACTGATGAGGTCATTCCGGGAGAAGGAATATCCTTCATTGATCGTGAGAGCTTGTGAGGGGCTAAGTTGGGACACCCCTGCAGGTTATACACTTTCGGGAGCCGTGCCCACGGTTATGTGGCAAATGGGATTTGTTAATATCCTGTTGTAGAGAACATGATGCTTAACTTAATTAAAATTAATCAACCGCATGTCTAGCCATGAAGGTCTCTTTTCGGCGGAGTCCGAGAAGTGAACACAGTTTTTGTGTTGTGCTTGAACGTAACTAGTTTCTGGATCACTTCTTGATCACTTCTAGTTCATGACCGTTGTGTTGCTTCTCTTCTAGCTCTTATTTGCGTATGTTAGCCACCATATATGCTTAGTGCTTGCTGCAGCTCCACCTCATTACCCTATCCTACCCATAAGCTTAAATAGTCTTGATCTCGTGGGTGTGAGATTGCTGAGTCCTCGTGACTCACAGATACTTCCAAACAATTGCAGGTGCCGATGATACCAGTGTAGGTGACCCAATCGAGCTCAAGTGGGAGCTCGATGAAGATATTGATCATTGTGTTGTGTCTTTTCCAGTTGATCAGTAGTGGAGCCCAGTTGGGATGATTGGGGATCTAGCATTTGGGGTTGTCTGTCTTTATTTTGGTTCCGTAGTCGGACCTTGATTGTACTCCGGATTATGTATGTTTAACTTGTATTTGTGTGAAGTGGCGATTGTAAGCCAACTCTTTATCCCTTTCTTATTCAGTACATGGGATTGTGTGAAGATTACCCCTCTTGCGACAAACCTACCATGTGGCTATGCCTCTAAGTCGTGCCTCGACACGTGGCAGATATAGCCGCATTGTGGGTGTTACATGTGCGTCCTCGATCTTTGCGTCGATGGCCTCGACCTAGGCCAGGGTGACATAGGCGGCACAGAAGGCAACTCGACTGCGGCAGCTGCCCTGTCGGCTATCGCAGGCGCCCTCTAGGCAGAAGCGGCCATGCTCAATGCGGATGTGGCGGCACTCTCGGCATAGGCGGCGGCGCTCTCGGCGCAGGCGGCGGCACTCGGGGGGACGTGGCCATCGTACGGGCCTTCATGAAGCGTTTCCACGGTGTCATATTTGCAAGAAGGGGGTGCCGGAATGGGGATCGGGATTCGTGGATTCGGGGGTTGCCGACACTAGAGCAGATGAGCCGACGAAGCTTTAGGAGGGAGACTAAATTAGACCCAGATATTTTAATCGCAAACGGTTCCTAGAAAACAACTGTGTGTGATGTTGTAGATATTTTTTATTAGCTGTGAAAGCCGAATTTGGAGTAAAGTGGCAACGGATGGTGTTTCAAATGAACGAGAAATTTGTAGTACTAATACAACTGTCATGTCAAATTTTGGAAAATTTCAGGGGTCATTTGATCTTTTAAGACATTTAAGTGATTTTCTAGCCATTTAATGATCATAATTGAAATTTGAACTACATGTACATGCAACAGCTATCCATAATGGTTTGAAAACTTGTTTCGTGTACTTATGTGCATTTTAATTCCATGTGAAGTGAATTGGAAGGAATTTTCAAACATATTGGTCTAACGGCCATGACACAATTAAGCATGGAGTGACATGGCATTTTAATTCTAAAAAAATCAGAAACACATGAAACCTTTGTTGATGTAATGTCATGCCACCAAGATGATGTGGTAAAGAAATAGGCATGTTTGATGAAAGTTTGGACACACACCCCTCACAAACTGGAGCAACTCACTAAAAGGATTGTGGTTTCAAGAGGGAACAATGCATGTTTGATGATGAACGCGAGATAGCTTCTTCTTACGGCCTTCAATTTTTTTTCTACGGCTAACATGCACTACTACAACTGTAATGTGAAAATTTTGAAAATTCTAGGGGTCATTTCACCTTTTAAAGAAATTTAAGTGATTTTCTAGCTATTTAATGACTGTAATTCAAATGCGAACAATATCTACATGCAACGCCCACTACTGCAGGATGCTACTAACGTGACACTACGATCAGAGACCCTTCGACAAGACTGTGCGCGATGCCATAATCGCAAACGGTGGTGTAAAAAACCATCAAAAAGGTGCAAAACGTTTGCGATGGAGGATGCATCAAACACGATTCAAATTTTAGTTCCGTGTGCGATGCAGGGCATACGGTTCATCTTAATTAAATGTTTGCGATGAGGAAGCACAATAGAAACGGGCAGCCAGATGAAGGTGTGTGTGATGTACAGCATATGGTTCACTCAGATGAATTGTTTGTGATTAGGCAACACAAAAGAAATGGGCAGCCAGATGAAGGTGTGTCCGATATACGGCATGCGGTTCACTCGGATGAACAGTTTGTGTTGAGGCAAGAGAACAGAAACGGTTCAATACAACTAGATGTTTGTGATCAGAAATGTGTGCGAATACCAATAATAACAGAAACAGTTCCCTAGTGTGGTCCGTGTTCATCTGATCATCATCTCCTTCTTGTGCTAGCTTGATGTTCGTTCTATGCTAAGTTTCCATTAATTGATGGCGTTTTATGAACACGCCACCGTTTGCCGCCTTTTCCTCACCTATTTCCTGCCACCCAGCGATATTGCGCATAGGCGGCGCGCGACGCACGGAGGTGACAAGCGCAGCCTGTAGCACATCCACCTTTTCCAAGCATGCCAACCCACAAAAGCACCGCCTCAGCCATCAACCTCGTCGATGAGGAAAACGAGCAGGAGCCACGGCCCGTCGAGGCCGTTGCGCTCCCCGGCAACCCGATGGACGACGCCGTGATGCACATCATCACTAGGGTTCAGCAGACCTTTGGCACATGGCGCTTGACCACCGCGGATTAAGATAGGCATGTCAGCACCGATAGGCTGCAGCTCACCGCACAACATGATTGATGGCACGCCACAGAGCAAGCTAGGTGCGTCCGCGCTGATAGGCTGCGCCTCGCAGCACGACGAGACCATTGGAGCGCCGTAGAGCGAAAGGTGCGGCACGGCGCACAGCAAGAGCGAATCCATCGGCGCTTGCCTGCTATTGACATTGTGTCGTAGTTGGGTACATGTCTGATCAGTACCCCCATTCCTCGCCTGGATTGGGCAGAGGCCCTCAGCACCGTACTTGCACTAGAGTCTGGATGCGCCGTACTTGCACCAGACGCCTGCAGCGCCGTTCGCATGGGTGCCGCCGTTCGCTTTGTCTGCGGCCCGCTGGATGCCAATGCGCTAGTCCGTAGGCTCGACCGCCTCCTTGGCCCAGGTGTCCACCTGGGCGCAGTAGAGGAACATGGCCATCGCATCCTCGAGCTGGTGATCTTCGATGAAATAGCCAACTTGGAGCTCGAGATCGCGCTCCAGATGTACCGCGAGTGTGTCAACCGCTTGGACGAACACCTGCATGAGTTCAGGCAGAGCCAAGATCTACCGTAGGCAAGGGCTGCCGGTCATGGTCTCGTGGACGCGTTTTATTTTGAAAAGTTGTTTCGACGTGGATAGCTATGTATTCACAGCAATCATAGTATTGCTCTATTTGTTGCTCTGTTTCAATGTGTGTATATACGCTATCCATTCTGTATATGTGGACGATAATAGCTAGATTCAAATTAGTATACAAAAACTAATAGAAAATGGAATTCATAATATATATATATATATTAAATGTTCATTAGTTCACCACAGAATATGTGCATTTTACGTAGTAGTTAAGTATCATCACATATACGTGAGGATACTTAACTACTATGTACAATGCATAAAATTGAAAACAAACAATACTAAAACTAATAATCCCTCCTGGGGCCAGTATTCCGGCAGCCCCTCGCCAGCAACTCCCTGGTGCGCGGCGTCTTCCCAGTGCGGAGGCAGTACTCCGCCCACTCCTCCTCGCAACGCTTGATGTGCCGATCTGCCTCTTGCTGGCGGACGCGCGCGGCCGATCTTGCCATTTCGTTGGGCGCCCACCGGAGCTCCTCATCGGTGCCACGCTGGAGCTTATCGGCCCACCTCCATGCAGCGACGAGGCGCCCTTCCTCACGAAGTACCCGTCTTATCAAACCTCCTCGGCACGACGACTGTAACACCCACGATGCGGCTATATCTCCCACGTGTCGGAGCACGACTTAGAGGCATGACCGCATAGTAGGCATGTCGCAAGAGGGGTAATCTTTGCACATCCCATGTACTGAATAAGAGAGAGGATAAAGAGTTGGCTTACAATCGCCACTTCACACAATACACAAATATAGCATTACATCATCTAGAATACAAATCAAGGTCCAACTACGGAACCAAATAAAGAAAGAAAACCCCTAATGCATAGATCCCCGATCGCCCCAACTGGGCTCCACTACTGATCGTCCGGAAAGGAAACATAGTAACGTCCTGAATCCTCGTCGAACTCCCACTTGAGTTCGGTAGCGTACCCTCCACTGGCATCATCAGCACCTGCATCTGGTTTTGGAAGTAATCTATGAGTCACTGGGACTCAACAATGTCACACCCTCGTGATCAAGACTATTTAAGCTTATGGGTAGGAAAAGGTAGTGAGGTGGAGCTGCAGCAAGCACTAGCATATATGGTCGCTAACTTAAGCAAATGAGAGCGAGAAGAGAAGCAAAGCACGGTCGTGAACTAGAAGTGATCAAGAGGTGATCTTGAAACTACTTACGTACAAGCATAACACGAGACTGTGTTCTCTTCCCGGACTCCGTCGAAAAGAGACCGTCACGGCTACACATGCTGTTGATTCATTTTAAATTAAGTTTAAGTGTCAGGTTTTCTACAACCGGATATTAACAAATTTCCATCTACCCATAACCACGGGCATGACTTTTGAAAGTTCAAAACCCTGCAGGGGTGTCCCAACTTAGCCCATCACAAGCTCTCATGGTCAACAAAGGATATTCCTTCTCCCAGGACGACCCGATCATACTCGGAATCCCGGTTACAAGACATTTTGACAATGGTAAAACAAGACCAGCAAAGTCGCCCGAATGTGCCGACAAATCCCGATAGGAGCTGCACATATCTCGTTCTCAGGGCACACCGGATGAACACTACGTACAACTAAAACCAACCCTCAACTTTCCCCGAGGTGGCCCTGCAAGTGGCTCTGTTTTGGACCAACACTCAGATGAGCACTAGCCCGGGGGTTGAAAATAAAGATGACCCTTGAATCTGCGGAACCCAAGGGAAAAAGGCTTAGGTGGCAAATGGTAAAACCAATGTTGGGCCTTGCTGGAGGAGTTTTATTCAAGTCGAACTGACAAGGGGTTCCCATTATAACCCAACCGCATAAGGAACGCAAAAATCAAGGAACATAACACCGGTATGACGTAAACTAGGGTGGCAAGAGTGGAACAAAACACCAGGAATAAGGCCGAGCCTTCCACCCTTTACCAAGTATATGGATGCATTAAAGTAAACAAGATATAATAATGATATCTCAACAATAAACATGTTCCAACAAGGAACAAACTCCATCTTCACCAACAACTAGCAACGCTATAAGAGGGGCTGAGCAAAGAGGTAACATAGCCAAAGAATGGTTTGCTAGGACAAGGTGGGTTATAGGTTTGCCATGGCAATATGGGAGGCATGATATAGCAAGTGGTAGGTATTGCGGCATAGCAAAAGAGCGAGAAACTAGCAAGCAAAGATAGAAGTGATTTCGAGGGTATGGTCATCTTGCCTGCAAAGTTCTCCGAGTTGACGTAAGCTTGATCCTCGTAAGCGTACTCAACGGGTTCCTCGATCACGTACTCGTCTCCTGGCTCTACTCAAAGCAAGAACACAAGCAAAGGACCAACAATCAATCACGGTGCAATGCGCAAGCAACATGATGCAATACATGGCATGATATGCGGGATGTGATATGCAATGCCTATGCGTGCTCCGGAAGGAAAAGATTGAACTAGGCCTCAACTTAGCAAACCAAGAGTGCCTCTGGAAAGATGATTTGATTTCAGTCGAAATCAATATAAAGAACACCGGAATCGGATGCACGGTTTTCAAATGGTAAGCAAAACAAGAATGGCACAATTCTGCGATTAACAGCATGATGCCATCTAGAATGCAACAAGAAACTAAGCTACTGAATACCAACATAGCAACAAAGTACATGGAAGTGATCTACTCAAGATGCTTGACAAAAGATGTACACTGAGCTATGGCTAAATCGCAAAAGAGCAGCTTCAAACAAGCATGGAAAAAGTGCAAAAGATATCAGCATCACAGACTTGGTGAAAATACTAACATGTCAGGAATTAACATCAGGAAGCAATGTTTAGAGCAAGATAACAACATGCTACAGGAAAATATCATGGAAGAAAAAGGCACAGAATGAATCTACTCAAAGCATATAACAAAAGTCCCTTACTGACCATAAGCCAAAAAGGATCAGAAGATATGATGGCACCCATGTAAACGTAGCAAGTTTAGTTAACATATTCAGTCTTAGCAGAAAACTAGACATGGGATAAACAAAATTATGAAGGCCTCTTTGCGAGCTCGATTCACTCATCACAAGGAATTGCATGACAAACTAAGCATACAAGCAGCAAGAAGACATGATTATGAAGCTAACCAAAGCAAGAATAAGCTCATAGCATGCATGGATCAACTACAACATCCATGGCAAAATTGATTAACATGTAAAAACAATCTGCTAGGAATATTTTATAGCAAAAGTAGAGCAAGATTGAGTCATGCTAGGGCACTCCATAAATGCAAACAGCGGCATGGATGGATAGAGCATCACCATATGTCAAAATCATCCTTATTGAACATACTCAAAAGAAGCATGGATCTCTCTGTAGCAACATGAGTACATGGCATTAAAATAACAACAGGGAAATGACTTAGTGAAATTCTAAGTCCCTGAAATCAGCAATATCACGAGAGCTACTTTGCATGCATGTGCTATTCACCACATTGATCACAAAACTATATGGCATACACCCCTGTAAATATGGCATGGCATAGCCCAAAACACATGTAGAACTCATGACTATATGAAGCACACAATAATCATGGCAAAAATGAAAAATGCTCATAATCTGATAAGAATCAGGAACTAATATTTTGTAGCACTCTTGCATCAACAATTTGGGCAACAAGATGGACTCAAACAAGCATGGAACACTAGAACAAAATGGAGAGCACATCCGGATGACCATTTTGATGTATGGCACGCACAAAACGGAGCTACAGATGCGGAGTTATGATGCAAAGAACATGGCTAGAAAATGTCAGGGACTTAGGGAAAACACGAGGTCAACCTAGGGTTTGACCGGATCTGGATCTCGCGCGCGGGCTTAGAGGATCCCCGGAGCTCATTATAGACGACGGGGACGGCGGCCGGAGCTGGAGTAGGGGCTCGCCAAAGCTGGAGGGTTTGCCAGAGTAGTCGGGGACGGCGGGACGGCGGCGCAGTCCGGCGAGGTTAGCGAGGCGCGCGACGGGCGGCGTTCATGGTGGAGCGGCGGAGGTCGTCGGGCACGGTTGCGGTGCGGTCACCGGCGAGCTGCGCTGGCGAAGGGCGAAGGCGGCGGCGGGTGGCGCGAAGGCGGGCGGAGGCGGCCGGCGGGTGGAGGCAGCGAGGCGTGAAGGCGACGGAGGGCGCGGTGCAATTGTGATGCGGTGCAATTGTGACGCGACGGCGGGTGGATGCGCGAAGGCGACGGAGGGCGACGGAGGGCGAAGGTGATAGATTCTTTGATAGGAAGAAAATGAGCCACTTTAGTGAGCTTGTCGATGAGACGAAGATAGCATCATTGCCATGCTTGGACTTGGGAAATCTAGTCATGAAGTCCATCTCAATATGATCAAACTTCCATTCTGGAGTGGCAAAGGTTGGAGGAGACCAGCTGGCCGATGGTTTTCTTCTTTCACTCTTATGCAGACATCACATTCATTCACGAACTGAGCAATTTCTCGCTTCATTCGGGTCCACCAATATGACTACTTGAGGTCCTGGTACATCTTTGTACTTCCAGGATGAATAGATAAGAGTGAATTGTGAGCCTCGTTCATAATGATTTTACGAAGGTCACCTTTAGGAACAAGAATTCAATCCTCGAAGAAAAGAGTATCTCTGTCATCAGGGCGATAATACTTGTACTTGGGTTGGCTCTTGGCAATCCCAATCTTCACCTTCTTCACCGTTGCATCAAGAAGTTGTGCCTCACGAATTTGATCTTCCAAAGTAGGAGAGACTTTGACGTTGGCAAAAATCCTTGAGGAACAACTTGGAGGTTCAATTTGCGGAAATCTTCACAAAGATCCGGTTGGAAGGGCTTGAGAATCAAACTGTTCCCGTAAGCCTTCCTACTCAAAGTGTCAGCAATGACATTGGCCTTGCCTAGAGTATATTCAATAGTCGGATTATACTCCTGAATCATTTCGACCCAACGAGTCTGCCTGAGGTTGAGGTTGGGCTGAGTGAAGATGTACTTGAGACTCTTATGATCCGTGAAGATGTCCACTTTCCTTCCCAACAAGAGACGTCTCCATGTTAAAAGAGCATGGACAACTGCCGCCAACTCGAGGTCATGAGTGGGGTACTTCTTTTCGTTGGGCTTCAACTGGCGAGAGGTATAGGCCACAACTTTCTTCTCTTGCATTAACACAGCACCGAGACCTTGCAGGGAAGCATCACAGAAAACTTCGAATGGTTTGGATTCATCAGGAGGAGTCAAAACTGGAGCTTTGACGAACTTCTCTTTGAGGGTGTTGAAAGCCACGTCACATTCAGGCGTCCAGACATACTTCACATGCTTTTGGAGGAGGTTGGAAAGAGGCTTTACAATCTTAGAGAAATTCTCAACGAATCTTCGACAATAGCTTGCAAGCCCAAGGAAACTTCGGAGCTGCTTCACATTCTAAGGCGGTTCCCAATTCACAATTTGTGACGCCCCGAGACCGTTGCGCCAGGTGTCTTCTAGTGATTTGCTGTTGTTGTCTTGTCTTTTGCTTGCGTGTTGCATCTTGCCATGTCATCATCCGCATTGCATCTGCATGTTTTCAAAACATGCATCCGTCCGGGTTCCCCTAGTTCTTTCCATTGTCCGTTCTGAGCCCAGACACACTTGCACGCGCCCGCGGCATGTCCGAAATATTATTTTATAAGTGGCCGTAAAATGTTCTCGGAATGGGTTGAAAGTTGGCATGCGGTGTTTTTATGTTGTCAGTAGGTCTCCTGCCAAATTTCATCGCATTTGGAGTTCGTTTGATGGCCCAACGGTTAACTATAGCGGCAATATAGTCGGTCTAACGTCGGACGTTTTTGGTCTCCAAAAACGGTTGCCGGGTTGCTTTCTTTTTTCTTTGCAGTCCAACCGCACACTTGACCTTGTCCATCAAACCCTCTTTGCATGGTGCATCGACCCCCTCACGCATCCGAAAGCTGTCCCGAACCCGACCCGAACCGTCGCCACCGTTGTGTCCGGATCATCCACAAACATCTACAAAACGTCTCCGTTTTCTTCATTGGGATCCCTAGCCTATTTATCCGATACCATCCGATTTTGATCGGAGGGTCCAAACTTAATTTTTTTGTCCCTATATATAGACCAACACCTACCCAAATCGGATCAAACCATAAAATCTAGGAGAGGTGTCCCGTCGCCCGCCACCACTTCCAATCCTCTCGGGATCCCCTCACTCAATCTCCCTCGATCCCATCGCCCAGCCAACTAGAGCCGCACCCCTCCCAGATCCATTCCACCGCAGACGACCACCTCCCATCTTTTCTGCACCACCCAAATCCCCAGCAAGCCGCAACCTCCTCCGTCCTCGTGGTCGCCCCCGACGCCCGAGCTCCTCCTCTAACCAGAACGAGCGCCACCGCCGCCGTGCCGGAGAGGAGTTCCTCGCGCCTTGCTCACCTTCGTCCCTTCCTCTACTTCCCCTCGTTCCTCACCTTTATTCCACTGTTTGCGACAGATCGAGCCATGGCACCGCCCCAGGTTTTTCCCCGACCCCATGGATGCCCACCACCGGGTCATCGCTGGCTCCTCGCAGGGCCACCGTGGACGCCAATCTGCCGGTTTCCTCTACGCCCTCGCACCCAGCCGGACCTCCGTCCTGGCCTCCGTCGCGCCCGCCGTGGCATCTACCTCGCTGCGCCGCTTCTCCTTTGCAACGAGCGGCAGTTGCAGTCGCTACAACCGCCCCGCGCGTTGACTGCATCGCCCCGAATCGGCCTCTTCTTCGTCGTTTCCTGCTCCTCCACATCACCTTCCTCCCTGGCTGCAAGCCGCCGCCGCCCGGATCCTCCCCGAGCTCCTAGTCCTGCGAACTGCCGCAGGTCGCCCGTCCAAGCCGCAAGAGCAGCATCGCCACTGCCGTCCAGAAACTCTTCTGTCGCTCCTCCGGTGACCCCGCGCCAAGTTTCTGCCTCGCCGGAGTGGTCCTCGTCGCCGCCCTTCTCCCTCCGCCTTGCCCGCTCGCCGGAGCTCGTCTGCTGCTCTGCATCATGCCCGCTGCGCCCCTATCAAGCTGCTCTGCTTCGCCTCTGCTCGAGCAGGATGACCCCGCCCCGCGTCTCTTCTGTACAGGCACGAGCGCATTGACCACCCTTGGTCTGCCTCGACCCGATCCAGCAAGCGGGACGGCCTGCCCTGCCTCCTCCCTACCAACTGGGCCTCAGCCCACTAGGCGGGGCCACCCCCGGTGCCCACTGTCCTGTGCAGCCCGGTAGAGCAGATTCGGCTCGGCTACATTTTTTCACTGCTGACGTTTTTCCTAATATCTAGTGCATTTCATAATTACAGAAGTATCCTATTTTCTCTCATTGCTCATAATTAAATAACCATGCATCAGAATTAATTAAACTTTATATGTAAAATGCTTAGAATTGCATCTAGTTTAATAATATGCCACTTTCATCTATGTTATAAATGATAAATATGTTGTTTGTTTAAATTTGCCTATAGCTATGGTAAAACGGTTTATTTCATAACTAAATAACCGTACCTCCAAACCTAACAAACTTTATATGTAAATGGGGTAGAAAAATGCCTAGTTTAACATGGTGGTTTTACTTTGCATGCTTAACAACTCTAAAATATGCTTTAGGGCAGAACAGTACCAAACCTAAAATATTGCACATGAGGAGTTTCCGGACTTGTTGTTTGTTGTCTGGGCCTCATTTAAAATTGCCTAGATAGGTAGTTTCGTTGTGCTTCACCCCTTGCCATGTTAAACAACATTTAATATAGTTGAGTACATAAACGAGATCGAACTAAATGATTGAAGTGGTGTCCCGTCAATATGCAACTCGTTGCATATTGAGCTCCACTTAACTTGTAGGATTGCTTGTGCACTTTGCCATGCCATGCTTCAGTAAACCGGACATGCATCATAATTGATTGTGCATCATTCCATGTTCATGTGGTGGTTGTTTACTATGTGTTTTGCTTATTTCCGGTGTTGCTTCTTCGGGTTGGTTCCGATAACGTCGCGTTTGTGAGGATCCATTCGACTACATCCGTTTGTCTCCTTCGTGGACTCGTTCTTCTTCCTTGCGGGATCTCAGGCAAGATGACCATACCCTCGAAATCACTTCTATCTTTGCTTGCTAGTTGCTCGCTCTATTGCTATGCCTATGTTGCGATACCCACCACTTGCTATATTATGCCTCCCATATTGCTAAGCCAAGCCTCTAACCCACCTTGTCCTAGAAAACCGTTGTTTGGCTATGTTACCGCTTTGCTCAGCCCCTCTTATAGCGTTGCTAGTTGTAGGTCAAGATTGGAGTTTGTTCCTTGTTGGAACATGATTATAGGTTGGGATATCACAATATCGCTTATTTAAATTAATGCATCTATATACTTGGTAAAGGGTGGAAGGCTCAGCCTTATGCCTGGTGTGTTGTTCCACTCTTGCCACCCTAGTTTCCGTCATACCTGTGTTATGTTCCTTGATTTTGCTTTCCTTACACGGTTGGGTTATAATGGGAACCCCTCGACAGCTCCTCTCGAATAAAACTCCTCCAGCAAGGCCCAACCTTGGTTTTACCATTTGCACTAACAACCTATCACCTTCCCTTGGGTTCTGCAGACTCAAGGGTCATCTTTATTTACCCCCCCTGGGCCAGTGCTTCCCTAAGCGTTGGTCCGAAACAGAGTCACTTGCGGCGCCACCTCGGGAAACTTGAGGGCTGGTTTTAGCTATACGTAGCGCTCATCCGGTGTTGCCCTAAGAACGAGATATGTGCAGCTCCTATCAGGATGTCGGCGCATCGGGCGGCTTTGCTGGTTTAGTTTTACCATTGTCGAGATGTCTTGTAACCGGGATTCCGAGCCTGATCAGGTCTTCCTGGGAGAAGGAATATCCTTCGTTGACCGTGAGAGCTTGTGATGGGCTAAGTTGGGACACCCCTGCAGGGTTTTGAACTTTCGAAAGCCGTGCCCGCGATTATGGGCAGATGGGAATTTGTTAATCTCCGGTTGTAGAAAACCTGAAATTTATCTTAACTAAAATACATCAACCGCGTGTGTAGCCATGATGGTCTCTTTCCGGCGGTGTCCAGGAAGTGAACACGATGTTGGAGTTATGCTTGAACGAAAGTAGTCTAGGATCACTTCTTGATCATAGATTCTTGACCGTGCCTTGCCTTCTCTTCTCGCTCTCATTTGCGTAAGTTAGCCACCATATATGCTAGTGCTTGCTGCAGCTCCATCTCACATACCTTTTCCCTATCTATATGTTTAAATAGTCTTGATCACGAGGGTGTGAGATTGCTGAGTCCCCTGACTCACAGATACTTCCATAACCAGCTTGCAGGTGCCGATGATACCGTGCAGGTGACGCAACCGAGCTCAAGGAGGAGCTCGATGAAGATCTCGTTCATTGTGTTGTTTCGTTTCAGTTGATCAGTAGTGGAGCCCAGTTGGGACGATCGGGGATCTGTAGCATTAGGGGTGGTCTTCTTCTATTGTGGTTCCGTAGTCGGACCTTGATTGTATCTGGATGTTGTAATGCTTTATTCATGTATTGTGTGAAGTGGCGATTGTAAGCCAGCTATGTATCTCTTTCCTTATTCAGTACATGGGATGTGTAAAGATTACCCCTCTTGCGACATTGCTTACAATGCGGTTATGCCTCTAAGTCGTGCTTCGACATGTGGGAGATATAGCCGCATCGTGGGCGTTACAAGTTGGTAATCAGGGCCTTCCCCGACTTAGGAGCCCCCTGCTTGATCGAATCGTTTGTGTTGTTGAGTCTAGAAAAATGTTTTGAGTCATTTAGGATTATATATATCTGGGAGTAGGATTCTTTTTACTCCTCACTCCCTTCGTCGCTCTGGTGAGGCATCCTGGCATAGAGTTTTGACTCTTCTCTTCTCAAATTTCACTAAATTTTTTTCAGGATCACGCGAGTATGTTGGAATCGTTCCGATGGTTTTGTGACGAGAACATTGTTCTTGGTGCCTCCTGACATTTAGGGGTTGTGGCAGTGTCAGGACCCCGATTCCATGTCACATCGATCTAGCCGGTAACACCTCATATCACATTGCGGCCTCACGCACGGTATCCCCACGAGTGTCGCCTTACCATGGCCCGGGACCGGTTGCGCCTTTTGGCTCACGTATATGATAGTGTCGCTAGCATCCATATGACAAAGAACCCGGGCCGACATGGCTAGTCGTGAACCCAAAGCGGCACAGACCTATGGAGACAGGCATACATGAATCACATCGAGCATGTCGGTCATCAGCGTGTCAATCCGGGCTGTAGCACTGGGCTAACAGGACTCCGGGGAACCCGGGCTGTAGCAGGCTAGGCAGGACTCCGGAAGTCACCACGTGACATTTCCCCGAAGGGATAGACATAGGAACGAAGTGAAACACATGCCGTCCAGTCAAGTGTCCTAAGCAGTAGTGTTCGGCTAGCAAGACTCTGGTGAACCGGGTTGTAGCGGACTACTATGGCTCAAGGAGCACTAGACTACATTTCCCCATAAGAGAGGATGCCAAGGATAAACAACTAGATTGTCGGATCCCACACATACCAAGCATTTCAATCATACACACAATATGCTCGATATGTGCAAATACAACATGGCGTCACAACAAAACTCTACAACTCAAGTACTTTATTTAAAGGCTCTAGAGAGCCATACATAACATGTTCATACACGTAGGGGTCACATGACCTGACACTCAAGTCATACAAGCATACAAGCACATGCGGAAGCAAATAGTCTGAGTACAGACACTAGAAAGAAAGAAGGCTTCTCAAAGACTGTCTATCTACATAGGGCCCTCCATGGCCAGGATCACCACCTAGGTGGCAAGTCACTCATCGACGTCGAGGTCTACATAAAACCCATCGGAGGGGGCGGTGTTGTCGTCTGAAAACAGTAATTAAAGCAAACATGAGTACAAAGGTACTCAGCAAGTCTTACAACAGAACCTACTATACATGCTCATTCTCAAGAAGGTGGTGGAGTTATTGCAGCAAGCCAGCTTTGACTCTTGGCTAAGCTATCCTATGAGACACCACTAGTAAAAATAGGTTTCGCACACGAGTCCACTAATCACCAACACAATACTCCACCGGGGATCCTCCCTCGTCATCCTACGAGAGGGCCATCCTCGGTACTCACACTTATCTTGAGTCTTTTAGTAGTATCCATTAACTTGTCTATGAACTGTATAGGCAACCAAGTAGTCCTTTACCGCGGACACGACTATTCGAATAGATGATGTTAACCCTGCAGGGTGTACTTCTTCATACACGCTCTCACCACTTACCGTCGTTTACACGACATGTACTCGGCAACCTTCAAGTGGAAGCCCAACGAGGGTGTCAGCCACCGCCTACATAAACACTGAAGTCTCTAGTCCAGGTTTATCACCTATCCAGGTTCCATCCGCAGGGTGTCCGGCTGAGGTTTCCACATACGGCCCCGAACGATGTGAACAGGGTCCCGATACGCCAAACGGGCGCCCGACATACTCGGCCATGGTATATCTACCGCAACATAGCCCACCCCTAGGGTCAGCGCTACGCACGGCTGCCAACACATAACCTACAAACACCAGAAACTAATTGCAACTCCTGGACAGAGTACTAGGGTGATTAAGAAGCCGAGAGGGTCCATTGGTTTCGGGCCCAATGTATGGTAGTAGCTGATTCTTAAATCACACATACAGATCTCAGTTCTTAGGGACAGCCTCAATGAAACAACCCACCATGTACTCCTACATGGCCTCTCATCGATACCTTTAACAAATCATGTTCAACACATTCCTCACATTACCGACATAATAATTTCACTCTAGACATTACCCAGATGAACCAGACCTGACACAACTCTAAGCATAGCAGGCATAGCAAGGTAGGAAACACATACATGGCTCAATCAACTCCTACACATGCTAGTGGGTGTCATCTAGTTACTATGGCAATGAGAGGTCATGCAGAGGATAAGGGTTCAACTACCGCAGCACATAGCAGTTTGAAACGTTGTTGTCTTAATGCAGTAAATGAGAGCAGAGGCGAGAACATGGGATTGTATCGATATGATCAATGCGGCTGCTTGCCTGATGGAGTAGTAGTAGGGTACTGCCCTTCAGTTGGATACTCGGAGATATCCTCGGAGGCAGAACCTACCACGAGAGACACCACAGAAGATAATCAACACATGGCAATATGCAAAAATATGATGCATGCTATGACATGGCAAAATGATGTGTCCTGCCTAATGCAATGTGAAACAAGTTGAAATGTGTCCATTTGAATCAAAGATTCAAATGAAAGCTTAAGCTCTTATGCATAATAAGTGTATTGGCTTGTTTCACCTAAACAGCAAGGTTAAAGTTTTTTTCATGCATGAAGCCATTACAAATGGATAGGCTGAATTTTTCTGATCATTTTTCATATACATTTTGTTGGATTTGGAGCTATGGTTGATTTTCTATGATTTTAAAAAGTTTTGGCTATTTTCTGGAATTTCCTATATAAAAATAAATCCAGAAATTAAATAACTGCGTCAGCACTGCGTTACTGTGACGTCAGCGAGTCAAAGGCGCCAGCCCAGGTCAAACCTGACCGGTGGGCCCCATCTGTCAATGTCTCTGTGTACTAACTAAGCTAGTTAGTCCTAATTAATTGGGCAGGGCCCACTAGTCAGTGACTACTAACTAAACTAACCTAGTTAATTAGCACTAACCAGACTAATTAGTTGGACAGGGCCCGCATGTCAGCGAGAGAGAGGGGGAGGTCAACCCGTGTCAGTGGGGTCAACCTCGCCGGTCAGCGGTCAAAGCCTGCCGGCGTTTAGCCGCCGGCGAGGCCAGACGCGGCGGCGCGCGGCGGGATTTGCCCATAGGGCACCATTTGGCACGCGGAGAGCACCTACGTGGAGCTGGGACTCGCCCGCATCCAACCACGGTGGTGGTTTGGCCGGGGAGTGGCCGGAGGACCGCCGGTGACGGGCTCAACGGAGGCTGAGGATCGGGTGTGCTCGTGCTCATGGCTGCGGTGGGGCCTAGGCGATGCGGCGAAAGCACCTACAGCATATACGCCATGCGGGGAGTGTGACGGGCACAAGCCCGTGACCAAATGGTCACCGGAGCATCGCCGGCGGCATGGTCAGGCGGCGGCGCGTTCGGGCACAAGAGGCGCAGCGTCTACGGTGTTCTAGGGGTGAAACGAAAAGCACGGGGAGGTTCAGCAGCTCACAGGGAAGCCGCAGGGCTGGTCAGTGTGCTCGGGGAAGCTCGGGTGTGGCGGATCGACGACGACGATCAACGGCGGCCGAAGGTTGAAGACAATGGTGGCGGGGACGATGCAGGGGCTCCGACGTCGTGCAGCTCGGCTGGTCGACGTAGTCGACGACGACGAACCGTCCGGACACGGTGAGAGGGCGCGGGGACGATGTTGGACATGGCTGCGGTGAGCGGCAGCGACGGTGACGTCTCGGGCGACGTCGGGGAGGGCGAGTGTGTCTGGGAGCTCGGGGAGAGAGAGAGGGTTCGTCCCAGGGCGACAGGTCGACGGGGGGAGTGGCTGGGCAGCGGGCAGCTGCGTGGCAAGCATGCTGTGCTCGCCGTCGAGCACCTGCCTGCCTGTGCTGGTGAGAGCAAGCAGCTCGCTGGCATAGCAGGTGGGCTGGGCTGCTAGGTGGGCCGGCCAGGTGGGTTCAGGTAAGTGCTCTGCACTGTTTTCTGTTTCTCTTTTATTTATTTTCTGTACTGTGTTTTGAAACAGAATAAATACTATTTCATTTCCAAAAACTCTGGAAATATTCAGAGGCACATTTGAGAATATTCTCAACTGCCTAAAAATGCTTCCAAGATTATTTGAGCACTTTAAAATATTTATAAGATTTAAAATGCCCGAATTCATATACTTATGACTTGGTTCAAAAATCCAGAATGGCCCCATAAATTGTAGAACCATTTTTGGCAGAGGTTTAAACCAGAACCAAAAATGGTGGGCTTTTATGAAAGGCATTTTGGGTTCATTGAAATTCCAATTGTTGGAATTTAGCATTTTCAGGGGGGGTGTTGGGGTTGATTAGCCCCCATTTCAAGTTCAAAAGAAATTTAAACATGATGCACAAGTTCAACCAACCCTAATGCATAACAGGAAAGCAGGGATGTCACAACTCACCCCCACTCAAAAGAATCACGTCCCGAGATTCAAGACTCGTCGGGAAGGAGGGGTACTCAAGTTGAAGATGATCCTCCCTTTCCCAAGTGGCTTCTTTCTCGGAATGGTGTGACCATTGAACCTTGAGAAACTTGATATTATGGCATCGACTGGTACGCTCGGCTTGATCAAGGATACGAACGGGATATTCCTGATATGAGAGGTTATCTTGTAGATTAAGCATTTCGTGGTCCACTCCACGGATAGGATCCGCGAAGCAACGCCTGAGTTGAGAAACGTGGAAGACATCGTGAACTCTGGAAAGATGCGGAGGTAGTTCGAATTGGTAGGCAACTTCTCCTCATTTGGCAAGAATGCGAAAGGGTCCAATGTAACAAGGAGCCAATTTGCCTTTCATACCGAAACGATGGGTTCCCTTTAACGGAATAACCCGAAGGTAAGCCTTCTCGCCGACTTCATAAGTCATGATCTTATGTTTACGATCATATTGGCTCTTTTGACGAGATTGGGCTGTTTTCAATTTCTCATGAATAACGCGAACCTGCTCTTCTGCTTCCTGAATCATATCCGGGCCAAAGAGTTGTCTTTCCCCGCTTTCTAACCAGTTAAGAGGTGTTCGACATTTTCGTCCATAGAGAACTTCGAAAGGAGCTTTGCCCAAGCTAGCTTGATAACTATTGTTATAAGCAAACTCCGTGAATGGAAGGCATTTCTCCCAATCCATTCCGAAGGAGATGACAGAAGCTCGGAGCATATCTTCCAAAATTTGATTTACTCACTCTACTTGACCACTGGATTGAGGGTGGAAGGCGGTGCTAAAAGAGAGACGAGTTCCCATAGCATTTTGGAAACTTTCCCAAAATCGAGAGGTGAAGAGACTCCCACGGTCTGAGTTAATTTCCAATGGGACACCATGAAGAGACACTATTCAGGAGATGTATAGGTCAGCTAGCTGGCTAGCGGTGATACTCTCACGAACAGGTAGGAAATGGGCTACTTTGGAAAGACGATCGATCACGACGAAGATAGCATTTTTCCCTCTCTTGGTCCTGGGAAACCCAGTAATGAAATCCATACTGATTTTATCCCATTTCCACTCAGGAATAGCCAAAGGTTGAAGGGTGCCAGCAGGCCGTTGATGCTCTGCTTTAACACGATGACAGACGTCGCAACTAGCAATATATTGAGCAATTTCTCTCTTCATCCTAGTCCACCAAAACCTCTGGCGTAGGTCTTGATACATCTTAGTACTACCGGGATGAATGGTGAGAGGGGATTCATGAGCTTCCTTAAGGATCAGCCGCCTTAGATTTCGTGCCTTGGGAACCACTAAGCAGTTTCCAAAGTATACGACACCTTGATCATCAACGGAGAAACAATTCGCGACTCCTTTCTTAATGTTTCTCTTAATACGGGAGATTCCCGGATCTACCTTCTGTGCCTTGATGATCTGATCCGTAAGGGTAGGTTTCGCCACCAGGGTGGATAGGAATCCTCGAGGAACAATGTGAAGATTAAGCTTACGAAATTCCTCGTGGAGAAGTGGCTGACTCTGTTGTAACATCAGGTTGTGACAATAAGATTTACGACTTAGCGCATCAGCCATGACATTGGCTTTGCCCGGGGTGTAAGTTATTCCTAGGTCATAATCTGAAATCAACTCGACCCAACGTCTTTGCCTGAGATTCAAATCCGGTTGGGTGAAGATATATTTCAAACATTGGTGATCGGTGAAGATCTCGCAACGATTACCGAGGAGGTAATGTCGCCAAGTTTTCAGTGCATGGACTACAGCTGCAAGCTCTAGATCATGTGTGGGATAATTTTCCTCATGTGGGTGTAATTGCCGTGAAGCATAGGCAATTACCTGACGATCCTGCATGAGTATGCAACCTAGTCCTTGTCGCAAGGCGTCGCAATAGATAATAAAGTCCTTGGAGAAATCTGGTGGTACCAGTACGGGAGCAGATGTCAGGCGTCTTTTCAGTTCCTGAAAGCTGAACTCGCACTGTGGGGTCCACTCGAACTTTTTATCTTTCTTGAGGAGTTCTGTTAGAGGTTTAGCATCCTTGGAGAAATTCTCGACGAAGCGGCAGCAATAGCTCGCTAAGCCAAGGATGCTCCGAACTTGCTTGACCGTCTCAGGTGGAGTCCAATCAAGGACGACTTGAACTCGTTCGGGATTGACAGCATTACCCTTACCGGAGATTACATGGCCTAGATAGGTCACTTCTGGCAACCAAAATTCACACTTGGAGAATTTGGCATAAAGGCGATGCTCTCGAAGTTTCGTCAATACCAGCCTTAGATGTTCGGCATGTTCCTCTTCATTCTTGGTGTAGATGAGTATATCATCGAGGTATACCACGACGAATTTATCCAAATACACCATGAATACTGAGTTCATTAACCAAGAGAAAGTGGCTGGGGCATTGGTTAAACCGAAGGACATGACGGTGTACTCGTATTGGCCATAACGAGTAACGAAGGCCGTTTTGGGAATGTCCCCGTTTATGATTTTGATTTGATGGTAGCCCAACCTCAAATCCATCTTGGAAAAGACTGAGGATCTAGCGAGCTGATCATACAGATCGTTGATCCTAGGAAGCGGATACTTGTTCTTGATAGTGACCAAGTTGACAGGTCGGTAATCTACAACCATCTGATCCGTTCCATCCTTCTTCTTGACGAAGAGGACGGGGCAAGCCCAAGGAGAGGAACTAGGACGGATGAAACCCTTTTTCAAGGACTCGTCGAGTTGGTTCTTAAGCTTGGCTAGTTCTAAGGGTGCCATCTTATAGGGTCTCCTAAAAATTGGGACGGTTCCTGGAACAAGGTCTATCACAAACTCGACGTCCCTGTCAGGTGGAACACCTGGCAGTTCTTCTGGAAAGACATCCGAAAAGTCTTGGACTACCGGAATATCTTCAAGGTCTGGAACGGGGTTGGCATTTAGGGAGTAAAGCTGGCGCTTGGCCACTCGAGTTAAGACATTGACTGTCTTGCCCGATGGGTGAGTAAGTTGAACGGTTCTAGTAGCACAATCAATCTTAGCATAATGAGCTGACATCCAGTCCATACCCAAGATGATGTTTATGTCTGAGGACTTGAGATCTATTAAGGATGCAAGAAAGACAAGTCTATCGACAAGAATTTCATTCCCATGGCTTACCCTAGAAGTTTGCCATCTAGAGCCAGGGGTTTCAATTTTCATGGTAGTGGGCATGTCACAGAATGTTGTGTTATGAAATCGAGCATAGCTCTCAGATATGAATGAATGAGATGCTCCAGTATCAAAAAGAACAGATGCCAGATGACAATTAACAAGGAGCGTACCAACGATGACGTTAGGATCCTCATGAGCCTCCTCAGCTGAGACATAGTTGACATGGCCACGTGCAGGGGTGGCTGGCTTGGCGTAGAATGTCTTTCCCGCTGGCTTGCCACGGCCAACGGACTTTCCAGACTGATTTGGGTTGTTGTTCTGGGGACACTCTCGATTGTAGTGACCCGGCTCTCCACACTTGAAACATGTCACAACATTGGGGCGTGGAGCAGCATTAGCAGCGGGGCCACCATAGGGCTTAGACGGTGCAAACTGCTGGTTGGGGCGAGGCGCCTCAAAGGATGTCCTCGGAATGAACCTGGGTGGCAGTGCTGTGCTTGGGATCCACACCCAGCGCTTCTGAGATCCAGAGCCAGATGAAGAGCCAAAATCACGAGAGTGCTTGCGTGAAGCATCATAGTCAGACTGTCCTGTCTCAGCACTGATGGCTTTATTGACCAACTTCTGAAAGGAGGTGCACTCGTGCAGTCGAAGATCGTGGCGAAGCTCAGGGCTAAGTCCCTTGCGGAACCTTGCCTGCTTCTTAGCGTCGGTGGATACCTCTTCAGGAGCTTATCGTGCCAGATTCCCAAATTCACGACTATATGCATCCACAGTCAGTCTTCCTTGGGTGAAATTGCAGAACTCTTCCCTCTTGCGATCTATGAGACCTTCCGGGATGTGATGCTCACGGAAAGCCTCACTGAATTCAGCCCAAGTAGTGATTTGGCTGACCGGGCGCATAGCCTCAAAGTTTTCCCACCAAAGGCTAGCTGGGCCTTCGAGGTGATAGGCAGCATAGGTAACCTTATCAGCTATGGCTACGTTGGCAGAACGTAGCTTGTGTGTGATGCCGCGGAGCCAGTCATCCGCGTCGAGGGGCTCGACGGAATGATTAAACTTTGGTGGGTACAACTTGATAAAGTCATTGATTGACACCAAGTCATTTCACTGATGGCGTGCAGTGTTCTGCTCAATACGCTCCAGCAAGCGGTTAGTCTCACGCTTGTTTCTTTTCGCCTCAAGCATAACTTCGGCCAGAGAAGGCGGGTGAGGCAGATTTTCACCCCTAGCTGCACTGGCTTCCCCCTGCTCTGGGGCAGCAGGGTTGCTGCGGGTGTTGACCATCCTAGGAGAAAACAAGACAACGGTTTAGATAAGGATGGCACAAACTTAGCATGGAAGTGCAGAAGGTAATGGATAACATGGAATGCTAAGATGTTCATTGCACGACATGGTAATATAGAAACTGCCATATATATACCATTGGTCATACACACCGTACATAGTTTAGTACAAGCCCATGCTAGACTACAACTACGGTGAAAGACATTACATCTCGTCGGAGGCATTCCAAGCTCCTATACATTATTTTTCTACACCTCCGGAGCGTGATACACACCAAGTCGTACCCCACGGTCACGCAGGACTGTGGAGAATACAACTATTACAGTACTAGTGATACTACTACTAGCTCAGACGGCTCCGTAGTAATCCTCATAGAAGTCACCACGAAAGCCTGGAAGTGGAACACGATCATCTGGGAACAGACGTTCCTGCGGAGCCTGCGGACCATAGGGACTCGGATGTGGCCTCGATCCCATAGGTGGTGGCAGACGGGGACCATGAGGAGGGGTGATGCCTCCTACATCACGCCACTCCATACAATCTGGCAATCCAGACCATACAGGGTACAAGTCCCTCATGTCCATGTATCCTGCCTGCACCGCATGTGCAAACCGAGTCAAAGTGGCCCAATGATCAGAACGAGTGTGGAAAAGCTCCATACGGAAGGCCCGATTTTCGCGGTCCTTATCCTCGAGCATCTCGGCAGTGGTGCGGAGTAGTGACTCCTCATGTGAAGAATCATAGTACAAAGCCTGATAATACCCCTGTGCTCCACGAAGTGAGGCTGGCATGTAACGGAAATCGGTGTTCTGAAGCAAGGCAGTCCTGGCTCGAATGATAGTCATCATTGAATATGCTGCATCCTGCACAGACATCTCAATAGTGACCCCAAGTCCATAGGAACAGTGAAGGTTCTCAGTGGCTCCATGATAAGAGGGATATATCCTGACGGTACATAGGTACTGGCTCTGGTTGAAGTCTCTAAACTGCTCCTCGACGGTATATTCCGGATACCACCGATAGCCTGACTCAACCATCACTCGAACCAACATGGCCGTGTGGCCGGACACATCAAGGCACCGGGTCAGACGAACCACTTGGTTCTGCGAACGGGTGGCCATCTGAAAGCACAGAATAATGCAAAGGCATTAGAATTTTCTAGGGGAAATCGGACAGCATAACGGCTGTAAATGCTCGGAAAAAGATTTGAGACATCCACAACAGTTTGCAATACCACTCAACAACATCATATCAAGGTTCTGATTCAACTGGCAATATACTAAAAGTAGTAGAAACTGTACTGTGGCTGGTAACAACAATCCTATAAGCTACTACGAATTAGTAACACGTGAACCTGATAGAAGAAGAGAGCCTAGTCCTTAACCCACGTTGAAAGAGAAGAGAATGACTCAGATCAGAGGGCATAAGGTAAAGGAGTAAAAGAGCCTTATGATCCCTCCCACAATCAATTCCCCTACATATAACTAAAGCATTTCTAGACTCGACATCGACCAGTTTGGCTCAACGAACCTACAGGCAGTCCGGCTCTAATGCAACGCTGTCAGGACCCCGATTCCAAGTCACATCGATCTAGCCGGTAACACCTCATATCACATTGCGGCCTCACGCACGGTATCCCAATGGGTGTCGCCTTACCATGGCCCAGGACCATTTGCGCCTTTTGGCTCATGTATATGATAGTGTCGCTAGCATCCATATGACAGAGAACCCAGGCCGACATGGCTAGTCGTGAACCCGAAGCGGCACAGACCTATGGAGACAGGCATACATGAATCACATCGAGCATGTCGGTCATCAGCGTGTGAATCCGGGCTGTAGCACTGGGCTAACAGGACTCCGGGGAACCCAGGCTGTAGTAGGCTAGGCAGGACTCCAGAAGTCACCGCGTGACATTTCCCCGAAGGGATAGACATAGGAATGAAGTGAAACACATGCCAGCCAGTCAATTGTCCTGAGCAGTAGTGCTGGGCTAGCAGGACTCCGGTGAACCGGGCTGTAGCAGACTACTATGGCTCAAGGAGCACTAGACTACATTTCCCCATAAGAGAGGCTGCCAATGATAAACAACTAGATTGTCGGATCCCACACATACCAAGCATTTCAATCATACACACAATATGCTCGATATGTGCAAATACAACATGGCATCACAACAAAACTCTACAACTCAAGTACTTTATTTAAAGGCTCCAGAGAGCCATACATAACATGTTCATACAGGTAGGGGTCGCATGACCCGACACTCAAGTCATACAAGCATACAAGCACATGCGGAAGCAAATAGTCTGAGTACAGACACTAGAAAGAAAGAAGGCTTCTCGAAGCCTGTCTATCTACATAGGGCCCTCCATGGCCAGGATCACCACCTGGGAGGCAAGTCACTCATCAACGTCGAGTTCTACATAAAACCCATCAGAGGGGGCGGTGTTGTTGTCTGAAAACAGTAATTAAAGCAAACATGAGTACAAAGGTACTCAGCAAGTCTTACAACAGAACCTACTATACATGCTCATTCTCAAGAAGGTGGTGGAGTTATTGCAGCAAGCCAGCTTTGACTCTTGGCTAAGCTATCCTACGAGACACCACTAGTAAAAATATTTTTCGCACACGAGTCCACTAATCACCAATACAATACTCCACCGGGGATCCTCCCTCGTCATCCTACGAGAGGGCCATCCTCGGTACTCACACTTATCTTGAGTCTTTTAGTAGTATCCATTAACTTGTCTATGAACTGTATAGGCAACCAAGTAGTCCTTTACCGCGGACGCGGCTATTCGAATAGATGATGTTAACCCTGCAGGGGTGTACTTCTTCATACATGCTCTCACCACTTACCGTCGTTTACACGACATGTACTCGGCAACCTTCAAGCGGAAGCCCAACGAGGGTGTCGCCCACGGCGTACCTAAACACTCAAGTCTCTAGTCCAGGTTTATCGCCTATCCAGGTTCCATCCGCAGGGAGTCCGACCGAGGTTTCCACATATGGCCCCGAACGATGTGAACAGGGTCCCGAGACGCCAAACGGTGTATCTACCGCAACATAGCCCACCCCTAGGGTCAGTTCTACGCACGACCGCCAACACATAACCGACAAACACCAGAAACTAATTGCAACTCCTGGACAGAGTACTAGGGTGATTAAGAAGCCGAGAGGGTCCATTGGTTTCGGGCCCAATGTATGGTAGTAGCTTATTCTTAAATCACACATACAGATCTCAGTTCTTAGGGACAGCCTCAATGAAACAACCCACCATGTACTCCTACATGGCCTCTCATCAATACCTTTACCAAATCATGTTCAACACATTCCTCACATTACCGACAGAATCATTTCACTCTACCCCATCACCGAGATGAACCAGACCTGACACAACTCTAAGCATAGCAGGCATAGCAAGGTAGGAAACACATACATGGCTCAATCAACTCCTACACATGCTAGTGGGTTTCATCTAGTTACTGTGGCAATTACATGTCATGTAGAGGATAAGGGTTCAACTACCGCAGCACACAGCAGTTTGAAACATTGTTGTTTTAATGTAGTAAATGAGAGCAGAGGCGAGAACATGGGATTGTATCGATATGATCAATGGGGCTGCTTGCCTGATGGAGTAGTAGTAGGGTACTGCCCTTCAGTTGGATACTCAGAGATATCCTCGGAGGCAGAACCTACCACGAGAGACACCACAGAAGATAATCAACACATGGCAATATGCAACAATATGATGCATGCTATGACATGGCAAAATGATGTGTCCTTCCTAATGCAATGTGAAACAAGTTGAAATGGGTCCATTTGAATCAAAGATTCAAATGAAAGCTTAAGCTCTTATGCATAATAAGTGTATTGGCTTGTTTCACCTAAACAGCAAGGTTAAAGTGTTTTGTCATGCATGAAACCATTACAGATGGATAGATTGAATTTTTCTGATCATTTTTCATATATAATTTGTTGGATTTGGAGCTATGGTTGATTTTCTATGATTTTTAGAAGTTTTGGCTATTTTTGGAATTTCCTATATAAAAATAAATCCAGAAATTAAATAACTGCATCAGCACTACGTCGCTGTGACGTCAGCGAGTCAAAGGCGCCTGCCCGGGTCAAACCTGACTGGTGGGCCCCATCTGTCAGTGTCTCTGTGTACTAACTAAGCTAGTTAGTCCTAATTAATTGGGCAGGGCCCACTAGTTAGTCACTACTAACTAAACTAACCTAGTTAATTAGCACTAACCAGACTAATTAGTCGGGCGGGGCCCACATGTCAGTGAGAGAGAGGGGGAGGTCAACCCGTGTCAGCGGGGTCAACCTCGCCGGTCAGCGGTCAAAGCCTGCCGGCGTTTAGCCTCCGGCGAGGCCAGACGCGGCGGCGTGCTACGGGATTTTCCCACAGGGCACCATTTGGCGCACGGAGAGCACCTACGTGGAGCTGGGACTTGCCCGCATCCAACCACGGTGGTCGTTTGGCCGGGGAGTGGCCGGAGCATCGCCGGCGATGAGCTCGGCGGAGGCCGAGGCTCGGGTGTGCTCGTGCTCATGGCTGCGGTGGCCTAGGCGATGCAGCGAAAGCACCTATAGCATCTACGCCACGCGAGGAGTGTGACGGGCACAAGCCCGTGACCAAATGGTCACCGGAGCATCATCGGCGACGTGGTCAGGCTGCAGCGCGTTCGGGCACAAGAGGCGCGGCGTCTACGGTGTTCTAGGGGCGAAACGAAAAGCACGAGGAGGTTTAGCAGCTCATTGGGAAGCCGCAGGGAGGGTCAGTGTGCTTGGGGAAGCTCAGGTGCGGCGGATCGACGATGACGATCGACGGCGGCCGAAGGTTGAAGACGACGGTGGCGGGGACGATGCAGGGGCTCCGCCGTCGTGCAGCACGGCTGGTCGACATAGTCGACGACGGCGAACCGTCCGGACACGGTGAGAGGCGCGGGGACGGTGTTGGACGCGGCTGCGGTGAGAGGTGGCGACGGTGACGTCTCGGGCGACGTCGGGGAGGGCGAGAGAGGGAACCAGAGAGAGAGCGAGTGTGTTTGGGAGTTCGGGGAGAGAGAGGATTCGTCCCAGGGCGACAGGTCGACAAGGGGAGCGGCTGGGCGGCGGGCAGCTACGTGGCAAGCAGGCTGTGCTCGCCGTCGAGCACCTACCTGCCTGTGCTGGCGAGAGCAAGCAGCTCGCTGGCATAGCAGGTGGGCTGGGCTGCTAGGTGGGCCGGCCAGGTGGGTTCAGGTAGGTGCTCTGCACTATTTTCTGTTTCTCTTTTATTTATTTTCTGTACTTTGTTTTGAATTAGAATAAATACTGTTTCATTTCCAAAAACTCTAGAAATATTCAAAGGCACATTTGAGAATATTCTCAACTGCCTAAAAATGCTTCCAAGATTATTTGAGCACTTTAAAATATTTATAAGATTTAAAATGCCCAAATTCAAATACTTATGACTTGGTTCAAAAATCCAGAATGGCCCCATAAATTGTAAAACCATTTTTGGCAGAGGTTTAAACCAGAACCAAAAATGGTGGGCTTTTATGATGGGCATTTTGGGTTCATTGAAATTCCAATTTTTGGAATTTAGCATTTTCAAGGGGGTGTTGGGGTTGATTAGCCCCCATTTCAAGTTTAAAAGAAATTTAAACATGATGCACAAGTTCAACCAACCCTAATGCATAATAGGAAAGCAGGGATGTGACAGGTAGTGTCCCGGGGAGTTGAGCTCCGAGATGTTGTCGTCACAATTTTATCGTTGCAGTTCTGGAATACCTGAGTTCGCCGACATCGAAAATCTCCTTTATGCAGTTGTTGGTGAGATAACCTCGACGCCACCCAGTACTGGTGCGGTAGTTTGGGAGTATTGCCATAACTCGTATAACGGATGCTTTTCGAAAGTTGAGGTAAATGATTTCCGAAGATTTCTTGGTTATGTGTTGAAGGATGGATACAGCTGGATGTAGGATTTGCTAGTTTTTGGGTGAGATATTATGCTTCCCCTGTATCCCCAACACCTGATTGCATAACCAGAAAGTTTCGGGAGTTTATAAGTGGGAATTCAAGTAGCTCTTAGGATATCTTTCCTACAGATGCATGATATGAAATTGGGGTTCGACGTCTAGTGGTCCGGCTATCCACGGTTGGTTTTACAGTGGTCTCGTTGTGTCTTAAAGAGTCCTTGGCTATGCTGCCTCGGGGACGCTTCGTATGTTATGTGCACTGCCTTGTACATGATGGTGCTGTATGATCGAGCACGTGCGGGCCCCACCACGAAAACTTCAGACGAAATCTCTATCATATGTTTGTTCTGGCTTATTCTGCAAGCTAATCCTTTGTTTTGTTTTGAATTGTGGTATTCGAGTTGCTTCGAAGACAAGTGTTCATTCCATACCTTTCCTAAGCGGCGTTCTCATACTCCTATGTGAATACCAATCCTTTTCGATCATCGAGATTGTCATGCCAATCCTATTCAACCGGCGTGTTTCTCTTCAAGTGGATCCGATCATTTCAGCATCAGCAAGGTCATTTATCAGTTCTTCTCAACGGTGTTTTCTTCATCCGACCCAAGTTACCTTTGTTTTTCCCGCCCTCCCACCCTTTTTCTTCAAGGACTCAGATTTCTTAATCAAGTATCCATCTTATCGATGGGAAGTCTCTCCATTCTTTTCTGTCAATGTTCGTATCCGGTGATTCTCATGAAGATTCTAACGGAGCTTCTAGTTCGTCATTCCTCATTCTTTTTCTTCTTCGGTGAATTCAAGTCAAGCTTTGTCAATCATATCTTGTCCTCGTTCCAAATGTCTTGTCATGCCGGTGCACCTCTTAATCATGTTTTTCTCGCTATTCAATTGTTCCGGAGTGCTGAAGATATCTCGAAGATTCGTGTTTCCACTCTGCATTCGTTCAACCTATTCTGAGGTTGTTATCTCATTCAAGCCAATTAATTCAACCCGTGCAATCTATCTTTTAAATCATTCAACCGGGTATCTTTTGAGTGGGTCCTAACCCACAGGTCTTTTCCCAGGATCTTACCTGACTCTTCTAATTTTTCCTGGAGCTTCTAAAATTCATTTCAAAGTTTGATGTAGGAATGAGTTATCGTCAGTCATATGTCTTTCTCCAAGATCGGTCAAATTCTGTTCATCGTTGGTTGAACCTTTCTAATTTTCATCCTGGAGTATATCAACAATTCATGGTGGTGTTTCGCGTCGCCGTTCTCAACATTTGAAGACCGAAGAAGATTTTTTTTCCATATGTTGCTCCATTCTCTTCAAGATTCGTGATTCTAGATTGTTGCCATCCTCTCATAATTGTTTTTGATTGTGAGAATTCTTTTCAACCATCCAGAGAAATTAAGGAGTCTTTTTAGTTTGTTTCTTCGGAGCCCATCATATTAGAAGTATCCATTCCAGCTTTCAGCTCTCGTTCTCCAATCTTACAGGTGCATGATTCAAATATTCTCTAATCAGTTCACGATCTCTTTGTTCTCATGTATCTAAATCCTAGCAAGAATCTTCGTTCATTTGTCAATTCTTCACGGTGATTCACCCCTTTACTTTGTTCATTTTCAATTCTTATAGTGGTTCGTTCAAGATCTCTCTTCCTTCATTATAATATCAATTCATTCATTTTTTTTCAATCCTACCTGTGGATCGTTGAAGACTTTCTCAAGTTGGCGCTATATCTATTTTAATCCTTTCTACGAGAATAAGTAGTACGCTAAATCCGTTGCTTGTCATCAATTAAATTGGTGAAGGATACGCATAACATAATTCTTATTCTTGTTTCATCCAAGTGATAAATTCCTTCCTTCGGAGTTTGTTCATCTTTTCTTTCTCGGAGTTCGAAGCTCTAATTATCACGGAGATCCATCTAAAGCATTACAAGGTTTCACCTTGTGTTTTCAACTTCTCTTTCTTTTCGTTATCCTTTTGTTTACCGGAGTTCTTCATGGAGGCGCTACATGATGGTTCATAAAGGATTTAATTCCTTCTCGAAGTGTTCATCAAGATTCTTTCAAGAGGAGCTCAAGCATTCTTCATCTGGCAATCCAGAGTGCAATTCTTTCTTCCGTATTATTGGAGGTGGTATTATGTCATTCTTGATAATTTGAGTTCATGTTTCATGATTCACATGTTGTTAAGAATGAGGTATTTTAAATCCATCAACCTCTTCGTTGGAGTTATCTTGGGTTATATTTCACCTAAAACCTTCCCTAAGGAATGTTGCTATTTATGGTGTTTATTGATGATCCATGTTTCCTCCTATTCTCGCGATGAAAGATGTTTTCATCTCTCCGTCGCTCTCAAGCAAGCAATTGTTTTCGTTTGTGGCAGGTTTTCACCTAAAGTTCTCGAGATGTTTTCCATAAGCCCTCAACAAGCCTGTTCTTTTCGTTGTTGATTTCCCAACAAATCCGTTCAATCCTTATTTTTAAGGATGCTCTCTCAAATTCATTTGAGGTAGAACATGGTGTTTTTCTTCTCTGTTCTCTTCTTTGCATTCTTTCATTTCTTCCGGAGGCTTTGTATTGTTGCTATATTGACCCATCATCTTGTTTTGTCAAATATCATGTTCTTTTCGTGCTTGTCCATTTAACCGGAGTATCGTGCCCTCTTTTCAAGTTCTCTCATCTTATCAAGTTTTGCCTCACTTTTCAACTGGACTGCTGTCTGAAATCTTTCACCCATTGTGCCGTTATTTCAATAATCCCGTAGTTAGTGTGTTGTTGATCTCATCAAGTATCCTCATCTTGTCAAGATCATGTTCGATTCCTTCCATTTACAGTCGGAGTGCCGTCCAAATTATATCATTCTTATTCCTTCTCTATCTTGTTAACCGGAGCATTGTCATAATTGATCCTTATCGTTCCTTGTACTTCTCCTTTTCTACTGGAGTGCTTGCATGTACTTCTTCTTCATTGCAACCCTTTTCTCATGTCTTTCAACCTACAGGGTTCTCGTGATGTTCTTTGTTCCTCTTTCCTAATGGAGTGTTTTCCACTTCGTTCATCTTCATTGTATTCTTTTCTTTCTATTTTTTCAACCTCTCAAGGTTCTTTGGTTTCACTCATTTGTCAAAGAAGCAACTTAGTTTTACCCGTTCTCTTCCTCTTCCGTTTCCCTCCGGTGCCATCCTAGATCTCAGGACGAGATCCTCTCGTAGTGGTGGAGTTGTGACGCCCCGAGACCGTTGCGCCAGTTGTCTTCTAGTTATTTGCTGCTGTTGTCTTGTATTTTGCTTGCGTGTTGCATCTTGCCATGTCATCATCCGCATTGCATCTGCATGTTTTCAAAACTTGCATCCGTCCGGGTTCCCCCAGTTCTTTCTGTTGTCCGTTCTGAGCCCAGACACACTTGCACGCTCCCGAGGCACGTCCGAAATATTATTTTATAAGTGGCCGTAAAATGTTCTCGGATGGGTTGAAAGTTGGCATGCGGTGTTTTTATGTTGTCAGTAGGTCGCCTGCCAAATTTCATCGCATTCGGAGTCCGTTTGATGCCCCAACGGTTAACTATACCGGCAATATAGTCGGTCTCACGTCCGACGTTTTCGGTCTCCGGAAATGGTTGCCAGGTTGCTTTCCTTTTTCTTCGGAGTCGAACCAAACACTTGACCTTGTCCATCAAACCCTCTTTGCACGGTGCGTCGACCCCCTCGCGCATCCGAAAGCTATCCCGAACCCGACCCGAACTGTCCCCACCGTTGTGTCCGGATCATCCCCAAACATCTACAAAACGTCTCCGTTTTCCTCATTGGGCTCCCTAGCCTATTTATCCGATACCGTCCGATTTTGATCGGAGGGTCCAAACCTAATCTTTTTGTCCCTATATATACACCAACCCCTACCCAAATCGGATCAAACCCTAAAATCTAGGAGAGGTGTCCCGTCGCCCGCCGCCACTTCCAATCCTCTCGGGATCCCCTCACTCAATTTCCCTCGATCCCATCGCCCGGCCAACCAGAGCCACACCCCTCCCAGATCCATTCCACCGCAGCCGACCACCTCCCGTCTTTTCTGCGCCACCCAAATCCCCAGCAAGCCACAACCTCCTCCATCCCCATGCTCGCCCCCGACGCCCAAGCTCCTCCTCCAACCAGAACGAGTGCCACCGCCACCGTGCCAGAGATGAGTTCCTCGTGCCCTGCTCACCTTCCTCCCTTCCTCTAGTTCCCCTCGTTCCTCATCTTTATTCCACTGTTTGCGACAGATCGAGCCATGGCACCGCCCCAGGTTTTTCCCTGACCCCATGGATGCCCACCACCGGGTCGTCGCTGCCTCCTCACAGGGCCTCTGTGGACGCCAAACCGCTGGTTTCCTCTGCACCCTCGCACCCTGCCGGACCTCCATCCAGGCCTCCGTCACACCCACCGCGGCATGTCCCTCGCTGCGCCGCTTCTCCTTTGCAATGAGCGGCAGTTGCAGTCGCTGCAACCGCCCCGCGCGTTGACTGCATCGCCCCGAATCGGCCTCTTCTGCGTCGTTTCCCGCTCCTCCGCCTCACCTTCCTCCCTGGCTGCAAGCCGCCGCCGCCCGGATCCTCCCCAAGCTCCAAGTCTGCGAACTGCCACAGGTCGCCCGTCCAAGCTGCAGGAGCAGCATCGCCGCTGCCGTCCCGAAACTCTTCTGTCGCTCCTCCGGTGACCCCGCTCCAAGTTCCTGCCTCGCCGGAGTGGTCCTCGTCGCCGCCCTTCTCCCTCCGCCTTGCCCGCTTGTCGGAGCTCATCTGCTGCTCTGCATCGTGCCTGCTGCGCCCCTGTGGAGCTGCTCTGCTTCACCTCTGCTCGAGCAGGACGACCCCGCCCCACGTCTCTTCTGTACAGGCACGAGCACACGACCGCGTTGACCACGCTGGGTCTGCCTCGACCCAATCCAGCAAGTGGGCTGGCCTGCCCGGCCTCCTCCCTACCAACTGGGCATCAGCCCACTAGGTGAGGCCACCCCCGGCGCTCACTGTCCTGTGCAGCCCGGTAGACTAGATTCGGCCCGGCTACATTTTTTTCCCTGCTGACGTTTTTCCTAATATCTAATGCATTGCATAATTACAGAAGTATGCCATTTTCTTGCATTGCTCATAATTAAATAACCATGCATCAGAATTAATTAAACTTTATATGTAAAATGCTTAGAATTGCATCTAGTTTAATAATATGCCACTTTCATCTATGTTATAAATGTTAAAAATGTTGTTTGTTTAAATTTGCCTATAGCTATGCTAAAACGGTTTATTTCATAACTAAATAATCGTAGCTCCAAACCTAACAAACTTTATATGTAAATGGGGTAGAAAAATTCCTAGTTTAACATGGTGGTTTTACATTGCATGCTTAACAACTCTAAAATATGCTTTAGGGAAGAACAGTACCAAACCTAAAATATTGCACATGAGGAGTTTCCGGACTTGTTATTTGTTGATCCGGCCTCATTTAAACTTGCCTAGATAGGTAGTTTTGTTGTGCTTCACCCCTTGCCATGTTAAGCAACATTTAATATTGTTGAGTACATAAGCGAGATCGAACTAAATGATTGAAGTGGTGTTCCGTCAATATGCAACCAGTTGCATATTGAGCTCCACTTAATTTGTAGGATTGCTTGCGCACTTTTCCATGCCATGCTTCAGTAAACCGGACATGCCTCATACTTGATTGTGCATCATGCCATGTTCATATGGTAGTTGTTTACTATGTGTTTTACTTCTTTCCAGTGTTGCTTCTTCGGGTTGGTTCTGATAACGTCGCGTTTGTGAGGATCCATTCGACTACGTCCGTTTGTCTTCTTCGTGGACTCGTTCTTCTTCCTTGCGGGATCTCAGGCAAGATGACCATACCCTCGAAATCACTTCTATCTTGGCTTGCTAATTGCTCGCTCTATTGCTATGCCTATGCTGCTATACCCACCACTTGCTATATCATGCCTCCCATATTGCTAAGCCAAGCCTATAACCCACCTTGTCCTAGCAAACCGTTGTTGGCTATGTTACCGCTTTGCTCAGCCCCTCTTATAGCATTGCAAGTTGCAGGTGAAGATTGGAGTTTGTTCCTTGTTGGAACATGATTATATGTTGGGATATCACAATATCTCTTATTTAAATTAATGCATCTATATACTTGGTAAAGGGTGGAAGGCTCGGCCTTATGCCTGGTGTTTTGTTCTACTCTTGCCGCCCTAGTTTCCGTCATACCGGTGTTATGTTCCTTGATTTTGCGTTTCTTACACGGTTGAGTTATAATGGGAACCCCTCGACAGTTTGCCTTGAATAAAACTCCGCCAGCAAGGCCCAACCTTGGTTTTACCATGTACTGAATAAGAGAGGCGATAAAGAGTTGGCTTACAATCGCCACTTCACACAATACATAAATATAGCATTACATCATCCAGAATACAAATCAAGGTCCGACTATGGAACCAAATAAAGAAAGACAACCCCTAATGCACAGATCCCCGATCGCCCCAACTGGGCTCCACTACTGATCGTCCAAAAAGGAAACATAGTAACATCCTGAATCCTCGTCGAACTCCCACTTGAGTTCAGTAGCGTACCCTGCACTGGTATCATCGACAGCTGCATCTGGTTTTGGAAGTAATCTGTGAGTCACGGGGACTCAACAATCTCACACCCTCGCGATCAAGACTGTTTAAGCTTAAGGGTAGGAAAAGGTAGTGAGGTGAAGCTGCAGCAACCACTAGCATATATGGTAGCTAACTTACGCAAATGAGAGCGAGAAGAGAAGCAAAGCACGGTCGTGAACTAGAAGTGATCAAGAGGTGATCCTGAAACTACTTACGTACAAGTATAACACGAGACCGTGTTCTCTTCCCGGACTCCGCCGAAAAGAGACCATCATGGATACACACGGTGTTGATTCATTTTAAATTAAGTTTAAGTGTCAGGTTTTCCACAACCGGATATTAACAAATTCCCATCTGCCCATAACTGCGAGCACAACTTTCGAAAGTTCAAAACCCTATAGGGGTGTCCCAACTTAGCCCATCACAAGCTCTCATGGTCAACGAAGGATATTCCTTCTCCCAGGACGACCCGATCAGACTCAGAATCCCGGTTACAAGACATTTCGACAATGGTAAAAGAAGACCAGCAAAGCCGCCCGAATGTGTCGACAAATCCTGATAGGAGCTGCACATATCTTGTTCTCAGGGCACACCAGATGAACACTACGTACAACTAAAACCAACCCTCAAGTTTCCCCGAGGTGGCGCTGCAAGTGGCTCTGTTTTGGACCAACACTCAGAGGAGCACTGGCCCGGGGGTTGAAAATAAAGATGACCCTTGAGTCCGCGGAACCCAAAGGAAAAAAGGCTTAGGTGGAAAATAGTAAAACCAAGGTTGCGCCTTGCTAGAGGAATTTTATTCAAGGTGAACTGTCAAGGGGTTCCCATTATAACCCAACCGCGTAAGGAACGCAAAAATCAAGCAACATAACACCGGTATGACGGAAACTATGGCAGCAAGAGTGGAACAAAACACCAGGCATAAGGCCGAGCCTTCCACCCTTTACCAAGTATATGGTTGCATTGAAGTAAACAAGATATGATAATGATATCCCAACAATAAACATGTTCCAACAAGGAACAAACTCCATCTTTACTAGCAACTAGCAACGCTATAAGAGGGGCTGAGCAAAGCGGTAACATAGCCAACAACGGTTTGCTAGGACAAGGTGGGTTAGAGGTTTGACATGGCAATATGGGAGGCATGATATAGCAAGTGGTAGGTATTGCAGCATAGCAAAAGAGCGAGAAACTAGCAAGCAAAGATAGAAGTGATTTCGAGGGTATGGTCATCTTGCCTGCAAAGTTCTCCGAGTTGACGTAAGCTTGATCCTCGTAAGCGTACTCAATGGGTTCCTCGATCACGTACTCGTCTCCCGGCTCTACCCAAGGCAAGAACACAAGCAAAGGACCAACAATCAATCACGGTGCAATGCGCAAGCAACATGATGCAAAACATGTCATGTTATGCGGGATGTGACATGCAATGCATATGCGTGCTCCGGAAGGAAAAGATTGAACCAGCCTCAACTTGGGAAACCAAGAGTGCCTCTGGAAATATGAGTTGATTTCGGTCGAAATCGATATAAAGATCACCGGAATCGGATGCACGGTTTGTAAATGGCAAGCAAAACAAGAATGGCACAATTCTGCGATTAACAACACGATGCCATCTAGAATGCAACAAGAAACTAAGCTACTGCACTCCAACATAGAAACAAAGTACATGGAAGTGATCTACTCAAGATGCTTGACAAAAGATGAACACTGAGCTACGGCTAAATCACACAATAGCAGGTTCAAACAAGCATGGAATATACTAACATGTCAGGAATTAACATCAGGAAGCAATGTTTAGAGCAAGATAAGAACATGCCACAGGAACATATCATGGAAAAACAAGGAATGGCATGAATCTACTCAAAGCATATAACAAAAGTCCCTTACTGACCATAAGCCAAAAAGGATCAGAAGATATGATGGCACCCTTGTAAACATAGCAAGTTTCGTTAACAGATTCAGACTTAGCAGAAAACTGGACCTGGTATAAACAGAATTATGAAGGCCTCTTTGCGAGCTCGATTCACTCATCAAAGGGCATTGCATGACAAACTATGCATACAACCAGCAAGAAGACATTATTATTAAGCTAACAAATCAAGAACAAGCTCATAGAATGCATGGATCAACTACAACATCGATGCCAAAATTGATTAACATGTAAACAGTCTGCCAGAAATATTTTATAGCAAAAGTAGAGCAAGATTGAGTCATGCTAGGGCACTCCATAAATGCAAACAGGGGCACGGATGGATAGAACATGACAATATGTCAAAATCATCCATACTGAACATACTCAAAATAAGCATGGATCTTTCTGTAGCAACATGAGTACATGGCATTAAAATAACAGCAGGGAAATGACTTGGTGAAATTCTAAGTCTCTGAAATTAGGAATATCATGAGAGCTACTTTGCATGCATGTGCTAGTCACCACATTGATCACAAAAATACATGGCATACACCCCTTTAAACATGGCATGGCATAGCCCAAAACACATGTAGAACTCATGACCATATGCAGCACACAATAATCATGGCAAACATGACAAATGCTCATAATCTGATAAGAATCAGGAACTAACATTTTATAGCACTCTTGCATCAACAATTTGGGCATCAAGATGGACTCAAAAAAGCACGTCCCAATGGAACAAAATGAAGAGCACATCCAGGTGAACATTTTGATATATGGCACGCACAAAACGGAGCTACAGATGCGGAGTTATGATGCAAAGAACAGGGCTAGAAAATGTTAGGGACGTGGGGAAAACACGGGGTCAACCTAGGGTTTGAACGGATCTGGATCTGGCATGCGGACTTCGAGGAGCCCTGGAGCTCACTTTAGATGACGGGGACGGCGGCCGGAGCTGGAGTAGGGGCTCGCCGAAGTTGGAGGGCTTGCCGGAGTAGTCGGGGACGGCGGGACAGCGGCGCAGTCCGGCGAGGTTGGCGAGGAGCACGGCGGAGGTCGTTGGGCGCGGTGGCGGTGCGGTCGCCGGCGAGCTTCACCGGCGAAGGGCGAAGGCGGCGGCGGGCGGCGCGAAGGCGGGCAGAGGCTGCCGACGGGTGGAGGCGGCGAGGCGCAAAGGCGGCGTAGGGCGCGGTGCGGGCCGCGGGGGCTCCACATGGGCCAAGCGGGCAGGCGGCGCGGGGGGGCTCGCTGGGTGCCACGTGGCGGCTCCGGAGTGGCTGGGGCGCAGCGGCGGACGCGTCTAGCGCCGTCCGGGCGTGTCCGGCGGCGGAGAGGGAGCGGGGCTAGGGTTAGACTGCGCGAAAATCCGGGAGGGGCACATATTTATTGTTAGAGGGAGCTAGAAGAGTCCAAATGAGGTGCGGCTTTCGGCCATTCGAACGGCCGAGAGGATGGAGGAGGTTTGGATGGGTTTTGGGCCACTTTGGAAGGGGGTTGGGCTGCAACACACACGAGGCCTTTACGGTTCCTCGATTGACCGTTGGAGTATCAAACGGACTCCAAATGGCACGAAACTTGATAGGCGGTCTACCGGTGGTGTACCAAGGACGCTTGTCAAATCTCGGTCCATTCCGTGGAAGTTTAACACCCGCTCATGAAAAGAGGCAAAAGGCGGCGCCGGAGGACGTAGAAGTGCCGGATTGCAAAACGGACAACGGGGAAAATGCTCGGATGCATGAGACGAACACGTATGCAAATGCGATGCACATGATGACATGATATGAGATGCATGACATGGACAAAAAGCAAAACAAAGACAAGAACCCAACCACGAATCTCATAACTTAGAGCCGAAAATGGCAAGAGTTCCAATACAAATATGGTAAGTTACATCCGGGGTGTTACAACGACCCGCCCGGCCGCAAAGCTCCACCGCCTCCTTTTTCTAGGCGGCATCACGGGCTTCACAGGCCGCCTGGTATCTGGTTTCCTCCTCCGCCATCTCCTTCTTGAATGCCACTTGCCTGACTTTGTCAGCCAGCGGCAGCGACTTCCACAGACAAAGATTGCACTGGCCCCAAAACCAGTCCAAAGTTGGGGGCCCGGCGCAACCTCGTCAGGCGGTGTGTAGGGGTCCTTGTCGCTGCTAATTGAGTGAGCGTCCTCTAGGGCGGTGACTCCTCGTCGCTGCATGGGCAGACCGGCGGCTCCACGGCAGAGATTTGAGAGAGAGAGAGATAGAGAGAAAGAGGGCGAGCGAGGGCAGGATGTAGATGAGAATGCAGGCGGCACGACATGAGCAAGGTAGTATTTATTGGCGGACGGAATATATACCGACGGGGACAGTACACATGCCTGTCGCCTGAATTTATGAGTACTGTAGTTTGAATTACACACGATTCCCGCAGAAAAATCCGTGTGTGAACATAATAGCCAAAATCTGTGTGTGAACATAATAACTGACGGTTTCCAATGCAGAACTGTGTCTGATTAATGAACCCCCAATTCACCTACCAAACCTCGACCCGCGAGATAGACTGCCAATCGTGTGGGGGGCAGTTGTCTTCCAGATATTTACATTTTTTTGAACACCAGCTATTTACATCATCTGATGATTTTTTGACTCGCACACAAGCACACAATAATATGATTTTTCAAACCGTTATGGTAGGCATTGCATGTAGATGTAGTTCAAATTTGAATTACGGTCATTAAATAGTTAGAAAATCACATAAATGTCTTTAAAAGGTCAAATGACCATTGAAATTTTCCAAATTTTCACAAGATAGTTTGATTAGTGCATGTTAAACGTAGAAAAAAATTTGAAGGCCGTAAGAGGAAGCTATCTCCCGTTCGTCATCGAACATGCATTGTTCCCTCTCGAAACCACGAACCTTCTAGTGAGTTGCTCCGGTATGTGAGGGTTTTGTGTCCAAACTTTCGTCAAACAGGCCAAGTTTTTTTACCACATCATCTTGGTGGCATGACATTAAATCATCAAGGTTTCATGTTTTTCTAATCATTTTTTAATTTTTTGGAATTAAAATGCCATGCTACTCCATGCTTGTGTGCCCATGCCTTGAGACCAATATGTTTGAAAATTCCTTCTAATTTACTGTACATGGAATTAACTCGCAAACAAGTACAATAAATTTGATTTTTCAAACTGTTATGGTTAGGCATTGCATGTAGATGTAATTCAAATTTGAATTACGGTCATTACATGGTTAGAAAATCACTTAAAGTTCTTTAAAAGTCCAAATGACCCCTTAAATTTTCAAAAATTTCACATGACAGTTGTATTGGTGCACGTTAGATGTAGAAAAAATTGAAGGTCGTAAGAGGAAGCTATCTCCCGTTCGTGATCAAACATGTATTGTTCCCTCTCGGAAACACGAACCTTCTAGTGAGTTGCTCCGGTTTGTGAGGGGTGTGTGTCCAAACTTTCGTCAAACAGGCCAATTTTTTACCACATCATCTTGGTGGCATGACATTAAATCAACCAAGGTTTCATGTTTTTCTGATCATTTTTTTAATTTTTTGGAATTAAAATGCCATGTCACTCCATGCATACTTATGCATGTGTCCATGTTGTGAGACCTATATGTTTGAAAATTCCTTCTAATTTACTGCACATAGAATTAACTTGCACACAAGTACACAGATATGATTTTTCAAACTGTTTTGGTTAGGCGTTGCATGTAGATGTAGTTCAATTTTGAATTACGGTCATTAAATGGCTAGAAAATCACTTAAATTTTTTAAAAGGTCAAATGACCCCTAGAATTTTCAAAAATTTCACATTATAGTTGGAGTAGTGCACGTTAGACGTAGAAAAAAATTGAAGGCCGTAAGAGGAAGCTATCTCCCATTCGTCATCAAACATGCATTGTTCCCTCTCGGAACCACGAGCCTTCTAGTGAGTTGCTCCGGTTTGTGAGGGGTGTGTGTCCAAACTTTCGTCAAACATGCCAATTTTTTTACCACACCATCTTGGTGGCATGACATTACATCAACTGAGGTTTCATGTGTTATTGATATTTTTTTATTTTGTAATTAAAATGCCATGTCACTCCATGCATACATATGCATGCGTCCATGTCATGAGACAAATATGTTTCAAAATAACTTCTAATTTACTGCACATGGAATTAACTCGCACACCAGTACACAAATAAGATTTGTCAAACCATCATGGTTAGGCGTTGCATGTAGATGTAGTACAAATTTGAATGAAATGGCTAGAAAATCACTTAAATATCTTTAAAATGTCAAATGACCCCTAGAATTTTCCAAAATTTCACATTAGAGTTGTAGTAGTGCATGTTAAACATACAAAAAAAATTCGAAGGTGGTAAGAGGAAGCTCTCTCCCGTTCGTCATCAAACATGCATTATTCCCTCACGGAACCACGAGCCTTCTAGTGAGTTGCTCCGGTTTGTGAGGGGTGTGTGTCCAAACTTTCGTCAAACATGCCCAATTTTTTTCCACATCATCTGGGTGGCATGAAATTACATCAACCAAGGTTTCATGTGTTTCTGATTTATTTTTTAAATTTTTGGAATTAAATTGCACATGTACACATGTAATTAAATCGCACACAAGTACACAAAATATGAGTTTTCAAACCATTATGGTTAGCTATTGCATGTACATGTAGTTCAAATTTCAATTATGGTCATTAAATGGCTAGAAAATCACTTAAATGTCTTAAAACGTCAAATGACCCCTGAAATTTTCCAAAATTTGGCATGACAGTTGTATTAGTACTACAAAATTTCTCATACATTTAAAACACCATCCATTGCCACTATACTCCAAATTCGCCATTCACAGCTAATAAAAAATGTCTACAACATCACACATAGTTGTTTTCGAGGAACCGTTTGTGATGAAAATATCTGGATCTATTTAAGTCTCCCTCCTTAAGCTTCGCCGGCTCGTCTGCTCCAGTGTCGGCAACCACCGAATCCACGAATCCCGACCCCCATTCCCGCACCCCCTTATTGCAAAGATGACGCCATGGAAACACTTCATGAAGGCCCGTACGATGGCCACATCCCCCCAGAGCACCGCCGCCTGCACCGAGAGTGCCCCTGCATCCGCATTGAGCGCGGCCACTTCCATCGAGAGGGCATCTGTGACATCAACAGGGAAGCTGCAGCAGCCGAGACGGCTGAAGCTGCTGCTGCGACGGCGGCTGCAAACACCGCGTCTCCCCGACTCGGGTTGAGGCCATCCATGCCAAGATCGAGGATGCACACGCCAAGATATTCCAGGCCACCTCGGACTACAGCATGTAACCCATGTTTGAAAAGGTGGCGTTGGCCATGGATCACCTGCTTCCTGATGAGGTCGCCGAGGGGGAGCTGGAGATGCAGGACGGGGCGGAGATCAAGGAGCACCGGGAGGAGGAGTTGCGCGTGGTCGAGGTCAAGGTAGAGAAGAGTTTGTCCATCGAGGAATCGGCGGTGGAGTACCAACGTGAGCTCTGGCACAGCCACTACTACGAGTACAACCTCGAGGGCGGCGCGGAGGACGAGGACGAGGACGCGGTCGACTTCAGCAGGGGGACGTGGAGTCTAGCTACGGCGGCATGTCGCCAGGACAAGTATCTCACGCCGGCAATGCATAGGCTGGCGCGGTGGTGGATTTGTTAAAATTATGCGTAGTTAGGCTTTTGTTTTTATTGCTAGTATTTTGTTAGAGCAATATTTAGGTCAACTGGCTCTGTTTAATTACTAAAATTGCTCGATTCAGTAAGTGTGGTCTGTCTGCTGTACGCTCTTTTGTATGCCCGGATTAGCAAGCGATGTTAAATTATGCAATGACATACCCGGGAAAATTTCCACCAAAATTTGCATTATCAAACTCATCCCATGCACGTAAAGTAGAAGAATCATTTGCGATGCACACAGTCTTTCAAAGTGAATGGTCCGGCGGCACCACGCGCAAAGTTTCCCTCCACATTTCCAAAATTTTAGCCTACCGCCAAAATATCTACCCCCGCCCCCCGCCCCCTTCCCCCTTCCCCACCACCTTTTCTCCCCGACCACAAGTCACATTTCCCCTGTTTCCTTCTTCCTTCCTTGCTAAACTATAGCCGCTTCCTCGCTCTCGTCATCTCGCATCCTACCGCCGGTGTCGCCATGGTCTTCTTCAAAGACCTCTCCAGCGGTTCCTCCTCCGGCGACTACTCCTTCACCACCCGGGTATGCCTCTCTTCTCTCTCTCTCGGGCTATGACTTGGAATGAAGGATTTTTACCGAGCAGTTGATTTGAGTCATTTCTTCCTCTTGTAGGTCCCTAAGACCATCAGTGGCAACGAATGTACCGGGGTGGTTGAAGATCTATCTGCTCATTGTGACCATTAATCTCCATGCGTGAAGCTAGTTGCATTTCATTCTGTGGACAGTGGGAGGAAGTTTCTGGCATGTGTAGAGAAGGTTGGACCCTCTTTCGTTGTTACAAATCATTTGTTAGATGCGATTGAGACAGTGTCACGGTCCAACCCATCCATACCACACCTTCAACCAAACGCATCCTAAGATAGTGTCACAGTTTGTACCTAGTATCTTAAATTGTTGCCATCTCATCAGCGGTTCCATTAGAAAAATTATTTGGCACCGCTTCAACAGTTTGTGCAACCAAGTTTGGTCCACACATCCGAGCAGCCAAGCAGTAAAATAATAAATATTTATGGCACGAAGGAACTGGGCATCCGAGCAACTACGTGCTCCGTAGTCTGAGTCCCTGATTTTTTTTTGATGCATCGGCTCGACAGTGCAGGGCAGCGGTGCAAGATGTAGCAACAATTGTCTTTACCCCAGTTTTGGCATACATAGTGGACGGTCTTAGTGCTATTAGTTCTATGTTACTAAATTTGTGCATGTACACACCTGTTAGTATCAATTTGCTGTCATCCAAATAATGTCCCTATGCTGTTGCAGTTATATTTACCTTCCTCATAAAATGTTCAATTTGTTATTTATTGTACATGAGTAAGAACTTGTAGCATTGTTGTAGTTAATTGTAGCTTCTGATGTTCCAGAATTTGGTTGTTGTCTCAGTACCAATTATTTCATTTGCACATTGATTTTTTTGAGAAGATATGTCTTAATTAACATGTTTCTTCAGTTTTTTAAAATAAGCATTGGTGATTTTCTATGTTGCTATAAACCAACTTCCCCTACAATTGTTACTGATCTAGTTTTAAATATTATAGGATGAATGGAAGTGTTCTTACTTGCAGTGGGTTGATCAATAGTGGCCACAGTCTTTGAAGATGTGCCTAGCGATGGTCTGGAGCATGTATGAGGAAGAGAACACACGTAGGCTTAGGGAAAGTGTTGTCAACGCTGAAGCATATTTCAAGATGCGGGATAAAAAGTTGAAGGTGGAGAACGAGCTCAGAATTTTTTAATCAGACTTTGCTAACATGGAGGAGGCACTTTCCCAGTTGGCCCATGCAAAACGGGTTCTTACTAAACTGAATGCAGAGGTGGATAAGACGAGCCGGGATGATCTCGATCAAGGAAATGAATATATTGTTCTTATGAAGTTGAACTAGCTATATGTTGTACTGTACTATTTTCATGCAGCTACTGTACTGTGATGTTATAATATATTTATGTGCCTGATATTAAATTGGGAAACAACTGTTTGATATGAAATGTGAATCTGCGTAATACTGGAATTATTAATTGTAAACAGATAAAACTGCTAAATGTGTCATGGACATTTGCAAACGCTTCTAGCAGAAAAAGCGCTTGCGATGGATAGCCCAATGCCACACAGTTTTCTTCATCAAATTGTGTGTGATATATTTGATAAAAGCAAACAGTTAACCATGGCAAACCGTGTGTGATAGTTACACCTTTCACACACAAGACTACACATAAAACTATGTGGGATGTAGGTCCGAACGGAAACGTGTTCCTAGGATTAACTGTGTGGGATGTACATAAGAACGAAAATGTATTCCTTGGATTGACTGTGTGTGATATACGTATGAACGAAAATCTTTTTCTGGGATTCACCGTGTGGGATATACATACCTACGGAAATGATTTTCTCGGATTACCTTGTGGGATGTACATACCTACGAAAATGATTGGGTTTTGATGCCTCGCCCGATCACACACGGCCCCAGCCTGGGTTCCAGGAGGGCCTATCCCCGACGTATTCTGGGTTCCAGAAGGACACCCTATCGCACACACTCACTTGGTGACGGTTCCAAATGCCGTTGCGGAAAGGGATTAAAAACCGTTTGTTTAGGACCCACGCGCACGAGTGGCCTAACCAAAACGGTTTGAAAAATCATATCTATGTACTTGTGTGCGAGTTAATTCCATGTGCAGTAAATTAGAAGGAATTTTCAAACATATTGGTCGCAAAACATGGACACATGCCGTCGTATGCATGGAGTGACATGGCATTTTAATTCCAAAAAATAAAAAAATGATCAGAAAAACATGAAACCTTGGTTGATGTAATGTTATGCCACCAAGATGATGTGGTAAAGAAATTTGCATGTTTGACGAAGGTTTGGACACACACCCCTCACAAACCGGAGCAACTCACTAGAAGGTTCGTGGTTCCGAGAGGGAACAATGCATTTTTGATGACGAACGGGATATAGCTTCCTCTTACGGCGTCCAACTTTTTTCCGACGTCTAACATGCACTACTACAACTGTAATGTGAAATTTTTGAAAATTCTAGGAGTCATTTGACCTTTTGAAGACATTTAAGTGATTTTCTAGCCATTTAATGACTGTATTTCAAATTTGAAATACATCTACATGCAACGCCTAACCAAAACGGTTTGAAAAATCATATATGTGTACTTCTGTGCGAGTTAATTCCATGGGTAGTAAATTAGAAGGAATTTTCAAACATATTGGTCTCACTGTAGCGACCAGACCTCAAACTGTCTGATCTGTGTGCATCAGTGTCATCCCTGGATCGGTAATGCTGACATGCACAGTACTTGAGGATTTATAACAGAGTAGCAATCACACACTTATTACATCGAATGTCTCAAAAGAGAACTTATTACAATAAATATGGCTTAAGGCCATATAATATGATAAAAGCGGAAGGCTTGGAAGATAAAGTGAGTCCATCAACTCCGACGACATCACTGAGTGAAAGACCACGACCTAAGGCAGCTTACTCTTCGTCTGAAAATTCTGCAACATGAACATTGCAGCCCGAAAATGGGTCAGCACATGGAATATGCTGGCAATGTAACACAAGAGAGTAATGAACAGAATAAGGCTATCACTACATGCATACTTGGCTGGTGGAGGCTATATGGTTATTATGTTTTGCGAAAAGCCAATTTTTCCCCACAACAAAGGATTAGATTTATTTAACTATCATGGTGGTTGTTAAACATTGAGAAGGTTCACCCAACTCAATCCCAATTAGGCATCATCATTAAAAACCAATCAATTTATATTAAGAGTGATGAGATCCACATGATAATCCAAGAACTAGATAATCAAGATGTCCATAACCGAGGACATGGCTAACCATGATTAGTTTGTACACTCTGCAGAGGTTTGCGCACTTTTCCCCACAAGACTCGATCTCCTTCGTTTGATTTCTCACACTACATGGTGTTTGAGAAACGGATGACCGAGACACGGACTTTCAAAAGAGGTCCCTTTAACCGCTAGATAGGCATGTACACCTATAATCCCCTACATCTGCTAGCCCGTCATGGAAAGGTTTCCCACAAGTTACTCAACTATGCCAGAGCCCATAATGGCATGTGGCTGCACACGGAAGTTTCTAGCATGAATAATCTTATGATCCCTTTGAGCCTGGGTGGCAGTCCATAGGAGAATCACACGGTACCCCGGGATTTCCAAAAATACAGGCAACACTGGGTTCCCCAGATGCCTCAATCCACCCAGATGTGTATTAAAGTTGCCACCTTAAGTTAACCATTAATTAACAATACTCACATCTATCATGAATACACTCAAACCCAAACCACGTCTACGAGCATAGCATAGCAATATAAGCAACGTAGAAGTAACTCCCATAGGTTTGACAATAAATAGGTGAATAGGTACTACCTCATCTACTTCCCAAACCCACAATTTAAATCAGATCCTAACCAAGCAATTGTTTGAGGATTGATATAATGCAATAAAACTGGGTAGTAAATAGGTATGATCAAAGTGTTACTCGCCTTGCTGATGATCCGTGAAACCTAGAGACTAGTAATAGCACGCTTCGCACTCTAGGTACAATATCGCAATCAAACAAGCATACAACAAGAAATCAAGCAAAGATGCATGGGTAAAACTCAAATAAGAAGATCTAACCAGAAAGTTCAACTTAAGAACTCCGGTTTGCAAAAAGAATCAAATCAAACAAAACAACGAAACTCAAACTGTGAAAGAAACAAGCTTCGATTACTAATCTGGACTGAAGTCAAATTTTACATTAGCAAAAACTTGTTTAAGTTGATTAAACAGAAAGAGGGCTTCGAGACGAAACTCTAGGCGCTTGAATCGCCTGATTCTGATAAACGAGCAAAAAGATAATCTAAAACGAAAATCGGATCAAAAATCACGATCGAAAATAATCGCGAAAAATCCAAGAAAAAGAAAAACTAACGAACAGGCTAACGAACAAACGTTCGCTTTCTGCGGCTAAATGGTGAAAATCTTTTGTTAAAACGGTTTTAAAAGAATAACCGGTGGCGGCTACCTCGAGTCTGGCGGGATTCCGAGGAGGGGGCGAGGCGGCGGCAGGCTCCGACGGGGCAGCTCGCGGGCGGCGTCGGCGGGGCGGCGAGTAGCGGCGGCGGCTCGGGCTAGGGTTTGTGAGGGGGCACGGGGCGCTTGGGCTGTCGGGGTCCCGGGGTCGCGTCTTAAAAAGGCCGGCCCGAGTGTCCTGGCCGGGTAAACGAAGCATGAGTTGTATGAGATGCATGTTTGTATGTTGTATTCGCCCGTGAACGTTAGTTGTTCCTCCTCGTTGCCACGCCATCGATCCGTGGGAACCCGATATCCGGGATCACCCCACCATCCTTGGATGACACACTCCCGTCACTTTTCCTTTTGCACCGGTATCTCCATGAGATACGAGAACCGTGATGTTGCCGTGGCATCATTTTCGGATTCATTGTCGTGGCACCCCTTTCGAGTCCGTCACGATGAAAAATGTTTCATAATATTGCTCATGTCAACTTTTAATAAAAATTGCATAAAACTTGCACATGTCATCCGCATCATGATAAAAACATCAAGAATGTTTAAAAATTGTTGTTGCACTAAATTGCTAATGCATGTGGGGATTTCCCGGATTTGTTGTTTGTTGTATCGGGCACCATTTAAATTGCTTAGATAGTTAGTTTGTTTATGCTTCACCTCTTGCCATGCTTAATAATATTTAACATTGTTAGGTACATAAACAAGAGGAACTAAATAATTGACGTGGTGTTTCGTCGATATGCAATGGAGTTGCATATTGAGCTCCACTTAATTTGTAGGATTGTTTGTGCATTTTGCCATGTGATGCCTCATTAAACCCGACATGCATCATACTTGGTTGTGCATCATGCCATGCTTATGTGATGGTTGTTTACTATGTTTTTTGCTTCTTTCCGGTGTTGCTTCTTCGGGTTAGTTCCTATAACATTGCGTTTGTAAGGATTCGTTCGACTACGTCCGTTTGTCTTCTTCATGGACTCGTTCTTCTTCCTTGCAGGATCTCAGGCAAGATGACCATACCCTCGAAATCACTTCTATCTTTGCTTCCGAGTTGTTCGCTCTATTGCTATGCCACAATACCTACCACTTGTTATATCATGCCTCCCATATTGCCATGTCAAGCCTCTAACCCACCTTTCCTAGCAAACCGTTGTTTGGCTATGTTACCGGTTTGCTCAGGCCCTCTTATAGCGTTGCTAGTTGCAGGTGAAGATGAAGTTTTTTCCATGTTGGAAGTTGGATATGTTGGGATATCACTATATATCTTATTTAATTAATGCATATATATACTTGGTTAAGGGTGGAAGGCTGGGCCTTATGCCTAGTGTTTTGTTCCACTCTTGCCGCCCTAGTCATACCGGTGCTATGTTCCTTGATTTTGCGTCCCTTACGCGGTTGGGTGTTATGGGAACTCCTTGACAGTTCGCTTTGAATAAAACTCCTCCAGCAAGGCCCAACCATGGTTTTACATTTGCCTAAAACCTATCACTTTCCCTTGGGTTCTACAGACTCAAGGGTCATCTTTATTTTAACCCCTTGACAGTGCTTGTCCATGTGTTGGTCCGAACTAGATCCCCTTGCAGCGCCACCTCGGGGAAACTTGAGGGCTGGTTTTAGTTGTACGGATTGCTGATCCGGTGTTGCCCTGAGAATGAGATATGTGCAGCTCCTATCGAGATGTCGGCACATCGGGCGGCTTTGCTGGACTTGTTTTACCATTGTCGAAATGTCTTGTAATCGGGATTCCGAGCCTGATCGGGTCTTCTCGGAAGAAGGAATATCCTTCATTGACTGTGAGAGCTTGTGATGGGCTAAGTTGGGACACCCCTGCAGGGTTTGAACTTTCAAAAGCCGTGCCCGCGGTTATGGGCAGATGGGAATTTGTTAATATCCGGTTGTAGAGAACTTGACACTTAACTTAATTAAAATGCATCAACCGCGTGTGTAGCCGTGGTGGTCTCTTCTCGGCGGAGTCCGGGAAGTGAACACGGTCTCGTGTTATGTTTGAACGTAAGTAGCTTCAGGATCACTTCTTGATCACTATTAGCTTCTCGACCGTTGCATTGCTTCTCTTATCGCTCTTATTTGTGTATGTTAGCCACCATATATGCTTAGTGCTTGCTGCAGCTCCACCTCCTACCCTTTCCTACCCATAAGCTTAAATAGTCTTGATCTCGCGGGTGTGAGATTGCCGAGTCCTCGTGGCTCACAGATACTTCCAAACAGTTGCGGGTGCCGATGATACCAGTGCAGGTGACGCAACCCAGCTCAGATAGGAGCTTCATGAAGTCCTTGATTGTTGTTTTGTTTCGTTTCCTTTTAGATCAGTAGTGGAGCCCAGTTGGCGCGATCAGGGATCTAGCATTTGGGGTGGTCTTTCTTTATTTTGGTTCCGTGGTCGGACCTTGATTGTATTCTTGGATCGTGTGAAGTGGCGATTGTAAGCCAACTCCTTATCCCTTTCTTATTAAGTACATGGGATGTGTGAAGACTACCCCTCTTGCGACATGCCTACCATGTGGTTATGCCTCTAAGTCGTGCCCCGACACGTGGGAGATATAGCCGCATCGTGGGTGTTACAGGCGGGGTTCATTTATCAACCCACGGTTCTACACTGGAAACCGTCAGCTATTATGTTCACACACGGATTTTGGCTATTATGTTCACACACGGATTTTGCCGTGGGAATTGTGTGTAATTCAAACTACATGTAAATTCCAGCGACCCGAGTGTGTACTATCCCCGTCGATCTAGATTCCGGCCGCCAATAAATACTACCTTGCTCACATCGTCCTGCCTGCATTCTCATCTATATCCTCCCCTCGCTCGCTCTCTCTCTCTCAAATCGCTGCCATGGCGTTGCCGATTTGCCCACGCGCCGACAAGGAGTCGGCACCCCCCGAGGACGCTCACTCGATTAGCAACGGCGAGTACCCCTACGCATCGCCTGACGAGGTTTCGCCGGACCCCCCAACTTTGTATTGGTTTTGGGGCTACTACAATCTTTGTCTATGGAAGTCGCTGCCGCCGGTTGAGAAAGCCAGGCAAGTGGTGTTCTAGAAGGATATGGCGGAGGAGGAAGCCAGGTACCAGGCGGCCTGTGAAGCCCGTGATGCCGCCTAGAAAAAGGAGACGGCGGAGCTTTGGGGGCGGGCTCGTTTCGTGCCAAGGAGGTGTACGAAGACAGGTACTTCGCGAGGAAGGTCATAGGCACTGGGCGCCTTGTTGCTGCATGGAGGTGGGCCGATAAGCTACAACGTGCCATGGACGAGGAGCTCCAGTGGGCACCCAACAAAATTGCAAGATCGGCCGCGCGCGACCGCCAGCAAGAGGCAGATCGGTACGTCAAGCGCTGCGAGGCGGAGGAGGCGGAGTACACTCTTCGCACTGGGAAGACACCACGCATGAGGGAGCTGCTGGCGTGGGGCTGCCGGAATACTGGCCCCAGGAGGGATTATTAGTTTTAGTATTATTCATTTTCAATTTTATGCATTGTACCTAGTAGTTAACTATCATCACGTATATGAACAATCATTATATATATATTATGAATTAGTGATGATATTATATATATTCTATGATGAACTTACGAACAATTATTATGAATTCCATTTTCTATCTGTTTTTGTATACAAATTTGAATCTAGCTATTATCATCCACATATACAGAATGGAAAGCCTATATACACACATTGAAACACAACATATAAGAATGGAAAACAGAGTACACATATTGAAACAGAGCAATAAACAGAGCAATACTATGATTGCTGTGAATACATAGCTATCCACAACGAAATGAATTTTCAAAATAAAATGCATCCATGAGACCATGACCAGCAGCCCTTGCCTAAAGTAGCTCTTTGCTCTGCTAAACTCGTGCAGGCATTCGTCCAAGCGGTCGACATGCTCGCGGTACATCTGGAGTGTGATCTCGAGCTCCAAGTTGGCTATTTAATCGGAGATCATCAGCTCGAGGATGCAACGGCCATGTTCCTCTACTGTGCCCAGGTGGATACCTAGGCCAAGGAGGCGGTTGAGCCTACATACCAGCGCATTGGCATCTAGATGGCCGCGGACAAGGCGAACGGCAGCACCCATGCGAACGGTGCAGTGGGCATCCGGTGCAAGTAAAGTGCGGACGGCCTCTGGTGAAAGTACGGCGTTGAGGACCTCTGCCCTCTCCTTGCGAGGAATGGGAGTACTGACGGCACGTGTCCCCAGCTGCAACGCCGTGTCGACAGCAGGCAAGTGCCGATGGATCTACTCTTGCTACACGGTGCGCCGCGCCTCTCGCTCTGCGGCACTCCAACATTCTCACAGTGCAGCGAGCCGCAGCCTATCGGCATGGACGCGCCTAGCTCGCTCTGCGGTGCGCCATCGATCATGTTGTGCAGCCAGCTGCAGCCTGTCGGCGCTGACATGCCTATCTTGATCCGCGACGCTCAAGCGCCATGCGCCAAAGGTCTGCTCAACCCTGGCGATGACGGGCATCACGATGTCGTCCATCGCTTTGCCGGGGAGCGCGTCGGCCTTGACGGGCCGTAGCGCCTTCTTGTTTTCCTCGTTGATGAGATTGATGGCAGAGGCGACGCTTTGGGGGTTGGCATGCCTGGAAAAGGTGGATGTGCTACAGGCTGCGCATGTCGCCTCCATGCGTCGCGCGCCGCCTATGCGCAATATCGCTGGGTGGCAGGAAACAGGTTAGGAAATGGCGGGAAACGGTGGCGTGTTCATAAAATGCCATCAATTAATGGAAACTTAGCATAGAAGGAACATCGAGCTAGCACAAGAAGTAGATGGCTGAATTAGAAGCAATCGTCTGTGTTATTATCGGTCTTCGCACACATTTCCGATTACAAACCTGTTTGCTACCTATCACACACATCTTGTTATAATGAACCGTTTCTGTTGTCTTGTCTCAACGCAAAGAGTTCATCCGAGTGAACCGCATGCCGTATATAACACACACCTTCATCTGGCTGCCCGTTTCTTTTGTGTTTCCTAATCACAAACAGTTCATCCAAGTGAACTATATGTTCTATATCGCACACACCTTCATCTGGCTGCCTGCTTCTTTTGTTCCTCCTCATCGCAAACAGTTAATTGAGCTGAACCATATGCCCTGTATTGCACACGCAACTAAAATCTGAACCGTTTTTTATGCATCCTCCATTGCAAATGTTTTGCACCTTTTTTGACGGTTATTTTACACCACCGTTTGAGATTATGGCATCACACATAGTTTCGTCCAAGGATCTGTGATTGTAGTGTCGCGTTAGCAGCAACCTGCAGTAGTGGCGTCGTCGCCGAATGGCGCCGCAACGACCCCTGCCAGACCGATGGTTGTGACGGCCTCAACATTGATGAGCATGCGCTCGGTGTTGGCGGGTGCCTACCTTTTGAGGCCGTCTGCCCTGCCTTTACACGAGAGCTGCGGCAAGTATGTTGGCCATCCGTTCGAACGTTCAAGCCAGAGATACGTGAGAAGTACGATGGGAGGCTGAACCTGCTAGAGTTTTTGAGCATCTACACCATCAGTGTTCAGGTTGCCGGGGGAAGAGATGAGAAGGTGTTCGCCAACTACTTCCCTTTTCCCTCAAGTCCAATGTGAAGTATTGGCTAATGCACCTACCGGAGAACTCCATTTCGTCATGGGGCAGACCCGTGCCACGAGTTTATCGGTGCCTTCACCGGTGACCACCAAGAGCCCGGCAGGCCTAGTGACCTGCAACTTCTGCATCAGAAGGAAGGGGAAACCCTCCGTAAGTATTTGTAGAGATTCAGTAAAGTTCATAGAAATATTCCAAATATCCAGCCGGCACCCGTCATAGCAGCTTTCTAGTCCAATGTGCGCATCCGTCACATTCGTTCCAAAATGAATGTGCGGTTGCCAAAGATTGTGAAAGAAATATATACGCTCGTGGATAATTGTGCCCAGATGGTAGAAGGAAGGAAGTTGCCCGGAGAAGAAAAATGCATTAATGTTGATTCAGAAGATGAGGATGAATCAACTAGTCAGAAGAAAGGAAAGAAGCGCAATAAGTAGCCAAGGGACAAGGCAGTAATGACTGTGGAAGGATCAGGCACGCGTAGTACCGATAAGAAGGCCAAGCTTGAGGCCCCCGGCAAGGAAGCTGCGTCGTGCGCTGCCTGCCGGGAAGCCGATGCCGCCGAAAAGGTTGGGAAAGGCAATGGGCCGTACTGCAAGATCCACCGGACCAAAGGCCACGACCTTCAGGAGTGTTACCAGGTTGAGAAGCTCGTCAAGAAGCAGAGGGCAGAGTATGATAACCGTGATAAGGAGAAATGGCAGAATGCTACTGGTGGTAATGGTCGGCGTGGTGAAAAGCAAATCGCCATGATAAAATCTTTCAGAACCAAGGAAAGCCCACCAGGGGCCAAGAGAAGGAAATCAATGATGCTGCTAGTGATGGAGGGGATGAAGAAGAAACTAGTGAGCAGGAATTTCAGAAGGCCACTGATGCCCTATGCATTAATCGGGGTGCATCTTTGCACACCTCTCATCGCCAACTCACGTGATGGGTACAAGGGGTCAATGCAATGGAACCAGCGTCAGAGGCCCAGAAACCGCTCAAATGGCCCCGCACACCCATCATCTTTGACGAAGAGGATCACCCTGATCGCACCTTTGTGGTAGGGTGCTTGCCGTTGTTGGTCTCCCCAACAATTCGCAACCTCAAGGTTACAAAGATGCTAGTGGATGGCGGGGCTGGGTTGAATCTGGTTTCCCTAGCAGTTATCAACAAGCTTCAGATAGGAGAAGAAAAGCTAGAGGTCATCCTAAGGAGTTAATCCCGGCAGGAGTCATCCTAAGGGGAAGATTACGTTGCCGGTGACGTTTGGGGGAGAAATGAACTATCGGACTAAGAAGATTGTGTTTGATGTGATTGATCTCCCCCTGCCATACAATAGGATTCTTGGACGACCAACCCTGGCCAAGTTCATGGCAGCATCCCACTATGCTTACAACACGTTGAAAATGTTTGGGCCTCTAGGGGTCCTCACTATCCCATCTGATGAGAAAGATGCAATTATCTGTGTGGACAAGATGTATCGGGATGCAGTTGCAGCGAAAGCGGCAGCAATGACAGTTCCTGCCAAGGGAAGCAAAGGAAAGAAGAGGGATTGTAGGACCTCCGGTAAGGAGTCCGGGAAGCGTGCCCCCTCCGAGTGCATGACACCCGTTGACGACGTGCCGGATTGTTCCCATAGCAAGAGATCCAAGGTTAATCCACCCCCACTACAAGAAATATGTCAACTTATGACCTTCTCTTAGTGACCCCAGCTGAATTGGTCGTAAATTCACGGCCATTTCACATGGAAGGGCTCAAACCCTGAAATTGCTTACACCAAATGGTCACAAAGCAGACAAGAGGTGCCAATGACCTTATTTCTACCTTATTACGACCAATATAAATTGTCATGAGGTTGTGAACATGGATGCTTATTGCTATGACAAGGCGCCACCTCATCAGTTTTGCCTATGTGTCATGTCCAGGTGTCAATTTTTGCCCTAGGTTGTGAAGCAACCTATATTTCTGTCATTCCCAAAATACCCCAAAAAATTGGGCATTCTTTACTATCCAAATCATTGCCTCATGACAATATTCAACTCCATTTGACTGGTAAATCTTCCTCGGCAACTCCATTTGACTGGTAAATCTTCCTAATGAGCTGAATTTTTGCCACATCTTCTATATTCCCAAATCATAGCTCTCCACAAAATTTGAGCCCCATCTAATAATACATGTGAGTGTGGCTTCAACATTAATATTTCTGTCCAGTGTGGTACCTTGCAAAGCAAGTGACACCTAGGATCCTCCATTTGAGCTGCAAATTTGACAAGATAGTGTCCTTAGTAGATGATCATCCTCGGCCAAAACTCAGGCCCATTGGCCATGTGAATTAACACTTGGGTGCTAATTCATGTTTGAGCTCGGTTCGGTCTCCTCGTGAGATTCTTCTATTGCCTTGTTCCGCCTGACACCTATCAGGGGAGTTCCCAGCCAACTAGACATGCCTAGGCCGCCCGGAACGCGTGGCAACACCACATTCATGCGGTGGGCATGTGAGTCTACACGCTTTGGAGTTGGGGCCCTGGGCCACCATCCAAACCTCAACGTATCGCCACCAAACCATGTATTTCTGATTAAATAGATACTTTTCTACCTAGAAATGATTTTTTCAAATTTGTCCCGCTTCCTACTGAATCAGCAGAAATTTGTCTTTTTCACCAGAGGTGGATAAAATTTGCTACCCAACCGTTTTGTCAATTGTGCATTAAACATGACCTAGTATTTTATGAAATTGATTTGGTCCAATTTTGCAACAAATATATGGTAGGCCCTTCACAAAAAACACTCATTTTGGGCACCCAAAAAATGGAAAATTGATTTTTTGTCCAAAGAAAATGAAAACTCCCTTAGGTAACATTGTTTGCCATTCCAATATGCACCCTTTGGGCACAATATGAGATCATTTGAACAAACTATGCCATGAATGTGGCCATAAGATTGATCATTTTGGCTTGAAAGCCATGTATCTTCAGAGATGATAGCTCATTTCTGAGAACACTTTTTTAAAAGAATTTCCGTATTACAAGTTTATTATTTTTCCTGCTAACTTGGTCACATATAATGACACAATGTGAAGGTTTTCCAATTTTTTTATTTTTTTTTTGAATTTTTTATGCCCGTTTCAAAATGCGGTCAAAACGGAGGGAATGACCGTTCCTAGCTAGTGGTTGAATCTTGGAATTTTTTTGGTGTTTCTCTAATTAACTAAATACTTTTGTACCCATAAATGATTTTTGGAAAAAATAAATAGCAAACTTTGAGGCATCCGTAGTTCAAATTTGACCCGCTTCCAGCTGAAACGACGGAAATTTGTCTTTTTCACCAGAAGTGGACAAAAACTTTTTACACCCAACCATTTGGTCAATTGTTCATTAAATATGGCCTAGTATTTTAGAAAACTGATTTTGTCAAATTTTGCAACAATTATTTGGTAGGTTCTTCACAAAAAATCCTCATTTTGGGCTCTCAAAAAATTGAAAATGATTTTTTCGTCCAAAGCAAATGAAAACTTCCTTAGGCAACATTGTTTTCCATTCCAACATGCACACGTGTGCACAATATTAGATGATTTGAAACAACTATGCCATGAATGTGGCCACAAGATTGAGCATTTGGGTTGGAAGCCATGAATCTTCACACATGATAGCTCATTTCTTGTCACGACCGGGTTTTCCAGACATAAATTTCCAGAAAAGACCGTCGTGCTCATCAGCCCCAGGATTACTGTTAGCTGATGAGGCTCCAAACTTGATACAGAAATCTCAAGAAAAAATACAAAATATGTAGTACAAGACCCTTCTGGCCTGTGAGTACAACAATTGGGTTTCTAGTGGTTGATGGCGGAAGCGGTTTGTGAGACATCAGTGTCTATGGGACTCCATTTCCCACGGGAACAGCTGACCAGGTTAACTCCTATCTTCGCGAGGCTGCTATCACCGTTGCTTAGTTTCCGGGGCTGTCACCGCAATGCTCCTCTCCTTGCAGAAATCTGGCCGAGACAATAGCCAAGGACAAGCCAGTGAGTACTTTGAATGTACTCGCAAACATTAAGAACACAGGTATAATATAATTGATAATCATGCACGGAAAATTTTTATGATCACATCGTCAGTCATAAATAAAATATCTTTTATGCATGCAAGCAGGTTATTATCATGCAACCTGAATAAACGGTAATGGAGTGGGAAATAAAATGCCGCAGTCAGGCGTCTGAGCGACACCACATAAAGGGCTTTTAAAGAAATGCCACAGTCGGGCGTCTGAGCGACACCACATAAAGGGCTTTAAAAGAAATGCCACAGTCGGGCGTCTGAGCGACACCACATAAAAGGGCTTTAAAAGAAATGCCACAGTCGGGCGTCTGAGCGACACCACATAAAGGGCTTTAAAAGAAATGCCACAGTCGGGCGTCTGAGCGACATCACATAAAGGGCTTTAAAAGAAATGATCACAATGAATATCCAGGAGGTAGAACCATCCCAGGGATACTCGATAATACAATTAATGCAACGGGTTAGTCCATCATAAAATAATAATAATCATGGTTCTCACAAGTCACCAGTCGATATCCAAGTTTGGTTTAACAATATCTCCTCCGAAGACCGACACTAAGACCAACACTTGACCCATCCCAGACTGTAATCCTTAACCATGGACACGTCTATTCGAATAGGTTTTATTCTCTGCAGAGGGTCTACTCTTTACCCATGAGTAACGGACTCCTTTAGTCCATCGGGACTAATTCCGTCTACGGCCTTTTAGTTGAAAACACGCCTAACTTGCACACACCAGCTTAACTCATCGGTGTCTGGAATCACCCACGACACTTGTTAAGCAAAACTCTAAGTGGGGAGGCTACAACCTCGCGTAGCATGGGATCAAATTTATATCGCGCGCTCTAAGGGGTGGCCTCCCCTCTCGGTCCCAACCGGAAACACCCATGCCCCCGGACCAGGTGGCATGCCTACCGGCTGCAACCGATATCTTCCACCATGGCCTCTCTGTACGGTGTGTGCTTGAAAGGGGTTGATGACTTACTGAACCATACCCTACCTGCGGCAGGGACAAGTGGTAGTACATAGCAAGTATGGGGGTTACTGGAACAAGACTCGGTCTACGGTCGACTCAGGAGGTTTATAAGTTCCCTGCATGACATGTATATCAAATATATTTCAACCGAAGAAATCACCACTCGATGTACCTTACCATGCCATACCGGACATAACCGTCCCGACGGGGACCGGCGACAAGCTCACGCCTACCCAAGGCCGAGGCTTTCCCGGATTCCTTTCCGGCATGCATGCAAGGCACATGAGGATGATTACCATCACAATATTGTTCATTCCCAACAGCAAGGAAATCACTAACATGCTTCCATGCAAATGATCATGTCACATGAAATAACAAGTCCTTCGAAATAAGGTGGTGTTATAAACGTGTCAAATAACACACCAAAAACATTATGCCAAGATTCAGAATGCTTGCCTTTAAGTTGTGGAGGGGTGAGGTGCTCTCCAAAACTTTTGAAAGTTTCTTCTCTCTCTCCAAAACCCTATTTTAAAATATATTTGAATTAACACACATTTCAAAAACAGTACAAAAAAGTTGTTTGGAAAATTTTCAAATAAATCTTAAAATAAACTAGACATTATTTGAGAGATGAAGGAAAAAGAATCAATTCATTTGGAGTTATATTTAAAAAGTTATAGCCAGTCAAAGTTCTGGTCAAATCTGTTATTTAAGTTAAAACAGAAAAGAAAACGTTTCGGAGGGGAATACGCTTTCGGAGCGGGGAAAACATACTGGGCGGATTACGCCTTCACTTAACCCACAGGGATAGGCGCAGGGTCACTGACAGTGGGTCCAAGGGGCCCACTAGTCAGGTTTGACTAGTCTTTCTCCCCCTCCTTCCCTTGTCCCGAGCGGAGGCGGAGCTCAGGCGATCGTCGCCGGCGACTGGCAGCTCTTCGCGGGGCCCCGAGGGCGGGGATGGATCCGCCACTCCAGTGCGGTCCTCCCGGTGGTTGCCAGGCCGGTGGGGACGGAGGGAGCTGCCGGCGGCGAGCTTCGCGGCGGACGGAGAGCTTCGGGAGCGGAGTGGTTTTGGGGCAACGGTGGATTCCGATCAAAATCGAGTAGGGGAATGTGTTCACGGGAGGATGTGGAGGCTCCTGGCGAAGAGAACGGAGAGTGGGAGGCCCTGGTGGTGCCGAATTGACCGGGGCGGTGGCGGCGGCAGCAGTTGCCGGAGACGAGGAAGGAGACCTCCCCGGGTCGAATGCGAGCCAGGGGAGCGCCAATGGGGTGGCCCGAGGTTTCCTGCGTGCTCGGGGAAGCTCGGGGGCCTCCCTTTATAGCTCGTCGAGGTTGGTTCCGCGACGGCGGATGAGGATGCCGGCGAACCACCTCTCTGTAGCTTGCCGGGCAACGTGGCGTGGCTGGGGATGACGGCAGGAACTAACGGACGAGTGGGCACTGCTCCAGGGGCCAGGTGGCGAGCGGGGGAAGGTTCGGCGGCGCCGACCAGCTCAGGAGCTGTCGGGCGGTGGCGGCGGCTAGCTCTTGGCCTGTCGGGCGCGGCGGGGGCTGCTTGGCGTGTTGCGGTGAGGAGGGGAGCGCGTGGCGAGGTGCTGCAGAGCGGGCCAAAGCCGTGGGGCCAGCGTGTCGGCTCGGGCGCGGGTCGTGCAATACGCGTGCTTTGCTCGTGCTCCGGGTGTGCACGGGACGTGTTCGACATTATGCCAGAGCACGCTAGAGGTCGCGGTCGAGGCTGGCAATTAACAGACCTAGGTTAGGAGCAACTGGGAGCCTAGTGGACATGCTTGTTTGATCAGAGGTGCAAGCTCACAGTGCAATGCCAAAACTCATGTCAAAACTGGTCATGCCTACAGGGTGCTCGATAGAATGCCACATGCACCTAGGCATCTCTTGGGGTAGCCAAAACTTCCAGGTTGGGGTCTCTTTAGATGTACAGGAGGGTGGTGAGGTTAGTTTGCCAAAAGTAGAAACTTGTTAGTGCAAGTTTTGCAAAACTGCAATTCTGGACAGGAATTAAATGACATTATTTCATGAACCAAAAATATGCCAATGGGTGCATGCTCCTGGACTTAGGTGTTTGGTAGGGCTGTCTACAAGTAGGAAAAAGAATCAAGAGCTAAAGAGCAAGCAAGAATATGGTTGCTGTACAAACCATCATGTTGGACCAGAATGAAGATGAGGTTGATTCACTCAAAATTTGCAAATAACATCACTGGGTTTTTGCATAAAGTTGAATCATATGCTACTACCAATATCCCATAATTTTGGTGGAGGCTAGAAATAATTATTTAAAGGAGTTGTAGTGCAAAATTGCCCACTGGACCAGAGAACAAAATTTGCTGTAGAGCTCAAAATATTGCATAAAATAAAGATGTTTTTGTACAAAAGTGATTTAAAAACATCACATGACATCTCCAAATTTTTTTGGAATTTTAAGTGAATTTATCAAATGGTTGTAGTTCAAATAAGGCCATTTAACCTTAAAAATTCATTTTTCAGGAAAATAAAGATCAAGCAATTGAATTATTTAATTAGTTATATTAAATAAGGGAAAGTTTCTCTTGATAGATTAAATAAGTCCAATGACATATTTTGAAAAGTTTTCTCTTTGGGAAAAACTCATCATAACAGGTAAGGGAAAGATTAAAAAAAATCAAAATGGAGCTCAGATATTCAAAGTTTTAATTCCTGGCAAAAATTTTAATCCATTAAAACAAGGCCAAATTTTTGGGGTGTCACAATACTAACCCCCTTAAGAAAAATCTCGTCCTCGAGATTTGTAAAAAGCCGTGTTAAGAAAAACCATACGCAATAAAAATGTGGCTACAGTGAGAGGGCAATAAGTGGTGAAAAATCACAGTGTGAAAACTGGTGTTGCGTGGGAAAGTCTACGGTTCGGGACAAAATCGCGAGATTCTACGCTAGATATAAATTTAGAATAACTTCTAAATTTAAATATACGCTGGTCGTACCCGAGAGCACAGTGCTCCCTCTGGCTGATAGGTGGACCCGGGGTCCACTGTCAGTCTCTTCTTCTCCCTCTGGTTCTCTCTTCTTCCTCTCTCTCGCGCGCTTCCCCGCGCTTTCTCCAATGGCGACGTTTAGCGCGTAGGGCATCTAGGCCGTACCGCGGTAGTGCGCGGCGTGCTAGCTGCCGGTGCAGCGTGCACTCACCTCGCGGGCCAGCACGCTGTCGGCACTGCTCGCGGATTTGACTCCGAACACCAGCGATCGGCGACGAGCGGCGTTGGTGGACTTTGCCCACCGTACACCGAGCTCGAGCTATAAAATGGCCGGGGTGCCTCTCTCTTCTTCCTCACACCTGGCCTCACTTCTCCTCCTCCTTCTCCCTCCATTACTGCTTACAGAAGCTCGGGTGAGGCTCTAATGGCGGAGGCGATGCCGGACTGGTTTGCGGTCCTGATATGCGTAGGGCTGGTGACACTGCTGGGGCTCTCCGTGCTCCTGTGCGCGATGATCCTTGACGAGCGTCGCGACGCTGCTGCTCGGGTGTTGGCTCTCCGCGGTGGTGGTGATCACGAGGAGTAGGTGAGGTGTGCCGGGTGCTAACCGTTGTTAGGGGGTGATTAGCTGGATGCAACACTGTTGCAAAGATTTGCAAACAGTGTATGTGTCCGAATGATAATGGTTGTGAGTCTGCTGCGCGGTGCTGTGTGAAATTAATAAATCCACGCCGTGAGAAAGTGTAGATGTAGCAACTCAGGGAAAAGAAATCTCACTCCGGGATTTTGTGAGAGAAAAATAGTTAATTTAAAAGAGCATAAACCACAACAAAAACTACACACATTAGTAGAAGCCAATTAATTGACTTGTCGTACAAACTCAGGGCATCACGCATAAGTCACACACATAAATAAATGTTGCAATAATGAACACTGCAGCAACGTTTAAAATGGAAACGGTAACTGGATGGGGTCCCTAGAAAACGTCTCGGGTACTGGGATACATTCCTCTTCTATCGGGGAAAGTGGATTGACCAGTCGATGCATGTGTCTCTCCTGGTCGGGCCTTAGTGTTCTGCCGATGGCGATCTGAGGATTTAAGTCTGCGAGGCTCTGAAGATAACCCATCACACGTTGGGATAAATGCTCTTGAGCGATGACGTACTGGACAAGGTTGGCCAGGACTGGGTCTCTCTCAATGCGTCCACCGGGAAAAGATGTCACTCCTCCGGGTGCTGCACGGCTCGGGAAGTAATAATTCCCTCGTTCGCTGGCATAGGGTACCGCGAATCGAAGGCGAGCAAGCGCTTCGTATGCAACAGCTTCTATGGCCATCGGTGGGGTTGGCATAGATTTCCCCACGAAGGAGACTTCCGTTGGATCTTGGTTTGAGTTTACGGGAGGGATGTGTACTGCTGCCCAATATCTTGAGGTGGAAGGGGTAATCCTCGATTTGAACAGCTCGTACTGGGGTGGCTGGGTAGCGCCCATGGTACTGCAGGTAAAATCCCGCAATATCTTAACAAAACTTCCTGGGGTTGCATCTGGGGTTCTCAGATAAATGCTAGGGCTCGGCATGGCTAGGAAATGGCTGTGAGGGTGGTGCACAAGGTGAGAGGTGCTTGGCAAGGTCACGCGGTGTCCTTTTTATAGCACCGGAGCTGGGTCATTTTTACCGTGGTGAATGGTAAAGAAAAATTTTCAGCTCTGTTCCAAGGGTCGGGGTCAAGCCACAGATTCACACATTTCGCTATAGTGATGTCTTACTGTGGGGTTGACGGGGTGATCTTTGGTAACTGTGTCCGTGACAGGAATCTTTCACTGCATATTGGCGTATCCAGGCAAGGCTGCCATTAAAACAGAGGCACGACAACAGGCGGCGCTTACTTACAAGGCCACACGATTACAAGGCGAGGGTACACTGGAACTCGATACAACTCGGGTGACTTAGTCTACCTCGTTTACATCCAAGCGGGCGTGCCTTGAGGCTCCTCCACGGGTCTCGTCGTCGGAATTAACTGGAGTGGTCTGAGGGGCTGCAGGCTCGGGGTAGCGATGATGACCGTCTCAGGGATTGTTGGCCACAACCCCGTTGGAGTGTGCTCCCAATATGCGACGAAGCACTTCTGGGGTTATCGCAGCACCTTGGCCGATGGCTGGGGCAGTCCTCAGGGACTCGATCGGGTGTCCAAACAGCACGACTGGGTTGTCGGCGTTGGGCTCGTTTTCTTCTCTCGCCGGGGCTCGACGAACCAGCTCTCCTCGAGCTGCGATTAGATCAATAGTGATTTGATCGCACAGTTCCTCTAGTGCACTTACATAGCGCACTAGGTGCAACAATGCAGGATCCGTCTCGTGATCTCCGTTGGCAACTTGGGGTGGTCTACCATACCCTTCACGTCTGGGGTAGTAGTGGAACGAGCGACAGTTAACACTGGGCGACAAGTGCCGGAGATGAACTATAGCCTCTCGAGCAGCCAGTTGGATGGCTTGAAGCTCAAAGGAAGTTGTCCTTCCGGTGAACCTGTAGGGGCGCTCGGGCTCTAGACCCCTATCGTAGATTTGTACAGTGGCCCAGAATTGACGGTTCTCACCGCTCATGGGTCCTTGGTACACAACATATTCTGGGGGCTCTTCTAACGCGTAGGCACGACGGGTAAGATTCGCAAGTATGGTCACAAAGCCTCCAAGGTTGGTTGATGTGGTCTCATTGTGCACGACAGGGCCAGGCATTGTGGCTCGGTTTTGGGGTAGAGGCTGTGTTGTGCTGTGTTGGGGCTAGCGTGCCCCTTTTTATAGGAAAAGGGGACGGAGTCTTCCTTCGCACGCTTGCGAGAAAGGACTATTTAGGGGCCGGTCACTGGCGCATGAGTGACAGGTTAGGTTGATAGGTTGGGCACTGACTGCCAAAAAGGTGTTGGGTCACTGTGTGGCTATCTTGCACGAGAAGCTTGGCTGGGGTTTGGTTATGGTTTGGTGGGTTGGTTTGCCTAAGTTTATAGGCCCGGCTAAAATAGGAATAGCCAATGGTCAGCCTGGCTCTGATACCAAGTCTGTCACGACCGGGTTTTCCAGACATAAATTTCCAGAAAAGACCGTCGTGCTCATCAGCCCCAGGATTACTGTTAGCTGATGAGGCTCCAAACTTGATACAGAAATCTCAAGCAAAAATACAAAATATGTAGTACAAGACCCTTCTGGCCTGTGAGTACAACAATTGGGTTTCTAGTGGTTGATGGCGGAAGCGGTTTGTGAGACATCAGTGTCTATGGGACTCCATTTCCCACGGGAACAGCTGACCAGGTTAACTCCTATCTTCGGGAGGCTGCTATCACCGTTGCTTAGTTTCCGGGGCTGTCACCACAATGCTCCTCTCCTTGTAGAAATCTGGCCAAGACAATAGCCAGGGACAAGCCAGTGAGTACTTTGAATGTACTCGCAAACATTAAGAACACAGGTATAATATAATTGATAATCATGCACGGAAAATTTTTATGATCACATCGTCAGTCATAAATAAAATATCTTTTATGCATGCAAGGAGGTTATTATCATGCAACCTGAATAAACGGTAATGGAGTGGGAAATAAAATGCCGCAGTCGGGCGTCTGAGCGACACCACATAAAGGGCTTTTAAAGAAATGCCACAGTCGGGCGTCTAAGCGACACCACATAAAGGGCTTTAAAAGAAATGCCACAGTCGGGCGTCTGAGCGACACCACATAAAAGGGCTTTAAAAGAAATGCCACAGTCGGGTGTCTGAGCGACACCACATAAAGGGCTTTAAAAGAAATGCCACAGTCGGGCGTCTAAGCGACATCACATAAAGGGCTTTAAAAGAAATGATCACAATGAATATCCAGGAGGTAGAACCATCCCAGGGATACTCGATAATACAATTAATGCAACGGGTTAGTCCATCATAAAATAATAATAATCATGGTTCTCACAAGTCACCAGTCGATATCCAAGTTTGGTTTAACAATATCTCCTCCGAAGACCGACACTAAGACCAACACTTGACCCATCCCAGACTGTAATCCTTAACCATGGACACATCTATTCGAATAGGTTTTATTCTCTGCAGAGGGTCTACTCTTTACCCATGAGTAACGGACTCCTTTAGTCCATCGGGACTAATTCCGTCTACGGCCTTTTAGTTGAAAACACGCCTAACTTGCACACACCAGCTTAACTCATCGGTGTCTGGAATCACCCACGACACTTGTTAAGCAAAACTCTAAGTGGGGAGGCTACAACCTCGCGTAGCATGGGATCAAATTTATATCGCGCGCTCTAAGGGGTGGCCTCCCCTCTCGGTCCCAACCGGAAACACCCATGCCCCCGGACCAGGTGGCATGCCTACCGGCTGCAACCGATATCTTCCACCATGGCCTCTCTGTACGGTGTGTGCTTGAAAGGGGTTGATGACTTACTGAACCATACCCTACCTGCGGCAGGGACAAGTGGTAGTACATAGCAAGTATGGGGGTTACTGGAACAAGACTCGGTCTACGGTCGACTCAGGAGGTTTATAAGTTCCCTGCATGACATGTATATCAAATATATTTCAACCGAAGAAATCACCACTCGATGTACCTTACCATGCCATACCGGACATAACCGTCCCGACGGGGACCGGCGACAAGATCACGCCTACCCAAGGCCGAGGCTTTCCCGGATTCCTTTCCGTCATGCATGCAAGGCACATGAGGATGATTACCATCACAATATTGTTCATTCCCAACAGCAAGGAAATCACTAACATGCTTCCATGCAAATGATCATGTCACATGAAATAACAAGTCCTTCGAAATAAGGTGGTGTTATAAACGTGTCAAATAACACACCAAAAACATTATGCCAAGATTCAGAATGCTTGCCTTTAAGTTGTGGAGGGGTGAGGTGCTCTCCAAAACTTTTGAAAGTTTCTTCTCTCTCTCCAAAACCCTATTTTAAAATATATTTGAATTAACACACATTTCAAAAACAGTACAAAAAAGTTGTTTGGAAAATTTTCAAATAAATCTTAAAATAAACTAGACATTATTTGAGAGATGCAGGAAAAAGAATCAATTCATTTGGAGTTATATTTAAAAAGTTATAGCCAGTCAAAGTTCTGGTCAAATCTGTTATTTAAGTTAAAACAGAAAAGAAAACGTTTCGGAGGGGAATACGCTTTCGGAGCGGGGAAAACGTACTGGGCGGATTACGCCTTCACTTAACCCACAGGGATAGGCGCAGGGTCACTGACAGTGGGTCCAAGGGGCCCACTAGTCAGGTTTAACTAGTCTTTCTCCCCCTCCTTCCCCTGTCCCGAGCGGAGGCGGAGCTCAGGCGATCATCGCCGGCGACTGGCAGCTCTTCGCGGGGCCCCGAGGGCGGGGATGGATCCGCCACTCCAGTGCGGTCCTCCCGGTGGTTGCCAGGCCGGTGGGGACGGAGGGAGCTGCCGGCGGCGAGCTTCGCGGCGGACGGAGAGCTTCGGGAGCGGAGTGGTTTTGGGGCAACGGTGGATTCCGATCAAAATTGAGTAGGGGAATGTGTTCACGGGAGGATGTGGAGGTTCCTGGCGAAGAGAACGGAGAGTGGGAGGCCCTGGTGGTGCCGAATTGACCGGGGCGGTGGCGGCGGCAGCAGTTGCCGGAGATGAGGAAGGAGACCTCCTCGGGTCGAATGCGAGCCAGGGGAGCGCCAATGGGGTGGCCTGAGGTTGCCTGCGTGCTCGGGGAAGCTCAGGGGCCTCCCTTTATAGCTCGTCGAGGTCGGTTCTGCGGCGGCGGATGAGGATGCCGGCGAACCGCCTCTCTGTAGCTTGACGGGCAACGTGGCGTGGCTGGGGATGACGGCAGGAACTAACGGACGAGTGGGCACTGCTCCAGGGGCCAGGTGGCGAGCGGGGGAAGGTTCGGCGGCGCCGACCAGCTCAGGAGCTGTCGGGCGGCGGCGGCTAGCTCTTGGCCTATCGAGCGCGGCGGGGGTTCCTTGGCGTGTTGCGGTGAGGAGGGGAGCGCGTGGCGAGGTGCTGCAGAGCGGGCCAAAGCCGTGGGGGCAGCGTGTCGGCTCGGGCGCGGGTCGTGCAATACGCGCGCTCTGCTCGCGCTCCGGGCGTGCACGGGACGTGTTTGACATTATGCCAGAGCACGCTAGAGGTCGCGGTCGAGGCTGTCAACTAACAGACCTAGGTTAGGAGCAACTGGGAGCCTAGTGGACATGCTTGTTTGATCAGAGGTGCAAGCTCACAGTGCAATGCCAAAACTCATGTCAAAACTGGTCATGCCTACAGGGTGCTCGATAGAATGCCACATGCACCTAGGCATCTCTTGGGGTAGCCAAAACTTCCAGGTTGGGGTCTCTTTAGATGTACAGGAGGGTGGTGAGGTTAGTTTGCCAAAAGTAGAAACTTGTTAGTGCAAGTTTTGCAAAACAGCAATTCTGGATAGGAATTAAATGACATTATTTCATGAACCAAAAATATGCCAATGGGTGCATGCTCCTGGACTTAGGGGTTTGGTAGGGCTGTCTACAAGTAGGAAAAAGAATCAAGAGCTAAAGAGCAAGCAAGAATATGGTTGCTGTACAAACCATCATGTTGGACCAGAATGAAGATGAGGTTGATTCACTCAAAATTTGCAAATAACATCACTGGGTTTTTGCATAAAGTTGAATCATATGCTACTACCAATATCCCATAATTTTGGTGGAGGCTAGAAATAATTATTTAAAGGAGTTGTAGTGCAAAATTGCCCACTAGACCAGAGAACAAAATTTGCTGTAGAGCTCAAAATATTGCATAAAATAAAGATGTTTTTGTACAAAAGTGATTTAAAAACATCACATGACATCTCCAAATTTTGGTTGGAATTTTAAGTGAATGTATCAAATGGTTGTAGTTCAAATAAGGCCATTTAACCTTAAAAATTCATTTTTCAGGAAAATAAAGATCAAGCAATTGAATTATTTAATTAGTTATATTAAATAAGGGAAAGTTTCTCTTGACAGATTAAATAAGTCCAATGACATATTTTGAAAAGTTTTCTCTTTGGGAAAAACTCATCATAACAGGTAAGGGAAACATTAAAAAAAATCAAAATGGAGCTCAGATATTCAAAGTTTTAATTCCTGGCAAAATTTTTAATCCATTAAAACAAGGCCAAATTTTTGGGGTGTCACATTTCTGAGAACACTTTTTTTAAAGAATTGCCGTATTACAAGTTTATTATTTGTCCTGGTAACTTGGTCACATAGAATGACAAAATGCATGTGTTTTCCAATTTTTTTATTTTTTTATTTTTTTAGTTTTTTATGTGTAACACCCCAAAATTTTAACAATGATTTATTAATCAAAATTTGGTCATGGTAAATTAAATTTTTATTTTCTGGATTTTATTTTATTTCAGAACCACCCTTTTCTCCTGAATTGTGGAGTTTTCACCCAAGTGAAAACCTTTCAAAATATTGTTGGACTTGTATATCTTTCCAAGACCATTTCTTTTATCAGTGGAATTATTTCTACAATTATTTTTCCTGAGCTTTATTCCTTTAAAAATGGTTTTTCAGAAGTTTTAGCGTTCCATTTGCACTACAACCCTTTCAAATACTGCTTTAAAATCCCCACCAAAATTTTGGGATGTCATGTGAGGTTCCCACATCACTTTTATGCAAAAACCTCTTTTAGTCATTTGGAAATTTTGAGCCCTACCTCAAGTTTTCAAATCTGGATCAGTTTGTGGTTTGCACTGCAACCATATTTTATCTTGCTCTTTGTCACATCCCTAGTTCTGGTATGACCTAGACTAGCTAGTCATGTGTGCATCATGTCTAAATTTCTGAAACTTGAATTAAGGATTGTTGAAACCTCAGAAATCTGATTAAAAGAAGGGCAAGCACCATTTAAATTGCATTTTGTGAATCCAAAATGCCCTAAAAATAGTTTGTGAATTTTGGCAAGAGTTATATATCAAACCAAAATTCTGGAACATTTTTAAGGAATTATTTGGTCTCTGAATTTAAATCAATAATCTATTTGAATTTGGGGATATATTCATAATATATAATGAATATATTTTCAAATGCTTTGAAATGTTTTATGTACTTTTGGAATAGTCTAGAGAGGTAACATAAAATATCTCAGAATGTTTTGGCACTGTTTGAAATTATTTTGAATTTGAAAATAGTGGCAAAATAAAATGAAAAGGGAAATAGAACAGAAAAATTAAAAAAGAACAGAACTCACCTGGTCCACTTACCTGGTGGCCTAACAGGACCGGTCTAGCTAGGCCCAGCCCACTTACCTCCTCACTCGTCGTCTTCCTTTGCCAGTAGGCAGAGGCGAAGACGCACGCGCGCGCTGGGAGGCCTCCACCTCCTGCTTCGCGCTGGCAGCGTCCCCGCAAGTACAGCTGCTCGCCTGGAGACGCCCGTCACCCCCCCGCACCTCTTCCCTCTTCCCCTGGACCTCTTCCCCTCCTCTGCTTTCTCCACGCAGCACCACCGAACACACCCGTCGCCGCCGACGAGCACCACCGCGGCCACCGGGCGCCCCTCACCCTTCCGCTGAGTCCAGAAGAACCGCCAGAACCTCCTCGTCCTCCCAATCGAGCTACTAGACTCTAGGAGGACCTGCTTCATCGTCATCGCGGTCATCTTCAACCTCGGGCACCCGAGCCCCTCGCCGTCGATTCGCTGCACTCTGGCCGCCCTCGAGCCCACTGACTCTTCAAACGGAATCACGGTGAGCCCCCGAGTCGTCTCCCCCTTCTCCCCTGGTTGCTTTCGACCACTAGGCCATAGGCCCATCTTGGCCGAGAATTCCACGCCGCCGGCGATGTTGCCGCCGTCACTGCAGCCACTGAGGCTCGAAACCGAGCACGGCATCGTGCTCCTAGCATCTTCAGGAGCTCAGTGAGCCCCTTAGCCAGCCCTCCCGTCCTCTGTGGCCTCGCCCCGCTTGAACCCGTAGCTCCGGCCGCCGCCGTCGCTGTAGTGCCCCCCAGCTGCTGCCGTTGGCCGCAATGGATGTGCGCGAGCCTGGGCGTCTCATAGAGCCCCTCTGCCGCTCTTTTGGTCGCCGGAGGGCGAAACCCGGTGCCCTCCGCCGTCTATGGCTCCGTCGGCGACGAGCCACAGGTCAACTCCGGCGAGTTGACCCTGGTTTTACCCTTGTTTGACCCCCTGGTTCACTGACACGTGGGCCCTGCCCCAGTTTAAATTTAGGTTAGGCAAAATATTAGTGCTAATTACCCTATTAAGCAGATGAGACACTGACCTATGGGGCCAACCCCCTTACTAATCAGTTTAGCTTAATTTTAATTTAGATTAGTCATTGAGTCGCTGACCACTGGGACCCACTGGTCAGGTTTGACCTGGTCAGCCTCAGTTGACTCGCTGATGTCATGCTTGCATAATGCTGACGCAGTTAATAATTTTCTGGATTAAAAATAATCCAGGAACTTTCAGAAAATATCCAAAACTTTGAAAAATCATAGAAATTAAACCGTAACTCCAAATGAAAAGATTTATATATGAAAAATGATCAGAAAAATCCAATCTATCCATCTGTACCATTTTCATGCATGTTAGAACAACTTATAGCTACTGTTTAGGACAAATCAAATGTATGGCATTTAAATAACCATATGTGGAGTTTGAATTTGAACCTAGTGTTCAAACCAACTCCATTTAACTTGTTGCTAGTTGCATTAGCTCAATCAACAGCATATTGCCATGTCATGATCATGCATCATATTGTTGCATCGCATTGATTGTGTTCTTCCTTGTTTGCCGGTAATTGTCCCCTCTCGGTAGACGCTGCTCCGACGCTATGATCGTTGACACTGATGAAGACTCAATGTTATGTTCAGAAGTGCCAGGCAAGCAAAACCCCCTTGTTCATTCCGATACAATCCCACTCTCTCGCTCCTTCTCTCTTTTATTGCATTAGGACAACAACGTTTCAACTGTTACATGCTGCGATAGCTGAACCCCTTTCCCTGCATGACCTGTCATTGCCACAGTAAATAGATGAAACCCACTAGCATGAGTAGGAGTTGTTTGAGCCCTGGTGTGCCTACTCATTCATGCTTGTTTGTCATGCCTGCTATTGCTTAGAGTTGAGTCAGGTCTGATTCATCGGGAATGAATTGGAATGGTGATGAACATGTCCTACTGTGTGTGAGCTAAGTGTGTGAACATGATTTGGTAAAGATAGCGGCGAGAGGCCATGTAGGAGTACATGGTGGGTTGTCTCATTGCAGCCGTCCTTAGGAACTGAGTTCTGTGTATGTGATCCATGAACAGTTACAACCACAAAGTGGGTTCCGGTAACTCGGCCCTTCTCGGCTTATTAATCAACTCGATCTCTGTCCAGGAGTTGCAACTAGTTTCTGGTGTTTGTAGGTAGTGTTAGTAGTCTACCAAGTGGCACCCGGTATAGGTGGGCTTGGGACAGACTAGGTACAGTGGCACGGTGTACCAAGTGGCACCCGGATGGTGGGCTTGGGAACCCTGCTCACATCGTTCGGGGCCGTGAGCGACACCCCGGCTGAATCTCCTTGCGGATGGAACCTGAATAGGCGATAAACCTGGACTAGAGACTTGTCAGTTAGTCAGGTCGTGGCCGACACCCTCGCCCGGCTTCTGCTTGAAGGTTGCCGAGGTACATGACGTGTATAGGGCGATAAGTGGCGAGAGCGTGTGTGAAGAAGTACACCCCTGCAGGGTTATCATTATCTATTCGAATAGCCGGATTCCTCGGATATGGAAACTTGGACCCCTTGCATAGTTCATAGACAAGTGAAAGTGGATACTCTAAAACTCGCAAGATAAGCGTGAGTGCTATGGATGGCGTTCTCGTAGGGAGACAGGAGCGGATCCATAGTGGTGTATTGGTATGGTGAATATGTGGACTCGTGTGCGCCACCTCAAAAGAGTTACTTGCAGTCGTAGTTCAGGATAGCCACCGAGTCAAAGTTGGCTTGCTGCAGTCAAACTCCACCACCCCCTTTGTTGATACTGATGCATATGTAGTTAGTTCTGATGTAAGTCTTGCTGGGTACATTTGTACTCACGTTTGCTTAACTTATGTTTTCAGAGAGACATCAGTCTCGCTAGTAGTTCCACATGGACTTCGACGTTTAGCTTGTTACCTCAGCTACGATCTTGTACCCTTGGGAGGGTCTTGTAGATAGTCAGGTGTCTCAGCCTTCTTCATTTGTAGTTGTCTGTACTCAGACAAGTTAAGCTTTCGCATGTGCTTGTTGCTTGTATGCTCTGTATGTTGGGTCATGAGACCCATGTTTGTAATATCTCGCTCCTCGGAGCCTAATGAATAAATACTCCTCGAGCATATTGTGTGTATGATTGAAATGCTTGGTATGTGTGGGATCCAACAACCTAGTTGTTTATCCTTGGTAGCCTCTCTTATGGGGAAATGTAGTCTTGTGCTTCCTTGAGCCATAGTAGTCCGCTATAGCCCGGTTCACCGGAGTCCTGCTAGCCCAGCACTACTGCTTCGGAACACTTGACTGGCCGGCATGTGATTCACTTCGTTCCTGTGTCTGTACCTTCGGGGAAATGTCACGTGGTGACATCCGGAGTCCTGCCTAGCCTGCTACAACCCGGTTCACCGGAGTCCTGTTAGCCTAGTGCTACTGCCCGAATTCGCATGCTGCTGACCGACATGCTCGATGTTGATTCATGTATGCATGTCCCCGTAAGTTAGTGCCACTTTGGGTTCACGACTAGTCATGTCGGCTCGGGTTCTCTGTCATATGGCCCGGGACCGTTTGCGACACTATCATATACGTGAGCCAAAAGGCGCAAACAGTCCCGGGCCATGGTAAGGCGACACCCGTGGGAATACCATGCGTGAGGCCGCAAAGTGATATGAGTGTGTTACCGGTTAAATCGATGTGACTTGGAATCGGGGTCATGACACTCTTGTTGCCTTTGGATTTGTCCTGCTTGAAGTACACTCTACCAAAACCTTAAGTCCAGGAGATTGGACCCATTATAGTATTTTTGGTCCATGCAATAATGCCCTTTACTTTCTGTCCAGATTTGGTTTTCTCAAAACTTGCACTAGGGAGTTTTTGTTTATGTCAAGCTAACCTTGCCACCCTCTTTATCATCTAAAGAGACTCTGATCTGGAGTTTTTGGCCACCCCAAGAGATGCCTAGATGACCATAGCATTCTGTCGAACACCTTGAGTTCATGAACAGAATTGGCATGAAACCTAGTTTGCATTTTGAAGCTGCTTGCTTTGCCTAAACAGCATGTCTCATGGCTCTACCTTAGTCTATTGCCCCACCCTGCTAAACCTCATGTGGATTAGAGCCCCCTGGCAGGCATTGGCATTTGGCCGAGCACCTCGCGTGTGTGCTCTGGGCGCGGCCAGAGCACTCGTTTTGCATGTGCATCCGCCCGAGTCGCCGCGTCTGGCCCCTCGCCTTTGCTCACCCCTAGAGCCATGCCCTGCCCTCACCCGCTCGCCTTAACCCTCCAAGCCACCCTGGTGCCATACAGCGATGCCGTCAGAGCTCCCTTGGTGGCACGTTGGCGTCCACAGCAGGCTCCTGCCATGGACGGCACCGCCCGAGCCACAACCACGCGCCAGCTCGCCCCTGAACAGCCCGAGCTCAGCCATTCGCCCTGCCAGACCCTGCCAGCCATCGCCACGCGCCCCCTTGGTTATAGAATGGCGGTTCATCGGCGTTCTTATCTACGGCCACGGGAAACGACCTCTCCGGGTTATAAATAGCCCCCCCCCCCCCCGATCACGCCTGAGCTCATGAGCAGCCTTATTCAAGTGGTAGGAAGGCCCCTCCTTCCCCAGTTTGGCCAGAGGCCATCATCTCTCCCATCTCCGGCAGGTTCAGCCGTCGCCACGTCCCGGTAAAATACGGCCAAAACCGAGGCCCTAACCCCTCCCGTGCTTCCATCCTCTTCCCCTCGATCCTGCGGAGCCACCCCACCTCTCAAACACGATTGGGAGCCACCGTAGCTCGAGACCCCAATCCCCCCGAAACCACCGTCCACCGCAGAGCTCGCCGCCGGCGACTCCCTTCATCCCCGCCAGCCCTTCGACCACTAGGAGGACCGCCCTAGACCGGCGGATCCATCCCTGCCCTCAGAATCCCGTGGGGAGCCGCCGTTCGTCGACAGCGATCGCCGGAGCCCCGCCACCGCTCGGACAGAGGAGGAAGCAGGCGCGGGCGACTGGTCAAACCTGACCAGTGGGCCCGATGGACCCACTGTCAGTGACCCAGCCCCGCCGAAGCGTGTTTTAAGTGGAAGCACATTCCACCAAATACGCCTCCACTAGAGGAAACGTAAGTGCTGCCGAACAGTTTTCTTTTTCTGATTTGTATTAAAAACAGATTTTGACTAAACTTTGACTGGCTATAACTTTTAAAATACAAGTCCAATTGATTTGATTCTTTTTCTGTTGTTTCTCAAATTTTGTCTAGTTTATTTTCATATTTATTTGAAAAAACAACAACTTTTTTGTACTGTTTTGAAACTATGTGTTAATTTGAATATTTCTTAAATAGGATTTTGGAGAGGGAGGCAACTTTCCAAAAATGCACCCCCACTTGCATGCTCTTGAAGGCAAGCATTTTGAACCCTGGCATAATATTGTTGTGTGTTGTTTGATATGGTTACAACACCACCTTGACTCGGAGTATTCGTTATTTTATGTGGTGACATGATCATACTCATGTGTGCATATTGATGATTCTGTGTTGTTGGAATTTTATATGTTTGTGATAGTAATCACCCTCGTATGCCGTTCATGCCTACTGGAAGGAATCCGGGAAAGTCTCTGTCTTGGGTAGACACGAGCTTGTCTCTAGTTCTTCGTCGAGACGGTTATGTCCGGTAAGGCATGGTGAGGTATGATGAGTGGTGATTCTGTCTGATTGGTGTGAAATATATTTCTTATGCTTATCATGCAGGAAATGATTTAACCTCCTGAGTCGACCATAGATTGAGTCTTGTTCCAGTAACCCCCATACTTGTTTCGTACTACCACTTGTCCCTACCATAGGTAGGGTACGGTTCAGTAAGTTGTCAACCCGTTCCTAGCAAACACCGTACAGAGAAGCCATGGTCGAAGATACCGGCTGCATCCGGTAGGCATGCCACCTGGTCCGGGGGCATGGGTGTTTACGGTTGGAGCCAACGGGGTAGCTCCCCTAGTTTGCGCGCGTTATAAATTTGTGATCCCATGCTAGTCGAGGTTGTAGCCTCCCCACTTAGAGTTTCGCTTCACGGGTGTCGTGGGTGATTCCAGACACCGGTAAGTTAGGCTGGTGTGTGCGGTCAGGTGTGTTTTCAACTAATAGACCATAGACGGAATTAGTCCCGATGGACTAAAGGAATCCGTAACTCGTGGGTAAAGAGTACACCCTCTGCAGAGATTATATCTATTCGAATAGTTGTGTCCATGGTTAAGGACTACAGTCTGGGATGGGTCAAGTGTCGGTCTTAGTGTCGGTCTTCGGAGGAAAAACTGCTAAATCAGAACGTGGATCATGACTTGTGACTTATGATGATTACTATTATTATGGACTAACCATTTACATTATTTGAATTATTGAGTATCCCTGGGACGGTTCTACCTCCTAGATATTCACTATGACTACTCTCATATAAGCCCTTTACGTGGTGTCGCTGAGACACCCGACTGTGGCATGCTTGTTATTCATTTACTTTATAAGCCCTTTATGTGGTGTCGCACAGACGCTCGACTGTGGCATGTTTGCTACTTATTTCCTTTATAAGACCTTTATGTGACGTCGCTCAGACGCCCGACTGAGGCATGCTTTATATTGTTATCCTTTCGAGGCGTCACTTAAGACACCCTATCGGTGCATTCTATTTCTACTCCCCTACTGCATATTCATGTTGTATATGAATAACATGCTTGCGTGCATCATGGATTCTTATTCTGTGACTGACGTTGTGATCATGAAATATTTTAGAGCATGATTATCAATTGTTATATTATACATGTGTTCATAATGTCTGTGAGTACATTCAAAGTACTCACTGGCTTGTCCCTGGCTATTGTCTTGGCCAGATTCCTTGCATGGAGAGGAGCATTGCGATGACAGCCCCGGAACCTACGCAATGGTGATAGCAGCCTCGCGAAGATAGGAGTCACTACTAGGAAAAGGGCTATAGATGGAATTGACACTAATGGCGCACCAAACATGTGGTGTGCCATTACTATATACTAATGGCGCACCATCTGTTGGTGCACCATTAGTGTGGAAGACACTAATGGCGCACCAGGCATACGGTGCGCCACTAGTAACAAAATGTTTTTTTTTCATTTTTTCAAACATACTAATGGCGCATCCGGGCAGAGTGCGCCATTAATAGTTGGAACTACTAATGGCGCACCAGCCATAGAGTGCGCCACTATTGTATTTTTTTTTACTTTTTTGCAAAACTACTAATGGCGCACCGTTGCATAGTGCGCCATTACTAGTTTAAACTAGTAATGGCGCACTGTGCCACGGTGCGCCATTAGTATAGAAATTATTTTTTTACTTTTTTGCAAAACTACTAATGGTGCATGTCTGTGTGGTGCGCCATTAGTATGTTGGGTTACTAATGGCGCATGTCTCTGTAGTGCGCCATTAGCACCCCCGCACCCTCCCCCAGCTCCACCGCCGCCGACGACCCCCGGGCCCGCACCCTCTCCCCCGCTACACCGCCGCCGACAACCCACCGCACCCTCCCCCGCTCCACCGCCGCCGAGGACACCCCTGCACCCTCCCCCGCTCCACCGCCGCCGACGATCCCCCACACCCTCCCCCGCTCCACCGCCGCCGCCGACCCCCCGCACCCTCCCCCGCTCCACCGTCACAAATGAATGCAACTTAAAATCCAAAAAAAAACAAATTTGATGATATTTTCAAATAACAAATTTGATGATATTTTTTTATATTCATAAATATTTTCAAATAACAAATTTGATGATATTTTTAAAAAAATTATTATTGTTTTTATACAAAATTATTACTGTTTCATATTCATATTCATTTTCTAAAAAATTATTAGATGCAACAAAAAATAATAATAAAATTACTTATGGCGCACCGCTGGCTGGTGCGCCATTACTATCTAAAAAAAGATTACTTATGGCGCACCTCTCGGGGGTGCGCCATTGCCATAAAAAAACATACTAATGGCGCACCGCCAGGGGGTGCGCCATTAGTAATCTTCTCCCTAGCTTATTCACCCAATCCCTTCGTCCCTCCCTCACCAGATCCACTTCCCCCCTCGCCACACCTTCACGCCCCCTCCTTCCGCTCCGACAACCCCCGCGCCCCGCCTCGCCGTCTCAGTCCTCGCCGCCGATGGCCTGCCGCCACGACTGCCAGCCCGACACCGCGGCGCACCTAGCCATTCGAAGCCTCCGCTGCCCCGCAGCCGGCACAGGAGCCCAGCAGCGCCTCCCTCCGTCGAGCAGCCGCTCCCACCAGCAGCGCCTCCCGCCTAGCAACGCCTCCTCCCGGAGCTACGCCGACGACCAATCCATAGGCAGGTAGCCACCACTCCTACGTCCCCCCTTCTTCCTCCTCCCTCTTCCCTCACCCCCTCCCTCCTTCCTCTTGCATCCTCTGTCTGTTCATTTTCCCCTGATTTTTGCATTGGATGAGTACGTGCGCTAGATTGGGTATTGTGAAAATATAACGATGGCCATTTCCTGATGAATACTTGCTGCACGATTTTTTCCGGTGCAAGTTAAAGTTTACTTGTGAAAGGATTTTGCATGATAGGTGTTTGTGATAATGCTTCAGATGAGCAAATGTTTTGGTTTAAACATGTTAGCAGTGAAACGTGCAATGAATGGTGATATATGAAAGGAAAAAGGTTAAGTTGTTTTATCTGCACCGTCTTGACCTGAAATCGAAGCTTAGCAGTAACATTCAGTTTGAGAGAGCAGGAGCTTTGTCTTGGTTATACACTTATACTGGCAGAAATTTGTTAACACATTAGTACTGGTGCCCGTCTTGATGCAGGAGCTCAAGAACCTACGGCCGCAGCTCTACTCCGCCTCCGAGTACTGCGAGAAGTCCTACCCCAACACCCACCAGAAGCAGATGTGAGTAGCCACCTCTGTTGTTCCTCCTCTCCTCCATTAGATGTAGTCACAGAGTTATTGAGTGGATGGACATGCTTAGATGGGCCTGGAAGACAGGAAGAACATTTAACTTGAAATGGTCATGAATTGGAACTAAGTGTGTGTAGAACAACAATAACTTACACTAGTTTTGTAGCCTCCAGCAAGTTTACGAACAAACAGAATTTTCCTTCTCTTTTAGAAATATGCAGGCAACTCCCTGATTAGTGCTGTTGTTGGTTGCTATAAAAAACTAGTTACCAGTGCACAAATGAGTCTGAGACATGCCAAGCTAAGCTACTCACCATTTGAACTTTTTGCACCATCATGAGTTATCTGGATGTTAGAGTAGTCTAGTACAGTACTCCTATTTGTATGGTAAATTTGGTGAATGAACAGTCAACGGTGTAGTGAATGAATAGTCAATAGTGTAGTGATTTAAGGAGGAAAGTTATCCGGCTGGATTTTCTTCTTCTTAAAAGCTACAACTTCATAGTATAGTTTTACAAGCTTCTGCAACTTTTTCTTAACTGCTGCTGCTGCTGTACTTGTGATGATGTTGTACTAGTGATGATGCTACTTGTGATCTTCTAAAATGACCCATTAGCGACTTCATTATGCGGGGATAATGATTTTGCAGGTACCCCGAGAGGCCCTTGAGTTTGCCAGAATGTCGATTAACTTCCGTTCCAGCAAATTCGGGTACTCCATATGTCCTATTTTCAGCAAAGGTCATGCTGAAATTTTCCGTGAATTTTAGCATGACTTTGCTAAAAATAGGACATATGGGGTACTTGCGACTAATGCATGGGCCGGGGTATCTTAGTACTTAGTTAAGTAGGATCAACTGCCCCGCCATTCTTGTTGCATTAAACCATAGGTGGCAATAGAGCCAAGTGATTAGGCCCAACTTAGAATTCTCCTTAGCATTGATAAACCCTAGATGATAAACCCAACATAGGTGGCAATAGAGCCAAGTCATTAGTGCCAAGTGATTAGGCCCAACCTAGGGTGCCTCGGCATCGATAAACCCTAAATGATGAAAACTTAACTTGGCTTCTATAGGGTGCCATGGTGTCGATGAGAACCTAAATGATGTACGCTTAGGCTTTTAGGGTGCCTCGGCGTCGACAAACCCTAAATGATAAAAGCTTAGCTTTTAGGATGCCTCGGTGTCGACAAACCCTAAATGATGAGACCATGATCTTGTTCCTTTACAATAACCAACTTTTTTGACCAAACTTTTTTCCTATTTAGAGCGAAACATGGCTCACAACGATGAGGTCGGCAGTTCGGGCGGCAAGCAATTCTGGGAGCTGTCCCAGGAGTTGGAGGAAGACACCGATCCTGACTACACAACCCCTAGTGGCGTCGGGGATGACACCACTGATGATGGCGCCGCGGATGCCACCACTGATGATGGCGGCCCACGCACAGATGGCAGCCAACCGAAGAGGCAACGGAAGGACCGGCGCCCGAACATGCTCGGCACCGTCAGGGAGGAATTTACTAAAGTGAACTCCGACGGGCATCTGACGGCGCCCAAACACGTAGTCATGGGGTACTCGATTCAGCTCGGGTGCATTCTCCGGAGCACCGCCTCGATCAACACCGAGAACCTAAGGCATAAGGACCGAGGGAATTTGCGTAGCCTCCTCTTCACGAAGCTGCACGAACGATAGAAGTCCCCCGTTGAGTTCGCAAACACACGCCTCTCAGGTAATAAAGTGAATGGTGCTGCCCTCACGACGATGAGCACGGCCCTGTCTACTTGGAAAAGCACGGTGAAGGCAATGATTGACAAAGGTGATAGTTATGAGAAGATCAAGGCGAAATATCCTTTGATTAGCGAAGATGACTACAAGGAGTTCAAGATCAAGTGCAAGAGCTCCGCAACCTCCGAATCTAGTCAGTGGGGGAAAGAAATGCGGCAGTTGAACATAGGGGTCCACCAACTCAGTCCCGGTGGTTACAGAGTGGCGGAGCCTGTATGGGACAAGGAGGACACGGAGCGTGCCGAGCAAGGCCTACTGCCCCGCTTCGAGAAATACAGAGACAAGCAGACCAAGAACTTTCTCAGGGCCCGGTAAAAGGAGGACCCGGTAACAAAGGAGCTTACCACAGATCCGAAGACCAAGGAGCTTGAGCTTGTTCTGGTAAGGAATACACGCCCGCGTAATTAGCTCCATATGGTTGCATTCTAATTAATCTCCAATATTTCTAAATGGTTCACGTTCCTTCCGCATGACAAAGAAAGCAGTAGCGCGGGGTCGTCTCAGAGCTCCCCTTTCGACACCCCTTTGAATAGGGCGTTAAACGTAATGAAAAACTGGGATAAGCTCAATAAGCCGACGTCAGCTGGTCGTGTGGCCGGCAAAGGCTTGTCCACAAAATGGTCGTCATACTATGCCGCTGGTGGGCGAATGGAGAAAAAGACCAGCTCGGAAAGCCAGTCGCGCGAGGTTGAAGCACTCAAGGCGCAAGTGGCGCGGATTCCGGAGATGGTCCAAGAGCAAGTGCAACAACAACTGGGATCGACGCTCACCGGCATTGTGCCTACCTTGATTCATGGGATAACGATGTGGATAGCGGGTGGCCAACAGGAGCCGCCCCCGATTCCCTGCTTCACGGCCAGCAACTCGCCCAACACGCAGGCGGCGCCATTGATGTCTCCAGCGGCGGCTGTATTGGTGTCTACGGCGGCGGCGGTATTGGTGTCTCCGACGCCGGCATTGGAGCTTAGTACGCCGGCCGGCACCTCGCCAGCAAGCGGCCCCTCCATCAGTTGCACGCCCACCGTTGGCGGTGCCTCGACATTAGCCGAGCTCGACGGCATCACGGTAACTAAGCCTCTCGGCCGAGGACTTCATCTCCTTGCCTTTGACTGGGCATCCCTGATGCCCAACATGTTTTCGTAGGGCGCCGCTGACGTTCCTTGCACTCTCCTGCACTTCGTGGGCAGCGAGTTGGTCGATGTCGCCAAGGGCAGAATCGTTCAACCGGGAAACCACATGTTCCACGGTAATCCGATGCCACCCACAATGTATAGGTTTGAAGTGGTTTGGGTGCTGCCAGGCTGCGACGAGCTGTTACCTCCGATTCGACCCGCTAGGGCCGACGAAGAAGATGAGATGACCATCAGCGCCTGCATAAGCTGGCCCCTGCTTTCGCCAAAGAGCTAGATTCGTTTGGGGGCGGGGGACACCACCCCACAGACAAGACTGCCAGTCGTGCCGGCGCCAAGCCATGGCAAGAACGCCGCAACGCTACCGGACAAGCCGGACATCCCTATGGCACAGGATCCGGACATGCATATGGCACAGGATCCGGACGACGACGACAACGACGATGGTACTTTTACCAACGTCGAGAAGTAGTCTGCCAAACATGGGTACGGTGACGAGTTCTGCGGGCCTCCTTCTCAAGAACCCAAAACAAGACGATCGCGATCTAGCTGGTACGACGGAGAAACCCAATTGCAATAGGCGTCGTCTGGCGTTCAGTACTCAGGAGACGCCTCCACCTGCCGCCTTCACCGAGCCTCGGATAGCGGAGGTGCCAAATATTATCAGCCCCAACACGCTCAAGAAGGCGGTCTGTGAGGAGAACTCGGTCCCATTACAGCAGATCAAGAAGAAGGGCCGGAAACTACAGACTAAAAAGGCCGCCGGTGCGAGCCAGCCGGCACTGAGTACGATCCGTGCTCAGGACGGGCCACCTTCACCTAAGGATATCTCGAGGATGGTGCATGTGGCGGGTAGGGCGATGCTACCGACAAATATGCTCAATGCTGAAACCGGTGCTATGCGGAGTCTGCACGACAGTGTTCTTTCTTTGGAGAAGCGGCGTCTCAGAGAGAATGATGTGGCATACCCGGTTTTCATGGCCAAGGTGCCAGAGGGCAAGGGCTTTGTGGATGGCGCCATCAGGGGTACGATCGTCCTGCGGTTTGATGACATCTTTGCTATGTTCAACCTTCATCCGCTGCACTACACCTTCGTTCGGCTGTTTTCGCTGAGTATGGAGATGCGGATCATTAGAGACAAGACCCCGGACATCGTGATTGTCGACCCCTTCTACATGCGTGCCAAGCTCTTGAGCAGCACTGGGGACCGCCAAGTCGCGAGTTCACACCTCGAAGACGTCATTCTGGCAAACCCAGATAAGGATAACTTCCTTGTGGCTTACATTCCCGAGTAAGTCATCCCTTAACCGCCCCGTAACATATGATTTCTTAGATTTCGATCGTTCTTTTTTTTCTAACATTCCGTGTTCTGTGCAGTGACACACATTGCACACTCATCCTCTTAAGCCCGAAATATTCCATGGCCATGTATTTTGACCCGAACCGTAACTCCAAGATAGACTACACAAATATCAAGAAAGTTCTTGATGATGTTCTCCCCGGCTACGCCAAATTTGGAGGCACCTTCACCAGGGCAGTTCGTAAGTACGACAAGCACGTGTTCGCCCACAATACGACATTCTGCTGCATCAAGTAGCTGCCTGGCGGTCAGAAGGATGCCTACTGCACCCTCCATCACATGCGGGCGATCGTAAGGGACCATCATCACCTTCTACTACCAAATAATCTCAAAGATTGGGCCGCGAGCTTGTCGGCAATCCAGGACACGGACATCAGACAAGAATTCTTTCGCATCCAGTCGGAGTTTGCGGACATCATCCGTCAAGATGTCCTTCATACCTCGGGGCAGTTCTTCCTCAGATATCAACCGTCCAACATTGAGATAGACGGAAATGCTACAAATGCAGGCTAACAACGCCCGCGATTTCATGACCATCACGACAGACGGCGGCTTCATCCACGCTCCTATCCATGACTCGAGTTGAAAGTAGTGATGTGTAGTTCTGAAACATTGATTGGCTCATGTTGTAATTAAACTTTAATGAATTGTATGTCTCTTTGGTTTGGACAGTCGTTCAACTTAGTTGTAATCGATGCTATTTATTAGTAGGACCATGAATCGTGCTATTAATGTCTTGCTTTTCTCTTCCGATCCTTTTGTTGCATACTTATATATTGCTTATGTATGTATTGTCTGTTGTTTGGCTTGTGCATAGAGATGCCGTCGTATGTCGTGTACAAGGGTAAGGTTCCCGGAGTGTACGACGACTGGGAGGATTGTCGGAGACAGGTTCACCGTTTCAGCGGTAACTGTTACAAAGGGTACACCACTAGGGCGGAGGCGGAATCTAGATACGCCCGCTATCTAGCGGGAGAGAGGAGGGAGCATTGGAGGAACCGGATGAAGACCAGTTTCATCGCGATGATTCTCATTGTGATGACCGCAGCTCTCTTCTATGTGATGGTAGTTTAGATGATCGATATCGACTTGTAATGTGAAGACAAACTCGATACTCGCGGTCTCCAGACTTGTAATGTTTTATCTTTGTTCGGTCTTTTGAATTCGGAGACTAATATGATGAATTGTATTCGGAGACTAATCTTCTATTGTATTCGATGAATCTGCTGTTGCTGTGTGCTACTGTCTATATTCTGCCAAATAATATATTTTGTAACCTGTGCAATAATAAGAAAAGTAAAAAAAATAAAACCTAATATTCATACTAATGGCGCATCACTAAAGAGTGCGCCATTAGTATGCCAAAGTATACTAATGGCGCATCACCAAAGAGTACGCCATTAGTATGCCAAGTATACTAATGGCGCATCCATCCGCAGCGCGCCATTAGTGTGCCAAAGCACATGGTTAAATATGGCCCCTGGGAGGCATACTAATGGCGCATGGTGTTATATACTAATGGCACACGGAGTGGTGCGCCATTAGTAATAAATACTAGTGGCGTGATACTAATGGCGCACCAGTGATGCGCCATTAGTTGGCAAAACTGGTGCGCCATTAGTAGGCCTTTTCCTAGTAGTGAGTTATCCAGGTCAGCTGTTCCTGTGGGAAATGGAGTCCCATAGAACGCTGAGGAACCACAAACCGCTTCCGCCATCAACCACTAGAAACCATTTGTTGTACTCATAGGCCAAAATGGTCTTGTACTACACATTTTGTATCTTGCTTGGAGTTTCTGTATCAAGTTGGTGTCTCATCAGCTAACAGTAATCCTGGGGCTGGTGAGCACAAGGGCCATTTTCTGGGAAATTAATATCCCAAAAATCCGGTCCTGACATTGTGCCTGTTTCAAAATGCGGTGAAAACGGCGGGAATGACTGTTCCTAGATAGTGGTTGAATCTTGGATTTTTTTGGTGTTTCTCTGATTAAATAGATACTTCAGTACCTAGAAATGATTTTTGGGAAAAATAAAGAGCAAACTATGAGGCAGCTGCAGTTCAAATTTGATCAGTTTCATCCTGAATCGACAGAAATTTGTCTTTTTCACGAGAGGTGGATCAAAGCTTTGGACATCCAACCATTTGGTCAATTGTGCATTAAATATGACCTAGTATTTTAGAAAATTGTTTTTGTCCAATTTTGCAACAAATATATGGTAGGTCCTTAAAAAAACTCATTTTCGGCACTCGAAAAATGGAAAATGAATTTTTCATCCAGAAAATGTTAAATCTTTCTTAGGCAACGTTGTTTGCCATTTCAAGATGCACCCATCCTCCCTCGTCCAGTCGTCCCCATCTCCTCGCTGCTGTCATAGACGGCGCCCGACTACCACCACCCGTCTCGCATCGTCCTCTCCCTCCCTCAGATAGTGGTTGAATCTTCAAAATATGCCAAATACAAGAAATTTTACATAAAGTGTTCTAATATTTTTGAAAAATAGAGTGGTGCTATTTTGGAACAAATATTTGGTAGGTTATTCAAAAAAACAATTTTATGCACTTGGAAAATGGAAAACGATTTTTTGTGCAAAGAAAATGAAAGCTCTATTTGGCAATATTGTTTGCCATTCCATGATGCAAACTTATGCAAAATAAAAGATCATTTTGACAAACTTTGCCATTGTTATGTTTTTTAAAAAACATCATAGATTTAGGTCTAAATTTTTGAGAATTCAATTGTGAAACAACAGGCCAATGAGATGCGAGGAACCACCTTCACGCGGATCACCAAATTGAATGCAATCTGAGCCATCCATCTCGCACTCATCCAGCGGTCGAGCTTCTCCCAAAAAACAAATACCCTAACCCAGCCACCCACCCTCCCCTCGACCTCCCAGATTCGATCCCCCGCCTCCAGCCCCACCAACCGTCCCTTCGATCCCCAGCTCTGATCCCCCGCCGCTACCCCCTCGATCCCCAGATCTGATTCACCACCCGCCGACGACCCAGCTGACCACCCGCCGGAGCCGACCGCCGCGCTCTCGTCGTCTTCGTCTTCCCCTCCGAGCGACTCCCCTACTGGCTCTGTGTCACGCTCTCGTCCTCTTCGTCTTCCCCTCCGAGCGCCTTCCCTACCGGCTCCGCGTCGCGCTCGCTAACGCCGTCGCCCCCCGCCGCCGTTCCGAGCACTTGATGGAACGCGGTGCCATGACTCCTTCACCGTTCGCTGCTCCTTCGGGCTCTGCACCTCGCTGACGTCCCCCTTCGTCACGGCCTCGGCACCGCCGCCGGCGAGCTCTCCTTCACCATAACTGCCTCCCTACCCCGGGCTCTGACCTACCTACCATCTCAAGCAGGTCCAGATCCGCCACGGCTCCCGCAGCCACGCTCCGGCAGACCAAGCAGGTGCAGGACGTGGTCTCTTTCTCTTTTCGTTTCGATTTGATTTGTAAGGCTGATGATGTTTGTTCTCTTCGATTCAATTTGGTAGACATGCAGGTGCACGACGTGTGGCCACCATTCTGCTTCCTCCCCTCCCCTGCTTCCTTCGGCGGCAGCAAGGAGAGGTGAGCCGCCTCCGTCACTCCTCCATCCACCGCTCCACCAGCGCCACCATCTCTAGCCACCGCCGCCATCAACACCAGCCTCCTCACACCACGCCTCCCACCAGACAGAGGGGCGGCCATGCCTTGTGCCCCGCGCGACTCCCACTGGCCGCTGCAACCTCTGGTGCTCCTCCCCTCACCATGCATATTGCTTGCTTCACCCAGCGCCTAGATGGCAGTAGCCAACCAAGACCGCGATTGCATGTGATCTATCTATCCACCTGTAGCTAGCTGCCTAACTACGACCCTGCAGATCTAGTTGTTATCTTAGCGTTTGGACTTTCAAAGTTACTGCATGATGCGCGCCGCGCTGTTTCTTTTTGAAGTTACAACACCAGCCTAGTGCATGCATCTCCAAGCATTAGGCTGCTAGTAGTTTACCTGTGCAAGATAGCCATCATTGGACCCTTGTTCAGAAATCAAGGGCTGGCATATATAGCTAGTATCATTGGACACATTGTCTTAATTTTTAAACACATTTTCTGGGCTTGTATAGCTAGGATTATAGGCATGGTGTCTTTTTAAGTGAAAGTTCTTTCTATGTATTTTTTTCAACTGCTTGTCTGGGCATATATTGTTGTATTATAGGATGCTTGAACAACGAGCCAAATTTGGTAACAGGACATACAGCTACCTCCCAGTTTTGTATATATGAAAGTGAGCGAGTCCCGAATTTGGGTACAGGCAGGGGTCCATTAGGAACATGGCAGTTAATTTGCATAATCCTCGACCTCCTCCTGCAATCTCTCTTTCTCCCTTTCTTCTCTGAATTTCCCAGTGTTGTATAAGTCTGTAAGATTCAGATTTTAAGAGTACTTGCTCCCTGTACTAGTTACTTCTACTACTTATTTTTAGCTATTTAGTACTACTCTGTAGATCTATGATACTAGTCTAGTCACTTGTATAATTTTGTTTATTAGTGTAACCTGAACCATGGAGTAGTACCCTGTTTGCATATGTGTGATTATGTGTGTTCTGTAGTCTCTGTGATAGCTCCAGTACATGTGAACTATATGTTGTGGTGTAAATCATTTTCATTCTAACTTATAAACGTGTTTCTTCAATAGCTATTTCCGTTCAAGTCTTGTTTTCATTGATGTTAGCATTTAGTTTTTCTCAAGTAAAGAAATACTATAAATGCAGTGAAGATAATCTGAACCTCCCTATGTAAAATTTAGTTTGTCTGTAATACTACTAGAAGATATGGGTGAGGGACTGAAAGGATGATATGCTTCCATGAATTTATTTGTAAGAAGTTTTGCTTGGCTGTGTACAAATCAGCCCAAATATGTGAGCCTCGGTTCTGAAAACTAAAGAGTTCATATATTGTTAGATAGACTGTGATTCAGGATATGCTAAATAGAAAGCTTTACAAGATGGAACTATCAATTCATCATGACTTCACTTTGTCCTTTAATTTAATATGGTTAGAACTACCATGGGTTTTTAAGTAGTTGGGGCATGAAGAAATAGTATGCTTGATGTTTGGCCTTGAATCCATCCTTCCATGAATTCATGCTTGTACATTGCTAGTTATCGCTTTTTTTGCAGGTCTTCTTCCTCCTCGATCTGGTGTAGCAGCAACAATTCAAGGTCATGGTCATGGAGTAGCAGCCATATATTTTTCTTCTTATTCTTCCCTGAGATGAGATGAGGTTTGTTTTCCCCAAGGTCAAGGTGGAGCAGCTCGATTTGATTTGATGTGATTGGATTAAGTTTCCTCACGCCTCTTTATTTGCATTGCAGGCTTTGTTGGTCGGTCTTCAATTCTTCATGCTGCTGCTGCTACATGATGGCCCTCTTCAATTCAGCATCCGTTGCGGACGCCGCAGCTTCCACCTCCAGAAGAGAACCTGCTCCTCGTGTGGTTACCCGTCCGCCTGCATCCGCAAGTGTAAGCTCCCCCTCCCGCTGTCCTAGATCTCTAGGTTTGTTGCTGTCATGCACCATGTTCTTGATGTTGCGCGTCCTCATGTGGATGCCATGAACGGTGCTGCTCCTGTGTGGAGATTTGATTCGCCGCATTAGTATGCGATTGTTGTCTCGCCGTGGTTGTTCAAATTGAGATGCACCCAGTTGATTCGTCATCTCGGGTCATAATTTTTCTGCATTCCCTATTGTTGTAGCTTGTTGGATGCATAGTTTGATCTCCAGTAGGAATTATTAGTGAATGGTGATGTCTGTGGTCACGAGAATGGTGATGTAGTAGCTGGTATGCTTGATGCGTGTATGTCCATCTCTTTACTGTTTTGCTAGAACCATAAATCTTGATGCATGATGATCATGGTCTGGTTTGTTAGACCTATTCTGCTGTCAATTCTAAAACTCGTTCCTACAGTTTCATTTCTATGATCAATTTAGAGAGTTGCACATGTCAGTATATTATATACCAAACAAATTCCTAGCTAGTGAGAACATTTTAGTCACTCCATGAACGCATACTGGTTAGTGTTAGTCATACTATTTATGTACGTGGCATTTGCTGTCAATTCTTGATTATAAGTTATTGGATCCCTCATTGGCTACTATTTGATGTTCTGTACCTATTCTTATTCTTATATGTTCATTCTTATTTTTTGCACAGGTGAAGTGCGAATCCATGTCTGAAGCTGTGAAGCATATAAGCAAAGACTAGCATATTATGTGTTGTACTGTAGGCAGTAGTAGGCATATCTGGGTTGTAATATTCTGTAACTATTGTAATAGATTAATGTAGTATTGTTTTGGACCAATTTCATTTGCTCTCTCGTCTATTCGAAACAATGATTGTGTATGTGATTTGAATACCCGTGAGAAACCTGACAAGTTGGGTCCTAGTTATAATGGTTGTTTGACAAATTTCAAAATTTCTAATGTGTGGGACCAATTTTGAGCTAAGCATGACAAGTGGGACCCGTTGCAAAATAAAATGGCTGAAAATAAAAAACCAGTAGACTATAAAAGGATGCATTCTAGAATATAAAAGGCCGAATTGCTGGGCTAGGCCCATGTAGCTAGCAAAAAATAACAAGAAACAATACATTAAAAAGGCAGAATTATTGGGCTCGGCCCATGTAAAACGCCAAATCGGACCGGGCTGATTCTTGTGCCACATCAGCTTGACACGCTGGAGGCCTACGTGGCCTGAGGAGGTTGCTAGTGACCAAAAATTTGGTCGTGGAACCAACGACCTTTTACATATCACAAAGAAGGTCACTAATTTCATTTTACGACCGCCAGCTTTTGACCTTCTATTTTTGGTCACAAAAAGGTCACAAATGAAAAACTATGAACTTTCAGTGACCAATACTGAGGGTCACAAGTTGACATATTTCTTATAGTGCCCAAGTGAAGAAGGTTCTGGTAGGGCTCGCTAGCGTTAATGGTTCTTTCACTATCAACACCACCCTCGAAGACAAAAATAGGAAAGCGCACTCGTCGCCTTCCTACGGGCGAATATCGATGTGTTTACTTGGCAACCATTTGATATCCCCGATGTTCCCAAGGAGGTAATTAAGCACCACCTTGCTGTCTGCCCACATGCCAGACCCCTCAAGCAGAAAGTACGGAAGCTGGTCTTGGAGAGGCAGCCGTTCATTGCCGAAGAGATCATGAAATTGGAGTTAACTGCTTTGGTCAGAGGAGTACTGCATCCTACATAGTAAGCAAATTCAGTAGTGGTCCGGGAGGCTAATGGGAAGTGGAGGCTTTGCATTGATTTCACAGAGCTCAACAAGGCTTGCCCGAAGGACCCATTTCCCTTGCTGCACATCAACCATATCCTGGATTCCACTTCGGGATGTGATTTGCTCTACTTTCTAGACGCATACTCCGGATATCATCAGATCTTCATGTCCAAGGAAGATGAAGATAAGAGATCATTCATCGCTGTGTGTGGTACATACTACTTTGTCCGCATGCCGTTCAGATTAAAGAGTGCCAGGTCCACTTTTGCATGGGTAGTCCAGATCGGTTTTGAGACATAGTTGCACAAAAATATAGAAGCCTATATGGATGATATCATGGTCAAAACCAAGGATAAGGCCACCCTTATCCAGGATTTCCAAGACACATTTTCCAATCTGCGCAAGATCAATCTGAAACTCAATTCGGGGAAGTGTGTGTTTGGTGTTCTCTCCGGCAAGCTACTTGGGTTCTTCGTGTCCCATCGGGGGATCGATGCCAACCCAGACAAGATCAAGGCCATTGAGCAGATTCAAGCGCCAAGGACAGTTAAGGATGTGAGGCAGTTAATGTGATTTTATCGGATCACGGGTTCTCTCAAAACCATTGAGCTTCGAACACTAGGGTGCGCACAAAGATCTCTCTCCCCCTAGCTCACACTCTCACTCCAACCTCAAAGCCTAGCTCGCCGAACCCGAGGAACGAGGGACACAAGACTTTGTGCTGGTTCGAGCCACCATTGCGGTGTAATACCCTACTCCAGTGTGGTGTGGTGGATTGCCTTGTAGGCTAGGGACGAACAAGTACAAGGGAAGAACAACCTCCTGAGGAGAGGTGTTCTTAAGCTCGATGAGCTTGTATGGTGGCCTTGGTGGAATGGATCCAGTCCCAGGTGATTTGTCTCCCTACGGTGGTGGCTAGTCCTATTTATATAGGCCCAGGTCCTCTTCCCAAATATTAGGCGGGAAGGGATCCCACAACGGCCAATTTGAAGGGGACAACTAGTTAAAGTTATCCTGACAAATGGTGGTCTTCGCCTGCCAAAGGCTCTGGTGGTGACGCCATCGTGGGCTTCATGATGACCTCTGTCCTACCATCCTATTGTTCTTGGTCTTGTTGCACCGATATATGGAAACCTTTGCCTGATGCCTTGGGAGTCCTCGCATGCGCTTGCCTCTTTAGCACCAAATAGGCAACCGGTACTCTGCGCGCGCTGGCGTTGGTCGTCATGGCTCACATCATAGAAACCTCACGAGGTGCCCCTCGCCTTGATCTCTCCGCTCCTCGCGAGCCAGCTTAGTGAGGCAGCCCCTGAGGAGTTCTTGTGTCATCCGCCTCGCGAGGCTTGGCTCCTCGCAAGGGACTTGAGTGTTAGTTGATGAACATGGGCCGTACCATGCCGCTGGTGGAGCCATGCCCTGGGCCGCAAGTAGGCAAGTCTGGGTACCCCCGTTCCCAGGATGCCGACAGTAGCCCCCGGGCCCAAGGCGCGCTCGTGCTTAGCTTCATGGAGAAGCCAAGGGTCAAGTGTGGAGCTCCGCACGCCCCAATAGCATGCGGCCTTGATCAACGCGTGGATAGGACATGGGCGTCTCCGCTTCCCCATGCTGCCTCGGCAGCCGCCCGCCTTGATGAGTCCTTGTTGCATGCAGAAAAATGTCATTATTACCTTAGATCATGGAGGTCGGCGGTTGACCTCCCCTTGGCTATAAGTGGGAAGGGGCAGAGCCCCCGTCACCCATCTATTCCTCCCCTCCTCCTGCTTCTTCTTCTTCCTCCTGGCACCGATATAGAGGTTCTCCGCCGCCGAGAAGGGAAAAGCCACCCGCGAAGAACTTGGGCCTCTCCCGCCGAAGAAGAGGCTGGCTCGCTCGCAAGATGTCTTTGTGAGGCCGGAGGTGACGAGGCCTTGGTACGAACGTCCTCCCCTGGGTATCCGCTGCCTTTGTACGCCCAGGCAAAGGGCTCCGGAGGAGGAAGCAGGGACCGACACCCCTCACGCCATGGCCGCAGTGGCCGTGCCATGGTGGCGCGCGCTGCCGCCCCGCGAACCCATCCTAAATGCTCCTCGCGTGAATTCATGGTGTGGGCGACGATGCCACCGTGCATGTGGAATCGCTTCCCACTATTCTTCACCGAAGAGATGCCGCCTAGGGTGCCACTAGAGTTGTTGCTGCAGCACGCTGGGTGCGACACCCCGGCGATGGGGGCGGAGGTTGAGGTCGTCTCCCCAGTCAAGGTCTTCATGACCCGTGGATGGGGTGAGGTCGCTCATGTCTGCCGTGCAGAGGGGGCGCTCACCATCCATTTCGAGTACGACGGCGCCTCCACGCCGTTCTTCAAGGTCTTCGACGAGGAGGGCAATCGCCTTGAATGCTGGCCCGGAGGGGGCCGCCATGATGGTGCGGCGGTAGGCGCTGAGCCCACCCTTCAACCTGCCCACAGCTCAGCAACAGCGGTGGATCCTGGGGGCCCAGCGACTCTCCCGAGGCCGACGAGACTCTGGAGATGAGCGACGACAGCTACGTGCCCCCAAGCTCTCGCCGTGCCTGAAGCGCAGCCGCGGCGTCCACCCGTTACCGCCATTGATCTGGATGGGGTTGGCATCAGCCTCCCGTGGCCCACTGTTGATGATGGCATCGGCGATGACGCCTGTAGATAGGGCTCCTAGAAACCTTCTTATTTTGTTCCCTGCGAGGAATTGAGATGAACCCCATGGCGGTGTGTAAAGGATCTGTAGTGTCTTTTGTTAATATTTTCCTTATTATGAAGATCTACGACTGTGTGTCTTGCTTCGACACAGTCCCCCCTTTGCAACCTCGCGGTAGCTTAGTGCTCTACGCCAACAGGTCCCGGTCCCCAGGCAGGCTGCAACCCTCGCTGGTATGCCAGGTCGCGCTGCCATGGTCAAGGCTAGGAGGTGAGCGGCCCAAGGTCCAGTAAGAGCTCCTGAGGCGTGATGCTCAAGAGGTCCCCTTTAGCGTGCAAGCAACTACCTGAAGGTAGGAAAGGAAGGCGGTGTTGCCATAGCAAGGTTGCAAGAGATGGGAACCCTGTGTCGCAGCGCTTGGCTGATCCGAGTGCGAGACTTTACTTAGCGGTCGAAAGTCAATTCCTTGTGCCGCGCCAGCTTCGTGCATCAACTGGGTCACGTTCGCATCAGCTTCCCCCTCCTTTCACGTCCTTCTATGTGCTCTATGTCCTCGGGTCCCGGCCCTCGAGCGAGCTCAGCCGCCACTGGTATGCCAGGTCGCGATGCCATGCTCAAGGCCAGGGGGTGAGGGCTGGAGAGCCAGTAAGAGTTCCTGAGTCGCGATGCTCAGGAGCCCCCCTTTAACGTGCAAGAGAATTGTGTGAAAAAAGGAGCCAGTGGTGTCGCCCGCCATCATCCTTCGGAGGTTCCTGCAGGTTAGCGCGAGTGTCGGTGTCAAAACCGTCGGATCTCGGGTAGGGGGTCCCGAACTGTGCGTCTAGGCCAGATGGTAACAGGAGGCAGGGGACACAAAGTTTTACCCAGGTTCGGTCCCTCTTGATGGAGGTAAAACCCTACGTCCTGCTTGATTAATATTGATGATATGGGTAGTACAAGAGTAGATCTACCACGAGATCAGAGAGGCTAAACCCTAGAAGCTAGCCTGTGGTATGATTGTTGTCGTCCTACGGACTAAAACCCTTCGGTTTATATAGACACCGGAGAGGGTTAGGGTTACACAAGGTCGGTTACAAAGGAGGAGATATCCATATACGTATTGCCTAGCTTGCCTTCCATGGCAAGTAGAGTCCCATCCGGACACGAGGCGAAGTCTTCAATCTTGTATCTTCATAGTCTAACAGTCCGGCCAATGGAGATAGTTCGGCTGTCCGGAGACCCCCTAATCCAAAACTCCCTCAGTAGCCCCCGAACCAGGCTTCAATGACGATGAGTCCGGCGCGCAGTATTGTCTTCGGCATTGCAAGGCAGGTTCCTCCCCAAATTCTGTGTACCTGTCGAAATAATATCCGGTTTCTTGTGAATGTTTGTACCCCTCGGCTTCTATGCCCAATAATGGCCACTCTCCATGTGTCGAGCGAATGTGAAGAGTCAGGGTGTTTTCACATTTACCCCCCTAGCTGTGTGAATGAGCAGACTATTTAAAAAGACGAGGATTCAGATCCAAATCACACCATCCTCCCTTGGCGAGCCTTCATCGGAGCATACCCGACAGAGATCCATTCCATCATGGCTGGTCGATGCAGCTCCTCCTCTCGCACCCCTAGCTCCAAGCCGGGAGATTGGGAGAGATGTTCCATCCCGCACAGCAAAGTAGTGATGCTTCAGTCCAAGGGATTTCTTCCCCCAGCGTACCTGGTCCCGGTTCGAGCCGGGCTTGCCACCTATAATGGATGAGAGCAAGCGGAGAGCCTTCCCAATCCCTCCAAGGGAGAGCGGGTATGCCTTGTCCCTTATTTGGTAAGAGGGCTCGGATTCCCAATTCATCCGTTTCTCCAGGGGCTCTTGGAGTTCTACGGCCTCCAGTTGCACAACCTTACGCCTGCTTCCGTGCTGCATATCGCGGGATTCGTAGCCCTTTGTGAGTTGTTTTTGGGCTGTGAGGCCCATTTCGTTGTGTGGAAGAAGTTGTTCTGCCTTGTGCCTCGTTCTTAAAAGGGGTCAATATATCAAGTGGGCGGAGCCGAAGTGTGGCGTATTGCCGGGACCGGATACCTATCCGGGACCCCAAAGAAGACGTCCGAAGACTGGCCTTCAGAATGGTTTTATATAGAAGATGTCCCCCTCCCAGATCCTATTTGGATCGGCCTTCCTGAGTTTGACAACGCCCCTTTGAAGAAGCGCCGGAGCTGGAGTCCACGGAGCTCCCTGGAGGAAGATGATAGGGATATTCTTTACCTGATGAGCCGGATAAGTTTTTTAGCTCGATCCGGATTGACCATGATTGAGGTCATGGCTACATGCATCATCCGGGGGGTGCAGCCGCTTCAATATAGAGGCCACCCCATGTGGGATTTCAATGGGGAGGATGACGCCAGCCGCCACGGCCGCAAAGGGCCGGGATCGGTTGCCGATCTAATAAAGATCTTATCCACTTTGTACAAGGGAGAAGAGAAGGAATTCCTTCGTGTCAACCCGCAGGGCGGATTTTCTATGTAAAATCCTCCGAGCTGGGTAAGCAGAGACTTTTTATCGCCCATCCATTTCGTATTCCTGTAGTTAAGTATTCATTCTAGCGATTTCATTGCAGGAGCTGCGCCAGGCTGTAAAGGAGATAAACAGCCTTCCTCCACAACCCGAGGGCCCTGGACGGTCCCTTGACCCGGCCTCCCAGGAGGATCCGGACATATCTGTGGAGCTGATCGATGGGGTATTTTACCAATCGAGTAATGACAATGCTTTGGTGGCCATTACGGCCGATTACCCTGGGCTAGTTCCAGCCTCACAGGTGACCGAGACCGAAGTCCCAGCAGATCAAAAAGGGATTCGTCCTTGCATGTTTTTAATCGCCGTATAACAACCGTGTTTTGCAGGGGAGGTCCTCGAGGCCGAAGGCCGAGCCTGCGGCGACTGGCAACAAGGGGCCGCGAGGCCAGGCAAGCTGAAAAGACTCGCAGTCCAGATTGAGACACCAACGCAGCAGTATGGCGTGCCGTCCTTATTACAAGACATTATTCTCAGAGGCATATGAACGCCCATGCCTTCTTTTTAGGAAAAAGAGCGCTCGCCAGACTATACCCGGAGAGGCTACCAACCACACCTACACAAGCCAGGCTCCATGGCCGGATTCGGAGGCGGGAACGAATATAGGGCGTGCGCCGGGTGCTCCTCCGACAGACGATGCGGATAAACTATCTGCCACACATTCCAAGGTGGAAAGTGCCATGAACCACAGGCGCCGCCGGACTGTTCTTCGTGACGCTTGTTTCTCCCAAGAGGCATTGGATGATGCGCACCTCCGTGCCTCTCAAAATGGTCTAGCCATAGCCACGGAGCAGTATGTAAAAGACATACGGGTGAGAAAATTTTATGATTATATATCAGTAGCCCCTGAGAGTTGAAACAGTTAGGATAACTGATTTAAGGATCTTTTGTTATGCAGGTTCTTACAGAAAAGAATACTCAACTGTCGCAGGAGCTGGAAGAGTGCAAAGCCCAACTTCAGGCCGCACTGGCCACGGCACGGGAGCCCAAAGAGATCCCCTCTGGTAACATATCCTTTGAATGATAAGTATCATATAGAATGCGGCGTATATGCAGATCTGATGATAAAATTGCAGATGATGCTGGAGTAAATCCGGATAAGCAACAGTTTATACGCCAGCTGCAGGCCGGTGAGAGCGTTCTTACGAGGGTGAGGCAGGAGAAAAATGATCTCCAAGATGCCAACACCAAGCTGGGCATGGAACTACAAGATGTTCGTGCCCAACTGTCGGATTCTGTTAAGGAAAATCGGCGGCTTCGACGCGGCATATTTAGTAAGTGCTTGAATGAACTTTGAAAAATAGTTTGGAGAGGAAGCTGGCTGACAGAGTTATGTCTGGAGGTATGCTAACAGCTCATCCTGCCGAGGAAATGCCCGGTTCAATGGGTGACCTTCTTCCCGAGCTCTCATAGCTGCACAAACGAGTTCGGCAGGTGATGCAAGGCATCGCCCAGGCCTTGTGGCCATCCGTCTCCATACCCGAAGGCCTTGGAGAGCTTGCAGAAAAGCTGAAGGGAGCACGGTGGCGCTTTCGATTATGGAAGATATCGGCCTGCCGTCAGGGCGCCAGGGAAGCCTGGGCAATGGTGAAGACATGGTACACGGAGGCTGACCCGAACCACATGGCCGAAGTCGGACCTGTGGGGCCTAATGGGAAGGAGATCCTTGTGAGCTTAGTGTACGACCAAGTAGAATTGGCCGCAAAGTATTCTCAACAGGACTGTAGACTAGACAGCCTATTGGATGGTATTGAAGAGGAATTCAACCAGTCAAATTGACTATGTAATTTTAAAGTGACATGTATAATGCCTTCTAGCCGGATTGTAGATCGTTTGTCGTGGTGGACCTTTTCGCTTCAACCTCGGGACCCGACAGTCCAGAGTGTATCCGAATACCCTCTCGGTTATGTAAGAACCGGGGCATGCGTGGAGACCAGGCATAGGGGTCATTAGTGCTTTATGAGACAAGTGCCCAACTAGTTATGTTATATTACATGGGTAGTAAGAAACATCTTCCAGGGAGAATAGTTCCGTTAACCGTTCCTTTCCCTGGGTAAGCATGCCCTAAAGTGCACGTCCGGACTGCGATAAGAAGCACAGATAAATCATCTGGGGGCAGATATGAATAATAAAAGTCATCTTTTGTTCACTGACCGAATATTCCCTTAAGAACGCTAGCTTTCGGCTTCACCCAGTCTGAGGTACACGTCCGGCTGACTCGGCGGTAACAATCGCAGAGGTGCTCCCCTTATGCCCTAGCCGAATTAACGGGTACGTAGGGCATAAATACAAGATCCAGGCAACCCAGCTTGGCCAAAACTTAAGTCATATCGATGCATATAATGGTGGAAAAAAGGTACATGTGGAAGTATAACACATGTGTTGGGCGTGAGGACCAGGAAAATAACTTAAGCTTCTATGAAAGAAGCCCCCAGGTATGAAGAGTGCGGCCAGCACATCTGTAATGTACGAGTGAGGCGCAAGGTGACCCTTGAAGGCATAAAGAAATAAAAGAAAGAAAGGGAAACAAGACAGATGATGCTACGCGTAGAATCTTCGAAGCCTGGCTCCGTTCCATGGGTTCGGCTCGAGTCGACTAGTCGATGCATCCCGCAGCCGGTACGCTCCACCGGTCAGATCTTGGTCGATAATGAAGGGACCTTCCTATTTGGGCTCGAGCTTGTTCTTTTTCTTATCCGGCAGTCGTAGAACTAGTTCGCCAACGTTATAAGTTTTGGCCCGTACTTCTCTGCTTTGGTATCTGCGAGCATGTTGCTGGTAAAATGCGGAATGGGCTTTGGCTACGTCGCGCTCTTCCTCCAAGGTGTCCAGACTGTCCTGCCGATCGAGCTCGGCTTCTCTTTCTTCGTACATGCGCACTCGAGGTGAGTCATGAATTATGTCACAGGGCAGGACTGCCTCTGCGCCGTATACCATAAAAAACGGTGTATATCCAGTACTATGATTTGGCGTGCTCCGCAGCCCCCAGAGTACGGAGTCGAGCTCCTCTACCCAGTGTGTGTCAGACTCCGTTAAGGAGCGCACTAATCTGGGTTTAATGCCGCTCATTATAAGACCATTTGCTCGTTCGACTTGACCGTTGGTTTGTGGGTGATAGACTGAAGCACAATCGAGCTTGATGCCCATTTTGTTGCACCAGAGTTTTACCTCGTTAGCCATAAAGTTCGTGCCGTTATGAGTGATGATGCTGCGGGAGACGCCGTAATGGTGTACAACCCCGGATATGAAATCTATCACCGGTCCGGATTCAGCTGTTTTAACCGGTTTAGCCTCTATACATTTGGTGAATTTATCCACCATGAACAATAAGTATTTTTTCTTGTGGGTTCCCCCTTTAAGGGGTCCAACCATGTCAAGCCCCCAGACCGCGAAGGGCCATGTAATGGGGATTTTTTGGAGGGCGGTGGGTGGCGTGTGGCAAACAGCTGGCAATCAGCGCAACGTTGGACCAAGTCCTGTGCATCTGCCCGGGCCATTGGCCAATAGAATCCTGTACGGAAGGCCTTGCTTACAAGAGCCCTGGCTGTGGCGTGATGACTGCCGAATCCGGCGTGAATTTCTGCCAAAAGGTTCCGCCCTTCCTCTTCGGAGATGCACCTTTGAAGGACTCCGGTAGCGCTTTTTTTGTACAATTCTCCCTCATGGACCCTGTAGGCCTTGGATCGCCGCACTATGCAGCGTGCCTCATTTTGGTCCTCCGGAAGTTCCTGTCTAGTTAGGTAGGCCAGGAATGGTTCTGTCCATGGGGCAATAATGGCCATTATTTCGTGGGTTGATTGTGTTATTTCGGTGGTGGAGCCTCCAATTGTGTCAGAGAGTTCGGCATCGGGTATTTTGGCCGGGTCCGGACTGTTGTTACCGGTGTCCCCTTCCCATGCTACGGATGGCTTGAAGAGCCGTTCCAGAAATATGTTGGGAGGTACAGCGTCGCATTTTGCGCCGATGCGGGTGAGGATATCCGCCGCCTGATTGTTTTCCCGAGCCACATGGTGAAATTCGAGCCCCTCGAACCGAGTTGACATTTTTAGGACAGCATTGCGATAAGCTGCCATTTTCGGATCCTTGGCATCGAAGTCTCCATTTATTTGGGATATCGCAAGGTTCGAATGCCCGCGCACCTCTAGGCGTTGAATGCCCATGGATACGGCCATTCGGAGACCATGTAGAAGGGCCTCATATTCGGCTGCATTGTTGGAGTCTGTATACACTATATGTAGTACATATTGAACGGTATCTCCTGTTGGGGACGTCAAAACGACGCCAACCCCTAGACCAGCCAACATTTTAGAGCCGTCGAAGTGCATGATCAAGTTTGAATATGTGCCGAACTCTTTAGGGAGTTCGGCTTCCGTCCACTCAGCGACGAAGTCAGCCAAAACTTGCGACTTGATAGATCGCCGTGGCTTGTAAGTTACATCGAACGGGAGGAGCTCAATGGCCCATTTGGCAATCCGGGCTGTCGCGTCGCGGTTTTTTATAATATCGTTAAGTGGTACTTCCGAGGCTACCGTTATCGAACACTCTTGAAAGTAGTGTCGCAGCTTCGGGGATGCCATAAATACCGCGTACGCTATCTTTTGATAATGCGGGTACCGTGATTTGCATGGAGTAAGGACAGTGGAAACATAGTAAACCGGCTTTCGAAGGTCGAATTTGTGTCCGTCCACTTCTCGCTCGACGACGAGCACTGCGCTTACTACATGATGAGTTGCTGCAATGTATAATAGCATTGGTTCGCCAATGTTTGGCGTGGCCAGGACTGGGTTTGTTGCCAATATGGCTTTTATTTCATTGAGTCCGGCCGAGGCGGCCTCCGTCCACTTGAAGTGTTTGGTGCGCCGGAGGAGGCGATAAAGGGGTAATGCCTTTTCTCCCAAGCGGGAGATAAAGCGGCTTAGAGCCGCCACGCATCTAGTCAAATTTTGTATTTGTTTGAGGTTTGTTGGGGTAGCCAACTATGACAACGCTCGGATTTTGGGTGGATTAGCTTCAATACCCCTATTGGAGACAATGAATCCCAGGAGCTTTCCGGTTGGTACGGCGAAAACGCATTTTTCCGGATTGAGCTTGATGTCATATGTTCGGAGGTTGTCGAATGTGAGCCTCAACTCGTCCACTAGAGTTTCTACATGCTTGGTTTTAACAACCAAGTCATCCATGTATGCCTCCACTGTTTTGTCGATCTGGTTTGCCAGACATGTCTGAATCATGCGCTGATATGTTGCGCCGGCGTTTTTGAGCCCGAAGGGCATTGTGTTGAAGCAAAATGGGCCATATGGTGTGATGAATGCCGTTGCGGCTTGGTCTGGCTCCGCCATTTTAATTTGATGGTAGCCGGAGTATGCGTCGAGGAAACACAATGAATCGCGTCCTGCGGTAGCATCGATGATTTGATCGATGCAGGGGAGGGGGAAGGGATCCTTTGGGCAGGCCTTGTTAAGGTTCTTAAAATCGACACACAAGCGCCAGGATTTGTCCTTCTTTGGTACCATCACCAGGTTTGCCGTCACACCCTAGCTAGTTCAAGCATTAGAGTGTGCATCACATTTAAATTCCCTTAAATTTGAAATGGGGAAGACAGAACCGCCAGCACCCCCCTGGAAACAACTAGGGTTTACTAAAATTATTTTCAATGAACCCAAAATGCCATTCACAAAATGTTCATCATTTCTGGATTGGGCTAAAACCCCTGGCAAAAATGGCGCACTCTTTTCTAGGACATTCTGGATTTTCTGAATTAAATCATAAGTATTTCAATTTGGGCGTTTAAATGCTATAAAATAATCTAAATGCTCAAATAATTCTGGAAATAAGTGTGGGCTGTTTGGAATTATCTAAACAGAGCCCCTGATTATTTTCAGGATTTTTAAAGATGTCTAGGTATTTTTAATAAAGCCCAACAGTTGCAGAAAAATAGATAAAAGAAAACAAACAAGAAAAAGGAGAGAGAGAGAAACTTACCAGGCGCAGCCCACTAGCCCACCTGGCTCAGCCCAGTTGACTGGCCTTGCCAGTCGTCCTCCTCCTCCCGCCAGGAGGACGAGGAGCGCGTGGCCGGTGCTCGCGGCCACACGCCGGCCACCTCCTGATTCCGCCTACGCCCTGGAGGCGTCTAGGAGTGCCACGCCGACCCCCACGTCCCCCTCTCTTTCTTCCCACTCTCCCCATGGCCTCTCTCCCTCTCTGGCTCTCTCCCCCTCTTCATGCCGAGCGCAGCCGTCGCCGCCGACAAGCTTCACCGTAGCCACCGCTGTCCATTTCCTGCCCCGACATGCCAGGAAGTTCCGCCGTCGTCGACTGCATCAAGTAGGCCGACCCCCGTGCGCTTGCTCGCCCCGGAGACGCTGCACCGAGCTTGTTCTTAACTCCGGCCACCGAAGATCCCCCTCGCCGCCCCGCTCGCTCCAGCCCTTCCACGAGCTCGCCGATCGCTCCCCTGCAACCGCTGTGAGCTCCGCCACCATTTCCCCCTCTCCCCGCGCTCGTCCGCGTCCTCCAACCCCCTCTGCCATCGAGGCCGAGAGCTCGGCTCTGCCGGCCATGTCGCCGACGTGGCCACAGGCGCGTAAGCTCGAATCCGAGCATGCCTTCGTCTTCCACGCGCTCCCAGGAGCCTAACGCACTACTCCCCGCGCCTCGCCGTGCCCCGTAGCGTCGGGTTCATCCACGCCCGAACTCCGGCGACCACCAAGGTCGTCGCCGGCGTCGTTCCAAGCCTCCCTGAGCTCCACTTTCTCCACCAAACAACGCGGCTCGCTCCCCGCGTCACGTAGCTGCTCTCCACCAAACGACGCGGCGAGTTTGACTCAGTTTGACCCCTGTGCATGCCCAGGTAGACCCCCCTGGGTCTATGACAGGTGGGGCCGGTCTGCTAATCAGTTTGAGATTAGTTTTAACTAATTCTAATTAGTTTATACACTGACATGTGGGCCCAGGCACCACTGACAGCTAATTAGTGTTAATCTAATTTTGTTAACTAGTTGTGACACTAACAGAGAGGGCCCACCAGTCAGGTTTGACCTGGCCAACCCAGTTGACCGCTAACATCACACCTATGTCATGCTGACGCATTAATTCAATTACTGGAATTATTCTTATATAGGAAATTCCAGAAAATATCCAAAACTTCTAAAAATCATAGAAAATCAACCATAGCTCCAAATGCAAAGATTTATATATGAAAAATGATCAGAAAAATTCAATCTATCCATATGTAATGGTTTCATGCATGACAAAACAAGTTAACCTTGCTGTTCAAGCAGAATAAGGAAATGCACTAATAAGGCCATGTTTAATGAGCTAATATTTGAATCTTTGATTCAAATGAGTTCATCCCCTTCTGTTTTAGCTTGCATTAGGCCAAGACATTTTTCATCTTGCCATGTCATTGCATGCATCATATTGTTGCATATTGCCATGTGTTAATTATGTTCGGTGTGTCTTTCGTGGTAGGTTCCGCCTCCGAGGATAACCCCGAGTATCCGTCTGAAGGGCAGTACCCTACTACCTCTACAACAGGCAAGCAACCCATTGATCATTCCGATACAAGCCCATGTTCTCGCTTCTGCTCTTGTTTACTGCATTAAGACAAGGCGATTCAAACTGCTGTGTGCTACGGTAGTTGAACCCTTATCCTCTGCATGACCTGTCATTGCCACAGTAACTAGATGAAACCCACTAGCATGTGTAGGAGTTGATTGAGCCATGTATGTGATTCCTACCTTGCTATGCCTGCTATGCTTAGAGTTGTGTCAGGTCTGGTTCATCTGGGTGATGGGCTAGAGTGATATGATTATGTCAGTAATGTGAGGTATGTGTTGAACATGTTTTGGTAAAGGTATCGATGAGAGGCTATGTAGGAGTACATGGTGGGTTGTTTCATTGAGACCATCCATAAGAACTGAGATCTGTATGCGTGATTTAAGATTCAGCTACTACCACACATTGGGCCCTGAAATATGACCCCGCTCGACTTACTGACCACTCTCTCCCTCTGTCCAGGAGTTGCAACTAGTTTCTGGTGTTTGTAGGTTATGTGTTGGCGGCCGTGTGTAGCGCTGACCCTTGGGGTGGGCTATGATGCAGTAGATACACTATGGCCGGGTATGTCGGGCGCCCGTTTGGCGTCTCGGGACTCTGTACACATCGTTTGGGGCTGTAGAGGACACACCGGCCGGATTTCCTTGCGGATGGAACCTGAATAGGCGATAAACCTGGAGTAGAGACTTGAGAGGTTAGTCAGGTCGTGGTCTACACCCACGTCGGTTTTCGCTTGAAGTCTGTCGAGCACATGTCGTGTGCAGACGCTAAGTGGTGGAAACATGTGTGACGAAGTACACCCCTGCAGGGTATAAAACTATTCGAATAGCCGCGTCGGCGGTAAAGGACTACTTGGTTGCCTATATAGTTCATAGACAAGTTAATGGTTACTACTAAAAGACTCAAGATAAGTGTGAGTACCGAGGATGGCCCTCTCGTAGGATGACGAGAGAGGATCCCCGGTGGAGTATTGTGTTGGTGAGTAGTGGTCTCGTGTGCGAAAACTATTTTACTAGTGGAGCTCCGTAGGATAGCTTAGGCAAGAGTCAAAGCTGGCTTCCTGCAATAACCCCACCACCTTCTTGAGCATGAGCATGTATAGTAGGTTCTGTTGTAAGACTTGCTGAGTACCTTTGTACTCATGTTTGCTTAATTACTGTTTTCACACGACAACACCGCCCCCTCCGATGGTTTCTATGTAGACCTTGACGACAACGAGTGACTAGCCACCCAGGTGGTGATCCTGGCCATGGAGGGCCCTATGTAGATAGACAGGCTTCGAGAAGCCTTCTTTCTTTCTAGTGTCTGTACTCAGACTAGTTGCTTCCGCATGTGCTTGTATGATTGTATGACTTGAGTGTCGGGTCATGTGACCCCTATCTATATGAACATGTTATGTATGGCTCTCTGGAGCCTTTAAATAAAGTACTTGAGTTGTAGAGTTTTGTTGTGATGCCATGTTGTATGTACTCATATCGGGCATATTGTATTTATGATTGAAATGCTTGGTATGAGTGGGTTCCGACAATCTAGTTGTTTATCCTTGGCAGCCTTTCTTATGGGGAAATGTAGTCTAGTGTTCCTTGAGAGATAGTAGTCTGCTACAGCCCGGTTCACCGGAGTCCTGCTAGCCCAGCACTACTGCTCAAGACACTTGACTGGCCGGCATGTGTTTCACGTCGTTCCTATATCTGTCCCTTTGGGGAAATGTCACGCGGTGACATCCGGAGTCCTGCCTAGCCTGCTACAGCCCGGGTTCCCCGGAGTCCTGTTAGCCCAGTGCTATAGCCCGGAATCACTCGCTGATGACCGACATGCTCGCTGTGATTCATGTATGCCTGTCTCCATAGGTCTGTGCCGCGTTGGGTTCACGACTAGCCATGTCGGCCCGGGTTCTCTGTCATATGGATGCTAGCGACACTATCATATACGTGAGCCAAAAGGCGCAAACGGTCCCGCGCCATGGTAAGGCGACACCCGTGGGATACTGTGCGTGAGGCCGCAAAGTGATATGAGGTGTTATCGGCTAGATCGATGTGACTTGGAATCGGGGTCCTGACAGCATTGGCATCAGAGCCGGACTGCCTGTAGGTTCGTTGAGCCAAACTGGTCGATGTCGAGTCTAGAAATGCTTTAGTTATATGTAGGGGAATTGATTGTGGAAGGGAACGTAAGGCTCTTTTACTCCTTTACCTTATGTCCTCTGATCTGAGTCATTCTCTTCTCATTCAACGTGGGTTAAGGACTAGGCTCTCTTCTTCTATCAGGTTCACGTGTTACTAATCCGTAGTAGCTTATAGGATTTTTGTTACAGGCCCCAGTTCAGTTTCTACTATTTTAGTATGTTGCTAATTGAATCAGAACCTTGATATGATGTTGTTGAGTGGTATTGCAAACTGTTGTGGATGTCTCAAATCTTTTTCTGAGCATTTACAGCTATTATGCTGTCCGGTTTTCCCTAGAAATTCTAATGTCTTTACATTGTGGTTGTGCTTTCAGATGGCCAACCGTGTTCAAAACCAAGTGGTTCATCTGACCCGGTGCCTCGACGTGCCCGGTCATACTGCTATGTTAGTCCGGGTAATGATCGAGACGGGTTACCGTTAGTATCCTGAATACACCGTCGAAGAGCAATTCCGAGACTTTAATCAAAGCCAATATTTCTGCACCGTCAGGATATTTCCTTCTTATCCTGGATCTACCGAGCCCCTTCACTGTTCCCATGGACTCGGGGTTACTGTTGAGATGGCTGTGCAGGATGCTGCCTATTCCATGATGACCATCATGCGAGTCCGGACTGGCCTGCTTCGGAACACCGACTTCCGTTACATGCCAGCTTCACTTCCGGGAGCGCAAGGGTATCTTCAGGCTATCTATGCTGACTCCACTCAGGAGGACTCATTAACTCGTACCACTGCCGAGATGCTCTAAGATAAGGACCGAGAGAATCGGGCCTTGAGGCTGGAGCTTTTCAATACCTGTGTTGATCATTGGGCCACATTGACTCGGTTTGCACCTGCGGTGCAAGCTGGATGTATGGATACAAGGGATCTGTATCCTGTGAGATCTGCTCTACCAAACATGGTGGATTGGCGTGATGTGGGAGGCATCACCACACCCAGTGGTCCCCGCAGGCCACTGTTTGTTGGTCCAAGACCTCATCCTAGCCCCTATGGTCCACAGGCTCCTCAGGACCGTCTGTTCCCGGATAATCACGTTGAACTTCCAGGCTATGGAGGTGACTTCTATGAGGACTACTACGGAGCTGTCTGAGTTAGTAGTAGTATCACTAGTATTGTAATAGTTGTATCTCCACTGTCTTGCGTGACTTGTGGGAGATGACTTCGTGTGTAATCAATTCCGGAGGTGTAGACAAATAATGTATAGGAGCTTGGAATGCCTCCGATGAGATGTAACGTCTTTCATCATAGTTGTACTGTAGCCTGGGCTTGTACTAAACTATGTATGATGTGTATGACCGTTGGTATATATATGGCAGTTTTATATTACCATGACATACGGATGAACATCTCTGCATTCCGTGTTATCCATTACATTCTGCACTTCCTTGCTAAGTTTGAGCCATCCTTATCTAAACCGTTGTCTTGTTTTCTCCTAGGATGGTCAACACCCGCAGCAACCCTGCTGCCCCGGAGCAGGGGGGAGTTAGTGCAGCTAGGGGTGAAAATCTGCCTCACCCGCCCTCTCTAGCCGAAGTGATGCTGGAGGCGGAAAGAAACAAGCGTGAGACTAACCGCCTGCTAGAGCGGATTGAGCAGAACACTGCACGCCACCCGAGAAATGACTTGGTGTCAATCAATGACTTTATCAAGCTGTACCCACCAAAGTTTAACCATTCCGTCGAACCCCTCGACGCGGATGACTGGCTTCGCAGAATTACCCACAAGCTACGTTCTGCCAACGTAGCTGAAGCCGACAAGGTTACTTATGCTTCCTATCACCTCGAAGGCCCTGCTAGCCTCTGGTGGGAAAACTTCGAAGCTATGCGCCCTGTCGGCCAAATTACTACTTGGGCTGAATTCAGTGAGGCTTTCCGTGAGCATCACATTCCTGAAGGTCACATGGATCACAAGAGGGAGGAGTTCTACAATTTCACCCAATGAAGACTGACTGTGGATGCATATAGTCGTGAATTTGGGAATCTGGCACGTTATGCTCCCGAAGAGGTATCTACTGACGCTAAGAAGCAGGCAAGGTTCCGCAAGGGACTCAGCCCTGAGCTTTGCCACGATCTTCGTCTGCACGAGTGCACCTCCTTTCAGAAGCTGGTCAATAAAGCCATCAGTGCTGAGACAGGCCAGACTGATTATGACGCTTCACGCAAGCACTCACGTGATTTTGGCTCTTCATCCGGCTCTGGAGCTCAGAAGCGCCGGGTGTGGATCCCAAGCATGGCACTGCCACCTAGGTTCATCCCGAGGCCATCCTTTGAGGCGCCTCGTCCGAACCAGCAGTTTGCACCACCCAAGCCCTATGGTGGCCCCGCTGCTAATGCTGCTCCACGCCCCAATGTGGTGACATGCTTCAAGTGTGGAGAGCCGGGTCACTATAGCCGAGAGTGTCCCCAGAACAACAACCCCAATCAAACTGGAAAGTCCGTTGGCCGTGGTAAGCCCGCGGGAAAGACATTCTACGCCAAGCCGGTCACCACTGCCCGTGGCCATGTCAACTATGTTTCAGCCGAGGAGGCTCATGAGGATCCTAACGTCGTCCTTGGTACGCTCCTTGTTAATTGCCATCCGGCATCTGTTCTTTTTGATACTAGAGCATCTCATTCATTCATATCCAAGAACTATGCTCGATTGCATAACACGACATTCTGTGACATGCCCTCTACCATGGAAATTCAAACCCCTGGCTCAAGATGGCAAACTTCTAGAGTAAGCCATGGGAACGAAATTCTTGCCGATAGACTTGTCTTCCTCGCATCCTTAATAGCTCTCAAGTCCTCGGACATAAACATCATCTTGGGTATGGACTGGATGTCAGCTCATTATGCTAAGATTGATTGTGCCACTAGGACCGTTCAACTTACTCACCCATCGGGCAGGACGGTCAATGTCTTAACTCGAGTGGCAAGCGCCAGCTTTACTCCCTAAATGCCAACCCCCTTCCAAACCTTGCAGATGTACCGGTAGTCCGAGACTTTCCAGATGTCTTTCCAGAAGAACTGCCAGGTGTTCCACTTGACAGGGATGTCGAGTTTGTGATAGACCTTGTTCCAGGAACTGTTCCAATTTCTAGAAGACCCTACAAGATGGCACCCTTAGAACTAGCCAAGCTTAAGAACCAACTCGATGAGTCCTTGAAAAAGGGTTTCATCCGTCCTAGTTCCTCTCCTTGGGCTTGCCCCGTCCTCTTCGTCAAGAACAAAGATGGAACGGATCGAATGGTTGTAGATTATCGACCTGTCAACTTGGTCACCATCAAGAACAAGTATCCGCTTCCCAGGATGAACGATCTGTATGATCAGCTCGCTGGATCCTTAGTCTTTTCCAAGATGGATTTGTGGTTGGGCTACCATCAAATCAAAATCAGAAACAGGGACATTCCCAAAACGGCTTTTGTTACACGTTATGGCCAATACGAGTACACCGTTATGTCCTTCGGTTTAACCAATGCCCCAGCCACCTTCTCTCGGTTAATGAACTCGGTCTTCATGGAGTATTTGTATAAATTCGTCGTAGTATACCTCGATGGCATACTCATCTACTCCAAGAATGAAGAGGAACATGCCGAACATCTAAGGTTGGTATTGATGAAACTTCGAGAGCATCGCCTTTATGCCAAATTCTCCAAGTGTGAATTTTGGTTGCCAGAAGTGACCTATCTAGGCCATGTAATCTCTGGTAAGGGTATTGCTGTCAATCCCGAGTGAGTTCATGCCGTCGTTGATTGGAGTCCACCTAAGACGGTCAAGCAAGTTCCGAGTTTCCTTGGCTTAGCGAGCTATTGCCGCCGCTTCGTCGAGAATTTCTCCAAGGTTGCTAAACCTCTAACTGAACTCCTCAAGAAAGATAAAAAGTTCGAGTGGACTCCACAGTGCGAGTTCAGCTTTCAGGAACTGAAAAGACGCCTGACATCTGCTCCCGTACTGGTACCACCAGATTTCTCCAAGGACTTTATTATCTATTGCGACGCCTCGGGACAAGGACTAGGTTGCATACTCATGCAAGGTCGTCAGTTAATTGCCTATGCTTCACGGCAATTACATCCACATGAGGAAAATTATCCCACGCATGATCTAGAGCTTGCAGCTGTAGTCCATGCACTTAAAACTTGGCGACATTACCTCCTCGGTAATCATTGCGAGATCTTCACCGATCACCAAAGTTTGAAATATATCTTCACCCAACCAGATTTGAATCTCAGGCAAAGACTTTGGGTCGAGTTGATCTCGGATTACGACTTAGGAATAACATACACCCCGGGCAAAGCCAATGTCATGGCTGATGCACTAAGTCATAAGTCCTATTGTAACAACCTGATGTTACAACAAAGTCAACCACTTCTCCATGAGGAATTTCGTAAGCTTAATCTTCACATTGTTCCTCGAGGTTTTCTATCCACCCTGGTGGCAAAGCCTACCCTTATGGATCAAATCATAGCTGCCCAGAAGCGTGATAAGGGCATATCCCGGATTAAGGAAAACATTGCTAGCGGAGTTGCTAAATGTTTTTCCATGGACAAGCGGGGTACTGTTTTCTTCGAGAACCGTTTGGTGGTTCCCAAGAAACAACATCTACGCCAGTTGATCCTTAAGGAAGCTCATGAATACCCTCTCACCATTCATCCCGGTAGTACTAAAATGTATCAAGACCTACGCCAGAGGTTTTGGTGGACTAGGATGAAAAGAGAAATCGCTCAATACATTGCTAATTGCGACATCTGTCGTCATGTTAAAGCAGAGCATCAACGGCCTACTGGCACCCTTCAACCTTTGGCTATTCCCGAGTGGAAATGGGATAAAATCAGTATGGATTTCCTCAATGGGTTTCCCAGGACCAAGAGAGGGAATAATGCCATCTTTGTCGTGAATGACCGTCTTTCCAAAGTAGCCCATTTGCTACATGTTCGCGAGAGTATCACCGCTAGCCAGCTAGCTGACCTGTACATCTCCCGAATAGTGTCTCTTCATGGTGTTCCATTGGAAATTACTCAGACCGTGGGAGTCTTTTCACCTCTCGATTTTGGGAAAGTTTCCAAAATGCTATGGGAACTCGTCTCTCTTTTAGCACCGCCTTCCATCCTCAATCAAGTGGTCAAGTAGAACGAGTCAATCAAATTCTGGAAGATATGCTCCGAGCCTCTGTCATCTCGTTCGGAATGGGTTGGGAGAAATGCCTTCCATTCGCGGAGTTTACTTACAACAATAGTTATCAAGATAGCTTGGGCAAGGCTCCTTTCAAAGTTCTCTATGGACGAAAATGTCGAACGCCTATTAACTGGTCAGAAAACGGGGAAAGACAACTCTTTGGCCCGGATATGATTCAGGAAGCAGAAGAACAGGTTCGCGTTATTCGTGAGAAATTGAAAACAGCCCAATCTCGTCAAAGGAGTCAATATGATCGTAAACATAAGCCTATGACTTATGAATTCGGCAAGAAGGCTTACCTTCGGGTTACTCCGCTAAAGGGAACCCATCATTTCGGTATCAAAGGCAAATTGGGTCCTCGTTACATCGGACCCTTTCGCATTCTTGCCAAATGAGGAGAAGTTGCCTACCAATTGGAACTACCTTCGCATCTTTCCAGAATTCATGATGTCTTCCACGTTTCTCAACTCAGGCGTTGCTTCGCGGATCCTATCCGTGGAGTGGACCACGAAACGCTTGATCTACAAGATAACCTCTCATATCGGGAATATCCCGTTCGTATCCTTGATCAAGCCGAGCATACCACTCGACGTCATAATATCAAGTTTCTCAAGGTTCAATGGTCACACCATTCCGAGAAAGAAGCCACTTGGGAAAGGGAGGATCGTCTTCGACTCGAGTACCCCACCTTCTTTCCGGAGGATCCTAAATCTCGGGACGAGATTCTTTTGAGTGGGGGTGAGTTGTCACACCCTAGCTAGTTCAAGCATTAGAGTGTGCATCATATTTAAATTCCCATAAATTTGAAATGGGGAAGACAGAACCCCCAGCACCCCCTGGAAACAACTAGGGTTTACTAAAATTATTTTCAATGAACCCAAAATGCCCTTCACGAAATGTTCATCATTTCTGGATTGGGGTAAAACCCCTGGCAAAAATGGTGCACTCTTTCCTAGGACATTCTGGATTTTCTGAATTAAATCATAAGTATTTGAATTTGGGCATTTAAATGCTATAAAATAATCTAAATGCTCAAATAATTCTGGAAATAAGTGTGGGCTGTTGGGAATAATCTAAACAGAGCCCCTGATTATTTTCAGGATTTTTAAAGATGTCTAGGTATTTTTAATAAAGCCCAACAGTTGCAGAAAAATAGATAAAAGAAAACAAACAAGAAAAAGGAGAGAGAGAGAAACTTACCAGGCGCAGCCCACCTGGCTCGGCCCAGTCGACTGGCCTTGCCAGTCGTCGTCCTCCTCCCGCCAGGAGGACGAGGAGCGCGTGGCCGGCGCCCGCGGCCACATGCCGGCCACCTCCTGCTTCCGCCGACGCCTTGGAGGCGTCTAGGAGTGCCACGCCGACCCCCACGTCCCCCTCTCTTTCTTCCCAATCTCCTCGTGGCCTCTCTCCCTCTCTGGCTCTCTCCCCCTCTTCCTGCCGAGCGCAGCCGTCGCCGCTGACAAGCTTCACCGCAGCCACCGCCGTCCATTTGCTGCCCCGACATGCCAGGAAGCTCCGCCGTCATCGACTGCATCAAGTAGGCCTAGCCCCGTGCGCTCGCTCGCCCCGGAGATGATGCACTGAGATCGTTCTCAACTCCGGCCACCGGAGATCCGCTCGCTCCAGCCCTTCCCCGAGCTCGCCGATCGCTCCCCTGCAACGGCTGTGAGCTCCGCCACCATTTCCACCTCTCCCCGCGCCCATCCGCGTCCTCCAACCCCCTCTACCATCGAGGCCGAGAGCTCGGCTCCGCCGGCCATGTCGCCGCCGTGGCCACAGGCGCGTAAGCTCGAATCCGAGCACGCCTTCGTCTTCCACGCGGTCCCAGGAGCCAAATCCACCACTCCCCGTGCCTCGCCGTGCCCCGTAGTCGGGTTCATCCACGCCCGAACTCCGGCGACCGCCAAGGTCGTCGCCGGCGTCGTTCCAAGCCTCCCCGAGCTCCACTTTCTCCACCAAACGACGCGGCTCGCTCCCCGTGTCACGTAGCTGCTCTCCGCCGTCGATTTGGTCGCCGGAGACGCAAAGCCGAGCCCCTCCGCCGAGTTTGACTCAGTTTGACCCCTGTGCGGGCCCAGGTAGACCCTCCCTGGGTCTATGACAGGTGGGGCCGGTCTGCTAATCAGTTTAAGATTAGTTTTAACTAATTCTAATTAGTTTAGACACTCACATGTGGGCCCAGGCCCCACTGACAGCTAATTAGTGTTAATCTAATTCTGTTAACTAGTTGTGACACTGACAGAGAGGGCCCACCAGTCAGGTTTGACCTGGCCGACCCAGTTGACCGCTGACGTCACACCTATGTCATGCTGATGCATTAATTCAATTACTGGAATTATTCTTATATAGGAAATTCCAGAAAATATCCAAAACTTCTAAAAATCATAGAAAATCAACCATAGCTCCAAAACTTCTAAAGATTTATATATGAAAAATGATCAGACAAATTCAATCTATCCATCTGTAATGGTTTCATGCATGACAGAACAAGTTAACCTTGCTGTTTAAGCAGAATAAGGTAATGCACTAATAAGGCCATGTTTAATGAGCTAATATTTGAATCTTTGATTCAAATGAGTTCATCCCCTTCTATTTTAGCTTGCATTAGGCCAAGACATTTTCATCTTGCCATGTCATAGCATGCATCATATTGTTGCATATGGCCATGTGTTGATTATGTTCGGTGTGTCTTTCGTGGTAGGTTCTGCCTCCGAGGATAACCCCGAGTATCCGTCTGAAGGGAAGTACCCTACTACCTCTACAACAGGCAAGCAACCCATTGATCATTCTGAGACAAACCCATGTTCTCGCTTCTGCTCTTGTTTAATGCATTAAGACAACGCGATTCAAACTTCTATGTGCTACGGTAGTTGAACCCTTATCTTCTGCATGACCTGTCATTGCCATAGTAACTAGATGAAACCCACTAGCATGTGTAGGCGTTGATTGAGCCATGTATGTGATTCCTACCTTGCTATGCTTGCTATGCTTAGAGTTGTGTCAGGTCTGGTTCATCTGGGTGATGGGATAGAGTGATATGATTTTGTCGGTAATGTGAGGGATGTGTTCAACATGTTTTGGTAAAGGTATCGATGAGAGGCCATGTAGGAGTACATGGTGGGTTGTTTCATTGAGACCGTCCGTAAGAACTGAGATCTGTATGCGTGATTTAAGATTCAGCTACTACCACACATTGGGCCCTGAAATATGACCCCGCTCGACTTACTGACCCCTCTCGCCCTCTGTCCAGGAGTTGCAACTAGTTTCTGGTGTTTGTAGGTTATGTGTTGGCGGCCGTCCGTAGCGCTGACCCTAGGGGTGGGCTATGATGCGGTAGATACACTGTGGCCGGGTATGCCGGGCGCCCGTTTGGCGTCTCGGGACTCTGCACTACTCGAAAAAGGGCTGCTAGTGGCGCACCTATTTTCGCTACTAATGGCGCACTACTGGTGCGCCACTAGCATCACGCCATTAGAATTTTTTTCTAATGGCGCACCTGTGGTGCGCCATTAGAATCTGGTATTCTAATGGCGCACCGCTGGTCCGCCATTAGTATGGCCCACGGTGCGCCATTAGTATCTGGTATACTAATGGCGCACCACATAGAAGTGCTTCATTAGTAATAATTTTTTTTCAAAATTTTTTTTCAAAATTTTTTTTAATTTTTTTCAAAAAATTTCGAATTTTTTTTTTCGTTTTTTTCTTAATCTCAAGTCATTATGTCGTAATCTCGGGTCAATATGCTTAATCTCAAGTCAAATCGCACTCCATGGTCAAACTTACCGAAAGGTCACCTATCCTCACACTACTCCAGCCCAAGCACGCTTAACTTCAGAGTTCTATCCAACCCCAGCAACAGCTCAATTCACAGACACTTGTTGATATATCTAGCATATCAATCCTATTATACCTTGTTGATGTCTAGGACTTTGTTCATGTTCATGACTATGATGAAATTTTGAAAAATATTTCAAACTTCCCGGTCATATTACGTATCATTTTTTGAAAAAAAAAATTAAAAAAAATTTCAAAACCTTTTTTTTGAATTTTTTTGCCTCTAGATCTTGAAAGCCCCGTAACTTTTTTTGTGTTAGGTTTTTGGGGATTTTGAAAATTCGGATGTAACTTTTCGAGTAGATGATTTTTCATATATAAAACTTTTTAATCCGAGTTCGTATGCAAAAGTTATGCCCATTTTACAAATTTCCAGAGAGATTTTGCAAATAAAGTCGAAATTTATATTTGTAAATTTTCCCAACAACTAGACCACATATAACATGGCAAACTTATTTTCTTTTATTTTTTTGACATTTTTATCATTTTTTTATTTTATTTTAAACTGAAAAGGCGGTCCACGGGGTGGGGGGTGCATTCGGTGGAAGCCGGGCAAACTAGTAATGGCGCACCGTGGGGTGGTGCGCCATTAGTAGTTAAACTAGTAATGGCGCACCACACCCACAGTGCGCCATTACTAGTTTTGAAAAAAAATTGAATTTTTTTTGAATTTTTTTTGAAAAAAACATAGTAATGGCGCACCAGTGGACCGTGCGCCATTACTAGTTAAAAACTAGTAATGGCGCACTATCCACTGGTGCGCCATTACAAACAAAATTTTTTGGGCCAATTCCAGTTCTGCCCCTAACTCGAACCCACTACTCAGTTTTGCCCCTAATTTTCAGGTATGCTCGGTTTTGCCCCTCCGCCGTTAGTGTCACTTATAGAAATGCCCTTTTGCACCGTTACCGTCCGGTCAAAGTACTTTGACCATCCAGAAAAAAATAGCAAAAAAATTCAAAAAAATATGAAATTTGGTGGGATCGAAGATAATCATGTCCGCAAGGCGCGTGCACATTTTTGTGTTGGTTGGACACTCCGGGAGCTCGTGGCAAAGGAAAACAAAAATAATTTATGCCTATGAACAGTAAATTTGAAAAAAATAGCAAAAAAGTTCAAAAAAATTTGAATTTATTTGGCGTCAAAGAGGCTTGAGTGCACAAAGTGCTTGCAAGTTTTGGTGATCAAATGACGTACGGGGTGCTCTAGAGAAAGAAAAACAAAATAGTGCATTTTTTCAAAGTTTTTTTGAGCTAAAATTTGTTTTTTTTCTCCACGAGCTCCTACAATGTCCAAACACAACAAAAACGTGCACACATCTTGCGCACCTGAATATCTTGAGTCCCACTAAATTTCATATTTTTCTGATTTTTTTTCTATTTTTTTTGAATTTACTGCTCGCATGCGTACAAAATTTATGTTTTCCTTTGACATGAGCTCCCGGAGTGTCCGAACGGCATGAAAATGTGCACGCGCCTTGCGGACATGACTATCTTCGATCCCACCAAATTTCATATTTTTTAATTTTTTTTGCTATTTTTTCAGGACGGTCAAATACCTTTGACCGGACGGTAACGGCGGAGAAGGGCATTTCTATAAGTGAAACTAACGGCGGAGGGGCAAAACTGAGCATACCTAAAAATTAGGGGCAAAACTGAGTAGTGGGTTCGAGTTAAGGGCATAGATGTAAATGTCACAAATTTTTTTATTTTTTTTTACTTTTTTTTTCAAAACTTCTAATGGCGCACCGTGGGTGTGGTGCGCCATTACTATGTCAACTAGTAATGGCGCACCACACCCACGGTGCGCCATTAGTAACAAATTTTGTTTTTATTTTTTTCAAAACTTCTAATGGCGCACCGCACACCAGGTGCGCCATTAGTAATATATTACTAATGGCGTACCTGTATGTGGTGCGCCATTGCTATATTCTAATGGCGCACCACACACGTGGTGCGCCATTAGTGACCATTTCATCTATAGCCGTTTTCCTAGTAGTGCTGTACACATCGTTTGGGGCCGTTGAGGACACCCCGGCCGGATTTCCTTGCGGATGGAACCTGAATAGGCGATAAACCTAGACTAGAGACTTGTGAGGTTAGTCAGGTCGTGGTCTACACCCACATCGGTTTTTGCTTGAAGTCTGCCGAGCACATGTCGTGTGCAGACGCTAAGTGGTGGAAACATGTGTGACGAAGTACACCCCTGCAGGGTATAAAACTATTCGAATAGCCACGTCCACGGTAAAGGACTACTTGGTTGCCTATATAGTTCATAGACAAGTTAATGGTTACTACTAAAAGACTCAAGATAAGTGTGAGTACCGAGGATGGCCCTCTCGTAGGATGACGAGAGAGGATCCCTGGTGGAGTATTGTGTTGGTGAGTAGTGGACACGTGTGCGAAAACTATTTTACTAGTGGAGTTCCGTAGGATAGCTTAGCCAAGAGTCATAGCTGGCTTGCGGCAATAACCCCACCACCTTCTTGAGAATGAGCATGTATAGTAGGTTCTGTTGTAGGACTTGCTGAGTACCTTTGTACTCATGTTTGCTTAATTACTGTTTTCAGACGACAACACCGCCCCCTCCGATGGGTTCTATGTAGACCTTGACGTCGACGAGTGACTAGCCACCCAGGTGGTGATCCTGGCCATGGAGGGCCCTATGTAGATAGACAGGCTTCGAGAAGCCTTCTTTCTTTCTAGTGTATGTACTCAGACTAGTTGCTTCCGCATGTGCTTGTATGATTGTATGACTTGAGTGTCGGGTCATGTGACCCCTATCTATATGAACATGTTATGTATGGCTCTCTGGAGCTTTTAAATAAAGTACTTGAGTTGTAGAGTTTTGTTGTGATGCCATGTTGTATGTACTCATATCGGGCATATTGTATGTATGATTGAAATGCTTGGTATGAGTGGGATCCGACAATTTAGTTGTTTATCCTTGGCAGCCTTTCTTATGGGGAAATGTAGTCTAGTTTTCCTCGAGCCATAGTAGTCCGCTACAGCCCGGTTCACCGGAGTCCTACTAGCCCAACACTACTACTCAGGACACTTGACTGGCCGGCATGTGTTTCACGTCATTCCTATGTCTGTCCCTTCAGGGAAATGTCACGCAGTGACATCCGGAGTCCTGCCTAGCCCGCTACAGCCCGGGTTCCCCGGAGTCCTATTAGCGCAGTGCTACAGCCCGGAATCACTCGCTGATGACCGACATGCTCAATGTGATTCATGTATGCCTGTCTCCATAGGTCTGTGCCGCGTTGGGTTCACGACTAGCCATGTCGACCCGGGTTCTCTGTCATATGGATGCTAGCGACACTATCATATACGTGAGCCAAAAGGCGCAAACGGTCCCGAGCCATGGTAAGGCGACACCCTTGGGATACCGTGCGTGAGGCCGCAAAGTGATATGAGGTGTTACCGGCTAGATCGATGTGACTTGGAATCGGGGTCCTGACATTTGCTAGCCAGTCCGGATGTTTTATATCTCTAATGAATCCGGCCTCCAATAGCTTGGCTAGTTCCTCTCCCATGGCTTGTCTCTTAGGCTCGGAGAAACGTCGAAGAGGCTGCTTGACTGGCTTGAATCCTTTTCGGATATTTAAGCTGTGCTCAGCCAGCCTGCGTGGGATTCCTGGCATGTTTGAAGGGTGCCAGGCAAAAATGTCCCAGTTCTCTCGTAGGAACTCTCGCAGTGCGGCGTTGACATCAGGGTTTAATTGTGCCCCTTGTAGGGTCCGTTGGATGGACTTGGAATTTGACTATTTCGTCCACCGGTTTAAAGGAGTTGGACTTGGATCTTTTATCGAGTATCACATCATCCATGTTCACCATGGAGCGCAGCGCAATTAGTTCCTCGGCCGCTAGGGCTTCGGATAGTGCCTCGAGGGCCAGTGCAGCTGTCTTATTTTCGGTGCGGAGTGCTATGTCCAGATCACTAGCAAGAGTGATGATTCCGTTGGGCCCGGGAATTTTGAGCTTCATGTACCCGTAATGGGGTATGGCTTGGAAGATTCTAAACGCCTCCCGCCCTAGTAGAGCGTGGAATCCGCCGCTGAACGGGGCCACTTGGAATGTAATTTCTTCGGACCTGTAATTATCCGGCGTGCCGAATACCACATCTAGTGTGATTTTCCCAACACAGCATGCTTCCCAACTGGGGATGATTCCTCTAAAGGTTGTGCTACTTTGCTCAATGCAGCTCCAGTCTATTTCCATCTTTTGAAGAGTTTCCTCATAGATGAGGTTTAATCCGCTGCCGCCATCCATGAGTACCTTGGTGAGTTGAAAGCCTTCCACGATTGGACTAAGGACCAGTGCGGCTGGTGCTCGGGCTGTTCGTAATTTGGGTTCGTCACTGGCATTGAAGGTAATAGCTGTGTCACTCCAAGGATTTATTTCTGCTATGTGGCAGATTTCGGCCAAGCTGCAGAGTGTTCGCTTGCGTCTATTATTTGATGCGAAGGTCTCAAAGACCGTTAACACCGTATTGTTGTCCACGGGATGGTGCTCTGTGGTTTTTGGGAGGAGTACATCCTCACCACTTTTGGCCACATGCCGGAGTATCCAACATGCTCTAAGGCTGTGTGTTGGTATTGCATCCGCTGTACTATGAATTTTGCAGGGTCCATTAAGCCATCCCTCCAGTACGGTTCCTTGCCCCGTAGAGGACTTTTGTTTTTTGATAGTTAACCCAGGTGTATTGTTATACTGCACCCTTTTATTTCGAACTGGGTTTGTATTCAGGGCCGGATTATCCCAAAATTTTATTTTGGTTTTCCAGGCGCTTTCCATCGCATAGTACTTTCCATCGCAAGTCGGCAAAGCGTGTAATTTCGCGGCGACTTATGGCTTTGAGGATTCCCATGTCCGTGCAATTATTGCAGAAGAATGAAATTGCGTCTTCCTCGCGGCAGTCCTTTATCCTGTTCATGACCAGGAGGAATCTGGCCCAGTAATGGTGTACTGTTTCTTCGGGCTCTTGCCTGATTTGGGATAGATCGCGTATGTTTGGGTGGGTGGAATTGAATCTGAATCCATAGCCAATCTGAGACTCAGGGGCCAAGGAGTTTCCAAACTCGAATGTTTGGATTCTTGGATGTTTTCCAATAAATCTAGCCCGCTGCCTGATTCTAGGTTCAGGCCTTGAGTGACGTCCTCCCCTCCGCGGGTATCCGGCTTAGAGGGATCGGGAATCCGGAAATAGCTAGTCCTTAAGATAGATGAAGGGTTGCCGCATTGTTCCTCCACCACTGCAACGTGATGGGTGACCTGGGGAGAGTTGATCTCTCTCAGATCGGGTTTAGGCCCAATGTGATCGTAGTCTGTAGCGACTCCCAGGGCGGCGATGCGATCCAAGAGCTCATTCAGGGAAGAGAGCTCCATTGGATCTAACTGCTCGGCGAGTTCCGAGTTGACGTGAAGATTGCTTTCGATGACCCGATAAGTCATCGTCGGCGCAGCGGCCGAACATGCGGTCATAAGAAAACCACCTAGCCGGAGAGTTTGGCCGATAGCCAAAGCTCCCTCAGCAATAGTGCCGTCTTTAAAGACGGGATGAGACATCCTTCCTGGTGGCAACGACACAACAGAACTCTCAATTAAAGCACCAATGTCGGTGTCAAAACTGGCGGATCTCGGGTAGGGGGTCCCGAACTATGCGTCTAGGCCGGATGGTAACAGGAGGCAGGGGACACGAAGTTTTACCCAGGTTCGGGCCCTCTTGATGGAGGTAAAACCCTACGTCATGCTTGATTAATATAGATGATATGGGTAGTACAAGAGTAGATCTACCATGATATCAGAGAGGCTAAACCCTAGAAGCTAGCCTATGGTATGATTGTTGTTGTCCTACAGACTAAAACCCTTCGGTTTATATAGACACCGGAGAGGGTTACGGTTACACAAGGTCGGTTACAAAGTAGGAGATATCCATATACATATTGCCTATCTTGCCTTCCACGCCAAGTAGAGTCCCATCCGGACACGAGACAATATCTTCAATCTTGTATCTTCGTAGTCTAATAGTCCGGCCAATGGAGATAGTCCAGCTGTCCGGAGACACCCTAATCCAGGACTCCCTCAGCGAGGAAGGAATACAGGTTGCAACCACGCTTGCCGGTCTGCCAATGGTCGTTCCATAGGAAGATGAAGGCACTGAGAGATTGGTGAGGTGACGTGCGCGGGGCGTGCCACGAGCCAGAGCTCGACCGCTCAGATTTGTCTTCGTTGAATGGACGGACCCGAGCACAAGTGTCATGCCAGAATGAGTAGCCTTCGTTGCGGGATGAGCAGGGGGGCGATGGGCAGCGCGGGTGGCCACGGATAATAGACAAGCAGGTGATAATCATGAAATGACTCAAGCAAAGGGGCAGGTTAGCTTGGATAGATGCAAGAACGATGCATGCCACAGGGACGGATCCACGTGCCTGGGGATGATGTAGCCTGAGGGGCGCCCTTGTCAAAGTAATCTAGAGGTGCAAAAGGATACATGTCACAGGGATAGGCCCGTGCGACTTGGGGATGATGCTGCCCGAGGGGCGCCCCCAACTGAACGAACTTGAAAGGGTCACCTGATACCGTAGCCGGCGTAGTGTTGGAGTAGCTGGAGGTGCGCACCGAAGGGGTCGTTCCTCATGAGCAGCCAGGGCCCTGAGCCTCAGGAGGCTCCGGGGGCCCTGGTGGCTCCTGGAGAACCATCATGATCTCCTACAGGATGGCATGGTGCCTAGCCTCCCGAGCCACCAGGATGCTCCGTAGATGGTGCTAGTAGGTGGCTGCCATGCTCGGCAAGCCAAACGGCATGCGAACGTAGCTGTGAGGTGGACCCTCGCACCGACCAAGGTGCAAATTCCAGAAGCGCTCTTGAGATGCGGCCCTGTTGAGCACTGGAATGTCAACGCAGTCGCGCAGCCCGCCGTCCTCGCCAGGATAGGGAGCTACGCCTGTTGGTGGGTGGTGGTTGCAACATATGGCCCTTGCCTCTTGAAGCTCCTGGGTCGCCTTGAGGATGAACTCCTGAGCACCGGGCGCTCCTCGCCCAGAGCCCTCTTAAGGAAAACGTGCAGCGAAGCATGCCTCCACATGGTGCCCGAGAGCCTCCCGCGTGATGTTGGCTAGGTCAGAGGCCCTCCAGAAGAGAGCCCTCGAGCCTTCCCTGAGGAGGGTGCCGGGCACGCCTTCCTATGCAAGGGAAGAAGGCGACCCAGCTGCGGGCGCGGATCCTGAGGTGGTGTCACTGGAGACGCCGCTATCCTAAGGCCCTGGGAGGAGTAGTTGCTTCTTCTTCTTGGGGATAGCCTCAGGAGGGTACGGGGTGCTTTCATTGTCGGGGTCTGCGATCGCAGCGGCTTGGAAGGCGCGCTCAAGGGAGCACACCGCATCACTTTCTTCGCAGGGGACCGTGATCACGCCACCACTCCCTGGCATTTTGAGGACGTTGTAGCCGTGGTGGGTCACTGCCATAAACTTGGCCAATGCTGGATACACAAGGATTGCATTGTACGACAGACGGATGTGGGAGACATCAAAGTCGATGACCTATTTGCAGTAGTTGTTACGCTGGCCGAAGGTGACAGGGAGGCGGACCTGCCCCATCGGGGTGGTGAAGCCGTCGGTCACTCCTGAGAAAGGCTTGGTAGGCTGTAGCTGATCGTATGGCACTTGGAGGCTATCGAATGTCTGGATGGACAAGACATTGAGCCCTGCGCCACCCACGATGAGGGTCTTGGTGACTTGGACGTTGCGGTGACGGGTGAACAAAGCATCAGAAGGACGCCGACGGTCGCCGCGCACTTGAGCTGGTGCGCCGAGCTGAAGGTGATGGTGCACTTGGACCACCTGAGTGGGCGCGTGGCCTCGAGCCTGGGAAGGGACGCGTTCACCTCACGAGCAAACTACTTGAAGATGCACTGGGAAGCTGGGGCCTGAGCATCGCCCAAGATGCAGGCGATAGCCCGTGGCTCCTGGAAGCTCCCAGCCCCCTCGTCCTGATGGTGGTCATCGTTCTTCCTTGGTGGTGGCGGCAGTGGAGGGAGGCCAGTATTGCCCTGTGGATGGTTCTCACAAGGCTGGTCCTTCCAGGCGCCCTCGCGAGGCTGGTCCTGCCAGTTGTTCTCGCCGGCCCGATCGCACCACTCCTGATGGGGGCTACGGTCGTCCCAACGTCCCCTACTTTGTCCTCCTCCTCGGCCATAGCCCCAGTCATTGTGCTCGGGGCACCGACTAAAGCATCCATCTGGAATGGCCCTGAGCTCTTGGTAGTCATTGGTGTTGTGGCTGTGTACATTGTGGAAGGCGCGGAACAAACGGCTGCTCTTAGACCACTCGGGGTGGTCCTGGACATGCTTCGTGTCCGGCTCTACCGCGAGCACGGCTAATCTCTTCGCTTCACGTTCTTGGCATTGGATTTATTCTCTTCTGGGTCAGTGGCAGGGAGCTCGAGGAGGGAGAGGCGCCCCTCCTCAGCTATTGCACACTTGGTCGCCATGTTGAACATCTCCTGGGCCGAGCATAGCTCCTCATGGATGGCGAGCTCCTCCTTCACCATGGGAATCTTGAGGCGAACACTTTTGAATCGCTGGATGCACTTCTCCAGGGTCTCTCTGGGGTGCTGTCTAATGCGGCGTAGGTCACCCGCGGCCGGTGGGCGGTCGCGAGTACCCTGGAAGTTGGCGACGAAGTGGTCGCGCATCTCACCCTAGGAGGAGATTAACCCCGGGGGCAAGTTCAGGAGCTATGAGCGAGCACCATCATTGAGAGCCATGGGAAACCAGTTTGCCATGACCTTCTCGTCGCCGTTGGCCGCCTCGATGCTCAACTCGTAAAGCTTCAAGAACTCCGCAGGGTAGGTGGTGCCGTCGTACCGTGGAGGCAGGTCTGGTTTGAACTTGCCTGGCCAGACTACGCTACGCAGCTCTGGAGTGAAGGCACAGCAGCCTGCTATGGCCACCGGGGCCCGTCGCGGGGGCGGAGCTTGATCTTGGTACCCATGCACCGACACCGCAGGCAGCGCACGGTCTTGACGTGGTGGTGCGGGGAGTGCAGGAGCTTTTTCTTGCGGTCGAGGGCCCTCCTGGCAGCTTCCTTCTTCGTGTGCGGCCACATGGCATGGCAGATCACGCCATGGGACCGCGCGTCTTGGGGCGAGGAAACCGTGTGGAGGAGGCGGGGGCGCTTCGTGAGCCGGGTGTCTTAGCGTGAGGGTGCCGTCTTGATGTGGAGGCGGCGGAGGCGCTTCGTGAGCTATGTCGCCCGCGGTTGGAGGTGGGCGAGGCAGCGAGAGGGATGGTGCAGGAGAGCCCCCAGCAGCGCTGACGAGCTCGGCGATGCGGTTTAGCCAGTCCTCGTAGAGGTCGTCGATCAGGCGGTAGCCCAGGAGCTCGCGTGCCATGAACAGCACGGCCTGCAAGTCCGTGGGCGTGCCACGAGCGTGGGACGATGACCCAGCCGGAGTCAGCGACGGGGTGGTGGTGTGGCCGTCCATCCACACATAGAGGTGCAGCAATGACGCTTGCTGCTTGTTCGCTGCCGGGCCAATGGCGGCGTTGGCAGCGGGTGATGGAGAACGGCGGGGAGGTCCGCCAGCGGGCGCCGTCTGAGCGACGTGGGTGGCGAGGGCGGCACGGCGCTCAGCATGGGCTCGGCGAGCGTCAGACATGGATGCGATGGAGCAGTGGGATGCGGATCGACGGAAGAAAGCTTCAGCACACCCCTACATGGTGCGTCAAATGTCGGATCACGGGTTCCGAAAAAACCCTTGAGGTTCGAACACTAAGGTGCACAGGAAGATCTCTCTCCCTCTAGCTCACACTCTCATTATGACCTCAAAGCTTAGCTCGTCGAACCCGAGGAATAAGGGACAGAAGAGTTTATACTAGTTCGGGCCACCGTTGCGTTGTAATACCCTACTCCAGTGTGGTGTGGTGTATTGCCTTGTAGGCTGGGGATGAACAAGTACAAGAGAAGAACAGCCTCCTGAGCAGAGATGTTCTTGAGCTCGATGAGCTTGTATGGTGGCCTTGGTGGAATGGATCCAGTCCAAGATGATGTGTCTCCCTACGGTGGTGTCTAATCCTATTTATAGAGGCCCGGGTCCTCTTCCCAAATATTAAGCGGGAAGGGATCCCACAACGGACAATTTGAAGGGGGACAGCTAGTACAAGCTATCCTGACAAAAGGTGGTCTTCGCCTGCCAAAGGCTCTGGTGGTGACGCCGTCGTGGGCTCTATGATGACCTCCGTCCCGCCGTCCTGCTGGTCTTGGTCTCATTGCACCGATATGGAAACCTTTCCATGATGCCTCGGGACTCCTCACCTGCACTTGCCTCTTTACCACCAAAGGGGCAACTGGTACTCTGCGCCCTCTGGCACCCGCCTGGCCTTGGTCGTCATGGCTCACATCATAGAAACCTCACGAGGTGCCCCTCGCCTTGATCTCTTCGCTCCTCACGAGCCAGCCTAGTGAGGCTGCCCCTGAGGAAGTCTTGGGTCGTCTGCCTCGCGAGGCTTGGATCCTCATGAGGGTCTTGAGTGTTAGTTGATGAAGATGGGCCATACCAGGCCGCTGGTGGAGCTACGTCTTAGGCCGCAGGCAGGCAAGTCTTGGTACCACCTTGACTAGGACGCCGACAGATGTGTTGCCATGCTGAGCAAATTCATCTCCAAGTTTGCCGAGCGTGCCCTGCCGTTCTTCAAGGTTTTCAAGAAGGCAGGGCCTAGGAAGTGGACCCCGGAGCAGATGCAGCTCTGCAAGAGTTAAAAGCCTACCTGTCATCCATACCCACCTTGGTTGCGCCCAAACCTCAAGGACCATTGCTGCTATACTTAGCGGCAACCAAGTAGGTGGTCAGTGTGGCTTTGGTAGCACAACAAGAGGTGGACGAGATAGGGACTAAACAGAAAACAACAGAGTCAGAGAAGGATCAGGACGTCGGTAAGCAAGACAACGAAAAAAACCCCAAGGACACGGCAAGGAAGAAAGTGGTGCAGCGCCCTGTACTTCGTCAGCTCCTTATTACAAGGGTCTAGATCAAGGTAGTCTGGTGTGCAAAAGTTGATCTTTGGTCTCAATATGGCCTCAAGGAAACTATACTACTACTTCCAAGCTCACGAGATCATGGTTGTTACTCATTTTCTGTTACAAAGGATACTCCGAAACCCTGAGGCAACTGGCAGAATAGTGGAATGGGCTTTGGAGTTATCCAGGTTTGGTTTGAAGTTTGAGAGCAACTATTTAGAGCAAGGCATTGGCAGAGTTTATTGCAGAATGCATGCCAACCCGTGATGAGGAAAGGATAGAGACAGCCGTCCCCGGCAAGGGATCACCCCAAGAATGGATCATGTATTTTGATGCTGCTTTTTCCCTACAAGGTGCAGGGGCTGGCATGCTTCTTGTTGCCCCCTCCGGGGAGCACTTGAAGTACGTCGTCCAGATGCACTTTGCCCAGGAAGAACCCACCTAAAATAAAGCAGAGTATGAAGGGCTCCTTGTCAGGCTCAGGATTGCAGTAGAATTGGGAATTAATAAGCTGATCATTCGAGGAGATTCATAGCTCATGGTGAGACAAGTCAAGAAGGATTATCAAAGTCCATTAATGGAAGCATATGTCGAGGAAGTAAGGAGATTGGAGGATCACTTTGACGGGTTGCAAACAGAGCACGTACCCCACGCAGAAAACAACATAGCTGATCACCTGTCAAAGTGTGCTGCGCAGAAGCTTCCTGTGGAACCAGGAACTTTAATTCTCCATCTTTGTCAACCCTCCGTATTACCAGCCACAATGGCCCCGAAGAGGAGAAAGTTGTACTACGGTAAGCCTTGCCTGGCGGAGCCAGCCACTCCTAACAGAGACCCTACCGAAAGCAACTCTTCACAACCTGCCGGACCACCCCCTCCAGCCGGGCCTATGGACCCCGCATACGAGGCTGGGGCTCCCCCATCTCAGGAGGTGCCGCTAGTCCTCGTTGCCGAGCCCCAGGCTCCAACATGGCCTAGGCACATTGTCCACTTCCTCCAAACCAGAGAACTCCCTGGCAACCAAGATGAAGCTGAAAGAGTTGCCCAGCGGGCCAGTATGTATTAGTTTGTCGATGAAACTCTGTATAGTAGGAGGCCCAATGGTGTCAAATTGAAGTGTGTTTGCCAGGAGGATGGAAAGGAAATGTTGGTTGAGATTCACGGATGAATCTACAGCTCCCACATTGGATCAAGGGCATTTGGTGGGAAAGCATTCTGGCAAGGATTCCATTGGCCCACAGTCCTCCAAGATGCAGTTGAGTTAGTCACGAGATGTGAATCATGTTAGTTCCATTCCATGAAAATACACCGGCCTACCCAAGCCCTTCAGACAATCCCTCTATCATGGCCATTTTCGGTCTGGGGGCTCGATATCCTAGGCCCCTTCCCCCAAGCAATCAGGGGCTTTGAATTCTTGTCCCTTGCCATCGACAAGTTTACAAAGTGGCCGGAAGTGACTATCGTGAGAAAGGTGACTGCTTAGTCAGCTATTAAGTTCTTGAAAGAATTGGTGTGTCGTTTCGCATTTCCGGCAAGGATCATCACTGATAACGGCACCCAGTTCATGAGCCACGCCTTCATGCAATACGTTCATGCCCTCGGATGCAAAATCTTATTCGCTTCTATGGCACACCCCTGGGGAAAGGGTCAAGCTGGGAGGGCGAATGCTGAAGTGCTTCGTGGACTCAAGACATGAACTTTCGATACGCTGCATTAGCACGGCAGACGGTGGATCAAGGAACTACTGGTAGTTTTCTGGTCCCTCAGAACGACACCTAACCGAGCTACCGGCCAGACTTCCTTCTCCCTGGTTTACGGGGCAGATGCAGTTATCCCTACGGAACACATTTACGGGTCCCCTCGTGTGCTTGCCTATGATGAAGTAGCGCAAGATCAGCACCGGTTTGACAACACTGTGCTACTCGAGGAGAACCATCTCTGGGCTGCTACATGTGCTGCATGCTACGAGCAAGCCTTGTGTGGCTATCATAGCCGCAGGGTTCATGCCCGGTGTTTTGATGAAGGTGACCTTGTCCTTAGGAGCGTTCAGTCCGCCAAGGGTACAAAGAAGCTGTCACCAAAGTGGGAAGGCCCTTACTGGGGGGTACGAGTCACCAGACCTGGTGTAGTCTGTCTGGAGACCGGAGATGGCACACAGTTGAAAAACTCATGGAATATTGAGCATCTCGGTAAGTACTACCATAAGGTGTGACGCTGCGGGGCACTGCCCGGCAGCCACCCTTTTGTACAGGCCTGCCTCAGTTGCATGTAAACCCTTGTACAAAGCCGAGGCGATGACCCTGTGCAAGGTAAAATAAAGAAGCATTGTGGGAGGCCCCCGATCAAGATTGCATGCATGCATGAGCACAACCAGATCACTGCATAAGCACTTCATGAGCATTTGCATATGCATATAGATAGGATTGCATCCGGCATTCATTCTCATCTCCATGGAGATGCAGGTTCTTGTCGGTGTTCTGGGACCGGGGGTGCCCAGACTTGCCTGCCTGCGGCCCGTGGCATGGCTCCATCGACAGCCCGGTATGGCCCAGTTCCAGCAACAACAACTCAAGACCCTCCTGAGGGGCCGAGCCTCGCGAGGCGGACGACACCAAGACCTCCCTAGGGGCAGACTCGCTAGGATGGCTCCCGAGGAGCGGAGATATCAAGGCAGGGTGTACCTCATGAGGTTCACATGACGTGAGCCTTGACGACCAAGGCCAGGCGGGCGCCAACGGGCGCAGTGTACCAGTTTCCTCTTTGGTGCTCAGGAGGTAAGAGCAGGCGCAGGGTCCCAAGGCATCAGGCAAAGGTTTCCATATCGGTGCAACAAGACCAAGACTGCCACGACGACATGACGGAGGTCATCGCGGAGCCCACTACAGCGTCACCACCAGAGCCTTTTTAGGCGCAGACTACTTTTGCCAGGATAACTTGTACTAGTTGTCTCCCTTCTAATTTGGCCATTGTGGGATCTCTTCCCACCAACATTTGGGAAGAGCACCAAGGCCACCATAAATAGAACTTAGCCACCACCATGGAGCACGGATCATTGAGACCATCCCCACACCCACCAGCTCATCGAGCTCAAGAACACCTCACCTCCTAAGGCTGTTCGTCCACTATACTACCTAATCCTCAACCCTCAAGACAATCCACCACAAAGCTGGAGTAGGGTATTACACCGCAAGGTGGCCCGAACTAGGATAAATCTCTATGTCTCTCGTTCTTTCGGTTCGTCGAGCTAGGCCGTGGGATCGTTGGCGAGCGAGCTAGGGAGAGAGTGTTGTTCATGCGCACCCCAGTGTTCCAACCTCTCAAGGGTCTACGGATCCCTGAATTCGACATTTTGCGCGCCAGGTAGGGGGGCACCTGTTGACACTAGATTTTGGCATGGTCAAGAATCCGGGTTCCTATGCAAAAGTTAGAGGCAACACTTCACGGGCCGGCCCTGAGAGAGAATGTGAAGCGAGGGGCCAGACACCCACCTAGGTGGTGTCTGATGGGTTGCGTGAGTTATTTGGCCTTTGCTGGCTGAATGAAAACCTTGCCGGTGTGCAAAGCTTGCCGGCACAGAAAGCTCGCTAGTGTGGAAGCTTGCCGGTATGAAATCTTGTCAAGGGAGAAACCTTGCCGGGGAGGAACCCTTGCTGGGGTAGAAACCTTGCCGGGGTGAAACCTTGCCGATGTGAAAACTTGCCAGGTAGAAACCTTGCCGGTGTGGAAAGTTTACCCGGGTGGAAAGCTTGCCAGGGTGGAGGCTGTGATAGTAAATCCGACGAGAATTTTAAGATGGGCTCAAAAGATTACGCAGATGATCTTGGATGGAATAGTGTTCTACACGGGAGTTGTTCATCTCGTCAAAACGATCGATTTTGATATAAAGATAGTCCCAATCCGAGGTCGTATGCGAAAGTTAGAGCCTGCATAGCGAGACCCTTCAGCGAGCAAAATATGACGCCCCGAACCACACACATATGTGGGTATATCTGATGAGCTGCATGAATAATTAGCTGTTTTGCGCGAGCGATTTGACCATCGAGATGACCTCTGATGAAAAAACGTTCAACATGAAAGATGTTCGTCTCGTCGAAACGGTCAAGATTGCTTATGAATTCGTTTCCATCCGAGGTCGTTTACCACCACAAAAAAGATCCGCAAGGTACAGCCAGTTTAAACGGAACAGTTTTGGAAAGTTCAAATAAAACCAATCCGAATTTGACAAGGGTTTTGGACGTGAATACAAGCCTTTTTCTTGCACGGAAAGTCCAGCCGCCTCTTATATACCTAAGGGGTGATGGCCGATTGAACAACACACAATCGAACAAATCAATATACTACTTTTACAGTCTACGTTTTATCTCCCCACCATTTCTCTCTCTCTTTCTTCATTGTTCTTCGTGTTCGAGAGCTGCGAATACCGAGGCTCTAGGGGTGAGTGAATCGACCTAGGTAATCCCATTGCTGCCGCAATCCCTGACGGGGTCCCTCCTGGGTGCACGGGGTTTCGGGTCTACAGAAGCGCCCACTGACTGTCTTGTGTATCGCGCTGTCGGTCGGGTCTCCTTTGACGTGAGCTGCGGTGCATCACCCTCGGCGTCGAGGGTACATGTGACGTGTTCATGTGTCAGCACACTTTTTGGCGACTCCACTGGGGAAAAGAAGATCAATCTTCATCAACCACCATGTCCGATCTTCCCAAGCCATCTGAGGTAGACGCCGATAACATCATTAAGCCCAGTCTTGATGAGATATCGGTCGATCATCGCCAAGTCTATGAGGAGTACAAGAAGGCGCGCGGGGAGAAGGACCTGCAGGAGTTCCTTGCAAAATTCAAGAAGGATCACCAAGGCAACATAACTCCGATTGAATAAATCAAGTTTCCTCCTCTTCAAGCCGAGCAGGTTAAAACCCCTGTAAGTACTAGCTTTTCTCCTAAGCAGTGGGCTGAGATTGAGAGTCGTATTGCTGATGGTAACAATCTAGTATATGAAACTTTCATAGAAAATACTAATGCTTAGAATAATATATCTCAATAATCTAGTGGTAATGGTGGTATAGCTCCTAGTGTGCAAAACCCTAATCTGACTTTACCTATTTCATCGGCGCCTCCCATGCCGATGACTTATTATCCTACTCAATCAAATCATATTGTGGTTGCACCCATTAGTCCCATCATGAGCATGCCGGGTACGGTGGAAACGCCGAACCAAACCCTACCTACAGCTACAACCACTCGGCCATTACCGAACTATGGTTCGGCATATATGCCACAGTTCCTACCTACAGCTAGTATTCCTACTCTTCCCATACAATAGTAGCAAGCTTCATCATCTACTACAGATGATGCCCTAGCTAATTTAAGAGAGGAGATGGCTAAGATGCTTCGAGAGAATTTTGGAGTTGACCTACCTCGGAATCAAATTTACCAAAAGCCGTACCTCGAATACTTTGAATCCATCCAGTGCCCTCCAGGATATAAAATTCCAGATTTTGTTAAGTTTAATGGAGACGGCACAAAAACCACATGGGAGCATGTTAGTCCATATTTAGCACAATTAGGTGAGGCAGGCTCGTTAACTGAATTGAAAGTGCGTTTGTTTCCTTTATCATTAACTGGTACTGCATTTTCATGGTTTTCTTCTTTACCACATGGTTCCATTCGGGTTTGGTCGCAGCTAGAGCAGAAATTTGATGATCACTTTTATAGCGGTGACAATGAGATCAAGTTGTCACATCTAACATCGGTTAAACAGAAGCATGATGAATCGGTCTCCGATTACGTCAAGAGATTCAGAGAAATAAAAAACCGGTGTTTTAGTTTGGTGATAACCGAGAGGGACTTGGCAGACCTAGTGCTGAGTGGTCTGAGAACTCCCATTAGAGAAAAGCTAGAAGGCTATGAGTTCTTAAATATCAACCAAGTTTTACAAAGGGCTTTGGCTCAGGAAAGCCAAAGCAAAGATCTCAAAGAAGTGCACAGATACAAATCGATCGTCCAAAGATGAATATGGCCAAATATGATAGTGATCACTCAGACGATGAGGGTGATGTTTTTGCTACTGAATTTTTTTGGCCATCTAAGGCCAAACCCTTTACTTGCAATGATCTAAAACCGATTCATAAGAATCATGATGAAGAGATGAAGTTTACTTTTAACATTGCTAAGTGTGATAGAATATTTGATGCGTTGCTGCAAGCTAAAATTATTAGGATATCTCATACTTTACCGTCGTTTGAAGAGTTAAAACGGCGTGCTTATTGCAAGTTTCATAATTCTTTTTCTCATGCTACTAACGATTGCAATGTTTTTCGATGACAGATAAAATCGGCCATTAATGACGGATGATTGAACTTCTCTGAGATGCAAGTTGACAAACAACCTTTTCCAATGAATACCATGGATTTGTATGGGAAGAAGCTACTCATTCGGCCGGAGGTTGCCGTATCTGCTAATAAAGCTAATGTCATTGTTGGTGAGCCTATGAAAGACAAAGAGGGCAACAAGGTATTGGGGAGACAGGATGTACTTGATAAGCGATCTGATGGCAAGGAAGTGATCAAAATTACCATCAAGAATCCTACACTCGGGGGGCAAGCACAGGTGCAGCAAGACACTCGAGTTAAATTTGTTAAGCCCAAGAGTCCGGAGGTTGGAAAGTGGAAGACGAATGAAGATAAATTGCAGCGTAAGAAAATCAAACCAACTTTTGATATGTCGTTGTCCAAGTATGCTAGTCAAGCAACCGGTTCTATCTCTGACCTGTCATCAAATTTGAAACACTCAAGGTCACCTCCTCGGGAAGAATTTCAACATCATGCAAGGCCATATGGGTTGTGGGCGCCGGGACCATGGATGCCGCCACACCCTATGCACCATACTACATGGGAGACTTCAATGGAGGATGGTGGCGGCCTCCGATGGCCCCTTATGCTTTTCATCTGGGTTGGGCAGAACCAAGGAGGTCCGTTCATGAGAGACTTTCTTATCCCACACGAGGCCGTTTGAACTATGGTCTCAATTGGCCAGTGCAAGATAATCAGAAAAGGATCAGCAAGCAAGAATGGCGTGTTAAGTCGCCAAGTCCTACAACGGTTGAGTCAAGCAAAGGCAAGGAAAAAAATCAATGCCGACTCACTCATCTTGGGCACCGAAACAGTAGCTGATTGTGCATAGCAACCCGACTGAGCCGATACTTGCTATCGCGCCAAAGCACTCGACTAATGACCATGAAGCAAGCACCAGCCAAGTAAAGACGAGAGATCCTAAATATACTTAGCCAAAGTGGTGTCCTCCAGGGCTGAAAAAGACACAAAAGAGGAAACTACAAAGGCTAAGAAGTCAAGAGATGACGGAACAAGAGGCCAAGAAGCAAAGGGATAAGTTGTTCAATGATACTCGGCCCATGGTGCCTACAAAACAAGTGTGGAGGCCTAAACAAATACAAAATGCAATGGTTTCTACACCTATCACAGCAGCGCCTACACCACCAAAAGACGATGATGTGATCATTGCATCGTCCGAGTTACCTATTGCTTCCTCTTCGCTTGAACAAATTTCATAATCGGTGGGTACATTAGGGGAAGAGGAGGATATGTTAGATTACAAGTCTACACCGGTTAATGAAGGTATGGACATTAATATGGTGTATTACTTACCCACTGAGTTTCGTGCTATAAATTTGGAAGGGAGGTGGCTTAGCTGGATTTTGGCCATAAAACACAATATTCAAGAAGCCAAAAGAACCAGTAACGCATCTGAAACCGTTATATCTCAGAGGTCATATAAATGGGTCACCGCTCACTCAGATGCTGGTTGATGGTGGTGCTGTGGTGAATCTTATGCCATATTCGGTCTTCAGAAAATTGGGGCTGCATGATGAAGAGTTGACAAAGACCAACATGGTGCTCAATGGATTTGAAGGCAAAGAGAAAACTAAAGCCAAAGGTGTGATGTATGTGGAGCTTACAGTTGGAAGCAAAACTTTGGCTACTGCATTCTATGTCACTTAGGTGCAAGGTAACTACAACGTCATACTAGGACGTGATTGGGTTCATGCAAACCAATGCGTGCCGTCTACTATGCACAAGTTTTTAATCCAGTGGGTTGATGATGAAGTGGAGGTCATTCATGCAGATAATTCGGCCTGTGTTGCTTTGGCCGATGCATCGGTGGATTGGCAACATCCTAATGCAACTTGCTTGACGGGGCGCGACTTATCAGAGTTTGATTTTCTCAGCGCGACCAAGAATAGTTTCGTGCCCGTCCCTTTAAAGCCGGCTGAATGCAATCAGCTCCAAGGTATGATATGTTTAAATGGATCCTAACTCAGAGTGGTTACAAAAGCGACTTGTAGAATATCGGTCCAATGAGAACGATATGTATGAGTTTATAGAAGAGTTAGATGATGTGGATAAATTAGGACAAGGTTTTACATCGGTCGATCCATTAGAAGAGATAGATATAGGAGATGGTTCAATTTCTAGGCCGACGTTTGTAAACAAAAATTTGAAAGCCGATTATAAAGCTAAGTTAATTGAGCTATTGAAAGAATATATTTGTTGTTTTGATGGGAATATCATGAGATGCCAGGGTTAAGCCGAGAGCTAGTGGAGCATCGGTTACCTATAAAGGCTGGTTTTAGACCATATAAGCAATTGACGAGAAAGTTTAAACCAAAAACATATGATCGGATCAAGGAAGAGATCGGTCGTTTGCTTAAAGCTAATTTTATTAGACCTTGCAGTTATGCCGAGTGGATTTCTAACATTGTCCCAGTGGAGAATAAAGGATTCGGCAAGTTGAGGGTGTGCATTGACTTCAGAGATTTGAATAGGGCTACACCCAAAGATGAGTATCCCATGCCAATAGCTGATATGCTTATTAATGATGCTTCTGGACATAAGGTTATTAGCTTTCTAGATGGTAATGTCGGATACAATCAAATTTTTATGGCCAAAGAGGACATGTCCAAAACAGCTTTTCATTGACCTAGTTTTCCTGGTTTATTCGAGTGGACAGTGATGACATTCGGATTAAAAAATGTTGGCGCCACATATCAAAGGGCTATGAATTTGATTTTTCTTGATTTACTCGGTGTCATACTTGAGGTTTATATTGATGATATTGTTGTCAAATCAGATGCTTTCGAGTCTCACTTGGCCGATTTGCGTTTAGCTTTTGAAAGAATGAAAAAGTACGGACTGAAGATGAATCCTTTGAAGTGTGCATTTGGCGTGTCAGCTGGCAAGTTTTTCGGTTTCATTATTCATGAAGATGGCATAGAGATTGATCCCAAAAAGATAGAGGCCATACAAAAAGTGGAGGCTCCAACATGCAAGAGAGATATACAAAAGTTCCTTGGCAAGGTCAATTACTTGAGGAGGTTCATAGCTAATCTGTCAAGGAAGGTTGATGTGTTTACTCCTATCCTTCAGTTAAAGAATGATGTTGATTTCACTTGGGGGGCAAAACAGCAAGAAGCATTTGATATGATCAAGAATTATTTGTGCACTCCTCTGGTGATGAAAGCACTCAAGCATAGGGAACCATTCAGGCTTTACATTGCAGCAGAGGAAGGAGTTATTGGTGTTGTTCTGACTCAAGAAATCAAAGGAAAAGAGCATGCCATCACTTATTTGAGCCACCGTTTATTGGATGCCGAGACAAGGTATACATTTATTGAAAAATTATGTCCACGTTTATATGACGCTTGCACAAAATTGAGACATTATTTAGTGTCAACTGCTTGCACAGTAGCTTGTCAGACGGATGTCATTAAATACATGTTGCATAGACCAATTCTTAGTGGTAGAATTGGCAAGTGGGCTTATGCTTTGATTGAATATGATTTGGCTTATGAATCTCTAAAATCCATGAAAGGCCAATTCGTTGCTAATTTTATTGTTGAACATCGGATTGATGACAAACATGATGTTGATATAAACCTTGTCTCACTAGTACCGTGGAGATTATATTTTGATGGTTCAGTTTGTAGCAATGGACAAGGTGTTGGTATTGTTTACATATCTCCTCATGGTGCTGTTTTTAAAGCCTCATGCCGCTTAGAATATTTTTGTACAAATAATCAGGCCGAATATGAAGCATTATTATTCGGCCTAGAGATGTTACTTGCTATAGGTGTTACACATATTGAGGCTTATGGTGATTCGTTATTAGTAGTGCAACAAATATCCAAAGTCTTTCAATGTTTTAACGAATCACTTAATGTTTATCTTGGTAAATGTTTAGATATAATTTCTACTTTGGATTATTTTAGCATTGCTCATATATCTAGACATGACAATTGGAAAGCAAATGAGTTCGCACAACAAGCATCCGGCTATCATGTTGATCATGGCATGTTTCATATTTCTAAAAAGCCGATGTCTAGTCTTGCCAACATATGGGAGGCTGAACCGGAGCCCACCGTTTCGGTCACTAATGAAATATCAATGCAGGAGAACATCAAGACTGGAGGAAACCCATTGTTGATTATCTGTGTGATCCTAGTAGAAGGGTGGACAGGGCTGTTCGGCGTATAACTTTTAAATACACAACGAGAGATAATGGTCTCTATCGCCGAACGGTTATTGATGTTCTTCTAAAGTTCTTGGACGAGGACCAAGCGAGAGTTGCTATGGGGGAGGTCCATGAAGGTATTTGTGGCACTCATCAGTCAGCTCCCAAGATGAAATGGTTGCTACGACGTTCTGGATTTTATTGGCTGACTATGATTAATGATTGCTTCACATATTACAAAGGGTGTGAAGCTTGTCAAAAATGTGGTGATATTCATTTGGCTCCTGCTGCTATGTTACATCCCATTATCAAGCCGTGGCCATTCAGAGGATGGGGTTTAGACTTTATTGGAGAAATTCATCCGTCTTCCTCAAACGGGCATCGGTTCGTATTGGTGGCAACTGATTATTTCACTAAATGGTCTGAAGCAGTACCTCTCAAGAACATGACACATGCGGAGGTAATTAAATTCATAACCGAGCACATTATTCATAGATTCGGCATTCCTCAAACGCTGACTACAGATCAAAGCTCATCTTTTATGTCACACCAAGTCAGAGAATTTGCCGAATCTCATAACATAAAGTTGCTCAATTCCTCTCCATATTAAGCCCAAGCCAATGGACAAGCTGAGTCTAGCAATAAAATTTTAGTCAAACTCATCAAGAAGAAGATTGAGAATAATCCAAGGAGATGGCATGAGTTGTTGTCTGAGGCTTTCTGGGCACATAGGATCTCAAGGCATGGTGCTATGAAGGTGACTCCATATGAGCTAGTATATGGTCAAGAGGATGGTTTACCGGTGGAAGTAAATTTGAATGCTTTGAGAATAGCCAAACAAAATGATTTATCGGTATAAGAATTTTATAACTTAATGAAGGACAACATTGACGAAGTTGCCGATAAACGTTTGGCTACTTTGGAGGCCATAGAGAGAGACAACTTGAAGGGGGGCAAGAGGTAACAATAAGAAGGTCAAGTTGAAGAATTTTCAAGTTGGCGATCTTGTGTGGAAAGTGATTCTACTGATTGGTTCAAAAGAAAGAAAATTCGGGCAGTGGTCCCCAAGTTGGGAAGGTCCTTTTAGGGTCGCAAGAGTAGTTCCCGGAAATTCATATTTGGTGGAATCCATACAAGGGGCATTGTTACCTGGAGCTCTCAATGGCAAATACTTGAAGAAATACCACCCGAGTGTGTGGCAAGAAGCCTACATAGGCAATGGACGATACACAATTATCACCCTAAGAAAAATAAATGGCTGATGGAGTGTTGACATCGTCCTTAGAACAAACACAGTACAAGTTAATTTTCGGCACACAAGCTTTGCTGAAAAATAGGGGGGGATGTGTTGACACCAGATTTTGGCATGGTCAAGAATCCGGGTTCGTATGCAAAAGTTAGAGGTAACACTTCGCGGGCCGGCCATGAGTGAGAAAGTGACGCGAGGGGCCAGACACCCACCTAGGTGGTGTCTGATGGGTCGCATGAGTTATTTGGCCTTTGCCAGCTGAATGAAATCCTTGCTGTGGTAAAACCTTGCATGTGTGGAGGCTTGCCGGCGTGGAAAGCTTGTCGGTGCAGAAAGCTCGCCAGTGTGGAAGCTTGCCGGTGTGAAATCTTGCCGGGGGAGAAACTTTGCCTGGAAGGAACCCTTGCCGGGGTAGAAACCTTGCTGGGGTGAAACCTTGCCGATGTGAAAACTTTCCGGGTAGAAACCTTGCCGGTGTGGAAAGCTTACCCGGGTGGAAAGCTTGCCGGGGTGGAGGTTGTGATAGTCAATCCGACGAGAAGTTGAAGATGGTCTCAGAAGGTTATTCATATGACCCTGGATGGAAAAGTGTTCCACACGGAAGTTGTGCGTCTCGCCAAAACAATCTATTTTGATATAAAGATCGTCCCAATCCGAGGTCGTATGTGAAAGTTAGAGCCTGCACAGCGAGACCCTTCAGCGAGAAAAATATGACGCCCGGAACCACACACATATGTGGGTATATCTGATGAGCTGCGTGAATAATTAGCTGTTTTGCGCGAGCGATTTGACCATCGAGATGACCTCTGATGAAAAAACGTTCAACATGAAAGATGTTCTTCTCGTCGAAATGGTCAAGATTGCTTTGGGATTCGTTTCCATCCGAGGTCTTTTACCACCACAAAAAAGATCCACATGGTACAACCAGTTTAAACCGAACAATTTTGGAAAGTTCGGATAAAACCAATCCGAATTTGACTAGGGTTTTGGACGTGAATCCAAGCCTTTTTCTTGCACGGGAAGTCCAGCCGCCTCTTATATACCTAAGGGGTGACGGCCGATTGAACAACACACAATCGAACAAATCAATATACTACTTTTCCGTCTACATTTTATCTCCGTACCATTTTTCTCTCTCTTTCTTCACTGTTCTTCGTGTTTGAGAGCTGTGAATACCCAGGCTCCAGTGGCGAGCGAATCGACCTAGGGAAGCCCATAGCCGCCACAATCCCTGACAGGGTCCCTCCTGGTTGCGCGGGGTTTCGGTTCTGCAAAAGCGCCTGCCGATTGTCTTGCGTATCGCGTTGTCGGTCGGGTATCTTTCGACGTCAACTGCGGTGCATCACCCCTGGCGTCGAGGGTACACGTGACGTGTTCGTGTGTCAACAGCACCGAAACCTCTCTTCCGTTGATCGACGCACCGCTGCTCCACCGCTTCCATGGCAGACGCTCGTCAAGCCCGTGCTGAGCGCGGAGCCGCTCTCGCTCCCCACGTCGTCCAAACGGCGCCCTTCGGCGGGCCTCCTCGCCGCTCTCCATCACCCGTTGTTAGCGCCGCCACCGGCCCGGCGGGGAACGAGCAGCAAGCTTCATTTCTGCACCCCTCTGTGCAGCGGGACAGACGCACCGCCACTCCGGCTGGCTCATCGTCCCACGCTCGTCGCCGGCCCGCGGACGCACAGGCTGCGCTACTCATGGTGTGCGAGCTCTTGCGCTACCGCCTAGTTGATGACCTCCATGAAGACTGGGTGGACTGCATCACCGAGCTAGTCAGCGTGGCTGGGGGCTCGTGTGAACTTTCGCTCTCGTTGCCTCGTCCATCGCCAGCTGCGGGCGACGTAGCCCATGGAGCGCCTTTGCCACCTCCTGGTCAGGAAGTCACCCTCGACCCAAGACGCGTGGCCCCTCGGCATGACCCACCGTGCCAGGCGCCCGCACGTGAAGAAGAAAGCTGCCGGGAGGTCCAGCGGCCGCAAGAAGGTGGCACAGCGCTTCCTCCACCAGCACGTCAAGACCGCGTGCCGACTGCAGCGGTGGTGCGTGATCGCCAAGATCAGGCTCCACCTCCACGACGGGCCCTGGTGACCACTGCGGGTTGCCACGCCTTCGTCCACGAGCTATGTAACATCGTCTGGCCAAGCAAGTTCAAGCCTAACATGCCTCCGCGTTAAAATGGCACCCCAGACACTGCAGAGTTCATGCAGCTCTATGAGCTGAGCATTGAGGCGGCCAATGGCTATGAGAAGGTCATGGCGAACTGGTTTCCCATGGACCCCAAGGGTGGTGCACGCTCGTGGCTCCTAAACCTGCCTACGGGATCAATCTCCTCATGGGGTGAGATGCGCGAGCGTTTCATCGCCAACATCCACGGCACGCGCGTCCACCCGCCTACCACGGGTGACCTACGGCACATCAAGCAACAGCCTCAAGATCCCCAAGGTTTTTGACGAAGCCATAATCTCAGCGTTGTCCGACAGCGTCCGCGATGTCAAGATGAAGGAGGAGCTCGCCATCCACAAGGACTTGTGCATGGCCATAGAGATGTTCAACATGGCTACCAAGTGCGCGAGGGCTGAGGAGGGGCGCCTCTCCCTCCTCGAGCTCCCAGCTACCGACTCATAAGAAAAGAAGGCCAAGATCAAGGACATGAAGCACCAGGGGGCGGCCGTGCTGTTGGCTGAACTAGAGATGAAGCGCGGCCGCTGAGGGAGTCCTGGACTAAGGGGTCCTCGGGCGTCTGACCTGTTAGCCATGGGCCGGACTGATGGGCTGTGAAGATACGAAGACCTAAGACTGCACCCGTGCCCAGATGGGACTCTCCTTGGTGTGGAAGGCAAGATTGTCGTCGAATATGTAGATTCCTTTCTCTGTAACCGACCTTATGTAACCCTAGATCCTCCTGGTGTCTATATAAACCGGAGGACTTAGTCCGGATGGGGGAGATTCATTATCATTGCCATACAAGCTAGACCTCTAGGGTTTAGCCATTATGATCTTGAGGTATATCAACTCTTTTAATACTCATATTCATCAATATCAATCAAGAAGGACGTAGGGTATTACTTCCATAGAGAGAGCCCGAACCTGGGTAAACATCGTATCCCTTGTCTCCCGTTACCATCGACATTAGACGCACAGTTCGGGACGCCCTACCCGAGATCCGCCGGTTTTGACACCGACGTTGGTGCTTTCATTGAGAGTTCCATTGTGCCGTCGTCGGAAGGGTTGATGGCTCGACTTATCATCAAGGAAAATGTCACCTCCGGACAAGCTCTGACCTTAGGCCAAACCCTTCGGCTGGGCGGTTTTACCATGATCGCCCGCTCGGCCTTTCAGCCGATGATGATGACCTCTCGGGTCATCGAAAATCGCCTCTGTGTTGATTCTGAATACGCCAAACAGATGGATCCGACGTTGTTGTCGTCTTTGAATAAACTCCTAGATCGCATTGCCACCTTGGGGGTCGCTACAGACTACGATCGGATTGGGCTTAAACCCGACAAGACAGAGATTAACTCTCCACCGATCACCCACCAGATAGCGGTAGTCGAGGAGCAAGATAACCCTTCCTCTATATTGAGGACGAACTATGTTTGGATCTCCGACCTCGAGAATACGGACACCTACCGGCAGAAAGGCACTCCTTGTCGTCCGAACAAAGAGTGGGACGATAAGCTTCAAAAATCAGAAGATACTCCGGAGCCCGGACTGTTCAGTCTGGAAAAACCTCAGACTCCAGATCATCGATCAAGTCAGGGTTCAAATCCAACTCCACCCACCCACCCAGACATAAGCGCTCTCACGAGCATACAACAGAAGTCTCAGGAAACGGTCCACCACTTTTGGGCCAAATTCCTCCTTGTCAAGAACAAGGTTAAAGATTGCCATGACGAGGACGCGATATCAGCGTTTAGCAACAATTGCACGAATGAAGGAATTCTCAACGCCACTAATCACCGCCGCATACTACACTTCGCTGACTTGGAAACTATCGTACAAAAGTACAGTGCAATGGAAAGCGCCTGAATAGATCAGACAGCTTGGGAGCCACCGGTCCCAACTCAACCATTGTTCCAAGTGAAAAGGGCGCACCCCTGTGACACGCCCAATCCAATATCCAAGAAATATAAACCCATTACACGGTGCGGAACCGTTCCAGAGGGATGGCTCGATGGCCCATGCAAAATACACACCACACCGGATACCATACCAACCCACAGCCTTAGAGCATGTTGGATACTCCGGCAGGTAGCCAAAAGCGGTGAGGGCATCCTTACGAAAAACACCGCAGAGCAACACCCTCTAGAAGACGACAACCCCCGAGTACGGAAGGTCTTGGAGAAATTCACTTCAAACAATAGGCACAAAAGGGCACTCCGCGAACTCGCCAAAGTCTGCCAAATCGCAACAATTAACCCCTGGAATGACACGGCAGTAACCGTTAACGTTGGCGACGAGCCAAAACACAGGACCGTCCGAGCACCAGCCACCTTGGTCCTCAGCCCAATTGTGGATGGCTTTCGGCTCACCAAGGTTCTCATGGACGGCGGTAGCGGACTAAACCTCATCTATGAGGATACAATACGAATGGAAATAGATAGGAGCCGCATCGAGCAAACAAACACGATCTTCCGAGGAATCATTCCCAGTCGGGAGGTAAGGTGTGCGGGAAAAATCACACTCAACGTGGTATTAGGCACACCGGAGAACTATTGGTCTGAAGAAATAACGTTCCAAGTGGCCCCCTTCAACAGCGGATATCACGCCCTCTTAGGGAGAGATGCTTTTACACGCTTTCAAGCAGTACCCCGTTACGGGCACATGAAGCTTAAGATTCCCGTGCTCAATGGTATAATCACTCTAGCTAGCGATCCAGACATAGAACACCGCGCCGAGAATAAAACCGCGTCCCTAGCCCTCGAGGCATTATCTAAAGCCCTCCCGGTCAAAGAGTTAACCGTGCCGCGCTCCATGGTGGAAAGGGATGGTGTGGTCCTAGACAAATGAACCAAATCCACCTCCTTCAAACCGGTAGAACAAATAGTCAAATTCCAAGTCAATCCAACGGACCCCAAGAAGACAGCATCCATTGGAGCACAACTAGACCCGATGGTTGACGCTGCTCTACGAGAGTTCCTGCACGAGAATTAGGATATATTCGCCAGGCACCCTTCTGATATGCCAGGAATCCCTTGTGAGTTGGCCGAACACAGCCTCAATATATTGAAGGGATATAAGCCAGTCAAGCAAACACTGCGGTGCTTTTTGGTACCCAAAAGTCAAGCTATGGGGGAAGAGCTAGCCAAGATAATTGAGGCCGGATTCATTAGAGAAATAAAACATCCGGACTGGCTGGCAAACTTGGTAATGGGACCAATGAAGGACATATCCTGGCGCTTGTGCGTCGATTTCAAAGACCTTAATAAGGCTTGCCCCAAGGATCCCTTCCCCCTCCCCTGCATTGATCAAATCATTGACGCTACCGCAGGATATGACTGACTGTGCTTCCTTGACGCATATTCCAGAGACCATCAAATCAAAATGAATGATTCCGATCAAGCTGCAACAGCATTCATCACCCCATATGGGCCATTCTGCTTCAACACCATGCCCTTCGGACTCAAGAACGCAGGCGCCACATACCAATGCATGATTCAAACATGCCTGGAGAAACAGATCGGCAAGACAGTTGAAGCTTATGTGAACGACATCATCATCAAAACTAGGCACGTCGAAACACTAATAGACGATTTACGTCTCACATTCGACAACCTCCGCGTGTATGACATTAAGCTCAATCCGGAAAAGTGCGTTTTCGGCGTCCGGCCGGAAAAATGCTAGGCTTCATCGTTTCCAATAGAGGAATTGAAGCAAATCCAACCAAAATCCGAGCTTTGTCGCAATTGGCTATGCCAACAGACCTTAAACAAGTTCAAAAGCTTACGGGTTGCATAGCAGCTCTAAGTCGCTTCATCTCCAGATTGGGAGAAAAGGCACTGCCACTCTATCACCTCCTACGGCGAACTGATCACTTTGAGTGGACGGATGCGGTAACAGCCGGACTGGAGGAAATAAAAACTCTCTGCGCGAGCAATCCAATCCTGGCCGCGCCAAATGCCGGCGAACCTATGTTATTCTACATATCGGCAACACATCAGGTGGTGAGCACCATGCTCGTCGTTGAACGAGAACAGGACTGACATAAATTCTCGCTTCAGAAGCAAGTACACTCATATCCACTGTCCTTACACCATGCAAATCCCGGTACCCCCATTATCAAAAGATGGCATATGCAGTCTTCATGGCATCCCAAAAGGTACTTCACTACTTCCAGGAGTGTTCGATTAAGGTGGCTTCCGAAGTACCACTCAATGACATTATAAACTACCGCGATGCCACGGGCCGGATTGATAAATGGGCCATTGAGCTCCTCCCATTTGACATTACATATAAACCACGTCGAGCTATTAAATCCCAAGTACTGGCTGACTTCCTCGCCGAATGGACAGAGGCCGAACTGACTAAAGTGTACGGCACATATTCCAATTGGGTTATGTATTTCGATGGCTCCCAAATGCTGGCTGGCTAGGAGCGGGCGTTGTTTTAACGTTCCCCCTGGAGGCGCCACTTAGTACATATTCCAAATGCTATACACAGACTGCAATAACGCAGCCGAATACGAGACCTTATTGCATGGTCTCCGGATGGCTGTCTCCATGGGCATACAACGCCTAGAAGTGGGCGAGGACTCAAATCTTGCAATATCTCAAATAAATGGAGACTTCGATGCAAAGATCCAAAGATGGCAACTTATTGTAACGCAGTCATAAAATAGTCGGCCTGGATCGAGGGGCTCGAGTTCCATCATGTGGCTCGAGAAAGTAATCAAGCGGCGGACGTTCTTGCTCGGATCGGCGCTAAGAGTGACCCCGTCCCACCTAATATCTTTCTGGAACGGCTTTTTAAGCCATCTGTGTTGTTGTAGGGGGGAAATGGCAACACTAGTCTGGATCCAAACATAACCCCAGATCCCGGAAACACTGACGTCATCAGAGGCTCAGCCACCGAAATAACACCGTCGGCGCATCTCATCATGGCAGTCATTGCCCCATGGACCAAACCCTTCCTGGCCTATCTTAACAGGAAGGAGCTTCCTAAGGACCAGAATGAGGCCCGCTGCATTGTCCGGCGATCAAAGGCCTACAAGGTTCATGATGGAGAGCTATACAAGAAAAGCGCTACCAGAGTTCTTCAACGATGTATCTCCGAGGAAGAGGCGCGGCAGCTCTTGGCTGAAATTCACGCCGGACTCGGCGGTCAGCACGCCGCAGCTCGGGCCCTAGTTAGCAAGGCCTTTCGTACAGGGTTTTATTGGCCGACGGCCTGAGAAGATACACAGGACCTTGTCGAACATTGCGTCGGATGCCAACTCTTTGCCAACCAAAGCCATTTGCCCCCACTGCCTTACAAACAATCCCCATCACTTGGCCTTTTGCGGCTTGGGGACTCGACATGGTAGGGCCCCTTAAAGGAGGAAGCCATAAGAGAAAGTATATGCTGGTCATGGTGGATAAATTCACTAAGTGGATAGAGGCCAAACCAGTCAGCCCTGCCGAAGCTGGGCCAGTAATTTATTTCATATCCGGCGTGGTACACTGTTATGGTGTCCCGCACAGCATAATCACCGATAATGGCTCTAATTTCACAGCCGATGAAGTGAAAACCTGGTGTACTAATCTAGGCATTAAGCTCGATTACGGCTCTGTCTATCACCCGCAGACAAACGGTCAAGTTGAACGGGCTAATGGTCTTATTATGAGCGGCATCAAACCTAGACTAGTGCGGTCTTTGAAAGAATCAGACAAGCACTGGGTGTAGGAACTTGACTCCGTACTCTGGGGGCTGCGGACCACGCCCAACCGCACTACTGGATATACACCTTTCTTCATGGTGTACGGTGCAGAAGCAGTGTTACCCGGCGGCATTATTGATGACTCACCTCGAGTGCGCATGTACGAAGAGAGAGAAGCCGATCTTGATTGGCTGGACAGCCTAGATGCCTTGGAGGAGGAGCACGACATGGAAAAAGCCTGTTCCGCATTTTATCAACTGCAGGCTCGCAGGTATCAAAGCAGAGAAGTGTGGGTCAAGACTTATAATGTTGGTGAACTCGTTCTACGCCTGCCGGAGAAGAAAAAGGACAAACTCAAGCTCAAGTAGGAGGGTCCCTTCATCATTGACGATGTTCTCACCGGAGGAGCGTACCGCCTGCATGATGCGTCAGACAATCACCTGGAGCCGAACCCCTAGAATGCGGCCAAACTACGACTATTTTGTGCCTAGCGCCAAACTCTGTGTTCGTCTCCTCCCTCCTTTTATTAACGTTATTTTGTCTCTCTTTTTGTTTCTTATCTTTTTTTTCGTTTTGCTCTTTAGCCTTACGGCTTCAGTACGGCTAGACCGTCCTTACCTGATGCATACATCTCTACATATGTACGTTCATTATACCTGGGGGCTTCTCGTACAGAAGCTTGTTATTATTCTTCGAGCATCAACTCACCACATATGCGTTTTTCCATATGTACCTTTTCTTCGCCACTATATGCATCGATATGACTTAAGTTTTGGCCAAGCTGGGTTACCTGGCTCCTGTGCTTATGCCCTACGTTCCCGTTAGTTCGGCTAGGGCATAAAGGGAGGACCTCTACGATTGTTACTGCTGGGTCATGCGGATGTGTACCTCAGACTCGGTGAAGCCGAAAGCTAGTGTTCTTAAGGGAATATTCGGTCGTGGAATTAAAGACGTTTCTGCATATACTCCATTTTGAAACCCCAAATGTTATTTACTCTACGATTTTTTCAATCACAGTTCGGACATGCACATTAAACACATGCACACCCAGGGAAAGGAACCCTTAACGGAACTATTCTCTCTGGAAGATGTTTCTTACATAATGTAATATAACATAACTAGCCGGATACACATTCTCTGTTCAAGCAACTATGACCCCTACGCCTGGTTCCCATGTATACCCCGGTACATTCTACCGATAGGGTATTCGGAAACACTCCGCACCTTCGGGTCCATAGGTCGAAGCGAAAAGGTCGGCCATGACAATTGTCTTTATTATCTAGCTAGAAGGAAAGTACATAATCACTCAAGACTTAAAGACTTCCTCCTCTATACCGTCCAACATGCAGTCTAACTTACAATCCCGTTGGGAATATCTAGCGGCCACCTCAACTTGGTCATATACTAAACTAACTGGAATTTCTTCCCCATTCAACCCTAACGGTCCAACCCGAGCCATGTGATTCAGATCCAGCTTCGTATACCGTGTTTTTACCATGGCCCAGGCCTCTCGCGCACCCTCTCGGCAGGCCGATATCTTCCATTGTCGGATACGCCGCCGCAATCCCTTGAACAGCTCTACCAGCTTCTCCATACTCCCTGGAGGGGAGTCAGATGGACATAAGGCCTTGGCTACACTCCGCATTGTCTGCCGAGCTTGCACGTGCAACTGCAACAGCCCTTGCAGAAGATCACTTGATGATCCGGACACCACCTCTTCGGGGCGGCCCGTCAATACACCTACAATCACAACTATATCAGCTACTGTTACTTCCAGACTGTTATAAGATAAATGCGGCCACATACTGAATATGCCGCCTCGCAGTTTTTTGTTCTCCTTCACGGGGTCAGCTAGCTGAGCTCGCACATCTTTCAGTTCTTCGAAAAGTTTGGTGTTCGAATCCTGGAGCTTCTTTTCCTCCAGAACGACTTTTGTTAACACACGCTCGCCCGCTGCTAGCAGTTTTTTGGCTGCGTGTTCGTCGCTTCAAGCGGCGTCCAGCTGCTCTCGCAGTTGCTCTAATGATCCAATACAAAGATAAGCAACCAGATTAGCATTATTAGTGTACAATTATGATTTCTAGATGGAGGGAAACATTACCGGGGGATGCCTTCTTGGATTTCTCCAGTTCGGCATTGGCGGCAGACAGCTGGCTCCGACACTTTTCTAGTTCCTGAGTTAACAGGGTGTTCTTCTCCGTAAGCACCTGGTTGTACATTGATCCTTAAATCAGTTGTTTCAACTACTTTAAGTCTCTGGGGCTACTGGCATATGGTTATCATAGTCAGACAAAACAAACTTACCTGCACATCTTTTAAATGTTGTATTGTGGGTCTGTTAAGGCGTAAAATGACTATTCTTAAAAAGCCAGGGTCTTGTAACACGGCCCTGCGGCGCCAATGATTCACGGAGCTCTCCACTTCCAAGTTGGTGACGGATAAATCATCCGAGTCCTCGGCTGGAGGACAGTCCGGTGTCACTGCTACCTCTTGAACACTACATTGGTTTTCCCTTGAAGAGGAAAGGGTGATGCAGTAAAGTAGCGTAAGTATTTCCCTCAGTTTTTGAGAACCAAGGTATGAATCTAGTAGGAGATCACGCTCGAGTCCTACGCACCTACACAAACAAATAAGAACCTCGCAACCAACCCCATAAAGGGGTTGTCAATCCCTTCACGGTCACTTACGAGAGTGAGATCTGATAGATATGATATGATAATTTTTTTGGTATTTTTATCATAAAGAGAAATAAAGATGCAAAGTAAAACAAACGGCAATAGAAATAGCTAAGTGTTGGAAGATTAATATGATGGAAGATAGACCCGGGGGCCAGAGGTTTCACTAGTGGCTTCTCTCAAGAGCATAAGTATTACGATGGGTAAATGAATTACTGTCGAGCACTTGATAGAATTGAGCATAGTTATGAGAATATATAGGTATGATCACGTATGTAGGCATCACGTCCGTGACAAGTAGACCGAAACGATTCTGCATCTACTACTATTACTACAAACATCGACCGCTATCCAGCACGCATCTAGAGTATTAAGTTCATAAGAACAGAGTAATGCTTTAAGCAATATGACATGATGTATAGGGATAAACCCATGCAGTATGAAATAAACACCATCTTTTTATTATCGATGGCAACATTACAATACGTGTTGTTTCCCCTACTTTCACTGGATCGAGCACCGCAAGATTGAACACAAAGCTAAGCACTTATCCCATTGCAAGAAAGATCAATCTAGTAGGCCAAACCAAACTGATAATTCAAAGAGACTTGCAAAGATAAACCAATCATACATAAAAGAATTCAGCGAAGAATCAAATATTGTTCATAGATAAACTTGATCATAAACCCACAATTCATCGGATCTCGACAAACACACCGCAAAAGAAGACTACATCGAATAGATCTCCAAGAAAATGGAGGAGAACTTTGTATTGAGATCCAACGAGAGAAGAAGCCATCTCGCTACTAGCTATGGACCCGAAGGTCTGAAGTAAACAACTTGCACATCACCGGAGAGGCCATGGAGTTGATATAGAGGCCCTCCATGATCAATGCCCCCTCCGGCGGAGCTCCGGAAAAGGCCCCAAGATGGGACCTCTCGGGTACAGAAGGTTGCGGCGGTGGAATTAGGTTTTCGTGGTGCTCCTGTATGTTTGCGGGGTACGTGGACTTATATAGGAGGAAGAAGTAGGTCAGTGGAGCAACGAGGGGCCCACGATGGTGGAGGGCGCGCCCAGGGGGGTAGGCACGCCGGCCACTACTAGGAAAAGGCCTACTAATGGCACACCAGTTTTGCCTACTAATGGCGCATCACTGGTGCGCCATTAGTATCACGCCACTAGTATTTATTACTAATGGCGCACCACTGGTGCGCCATTAGTATCTGGTATACTAATGGCACACCACCCAGTGCACCATTAGTATATAACACCATGCGCCATTAGTATGCCTCCCAGGGGCCATATTTAACCATGTGCTTTGGCACACTAATGGCGCACTGCGGATGGATGCGCCATTAGTATACTTGGCATACTAATGGCGCACTGTTTGGTGATGCGCCATTGGTATACTTTCGCATACTAATGGCGCACTCTGTAGTGATGCGCCATTAGTATGAATATTAGGTTTTTTTTACTTTTTTGATTTTTGCACAGGTTACAAAATATATTATTTGACAAAATGTAGACAGTAGCACACAGCAACAGCAGATTCATCGAATACAATAGAAGATTAGTCTCCGAATACAATTCATCATATTAGTCTCTGAATTCAAAAGACCGAACAAAGATAAAACATTACATGTCTCGAGACCGCGAGTATCGAGTTTGTCTTCACATTACAAGTCGATATTGATTATCTAAACTACCATCACATAGAAGAGAGCTGCGGTCATCACGATGAGCATCATCGCGATGAAACTGGTCTTCATCTGGTTCCTCTAACGCTCCCTCCTCTCTCCCGCTAGATAGCGGGCGTATCTACATTCCGCCTCCGCCCTAGTGGTGTAACCTTTGTAACTATTACCGCTGAAATGGTGAACCTGTCTCTGACACTCCTCCCAGTCATCGTAGACTCCGAGAACCTTACCCTTGTACACGACATATGACGACATCTCTATGCACAAGACAAACAACAGACAATACATACATAAGCAATATATAAGTATGCAACAAAAGGATCGGAAGAGAAAAGCAAGACATGACTTTAATAGCACGATTCATGGTCCTACTAATAAATAGCATCGATTACATCTAAGTTGAATGACTGTCCAAACCAAAGAGACATACAAGTTCATTAAAGTTTAATTACAACATGAGCCAATCAATGTTTCAGAACTATACATAGCATCACTAGTGTCGACTCGACTCATGGGACCGGAGCGTGGATGAAGCTGCCGTCTGTCGTGATGGTCATGACATCGCGGGCGTTGTCAGCCTGCATTTCTAGCGTTCCGTCTATCTCCCTGTTGGATGGTTGATATCTGAGGTAGAACTGCCCCGAGGTATGAAGGACATCTTGATGGATGATGTCCACAAACACCGACTGGATGCGAAAGAATTCTTGTCTGATGTCCGCGTCCTGGATTGCAGACAAGCTCGCGGCCCAATCTTTGAGATTATTTTTTAGCAGAAGGTGATGATGGTCCCTTACGATCGCCCGCATGTGATGGAGGGCGTAGTAGGCATCCTTCTAACCGCCAGGCGGATGCTTGACGCAGCAGAACATCGTATTGTGGGCGAACACGTGCTTGTCATACTTACGAACTGCCCTGGTGAAGGTGCCTCCAGATTTGGCGTAGCCGGGGAGAACATCATCAAGAACTTTCTTGATATTTGTGTAGTCTATCTTGGAGTTATAGTTCGGGTCAAAATACGTGGCCATAGAATATTTCGGGCTTAAGAGGATGAGTGTGGAATGTGTGTCACTGCACAGAACACGGAATGTTAGAAAAAAAGAATCATCGAAATCTAAGAAATCATATGTTACGGGGCGGTTAACGGATGACTTACTCAGGAAAGTAAGCCACAGGGAAGTTATCCTTATCTGGGTTTGCCAGAATGACGTCTTCGTGGTGTGAACTCGCGACTTGGCGGTCCCCAGCGCTGCTCAAGAGCTTGGCACGCATGTAGAAGGGGTCGACGATCACGATGTCCGGGGTCTTGTCTCTAATGATCCGCATCTCCATACTCAGCGAAAACAGCCGAACAAAGGTGTAGTGCAGCGGATGAAGGTTAAACATAGCAAAGATGTCATCAAACCACAGGACGATCGTACCCCCGATGTCGCCATCCACAAAGCCCATGCCCTCTGGCACCTAGGCCACGAAAACCGGGTATGCCACATCATTCTCTCTTAGACGCCGCTTCTCCAAAGAAAGAACATTGTCGTGCAGACTCCGCATAGCACCAGTTGTAGCATTGAGCATATTTGTCGGTAGCATCGCCCTACCCACCACATGCACCCTTTTTAGTCTGCCGTCCTGAGCACGGATCGTACTCGGTGCCGACTGGCTCGCACCGACGCCCTTTTTAGTCTGCCGTTTCCGTCCCTTCTTCTTGATCTGCTGTAATGGGATCGAGTTCTGCGCACAGACCGCCTTCTTGAGCGTGTTGGGGCTGATAATATTTGGCACCTCAGCTATCTGAGGCTCGGTGAAGGCGGCAGTTGGAGGCGTCTCCTGAGAACTGAGCGCCAGACGACGCCTATTGCAACTGGGTTTCTCCGCCATACCAGCTAGATCACGGTCGTCTTGGTTGGGTTCTTGAGAAGGAGGCCCGCAGAACTCATCACCGTACCCATGTTCGGCAAAGTACTTATCGACGTTGGTAAATGTACCGTCGTCATTGTCGTCGTCGTCCGGATCTTGTGCCATATGCATGTCCGGATCCTGTGCCATAGGGATGTCCGGTAGCGTTGCGGCATTCTTGCCATGGCTTGGCGCCGGCACGACTGGCGATCTTGTCTGTGGGGTGGTGTCCCCCGCCACCAAACGAATCTGGCTCTTCGGCCAAAGCAGGGGCCAACTTACGGAGGCGCTGAGGGCCATCTCATCTTCTTCATCGGCCCCAGCGGGTCGAATCGGAGGTAACAGCTCGTCGCAGCCTGGCAGCACCCGAACCTCTTCAACCCTATACATTGTGGGTGGCATCGGATTACCGTGGAACACGGGGTTGCCCGGTTGAACGATTCTGCCCTTGGGAACATCGACCAACTGGTCGCCCACGAAGTGCAGGAGAATGCAAGGAACGTCGTCGGCGCCCTGCGAAAACATGTAGGGCATCAGGGATGCCCAGTCAAAGGAAAGGAGATGAAGTCCTCGACCGAGAGGCTTAGTTACCATGATGCCGTCAAGCTCGGCTAATGTCGAGGCACCGCCAACGGCGGGCGCACAACTGGCGGAGGGGCCGCTTGCTGGCGAGGTGCCGACCGGCGTACACCCGGGTGCATTAAGCTCCAATGCCGGCGTCATAGACACCAATACCGCCGCCGCCGGAGACACCAATGGTGCCGCCGCCGGAGACACCAATGGCGCCGCCTGCGCGTTGTGCGCGTTGTTGGCCGTGAAGATGGGAATCGGGGGCGGCCCCTGTTGGCCACCCGCAATCCACGTTGTTATCCTATGAATCAAGGTAGGCATAATGCCGGTGAGCATCGATCCCAGTTGTTGTTGCACTTGCTCTTGGACCATCTCCGGAATCCGCGCCAGTTGCGCCTTGAGTGCTTCAACCTCGCGCGACTGGCTTTCTGAGCTGGTCTTTTTCTCCTTTCGCCCACCAGCGGTATAGTATGACGACCATTTTGTGGACAAGCCTTTGCCGGCCACACGACCAGCTGACGTTGGCTTACTGAGCTTATCCTTGTTTTTCATTACGTTCAACGCCCTATTCAAAGGGGTGTCGAAAGGGGAGCTCTGAGACGACCCCGCGCTACTGCTTTCTTTGTCCTGCGGAAGGAACGTGAACCATTTAGAAATATTGGGGATTAATTAGAATGCAACCATATGGAGCTAATTACGCGGGGGTGTATTCCTTACCAGAACAAGCTCGAGCGCCTTGGTCTTCGGATCCGTGGTAAGCTCCTTTGTCACCGGGTCCTCCTTGTACCGGGCCCTGAGAAAGTTCCTGGTCTGCTTTTCACGGTATTTCTCAAAGCGGGGTGGTAGGCCTTGCTCGACACGCTCCGCATCCTCCTTGTCCCATATAGGCTCTGCCACTCTGTAACCGCCGGGACCGAGTTGGTGGACCCCTATGTTCAACTGCCGCATTTCTTTCACCCACTGCTTGATTTGGAGGTTGCGGGGCTCTTGCACTTGATCTTGAACTCCTTGTAGTCATCTTCGCTAATCAAAGGATATTTCGCCTTGATCTTCTCATAACTATCACCTTTGTCAGTCATTGCCTTCACCGTGCTCATCCTCGTGAGGGCGGCACCGTTCACTTTATTCCCCGAGAGGCGTGTGTTTGCGAACTCAGCGGGGAACTTGTATCGTTCGTGCAGCTTCTTGAAGAGGATGCTGCGCAAATTCCCTCGGTCCTTATGCCTTAGGTTCTCGGTTTTGATCGAGGTGGTGCTCCGGAGAATGCACCCGAGCTGAACCGAGTACCCCTTGACTACGTGTTTGGGCGCCGTCGGATGCCCGTCGGAGTTCACTTCAGTAAATTCCTCCCTAACGGTGCCGAGCACGTTCGGGCGCCGGTCCTTCCGTTGCCTCTTCGGTTGGCTACCATCTGTGCGTGCGCCGCCATCATCAGTGGTGGCATCCACGGCGCCATCATCAGTGGTGTCATCCCCGACGCCACTAGGGGTTGTGTAGTCAGGATCGGTGTCTTCCGCGGTGTCCTCATAGCGGTGAGGTTCTTCCTCCAACTCCTGGGACAGCTCCCAGAATTGCTTGCCGCCCGAACCGCCGGCCTCATCGTTGTGGGCCATGTTTCGCTCTAAATAGGAAAAAAGTTTGGTCAAAAAGTTGGTTATTATCAAGGAACAAGATCATGCTCTCATCATTTAGGGTTTGTCGACACCGAGGCATCCTAAAAGCTAAGCTTTTATCATTTAGGGTTTGTCGACGCCGAGGCACCCTAAAAGCCTAAGCGTACATCATTTAGGTTCTCATCGACACCGAGGCACCCTATAGAAGCCAAGTTAAGTTTTCATCATTTAGGGTTTATCGATGCCGAGGCACCCTAGGTTGGGCCTAATCACTTGGCACTAATCAGTTGGCTCTATTGCCACCTATGTTGGGTTTATCATCTAGGGTTTATCGATGCTAAGGAGAATTCTAAGTTGGGCCTAATCACTTGGATCTATTGCCACCTATGGTTTAATGCAGCAAGAATGGTGGGGCAGTTGATCCTACTTAAGTAAGTACTAAGATACCCCGGCACATGCATTAGTCGCAAGTACCCCATATGTCCTATTTTTAGCAAAGTCATGCTAAAATTCACGGAAAATTTCAGCATGACCTTTGCTGAAAATAGGACATATGGAGTACCCGAATTTGTCGGAACGGAAGTTAATCGACATTCCGGAAAACTCAAGGGCCTCTGGGGGTACCTGCAAATTCATTACCCCACCCCCACCGAGCTACAACCCCACGACACCCCACAATATCATCACGACACGATGGTCGGAGACAAAACCCCCCAATATCATCAAAATACTCCAGTTATGAAGTAAAATTCCTGAAGTGTTCCAGGAGTAGAACCTGAAGTGTAGTCAGTGGCTTCACCTATGTGCATAAAAATCATAAAAATTCAAAATCATTTGAAACCTGATCACTAGTCATAAAAATTCAAAATCATTCAAAATCAAAATCTACTAATTAGTTCTTGTGCTCATCCAGTAGCAACATCTTCCATACATGATCAGTAGTCATGTACCAAATTTTTATTTAAACTGAATTTGCAAATCAACAAGAGCTCTACTAGTTTCAGACTAGATTTACACTAAATACACTAGAGTATTTGACCAGTAGTCATGTGAACTCTTTGAATTTGTAAACACTTCCAGACTTGAGCATTGAGAGTTCACAATTGCAAAAAATGTCCCTTGTTCCTGAACTTGTATTGTACTCCATTCATTCAAGAAGAAAGAAACAATTATTGTTGATACTCATGTGCTTCTTTCCAAATAATTTTATTTATTCAGAGTTTGAGAAATTTTGAACAAAAGAAGAGCGCAAGATACAGACTGAATTTGATGTTCAAAAATAACTGATAGTGGCATGCTATGGTACAGATAAAGTTGGGTCATAGTAACACACAGTAACATTTCTGGAATCCAAATTGAAACAATAAATCACAGGTAGCTAGCAACTGAAAATCAAATTGGCACTTTCTCCAAACTCATACATGTCTTCTCTTTTTGTAGCATCAGTGCTCACCTTGATGGATTAACTGAATTTTCTACAAACACCAAGTACTAGGGCACACAAAAGTTCTGAAATTTGTGTGCCTAACTGAATTTACAATAACCGACAGTAACATTTTCAGTAACCGAATAAACTGAATTTTCGAAACTGACAAATATTAATAGGTTGACTATAGCAAATCCAATTTGCATGCTTCACTACATATAATTTACAATAATCCGAGGGGACAAATACAGCACTGGAAAAGTCAATTCATGATTATCTAAATTGGCAGCTACAGTGATGCCATTTAAAGCTAGCTAGAGGGAAGAGCCATTTAAAAAAAATCCTCTCATCTCATTTGAGGAGTGTTAATCCTAAGACTAATAGTTTGTTGTGCAGTACAGCTACAATGATGCCCTGTCCATTTTGTCCGTCCCTGACTAGATACTAGAGTAGCACTGTTGATGCCCTGTTCTTGCTGAACTTTATGACAGTATATACAACAACTTATCCTCTTAAGCCAAAACAACTTTCTAAAAGCCAGATGGAACTTGTTGAGCTAATTTTGAGCAGAACTCCTTGAGGAACTAGCAGCAAAAGGTACTGAACTGATCAGAATTTCAGAACAGTGAGCTTTACATACTAATTTCAGAGGGATTTGAACCTAATTTGACCTAAATTCGAGAGGGATTTGACCTTATTTTGCATCTACACTAGCCCCTAATCCATGGCTAGAGCTAGTAGTAGGAACACATGGTAGAGTAATTAGTTGGGGGCACCTTCACCTTGGGTGGCTGAACGACGGCGCCGTGGATTTAGAGGTCTAGGTGGATGAAGCCCTTGATTGCGGTGACTGTTGTGGCTGGGTGCGCCCCTCCTGCTACTCCTCCTCGAGCAGGACAAGGTCGGCGGCTACACGGTGAGGAGAAGGCCCTCCTCTCCTCTCCGGGCGTCGTCCTGGTCGCTTGCCGGTGCGGTCTACCTGTAGAGACGAGACAAGAAGGGGTCAGGGGTTTGGAGTGGAGGGGGGCTTACGGGCGGAGGAGGACGGGCGGAGGAGGAGGGGGGCTTACGGGCGGAGGAGGACGGGCGGAGGTGCGGTAGGGGCGGCGGAGGGAGGCGCTGCTAGGCTCCTGTGCCGGCTGCGGGGCAATGGAGGCTTCGGATGGCTGGGTGCGCCACGGCGTCGGGCTGGCAGTCGTGGCGGCAGGCGGGGGAGCCGGAGTGGGTGTGGAGCGGGCGCGGGGGTCGTTGGAGCGGGCCGGGGCTCGTCGGAGCGGGCACAGCGGTGGTGGGAAGGGGGATCTGGCAAGGGAGAGGGAAGGGGGATCGGGCGAAGGGGTATCCAGCTAGACACTATAGCAATGGCGCACCACCCTCTGGTGCGCCATTAGTAGTTTTTTTTCTCATAGCAATGGCGCACCCTCCTATGGTGCGCCATTAGTTACTTTTTTTCTTCTGACAGCAATGGCGCACCCTCCTCTAGTGCGCCATTAGTAACAATTTTTTTTCATTATTTCTTGTTGCATCTAATAATTTGTTTTTTATCAAATTTGTTATTTTCATGAGGACTAGAAAAGAAGATATCATCAAATATCATCAAATTTTTTTGAAAATATCATCAAATTTGTTTTTTATTTTTAATTGAAAATATCATCAAATTTGTTATTTGAAGATATCATCAAATTTCTTATTTGAAAATATCATCAAATTTGTTATTTAAAAATATCTTCAAAAAATGGGGGAGGGTGCGGGTGTCGGCGGCGGCGGTGGAGCGGGCCGGGGGAAGGTGCGGGGTGTCGGCGCCGGCGGTGGAGCGGGGGAGGGTGCGGTGGGTCGTCGTCGGCAGTGGAGCGGGGGAGGGGTGCGGTGGGTCGTCGGCGGCGGTGGAGCGGGGGAGGGTGCAGTGGGTCATCGTCGGTGGTGGAGCGGGGGAGGGTGCGGGGGGTCATCGGCGGCGGTGGTGCGGGGGGTGCTCGGCGGCGAGGGGGATCTGGCGAGGGCGATAGCTATCGAGAGGGAGGGGGATCGAGATCGAGTGTCCTCATGAATATTCAATATTTTTTCATATTGAATATGAAAAAATACCATCAAATTTGAAAAATTATTCATGAATTCAAGAAGTGCCCATGAAATTTAAAAATATTCATGATATCAAAAAGTGCCCAAGAAATGAAGGCTACGATTTAAATACAGTCGATCTTAGCTAGCTATCTGTTCATAATCTTCTTGCCCTTCTTTTTCGCAAATGGAGTTCTTCTGTGGAACGGACGTCCTTTAGGTAGGGTGGTCCTGCTTCTTCTTGTGGTGTATGCTGCTACTACTTCATCGTCGTCGTCATGTTCGATCTTCGGGTCGCCGTACTTGTCGAAGTCTTGCTCATTGGCTAATCCATCCATTCCGATGATCTTCCTTTTGCCTCTCCTCACGACAACACGACTGGGCTTTGACGGGTCGGTAATGAAGAAGCATTGGTCCACTTGGGAAGCCAGTACCCATGGCTCATTTTTCACGGTGACGTTTGCGCCCGCGGTCTTGGATTTGGCTTCGGGTATAACCATGGTGGTGAAATACCGGTCTTCTTTTAGGATGCTCTTGGCCCATCTTACACGGAACATCGGGACCTTCTCTCCAGCGTAGCTCAGCTCCCAGATCTCCTCGATCCTTCCGTAGTATCTGTCCTTGTCGTTACCGGTGTAGGATTCCATCGTTACCCCAGAGTTTTGATAACCATCGCTCTTCATGTCCTTGTCCTCGGTGTAGAATGTGTAGCCGTTGATATCTTACGCCTCATAGGTCATCAGGTTGTGCTCGGCGCCCTGTGACAAGGCGAATATGAGTTGTTCTTCCGCGGAAGAATCCTCATGTAAAGGGTACGATAGAAGCTTCTGCTTGAACAAACGCGTGAAACATGAGTTGTGCTCTTTGATTATATCTCCGTCCATCCTCTGTTCGCCTCGGTCATTGTATGTCTTTTCAATAAAGGTTTTGTGCTCTACCACCCAAGGATCAACCACATCTATGTGTTGTAGCGCGACTAGGTTTGCTCTTTCAAAGTCGGCGAGTCGACCCTCGAAGTCGACATGCATTTCGCGCCGACCCTCGCGGTGACCCCATCCAGCGAGCCTGCCGAGGTGCATGTTGACGGGAAGACCAACGGGGTTCTCGATGCCTAGATAATTCATGCAGTAGGAGATGCACTCTTCGGTCAGAAAGCCCCTGGCTATACTTCCCTCCGGACGTGACATGTTGCGAACGTATCCTTTGATGACACCATTCATCCTTTCAAACGGCATCATGCTGTGCAAGAACGTCGGCCCAAGTTGGATGATATCCTCCACGATATGGACCAGCAGATGCACCATAACGTCGAAGAATGCGGGCGGGAAGTACATCTCAAGCTCGCATAGTATCACCACGATCTCTTCCTGTAGCCTTCTGAGTTGCCTCACGCCAACCGACTTCCGAGAGATGACGTCAAAAATGTTGCATAGGCCAAATAGCGTTTCACGGACGTGCGCGTCCATGATCCCACGGATTGCAACTAGAAGTATCTACGTCATCAGCACGTGACAGTCGTGAGACTTCATCCCGCTGAACTTCTGCTTCGCTGGGTCTAGGTATCTTCTTATCTTCTCCGCGTAACCGTAAGGAAGTTTTACTCCTATGAGGCAGGTGAAAAACTGCTCGATCTCCTCCTGACTTAGAGTGAAGCACGCGGGAGGGTAGTCATTTCCGGTCTTCTTGGCCTTTTTGCCTTTACGACGACTTTCTGTGTCCTGCTTCGCCTCATCATCATCATCATCATCATCATCATCATTTGCGTGAAGCTCCTGCCTGATGCCCATTGATTTCAAGTCTGCCCTTGCTTTTGGCCCATCTTTGGTCCTCTCTAGCAGGGTACCAAGCAGACTCTCGCACATGTTCTTCGTCATATGCATGGCATCAAGGCTGTGAGGCACACGGTGGATCTTCCAGTATGGCTAGTCCTAGAAAACAGACCTCGTTTTCCATACCTTCAGCAGCGGCTCTGGCGCCTTTCGCTTCTTTCCCGGCTCTGGCGCCTTTTGCTTCTTTCCCGGCAGTGGGCAATCTTTCCAATTTTTCAACAGCCTGTCTATTTCCTCGCCGCTCCTCATACGCGGGCGTCTTCGGAGTTCGGTTTCACCATCGAACAGATCCTTGCGTTTCCTCCACGGGTCATCGTCACGAAGCCACCTTTGATGTCCCATGAACATGGTTTTTGAAGGCCCGGGATCTCTATCTAGCTAGCGATACGTTGTGTCATCCATGCACCTGACGCATCCAGAAAATCCGTGGACCACCTGCCCCGCGAGATATCCATAACCGAGATAGTCGTGCACCGTCGTGAGCAGTGCGGCTCTCATAGGGAAATATTCTTTCTCTGTGGCGTCCCATGTATTGGCTGGTGTTTTCCACAGCGTGTCTAGCTCCTCTTTCAGCAGCCCCGGATACAGATTGATGTCGTTCCCTGGTTGTTTCGGCCCTTCAATTAGCATACTCATGTGAATGTACTTCCTCTTCATGCAAAACCAGGGGGGAAGGTTGTACATCCACACAAACATAGGCCAGGTGCTATGTGTGCTTCTCTGGCTGCCAAACGGATTGACTCCATCGGTGCTCGCGCCCAGCACAATGTTCCTTGGATCCTTCCCAAATTCTGGGTGTTCGAAGTTCAACGCTTGCCACTGGCTCCCATCCTTAGGGTGACTCAGCATCTTGTCTTTTTTATTTATCTCCGGATCATTTGCATCATCTTCTCGCTTCTTCTCCTCCCTATCCGCGTGCCAACGTAGGAGCTTTGCTACCTTAGGGTCCGCGAAATACTGCTGCAGACGAGGAGTGATCGGAAAGTACCACACCACTTTTTGAGGAGCTTTCTTCCTCTTCTTGTATCGAGTGACGCCGCACACCGGACATATGGTAGACTCCGCGTGCTCGCCCCGATAAACGATGCAATTGTTCATGCACACAGGGTTTTTCACGTGCGGTAATCCAGAGGACACACGACTTTCTTCGCCTCCTCGAAACTGGTCGGGCACTTGTTCCCCTTTGGAAGACGTTCGTGCCAGAATGAGATGTTCTCGTCGAAGCATGCATCAGTCATTTTGTGTTTTACCTTCATCTCCAAAGCCATGAGCGTTACTTTCAGGTGGGTATCCTCAGGTCTGCATCCTTCATACAATGGAGTAACCGCGTCTATCTCCAGTTGATCCAGCTTGGCTTTCTCTCGGGCGGCAGCTCTTGCGTTATCCGTCTGCTTGAGAAGCAGCTCTTGAATATGAGGGTCCTGCACCCATCCCATCGATGGTCCATCATCGTCTGCTCCTCCGGCATCTTGATCTTCATGATCATGCCCTTCGTCTGCTCCGACATCTTCCTCATCATCATGTCCGGCATCTTCTACATGATGACTGTGTACAGCATCACCGTCGTGATCATGTCCTGGAGATTCTTCGTCTTCTCGCCCGCCCGAGCCGCGGTGGTTGTCTTGCTGCCCTTCCTCATTTCTTGCCCGGCCCCCATGGACGACTTCATAGCCATCTTCATCACCTTGCCACCGATAGCCATCCATGAAACCACGCAAGAGCAGGTGGTCCCGCACCTGCCCGGAATCCGGGTCCGCAATAAGGCTCTTTAGCTTGCATCTTCGACACGGAGATCTTATCTCCGTCTCGTTCTTTTGAAGCATCTCGGCCTTCACGGAGCTCAAAAACCTATTCACGATGCCTTCGGTCATCTTGCGGACCATGGTGGCCTGCGGGGTAGAGCAAAACGATATTTTAGAACCAAGAAAAAATTTGGCATGAATTTCCCTAAAAATAGGACCAAAAAGAATGCATAGTGCCAAAATTCTCGCTGAAACGGAAATGAATCAACATTCCGGCAAAATATTGTCAACTATCGCATTTCAAATACTGGTACCTGCAAACACAAACATATATGCAACACCACAAACATATGCAACACCACAAACATACATAGATCTTGCTAGGTCACAAAAAGTGCATGTGCACGTTATTGGAGCGAGCTAGGGAGAAAAAAAGTAGATCTACAACATGAAGATAGCTTTCCCCTTACTTACCTATCAAAAAGAGGTAATTTAAACACTTAATTTTGATGAATCTATGGTGCAAATGAGGTGAGGAGGAGGAGGCAGCCGACAAGCTTAGAGAAGGAGGTGGGGGGAATGAAGAGGGGAAAGTGAGTGTGTAGGTGTGGCTGTCCAAAAATATCTAGCTGGTCCCAGGTTACTAATGGCGCACCACACAGCCATGCGCCATTAGTAACCCAACATACTAATGGCGCACCACACAGACACGCGCCATTAGTAGTTTTGCAAAAAAGAAAAAAAAATATTTTTTATACTAATGGCGCACTGTGGCACAGTGCGCCATTACTAGTTTAAACTAGTAATGGCGCACTATGCAACGGTGCGCCATTAGTAGTTTTCAAAAAAAGTAAAAAAAATACAGTAGTGGCGCACTATATGGCTGGTGCGCCATTAGTAGTTCTAACTACTAATGGCGCACTCTGCCCAGATGCGCCATTAGTATGTTTGAAAAAATGAAAAAAAACATTTTGTTACTAGTGTCCATTCCATCTATAGCCCTTTTCCTAGTAGTGGCCCCCGTGCCTCGTGGCCTCCTCAATTGTTTCCTGACGCCCACTCCAAGTCTCATGGATCACGTTTGTTGCGAAAATTACGTTGCCAAAGGTTTCATTCCGTTTGGACTCCGTTTGATATTCCTTTTCTGCGGAACATTGAAATAGGCAAAAAAAGCAATTTGGGTTGGGCCTCCGGTTAATAGGTTAGTCCCAAAATTAATATAAAAGTGTAAAATAAAGCCCATTAACATCCAAAACAGATAATATAATAGCCTGGAACAATCAAAAATATAGATACGTTGGAGACGTATCAAGCATCCCCAAGCTTAATTCCTGCTCGTCCTCGAGTAGGTAAATGATAAAAACAGAATTTTTGATGTGGAATGTTTCCTTACATATTTCTCAATGTAATTTTTCTTTATTGTGGCATGAATGTTCAAATTCGAAAGATTCAAGATAAAAGTTTAATATTGACATAAAAATAATAATACTTAAAGCATACTAATTAAGCAATCATGTCTTCTCAAAATAACATGGCCAAAGAAAGTTCATCCCTACAAAATCATATAGTTTGGTCATGCTCCATTTTCGTCACACAAGAATGCTCTCATCATGCACAACCCCGATGACAAGCCAAGCAATTGTTTCACACTTTAGTAATCTCAAATTTTTTTCCACTTTCACGCAATACATGAGCGTGAGCAATGAATATAGCACTATGGGTGGAATAGAATATAATGAAGGGGGTTATCTGGAGAAGACAAAAAGGAGAAAGTCTCACATCGACGCGGCTAATCAATGGGCTAGGGAGATGCCCATCAATTGATGTCAATGCAAGGAGTAGGGATTGCCATGCAACGGATGCACTAAAGCTATAAATGTATGAAAGCTCAACAAAAGAAACTAAGTGGGTGTGCATCCAATTGCTTGCTCACGAAGACCTAGGGCACTTGAGGAGGCCCATTGTTCGAATATACATGCCATGACGCGGCTAATAAAGGGTTGCGGGGTGGAATTAGGTTCTCGTGGTGCTCCTGGATGTTTGCGGGGTACGTGGCCTTATATAGGAGGAAGAAGTAGGTCCGTGGAGCAACGAGGGGCCCACAAGGGTGGAGGGCGCGCCCAGGGGGGTAGGCGCACCCCTTGCCTCGTGGTCTCCTCGATTGTTTCTTGACGCCCACTCCAAGTCTCCTGGATCACGTTTGTTGAGAAAATCACGTTCCCGAAGGTTTCATTCCGTTTGGAGTTTGTTTGATATTCCTTTTCTGCGAAACACTGAAATAGGCAAAGAAACAACAATTTGGGCTGGGCCTCCGATTAATAGGTTAGTCCAAAAAATAATATAAAAGTGTAAAATAAAGCCCATTAACATCCAAAACAGATAATATAATAGCATGGAACAATCAAAAATTATAGATGCATTGGAGACGTATCAGTCACCCCCGCATCAGCCCCTATCTTCATGGCAGGATTTGAATCCTGGCTGTGGGAAGTATGACCGGCCGGACCCTCGGATATAGTCCGGCACACCTTTTTCCTAATACGGGGTAAACAGAAAGGTCATAGTTAGATGTGACTGCCAAGGTGCATACTTACAAATTCATACCTCTTTGATAATGGCTCGGCCGTATCTTCGTTTGCCTTCCTCTTAGAAGGCTTTCCAGGTATGGGGACGCTCTCTTCGGAGATGCTCTCGGGGCAGCATGGCGCGCTGAACGCTTCCCCTTCTAAGCACAGGATAGTGCGGTGGGTAAGGAGGAATGAGAAAACTATTTGGATAAGGTGTCTTTGGATTACTTACACGTGAAGCGGGAAGGAGGCCGGGGTAATCGGCGATAATGGGTACATATGTACCATCGTAGCTCATCTGATAGAATATTCCATCCTCAAGCTCCACAAATATGTCCGGATCTTCCTCATATCCGGGGTCAAGATCCCGGTTGCGATTCTCCAACTGAGGGGAAGGGTCATGGATCCCCTCGAAAGCCTTTCGGCATTCCTGTTATGACTAGATAAGATGCTTCCTGTCAAGAATGATTCAGGGACAAGAGTAAAATAGTGGAGCTGAACCTTACCCAGCTGGGAGGATTATAAATGGAAAATCCATCTCGATATTGGAGACGAGTGAACTCCTCCTTCTCCCCTTTATACAGCTCGGCCAGTATTTTGGCCAGGGCGGCGGTGGTCTTCGGGCCCTTCCGACCATAGCGTAAGGCATCGACTTCCCCGTTATAATGCCACATGGGCAACCCTCTGTATTGGAGTGGCTGAACCCCCGCGTTATAGAGATCTCCATTACCTCGATTATTGACAATCCGGACTAGGCAAGCGCCTTAATCTTGCCCAGCAGCAGGCTGACCTCCGCACTATCCTCTTCCTTGAGGTTCCGAGGATGCCAGCTATGGCGTTTCTTCAGCGGAGCATTTGAAAACTCGGGGAGGCCCATGCGGACGGGGTCAGGTAGAGCGACGTCGTCGATGTAGAAACATTCAGAGGGCCACTCTTCGGGAGCTTTCTTCGGCGTGCCGGACAGGTATCCGGTCCCAGCGATGCGCCACACTTCTGCTCCTCCCACTTCAAAAATTGACCCACCTTTATTGCGAGGGACGAGGCAAAACAGTCTTCTCCAAAAATCGAAATGGGCCTCGCAACCTAGGAATAGTTCACATAAAGCGACATAACCAGCAATGTGCAGGATGGAGGCCGGGGTAAAATTATGCATCTAGAGGCCATAGTACTCCAGAAGCCCTTGGAGGAATGGGTGAATTGGAAATCCCACGCCCCTCAGCAGATAGTGGACGAAGCACACTCGTTCTCCCCCAGATGGATTGGGGAAATCCTCCGCCTGGGTTTTGCCGTTGAAGGAGGCCAATCATGCTCGAACAGGGACCAGATCTACAGGAGGGAGAAATCTCTGCGTTTGAAGCTTCACCAATTGGCTGTGGGACACGAAGCACCTCTCCCACTCGACTCTCTCTAGGTTGGAATGGGAAGAGGAGCTGGGAATGTTGGTCATGTTGGAATGGTTTTGCCTGGCAGTATCTGAGGATTTTATCCGCGTGGTGCCAAAAGGATCTGAGATCCAATCTCTTTAAATAGACAGTCTTTCTTGCAGGGCTAGGGTGTTATTTGCAAAAAATACCCTGATCGTCCACATTCACCCGACACGTGGAGGATAAAGTCATAAATGCACAGAAGCCGAGGGGTGCGGCATTGAATTGAAAGCCGAACACATTACTTGGAATACATCGGAGGAGGAACCCGCCTTGCAATGCTGAAGACAGTCTGCGTGCCGAACACCTCATCATTGAAGCCTGGTTCGGGGGTACTGAGGAAGTCCTGGACTAAGGGGTCCTCGGGCGTCCGGCCTGTTAGCCATGGGCCAGACTGATGGGCTGTGATGATACAAAGACTGAAGACTGCACCCGTGTTCGGATGGGACTCTCCTTGGCATGGAAGGCAAGATTAGCGTCGAATATGTAGATTCCTTTCTTTGTAATCGACCTTATGTAACCCTAGATCCTCCCGGTGTCTATATAAATCGGAGGACATAGTCCGGATGGGGGAGATTCATTATCATAGCCATACAAGCTAGACCTCTAGGTCTTAGCCATTACGATCTCGAGGTAGATCAACTCTTGTAATAGTCATATTCATCAATAACAATGAAGCAGGACGTATGGTATTACCTCCATAGAGAGGGCTCGAACCTGGGTAAACATCGTGTCCCTTGTCTCCTGTTACCATCGATCTTAGATGCACAGTTCGGGACCCCTTACACGAGATCCGCCTGTTTTGACACCGACAGCCGCGACCACCCCGAGTCATCCAAGGCTAGCTGCCCGTTCTGCACCTTCCACAACGTACACAGCCACAATAGTAATGACTGTCAGGAGCTCACGGCCATCCATGATGGGCGCTTTGGTCGACGCCCCGAGCACAACGACCAAGGCTATGGCCGCGGAGGAGGCAGAAGTGGAGGATGTTGGGATGACCGCGGCCCCCGCCAGGAGTGGCACGACCATCCTCGTGAGGATCGTTGGCAAGGCCAGCCTCGTGACGGTGCCTGGAGAGACCAACCTCATCAGGACCGTCCTTAGGGCAACGCCGACCTCCCTCCGCTGCCACCACCACCAAGAAGGAACGACGACCACCACCAAGATGAGGGGGCTAGGGGTTTCCAGGAGCCTTGGGTGGCACTCAGGCCCCAGCCTCCCACCGCATCTTCAAGCAGTTTGCTCGCGAGGTGAACGAAGCCCTCCCCAGACTCGAGGCCACGCGTCCACTCAGGTGGTCCAAGTGCACCATCACCTTCAGCTAGTCCGACCAGCTCAAATGCGCGGCAACCACCGGCGCCCTCCCGAAGGTCTGCTCGCCCACCATCAGCAACGTCCTTGTCACCAAGACCCTCATCGATGGTGGTGCGGGACTCAATGTTCTTTCCATCGACACATTCGACAGCCTCCAAGTGCCGTATGATCAGCTACAGACCACCATGCCCTTCTCAGGAGTGACCTATAGTTCCACCACCCCGGTAGGGCAGATCCGCCTCCCTGTCACCTTCGGCCAGCACGACAACTACCACATCGAGCTCACGACTTCAATGTCGCGAACATTCGCCTCCCGTACAATGCCATCCTTGGATATCCGGCCCTGGCCAAGTTCATGGTGGTGACCCACCACGGCTACAACGTCCTCAAGATGCCAGGAAGCTGCGGTGTCATCACGATAGCCTGCGAGGAGAAGGACATGGTGTGCTCCCTTTAGCGCGCCTACCAGGATGCGGCGGTTGAAGACCCAGACAACGAAGGCGCCATCTACCCTCTTGAGGTAGTCCACGAGAAGAAGAAGCAGCTACTTCACCAAGGGCCACAGGAGAGCGGTGTCTCCAGTGGCACCACCTCAGGACCAACGCCCACGGATGGGGCACCTCCCTCTCTCGCATAGGAAGGCGCGCCTGGCGCCTGCCTTAGGCCATGCTCAGGGCTCTCTTCTGGAGGGCCTCTGACCTAGCCAGTGTTACGAGGGAGGTGCTCGGGCACCACGTGGAGGCATGCTTCCCTCATGAGGTCAGTAGGCACAAGGTGCGAGGTGCTTAGGAGTTCATCACCAAGATGACCGAGGAGCTTCAAGAGGTGAGAGCCATGCATGGCGACCATCACTTACCACCTGGCGCAGCCCCTTGTCCTGGTGAGGATAATGAGTTGCACGTCTGCGACAACGTTCCTGGGCTCAACAGAGCCGTAGCTTAGGAGCGATCCCGGCCTTCGCGCGCTGGCTGGTGTGAGGGCCCACCTCACATCTACGTTCTCATGCCTTTCAGCCTGCCCAGCATGGTTGCCACCTACCAGCGTCGCCTGTGAAGCATCATGGCTATTCAGGAGGTCAAGTAACACACGGTCCTGGCGGAGGCAGCGACGGTTCACCGCAAACCTCCCGAGCCTTCAGAGCCTCCCGAGGTGCAAGACCAAGGAGACTCGTGAGGGGCGACCCCTCTAGGGCGCATCCTCAGCTACTTCAACATCTCTCCAGTGACGACACCAGGTGAGATTTTCCGATTTATTTAGTTGGGGTGCCCCTCGGGCCGCATCATCCCCATGTCACATGGGCCTGTCCCTGCGGCGTGTATCCTTTCGCATGTTTAGTTTATCTTGTTGGGGGCGCCTGATACGTCTCCAACGTATCTATAATTTTTGATTGTTCCATGATATTATATTATCTGTTTTGGATGTTTAATGGGCTTTATTATGCACTTTTATATTATTTTTGGGATTAACCTATTAATAGAAGGCCCAGTGCAAATTGCTGTCTTTTTCTATTTCAGTCTTTCGTAGAAAAGGAATATCAAACGGAATGCAAGCGGAAGGAAACCTTCGCGAGTATCGTTTTTCGAACAAATGCAATTCAGGAGACTTGGAGTGGACGTCAAGGAAGCAGCGAGGAAGCCACGAGGCAGGAGGGCGCGCCCCCACACTCATGGGCCCCTCGTGGCTGCACCGACCTACTTATTTCGCCTATATATACTCATATACCTTGAAAACATCCAGGAGCACCTAGAAACCCTATTTCCACAGCCGCAACCTTCTATACCCGTGAGATCCCATCTTGGGGCCTTTTCGGCGCTCCGCCGGAGGGGGAATTGATCATGGAGTGCTTCTACATGAACACCATAGCCTCTCCGATGATGTGTGAGTAGTTTACTACAGACCTTCAGGTCGACAGTTATTAGCTAGATGGCTTTTTCTCTCTCTTTGGATCTCAATACAAAGTTCTCCTTGATTCTCTTGGAGATCTATTTGATATAATTCTTTTTGCGGTGTGTTTAACGAGATCCGATGAGTTGTGAGTTTATGATCAAGATTATCTATGAACAATATTTGATTCTTCTCTGAATTCTTATATGCATGATTTAAATATCTTTGCAAGTTTCTTTGAATTATCAGTTTGGTTTGGCCTACTAGATTTTTCTTTCTAGCAATGGGAGAAATGCTTAGCTTTGGGTTCAATCTTGCGGTGTCCTTTCCCAGTGACACCGGGGGAAGCAAGGCACGTATTGTATTGTTGCCATCGAGGATAACAAGATGGGGTTTATATCATATTGCTTGAGTTTATCCCTCTACATCATGTCTTCTTACCTAATGCGTTACTCTGTTCTTATGAACTTAATACTCTAGATGCATGCTGGATAGTGGTCAATGTGTGGAGTAATAGTAGTAGATGCAGAATCATTTCGGTCTACTTGTCACAGACGTGATGCCTATATACATGATCATGCCTAGCTATTCTCATAAATGTGTGCTTTTCTATCAATTGCTCGACAGTAATTTGTTCACCCACCATAGATTATGCTATCTTGAGACAAGCCACTAGTGAAACCGATGGTCCTCGGGTCTATTTTCGATCATATTATTTTCCCGTCAACTAGCTATTTCTTTCACCATTTATTTTGCAATCTTTACTTTTCAATCTATACAACAAAAATACTAAAAATATTTATCTTATTATCTTTATCAGATCTCACTTTTGCAAGTGGTCGTGAAGGGACTGACAACCCCTTTATCACGTTGGTTGCAAGGTTCTTGATTGTTTGTGCAGGTACGAGGGATTTGTGTGTAGTCTCCTACTAGATTGATACCTTGGTTCTCAAAAACTGAGGAAAATACTTACACTACTTTGCTGCATCACCCTTTCCTTTTCAAGGGAAAACCAACGCATGCTCAAGAGGTAGCAAGAAGGATTTCTAGCGCCCTTGCCGGGGAGATCTACGCACATTGTTTGCAATTATTTTGATTTAGTTTGCATAAAGCATGGGACTGGGCATCCTGGTGACCAGCCATTTTCTCGTGAGTGAAGAGCGGAGTCCACTCCTCTTGAGAATAACCTGCCTAACATGGAAGATACAGACAACCCTAGTTGATACATGAGCTATTCGAGCATACAAAACAGGATATTTATTTGAATGTTTAGAGTTTGGCACATACAAATTTACTTGGAACGGTAGGTAGATACCGTATATAGGTAGGTATGGTGGACTCATATGGAACAACTTTGGGGTTTATGGGATAGGATGCATAAGCGGTATTCCCGCTTAGTACAGGTGAAGGCTAGAAAAAGACTGGGAAGCGACCAGCTAGAGAGCGACAACAGTCATGAACATGCATTAAAATTAATCGACACCGAATGCAAGCATGAGTAGGATATAATGCACCATGAGCATAAATATCGTAGAGGCTATGTTGATTTTGTTTCAACTACATGTGTGAACATGTGCCAAGTCAAGCCACTCGAATCGTTCAAAAGAGGATACCACCCTAGCATACCACATCAGAACCATTTTAATAGCATGTTGGCACGCAAGGTAAACCATTATAAGCTCCTAGCTAATTAAGCATGGCATAAGAAACTATGATCTCTAATTGTCGTTGCAAGCATGTTTATTCATAATAGGCTGAATCAGGAACGATGAACTAATCATATTTACAAAAACAAGAGAGGTCGAGTTCATACCAGCTTTTCTCATCTCATTCAGTCCATCATATATCGTCATAATTGCCTTTCACTTGCACGACCGAATGCTGTGAATAATAATAATAGTGCACGTGCATTGGACTAAGCTAGAATCTGCAAGCATTCAATAAACAGGAGAAGACAAGGCAATATGGGCTCTTTTGTCAGATCAACAATAATGCATATAAGGGCCACTTCAAAAATTTAATCATGGTCTTCTCCTAGCGACCCCCAAAGAAAAGAAATAAAACTATTTACACGGGAAAGCTCCCAACAAGCAAAAAGAAGAACAGGAAATGTTTTTGGGTTTTCTTTTTAATTACTACTACAAGAATGGAGATTAAAACTAGCTAAAAGCTACAACTAATTTTTTGGTTTTTCTTAAGGTTTATTAAACATACAAGAAGAAAGCATGAAAAGAGAAAATAAACTAGAATGGATATTACAATGAAAAAGTATGAGCACCGACATCCAATAATGAGTGTGTGAACATGAATGTAATGTTGGTGAGAGATACGTACTCCCCCAAGCTTAGGCTCTTGGCCTAAGTTGGTCTAATGCCACTGATGGCCTGGCGGATATCCAAAGTTGTAGTTGGGGTTGTACTGAGATGCAGCAGTCATTGCATCGTGAGCTGCAGCTTGGAGGCGAGCTATCTCAGCTCTCCTCTTATACTCTTCAGCCTCTTCTCTGGTTATAGAATATCTCCCTTTTGCATGAAAGTCAAAGAAAGTAGAAGCAGGGAAAGCGACGTGATAGGTGCGTCATCTATCAAAGATTAGTCAGTACTGGAGGAACTAGTCATTCCTCTCAACGAACTGATGATGATCCATAGCCTCATAATCCAAATAAGGAGGAGGCAACTCAATATCCTCCTCACGTATGGTTATACCAAGAAAATTAGCTATGCGGGTTGCATAGATTCCACCAAAGAAATCTCCATTAAATCTATTAAGATGGAACCTACGTGCAACAATGGCTCCCAAATTATAAGATTCATCTCCTAACACAGCACTCCTAAGAATACTGAGGTCAGGGACACACATGTGACATGCTTCATCTTTACCGTTAATGCATCTACCTATGAAGAGAGCAAAATAATGTATAGCACGAAAGTGAATGCTCCCTATGGTAGCTTATGCTATATCTCTAGATTCCCCCATAGTTATACTATTAAGAAAATCTCTAAATTCAGATTTGTGAGGTTCACTAGTACTACCCCATTGTGGAAGTTTGCAAACAGTGCTAAAGTCCTCTAAGTCCATAGTGTAAGAATTTTCATAAAGATCCAACAGGACAGTTTGAGAATTACGTGAAGATGAAAATTCAAACCTCCTCACAAAGGAACTAGTGAGATAGTGGTACTGATGGCATTTTTCTTCCTCGAAGCTCACGAGATCGGCGTTACCAAAATATGCGTTAAATTCTTCCTTAATCCCCGCTCGATCCATGAAGTCCTCTGAAGGCCATTCACAAGGCCGCACTGGAGCGTCCATTGGTGGCTCATCATCAGCATCACGCATTGCAAGCCTGGGTTCTTGTTTCCTTGAAGAACCACCTTGGTACATTTTCCTAAACATATTTCCTCCTCTAAAAAATTTCTGAAATTTTTAGTAACTTCAAATAAAAGTGAACTAAACTCAACAAAATTGATATCAACTACTCCTACAAGTGCCTAGAGCCTATATGATGCATGAAAACTACTTGGAACCACATAAATTTAACATGCAAGCTCAAGAACAGGGTCACCTAAGAAGCAAAAATATGCAATGAATAAAGGACTAGAACAAAAACTAATTGGACCAATGGAGGAGTCACATACCAAGGAACAATCCCCCCAAGCAGTTTTGTGAGAGGTACTTTGAGCAAGGAGATCGAAAATGGCAGCAAAATGAGCTTGGACTCGGGTTTGAGCTGGATAATGATGTTTGTGGGAGGAAGAAGGAGTGTGTGGGTGTAGGAATAAGTGGATGAGGGCCACCATGGGCCCACGAGGCAGGTGGATGCCCCCCTGCTGTGTTCTCAGTGCCAAATATTCTCAAATATTCAAGAAAAAATCATATTTAAATTTCAGGGCATTTGGAGAACTTTTATTTTTGGGGTATTTTTATATTGCATGGATAATTCAGATAACAGACAGAAAATACTATTTTTATTTTATTTAATATAAATAACAGAAAGTAAAAGGAGGGTACAGAGAGTTGTGTTTTCTGAATTCATCCATCTCATGATCATCAAAAGGGATCCATTAACAAGGTTGATCAAGTCTTGTTAACAAACTCATTCCGAATAACATGGAATCGGAGAATTTTTGAATAACACTAGGTTACCTCAACGGGGATATGCACATCCCCAACAATAAGAATATAATATTTCTTCTTGACAGTAGGAAGAGGAAATTCAAAACCTCCAAATATAATCGATGGAATTTTTCCAATAGAATTAATATTGTGGACTTGAGGTTGTTTCCTCGGAAAGTGTATCGTATGTTCATTACCATTAACATGAAAAGTGACATTGCCTTTGATGCAATAAATAACATCCCCTGCAGTATTCAAAAAGGATCTTCCAAGAATAATAGATATACTATCATCCTCGGGAATATCAAGAAAAACTAAGTCCATTAAAATAGTTACGTTTGCAACCACAACAGGCACATCCTCACAAATACCGACAGGTATAGCAGTTGATTTATCAGCCATTTGCAAACATATTTTTGTCGGGGTCAACTTATTCAAATCAAGTCTACGATATAAAGAGAGAGGCATAACACTAACACCGGCTCCAAGATCACATAAAGCAGTTTTCACATAATTCCTTTTAATGGAGCATGGTATAGTGGGCACTCCTGGATCTCCTAACTTCTTAGGTATTCCACCTTTAAAAGTGTAATTAGCAAGCATGGTGGAAATTTCAGCTTCCGGTATCTTTCTTTTATTAGTAACAATATCTTCCATATACTTAGCATAAGGATTCATTTTAAGCATATCAGTTAATCGCATACGCAAAAAGATAGGTCTAATCATTTCAACAAAGCGCTCAAAATCCTCATCATCCTTTTTTTTGGATGGTTTGGGAGGAAATGGCATGGGTTTTTGAACCCATGGTTCTCTTTCTTTACCATGTTTCCTAGCAACAAACTCTCTCTTATCATAACGTTGATTCTTTTATTGTGGGTTATCAAGATCAACAGCAGGTTCAATTTCTATATCATTATCATTACTAGGTTGAGCATCAACATGAACATTATCATTAACATTATCACTAGTTTCAGGTTCATTATCAGATTGTGTTTCAACATCAAAAATAGAAATATCATTTGGATTCTCAGGTGTTTCAGTAATAGGTTCACTAGAGGCATGCAAAGTCCTATCATTTATCTTTTTCTTCCGTTTAGAAGGACTAGGTGCATCTATATTATTTCTCTGAGAATCTTGCTCAATTCTCTTAGGGTGGCCTTCAGGATACAAAGGATCCTGAGTCATTTTACCAGTTCTAGTAGCCACTCTAACAACATAATCATTATTCTTACTATTCAATTCATTGAGCAAATCATTTTGAGCCTTAAGTACTTGTTCTACTTCAGTGGTAACCATAGAAGCATGTTCACTAATAAGTTTAAGTTCACCTTTAAAATTATCCATATAATCACCCAAGTGTTCACGCATATCAGCACTGCATTTTAATTCTCTACAAAATAAGCATTGAAGTCTTCTTGCTTAACCATAAATTTATCAAACTCATCTAAGCATGGGCTAGCAAACTTAGTAAATGGGATTTCAGCTTTATCATATCTATAGAGAGAATCTACCTTTACTACCTATGTCGGGTTATCAAGACCATGTGTTTCTTCAATAGAAGATGGATTAAAATTATGCATTTCTTCGACAGGCGGTAAATTAAGACCATGTGTTTCTTCAATAGGAGGTAAATTCTTAACATCTTCAACTTTAATACCGTTTTCTTTCATGGATTTCTTTGCCTATTGCATATCTTCAGGACTGAGAAATAGAATACCTCTCTTCTTCGGAGTTGGTTTAGGAATAGGCTCAGGAGTTGGCTCAGGAAGTGTCCAATTATACTCATTTGTTAACATATTATTCAATAGAATTTCAGCTTCATCTGGTGTTCTTTCCCTGAAAACAGAACCAGCACAACTATCCAGGTAATCTCTGGAAGAATCAGTTAGTCCATTATAAAAGATATCAAGTATTTCATTTTTCTTAAGAGGATGATCAGGCAAAGCATTAAGTAATTGGAGAAGCCTCCCCCAAGATTGTGGGAGAGACTCTTCTTCAATTTGCACAAAATTATATATATCCCTTAAAGCAGCTTGTTTCTTATGAGCATGGAAATATTTAGCAGAGAAATAATAAATCATATCCTAGGGACTACGCACACAACCAGGATCAAGAGAATTAAACCATATCTTAGCATCACCCTTTAATGAGAATGGAAATATTTTAAGGATATAAAAGTAGCGAGTTCTCTCATCATTAGTGAAAATGGTGGCTATATCATTTAATTGAGTAAGATGTGCCACAACAGTTTCAGTTTCATAGCCATAAAAAGCCTCAGATTCAACCAAAGTAATTATATCAAGATCAACAGAGAATTCATAATCCTTATCAGTAACACAGATAGGTGAAGTAGAAAAAGCATGGTCAGGTTTCATTCTAGATTTAAGAGATTGCTGCTTCCATTTAGCTAATAACCTCTCTAGATCATATCTATCATTGCAAGCAAGAATAGCTCTAGCAGATTCTTCATCCAGAACATAACCCTCAGGAACAAAAAGCAATTCATATTTATTAGGGGCAAAGTCTTCATCATCACTTTCATCAATATTATAATTTTTTATAATTTCATTCGCTCTAACCCTAGCAAGTTGTTCATCAAGAAATTCATCAAGTGGCATAGTAGTATCAAGCACAGAAGTAGTTTCATCATAAGTATCATGCATAGCAGAAGTGGCATCATCAATAACATGCGACATATCAGAATGAATAGCAGAAGCAGGTTTAGGTGTCGCAAGCTTACTCAAAACATAAGGTGAATCAAGTGCAGAGCTAGATGGCAGTTCCTTACCTCCCCTCGTAGTTGAGGGATAAATCTTGGTTCTTGGATCTTTCAAGTTCTTCATAATGATAAGCAGATATAAATCCCATGTGACGCAAAGAATAGAGCTATGCTTTCCGGCAACGGCACCAGAAAATAGTCTTGATAACCCACAAGTATAGGGGATCGCAACAGTTTTCGAGGGTAGAGTATTCAACCCAAATTTATTGATTCGACACAAGGGGAGCCAAAGAATATTCTCAAGTATTAGCAGCTGAGTTGTCAATTCAACCACACCTGGAAACTTAATATCTGCAGCAAAGTATTTAGTAGCAAAGTAATATGATAGTAGTGGCAACGGTAGCAAAAGGTAATGATAACAAAAGTAGTGTTTTTGGTATTTTGTAGTGATTGTAACAATAGCTATGGAAAAGTAAATAAGAAAAGAACAATATATGGAAAGCTCGTAGGCAATGGATCGGTGATAGAGAATTATGCCGGTTGCAGTTCATCATGTAATAGTCATAACCTAGGGTGACACAGAACTAGCTCCAATTCGTCAATGTAATGTAGGCATTTATTCCGAATATAGCCATACGTGCTTATGGAAAAGAACTTGCATGGCATCTTTTGTCCTACCCTCCCGTGGCAGCGGGGTCCTAGCGGAAACTAAGGGATATTAAGGCCTCCTTTTAATAGAGTACCGGACCAAAGCACTAATACATAGTGAATACATGAACTCCTCAAACTACGGTCATCACCGGGAGTGGTCCCGATTATTGTCACTTCGGGGTTGCCGGATCATAACACATAGTAGGTGACTATATACTTGCAAGATAGGATCAAGAACTCTCATATATTGATGAAAACATAATAGGTTCAGATTTGAAATCATGGCACTCGGGCCCTAGTGACAAGCATTAAGCATAGAAAAGTCATAGCAACATCAATCTCAGAACATTGTGGATATTAGGGATCAAACCCTAACAAAACTAACTCGATTACATGATAAATCTCATCCAACCCATCACCGTCCAACAAGCCTACGATGGAATTACTCACGCATGGCGGTGAGCATCATGAAATTGGTGATGGAGGATGGTTGATGATGAAGATGGCGATGGATTCCCCTCTCCGGAGCCCTGAACGGACTCCAGATCAGCCCTCCCGAGAGGTTTTTGGGCTTGGCGGCGGCTCCATATCGTAAAACGCGATGAATCCTTCTCCTTATTTTTTTCTCCCTGAAAGTGAATATAAAGAGTTGGGGTTGAGGTCGGAGGAGCTCCAGGGGGCCCACGAGGTAGGGGCGCGCCTAGGGGGCAAGCGCGCCCCCCACCCTCGTGGCTAGGGTGTGGGCCCACTGGTCTTGATCTTTTGCCAGTATTTTTAATTATTTCCAAAAAGACGCCCCGTGAAGTTTCAGGTCATTCCGAGAACTTTTGTTTCTGCACATACATAACACCATGGCAATTCTGCTGAAAACAGCGTCAGTCTAGGTTAGTTCCATTCAAATCATGCAAGTTAGTGTCCAAAACAAATGCAAAATTGTTTGGAAAAGTAGATACAATGGAGATGTATCACTTGTCTTGCTGCTGACTTGATCATTACTGCCGCGAGGATTTTTGTACTGATGTAGACTCGAGTTATGAGTACTGTTTTGAGGAGTGCACACTAATGCAAAATTGATTATCAGCCTCAAAACCAGATATTCCCCATTTCACTTCAGTCGGCTGAGACTTCCATTCTGTTTAGCCGAGTTTCCAAATATATGAACTCCTTATTACTTCGAGTCCGGTGTCAGTTGATGAGCAACTCTTTATAGGGAAAAAATAATATTACACCAGGGCCCAAAAAGATAGAAACAAAAGAAAACTCCACTAAACAAAAGCATACAACAACAATCACTACACACTCAATCAATGTCACATATTACTGCTAGTCACACAATATGCATGCCTACTTAAGCACACAAATCTCGCGGGATATCCGGTTCTATGATCTAGCATGCTGCGACGATGTGCAAGAGGACGAATAAAGGTGTGGAAGAATTGGTGTAAACAGCGCTACACCAAGTGCTAGCTTAGCCAGGTAGCAACCTGGACTAGCCCGGAGGTGAGGACGTGCTTGGTAACCATGTAGCAGGACACGAATGTCACGACCACATTATTATCAAGCGGACGGAAAATGTCTGTACTCGTCCATGAAATAAGATAGCGGGGAAAACTGAGGCTCCTGACATTGCCCTTTCTTGATAACTCAGATCATTAAGGGTTGCCAACACGACAAAATAAAAGAGTGATTCGGGATAGAAGCATGTTCATCCCCGAAACGATAGACGGGGCTGAAAGGAGGATATCGGTGAGATACCTGAGCACCATTATTGCAAACAGTGTCGGGATCACTTGGCATCACTCCACTGGGACGGAAATGATGCCAAACACCGAAGAACGAGCAAGAAAATAAAACTAGAGAAATGCAAAGGCTTAGCTGTAGTGGATCCGAACCGATGCCATCTACACTCACCAGATCAAACCGTTAGTAGCAAAATAATAAGGCTATATGCATGTTATGAAACAAACAAATGCAGCAACCAAATGCAACAAACAAGGTAGACTCTATACTATCAATTACTACCGGTTTCTACCACTCGCGCTGACTAGGGCGTCCTACAGCCATACCTCCTCTGATACCAAGCCTGTGGCACCCTGGCTCAGAGAAACCAGAACACCCCGTATTCCAGCCCAGAGATCGAGGAGAAGTCTCTGGAATACGACACTGCTTGACATAGAAAAAAAATTAGCTCTTATCACAAGAATAATAATACAAAGGTCTGATGTTACAAAGAAGCACATCAGCACGGCGACACTACGCCTGCGATACTACACTTGCTTTATGCTAGCAGCGGAACAAATTGAAGCAGCGGAGTACTTCTAGCAGCGGAACAACGATGAAGGTGGTGAACTCCACTCCGCAAGGACTCTGGCTAGGACACGATCTACCTCGCACGCACGACAACCTCAACAAGCAATCAAGCAATCATGGCATCACCTGCAATCTTGCATGACACGCCAGGTCAGTGCATTGAATGTACTTGCAAGCACACAACAACCATAAACATCAAGGCAAGACAATCACATAGCATTAACAGGTTAATTAATTAACAGCTACCATGATGAAAGAACTACTAAGCATGGTATGAAACTGATACAATACTAATAAATCACCATCTCAGATCTCCATAACCATATCTCTCTTGGCTAACCGGCCAAGCAATATACCATCTCGATCACCTCATGATCAAAACCAAACGGTGATCTTTCCGGCAATCACAACCATGACCAACACTTGGTCTCAAACGGTGATCTTTCCGGCGATCACTACCACGACCAACACTTGGTCTCAAATGGTGATGTTTCCGGCGATCACTACCATGACCAACACTTGGTCTGCAACATCATCAACGTCCTGCCAATCGGTACTGCTCCAAATATCAACATATAAATCACCTATAAGTCATTCTGTCATGTGAGTGTTGATCGAACGGTGTGACCTAGTACAAACCCATGCCCATGACCGAGGACGCGACTATCGATAGTTTAAATACACACTCTGCAGAGATAGCGCATTTACACACACCACGGAACCCATGGCCTCACACTCCCATTCGGGTGGACCAATGGCGTTCCGACAAAACCGATCTTCTGCCATGACACCCTCTCGGCCACTCTGACTCACTCCCCTCTGGGCTAGTCCTGGGTGGCCCCGTGTCTACCAAAGACACACGACCACCGTCATGGCCAAAATAATAAACCATCCCAAACTGGGACACATGCACATAACAAAACAATGGGCACACAAGGTTATGTCTGCTTACCGGGCCAGGGTACCGCACGCCCATAACCTTTCCTCGTTGGAGGCACCAGCGAGAGGCACGACAATAGACCTCATTAGGCCTTCCCATAAAAGGCAAATGTGGTTGCACTGGAAAAAGCCCGGGTCGGTGGCACCTGACCAACTTAATGACGGAATTTATCCCCAAAATATAATAGTAATGACTGATACTCCGATACCATCTATCTCCCTATAATCCAAGTCATAGAAATATCCAACGAATAATCCAAAAGCTGAATATCGTATTTCGAAAATACTCCGAGAACAGTATAACACTACTATCATGATGAATCCAAGAACGGTAAGACTACTACTCAAATATCAAGAACTAACTATCCAGCTATGATCCACATGCAAGCATCATCTCCAACATCATACCTGAAAACATGATATCCAAAATAACACTAGCCACTAATAATCCAAAGGCAACATGCTATCCAAAGTAATACTCTGAAATAATACCAGATACCATCATCATAATAGCCACTAAGAATCCAAAGGCACATGTCATCTCCATAATCATCAAAATATAAGTCCTAGAACTCCAAGCAATATCATGGCAATATCAAGATCAAAACAATACTCCGAGAAATGCCATGAACAAATCATACATACATAATGCAATATTTTAAACAAGTTCAAGTAAATAACCCATGTCACTACATTGCAATCATGAAAATGGAGGGTCTGGCTTGCCTGGGTGGAAGAAATCACCGAGAAGAAGTGCGAGAAGCTCGCAGAAAGAATCACCAGAAATCTTTCTCTCTCTAAGGGGATGAATAAGGGAAGGGAAAATTAATCAATTTCAGAATGTGAAAACATGGTGAAAATGACTCCATCGGAACGGGCTCGACGAAACAAAGAAGTGGGCTTTGGAATCACCTCATTTGGAGTTAGGAGCAAAAAGATATGATAGTTTTTCTGCCAGGGACCTATTTGTAATAAAATCCTCACAGACAGTCCCTTGACAGAAAAACTGAAAGCGCCTTTCACTGGAATACGCCTTCTACAAGCAGAAAACATATTCTTACCCGAAACAGAGGCAAAGTGCGCTCTGGAATCAGGAAAACGTATTTTATTCTAAGGAAGCACGAGAATACGCCTTCTAACCTGGAAAACGTATTCCGGCGCGTACTTGACCACTTATCCACGTCAGCGGCGTGTGGGTCAACCCCCAGAGTGGCTGACGGGTGGGTCGGGGCGATGTGGGGCCCGCCTGGTAGGTTCTTCTTCTTCAACCTCCCCTGATCCCGCGCGGCAGAGAGCGGTGCCAGCCCCGACGGCGTTAGCCGGCGACTCCGGCCACCGTTCGGGTCATGCCACCTACCAGCGTGATCAGCAGGCCGAGCCACGCCACCCAGGACCATCCAGACATCCATGGATGGTCGGCGTCGAGGAGAACCGCCGCTACAGTGGACAGGGCTTCGGCCGGAATTTTAGGACGAGGTCATGGCGATTCCGGCGACGAACGGAGAGCCGAGGGAGAGACTCTGGTGGCTGGTTGATCTACTCGAGGAGGTGGGAGAGAGAATGGGCCTTTGGGTCACCGGAATCGGGGCGGAGCAGAGGCGGCGGCCATGGTGGCGATGGCGAGGCACAAGAGCTCCGTGAGCTTGTCTGGGTGGTCGGGGAGGCAACTAGTAGTGCGTGAGGTCGAGTGGTGAAGAGAAACACGCTCGGGGTGGCCTTATATAGGAAAGGGAGGCATGTGCCGCGCTGTCGTCGCCGCGGACGCGTGGCTGATATGTCTCCGTCGTATCTATAATTTTTGATTGTTCCATGCCAATATTATCGAACTTTCATATACTCTTGGCAACTTTTTATACTATTTTTGGGACTAACATATTGATCCAGTGCCCAGTGCCCAGTGCCAGTTCCTATCTGTTGCATGTTTTTGGTTTCGCAGAATATCCATATCAAACGGAGTCCAAACAGTATAAAAATGGAAGGAGCTTATTTTTGGAAAATATGGAAAATTCGGAAGGAAAATCAACGCGAACCAGTGCCCGAGGTGGTCACGAGGCAGGGGGCGTGCCCCCTACCCTCGTGAGCCCACCGTAAGGCGGTTGACGCTCTTCTTTAGCCGCAAGAAAGCTAATATTCGGAAAAAAATTACGGTGAAGGTTTCAGGCCAATCGGAGTTACGGATCTCCATATATATACGAAATGGTGAAACAGAGCCAGAGGAGAACGCAGAACCAGAGAGAAATAGAGAGATAGATCCAATCTCGGAGGGGCTCTCACCCCTCCCATGCCATGGAGCCAAGGACCAGAGGGGAAACCCTTCTCCCATATAGGGAGAAGGTCAAGGAAGAAGAGGAAGAAGGGGGCCCCTCTCCCCCTCTCCTCTGGTGGCGCCGGAACGCCACCGTGGCCATCATCATCATCACCGCGATCTTCACCAACACCTCCGCCATCTTCACCAACATCTCCATCACCTTCCCCCCTCTGTCTACAGCGGTCCACTCTCCCGCAACCCGCTGTACCCTCTACTTGAACATGGTGCTTTATGCTTCATATTACTATCCAATGATGTGTTGCCATCTTATGATGTCTGAGTAGATTTTCGTTGTCCTATCGGTGGTTGATAAATTGCTATGATTGATTTAATTTGCTTGTGGTTATGTTGCTGTCCTTTGGTGCCCATCATATGAGCGCGCGCGTGGATCACACCATAGGGTTAGTTGTATGTTGATAGGACTACGTATTGGAGGGCAAGAGTGACAGAAGCTTCAACCTATCATAGAAATTGATGCATACGGGATTGAATGGGGACCAATATATCTTAATGCTACGGTTGGGTTTTACCTTAATGAACATTAGTAGTTGCGGATTCTTGCTAATAGTTCCAATCATAAGTGCATAGAATTCCATGTAAGGGATGACATGCTAGCAGTGGCCTCTCCCACATAATACTTGCTATCGGTCTAGTAAAGTAGTCAATTGCTTAAGGGACAATTTCATAACTCCTACCACCACTTTTCCACACTCACTATATTTACTTTAGTTGCTTCTTTACCTTAACAACCCCTAGTTTTATTTTCGTGCTCTTTACTTTCTTGCAAGCCTTTCCGAAAACACCTACAAAGTTCTTCTAGTTTCATACTTGTTCTAGGTAAAGCGAACGTCAAGCGTGCGTGGAGTTGTATCGGTGGTCGATAGAACTTGAGGGAATATTTGTTCTACCTTTAGCTCCTCGTTGGGTTCGACACTCTTACTTATCGAAAACTGTTGCGATCCCCTATACTTGTGGGTTATCAAGACCTTTTTCTGGCGCCGTTGCCGGGGAGCAATAGCGTGGGGTGAATATTCTCGTGTGTGCTTATTTGCTTTATCACTAAGTAATTTTTATTTGCTGTTCTTAGTTGTTCTTTATCTTTGGTTGTGGATATGGAACACGAAATACCCAAAAAATTAGGTGTACTTGCTACTCATGGAGATGGGGATCCTCCTAAAACCCTCGATGCTGGTTATGTGAAAGATATTATGTACTACTTTAATAATCCTGAGAAAACCCCATTTAATTATGTAATGGGAGTAACGTTGGATCAACGTGAATACTTTAGGGATTATCGCTTGGCACAAAAAGGGAAACTATTATGGGATCAAATTTATATATTGAAGTGGTATGCTAGACAACTATGCTCAGAATATGATTATACTTGTTGCTCTAGGATGAATTCTCCACACCTCCCCTTTTCATGCAAATTTAAAGATAATGAAACCTTGGCTTCTTATGCTAGAGGTATATATGATTATTATGATGTTGAACAAATAGAAGAATTTGTTGCTTTTATGGGTGCTTATGAAATTGAATCTATGTTTAAAGAGTTTGATGATATTGACGATGCCTGTTATAGATTTGAAAATTTAGCTATCCTCAAATATTGCTATGAGAATTATGAATACAATTATGAAATTAATGCACTTATTAAGAAAGTCTCCGCTGTCCAAGAAGAGAGTAATATTTTGCAGGAATCTATGGAAGAAGAAGTTGATGACACTGTGAGCTGATTGGATGAAAAAGATGAGGAGGAGAGCGAAGAACAAAAGGAGGAAGAGCGGATTGATCACCCGTTCCCACCTTCTAATGAGAGTAACTCTTCAACTCATACCTTGTTTAATCTCCTTCGTGCTTATCGAAGGATGATTGCTACGATGACTGTTATGATCCCTATGATTCTTTTGAAATATCACTTTTTGATGATGCTTGCGATGCTTGTGGCCAAGATGCCAATACGAATTATTCTTATGGAGATGAACTTGCTATAGTTCCTTATGTTAAACATGAAATTGTTGCTATTGCACCCACGCATGATAGTCCTATTATCTTTTTGAATTCTCCCGACTATACTATATCGGAGAAATTTGCACTTATTAAGGATTATATTGATGGGTTTCCTTTCACCGTTGCACATGATGATTTCGATAAATATAATATGCATGTGCTTGCTGCTCCTACTTGCAATTATTATGAGAGAGGAACTATATCTCCACCTCTCCATGTTTCCAACATGATAAAATTACAAGAAACTGTTTATAATATGCATTGGCCTTTACCAGGTGTGCATGAATTGTTCTTTTATGACATGCCGATGCATAGGAAGAGAGTTAAACTTCATCATTGGTTGATATATGTTTCTTTGTGCTCACTACTAAATGACAAATCATTGTTAATTAAAATTGGCTTTGATATACCTTGGGATCCGGGTGGATTCACTACTTGAGCACTATATGCCTAGCTTAATGGCTTTAAAGAAAGCGCTGCCAGGGAGACAACCCGGATGTTTTAGAGAGTCATTTATTTCTGTTGAGTGCTTTCATATAGTTTAAAAACAACAAAAATAAAGAGGGGAACCCAAAACTTTTCAAAAAGGAAAGTGAAAGTGAGAAAGACAAGCACTGTTGAAGTAGGAGAGCTCCTTGAACTTTGTTCATGCTCATGGAAAATTTGTGAATCTTGATTACAGAAACTTTTCAATAAAAATAATTATCCCCTTGTACAATTCCATTGCATTATAAAAATAATGTGCCAAGGTTTGCCTTTAGGATGTTTACATTTGCTTGATGGTTTCTACGGTGCAGGACAGAAACTTTGTCTGTAGTGCGCGATTTTACATTTTTAGCTGGAGCGTCAAATGGTTCTGTATATTTTTGCACTGTCTTCATATACAAATTGTTTATTTTTCCAAATTTTGGTAGAATTTTTCAAGTAGCAAAAATATGGTGAATGTTCAGATTACTACAGACTGTTCTGTTTTAGACAGATTCTGTTTTTGATGCATAGTTTGCTTGTTTTGATGAAACTATCAATATATATCAGTGGATTAAGCCATGAAAAAGTTATACTACAGTAGACACAATGCAAAAACAAATATGAATTGGTTTGCAACTGTACTTAGAGTAGTGATTTGCTTTATTATACTAACGGATCTTACCGAGTTTTCTGCTGAAGTTTTGTGTGGATGAAGTGTTCGATGATTGAGAAGGTTTCAATGTGAGAAGAAGGAAGAGAGGCAAGAGCTCAAGCTTGGGGATGCCCGAGGCAACCCAAGTAAATATTCAAGGAGACTCAAGCATCTAAGCTTGGGGATGCTGGGGAGTCATCCCCTCTTTCTTCAACAAATATCGGTATGTTTTTAGATTCGTTTCGTTTATGCGATATGTGCAATCTTGGAGCGTCTTTTGCATTTAGGTTTTCATTTTTCTTTTATGCACCATTGTTGGTGGGAACGACACCTATGGGCTCACAAGAATCCCTACTGTGGTTAGCGGGGCGCGGGGTCGTGAGAAGAGCGGATCAAACATATAGCACACGGTTCATTTATCCAGGTTCGGGCCGCGAGGATGCGTAAAACCCTACTCCTGCTTTGGTGGATAGTATATCTGTGTTCTTGAGCTAGCTATGGGGCGTGAGGAGCTCCAAAAAGCCGAATCCTTCCTCTGGTCGCCTTGAGCCTCCTTTTATAGAAAAAAGGGGTTGCCAAAGTGGCACACAGGAGGTGGAAAGGGTACAGTGCTGCGAGGTTATCCCTCGCATCACATGACAAGGCGCATTTAATGCGTCTTGCTTAGGTGTCCTTGCTTGATCGGGGACGGGGGAGAAACCTGTCTCGTCCGTCGCTGCTCTTTCTTGTGTAGACACGCGCCCTGGCCAGCGACGCCTGCGATGCCATGTAGGTAGGCAGGCAGCTGAGGCGGCACAGTGGTGGGTCTTCACGGAGATCTGCATGCCGCCACGCAGGTGCCTGCCCAGCTGGTTGGGTCGGCAGCTGCATGCATGCGGTGGTGGAGGTTTAGTCGGTATGGGCCTGATGGTGGCCCTGCGGGTGTCCTCGGCAAGGGCCTTGCCGGGGCCCAGGCAAGGGTCTTGCCGAGGCCCCTGCTGTCATCCCCTACAAGGCGCTTGCCGGGGGCCTTGTGGTCTTCCTCGGCTGCGTTCCCGCCAAGGGTTGTTGTCTCCTTAGTGTGTATCTGATCTTGAATGTCTTCACAAAGATCTGCATGCCGCCACGGGGATGTCTCCCAAATCCTTGCCCTTTGGGGGCAGTGGACTCAAGGGTGATTTGCTCCGTAGGCGCGGGACGAGTCGCCGCGGCAAGGATCTTGCCGGGGCTGCTAGAACTGTCTCCCGGCAAGGATCTTGCCGGGGATTCCACTTCATCCCCTTTGTTCTTCATGGTCTTGGCCTTGGCGTCGTTCTAGTTCTCTTGAGCTTCGGTCTTACCCTGGCTCACCTCCCTTCCTTTGCTTGATGTGGTGGTATCCGCGGCTCAGACTGCCCGTGCACAGTTATAGGGATACAAAAAGTGTACCCCTCTTTTTGTACCCCGACAACCATGCTGGTATGAGATGGTCCTTGGTGGATTTATAGAATTCTCATTGCACTTCACTTATATCTTTTGAGTATGGCTTTATAGAATTCTTCATGTGCTTCACTTATATCATTTGAAGTTTGGATTGCCTGTTTCTCTTCACATAGTCAACCGCCATTTGTAGAATGCTCTTTTGCTTCACTTATATTTGTTAGAGCATGGGCATATCTTTTGTAGAAAGAATTAAACTCTCTTGCTTCACTTATATCTGTTTAGAGAGATGACATGAATTGGTCATTCACATGGTTAGTCATAAAATCCTACATAAAACTTGTAGATCACTGAATATGATATGTTTGATTCCTTGCAATAGTTTTGCGATATAAAGATGGTGATGTTAGAGTCATGCTAGTGGGTAGTTGTGGATTGTAGAAATACTTGTGTTGAGGTTTGTGATTCCTGTAGCATGTACGTATGGTGAACCGTTCTCTAACGAAGTTGGAGCATGAGGTGTTTATTGATTGTCTTCCTTATGAGTGGCGGTCGGGGACGAGCGATGGTCTTTTCCTACAAATCTATCCCCCTAGGAGCATGCGTGTCGTACTTTGTTTCGATGACTAATAGATTTTTGCAATAAGTATGTGAGTTCTTTATGACTAATGTTGAGTCCATAGATTATACGCACTCTCACCCTTCCACCATTGCTAGCCTCTCTAGTACCGTGCAAATTTCGCCGGTACCATAAACCCACCATATACTTCCTCAAAATAGCCACCATACCTACCTATCATGGCATTTCATAGCCATTCCGAGATATATTGCCATGCAACTTCCATCATCATCATATACATGACTTGAGCATTCATTGTCATATTGCTTTGCATGATCGTTAGATAGCTAGCATGATGTTTTCATGGCTTGTCCGTTTTTTGATGTCATTGCTATGCTAGATCATTGCACATCCCGGTACAGCGCCGGAGGCATTCATATAGAGTCATATCTTTGTTCTAGATATCGAGTTGTAATATTGAGTTGTAAGTAAATAAAAGTGTGATGATCATCATTATTAGAGCACTGCCCCAGTGAGGAAAGGATGATGGAGACTATGATTCCCCCATAATTCGGGATGATACTCCGGACTTTACAAAAAAAATAAAAGAGGCCAAAGAAGACCAAATAAAAAAAGAGACCAAAGAAGCCCAAATAAAAAAAAGAGGCCAAGAAGCCCACCAAAAAAATAAAAATAAAAAAAGGAGAGAAAAAGAGAGAAGGGGCAGTGCTACTATCCTTTCTCCACACTTGTGCTTCAAAGTAGCACCATGTTCTTCATATAGAGAGTCTCTTGAGTTATCACTTTCATATAGTAGTGGGAATTTTCATTATAGAACATGGCTTGTATATTCCAATGATGGGCTTCCTCAAATGCCCGAGGTCTTCATGAGCAAGCAAGTTGGATGCACACGCACTTAGTTTCGGTTAGAGCTTTCATACACTTATAGCTCTAGTGCATCCGTTGCATGGCAATCCCTACTCACTCACATTGATATTTATTGATGGGCATCTCCATAGCCCGTTGATACGCCTAGTTGATGTGAGACTATCGTCTCCTTTTTGTCTTCTCCACAATCACCATTCTATTCCACCTATAGTGCTATGTCCATGGCTCACGCTCATGTATTGCGTGAAAGTAGAAAAGGTTTGAGAACATCAAAAGTATGAAACAATTGCTTGGCGTGTCAGCGGGGTTGTGCATGATGTGAATATTTTGTGTGGTGAACATGGAGCATAGCCAGACTATATGATTTTGTAGGGATAACTTTCTTTGGCCATGTTATTTTGAAAAGACATGATTGCTTTATTAGTGGGCTTGAAGTATTATTGTTTTCATGTCAAATTATAGACTATTGCTTTGAATCACTCATGTCTTAATATTCATGCCATGATTAGACATATGATCAAGATTATGCTAGGTAGCATTCCACATCAAAAATTATCTTTTTTATCATTTACTTACTCGAGGACGAGGTGGAATTAAGCTTGGGGATGCTGATACGTCTCCATCGTATCTATAATTTTTGATTGTTCCATGCCAATATTATCGAACTTTCATATACTTTCGGCAACTTTTATACTATTTTTGGGACTAACATATTGATCCAGTGCCCAGTGCCAGTTCCTATCTGTTGCATGTTTTTGGTTTCGCAGAATATCCATATCAAACGGAGTCCAAACAGGATAAAAACGGATAGAGCTTATTTTTGGAAAATATGGAAAATTCGGAAGGAAAATCAACGCGAGCCAGTGCCCGAGGTGGTCACGAGGCAGGGGGGCGCCCCCCTTTGGGCGCGCCCCTACGGTCGTGAGCCCACCGTAAGGCGGTTGACACTTTTATTTTGCCGCAAGAAAGCTAATATTCGGAAAAAAATCACGGCGAAGGTTTCAGGAAAATCGGAGTTACGAATCTCCATATATATACAAAACGGTGAAACAGAGCCAGAGGAGAACGCAGAACCAGAGAGAAACAGAGAGATAGATCCAATCTCGGAGGGGCTCTCGCCCCTCCCATTCCATGGAGGCCAAGGACCAGAGGGGAAACCCTTCTCCCATCTAGGGAGGAGGTCAAGGAAGAAGAGGAAGAAGGGGGCCCCTCTCCCCCTCTCCTCCGGTGGCGCCGGAACGCCGCCGTGGCCATCATCATCATCACCGCGATCTTCACCAAGACCTCCGCCATCTTCACCAACATCTCCATCACCTTCCCCCCTCTGTCTACAGCGGTCCACTCTCCCGCAACCCGCTGTACCCTCTACTTGAACATGGTGCTTTATGCTTCATATTACTATCCAATGATGTGTTGCCATCCTATGATGTCTGAGTAGATTTTCGTTGTCCTATCGGTGGTTGATGAATTGCTATGATTGATTTAATTTGCTTGTGGTTATGTTGCTGTCCTTTGGTGCCCATCATATGAGCGCGCGCGTGGATCACACCATAGGGTTAGTTGTATGTTGATAGGACTACGTATTGGAGGGCAAGAGTGACAGAAGCTTCAACCTATCATAGAAATTGATGCATACGGGATTGAAGGGGGACCAATATATCTTAATGCTACGGTTGGGTTTTACCTTGATGAACATTAGTAGTTGCGGATGCTTGCTAATAGTTCCAATCATAAGTGCATAGAATTCCATGTAAGGGATGACATGCTAGCAGTGGCCTCTCCCACATAATACTTGCTATCGGTCTAGTAAAGTAGTCAATTGCTTAAGGGACAATTTTGCAACTCCTACCACCACTTTTCCACACTCGCTATATTTACTTTAGTTGCTTCTTTACCTTAACGGCCCCTAGTTTTATTTTCGTGCTCTTTACTTTCTTGCAAGCCTTTCCGAAAACACCTACAAAGTACTTCTAGTTTCATACTTGTTCTAGGTAAGGCGAACGTCAAGCGTGCGTAGAGTTGTATCGGTGGTCGATAGAATTTGAGGGAATATTTGTTCTACCTTTAGCTCCTCATTAGGTAAAGCGAAAACTGTTGCGATCCCCTATACTTGTGGGTTATCAGTGACTGGCGCTGCGAACGCGTGTGCACGCGCATGAGCTCGCTGGTAGACGATGGGGGAGGAGCAGTGGAGGTTCTCAAGGGGTAGAGGATACCAACGGAGCACAGGGAGGAAGATGACGGCGACGAACCAAGCCAAAACGCCATTGTACGTCTATGGGCACATGGCGGTTTGCGTCGGTGAGGAAGCGGACGAAGGGGGAGAGGGGTCCAGGGGAATGGCGACGATGAGGTGAAGCCAAGGGACACGCTCACGCGAGTGAAGACGACAGGAGGAAACATGACGAAGCAGAAATGGCGTGCTGGACGCGGCCACTACTCACAGAGCACGCGAACAGGCTTGCCATTGTCGTAGTCACCATTTGGACCGGGGCATTCAATGCTCTATAGCACCCAAAACGTTGTCTAGCTGATAGTTCATCCAGGGGAGGTTGCAACTGAGGTGGTAGATCAGTGAAAAGAGTTTGGTTAAATGGTAATCACAGTCTGAAGTTTACTGCAGTAAACTTGGTCGTGCACTGGTGAACAACAGGAACTTTACTGGTGCCAAAGAGTTTGTCTGGGGTGATTAACTAAGGAAGGACAATGATCCTGGAGGTTTTGGAGCATAATGGAGCAAAAACTAATATAGTTGCTTTCTAACTCACATTATGGGTCCAGAATAAGATCAAGATGGTTCACTCACATAGAGTAACCACTTGAGATGAAATTTGGCAGGGCTTGGTGATTTGGCCAGATAAAGGTGGTGTAAAAATTTCATACCAATTGGTTTTACCAAAATGGTACTTGCTTCACTAACATCTTCATTGAACAGAAACTTGCAAAAATTCTAGAGAAATATTGGCTAGGTGAAATGGTTCCAAATTTGGGGGAGAGAAGTTATTTCGGTAGGAGAATACTCTGGTAAATTTTCAGAAAAAATGAAGCAATATAAAATATACTTGCTTCACAACCTGAAAATATTGAAAGAATCAAAGATTTGATGTTGTGCGCACATAGATAAAGGGATGGAGTTGAAAATTGTAGGAGTGAGCTAAAATCAGCACCTGAAGGAGTGTGCAAAATTTCAACTCTTTTGGATAAACCTAGCTAGCACTTCCTTCACAAAGGCTTCCCTCAGACATGAACTTTGAAAAATCACTGAGGAAGTTTGGCTAGGCAAATAAAGTTGAATTTTTGCATGGGCAATTATTCGGACATAAAAGAATGCCCAAAAGATTTGGGAGCAATCAGGAAAGGGTATTTGGTACTTCCTTCACAAAGTGCCCCTTTGGACAGAAATGAAGTGTAACACCCTCGATGCAACTATAGCTCCCACGTGTCGAGGCACGACTTAGAGATATAATCGCATTGAAGGCATATGTCGCAAGTTAGGCAATCTTCACAACATCCCATGCAATATGATAATAAAAAGGGAGATAACATAGTTGGCTTACACTCACCACGTCAATCAAGTACATAAATAACATTACATCATCCAAACACTCATGGCCCGTCTACGGCGCCAAAATAAAAGAGAACCCAACACGCGACACGGTCCCAATCACCCCCAACTGGGCACCACTACTGATCATCGGGAAAGGAAACATAGTAACGTTGAGAGTCTTCATCGAACTCCCACTTGAGCTCGTACGCGTCTCCGGGAGCGGAATCATCAGGCCCTGCATCTGCTGTAATAGTAATCTGTGAACCACAGGGAATCAGCAATCTCGCACCCTCGCGACCAAGACTATTCAAGCTTATAGGCAAGGCAAGGTAAAATATGAGTGGAGCTGCAGCAAGCGACTAGCAAGTCTGGTGGCTACCTTATTCGCAAAGGAGAGCGAGAAGAGGAGGCAAAGCGCGAGCGAGAAACTAGAGAACAACCTGCGCAAACATTACTCCAACACCGTGTCCACTTCCCGGACTCCGCCGAGAAGAGGCCATCACGGTAACACACTCAGTTGATTCATTTTAATTTATTTAGGCTCAAGTTATCTACAACCGGACATTAACAAATTCCCATCTGCCCATAACCGCGGGCATGGCTTTCGAAAGTTCAAATCCCTGCAGGGGAGTCCCAACTTAGCCCATGACAAGCTCTCACGGTCAACGAAGGAATAGACCTCCTCCCAAGACGTTCTGATCAGACTCGGTATCTCGATAACTCAAGACACTTCGACAGGTTAAAACAAGACCAGCCACACCGCCCGAATGTGCCGACAAATCCCGATAGGAGGTGCACATATCTCTTTCTCAGGGCACACTCAGATTGTCTTAGGTACGGGTAGGCCAGCCCAGAGTTGCCCCTGGTGGCCACCGGCAGCTGACAGGTGGACCAACACTCAGAGGAGCACTGGCCCGGGGGGGTTAAAATAAGATGACCCTTGAGTCTGCAAAACCCAAGGGAAAGAAAAGGCTAGGTGGCGAATGGTAAAACTAATGTTGGGCATTGCTGGAAAAGCTTTAATCAAGGCGAAATATCAAGGGGTTCCCATTATAACCCAACCGCGTAAGGAACGCAAAATCCGGGAACATAACACCGATATGACGGAAACTAGGGCGGCAAGAGTGGAAGAAAACACTAGGTGAGAGGCCGAGCCTTCCACCCTTTACCAAGTATATAGATGCATTCAGATAACATGGCAATATAATGATATCCCAACAAGTAAATAAGAGATGTTCTAACAAGGAACGGCCTCCAATCTTCACCTGCAACTAGCAACGCTATAAGAGGGGCTGAGCAAAGCGGTAACATAGCCAATCAACGGTTTGCTAGGACAATGGTGGGTTAGAGGTTTGACACGGCAATTTAGGAGGCTTTCAAGCAAGTGGTAGGCATCGTAGCAATGGCATAGCAAAAGAGCGAGCAAACTAGCATAGCAAAGATAGTAGTGATTTCGAGGGTATGATCATCTTGCCTGCACAGTTGTCAGAGTTGACTGGATCCTCAAGAGCAAACTCAACGGGCTCCTCGTTAGCGAACTCTTCTCCCGGCTCTACCCAAACAAGACAAACAAGCAACAAGGATGCAATCAACCACGTTCAAGACCAAGCAATATGATGAAATGATGATATGCTATGCGGGATGTGATGCGGGATGCAAAAAGCAAGATATGACAGGAAATGCATGAACCTGGCCTCAACTTGGAATTCCAAGGGTTCCACTGGAAAGTTGAGATGAAATCACTTGAAAACGATATAAAGAACGCCGGAATCGGAGTTACGGTTTGGAAATGGCAAGCGATTCAAAAATGACACCGGTCTGCGATTTACAGCAAGTAGGCATCTAAATGCAATGAAATGAACATGCTACAGCACCCAAACATGACAACAAAATACATGGCAGGGATGCACACAAGATGCTTAACAAAAGTCTAGCACTGAGCTATGGCCAATTCATCCATTAGGAGGTTCAAACAAGCATGGCAAAAACGCAAATGGTAAAACAGATCTCAGACTTGTCTGGAATTTCAGATCATATAGCCCCCTTCGGAGCAACAAAAAAACATGCTACAAGACATGAACATGACAAAGAAAGACAAGGCATGGAGCTACTCAACAAGCTTAACAAAAGTCCCTTAGTGACCTTGAGCCAAAAGGGATCAGAAAATATACTAACAAGCACACGAACATAGCAAAAACATAATCAGTTTTCAGACTTCGTGAAAACTGGGACATGCTGAAACATAACTCACCAAGGCATGTTTACGAGCTCGATGCACTCACCACAGTGCAATTCATGGCAAGAAAAGCATACATCCCTTAAGAATTCTCAAAATACAAGCTATACATGGCAAGAACAATGGCATAGCATGGACGGATCAACTACAATAACATCGGCAAAATCGCAAACAAGTTGACGATCTGCCCAGATTCGCAACGAAGCAAAAGTAGAGCTCGACTGACTCAAGCTAGGGTGCTCCATAATTGCAAACAAATACATGGATGGAAAGAGCACTACAAGATTAACAAAACTCCCTTACTGATCATCCTCAAAAGAGGCACGGATCACTAGGAAACAACAAGAACATATGGCATCATGAGATAAACAATCCCAGGACTTTGTGAAATTACTAAGTCCCTGGAAACAGAATTAGCAAGTGCACCACTTTGCAAGCTTGCACAAGTCACCACACACATCCTAAAAATACATGGGTTGCACCTCTGGAGATATGACAAAACCCTTAACAAAACATATGTAGAACTCACGGGCATAGCATGCACACATTAATCATGGCAAAAATGACAAAAGTCTAAGATGAACTAGCAGATCTGACAATTAACTCACGAAGACCTCTTCTAACAGCATTTCGGGCATCAAGATGAACTCCAATGAAAATGATGCAATTGAATGAAATGATGTACTCTCTGAGATGAACATTTTGATATGATATATGCATGAATCGGAGCTACGGATGCAAAGTTACGGAGCCGTGAATGTAGCAACTTGGATCAGGAATCTCCGGGACTTAGCAAAAAAAATCAACCTCTCCTAGGGTTTACTGTAGCTCCGATCCAGATCTGGATCGCACGGAGCCCGAGGATCGACGGCCGGAGGAGTCGCCGGAGTTGGGCCTGCCGGAGTCGGGGACGAGGCCGGGGCGGCCGGTGGTGGTGGGCGGCGGCCGCGGCGCCGGTGAGGTCGGTGGCGGCGGGCGGCGAAGTGGGCGGCGGCGGCCGGCTCGCGGGCGAGGTCGGTGGCGGCGGGCGGCGGCCGGAGTGGCGGCTCAGGCGGCGGGGCGGCGCCGGCAGGGAGGCGGCGGGCGCGGGCCGGTTCGGGCGGTGCAGAGGGCCCGCGATGGGCCGGCGGGCCGCGTTGGCGGCGCGGGCGGGAGCCGCCACATGGCAGTGCGCTAGCGGCTGCGGGCGTCGGCGGCGGTGCGTCCGGTCTGCACGGACATGTCCAGTCGCACGAGGTGGGAATTAGGGTTTCCGGGGGGAGAGGAAGATCCGGATTTCAGGGGGTGTTTAAATAGGCATAGAGGGAGCTAGGAGAGTCCAAATGAGGTGCGGTTTTCAGCCACGCGATCGTGATCGAACGCTCTAGGACATGGAGCAGAGTTATGTGGGTTTTGGGCCAAATTGGAGGGGTGTTGGGCTGCAACACACATGAGGCCTTTTCGGTCCCTCGGTTAACCGTTGGAGTATCAAACGAAGTCCAAATGGTACGAAACTTGGCAGGCGGTCTACCAGTAATAAACCAAGGCTGCTTGGCAAGTCTCGGTCCAATCCGGAAATGTTTAATCCCCACACACGAAAGAAAGCTAGAAATGACCACCGGAGGAGAACGAAGCGCCGGAATGCAAAACGGACAACGGGGAAAATGCTCGAATGCATGAGATGAACACGTATGCAAATGCAATGCACATGACGACATGATACGAGATGCATGACAACGACAACAACACACGAAGACAAAAACCCAAACCCGAGGAAATAAATATAACTTAACGCCGGAAACGGCAAGAGTTGGAGTACAAATTGGGAAAGTTACATCCGGGGTGTTACATGAAGAATAATTAGTGGGGAATTATTCTTGGGCTAGGACAGGAAAGTTTGGGCATATTTGAGCAATGTATGATCCAAAGAAATTATGAGAATTATTTGGGGATTTTTGGATGGGTAAAAACATAGGTTGCTTCACAACCTGGGGCAGATAGGGTTATTCCTTTAATAGGAAAAGGAATATTCCCTCGAACAATAAATTAGGGTTTGGTCAAGCAGTGGAGTGACATGATTTTGGAAAGGTTTTGAGAATGATGAGCCACTTGGGAGAGGAGATGAAGGTGATTTCCTAGGTGTCAAGGCCAAAGAGAAAAACAGGGCAAAAACTAAATAAATCAAAAGAAAAAGAAAAGGGCCAAAATCCAGGCTGTTACACGGCGCCTAGCAGAGGCTGCCGCAGCACTCCAGGCACGGCTGGATCTCGGGGGCACGTACCTATTGTCGCTTGACTCCGGAGACTCGCTAGGCTCAGGAGAGTCACTGGACTCCCAGGAGTCGTCGCTGCTGCTGGAGGAGTCGTCGACAGGACCCATGGCGGGCGCTGCGCCCGTCGCCTCTCCTAGCTGATGGTCGCCCCCGGGGCAGCACTCCAGCCGGCGGCCTTCCGCGAGGCAAGCACGGGCGACCTCACCCCATTCCCGAGTCATGAAGATCTTGCCGGGGGAGACGACCTCAACCTCCGCACCCGTGGCTAGACTGCAGCACCAAGCATGTTGCAGCCACATCTCAAGCGGCCCCCTCGGTGGCGTCTCTTCGGGGAAGAACTATGGGAACCGGGTCCATTTGCGCGGAGGCATCATTGCCCACAGCATGAACTCACGCGAGGAGGCCTCGTCGTGGGTTCGCAAGACAAACGGCAGCACGATGCCAGCCTAGTCCCCGCGTCCCGCGTGGCATGGGACGGTGCCACCCACTCCTAAGTCTGGCACCTATGCGTATAGAGGGAGTGGGAAGCCAGGGGTGGCCCTCGTACCAGGGACGCGTCACGTCCTGCCTCGCCCCAGCATCGTGAGGGCGTCGGCACCTCTTCTTCGGCGGAAGCAGCTCGGGCTCCACGAGGGGGGGGTCTTTCCCTTCTCTGCTGCTAAAAACCTCTTGATCAGCGCCATAGATGTTTCGACTAGTTAGAAAGATGGAGGGACCAAGAGGAAGAAAAAGGAGTGGACTAAGAGAAGGCAAAGATGAGCGAGGGGGTTCCGCCCCGTTCCTCATTTTAGCCAGGAGGAGGCCGACCGCCGGTCACCACGACCACATGTAATGATGATTTTCCTCTACATGAAGTGGCATCTCGTCCAGTCGGTTGGTTGCCGAGGCAGCATGGGGAAGCGGAGGCGCCCATGCCCCGTCAATCGCCACGCGTCGACCTAGGCCGCAGGCGGTTGGGGCAGCCTCGAAGCCAAGTTCGAGCACACCTTGGGCCCAGGGGCTACTATCGGCGTTCTAGGACCGAGGGTGCCTAGACTTGCCTTGTTGCGGCCTGTGGCGTCGCACCATCGATGGCCCGGTACGGCCCAGTTGCAGCAACAACAACTCAAGACCCTCACAAGGGGCCGAGCCACGCGAGGCGGACGACACCAAGACCTCCCTGGGGCAGCCTCGCTGGGCTGGCTCCCGAGGAGCGGAGATATCAAGGTAGGGTGCACCTCGCGAGATTCACATGACATGAGCCATGACGACCAAGGCCAGGCGAGCGCTAGCAAGCGCACTGTACCAGTTTCCTCTTTGGTGCTAAGGAGGCAAGTGCAGGCGCGGGGTCCCGATGCATCAGGCAATGGTTTCCATATCAGTGCAACAAGACCAAGACTGCCAGGACGACATGACGGAGGTCATCACGGATCCCACTACAGTGTCACCACAAGAGCCTTTGCAGGCGAAGACTACTTTTGCCAGGATTTGTACTAGTTTTCTCCCTTCGAATTTGTCTGTCGTGGGATCCTTTCCCACCAACATTTGGGAAGAGGACCAACCACTATAAATAGGACTTAGCCACCACCATGGAGTAAGGATCATTGAGACCATCCCCACACCCACCAGCTCATCAAGCTCAAGAACACCTCACCTCCTGAGGCTGTTCTTCCACTGTACTAGCTAATCCTCAGCCCTCAAGGCAATCCACCACAAAGCTGGAGTAGGGTATTACACAGCAAGGTGGCCTTAACCAGGATAAATCTCTATGTCTCTCGTTCTTTGGGTTCGTCGAGCTAGGACGTGGCATCATTAGCAATCAAGCTAGGGAGAGTGTGTTCTTCGTGCGCACCCCATTGTTCGAACCTCTCAAGAGTCTGCAGAGCCCTGAATCCGACAGTTCTTTCCGTGAAATTGACCCTGACAAGGGACGAGAAGATTGCACGCCGTAGTGATCCCCGGCAAGCCAAACAGATAAGTTTACCTCTTGTCCATAAGTGTTCTGTAAGCTATAACTTGTGCATAGAGAAACCTCGCCGCTCTCTTGGAACTAGGGTGCTCCCATCCTTTGCTTGAACGCTGCTTCGTTCTAGATAGTCACAGGGGCCCTTGGTTAGAAGGGAGTGGGCGGGGGGCTGGCATCCCAGTCTGTTCCCCGACAGATATGGTTCTCCGGTAGACGAAAAGTGTGCCGGCAGGATATCCTGCCGGGGAATACTCGTTTAATTATTGTAAAGAGGCACTCCAATTCTGCATGGACATATACATGCACCGGTTCCTGGCATGGTTTAACTCTTTCATTGACAAGCATATACAAGTACAAGCATTATAGAACGCAAAGATAGACTCAAGAGATTACATTATTTGAACTAAAATTTGGCGATTGCCTCCAAGATTAAGATTGAAAAAAGATAAATATCCCATGATCCCTACCTGGCGCGCCAAAGATGTCTCGGGATGTCCGTGGCCACCTATGGGACCGGGGGGCCCTTTGCTCGGCGGGGGGACGTTGCACAAAGAGCGGACCAGCGCATGACAGCGCGTGGGAGAGCACACAAGCAATTTACCTAGGTTCGGGCCACCGTGAGGCGTAAGACCCTACTCCTACTTTGGTGGATTGATGGTGGACTGAATGTGGTGGTGCGTAGTAACTTGCCTGGCAGGGGTTTTCCTAAGGGCTGCAGCGACTACACGCGTATGATGGCTTGGGTTTATCAACTTTCCAACCTTGTCCTATGGGTGCCATGGGACTCCTTTTTTAGATTAAGGGGTCACCACAATGGCAAATAGTCATTATCCACCGATATGATAGTGAACAGTGCTATCATAGCTAACTCTGCGTGCTGACAGGGTGCATTAAATGTGCCACTGAGTGTCACATCTCTGGTCGCCCGGCATGGCCTGCTAGGCTATCTTGCAAGCTCCGCACCTATTTCATCGACACATCGTAGGATGGGTGTCATCTGTAGGCTTCTTCTGTAGGAAATGGCTGCTATGTGGCGAACAGCTGCCACTTAACCATCTTGCGACTTGACACCGCACTAATTGACCACGTGGGTCATGATTGAGTGGTCGGTGGGGTGGTTCTGTTCCCGCAAGCCCTTGGCAGACCTTGCCGGGGTGCCTTGGTTGCCTGCTTCTTGTGGTGGCCTTGCCCTTTGCTGGGCTCGCTTGCTCGGCAAGGGAGGCCTTTCTTTGGCTCTTCTAGCTTGATCTTGGTCTTTCTGGGCTGTATGTTAGCTCTTCAAATATCTTGGTCCTTCAATCACTGACTTGGGTTGGTTCTTGAATCTTGATCTCGTGCATGTGCATAGTCTAGGCAACATACCCAGGGTTTGTTGCACCGACAAAAGCCCCCGGGCCTGCCTCGAACACGCTGCTGAGCGTAGTCGGGGTAAGGCCTAATAAGTGCACAGGCAAGGCTGCTTGAAGGGGTTGGCTCCTTGAGTTTTCCATTGCTGCTTTATCAGCCTTGATTCCGGGCCTGTTTCCTATTTTCCCTGGTGTGGTGTAAATCCAATAGTGGTGGGGCCGCTCCAGTGATTTCCCGTGAATGACTTTAACGCTCAGGGTAGAAACTGCCAATTTACTCTCCCCATAGCGCACCCTTATCCTTAGCCACGTATGCAGCATGCATCTCGTGGGGTAGGTAAAAAAGGTGTGTGGCGTGGCAGAGTACCTTGGAAAGGGCCCGCCCGTCTTGAATTGGCGGAGGAGGGCAGTGATCACATGTGGACGGATTCGCTGCCCTTCCCCACCCGACCTATAAAGAAGGGGGCGGTGGAGGGTAGAGCCATCCATCTTTGCTTTCTCCTTCTTCTTCTCTTGTTCTCTGCTGGCCAGGTTGGAGAAGGAAGCCTGGGGGCAGCCCTCGGGCTTTGACCCTGGACATTTGTTGCGTCATATCAGTGCCGACGCTTGGGGAGTGAGCCAGGTCCTTGGCGTGGTGAGTCTTTTGGTATCTTCGGTGCTCGTTTGGGAGGAGGGGCCGGAGAGCATTGGCAATCCCAGCACCGCCCCACCCGGTGGTCATAGGGCCGACGTCGACGGGAGGCGCATCTACCTGCCAGCCAAGGTGGGGTGCGGCGCGGCTTGGGACCCTGTAACACCCCAGATGTAACTTCCCACATTTGTAACTCCGAATCTTGCCATTTTCGTCTATGTGATATGGTATTCCCTTCCTGGTTGGGTTTTGTCTTTCGTTTCGCATTTTTTTCATGTCATGCATTTCATCTCATGCCATCATGTGCATCTCATTTGCATTCATGTTCGTCTCATGCATCCGACCATGTTCCCCGTTGTCCTTTTCGCGATCCGGCACTCCCACATGCACCCGGTGCACCCCTCTAATCTTATTTCGTGAGTGGGAGAAAAAATTTCTCGGAATGGGCCAAGATTTGTAGACTGGCCTTGGTACATCACCGGTAGACTGCCTGTCAAATTTCGTTCCATTTGGAGGTCCTTTGATGGCCCAACGGTTAACCGAGTAACTGCAAAAGCCTCTTTGGTGTTGCAGCCCAAAACCCCTCCCAAAAAGCCCAACAACCCATATAAACCCACTCCATGCTCTCCATCGTTGGATCACGATCGTGTGGGTGAAAACCGCACCTCATTTGGGCTCTCCTAGCTCCCTCTACCTATAAATATACACCTCCCTCCAAAATTTCCGCAGTCAAAACCCTAGCTTAGTCTCCCCGCCGGCACCGGACATGTCCGGAGGCGCCGGACACAATCCCACCGCCACCCGCAGGCGATCGCTGCGCGCCATGTGTCGTCCACGCACACATCCCCGCCGAGGCCCATCACCGGCCCGCCTTCAGGCCGAACCGGGCCGCGCCGCCGCAGCGACGCCGGAGCTCCTCGCCGCCCCTCGCCACTGCCACGCGCTCGAACAGCACCGCCACCGCTTCCGCGCTGCCCTCCGCCGTCGTCGGTCGCCGCGCTCGCTGTCTCCGGCCGGCACCGTCCCACAACCACCGGATCCGCCGCCCCCTCCTCCGGCAAGCCTTCCCCGCCTCCGGCCGCCTCCTCCATGCTACTCCGGCGAGATTCGGCGAAGCTCCGCCTTCGCCTCGAGAAGCGCACCTGAACCCTAGATCTGATCTGAGAGGGTATATTTTCACTAAGTGTTGAATCCCTGTAATTTTTATGCCTTGTTCAACATGCTATATCTCCATGCTCGTTGCTCCGATTCATGCATATGATATGCCAAAACGTTCTATTCATGATGATCTTCATGTTAGTGTCATTTGCATATATGTTATGTCCATTTTGACGCCATTATCATAGTTGCAACAGTGCTACAGAATGTTGTCTGCTGGAATTTAACAGATCTTGATGATTTGTCATTTTTTTGCATTTCGTGTGTGCATCCTATGAGCACGATGTCTACACATTTTATGATCTCCATCATGCCATATTTACAGGGGTGCAAGTCTTGTATTTTTGTGATCTATGTGGTGAATAGCACAAACATGCAAAGTAGGCTTCATAATGTTGCTGATTTCAGATACTTAGTGATTTTGCTAAGTCTTTTTCCTGTTACATTTTGATGCCATGTAAACTTGTTGCTACCATGAGATCCATGCACATTTTGAGATAGTTCAGTAAGAATGTTTTGTAGATGTGGAATTGCTCTATCCATTCATGCCTCTGGTTGCAATTATGGAGTACCCTAGAATGCCTTTTGCTAAATATTATTCCTGGCATATTGTTAACATGTTAATCAATATTGCTATGAGTGTTGCCAATGATGCATGTAGCCTATAAGCTTGCTCTTGCCATGCTTAGCATCTTGATCATGTCTACTTCATGTTGGTTACCTTGTCATGCCATGAAATGCCTTGTGGTGAGCGAAGCTAGCTTGCAAAGTTGCTATCATGAATCTATTTATGCCATGTTTGCATGGGTGCCACATCTATTTCCATGCCTCTTTGCTTAAAGATCAGTAAGGGAGTTTTGTTCTATGTGTCTAGTACTAGCATGCCATGCCTTTGTTTGCCATGGTTTGTTCCTGTAGCATGTTGTTTGCTTGCTCTAAACATTGCTTCCTGATACTGTTTTGACATGATTAGTATTTTCTCTAATTCTGTGAAGCTGAATTTTTTTCGATAAAGGACTTTTCATTGAATAGATATATCAAGGTGATATAATTGTATTGACAGAAAGACCGGCCTCTGCATAGCTAGTTGCACACAGACAAAACGTCCAGAGCACCCTAAAAAAATTATCCGATACAATGCAAAGCAATAAATTGTATCCAGCCTAAGGAGCAGTAGATTCTATCCGTAAATCACACCTCCATCCAAGGGGGTGGAAAACCTCCCTTGTCGTATGCTCCAGCCATGTAGACGCCATCATAAAAAGGTCCCTGTCCTCCAGCTTCTGCAGGATAGACCACTTACGGAGCCATCCTATACAAACATGAATAACCTGCGTAGGAGATGAGACACATTTATTTTTAAAACCACATCATTGCTGGTAAGCCACAATGCCCCACATAAGGCCGCCGCTCCCACAAGAATATGTGCATACAATTGTTTATCAATATCCCGCAACCAGTTGCCGAACATATTCCGTGCACTACGTGGTGGGTATAGATTCGAAGCTACATGGACCATGGCCCAAATTGACCGAGCAAACTTGCACTCAAACAATATGTTTTTGATATACTCGTCATGTTGGCGAAAGACACATGTCTTGGACCCATGCCAGTTCCGTCGTGCCAGATTATCTCTAGTTAGGATGACTCCTTTGTTTAGAAACCATAGGAAAATCTTCACTCTTAGAGGATTTTTTAGCGTCCAAAGTTTCCCGTTATCAACCGAAACATCACAATGGACCATTGCATCATACATGGTTTTGACTAAAAATTTGCCATTCTGATGCAAGTTCCATCGAAAAGTGTCCGACTCATCTAACAATTGAATGTCCCGCAGGAGAGTGAATAATTCATTCCATGCTGCCAGACGAGTGCCCAAAAGATCCCTGCGGAAAGAAATATCGGGGTTTTCTTGGCCCAAGTCTTGTTTGATCGTAACAAATTTATGTCTAACAATCCGGTACAAGCTCGGATATTGCACCATTAGTGAGTTGTTCCCTAGACAGGTATCTTCCCAGAAACGAACCTAAGAACCGTCCCTAACTGAGAAGGTCCCAAAGAGGAAGAAGAATTTCTTGTCCTTCATGACACCACTCCAAAAATGTGAATCCCCAGGTTTCCAATAAATTTGAGAAATGGCATTGGATCCCACATACTTGTTGCGAATGATTTCCTGCCATACTAAATTCTCGGTGAGTAGTTTATAAACCCACTTGCTGAGAAGAGTGATGTTTTTAATCTCAAGGTCTTGGATTCCCAGGCCCCCTTCACTTTTAGGTCTGCATAATACACTCCACCTAGTCAGTCGATATTTCTTGTTTTCGTTATCACACTGCCAAAAAAATGTGGATCTAAAGTAATCGAGCCGCTGTAGAACCGTTCCCGCAGGAGGAAGAATGATAACATATATAAAACCATGTTGCTTAGGACAGAATTGATCAAGATCAATCGCCCCCCATACGACAAGAGTTTGGCCTTCCAACTGGCTAAACGTTTCTCAAGTATCTCTTCCACATGCCTCCACTCAGCAATAGTTAAACGCAGATAGTGTATGGGAATACCCAGATACCGAATCGGAAACTGCCCACGCTGGCATCCAAAAATCTCAGCATACTCTGGTTTTGATTCTACAGCATCGCCAAAGAAAAAAAGTTCGCTCTTATGAAAATTAATTTTGAGACCAGAAAGTTCCTCAAAAGCACATAAGAGCAGCTTAAGATTTCTTGCCTTATCTAAATCATGATCCATGAAAAGAATCGTGTCATCAGCATATTGTAGAATGGATATACCATCTTCTACCAAGTGTGGAATGACCCCGCTAATTTGACCATCCAGCTTAGCCCGCTCAACAAGGGTAGCTAGCATGTCAGCCACAATGTTAAACAGAATAGGAGATGTGGGGTCGCCTTGACGCAGCCCCTTCCTTGTCTGAAAATAGTTGCCAACGTCATCGTTAACTTTATGGCCACACTACCTCTAGAAACAAAGCTCTCTACCCAGAAGTACCATTTTTGTGAAAACCCCTTCATGCGCAAGGTTTGCAACAGGAAACGCCACTTAACTTTCTCGTAGGCTTTCTCAAAATCAATTTTAAGAATAACACCTTTCAAATTTTTCTGGTGCAGTTCATGAACAGTTTCGTGCAGGACGACCACTCCATCTAATATGTTGTGTTCTTACATAAATGTTGTTTGAGTGGGTTTTATGACATGGTCAGCTACACTGTTCAATCGGTTGGTCTCTACCTTCGTAAAAAAAATTACTACTTACATTCTGAAGGCAAATCGGTCTATATTGTTAAATACGACTAGCCTCCTTAATCTTAGGCAATAGGATAATTTCCCCAAAGTTTAAACTAGAAATATCAAGGTCCTCAGAATGCAGTTAATTAAACAACTGAACCAAGTATTCCTTAATCACGTCCAAAAAGCATTGATAGAACTCTGCGGGAAAGCCATCCGGTCCCGGCGCCTTGTTGTGTTCCATCTGAAACATCGTAGTTCGAATTTCCTCCTCAGAAAACGGAGAGGTTAGGAATTCATTTTCCGCTTCTGTAACTTGAGTAATGACATGAGTAACGGATTCGTCCAGCTGGAAATTAGTTTCAGCTGAAGGCCCAAAAACGTCTTTGTAGAACTTAGTGATAAAATTTCTAAGTGCTACATCCCTCTCTATTCGGAATTCCTCCTGGACAAGGGCGAATATACACTTCTTTCTGTGCCTGCCATTGACTATCATTTGAAAGTATTTCATATTATCATCACCTTGCACCAGTGAATCCGCCTTTTTTGCTCAATCTCAACAGCAGACAGAGACCTCACCTCTGCTATTTTATCAAGGGAATCAATTAAGGTGGACAAATGCAATTTTTCTTTTTTGTAAATGCCCGCAGTATGTTTGGCCCATCCTCGAAGGAATCGACGGAAGGCGCGAATTCGATTATTCCAACAACGAATGGGTGTGCTACCGCGAGGCTGGTGCCCCCACACCTTCTTAACCAGCTCATGAAATCCCTCTCTAGTGTCCCATCCCAGTTCAAATTTAAACTTGTGGCGGTTAGAACTTGGGATTGGTTGTCCAAAATCCGTTAGAAATTGAGTGTGATCCGATAAGGCCTCAATTCTTTCTATTGCCCGAACCGAGGCTAGGGGATAATTATATTCCCAGTCAGTTGTAACTAGCACCCGATCCAGTTTTTCAAAGGTTGGCACCGATCGGTTATTGGCCCAGGTATACTGACGACCACACATCGTGATCTCCCTCAGATCGAGGCTGTCAAAAATAGCATCAATGAGGAAAGGCCACCTAGTGTCAAACCTATCATTGCGTTTTTCTTGCTAATGTCGAAGGATATTAAAATCCCCTCGATTAACATGGGATGGGGATTGTCTCGACGGGTGTTGACAAATTCTTTTAGAAATGCAGACTTAAACTCCTCTTGAGCGGCGCCATATACAGCCACATACTTGTTTTGAAGGTGGAATTTGATATGATTTGCCAGGATTTGTACTAGTTGCCTGCCTTCGAATTTGGCCATTGTGGGATCCCTTCCCACCAACATTTGGGAAGAGCACCAATCACTATAAATAGGGGTTAGCCACCACCATGGAGCACGGATCATTGAGACCATCCCCACACCTACCAGTGGATCAAGCTCAAGAACACCTCACCTCCTAAGGCCGTTTGTCCACTGTACTAGCTAATCCTCAGCCCTCAAGTCAATCCACCACAAAGCTGGGGAAGGGTATTACAGCGCAAGGTGGCCCGAACCAGGATAAATCTCTATGTCTCTCGTTCTTTGGGTTTGTCGAGCTAGTCCGTGGGATCGTTAGCAACCAAGCTAGCGAGAGTGTGTTCTTCATGCGCACCCCATTGTTCGAACCTCTCAAGGGTCTGCAGAGTCCTAAATCCGACAGTTCTTGCCGTGAACTTGACCCTAACAAGGGACGAGAAGATTTCACGGCACAGTGATCCCCGGCAAGCCAAACAGATAAGTTTACCTCTTGTCCATTAGTGTTCTATGAGCTATAACTTGTGCATAGAGAAACCTCACCACTCTCTTGGAACCAGGATGCTCCCATCCTTGGCTCAAACGCTGCTTCGGCATGGATGGTCGAGGTGGCCCTTGGTAAAAAGGGAGTGGGCGGGGGGCTGGCATCCCAGTCTGTTCCCCGGCAGATATGGTTCTCTAGTAGATTAAAAGGGTGCTAGCAGGATATCCTACCGGGGAATACCCGTTTAATTACAGTAAAGAGGCACTCCACCTCTGCATGGACATATACATGCACGGGTTCCCAGCATGGTTTATCTCTTTCATTGACATGCGGATACAAGTACAAGCATTATAGAACACAAAGATGGACTCGAAAGATTACATTATTTGAACTAAAATTTGGCGATTGCCTACAAGTTTAAGATTGAAAAAATATAAACATCCCATGACCCCTACCTGGCGCGCCAAAGATGTCTCCGGATGTCCGCGGCCACCTATGGGACCGAGGGGCCCCTTGCTGGTTCGGCGGGGGGACGTTGCGTTGCACAAAGAGCAGACCAGTGCACGACAGTGCAGGGGAGAGAACACATCGCAGGGGATTGATGGTGGAATGATTGTTGTAGTGCGTAGTACACTTGCCCGGCAGGGGTTTTCCTAAGGGATGCAACGACTACACGCGTATGGTGGCTTGGGTGTATCAACTTTCCAACCTTCTCCTACGGGTGTTGTGGACCTCCTTTAATTGATTAAGGGGTCACCACAATGGCAAAGTAGTCATTATCCCCTGATATGATAGCGAATAGTGCTATCATAGCTAACTCTGCGTGCTGACAGGGTGCATTAAATTTGCTAGTGAGTGTCACATCTCTTGTCGCCCGGCAAGGCCTGTCGTGCTATCTTGCCAGCTCTGCACCTGTTTCATTGACACCTCATAGGACGGGTGTCATCTGTGGGAAATGGCTGCTATGTGGCGAACAGCTGCCACTTAACCATCTTGCGACTTAGACACCGCAGTAATTGATGACGTGGGGCATGGTTGAGTGGTTCGTGGGGTGGTTCTACCCCCGCAAGCCCTCGGCAGACCTAGCCGGGGTGCCTTGGTTGCCTTCTTGTGGTGGCTGAAAGTGCGTTATATCGACTAGAGGGGGGGTGAATAGGCGATTTTTATGAAAGTCTTCAAAACGTGGGAGTTATGAAGACAAACAGCGAAGATTATGCCTATCACTATGCAGCGGAAGTTAGATTACACTAGGCCAGCCATGGTCAAGTATTCAATAGAGTGAAAGCATAGTGACAAACAGCTGCAGTGTAATAAGGATCAGGTAGGAAGAAGTTATGAAGCCAAACAGATCATACATTCACGCCGTGAAGACAAAAGATTGAGCAAGCATGCAATGGCTTCACAATGAGTAACATTAAGAAAAAAAGGAAGTGAAGGTAAAACCGGTGACTCGTTGAAGACAATGATGTGTTGGACCAGTTCCAGTTGCTGTGACAACTGTACGTCTGGTTGGAGCGGCTAGGTATTTAAACCTTAGGACACACAGTCCCGGACACCCAGTCCTGAACACGCAGCTCAGGACACCAAGTCCTCACCGTATTCTCCTTGAGCTAAGGTCACGTAGTCCTTGCCCAGTCACTCTGGAAAGTCTTCAAGGTAGACTCCCAAACCTTCACAGACTTCGTTCACTGGCAATCCACAATGTCTCTTGGATGCTCTGAACGCGATGCCTAACCGTCTGGAGGATTCACAGTCCTCAAGTGTAATAAGTCTTCAGATCACACAGACAAGAACACTTAAGTGATGCCCAATTTACTCTGGCTCTGGGTGGTTAGGGCTTTTCTCCTCGCTAGGAATTTTCTCTCAAAGGCTTCGAGGTGGGTTGCTCTTAAATGACAAAAGCCGTGCACTGAAATCTGAGCAGCCAACCGTTTATGGTTGTAGGGGGTGGGCTATTTATAGCCACTTGGCAACCCGACCTGATTTGTCCAAAATGACCCTGGGTCACTAAGGAACTGACACATGTCGCAATGGTCAGATTTCAAACTCCCATGGCAACTTTACTTGGGCTACAAGCAAAGCTGACTTGTCCGGCTCTGGACAAGATTCTCTCTCATTGTCTTCACTCTAAGACATAGGTTTTTCGTTTAGGCATCACTTCAGTCATTCTGACTGGTTCTCCTGGACCCCACTTAACAGTACGGTGGTTCCTATGACTCAACACAAAAGAAAAAGAACTACGAAAGATCTAAGTCTTCGAGCTCCATAGGCTTCATAACGTGTCTTCTTTTGTCATAGTCTTCAATGTGAATATCTTCATATACCACCTTTGGCTTCAATGTCTTCATACATTTTTAGGGGTCATCTCTGGTAGTAAAACCGAATCAATGAGGGACTTCTACCTGTGTTATCCTGCAATTCTCACAAACACATTAGTCCCTCAACTAGGTTTGTCGTCAATACTCCAAAACCAACTAGGGGTGGCACTAGATGCACTTACAATCTCCCCCTTTTTGGTGATTGATGACAAACTAGTTGAAGTTTTCAACGGGGAATATAGTCTGTGAAATTGTAAAGGATAAGGAATTGTCTTCATAAGTTGCAAGGGCTCCCCCTGAAGATGTGCATATAGGTTAATTTGCTTTTGGAATGCAAATGCACATGGCAGGTTGTAATTGGAGATCCACTTCAGCTTATGATGACAATCCACTATGCATGTGAAAGTATATGAAGATAATGACATGCATAATGGAAAATGGACGTCTGCAGAATGACGTAAGTGCGGAATTTATCGTCGCACATGCGGAATTTATCTTCGCAAAACAGGGTGGCAAACAAGTAGCAGACGACCATCGAGTTTTAGTGTTACAACTCAAAGAACCAAATGAAGCAAAAATGAGAGTTGTAAGCACGAAGCAAAATATAGCAAAACATAAAGCACCCACCCATATGGACCCGCTTGAAGACTATCAACTCATATGCTTCTCCCCCTTTTGTCAACGAGGACCAAAAAGGTTTGAAGACATAGAGTGTCTACTCGTTCCCAGGAGCAGAAGGGTCGTTGGAGGTATTTGGCAGTGCAGAAGAGCTTGGAGGTGCTGAAGCAGGTGGCGGTGATGTAGCATCGTCTTCTTCATCAATGATTCTGGCAGTGACTGTGGCAGCAGATGAAGAAAACTCAGAGTCTTCAAGTGATGGTGTGTTTCGCATCACGGCCCTTCTAGGAGGTGTGGTGTCAAACTTGAAGCGCTCTGTGAAGCCATCCTCTTCAAGTTCAGCTTCAGTACATATCATTGAGAGCCCTTTCCATGTACGACGACAAGTTTCATGAGTGATGAAGGCATTCTTGGTGGCAAGATTTTGAAGACGATTAACATCCACCAAGAGGCATTTCATCTGATGCTTTAGCCAGTCGTGATGCCTATCTTGTTTTTGATGAAGGGCCACAAGAAGCTCTCGGTCAATGAGAACATGAGTGCGCTTCTTGGGTCTTGAAGCAGGTGCACTCTCAGTGGCTTCAGTTGAAGCAGGGTGTGGCGCACGTGTAGTGCCAGCCAAAGGATACACCTTGGAGATGGCTTCAACACCTTCATCATTCTGTGTGAATCTCTGGTGTTCTGCATTCTGAAGACTCAACGGTTGCTTGGCAGGCTCTGGATATATAGCTTCAGCAGAGGTATCCACATCTGGCAAGAAGATTCAATGGTTTCGCTGAGGGCTGATACGAGATCGCAGAGCGTAGTTTGATCAGCCTCATCACCCAAGGAGCATAGAACTTTAAACCAAATAAGTCTGATCCTGACGCTGCAAGTTGGCGTATGAAGAAATCCTGTGCGTTGAAGCACTTGCCATGAAGGATGCAGAATATCATAGTCTTCATTGCACCCTCAATCTTTGCATTTGGAGAGTGCCCCTTAATGGGCCAGAGAGTCCGCCGGATGATGTGATATATGGTCCTGGGCAGGTACTCGAGGTCTTCAACGAAGAACTTAGTTGGATAGGGTGCATCATGGGGCAATGGCTTCATCATTGAGAGCATCTGACTCATATTGGGTTCAGTCCACTGGAATATGCTCTCAATAGCTTCAGCATGTAGTTGATAGCCTTCCTCGAAGAATTCGCCAGGAGTGGGCAGGCCGGTGAGCTCAATGATATCAAATGCATTGGCTTCATGATGGACATTGCCGGTCATCCACTCCAGGGCCCATGTCTTCAGATCTCTGTTGTATCCTTTAATATGGAGGGTGGCATATAACTGAAGCATAAGCTCTTCATTCCAGTGCTCTTCATCATTGACAAACTGCAGCAGACCCACTTGCTTAAAGCAATCCAAAGCTTCCTCTATACAGGGCAGACCAGCAATGGCTTCAACATCAAGGCGCTTGTGCGGGAAGATGCGACCTTGGTTGTATAGGATGCATGAATAGTAGCTTCGCTGAGGATAGCTCCAGAACCTATCTGATACAATCCTTTCCCTTGAATAGGGGTTCTTGGAGCTATTGAAAAATGTATTGTCTGCCTTGAAGCTATTGATGTCAAAGGAGCCAGGTGCTGATGCAGGACCTGGGAACCTTGGCAGCCTTGGGACTGGCTTCTGGACATGAGGCCTGTGCTCAACATGATAATCAAATTGAGGAACTGCAGCAGACTCAGGAACAGAAGTGTCTGGATCAGTAGCTTCGCTGTCTGCTGAAGCTTTTGGTGGGGAGGGCTCCACATTGGCTTTAGTGTTTGTTGTGGCAGCCTCAACATTTTCAGCCTCCACTCGACTAGGTGGAGGGTCAGACTTAGGCACGTTCTCCTGGAGAACTGCTTCATGGTGTAGCGGGGAAGTAGGATCTTGTGGTACTTCTTCATTTTCTTTGGCTGATGCAGCCGGAATGTCTTCAGCATAGACTTGAGGCCTGGGACCTTTGCGAAGCCTGTGGAATGCAGACGACGCATGTGGTGTCGGAGCGGGCTGGGCCTCAAAGTCTGCTTCCTCTTGAGGGCGATCCGCTCATGACGCATCTTGTGCAATTGGCGTCAGAGGACGACCAATGCTGATGAGCTCGCTTTGTTCACACTGAGGAAGGGCTGCATCATCTTGCACATTGTCCTGATGACCAATGTCTTCAGCAGCAATTGGGTCGGCTGCTGGTATGTCTTCAGCTTCAGGAGCCTCTGTGGAAGCAGGCTCATGAACTGTCAATTGGCGTTCTGCATTGGGGTGAACCATTGAGATAGGTTCAACTATCAAGGGCTCTGTGGGAGAAGCCCGAGATTTCTTGATCTTGCGCTTCTTCTTGCTGGGGGCTGTAGGAGAGGCTTCAGAGTTTTCCTTTTCCTGGCTTCAGCCTCAGCAGTTCTTGTCTTCTTGAGCTCTGAAGCTGTTGACCGGCTCTTTGGCTTCGAGCCAGTCATTGCAGTTGGGAAGACAATTGGAACTTCTTCTTGCCTAGGTGCCTCTGGTTTAGCCATAGCAGGCTTCTTCTTCTTCTTCGCGGCCATCTTGGGGTCGATGCCAGGACGCCCAAGTGCCTTGCGCTTCTCGGCCTCATTGTAGGCTTGCACACATCGTTCTGCCAGAGACTTCATCCACTCACGTGAGCCCTGAACTTCTGCACGCTTCTTCAGAAAATTTTCCTTGAGCTCATGCAGCATGGTCTTGAAGCTCTTCACTTCTTGCACACTGAGCTTGGCCATATTCTTCTTGAACTGAGCCTTTTCATGATCAATTTTCTGCTTCAGCTCAACAATGCGCTGAGCAATGGCAAGTTCTGAAGCAATTGCGCCTTGGAAGGCGACGCTGAGGCCAACTGGCAGCTGCAGATCTTCGAAGCTTATGTCTGGTGTGGCAAACCATTCGTCGAAGAAGTTGTGGATGATGGCGACATCAAAGAGAGGCAAATTGTTGAAGATTTCAGCTTCTTCTTTGCTTTTGATGAGCTGCTCTAGAGCGTCATCTCCAATATCTTCATCACTTGATAGATCAATGGCTTCGCTGCGTAGAATGGCAGCAGCTGTGAGTACTTTGCTGGTGTGTGGCTGAGGCACCTTGTCCTTCTGGGCTTGGAGACGCGGGATACGTCTTCAGACTGCACACTGTCTTCAGGAGGTGCAGTTGCCAATGGCTTCGCCCTTGAGACTTTTGAGGAAGGGGCCGGCTTTGAAGCTTTTGGCTTCTTTGACTGCTTTGGCTTCGGTACAGCAGGAGCTTCATCAGACTCAGAGTCAGCTGGAGGGTCATTCATGGCAGTCCCTTGGACTAGGATGTGGGTGATGTGGCCTTCAAGGTTGGCAAATGGATCGATGATATTGGGTTCGGCGTCGCGTGTGCCATCTGCCCTTGGTGCAGAGGGGCCAGGGCTAAAGTCTAACCCAAATTTCTTCTTGTTCAGCTTCGCTGATTGTTGGGCAAGCTGGAAGTTGTGCTTCAACAGATTGTCGTCACGACACCAGAGGAGTGACGACGGATGCGCATCATCAGGCTGTGGTCCTCGGACCATGCATGGGTAGAAGCCTTGAGCAATGGCTTCATCTCTGGTCCTGGGTATGAGATTCTTGTAAATGATGTCCCCCCATGGCTTCTTGATGGCACATTTCTTAGCATACTCCTGAGTGGCGAAGCGGTATTTGAACCACTGTTCTGCCCAATAGCGTCGAATCCATTGGATTCGGGTCTTGCGCTGCCCATAACTCTCTTCTGGATCTGTTTTATACATTTCTGCCAGGTCTTCAGGCAGATCTTTGGAAGTTCCTTCACGTCTCTGTCTGCCCCCCTTCCTTGCTGCTGCTTCTGAAGCCATAAACTCTAACTTGAAAGGCTTCAAAACTTTCAAAGGCTTTCTTTTGCTGGACCAACAGGAACTGGCTTCAGGAGAGTTTATGTGATGCTGTAGGAATTCTGCAAATGAATGCAGACTATGAGAACCGAAGGATTCTCCCACGGACATGTACCTGTGACAGCATTAAGGTGTGAGGGAAGGGGAAGAGGTCATATGCATTCTCAGAAGGTTTTGAAGATTAATCAGTTTAGAAGACATTGACCTCATCATGCGAAGACATTCACTCATAGATAAGAAGTTGGTTCCAGATTTGTACGAACCCACAGATCAGTACAAGTGAGGAATCTAACTACTTTATGAAGCACAAGTGAATATACTAGGCATGTTATGAGATGCAAATAGAGAGATCTAACTTGTGTGAAGAGAAACTTCTTATGGTAGAAAGTGACAGAACCATGAGATCAAAAGGGGCTGTAAAAAGAGGTTTTATTTACCACACTTGGAACTGCTAGACGGAAGTGAGAGATGATGCCGAGCAGTTCAGTCCTCTGTGCCCTAACTTGGCGACGGAAGACACCTACGGCGACGGCGGAGAGGACGATGTCCGCAGTCGGCGTGAGGACGGTGTCGGAGAAGTTGCGGCAGCGAAGCGCTTCGTCGCCGGCGTCGTCGAGTGCTAGTGGTGGCGCTAGGGTTCGTGCGAGGGTGGAAGAAGGAGATAATGACCGCGGTAAGTGTGAATTTATAGGCTCAGGGGCGGCACTGTGCTATTACACAGGTGCCCCTGGCGATTCGCATCTGAGGAACGCGTGGCCAGTTTGCGGAAGTTTTGGGTTTGTTCCACGTCCCACGCACGCCTGGATTGTTGGGCGGTCGTTCCTGCTTCTCCGGATTTTATGTGGAGGAATGAGCATTGAAAACAGACTTTATGGTTGTCTCTTTATCTTCTACTGACAAGGACGCAGTGAAGACATTCGACAGTTTCAATAGAATGCATATGACTTGGAGAGATAGAATTTGAGATAGAAAGCATAGAGAGATTAGGGTCCGATCACATTCACTTAGTTCAAAAGATTCAACCAAGAAGACATAGCTATAAGTGAATGCCGTAGAGGACAGAACACTAGTATGTATACATCTATATAATCAACGTAGTGAAGATAATCATGAAGACATGTTGAGTTCGAAGCCAAACCAAATGTGAAGATATTGCAACGTAATGCCATGAGTGAAACACTTCAATGGAATGTTTGGTGGTGGCGTTACCCACCGTATAGGAAGTATCAGACCCAGACACGGCGCACAATTATCGTGGTGCTCTGAAGTCAAATTCCACATTAATGTATTCACACTTAGAATGTATGTCTTCATTGATTGAAGATATACGTTACTTTGTGTGTTGCACATCTAAGTCATCAATATGCATAAGTGTTAGGATGTGTGCCTGATCACGGGACATTTGAGGATTCCAGGATATTTAGCTCACACCGTAACTTGCAAAATCTCTTCTCATCCAAGGGCTTGGTGAACATATCTGCCAATTGTTCTTCAGTGTTGACATGTATGATATCAATGTCTTCCTTCACAACATGATCTCTGAGAAAGTGATGACGAATTTCAATGTGCTTTGTCTTCGAGTGCTGAACTGGGTTGTTGGCAATCTTGATGGCGCTTTCGTTGTCGCAGTAAAGTGGCACTTGCTTCAGATGAATGCCATAGTCCTTGAGTGTTTGCTTCATCCACAGAAGCTGAGCGCAGCAAGATCCAGCGGCAATGTATTCAGATTCAGCAGTGGAGAGAGATACACAGTTCTGCTTCTTTGAAGACCAACATACAAGTGATCGTCCCAGAAAGTGACATGTGCCTGATGTAGACTTGCGATCAACTCTGTCACCAGTATAATCAGCATCCGAAAATCCAACCAAATCAAACTCTGAGCCCTTTGGATACCATAATCCTAGAGTTGGGGTGTGAGCCAAATCTCGAAGAATTCGCTTCACAGCTAAGTGATGCGACTCCTTTGATGCCGATTGAAATCGAGCACACATGCAAACACTAAGCATAATATCTGGCCTAGATGCACATAAATAAAGCAAAGAACCAATCATGGAGCGGTATACCTTTTGATCGAACTCTTTACCATTGTCGTCAGGACCTAGATGATGTTTGGCTGGCATTGGTGTTGTGAAGCCTTTGCAGTCTTGCATACCGAACTTCTTCAAACAATCTTTGAGATACTTCTCTTGAGATATGAAGATGCCATTGCGTTGTTGTCATATTTGAAGACCAAGGAAGAACATCAGCTCCCCCATCATGGACATCTGATATTGCTCTTGCATCATATATCCAAACTCTTCACTGTACTTCTGATTGGTGCAGCCGAAGATAATATCATCCACATATATTTGGCACACAAACAGTTCACCATCATATGTCTTCGTGAAAAGAGTCGGATCGAGGGAACCAGGTATGAAGCCTTTGCTCTTCAGGAAGTATTTGAGTGTGTCATACCAGGCCCTAGGGGCTTGTTTGAGGCCATACATTGCCTTGTTGAGCTTGTATACCATGTCAGGATGTTTTGGATTTTCAAAGCCAGGCGGTTGTGCAACGTACACTTCTTCTTCAATCTTGCCATTGAGAAAGGCACTTTTCACATCCATTTGATATAGAAGTATGTTATGATGATTTGCATAGGCTAGCAGTATGCGTATGGCTTCAAGCCTAGCCACAGGAGCAAATGTTTCATCGAAGTCAATGCCCTCCACTTGAGTATATCCTTGAGCAACGAGACGAGCTTTGTTTCTGACAACTTGACCATGCTCATCTTGTTTGTTGCGGTATATCCATTTGGTGCCTATTATGTTGTGCTTCCGTGGATCAGGACGCTTGACCAGTTCCCATACATTATTCAGCTCAAACTGTTGAAGCTCTTCTTGCATAGCTTGAATCCATTCAGGTTCCATGAAGGCTTCTTCAACTTTCTTGGGTTCTGATATTGATACGAATGCGAAGTGCCCACAGAAATTTGCTAGCTGAGTTGCCCTTGAACGAGTGAGTGGACCAGGTGCATTGATGCTGTCAATTATTCTGTCAATCTGCACTTCATTGGCAACACGAGGATGTACAGGGCGAAGACTTTGCTCTTGCTGATTTGTGTTGTTGTTGGGAGGAATGTCTTCAGGCTGAGCATTGTCTTCATGTTGATTAGGTGCTGAGATGATAAGTTCTTCTTCAGGATGAGCTTCAGAAGGTATAATCTCTCCAGTTCCCATAAGCTTGATTGATTCACTAGCTGGAACTTCATCTAGCACATTTGGCAGTTGCTCTCTTTGTGAACCATTTGTCTCATCGAACCGCACATCCACTGTTTCAACAACTTTGTAATGAAAGAGGTTGAAGACTCTGTAGGAGTGCGAATCCTTTCCATATCCAAGCATAAAGCCCTCATGTGCTTTTGGTGCAAACTTTGAGGTGTGGTGTGGGTCCTTGATCCAGCACCTTGAGCCAAATACTCTGAAGTAACTGACATTTGGCTTCTTGCCAGTTAGGAGTTCATAAGATGTCTTGTTCAGAAGCTTGTGAAGATAAACACGATTTATTGTATGACATGCAGTATCAATGGCTTCAGTCCAGAATTTTCTTGGAGTCTTGTATTCATCTAGCATTGTTCTGGCCATCTCAATGAGTGTTCTGTTCTTGCGTTCGATGACGCCATTCTGCTGTGGCGTGTACGGAGCTGAGAATTCATGTGTGATGCCCAAGGTATCAAGATATGTATCAAGGCCAGTGTTCTTGAATTCAGTGCCATTGTCACTTCTGATGTGCTTTATCCTGGCGCCAAAATTGTTCATAGCTCGATTGGCGAATCGTCTGAAGACATCCTGCACTTCAGTCTTATAAAGGATTATGTGCACCCAAGTATATCTAGAGTAATCATCAACAATGATAAAGCCATAGAAGCAAGCAGTAGTAGTAAAAGTTGAGTAGTGAGTGGGACCGAAAAGATCCATGTGGAGCAGTTCGAAGGGTTGTGTAGTAGTCATGATTGTCTTCGAAGGATGTTTTGCCCTTGTCATTTTCCCTGCTTCACAGGCACCACATAAGTGATCTTTCTTGAACTTGACGCCCTCGATGCCTATGACATGCTTCTTCTTCGTAAGGGTGTGGAGGTTCCTCATGCCAGCATGCCCAAGCCTTCGATGCCAAAGCCAGCATTCTGAAGCTTTTGCAAGAAGACATACTGCAAGTTGTGGCCCTGCTGAGAAATCTACCACATACAAATCATCTTTCCGATACCCTTCAAACACTAGAGACTTGTCAGATTCCATTAGTACTAGGCAACGATATTTTCCAAACATTACGATCATGTTCAAATCGCAAAGCATTGAGACAGATATTAAGTTGAAGCCAAGGGATTCACCAAGCATGACTTTATCCATGTGTTGATCCTTTGAGATTGCAACTCTACCTAGACCCAATACCTTACTTTTACCAGTGTCAGCAAATGTGATGTGGCTCTTGTCGGATGGACGTAAGGTTGAGTCCATAAGAAGGCTTCTTTTGCCAGTCATGTGATTTGTACACCCACTATCAATAATCCATTCTGAAGACTTTGAAGTCGCTGGTGTCGTACCCTACAGTGCAGTTAGGGGGATAGGCTTCACGAAGAGAATTGTGAAGCAAAAACATTTGATGAACCAGTGGGTTATGACAACTTATATCCAGATTAGGACTAATAGGGAGAGTAGCATGCGATTCAGGAACGAAGTACATAATGATGCCATTCGGGCATTTTATCTTGCGCCCTACAAGATTTTTAAGGTCCCCAGCAATAGCGTCAGAAGATTTTGTTTTTCTGCTGGAGACCTTTCCCTGCAAAAGAGAGTTAAGCTTTCTTAACCACCCACATCTTCACGGGTGGCTTAGAAGCAATAAGTCTAAGTGCAGCATCTGAGAATTTTGGCTTTGAAGCCTTAGCAAACAGTCTTGCAGGTGGACAATACTACTCATAGGAATAAGCAGAATAATTTTTGGTCATATGAACATGACGGTTCGATGAACCGCTCTCATATTCATATGCCTGAGTATGGTTTCCCTGCAAAACATTTGCGTTAGTGTGACTCAGGTGAGTCCTCTGTTTGTATGAAGCCTTTGGACCGTATGAAGCCTTTGGTCTGAGGTTTGTCTTCTTTAAGTGAGGTGTCATGAAGACATTCACAGGAAGATTTTCCAGACACTTTTTCAGAACCCAGATCTTCTTCATAGGCGGTCCGTTCCTGCAGTTAGTACCAATGTACCTGGCAAACACTTCACCATTCTGATTCTTAAATAGTTTATAGTTTACATCAAAGGATTCATCAATGATAATGGGGTTAGCACAAGTGAAGCCAGATAAATTGGATGGATCTGCTGAAAGTTCCTTTGCAGCAACCCATGTGGTTTTGGAGTACTGCTCAGGTTTCCAGTAAGAGCCATCTACATTTATTTTCCTTACGAACCCAACACCCTCTTTCCTAGGGTTTCGGTTCAGAATCTGCTTCTTGAGGACATCACATAATGTCTGATGTCCTTTAAGACTTTTGTACATCCCTGTTTCAAGCAATGTCTTCAACCTAGCATTCTCATCAGCAATAGCAGTGGTATCCTCAGCAGAGGGGTTAGTTACCACATCAACAATTGAAGATATTGCAACAGCAGTAGCAGTGGAACATTCAGCAATAGAAGTAGCATTATCATGCTCAATGCATTTAAGACATGGTGGTTCAAATCCTTCCTGAGCGGAACTGATCTGTTCGGCGCGAAGTGACTCGTTTTCCTTTTGAAGATCTTCATGAGCCGCTCTCAATTTCTCAAGTTCTTGCTTCCTTTGAAGATAATCATAGGAAAGCTTCTCATGAGTTGTTGAGAGAGTATCAAGACGATCCTCAAGTTCCTGATACTTAACGTGAAGATTTTTTATGTCTTCAATTAAGGATTCAGATCGAGTCATTTCAGCACCCAACAGATCATCGCTTCTGTCTAATAGTTTTTGAATATGTTCCATAGCTTTCTGTTGTTCAGTTGCAATTTTAACAAGTGTTTTGTAGCTGGGTTTTGAATCACAGTCAGAGTCATCGTCACTAGATGTTTGATAGCGAGTAGTGCGTGTGTTTACCTTGGCACCACGTGCCATGAAGCAGTAGGTAGGAGTGGAGTCGTTCTTGTCATTTGCATTGGTGTCGGTGATGAAGTCATTGTCTTCAGTGTTGAAGATGGACTTGGCGACGTATGCTGTAGCCAGACTCGCAATGCCAGAATCAGACTCCTCCTCAGACTCCACCTCTGCCTCCTCAGAAGCGGACTCCTCCTCTGAATCCATCTCCTTGCCAACAAATGCACGTGCCTTGCCTGATGAGCTCTTCTTGTGTGATGAAGACTTTGAGGAAGCCTTGGAAGAAGACTTTGAGTATTTTTTCTTCTTTTTGTCGTGAGAATCATATTCCTTGCTCTTCTTCTTCCTTCTGTTCTCATTGTCCCACTGTGGACACTCAGAGATGAAGTGTCCAGTTTTCTTGCACGTGTGACATGTTTTCTTCTTGTAGTCATGAGCAGAAGCTTCATCATTCCTTGAGCTTGATCGTGAAGATTTTCTGAAGCCTTTCTTCTTGGTGAATTTTTGGAACTTCTTCACTAGCATTGCAAGTTCCCTTCCAATGTCTTCAGGATCATCAGAACTGCTGTCAGATTCTTCTTCGGATGAGGAAACAGCTTTTGCCTTCAAGGCACGAGTTCGCCCATAGTTTGGACTGTAGATATCTCTTTTCTCAGAAAGCTGAAACTCATGTGTGTTGAGCCTCTCAAGTATGTCAGACGGATCGAGTGTCTTGAAATCAGGACGTTCTTGAATCATCAGGGCTAGGATGTCAAATGAACTATCAAGTGATCTCAGTAGCGTCTTGACGATTTCATGTTTGGTGATCTCAGTGGCGCCGAGGGCTTGAAGCTCATTTGTGATGTCAGTGAGCCGGTCAAATGTGTGCTGGACATTCTCATTGTCATTTCTCTTGAAGCGGTTGAAGAGGTTGCGAAGAACACTGATTCTTTGATCTCTCTGGGTTGATATGCCTTCATTGACCTTGGAGAGCCAGTCCTAAACCAGCTTGGATGTCTTCAAGGCACTCACACGGCCATACTGTCCTTTTGTCAGATGACCACAGATGATATTTTTGGCAGTAGAGTCCAGTTGAGTGAACTTCTTGACATCAGCAGCAGTGACACCTTCTCCAGCCTTGGGAACGCCGTTCTCGACGACATACCATAGGTCGACGTCAATGGCTTCAAGATGCATGCGCATCTTATTCTTCCAGTAGGGATATTCAGTTCCATCAAAGACGGGGCACGCAGCGGAGACTTTGATTATCCCAGCAGTCGACATAGCTAAAACTCCAGGTGGTTATACCGAATCACACAGAACATGGGAGCACCTTGCTCTGATACCAATTGAAAGTGCGTTATATCGACTAGAGGGGGGGTGAATAGGCGATTTTTATGAAAGTCTTCAAAACGTGGGAGTTATGAAGACAAACAGCGAAGATTATGCCTATCACTATGCAGCGGAAGTTAGATTACACTACGCCAGCCATGGTCATGTATTCAATAGAGTGAAAGCATAGTGACAAACAACTGAAGTGTAATAAGGATCAGGGAGGAAGAAGTTATGAAGCCAAACAGATCATACATTCACGTTGTGAAGACAAAAATTGAGCAAGCATGCAATGGCTTCACAATGAGTAACAGTAATAAAAAGGAAGTGAAGGTGAAACCGGTGACTCGTTGAATACAATGATGTGTTGGACCAGTTCCAGTTGCTGTGACAACTGTACGTCTGGTTGGAGCAGCTAGGTATTTAAACCTTAGGACACACAGTCCCGGACACCCAGTCCTGAACACGCAGCTCAGGACACCAAGTACTCACCGTATTCTCCTTGAGCTAAGGTCACATAGTCCTCACCCAATCACTCTGGAAAGTCTTCAAGGTAGACTCCCAAACCTTCACAGTCTTCGTTCACTTGCAATCCACAATGTCTCTTGGATGCTCTGAACGCGACGCCTAACCGTCTGGAGGATTCACAGTCCTCAAGTGTAATAAGTCTTCAGATCACACAGACAAGAACACTTAAGTGATGCCCAATTTACTCTGGCTCTGGGTGGTTAGGGCTTTTCTCCTCGCTAGGAATTTTCTCTAAAAGGCTTCGAGGTGGGTTGCTCTTAAACGACAAAAGCCGTGCACTGAAATCTGAGCAGCCAACCGTTTATGGTTGTAGGGGGTGGGCTATTTATAGCCACTTGGCAACCCGACCTGATTTGTCCGAAATGACCCTGGGTCACTAAGGAACTGACATGTGTCGCAACGGTCAGATTTCAAACTCTCATGGCAACTTTACTTGGGCTACAAGCAAAGCTGACTTGTCCGGCTCTGGACAAGATTCTCTCTCATTGTCTTCACTCGAAGACATAGGTTTTTGGTTTAGGCATCACTTCAGTCATTCTGACTGGTTCTCCTGGACCCCACTTAACAGTATGGTGGTTCCTATGACTCAACACAAAAGAAAAAGAACTACGAAAGATCTAAGTCTTCGAGCTCCATAGGCTTCATAACGTGTCTTCTTTTGTCATAGTCTTCAATGTGAATATCTTCATATACCACCTTTGGCTTCAATGTCTTTATACATTTTTAGGGGTCATCTCTGGTAGTAAAACCGAATCAATGAGGGACTTCTACCTGTGTTATCCTGCAATTCTCACAAACACATTAGTCCCTCAACTAGGTTTGTTGTCAATACTCCAAAACCAACTAGGGGTGGCACTAGATGCACTTATAGTGGCCTTGCCCCTTGCTGGGCTCGCTTGCCCGGCAAGGGACGTCCTTCTCTTGCTCTTCTAGCTCGATCTTGGTCTTTCTGGGCTGTATGTTAGCTCTTCAAATAACTTGGTCCCTCAATCACTGACTTTGGTTGGTGCTTAAATCTTTATCTCGAGCCTATGCAAAGTCTAGGCAACAGATGCAGGGTTTGTTGCACCGACAGAAGCCCCCGGGCCTGCCCCAAATGCGTTGCTGAAGGTCCTCGGGGTACGGCCTAATAAGTGCACAGGCAAGGCTTCTTGAAGGGGTTTGCCCCTTGAGTTCTCCGCTGCTGCTTCATCAACCTTGTTTCCGGGCTAGTTTCCGGTTTTCCCGGGTGTGGTGTAAAGCCAATAGTGGTGGGGTCGCTCCAGTGATGGCCCATGAATGAATTTAACGCTCAGGGTAGAAACTGCCAATTTACTCTTCCCACAGCGCACCCTTATCCTTAGCCATGTATGCAGCATGCATCGCGCGGGGTAGGCAATGGAGGCGCGTGGCGCGGCAGAGTACCTTGGAAAGGGCCCGCCCGTCTTGAATTGGCGGAGGAGGGTGGTGATCACCTATGGACGAATTCGCTGCCCTTCACCGCCCGGCCTATAATTGGGGTGGAGGGCAGAGCCATCCATCTTTGCTTTCGCCTTCTTCTTCCCTTGTTCTCTACTGGCCATGTTGGAGAAGGAGGCCTGGGGCCAGCCCGGGACATTTGTTCCCTCGTATCAGTGCCGACGCTTGGGGAGTGAGCCTGGTCCTTGGCGTGGTGAGTCTTTTGGTATCTTCAGTACTCGTCCGGGAGGATGGGCCGGAGATCATTGGCAATCCCAGCACCGCCCCTCCCGGTGGTCTTAGGGCCGACGTCGATAGGAGGCGCGTCTTCCTGCCCGCCAAGGTGGGGTGCGGCGCGACTCGGGCCCCTGTAACACCCCGGATGTAACTTCCCATATATGTAACTCCGACTCATGCCATATTCGGCTATGTGATATGATATTCCCTTCGTGGTTGGGTTTTGTCTTTCGTTTCTCATTTTGTCCATGTCATGCATTTCCTCTCATGCCATCATGTCCATCTCATTTGCATCTGTGTTCGTCTCATGCATCCAAGCATTTTCCCCGTTGCCCGTTTCGTGACCCGACACTCCCACATGCACCCGGTGCACCCCTCTAATCTTATTTCGTGAGAGGGAGAAAAATGTTCTCGGAATGGGCCGAGATTTTTCGAGTGGCCTTGGTACATCACCGGTAGACCGCCTGTCAAATTTTGTTCCATTTGGAGGTCGTTTGATGCCCCAATGGTTAACCGGGTAACCGCAAAAGCCTCTTTTGTGTTGCAGCCCAACACCCCTCCAAAACAGACCAACAACCCATCTAAACCCCCTCCATGCTCTCCGTCATTGGATCACGATTGTGTGGGCGAAAACCGCACCTCATTTGGACTCTCCTAGCTCCCTCTACCTATAAATATACACCTCCCTCCAAAATTTCCGCACTCAAAACCCAAGCTTAGCATCCCCGCCGCCACCGGACACAATCCCGCCGCCACCCGCAGCCTATCGCTGCACACCACGTGTCCATCGCGCCCACATCCCGGCCGAGCCCGCCGAGGCCCATCTTCGGCCCGCCTTCGGGCAGAACCGGGCCGCGCCCCCGCACCGGCGCTTGAGGTCCTCGCCGCTCCTCTCTGCCCCGTGCCACCGCCGCGCGACCGACCAGCGCCGCCGACGCCTCTGCGCCACCCTCCGCCGTCGCCAATCACCGTGCTCACCGTCTCTGGCCACAGCTGCCCCACAACCACCGGATCTGGCGCCCCCTCCTCCGGCGAGCCTTCCCCGCCTTCGGCCGCTTCCTCCATGCTACTCCGACGAGATTCCAACGAAGCTCCGGCCTTGCCTCGTGAAGCGCGCACGAACCCTAGATCAAATCTGAGAGGGTATATTTTCACTAAGTGTCGAATCCATGTAATTTTTATGCCTTGTTCAACATGCTATATCTCCATGCGCGTAGCTCCGATTCATCCATATGATATGTTGAAATGTTCGTCTCATGATGCTCTTCATGTTTGCGTCATTTGCATATATATTATTGTACATTTTTATGCCATTATCATAGTTGCGAAAGTGCTATAAAATGTTGTCTGCTGGAATTTAACAGATCTTGATGGTTTGTCATTTTTGTTGCATTTTGTGTGTGCATCCTATGAGCATGATGACTAAATATTTTATGATCTCAATCATGACATATTTACATGGGTGCAAGTCTTGTATTTTTGTGATCTATTTGGTGACTAGCACAAGCTTGCAAAGTAGGCTTCATAATGTTGCTGATTTCAGACACTTAGTGATTTTGCTAAGTCCTTTTCCTCTTACATTTTGATGTCATGTAAACTTGTTGCTACCATGAGATCCATGCACATTTTGAGATAGTTCAGTAAACATGTTTTGTAGATGTGGTATTGCTCTATCCATTCATGCCTCTGGCTGCAATTATGAAGTACCTTAGCATGCCTTTTGCTAAATATTATTCCTGGCAGGTTGTTACCATGTTAATCAATATTGCTATGAGTGTTGGTAGTGATGCATGTACCCCATACGCTTGCTCTTGCCATGCTTAGCATATTGATCATGTCTACATCATGTTGGTTAACTTTTCATGCCATGAAATTCCTTGTGGTGAGTTAATTGAGCTTGCAAAGTTGCTATCATGAATCTGCTATGCCATGTTTGCATGGGTGCCACGTCTATTTCCATGCCTCTTTGGTTAAAGATCAGTAAGGAAGTTTTGTTCTATGTGTTTAGTACTAGCATTCCATGGCTTTGTTCGCCTTGATTTGTTCCTGTAGCATGTTGTTTGCTTGCTCTAAACATTGCTCGTGGTAGTGTTTTGGCATGATTAGTATTTTCTCTAAGTCTGTGAACCTGATTTTCTTCGATAAAGGACTTTTCATTGAATAGATATATCGAGGTGATACAATTGTATTGAAAGAAAGCCCGGCCTCTGCATAGCTACATGCACACAACCAAAATGTCCAGAGCACCCTAAAAGTAAAATAATTCGATACAATGCGAAGCAATAAATCGTGTCCAGCCTAAGGAGCGGTAGATTCTATCCGTAAATCACACTGCCATCAATGGGGGTAGAAAACCTCCCTGGCCGAACGCTCCAGCCGTGTAGGCGCCATCATAAAAAGGTGCATATCCTCCGGCTTCTGCAGGATAGACCACGTACGGAGCCATCGTGTACAAACATGAATAACCTGCATAGGAGATGAGACACATTTATTATTAAAAACCACATCATTCCTGGTAAGCCACAATGCCCAGCATAAGGCCGCCGTTCCCACAAGAATATGTGCAGAAAATTGTTTATCAACACCCCACAACCAGTTACCGAATATATTCCGTGCACTAAGTGGTGGGTATAAATTCGAAGCAACTTGGACCATGGCCCAGACTGCTCGAGCGAACTTGCACTCAAAAAATAAGTTTTTGATAGACTCGTCATGTTGGGAAAAGACACATGTCTTGGACCGATGGCAGTTCCGTCGTGCCGGATTATCTCTAGTTAGGATGACTCCTTTGTTTAGAAACCAGAGGAAAATCTTCACTCTTAGAGGAATTTTCAGCTTCCACAATTTCCTGTTATTAACCGGAACATCACAATGGACCATTGCATCATACATGGATTTGACCGAAAATTTGCCATTTGGATTCAAGTTCCATCGAAAAGTGTCCGGCTCATCTGACAGTTGAATGTCCTGCAGGCAAGTGAGTAATTCATTCCATGCTGCCAATGAGTGCCCAAAAGATCCCTACGGAAAGAAATATCGGGGTTTTCTTGTCCTAAGACATGTTTGATCATGAACAATTTATGTCTAACAATCCGGTACAAGCTCGGATATTGCACCATTAGTGAGTTGTTCTCTAGCCAGGTATCGTCCCAGAAACGAATCTGAGAACCGTCCCTAACAGAGAAGGTCCAAAGTGGAAGAAGAATTCTTTGGCCTTCATGACACCACTCCAAAAATGTGAATCCCCAGGTTTCCAATAAATTTGAGAAATGGTATTTGATCCCACATACTTGTTGCAAATGATTTCCTGCCGTACTCCATTCTCGGTGAGTAGTTTATAAACCCACTTGCTGAGAATAGCGATATTTTTAATCTCAAGGTCATGGATTCCTAGGCCCCCTTGACTTTTAGGTCTGCATAATAAGCTCCACCTAGACAGTCGATATTTCTTGGTTTCGTTATCACACTGCCAAAAAAATATGGATCTAAAGTAATTGAGTCGCTGTATAACCCCTTTCATCAGGTGGAAGAATGACAACATATATACAACTATGTTGCTTAGGACAAAATTGATAAAGATCTATCGCCCCCCATACGACAACAGTTCGGCCTTCCAACTGGCTAAATGTTTCTCAAGTCTCTCTTCCACATGCCTCCACTCAGCGATAGTTAAACGCCGATAGTGTATGGGAATACCCAGATACCAAACCGGAAATTGCCCATGCTGGCATCCAAAAATCTTGGCATACTCTGGTGCTAATTCGGCAGCATCGCCAAAGCAAAAATGTTCGCTCTTATGAAAATTAATTTTGAGACCATAAAGTTCCTCAAAAGCACATAAGAGCAGCTTAACATTTCTTGCCTTATCTAAATCATGATCCATGAATAGAACCGTGTCATCCGCATATTGTAGAATGGATAGACCATCTTCTACCAAGTGTGGAATGACCCCAGTAATTCGACCATCTAGCTTAGCCCGCTCAACAAGGGTAGCTAGCATGTCAAACACAATTTTAAACAGAATAGGAGATGCAGGGTTGCCTTGACGCAACCCCTTCCTAGTCTGAAAACAGTTGCCAACATCATCGTTAACTTTTATGGCCACACTACCTCCAGAAACAAAGCTCTCTACCCAGCAACACCATTTTTGCAAAAAACCCTTCATGCCCAAAGTTTGCAACAGGAAGGGCAACTTAACTTTGTTGTAGGCTTTCTCAAAATCAATTTTGAGAATAACACCGTTCAACTTTTTCTGGTGCAGTTCATGAACAGTTTCGTGCAGGACGACCACTCCATCTAATATGTTGCGTCCTTGCATAAATGATGTTGAGTGGGTTTTACGACATGGTCAGCTACACTGTTCAACCGGTTGGTTGCTACCTTCGTAAAAAAATTAAAACATACATTCAGAAGGCAAATCGGTCTATATTGCTGAATACGACTAGCCTCCTTAATCTTAGGCAATAGCATAATTTCACCCAAATTTAAATGAGAAATATCAAGGTCCTCAGAATGTAGTTTATTAAACAACTGAACCAAGTCTTCCTTAATCACGTCCCAAAAGCATTGATAGAACTCTATGGGAAAGCCATCCGGTCCCAGCGCCTTGTTGTGTTCCATCTGAAACACCGCAGTTTGAATTTCCTCCTCGGAAAATGGAGAGGTTAGGAATTCATTTTCCACTTCTGTAACTTGAGTAATGACATGAGTAACACATTCGTCCACCTAGAAATTAGTTTCAGCTGAAGGCCCAAAAAGGTCTTTGTAGAACTTAGTGATAAAATTTCTAAGTGGTACGCCCCCCTATATTCGGCCTTCCTCCGGGTCAAGGGCGAATATACACTTCTTTCTGTGTCTGCCATTCTCTAGCATTTGAAAGTATTTCATATTATCATCACCTTGCACCAGCTAATCCTCTTTGGTATGTTGGTACCATATAATCTCTTCCTCGCGTAGTAGGCAAGCAATCTGCTCATTAAGATTACTTTTTTGGTCAATCTCTACAGCAGACAGAGACTTCACCTCCGCTATTTTATCAAGGGAATCAATTAAGGTAGACAAACAGAATTTTTCTTTTTTGTAAATGCCCGCAGTATGTTTGGCCCATCCTCGAAGGATTCGATGCAAGGCGCGAATTTGATTATTCGAACGTTGAATGGGTGTGTTACCGCAAGGCTCGCGCGCCCACACCTTCTTAACAAGCTGATGAGATCCCTCTCTAGTGAGCCATCCCAGTTCAAATTTAAACTGGTGGCAGTTGGAACTTGGGATTGGTTGTCCAAAATCTGTTAGCAACGGAGCGTGATCCGATAAGGCCTCAATTCTTTCTAGTGCCCGAACCAAGGCTAGGAGATATTTATATTCCGAGTCAGTGGTAACTAGCACCTGTTCTAGTTTTTCAAAGGTTGGCATCGATCGGATATTGGCCCGGTACACCGACGATCAGACATCGTTATCTCCCTCAGATCGAGGCTGTCAATAACATCATCAATGAGGAAAGGCCACCTTGTCAAACTGATCACTGTTTTTTTCCTACTGATGTCGAAGGATATTAAAATCCCCCCGGATGAACAAGTATGTAGAGTTAATACCTAGCAAAATTCCCCCGGACCTCCCAGTCGGAGGTAAGACGTGCCATTCGTAATCAAAACCACATAAAAAGTGGTCCAGATCACATGTTGGAAAATCACGTTTGCCCGACTCAGTGATAGACACAAAGTCCAACGTATGATCCTTTACACAATCGGCATTGTGTTTGTGTTTATCCAAGTCGCCAAGACCTCTGCTATTCCAGAACATGCCTCTCATGATGAACCAACTTTAAGTTTAGAGACCTTTACTTTTTTAGAAGAGCGCCCTCTTTTCTTTGGTGAGTTAGACTTGTTCTTGCGCACCGACGCGACAAGCTCAGAAAGCATAGTGTCACGTATAGTATCATCAAGGTCTACTTAAGTCTTGTCTTTAACCAAATGAGAGAGAAGCTTGCCTTCATGATTGGCATCAGCATCCTCCACGTCCTTATCTAACACGAGAGGGTCGACAAAGCTCGACAAATTCGGAGCAACCGTAAGCCTGTCGAACTGCACTTTGTTTTAGAGCCTTGACCAAAAAATCTATCTCATTCTCATTACGTCCTAGTGACATCCCAAGTCTAGTAATATTTGCAGAAACTTTGGAATTATCAAAAGACATAAAAGATTTGCGAGAGGGGGTACCTTCGAAGTCGAGGTTACGAGAAGTAGTCCTACGCATGGCCTTCACCATAGAATCCTCGTCAGTGGCTGCAGATCCGTCAGCCCCAACATGATGACCCCCGCCGCGCCTTAGCGGTGAAGGAGTAACATCAGCCTCGAAGCCTGCTACCTCTCGAGCACTTGCATTGGTTTTCCCTTGAAGAGGAAAGGGTGACGCAGAAGAGTGGCGTAAGTATTTCCCTCAGTTTTTGAGAACCAAGGTATCAATCTAGTAGGAGGCCACGCACGAGTCCCTCGTACCTACACAAACAAATAAATCCTCGCAACCAATGCGATAAGGGGTTGTCAATCCCTACACGGTCACTTACAAGAGTGAGATCTGATAGGTATGATAAGATACTATTTCTGGTATTTTTATGATAAAGATGCAAAGTAAAATAAAAGGTAAAGGAAATAACTAAGTATTGGAGGATTAATATGATGGAAGATAGACCCGGGGGGCATAGGTTTCACTAGTGGCTTCTCTCGAGAGCATAAGTATTCCAAGCGGGTAAACAAATTACTGTTGAGCAATTGACAGAATTGAGCATAGTTATGAGAATATCTAGGTATGATCATGTATATAGGCATCACATCCGAGACAAGTAGACCGACTCCTGCCTGCATCTACTACAATTACTCCACACATCGACCGCTATCCAGCATGCATCTAGAGTATTAAGTTCAAGAGAACAGAGTAACGCTTTAAGCAAGATGACATGATGTAGAGGGACAAACTCATGCAATATGAAATAAACCCCATCTTGTTATCCTCGATGGCAACAATACAATACGTGCCTTGCTCCCCCTACTGTCACTTGGAAAGGACACTGCAAGATTGAACCCAAAGCTAAGCACTTCTCCCATTGCAAGAAAGATCAATCTAGTAGGCCAAACCAAACTGATAATTCGAAGAGACTTGCAAAGATAACCAATCATACATAAAAGAATTCAGAGAAGATTCAAATATTGTTGATAGATAAACTTGATCATAACCGCACAATTCATCGGTCTCAACAAACACACCGCAAAAGAAGATTACATCGCATAAATCTCCACAAGAGAGGGGGAGAACTTTGTATTGAGATCCAAAAAGAAAGAAGAAGTCATATAGCTAATAACTATGGACCCGTAGGTCTCCGGTAAACTACTCAAACTTCATCGGAAGGGCTATGGTGTTGATGTAGAAGCCCTCCGTGTTCAATGCCCCCTCCGGTGGAGCTCCGGAACAGGCCCCAAGATGGGATCTCGAGGATACAGAAAGTTACGGCGGTGGAATTAGGGTTTTGGCTCCGTATCTGGTAGTTTGGGGTACGTAGGTATATATGGAGGAAGGAGTACTTCGGTGGAGCAACAGGGGGCCCACGAGGGTGGAGGGCGTGCCCAGGGGGGTATGCGCGCCCCCTACCTCGTGGCCTCCTGGTTGATTTCTTGACATAGGGTCCAAGTCCTCTGGATCATGTTCATTCCGAAAATCACGTTCCCGAAGGTTTCATTCCGTTTGGACTCCGTTTGATATTCTTTTGCTGCGAAACCCTAAAATAGGCAAAAAACAACAATTCTGGGTTGGGCCTCTGGTTAATAGGTTAGTCCCAGAAATAATATAAAAGTGTATAATAAAGCCCAATAATGTCCAAAACAGAATATAATATAGCATGGAACAATCAAAAATTATAGATACGTTGGATACGTATCAAGCATCCCCAAGCTTAATTCCTGCTCGTCCTCGAGTAGGTAAATGATAAAAACAGAATTTTTGATGTGGAATGCTACTTGGCATAATTTCAATGTAATTATCTTAATTGTGGTATGAATATTCAGATCTGAAAGATTCAAGACAAAAGTTTAATATTGACATTGAAATAATAATACTTCAAGCATACTAACTAAGCAATTATGTCTCTTCAAAATAACATGGCCAAAGAAAGTTATCCCTACAAAATCATATAGTCTGGCTATGCTCCATCTTGACCACACAAAGTATTCAAATCATGCACAACCCCGATGACAAGCCAAGAAATTGTTTCATACTTTTAATGTTCTCAAACTTTTTCAATCTTCACGGAATACATGAGCATGAGCCATGGACATAGCACTATAGGTGGAATAGAATGGTGGTTGTGGAGGAGACAAAAAGGGAGAAGATAGTCTCACATCAACTATGCGTATCAACGGGCTATGGAGATGCCCATCAATAGATATCAATGTGAGTGAGTAGGGATTGCCATGCAACGGATGCACTAGAGCTATAAATATATGAAACCTCAACAAAAAGAAACTAAGTGGGTGTGCATCCAACTTGCTTGCTCACGAAGACCTAGGGCATTTTGAGGAAGCCCATCGTTGGAATATACAAGCCAAGTTCTATAATGAAAAATTCCCACTAGTATATGAAAGTGATAACAAAGGAGACTCTCTATCATGAAGATCATGGTGCTACTTTGAAGCACAAGAGTGGAAAAAGGATAGTAGTGTTGCCCCTTTTTTTGGGCCTACTTTTTTTTTCTTTGTCCTTTCTCTTTTTTTATTTGGGACAATACTCTATGAATGATGATCATCACACTTCTATTTATTTACAACTCAATTATTACAACTCGATACTAGAACAAAGTATGACTGTATATGTATGCCTCCGGCGGTGTACCGGGATAGCAATGATGCATGAGTGACTTATATGAAATAGTTATGAACGGTGGCTTTGCCACAACTAAAATGTCAACTACATGATCATGCAAAGCAATATGACAATGATGGAGCGTGTCATGATAAACAGAACGGTGGAAAGTTGCATGGCAATATATCTCGGAATGGCTATGAAAATGCCATAATAGGTAGGTATGGTGGCTGTTTTGAGGAAGGTATATGGTGGGTATATGATACCGGCGAAAGGTGCGTGGTATTAGGGAGGCTAGCAATGGTGGAAGGTTGAGAGTGCGTATAATCCATGGACTCAACATTAGTCATAAAGAACTCACATACTTATTGCAAGAATCTATTAGTTATCGAAGCAAAGTACTACGTGCATGCTCCTGGGGGATAGATTGGTAGGAAAAGACCATCCCTCGTCCTCGACCGCCACTCATAAGGAGGACAATCAAAAAATACATCATGCTCCGACCTCTTAACATAACGGTTCACCATACTGCATGCTACGGGAATCACAAACTTCAACACAACCATTTCTCAAATTCACAACTACTCAACTATCACGACTCTAATATCACCATCTCCATATCTCAAAACAATTATCAAGTTTCAAACATCTCATAGTATTCAACACACTCATAAGAAAATTTTATTTATTTAATCTTGAATGCCTCAAATAATTAAAGGAAATTACCATGCTGTTTTGTAGGACTCTCAAAATAATCTAAGTGAATCATGAGAGAACAATGGTTTCTACAAAACAAATGCACCGACGTGCTCTAAAAGATATAAGTGAAGCACTAGAGCAAAAACTATATAACTCAAAAGATATAAGTGAAGCACATATGGTATTCTAATAATTTCCGAATCATGTGTGTATTTCTCAAAAAGGTACGTGCAGCAAGGATGATTGTGGAAAACTAACAAATAAAGACTCAAATAATACAAGACTCTCCGAGAAAAACACATATCATGTGGTAAATAAAAATATAGCTCCAAGTAAAGTTAACGATAGAAGTAGACGAAAGAGGGGATGCTTTCCGGGGCATCCTCAAGCTTTGGCTTTTAGGTGTCCTTAGATTATCTTGGGGGTGCCATGGGAATCCCCAAGCTTAGGCTCTTGCCACTCCTTGTTCCATAATCCATCAAATCTTTACCCAATACTTGAAAACTTCACAACACAAAACTTAAAGTAGAAAATCTCGTGAGCTCCGTTAGCGAAAGAAAACAAAACACCACTTGAAGGTACTGTAATGAACTCATTCTTTATTTATATTGGTGTTAAACCTTATGTATTCCAACTTCTCTATGGTTTATAAACTATTTTACTAGCCATATATTCATCAAAATAAGCAAACAACACATGAAAAACAGAATCTGTCAAAAGCAGAACAGTCTATAGTAATCTGTACCTAACGCAAGATCTGGCAGCCCAAAAATTCTAAAATAAATTGCTGGACTTCATGAATTTATCTATTAATCTTGTGAAAAAAGAATTAACTAAATAGAACTTTCCAAATAAAAATGGCAACAGTCCTTGTTAGCGCTAAAGTTTCTGTTTTTTACAGCAAGATTAACAAGACTTTCCCCAAGTCTTCACAACGGTTCTACTTGGCACAAACACTAAATAAAAATAAAAAAACCAAAACAGAGGCTATATAAATTATTTATTAAGCAAAGAATAAAAATAAAATTGGGTTGCCTCCCAACAAGCGTTATCGTTTAACGCCCCTAGCTAAGCATAAAAAGCAAGGATAGATCTAGGTGTTGCCATCTTTGGTTGGTAGTTCTTTAATGAGACTTCCACCACATTTAGGAGTTTCTTGCCTTTTATCAATAATCAAACTTCTAGGCACAAGATCGAAAAAATCAGTAGTAGCAAATGGTGCCTTAATGATACCAAAAAGATTAGGATGAATACTTATAGATTTGAGATCCGCAGTTTCCTTGCTAGAGGATTCACCCTTATTTTTAGGAACATACATAAGCTTGGCACTTTTAGTTGTAGGAATTGGAGTATTCTTTACGGAAGAAAAAGGAATTCCCAAGTTGGTAATAATACCCTCAAGTTTATCGATTCTAGTGGAATCATGATTTATTCTTTCATTAACTATGGGTTCCCTCTCTTTAATATCTTTCAAAGTTACTCCTACTTTATATCCATATTGGGTAATTCGGTTGTGGATCTTTTTATCGAAAGTTTCAATTAACTCAACGGTAGCAACTTTATTTTCAATAATTTCAAGTTTTTGAATTACATGCTCCAAAGTTAACAGTTACATTAATCATAAGACGGGGTGAGCCAAATAAATCTATCATAGCATTATAAGAATCAGAAGTATGGCTACCCAAGAAATTCCCTCCAGTAATGGTATCAAGGATATATTTGTACCAAGGAGTAGTGCCTACGTAAAAATGCCAGAGAAGAACGGAAGTGGATTGCTTCCTGGTAGATCTATTTTCAGCATTGCAAATCCTATACCATGCGTCTTTTAAATTTTCTCCTTCCCTTTGTTTAAAATTAAGAACTTCATTCTCCGGAGAAAACGGAGAAGATAGGGGACTAGCCATAATGACAAGCAAGAAATCGGACACACGAGCAGACGAGGAACGGGCAAAAAGAGGCAAATAGAGAAAGAGAGGGAGGATAAAGAGAGAGAGGGCGAATAAAACGGCAAGGGTGAAGTGGGGGAGAGGCAAATGGAAAATAATGTAATGCGGGAGATAAGGGTTGTGATGGGTACTTGGTATGTTGACTTTTGCGTAGACCTCCCCGGCAACGGCGCCAGAAATCCTTCTTACTACCTCTTGAGCACTTGCGCTGATTTCCCCTTGAAGAGGAAAGGGTGATGCAGCAGAGTAGCGTAAGTATTTCCCTCAGTTTTTGAGAACCAAGGTATCAATCTAGTAGGAGGCCACGCACGAGTCCCTCGTACCTACACAAACAAATAAATCCTCACAACCAACGCGATAAGGGGTTGTCAATCCCTACACGGTGACTTACGAGGGTGAGATCTGATAGATATGATAAGATAATAATTTTGGTATTTTTATGATAAAGATGCAAAGTAAAATAAAAGGTAAATGAAATGACTAAGTATTGGAAGATTAATATGATGGAAGATAGACCCGGGGACCATAGGTTTCACTAGTGGCTTCTCTTGAGAGCATAAGTATTCATGGCGGGTAAACAATTTACTGTTGAGCAATTGACAGAATTGAGCATAGATATGAGAATATCTAGGTATGATCATGTATATAGGCATCACGTCCGAGACAAGTAGACCGACTCCTGCCTGCATCTACTACTATTACTCCACACATCGACCGCTATCCAGCATGCATCTAGAGTATTAAGTTCAAGAGAACAGAGTAACACTTTAAGCAAGATGACATGATGTAGATGGATAAACTCATGCAATATGAAATAAACCCCATCTTGTTATCCTCGATGGCAACAATACAATACATGCCTTGTTCCCCGTACTTTCACTGGGAAAGGCACCGCAATATTGAACCCAAAGCTAAGCACTTCTCCCATTGCAAGAAAGATCAATCTAGTAGGCCAAACAAAACTGATAATTTGAAGAGACTTGCAAAGATAACCAATCATACATAAAAGAATTTGGAGAAGATTCAAATTTTGTTCATAGATAAACTTGATCATAAACCCACAATTCATCGGTCTCAACAAACACACCGAAAAAGAAGTTTACATCGAATAGATCTCCACAAGAGAGGGGGAGAACTTTGTATTGAGATCCAAAAAGAGAGAAGAAGCCATCTAGCTAATAACTATGGACCCATAGGACTGAGGTAAACTACTCACACTTCATCAGAAGGGCTATGGTGTTGATGTAGAAGCCCTCCGTGATCGATGCCCCCTCCGACGGAGCTCCGGAATAGGCCTCAAGATGGGATCTCGTGGATACAGAAAGTTACGGCGGTGGAATTAGGGTTTTGGTTCCGTATCTGGTAGTTTGGTGGTACGTAGGTATATATAGAAGGAAGGAGTACGTCAGTGGAGCAACAGGGGGCCCACGAGGGTGGAGGGCGCGCCTAGGGGGTAGGCGCGCCCCCTACCTCGTGGCCTCCGGGTTGATGTCTTGGCGTAGGGTCCAAGTCCTCTAGATCATGTTCGTTCAGAAAATCCTGTTCCCGAAGGTTTCATTCCATTTGGACTCCATTTGATATTCTTTTTCTGCGAAACCCTAAAATAGGCAAAACACAACAATTCTGGGACTCCGGTTAATAGGTTACTCCCCAAAATAATATAAAAATGTATAATAATGTCCAAAACAGAATATAATATAGCATGGAACTATAAAAAATTACAGATACGTTGGAGACGTATCAAAGCCCATCACATCGACTCCGCAAGGCATAGTTGACTGCTGCAACGATGAAGAAGAAGAAATGGGGGGCTGGTCCTCGGCCTCCTCAAGTCTAGAAGCCGGCGCCCCCCCGGTGGTGGAGGAGTGGAAGATAACGCGTGAAGCACCGCCATGGCAGACTCTTGGCTAGCTCGAACGGAGGGAGAGAAGATGACACCACGTCGAGTTGGAGAAGCTAGAGTGGGCGGTGATGGTGACGGCGATGAAACGGTTCCCTTCGGTACGGGGCACCCACGACTCCCCTCGTGGGGGTTAGGCGGTGGCGACCAGCGAGCCGAATATGGCGGCGTCGAGCAACGGGGCGCCACCTAACTGGGCGATGATGATGACGGCGATGGAGTGGTCCCCTTTGGTAAAGGGCGCCCACGACTCCCAGGTGGGGGTTAGGCGGTGGCGGTCGGCTAACCGAAGATGGCGGCATCGAGAACCGGGGCGCCGACAGCGTAGGAGAAGCAGTCCTAGACGTAGAATCCGACCCCGATGACAAAGACCCCCTTAATGGCGATGAAGCATCTGTGACGGGTAAGCCTCGATGAGGGTTCTGTGGTGTGATGGCAATGGCCATCTGCATGGGAACCACACCACCCGAGGAAGAAGGGTCCGAAGAGTTGTTGGATGATGAAGTGGGTTTGGCCCTCTTGCTTCGATAATTGCTCCTGACTGTGTCCTCCCTATCATGGCCCTTGTCGCCCCCTGAATCATCACCGTGCTCCTAGACTCGAGGTACAAAGTCACTATCAACGCGGAAGTCTGATTCTTCAGGACTATACTGGAACTCATAAACCTTCCTTTGAACCACCACATCTAAAGAAAGAGAATCAATTGTGCTGCGTTTGAAAGCATCAAGGTTCAAAACCGCTACCTAGATACGAACAATTCCTCTCCGGCGCAAACAGAGAAGATCAACATCACGAGTAGCACCAATCACCGAGCCGACTTCCCAAAGCCCCAAGAAGTGTCGGAGAGCGTGAGGCACCCCATGTACATGAATCCAGAGAGGAATTAGCTCGAAATGGCGTGGTATCTTTTTTGTATTCCAAGGCTTGAACTCGATAATGACATTGTGAGATTTGATGAAAACTGCAAAGATAGTCACCCTCTGTAACACCTCATCACTCAGAAAGGACATGAGAAAAGCGTCTTTGCCATCCAGTATGGCCTCCCACACCCACTGCTGTTGGTACTGAGCTATCTTAGCAACCTCTGCCTCCACGATACCGGGAGTGACAGAGTCACTAGAAATTGAGACCAATGCCGTCAGTGAATCCTCTGGAGCAAGATCCTCCCTGCAGACATTGTCAGGCATTTGGAAGAAAGCCATAATGGGACATCCTGGTTTTTGCCCTCTTTTCCTTGTCTGGTTTTCTTTTGATTTGGATTTGAATTTGGGAATTTGAATCACTTCCGATGGACTTAAGCACTTGGGTACCACCTTGACTTTCACCCAAGTCCCTCATTTCTCTCCCTAGCCACCATTTCTTCTCTGATCCACCTCAAAATAATATTATGAATATTTTTCGTAAATGAAAAGTATTCATTTTCCATCTCAAAACCCTAACTAGCCCATTGTGTTCCAAAGCAACCCTATTTTTTCTTGCCCACAAAAATCTGAGAAGATTCATAAATATTCTTTGAACCCTAGGGCACCTTCCTAAGCAAAATATATTGCATCACTTTTTGGAATATTTTTGCTATGGAAAATATTTTCTGTTCTGGACAGAAATGGTAGTTTCTATAGCAACTACCATTTTACTTGCTCAATTGGTGCTGATTTTCTTGTGAATCACCACCCTCCAAGATGATTGCTAGCCTCCAAAGCTCACCTTCCAACTCTTAGTAGTTTGACCACGGTAAGCTCTCAAAGTTACTGCCCAGAAACTTACCTTGAATTAGAAATCCATCTTACTCAACCTCAGCTCAACCCAAAGTGTGGTAACTACAAAAACTACCAAGGACTACACGCTAGACATGAAGTTCAGGCTTAGCGCGGCCTGATGTCATAGTTCACGCGGTGACCGCGTTCATCCAGGCGTGCTGGCATACGGCCGACGCGCTCTTCGACGCGCCCGAGCGACTGTTGAGCGCATGCTCATTTCGCCGCCTGCCACACCTTGCCAAACTTCGCCACGATCATCGTCCCGACCCCCTTAACTCCCTCCTGGCGCTCGCCGATGCCGGAGCTCGCCGCAGCGAGCATAGGCGCGGTCCGGCCAACCCAACAGTGTGCCGCACACTGTGTTCGTCGCCACCCCCTTGTTCCTATGCTCGTCTCCGCTCGCCCACAGTGCCTGCGTGAGCTGCGTCGCCTTCTCCCTCGCTCACAAACGCCGTTCGTCTCCAGGCGCTGTGTCCATGTGTCCTCCAGCGGAGCCCTCACCCCTCACCCCTCACCCCCGATCGGCTGTAAATACAGCCCTCCCCAGCCTTCTCAAGCATCATCCACTCCTCTCACACACTCCACAAGCCAGTATGTAGCCGTAGCTCGGCCAAGCAGGCCGTGGGCCGCTGTCCGCGAGCTCGAGCTCGCCGGTGATCCCCTCGGGTCGTCTCCGCAGCTCCAGCCCATCCTAAGCTCGGTGAACCCTTCCAGGGCCTCCGTCGTGCTTCGGTGGTGCCGTCCAGCCCAATTGGAGCCTCTGGTACCGTCTCTAGTCGCCATCACCTCCAACTCCGGTGACCTCCGCTCTCTGTCGCCGCTTGAGAGGTCGTTTCCGACATTGTCCGACCTGCCCTAGCTAATCTAAGGGTACGGGCAGGTGCGCCTTCGTCTTATCTTTCGATCCATTCCTTTAGCTCGGGCCAAGACGCCCTCCTCGCCGGTGTGTGCTCCGGCAGAGTCCCACCGCGCTATGTTTCCCCCTTCCCCCTCACTCACCTGGCTAGCATGGTCTGCTAGTCAGCCACGGGGTTTACACCTTCGACGTCACCCCCCAAGTTCTGTTTTATATAAATCAAATTGAAATATTCCAGAGAGCTTCAAACAGCCACAACTTTTTAACCACAAGTCCAAATGAATTGATTCTTTTTGCATTGTGTTCTTTATAAAAAGATCTAGCAGCACACCTAAAATGAGATTTTTCTCTTTCGTATAGATTTTTTGGTCAATTTCAGAGTGGTTCTTGATGTTTTCTTTTTGTGTTTATATTTGTTTCCAGAAGTTGAAGCTTGTCTTGAGGATCACCACGAGGAGTGTGACCCTCACCTACACTAAGGCAAGCCACAACAACATTTTCATGGTGCCATTGCAATATTTTTGATATTTTTCAACTTGAACAAATGATTAAATCCATGCATTTAATTCACTAAAGTATATATTTATATTCTGTTGGATGCTTGATTAAGTTGATATGGTTAGTACATAGAAGTTTACAACTAACTAAGTTAGTTTAAGCCATTAGAAGTAATTTTTGATTATGAAGAAGTAATATGTTTATAAAAAGGGAATTAATTGGTCTAATATTTTCTTGAGTAAGAAAGGATTTATGCTAAGATATTGGCATGGTTAAATTGCTGAATAAACATAACCAGAGAAATGTTGTGTTTTGTTGAGATCTATGCTTAGTAATTGATGAAGTTGAATCAGTTATTTCCGATGATTTATGGTGCGTATATTTTAGTGTTGCATTTTTATGGCATATCATGACACCAGTTACTTTTCACTTTATGTTGAACCTGATAATAATTCAACTTGAATATATCGTTGATCGGGTCATGGTGCCACTGAATTGAGATCTTCCCCAATGCAACCAGATTTGCCTTTCTAGGAAGGCCTTTATTCGGTCTATTGTCATGCCTCTGGTCGGTGCCTCCAACAACGGAAGGTTACGGGTGTGCGTTACCCTGGCCCGGTAAGAAGACATAACCTTGTGTGCCCATTGTAGTTATGGTACCTTGTCCTAGTTTAGGACCGTTTATGTTTTGCCACGACGGTGGCCGTTGGTGTCTTTGTTAGACATGGGGCCACCCATCACTTAGCCCAGTGGGGAGTTAGTCAGAGTGGCCGGGAGAGTGTCATGGCAATGGAGGGGTTCTGTCGGAATGTCGTCGGTCCACCCGAATGGGAGTGCGAGGCCATGGGTTCCAAGGTGTGGGTACAGTGTGCTACCTATGCAGAGTGTATTAATCTATCGATAGCCAAGTCCATGGTTATGGACAAGCTCGAAAGTAGGTCACACCACGGATCAACGTTTAAATAATTTTGCACACTAAGATAATAACCTCGCACTGTTGGAGAGAGGATGGTTGAGAAATATTCTTGATGCTGGAGGACAAGTTGTTGGCCAGTTTCTAATCCGAGTATGATCACAGTTTGGTTACGAGGTAACCCGATTAACGTCCAAGATGATGGTCTGATTGTGGTCCAAGAGGGATCACCGTTTGGTAAGCAAGTCCGAGGGACTTAAGTCATGAAATCATGAGAACTGGATACCAAGTATGATTTTGCATTAATGAGTAAATGGTTTAATTATCATGATATTGTGTGTCATTATTTTTATGCTTGTTGTGAGCTTGCAACTACATTCAATGTACTGACCAGGTGTGTCATGCGAGATTTCAGGAAAGTCTCGTCGGAAAGGAGTGCTGTCCGAGTCTAGATCGTGTCCACATCGGTGTCCCTGTGCTATGGAGTCCCGCTTCGTCATCGTTCCGGTGCCGCGTAGTTGTCATGATCGAGACCCCTTTATGTTCACAAAATAATGTACATATTGTTCATCCGCACTGTGTGTGCCGCTTGGCCTCGCAACTTGTTGTAATATGAACTGTGTTCCGCTAGTATCAATAAAGCAGTTGCTTTCTGTACCAAGATGTTGTGTATTGCCAGAAGACAAGATCTCTGGGCTGGCAATGCAAGGTAAACCGGATGCACTGAGCCGGGGTGCAACAACACTTGGTATCAGAGCCGCGCTGGTTGTAGGACATGCTAGGCTGCCAACGTGTTAACTGGACGTTAGTCAGGGTATAAGTGAGTGTTGGTAGTGATTTTAGCTGGTTGTTGCATTGCTTGTGCTCGTTTATTTTTATTATAACCTACTAATGGCTGTGGGTGTAGATGGCTCCGGTGCCGTATCCGTGCCAGTTGCAGCTGATGTCATACACGCCGCCGCATCTCCTCCGTAACGTGTGGCGTCGGTTGTACCCCCTCGGTGATGATTTAGTCTATCATGTGTATCAGGAGCGTCTAGTAGACTCAATGCATGGGTATCACGCAGTGGTCACTCTGCGCACCAGTTCGTCTTCCAGCACTTATATTCGTGCCTCCAGGAGCGGTTTTGCTACTACTGCTTCTCAAGCTATTCTGTTTGCTACATTTGAGGTCCTCATCGAGTTGCGTTATAATGAGGTCCAAATGCAGAACCACCCTGGTTTCCACTACTATCCTTCCCTGCACGACAATGGTCGTGTCCGTTTTCCTATCATTGATCCGGAGTCTGATAGTACTGCCAGCCACCTTTCTCCTTATATCGCTGCCAGCTATCTTACGATTTATGAGTTGGCTCGAGAGCTGACTCGTGCCCGTACTGCTTTAGCCTCTACTAGAGCTTCTACTACTCCATCGTCTACGATATTTACTCCTTATATTCCCTCCAGTTCTGGTTCACCTATTTCACCGGTTACTCCCCCGAGTAGCTCGGGCACCTCGATCGTGAACCCTCTCAGTGCTCCTGCTGAGTGGATTTCCCTTCTCACTACCCCAGTAGCCCCGAAGCTCCAGCACCATCCTGCACCTGCTCCGGAGGGACAGCCCTAGAGGCAGGGTCGTCGTGTTACCTTTAACCTGGAGGTTTCTGTTAGCATCGTTAGTTCAGGATCCGAGTCCGCTTCCAGAGAAGACCCCGCAGCACCAGCAGAGCTTTAGAGCACTCAAGTATCCACACTTGTCTGGATGATGTACGGATGTAGTCGTATGAGTCATGATGTTCCATTCTATGTATGAGAGTAGTCGAACTTATCATGTCATTTATCTTTTATGTATGAGTCTATGTATAATTATGTTGGAACTTCCTTTTTTCGCTATGCTTTGTTCATATTTCGTTTTCTTTCGGGTTTTGTCGCTGGCTTTTCTCCACTATATTTGGATGTTGCTCATCTCGAATGCGTTGTCTTGGGAAAAAACTAACAATAGGATGTTGCGGGGAGGCAGCAGTAGTGCCGCTTATGGGGATGTCCCTCTCCCCCGCTCCGCACGACAGGCAGGACACTCTCCCGAGCCGTACGTTCCACCACCGCCTCCACCGCCAAATCCACCCTCCACCGAGCAAATTCTGCGTATGTTTGAGGAAAGGAGGAATAATGATCTGATTGAAATGTTAAAAAGTGTGCAAGCTATGGTTGGGCAGAATGGAAATCAGAACGGTCATTACTCCAAGATGTCAGATTTTCAGAGAACCAAGCCCCTAGTTTCAGTCAGGTTATTGATCCCTTGGATGCAGACGACTGGTTGTGAACCATTGAGATGAAGCTTGAGATTGCTCATACTGAAGAGGATGACAAGGTTCTGTTTGCAAGTCATTATCTTGAAGGCGCTGCCGCCATATGGTGGGAAAATGCAAAATCCATGTGGCCTGCTGATGAAGAAATCACATGGACAAAATTCAAGGATCAGTTTCGTAAATTCCATATTCAACCAGGAAATATGAAGCTCAAGTAGCGAGAATTCCTCGCGCTCCTCCAAGGAAGTCAGTCCGTGAGTGAATATTGGCATAAGTTCAATCATTTGGCCCATTACTCTCTTCATGATGTGGCCACCGAAGAAAGAAAGATTGACAGGTTTCTTGGGGGATTAAACCAACATCTCCGATGCACCCTCAGTATGTTTGACTTCCCGGATTTCCAAACTCTAGTAAACAAGGCTCTCATTGCTGAAAGGGAACACAAGCTCATACATGACAATAAGTCTGCAAATAACGATCACAAGCGCATGTTTGAGCCAAGAAAGGAAGTGCGGCCAGTGTAGAAGGCTCCTACCTGGCAGCATACTCAGGTAGAGTACAAGCCCAATTTGCAGAAGAATGTTAACAAAACCACTACGCAAGTCAAGAATGTCGTGATCAACCCGGTGCGAGAAGAGTGCCAGTGCAAGAATTCTTGTTTCAGCTATGGGCAAACCGGACATTATGCCAGACAGTGTCCCAAGAACGGCAAGACCAATGCTCCATTCAGGCCTCAAGTCAACTTTATGGGGTCATGCCCTATCTAGCAAAACATCACTGGGCAGATCCATCACCTCTCCGCAGACGAAGCCCAAGAGAACCCCAAAGTCGTCATTGGTATGTTTTCTGTTAATAGCATACCTACCATTATTTTATTCGACTTTGGTGCTTCCCACTCTTTTATTTCGCGGAGTTTTGTTGCCCCAAAAAAATTTCCTTGTCCGGTTTTTAGCAAGAATATGCTGGTACAATCCCCGGGATCTTTGCTCAGAAGCAATCTGGTCTGCCGTAGTCTGGAAATGAATATCAACGGAGTCCATTTTCCAACTTCCTTGATAGTCATTGAGTCTGGCAAGTTGGACATCATTTTGGGGATGAATTTCTTAACCCAATATCAATTATGCATTCATTGCGCAACCCGAGAAGTCACATTGACAAGTCGAGAGGGGCAAACTACGAAATTCTATGCCCGCAAGAGCATACCCAAGAAAGAAATGGTCTTCACCGCTGTGGCTGTTGAATTGGAATTAATTCCTATGGGCAGTGAGTTTCTCGATGTGTTCCCATAAGAACTGCCAGGCATGCCACCACTAGATCAAGAGCTTGAGTTTGCAATAGATCTTGTGCCTGGGACCGCACTGTTATATAAGAAGTACTATCGTATGCCATCGTCAGAATTAGTGGAGCTAAAGAAACAGCTTGACGAGATACTCCAGAAAGGATATATCCGTCCTGGCTCTTCACCATGGGGATCACCTGCTATATTCGTCGATAAGAATGATGGTAGTCTTCGTATGTGTGTGGATTACCATCAACTGAATGATGTCACCATCAAAAACAAATATCCACTTCCCAGGATCGATGATCTGTTTGATCAACTCAGTGGGGCTAGGGTATCCACCAAGATTGATTTAAAGAGAGGATACCATCAACTCAAGATTAAATAGGAAGATATTCCTAAGACCGCATTCACTACATGGTACGGTCTTTATGAATATACTGTTATGTCATTTGGACTCACCAATGCCCCTGCTTTCTTCATGCATATGATGAACAAGGTGTTCATGGACTTCCTAGATAAATTTGTGGTGGTCTTCATCAATGACATACTCATATACTCAAAGGGTGAAGAAGATCATAAAGGACACCTCAGAGCTGTATTGCAATGACTTCGCGACCATTGTCTATATGCCAAATTCAGTAAATGTGAGTTTTGGCTCAAGCAAGTTGGATTTCTTGGCCATGTGCTGTCTGTAGAAGGTATAGCTGTGGACCCGAGCAAAGTAAAGGATGTGCTCGATTGGTTGGCACCCACGACAGTATCCCAAATCCGGAGTTTTCTCGGGTTAGTTGGACACTACCGTTGTTTCATTGAAGGTTTCTCCAAGATTGCCAAACCAATGATGGAACTTCTCAAGAAAGATAAGAAGTTTGAATGGACTAAGGACTGTGATAAAAGTTTCAATGAGCTGAAAATCCGGCTGACAACAGCACCGGTGTTGACTCTTCCAAACATCTACCGCAGTTTTGATGTCTACTATGACGCGTCCAGACAGGGACTTGAATGCGTACTTATGCAAGATGGCAAGGTGGTAGCATACGCATCGCGACAGCTAATACCCCACGAAGGAAACTATCCTACCCATGATCTGGAATTAGCCGTGGTGGTTCATGCTCTAAAAATTTGGAGGCACTACCTCATTGGGCAGTGGTGCAAAATATTTACTAACCACAATAGCCTCAAGTACATATCTACTCAGCCAGATTTAAATCTCCGCCAACGAAGGTGGCTTGAGTTAGTCAAGGACTACGATCTTGGAATAAATTACCACCCGGGTAAGGCCAATGTGGTTGCCGATGCACTAAGCCGAAAGCATGTGAGCCTGAATACCATAATGGTAGCTTTGCCTCCTGAACTTCAAAAAGAGATTGCTCAGCTCCACCTGGTCATAGTTGGCGCAGATCTTGCTAATATTATGGGAGTTACTCCTACCCTCGAGGAAGAGATCCGCGAGGTCCAGCCACATGACCCAGTCCTATAGAAACTTGCCACGTGTATGTTAGCAGGACATACCCCGGATTTTTCTAAGGATCCACTAGGTACACTGCGATTCGGTGGAAGGATTTGTGTACCCAGGAAAGAAGATTTAAGGAAGAGAATACTGTCAGAAGCACACAAATCTTCATATTCTATTCACCCTAGAGAAACTAAAATGTACGAAGACCTTTGACAAATATTCTGGTGGGATGGGATGAAGAAAGACATTGCCTATTTTGTGTCCTGTTGCGACATATGCAACAAAGTGAAGGAAGAACATCAGAAACCAGTTGGACTCCTCCAACCGTTGCCCATTCCATAATGGAAGTGGGATGATGTCTGCATGGATTTTGTCACAGGGCTACCAAAGACGCAGCGAGGAAATGACGCAGTATGGGTCATAGTGGACACCCTAACCAAGGTAGCTCATTTTATCCCCATGAAAACCACATACCGAGCCAATCAGTCTAGATGGAGTACCGCGAACAATCACTTCCGACCGGGGGTCACTTTTTACCTCCGCTTTCTGGTCATGTCTACACCAAGCCTTGGCAACCGCGCTAAAATATAGTATAGCTTATCAACCTCAGAACGATGGACATACTGAGCGTGTAAACCAAATACTTGAGAATATGCTTCGAGCCGGTGCCTTGGCCCAAGGACCGAAATGGGAAGACTGTCCGCCGTATGTCAAGTTCTCATACAACAACAGCTTCCAAACCAGTCTAAAGATGTCACCTTATGAGGCTCTGTATGGCTGTAAGTGCCTCACTCCTTTGAATTGGTCTCAAACTAGAGATAGTCGTATATTCGGAACATATCTCATGATGGAAGCTAAGAAGCAAGTTAAGGAAATCCGAGACAGATTGAAATTGGCTAAATCTCGACAGAAGAGTTATTATGATGCAGCACCGGCAGGTCAGTTTTGAACCCGGAGAACATGTATACATCTGAGTCACTCCTATGAAAGGGGTCAAGAGATTCCAGACTCGTGGAAAATTAGCACCCAGGTTTATTGGTCCATTCCCAGTTATGTCCAAGGTAGGTACTATTGCAAATCAGTTGGAACTACCCCCAGAGTTGTCAGAAGTGCACAATGTGTTCCATGTCTCAAAGTTGAGGCGATGCATATCGTCGCCCGAGAAAAAGACTGCTATGAAAAAAATAGGGTTGGCTACCGTTCATAAATTTGGATGAAATGGAAAGGGTAACTCGTAGTAAAGCAAGAAAGTTTTACAAGGTTCAATGGGAGCATCACACAGAGGCAGAAGCCACTTGGGAACGAGAAAAATTTCTAAAGGCACATTATCCAGAATGGTTTTCCCGAGCAACCGAATCTCGAGGACGAGATTCATCGTAAGTGGGGGAGGTTTGTGATAGCCTGGTTTTTGCCCTCTTTTCCTTGTCTGATTTTCTTTTGAGATGGATTTGAATTTGGGATTTTGAACCACTTCAGATAGACTTAAGCACTTGGGTACCACCTTGACATTTCACTCAAGTGACTCATTTCACTCCCTAGCCACCATTTCTTCTCTGACCCACCTCAAAATAATATCATGAATATTTTTCTTAAATGAAAAGTATTCATTTCCCCTCCCAAAACCCTAACTAGCCCATTGTGTTCCAAAACAACCCTAATTTTTCTTACCCACAAAAATCTGAGAAAATTCACAAATATTCTTTGAACCCTCGGGCACCCTCCTGAGAAAAAATATTGCATCACTTTCTGGAATATTATTGCTACAGAAAACATTTTCTATTCTGGACAGGAATGGTAGTTTCTATAGCAACAACCATTTCACTTGCTCAATTGCTGCTGAATTTTCATGTGAATCACTACCCTCCTAGAAGATTGCTAGCCTCCAAAGCACAGCTTCCAACTATTAGTAGCTTGACCACAGTAAGCTCTCAAAGTTATTGCCCAAAAACTTACCTTGAAATAGAAATCCATCTTACTGCACCTGAGCTCAACCCAAAGTGTGGTAACTACTCAAACTACGAAGGACTACACGCCATACATGAAGTTTAGGCTTAGAGCGGCCTGATGTCATAGTTCACGCGGTGACCGCGCTCATCCAAGCGTGCTGGCATACGTCCGACACGCACTGTGATGTGCCCGAGCCGCTGTTGAGCGCATGCTCGCTTCCCTACCTGCCGCGCCTTGCCAAACTTCGCCACGATCATCGTCCCGATCCCCTTAACTCCCTCCTAGTGCTCGCCGACGCCGGAGCTCGTAGCAGCGAGCACCGACGCGGTCCGGCCAACCCAACAGTGCGCCGCGCACTGTGTTCGTCGCCACACCCTCGCTCCTGTGCTCATCTCTGCTCGTCCACAGTGCCCGCGTGAGCTGCATCGCCTTCTCCCTCGCTCACTGACATCGTTCATCATCGGGCGCCTTGTCCAGGTGTCCTCCAGCGGAGCCGAACCCCTCACCCCGCTCGACTATAAATACATCCCTCCCCAGCCTCCTCAAGCATCATCCACTTCTCTCACACACTCCACAAGACAGTAGGTAGCCGTAGCCCGGCCGAGCAGGCCGCGGGCCGCCGTCCCCGAGCTCGAGCTCGCCGGCGATCCCCTCGGGTCATCTCCATAGCTCCAGCCGCTCCCAAGCTCGGTCCACCCTTCCAGGACCTCCACCGTGCTTCGGTGGTGCCGTCCATGCTGATTGGAGCCTCTGGTGTTGCCTCTAGCCACCGTCATCTTCAACTCCGGTGACCTCTGCTCTCTATCGCCACTGGAGAGGTCGTTTCCGACGCCATACGACGACACCTAGCTAATCTACGGGTACGAGCAGTTGCGCCTTCGTCTTCTCTTTCGATCCATTCCTTTAGCTCGGGCCAAGATGCCCTCCTCACCGGTGCGTGCTCTGGTGGAGCCCCACCGCGCTCTGTTTCCCCCTTCCCCCTCTCTCACCTGGCTAGCGAGGACCGCTAGTCAGTCACTCTGGTCGTGCATGAAGCAGTACGAGTGGTGGCGCCCCGCGGGGTTTACGCCATCGACGTCGCCCCCCAGTTCTGTTTTATTTAAATCGAATTCAAATATTCCAGAGAGCTTCAAACAGCCACAACTTTTTAACCACAAGTCCAAATGAATTGATTCTTTTTGCATTATGTTCTTTATAAAAAGATCTAGCAGCACACCTAAAATGTGATTTTTCTCTATTTTTTAGATTTTTTGGTGAATTTCAGAGTGGTTCTTGATGTTTTCTTTTTGTGTTAATATTCGTTTCCAGAAGGTGAAGCTTGTCTTGAGGATCACCAGGAGGAGTGTGACCCTCACTTACACAAAGGCAAGCCATAGTGACATTTTCATGGTGCCATTGCAATATTTGTGATATTTTTCAACTTGAACAGATGATTAAATCCATGCATTTAATTCACTAAAGTATACATTTATATTCTGTTGGATGCTTGTTTAATTTCATATGGTTAGTATACAGAAGTTCACAACTAACTAAGTTAGTTTAAGCCATTATAAGTAATTTTTGATTATGAAGAAGTAATATGTTTATAAAAAGGGAATTAATTGGTTTAATATTTTCTTGAGTAAGAAAGGATTTATGCTAAGATATTGTCATGGTTAAATTGCCGAATAAACAGGACCAGAGAAATGTTGTGTGTTGTTGAGATCTATGCTTAGTAATTGATGAAGTTGAATCAGTTATTTCCGATGATTTATGGTGCATATATTTTAGTGATGCATTTTGATTGCATATCATGACACCGGTTACTTTCACTTTAAGTTGAACTGGATAATTAATAATTCAACTTGAACGTATCGTTGATCGGGTCGTGGCACCTCTAAATCGAGATCCTCCCAAGTGCAACCACATTTGCCTTTGTGGGGAAGGCCTTTATACGGTCTGTTGTCATGCCTCTGGTCGGTGCCTCCAACGAGGGAAGTTTATTGGCGTGCATTACCCTGGCCTGGTAAGCAGACATAACCTTTTGTGCCCATTGTTGTTATGGTACCTTATCCCCGTTTGGGACAGTTTATATTTTGCCACGACGGTGGTCGTTGGTGTCTTGGGTAGAAGACAAGATCTCTGGGCTGGCAATGCAAGGTAAACCGGTTGCTCTGAGCCAGGGTGCCACACATACTTTCAGTTCCATGACCACATAACATCGCCATCGGCTTCGGCGTCTTGATAGCAGGACAACGCCGCATGGTCATCGAGTGATTATACTTGTTACAAATAAAACAGTACTGTTGTGTCGCGTAGTCATCATATGTGTGCCCTGCAGATTGGCACTTCAAGCACCATACCTTCTTAGCATTAGTTTTCCCCTCGGCAACTCTATTTATCCCTGTCTTATTCATTACATGGGATGTTTGTGAAGATGACCCTTCTTGCAACAAAACCGCCATGCGGTTATGTATCTAAGTCGTGCCTCGACACGTGGGAGCTGTAGCCGCATCATGGGTGTTACAACCCCCTTTGGACCGGAACCGGGGGCCGACGCCGAAGAAGACGCCCCCTGCTAATCCGCCAAAGTGACGGTAGCGTGACATGCTTGTGGTGGGAACACCCCTAGGGCAATGGAGAAGCTGAGAGAGCGAACGATGAAGTGCTTCATGGACTCAAGACACGAACTTTCGATACGCTACAGAATCATGGCAGGCGGTGGATCGAGGAGCTGCCGGTAGTTCTCTGGTCCCTCAGAACGACACCTAACCGAGCTACCGGATAGACTCCCTTCTCCCTGGTTTATGGGGAAGAAGCAATTATCCCCACGGAACTCATTTACGGGTCCCCTCGAGTGCTTGCCTATGATGGAGTATCGCAAGATCAGGAACGACATGACGGTGTTCTGCTACTCGAGGAGAACCGTCTCCGGGATGCTAAGCGTGCTGCACACTACCAGCAAGCCATACGTCGCTATCATAGCCGCAGGGTTCATGCGAGGTGTTTTGAGGAAGGCGACCTTGTCCTTAGGCGTGTTTAGTCCGCCAACGGTGCAAACAAGTTGTCACGAAGTGGGAAGGCCCGTACTTGGTGTTACGAGTCACCAGACCTGGTGCAGTCCGTCCCGAGACCGGGGATGACACACAGTTGCAAAACTTATGGAATATTGAGCAGCTTCGTAAGTACTACCTGTAAGGTGCAAGGCTGCCGGGCACTACCCGATAGCCACCCTTTTGTACAGACCTTGCCTCCGTTTCATGTAACCCCTTGTACTAGCCGGGGCGATGACCCCATGCAAGATAAAATAAAGAAGCGTTGTGGGGGGCCCCGATCAAGATCGCATGCATGCACGAGCACACCCAGATCACTGCATAAGCACTTCATGAGCATTTGCATATGCATATAGATAGGATTGCATCCTGCATTCATTCTCATCTCCATGGATTTGCAGGTTCTTGCCGTGAACTTGACCCCAACAAGGGACGAGAAGATTGCACGACACAGTGATCCCCGGCAAGCCAAACAGATAAGTTTACCTCTTGTCCATTAGTGTTCTGTAATCTATAACTTGTGCATAGAGAAACCTTGCCGCTCTCTTGGAACCAGGGTGCTCCCATCCTTGGCTCGAACGCTGCTTCGGCCTGGATGGTCGCAGTGGCCCTTGGTAAAAAGGGAGAGGGCGGGGCACTGGCACCCCAGTCTATTCCCCGGCAGATATGGTTCTCCGGCAGACGAAAAGGGTGCCGGCGGGATATCCTGCTAGAGAAGACTCGTTTAATTACAGTAAAGAGGCACTCCACCTCTACATGGACATATACATGCACGGGTTCCCGCCAAGCATTACAGAACACAAAGATGGACTCGAGAGATTACATTATTTGAATTAAAATTTGGCGATTGCCTACAAGTTTAAGATTGAAAAAAGATAGACATCCCATGACCCCTCTTTTCCTTTCTCTCCTCCTCTTCCCAGGATATTAGAACATGAGGGAAAGGAGAATAAGAGGACCGCATGGGACAAGGAGACAACGAAGGGACCGGCGGGGTGGTCACTCATTGTGATCCACAGGTGGTAAGCACCCAGGAGCTACACAAGGTGACGAGCAAGGCCCGTCGCCCCTCCTAAAAAGATGAAACGGTAGCAGCATTGCCCACAACAGACATGCAGCGAAACCATCGCTTTGGCAGAATAGGAGGGGGCGTATTCTACGGCGTCGGCCCCTGGCTCCGCTCTAAAGGGGGACCGAGCCGCGCCGCACCCCACCTTGGTGGGCAGGAAGGCACGCCTCCCATCGACGTCAGCCCTAAGACCTCCGGGAGGGGCGGTGCCGGGATTGCTAATGATATTCGGCCCCTCATCTCGGACGAGCACCGAAGATACCAAAAGACTCACCACGCCAAGGACCAGGCTCACTCCCCAAGCGTCAGCACTGACATGAGGCAACAAATGTCTAGAGCCAAAGACCGGGGGCTGGCCCCAACCTTCCTTCTCCAACATGGCCAGCAGAGAACAAGGGAAGAAGAAGGAGAAAGCAAAGATGGATGGCTCTGCCCTCCTCCCCCCTTTTATAGGTCGGGCTTGGAAGGGCAGCCAATCCGTCCACAGGTGATCATCGCCCTCCTCCGCCTATTCAAGATGGGCGAGCCCTTTCCAAGGTACTCTCCCGCGCCACGCGCCTCCGTTACCTACCCCGCGCGATGCATGCTGCATACGTGGCAAAGGATAAGGGCGTGTTGTGGGAAGAGTAAATTGGCAGTTTCTACCCCATGCGTTAAAGGCATCCACGGGCCGTCACTTGAGCGGCCCCACCACTATTGTCTTTACACCATGCGCGGAAAACCGGAAACTAGCCCAGAATCAAGGCTGATCAAGTGGAAACACAAAACTTAAGGGGCCAACACCTTCAAGTAGCCTTGCATGTGCACTTATTGGGCCCTACCCCGACGACGCTCAGCAGCGCGTTCGGAGCAGGCATGGGGGCTTCTGTCGGTGCAACAAACCCTGGGTCTGTTGCCCAGACTATGCACAGGCACAAGATCAACATTGAAGCACCAACCCAAGTCAGTGATTAACGGACCAAGATATTTGAAGAGCCAACATACAACCCAGAAGGACCAAGATGAAGCCAGAAGGGCAAGATATCGGCAAGAGAAGGGCCTCCCTTACTGGGCAGGCGAGCCGGCAAGGGGCAAGGCCACCGCATGAAGCAGGCAACCAAGGCACCCCAGCAAGGCACCAATGAAGCAGGAAACCAAGGCACTCAAGAACGACCCACGTCGTCAATTACTGCGCTGTCAAGCCGCAAGATGGTTAAGTGGCAGCCATTCGCCACATGGAAACCATTTCCTACAAAATAAGCCTACAGATGACACCCGTCCTGTGACGTATCAAGGAAATAGGTGCAGAGCTGGCAAGATAGCCTGGCAGGCCTTGCCGGGCGACCAGTGATGTGACACTTAGCGGCGCATTTAGTGCACCCTGTCAGACTGCAGAGTTAGGTATGATAGCAGTGTTCGCTATCATATCAGTGGATAATGGCTACTTTGCCATTCTGGTGACCACTTAAACTATAAAAGGAGGCCCATGGCACCCGTGAGAAGGGTTAGAAGGTTGGAAGTTGATACACCAAAGCCACCATACGCTCGTAGTCACTGCATCCCTCAGGCAAACCCCTGCCGGCTAAGTGTACTATGCACCACCACATTCATTTGACCATCAATCAACCAAAGGAGGAGTAGGGTCTTACGCCTCATGGCGGCCCGAACCTGGGTATGTTGCTTGTGTGCTCTCCCCCGAGCTGTCATGCGATGGTCTACTCTTTCTGCAACACAACGTCCCCCAGCCGAACCAGCAAGGGGCCACCCGGTCCCATAGGTGGCCGCGGACATCCCGTGACATCTTTGGCGCGCCAGGTAGAGGGATCGCTTGCGCAAACTTGAAAGCGTGTGCAGCGTGTAATCTTCATCGTCATCTTCATCCTCATAGGCACCATCGACCATGGCACCCGCGGAGGCGGAGAAGTGGAGCGGGGGAAGATCCACCCTCGCGCCGTGTTGCCGCTCACCAAGATTTGCCATAGCAACGGTCATGACCAAGACCATGGTGGATGGCGATAGATTTACCCCAGCGGCTCGTATGGCGTTATCCCCATCTGAACGTTGTCCGGTGGAAGGGGCACAAGACGTGCAGACACGAGCTCCCTCCTTCCTGTATCCCCACCTCGTCAGCTGTCGAGTTGCTTTAGCCTTGGCGTCATCCATGTCGACGATTACCATGCGAAGCTCGGTCCAGTATTTTCCCCACCATGGGTGACCCTGAGCAGAATGCTGGTATGAGTCCATCGTTTGATGCCTCGGCAAGCACACTTTGGCGAGGCTGCCCACCCTAGCATGGCCCGTGCGATGGTAGCCGCTGCACTGACTCGAGGGGAGGGAGCAAAAGGGAAGGGGACCAGCGAAGCCCAACACCATGCCCCTTATGCTTGCCAGCTACAAGAGATACATGGCGATCCTTGCCGGGAGCGAGGAAACCACCTGACCTCCTTCTACTTCTCCGGGCGCCGCGGACGTGTCGAACGCACGTGGTCCGGCAGAAAAAAAAGAGAGATAATCTCAAAACGAATGCTAAGCCCATGTTATCACTTCTATTTGATGCGTTTCAGATTTCCGCAGTCATTTATCCCTTAACTCCAGTAAGTGTTTGTATCGTGAAAGCCCTCGCTCCATCGTCCTGTTCCGTTAGAAGTATCAACACATCTAAAGATCCAGCTAGAAGTATCAACCTCGCACAAACATTAGAGATAGAAAAACTAAACACAAAATATATGTCATGTTCCGTTTACTTGACCAAGAGGAATAACTTGAACGCGTAGAACCTTGTCGGCGCAGGGAGCGGCCTTCTTCTCAGCAGCGGCGACGTCGGCACTAGCTAGCGGCTTCTTGAAGCTGTCATCAAGATCGAGCACTGGGTGGCGAAAGGCGATGTTGCTCAAGACCATGAAGAGGGCGTTGTGAGAGAGCCTCCGCGACTCGGTTGTGAAATGCTCGGCCCTCTCCTCTTCATGCACATTCAACTTGTCGACCAACTCGTCGAAGAAGATACCCAGCTTGGCAATCGGGACCTCCTGCTCGCTAGCAGAGTAGACTGGGCCGTCCATGCCCATCGCCGCAGCTTGGGCGCCAAGACGTTCTGCCATGTCAATCAGGCTCTTGATCCAAAGGTTGTTCATGTCGGCCCAATTCTTCAGCCTGTTCTCTCCATCTTGCCAGAGACGCTTTGTTGTACCCAAGTCCTTGGATAGCAACTGTTGACGGGATTCAAGGGATTCCGCCAACTAATCCAGCGAGTTGATCATTACCTTCATATCAGAGATGTTGCCATTGGCGGTCTCAAGGATTTGGGTCTTGGAGGAGAGCTGTGACTGCACATCAGCCAGGTGAAGCTCTGCTTGCCGTTCCTCTTCCTTGAGTGCCTCCACCTCCTTGGCACTCCCTACAAGGTCTTCATTGAGTTTGGCCACCTGCCGATCGAGGTTGTCCTTGGCGGAAGACGCGGCGTCCAGATCTTCAACAAGCTTCTTCAGCTGGGCAACATGGTCAGCAACAAGGGTGTCCAAGGAAGCGCTATGTTCGTCCTTCAATTCCTTGGTGCATTGCTGCACCAAGGACTCCAAACTTTCATCCTTGGTGCAGAGGGTAGCTTCAAGATTCTCCTCCCGAAGGGTGATCTCTCGCTCCCTGGCATCTAGAGATGCCTTATGATCTGCCAGGCGCCACCCGAGCCACGACATCTTCCCTCATCATCTAAAGGATCTCTTGCTTCCTCATGAGAGCCTTGAATTGCTCGTCGTGCCATTCAAGAAACTCTAGGCACTTGTCGTTCAACTTCTGATCCACTTTGCTGGTGGATTCACGCCGCTCCTTGAGCTCCTGCCACATCTGGTTATGTCAGGCCTATAGTTCCTTCAAGCCCACCGCCATGGAGTCGATGAAGGACTAATCCATGGTGATGGCAGCTGAGTCGTCGACCTCCCCACCTCCTAGATGCAACTGTGCCAGGAGACATTGAAGCTCTTCATCAAGCTCTATGTCTGTCATGGACGGGCCGAGGGCTCCGATACAGGCAACAATGGCACCATGGCCAGCATGTTCGAAGAAGATGGCGGGGCATCAGCAACGCGCCCCAAAGAAGGGAGTGGACCCATGGTTTGAACATGAATCTTCGCCTCGATAACCACTTCCTTTACCGAGGCGCTTTCCAGGGAATGCTCCACCACTGTCAAAGAAGCTTGTGTTCCCTAGCTGCGAGATCCTGCCCTTCAGTAGCCGCGACCTTTGCAGCTTCGTCTACGGCGGACCTCCCTATGTCTGCCAACACCTCCAACAAGTCTGGTTCTTCGGCCTGGGGGCTGCAGATGGAAGGGGCCAGTGAAAAAAATGAAGGAATGGATCCCGCGAACAAGAATGGGACCGGGTGGCCCCATGCAGGTTCAGCAGGGGGACGATGCGTTACACAAAGAGCAGACCAGCGTAAGGGAGCGCAATGGAGAGCACACAAGCGATTTACCCAGGTTCGGGCCACCGCGAGGCGTAATACCCTACTCATGCTTTAGTGGATTGATGGTGGAATGAACGTGGTGGTGCATAGTACACTTGCCCGACAGGGTTTGCCTTGGGGCCGCAGCGACTATGTGTCGGGGGTTTGGTGCGACATATGCCAAAGGATGGCTAATCCTGATGGGGGCTAGTAGGACGTCGCCGGTGCCAGGAAACGGGATGGGGCGAAGAAATGTACGCTGCTACCTCTTGAGCACTTGCGTTGGTTTTCCCTTGAAGAGGAAAGGGTGATGCAGCAGAGTAGCGTAAGTATTTCCCTCAGTTTTTGAGAACCAAGGTATCAATCCAGTAGGAGGCCACGCACAAGTCCCTCGTACCTACACAAACAAATAAATCCTCGCAACCAACGCGATAAGGGGTTATCAATCCCTACACGGTCACTTACGAGAGTGAGGTCTGATAGATATGATAATATAATATTTTCGGTATTTTTATGATAAATATGCAAAGTAAAATAAAAGGCAATAAAAATAACTAAGTATTGGAAGATTAATATGATGGAAGATAGACCCGGGGGCCATAGGTTTCACTAGTGGCTTCTCTCAAGAGCATAAGTATTCACGGCGGGTAAATAAATTACTGTCGAGCAACTGACAAAATTAAGCATAGTTATGAGAATATCTAGGTATGATCATGTATGTAGGCATCAAATCCGAGACAAATAGACTGACTCCTGCCTGCATCTACTACTATTACTCCACACATCGACCTCTATCCAGCATGCATCTAGAGTTTTAAGTTCAAGAAAACAAAGTAACGCTTTATGCAAGATGACATGATGTAGAGGGATAAACTCATGCAGTATGAAATAAACCCCATCTTGTTATCCTCGATGGCAACAATACAATAGGTGCCTTGTTGCCCTTACTGTCACTGGGAAAGGACACCGTAAGATTGAACCCAAAGCTAAGCACTTCTCCCATTGGAAGAAAGATCAATCTAGTTGGCCAAACCAAACTAATAATTCAAAGAGACTTGCAAATATAACCAATCATACATAAAAGAATTCAGAGAAGATTCAAATATTGTTCATACATAAACTTGATCATAAACCCACAATTCATCGGTCTCAACAAACACATTGCAAAAGAAGATTACATCGAATAGATCTCCACAAGAGAGGGGAAGAACTTTGTATTGAGATCCAAAAAGAGAGAAGAAGCCATCTATCTAATAACTATCGGAAGGGTTATGGTGTTGATGTAGAAGCCCTCCGTGATCAGTGCCCCCTCCGGCGGAGCTCGGGAACAGGCCCCAAGATGGGATCTCGTGGATATAGAAAGTTACGGCGGTGGAATTAGGGTTTTGACTCCGTATCTGGTACCTTGGGGGACGTACGTATATATAGGAGGAAGGAGTACGTCGGTGGAGCAACAGGGGGCCCACGAGGGTGGAGGGCGTGCCCAGGGGGGTAGGCACGCCCCCTTCCTCGTGGCCTCCTGGTTGATGTGTTGACATAGGGTCCAAGTCCTCTGGATCATGTTCGTTTCGAAAATCACGTTCCCGAAGGTTTCATTCCGTTTGGACTCCGTTTGATATTCTTTTTCTGTGAAACCATAAAATAGGCAGAAAACAACAATTCTGGGCTAGGCCTCCAGTTAATAGGTTAGTCCCAAAAATAATATAAAAGTGTATAATAAATCCCAATAATGTCCAAAACAGAATATAATATAGCATGGAACAATCAAAAATTATAGATACGTTGGAGACGTATCAAGCATCCCCAAGCTTAATTCCTGCTCGTCCTCGAGTAGGTAAATGATAAAAACAGAATTTTGATGTGGAATGCTACTTGGCATAATTTCAATGTAATTCACTTAATTGTGGCACGAAAATTCAGATCTGAAAGATTCAAGACAAAAGTTTAATATTGACATAGAAATAATAATACTTCAAGCATACTAACTAAGCAATTATGTCTCTTCAAAATAACATGGCCAAAGAAAGTTATCCCTACAAAATCATATAGTCTGGCAATGCTCCATCTTCACCACACAAAGTATTCAAATCATGCACAACCCCGATGGCAAGCCAAGCAATTGTTTCATACTTTTAATGTTCTCAAAAAATTTCAATCTTCACGCAATACATGAGCATGAGCCAAAGACATAGCACTATAGGTAGAATATAATGGTGGTTGTGGAGGAGACAAAAAGGGAGAAGATAGTCTCACATCAACTAGGCATATCAACGGGCTATGGAGATGCCCATCAATAGATATCAATGTGAGTGAGTAGGATTGCCATGCAACGGATGCACCAGAGGTATAAATATATGCAAGCTCAACAAAAAGTAACTAAGTGGGTGTGCATCCAACTTGCTTGCTCACGAAGACCTAGGGCATTTTGAGGAAGCCCATCATTGGAATATACAAGCCAAGTTCTATAATGAAAAATTACCACTAGTATATGAAAGTGATAACAAAGGAGACTCTCTATCATGAAGATCATGGTGCTACTTTGAAGCACAAGTGTGGAAAAAGGATAGTAGCATTGCCCCTTTTTATATTTATTTTTTCTATTTTTTGGGCCTTCCCTTTTTTTTCTTTGGCCTTTCTCTTTTTTTATTTGTGACAATACTCGATGAATGATGATCATCACACTTCTATTTATTTACAACTCAATGATTACAACTCGATACTAGAACAAAGTATGACTCTATGTGAATGCTTCCGGCGGTGTACCGGGATAGCAATGATGCATGAGTGACTTATATGAAAGAATTATGAACGGTGGCTTTGCCACAACTAAAATTTAAACAACATGATCATGCAAAGCAATATGACAATGATGGAGCGTGTCATGATAAACGGAACGGTGGAAAGTTGCATGGCAATATATCTCGGAATGGCTATGGAAATGCCATGATAGGTAGGTATGGTGGATGTTTTGAGGAAGGTATATGGTGGGTGTATGATACCGGCGAAAAGTGCGCGGTATTAGAGAGGCTAGCAATGGTGGAAGGGTGAGAGTGCGTATAATCCATGGACTCAACATTAGTCATAAAGAACTCACATACTTATTGCAAAAATCTATTAGTTATCGAGGAAAAGTACTACGCGCATGCTCCTAGGGGGATAGATTGGTAGGAAAAGACCATCGCTCGTCCCCGACCACCACTCATAAGGAGGACAATCAAAAAATACATCATGCTCCGACTTCTTAACATAACGGTTCACCATACGTGCATGCTACGAGAATCACAAACTTCAACACAAGAATTTCTCAAATTCAGAATTACTCAACTAGCACGACTCTAATACCACCATCTCCATATCTCAAAACAATTATCAAGTTTCAAACTTCTCATAGTATTCAACACACTCATAAGAAAATTTTCATTTATTTAATCTTAAATGCCTCAAATAATTAAAGCAAATTACCATGCTGTTTTGTAGGACTCTCAAAATAATCTATGTGAAGCATGAGAGAACAATGGTTTCTATAAAACAAATCTACCACCGTGCTCTTAAAGATATAAGTGAAGTACTAGAGCAAAAACTATATAACTCCAAATATCTAAGTGAAGCACATAGAGTATTCTAATAATTTCTGAATCATGTGTGTCTCTCTCAAAAAGATGTGTGCAGCCAGGATGATTTTGGAAAACTAACAAATAAAGACTCAAATAATACAAGACGCTCCAAGCAAAACACATATCATGTGGTAAATAAAAATATAGCTCCAAGTAAAGTTACCAATAGAAGTAGACGAAAGAGGGGATGCCTTCTGGGGCATCCCCAAGCTTTGGATTTTAGGTGTCCTTAGATTATCTTGGGGTGCCATGGGCATCCCCAAGCTTAGGCTCTTTCCACTCCTTGTTCCATAATCCATCAAACCTTTACCCAAAACTTGAAAACTTCACAACACAAAACTTAAAGTAGAAAATCTCGTTAGCTCCGTTGATGAAAGAAAACAAAACACCACTTCAAGGTACTGTAATGAACTCATTATTTATTTATATTGGTGTTAAACCTGCTTTATTCCAACTTCTCTATGGTTTATAAACTATTTTACTAGCCATAGATTCATCAAAATAAGCAAACAACACATGAAAACAGAATCTCCCAACAATTCTAAAATAAATTTCTGGACGTGAGGAATTTATCAATTAATCATCTACAAAAAGAATTAACTAAATATCACTTTCCAAATAAAAATGGCAGCAGTTCTCGTGAGCGCTAAAGTTTCAGTTTTTTACAGCAAGATTAACTAGAATTTCCCCAAGTCTTCCCAACGGTTCTACTTGGCAAAAACACTAATTAAACACAAAAACACAACCAAAACAAAGGCTATATAAATTATTTATTACTAAACAGGATCAAAAACCAAGGAATAAAAATAAAATTTGGTTTCCTCCCAACAAGCGTTATCGTTTAACGCCCCTAGCTAGGCATAAAAACCAAGGATAGATCTAGGTGTTGCCATCTTTGGTAGGCAATCCATAAGTGGATCTCATAATATATTTATAAGGTAATTTAATTTTCTTTCTAGGGAAGTGTTCCATGCCTTTACTTAATGTAAATTGGAATCTAATATTCCCTTTCTTCATATCAATAATTGCACCAATCGTTCTAAGGAAAGGTCTACCAAGAATAATAGGACATGAAGGATTGAAATCTATGTCAAGAACAAGAAACTCTACAGGCAAATAATTCCTATTTTCAATAATAAGAACATCATTAATTATTCCCATATGTTTCTTATTAGTGGAATCCGCAGGGTGCAAGTTTAAAGAGCAATCATCAAAATCACGGAAACCTAACAAATCACATAAAGTCTTTGGAATCATGGAAACACTAGCACCCAAATCACACAAAGCATAGCATTCATCATCTTTCATTTTAATTTTAATAGTAGGTTCCCACTCACCATAAATTTTTCTAGGGATAGAAACTTCCAACTCAAGTTTTTCTTCATAAGATTGCATCAAAGCATCAACGATATGTTTAGTAAAAGCTTTATTTTGACTATAAGGATGAGTAGAATTTAGCATGGATTGCAACAAGGAAATACAATCTATCAAAGAGAAATTGTCATAATTAAATTCCTTGAAATCCAAAATAGTGGGTTCACCAATATTTAAAGTTTTGACTTCTTCAATCCCACTTTTAAGAATTTTAGCATCAAGATCTAAAGACTCCAAATTTTTGGAACGCCGTCTAGGCAAAGGTGGATCATATCAAGTCCCATTATTATCAAGATTCATATTGCAAAACAAACATTTAATAGGGGACACATCAATAACTTTTAGATCTTCATCTTTATTATCATGGAAACTAGAAGAACACGCTTTTATAAAGCAATCTTTCTTAGCATGCATCCTAGCGGTTCTTTCTTTGCACTCATCAATGGAAATTCTCATGGCTTTGAGACTCTCATTGATATCATGCTTAGGTGGAATAGATCTAAGTTTCAAAGAATCAACATCAAGAGAAATTCTATCAACGTTCCTAGCCAACTCATCAATCTTAAGCAATTTTTCTTCAATCAAAGCATTGAAATTCTTTTGCATAGTAATAAATTCTTTAATTAGAATTTCTCTGACATGTAGCTCATGCTCAGCGAAATCCGTCGGGACACCCGGCATGTCTTTGGGAGACCATGTGAAGTTTGTCCCAATTCTCACGGAGGAAATCGACGAGCTCACTTTCCTATTTGCTGTCAAGGCTTGCGCCTATGACAGCGTACCTCTCCGGGTGCTCTGGGTCCAACGGTATCTTCATTGTCTCCTTGGATGGCCTGAAGGATCCTTCGGCTTTCGATTGCCTAGGATCATGGGGGGTGTTGTCTGGAATGGATTTTCGGGATATTAATTTCCCAGAAAATGGCCCTTGTGCTCACCAGCCCCAGGATTACTGTTAGCTGATGAGACACCAACTTAATACAGAAACTCCAAGCAAAATACAAAATGTGTAGTACAAGACCATTTTGGCCTATGAGTACAACAGATGGTTTCAAGTGGTTGATGGCGGAAGCGATTTGTGGTTCCTCAGCGTTCTATGGGACTCCATTTCCCACAGGAACAGCTGACCTGGATAACTCCTATCTTCGCGAGGCTGCTATCACCATCACATAGTTTCCTTGGCTGTCATTGCAACGCTCCTCTCCATGCAAGAAATCTGGCCAAGACAATAGCCAGGGACAAGCCAGTGATTACTTTGAATGGACTCACAAACATTATGAACACAGGTATAATAATACAATTGTTAATCATGCTCTAAAATATTTTATGATCACAACGTCAGTCACAGAATAAGAATCCATGATGCACGCAAGCAGGTTATTCATATACAACATGAATATGCAATAGGGGAGTAGAAATAGAATGCATTGATCGTGTATCTGAAGCGACGCCTCGAAAGGATAATACTATAAAGCATGCCTTAGTCGGGCGTCTGCGCGACGTCACATAAAGGGCTTACAAGGGAAATAAGCAGCAAACATGCGACAGTCGGGCGTCTGTGCGACGCCACATAAAGGGCTTATAGAGTATGTAGATAACAAGCATGCCACAGTCGGGCGTCTCAGCGACACCACATAAAGGGCTTATAAAGTAAATGAATAATAAGCATGGCGCAGTCGGGCGTCTCCGCGACACCACATAAAGGGCTTATATGAGAGTAATCACAGTGAATATCTAGGAGGTAGAACCGTCCTAGCGACACTCAATAACTCAATTAAATGTAAATGGTTAGTCCATAGTAATAGTAATCATAATCATCATAAGTCACAAGTCATGATCCATGTTCTGGTTTAGCAGTTTTTCCTCCGAATACCGACACTAAGACCGACACTTGACCCATCCCAAACTATAGTCCTTAACCATGGACACGGCTATTCAATAGATATAATCTCTGCAGAGGGTGTACTCTTTACCCACGAGTAACGGATTCCTTTAGTCCATCGGGACTAATTCCGTCTATGGTCTTTTAGTTGAAAACACACGTGACCGCACACACCAGCATAACTTACCAGTGTCTGGAATCACGCACGACACCCGTTAAGCGAAACTCTAAGTGGGGAGGCTACAACCTCGACTAGCATGGGATCACAAATTTATAACGCGCGCAAACTAGGGGAGCTACCCCTCGGCTCCAACCGGAAACACCCATGCCTCCGGACCAAAGTGGCATGCCTTCCGGATGCAGCCGGTATCTTCCACCGTGGCCTCTCTGTACGGTGTGTGCTAGGAAGGGGTTGACAACTTACTAAACCGTACCCTACCTATGGCAGGGACAAGTGGTAGTACAAAACAAGTATGGGGGTTACTGGAACAAGACTCGATCTATGGTCGACTCAGGAGGTTAAAGCATTTCCTGCATGATTAGCATAAAAAAATATTTCACACCAATTAGACAGAATCACCACTCATCATACCTCACCATGCCTTACCGGACACAACCGTCTCGACGAAGAACTAGAGACAAGCTCGTGTCTACCCAAGACAGAGACTTTCCCGGATTCCTTCCGGTAGGCATGAAAGGCATACGAGGGTGATTACTATCACACACATATCAAATTCCAACAGCACGGGATAATCACTATGCACTCATGAGTATGGTCCTATCATCACATAAAATAACGAATACTCCGAGTCAAGGTGGTGTTGTAACCATATCAAACAATACACAAGAATATTATGCCAGGGTTCAAAATGCTTGCCTTCAAGAGTATGCAAGTGGGGGTGCACTTTTTGAAAGTTGCCTCCCTCTCCAAAATCCTATTTAAGAAAAATCCAAATTAACACATAGTTTCAAAATAGTACAAAAAAGTTGTTTGAATTTTTTTCAAATAAATATGAAAATAAACTAGACAAAATTTGAGAAACAACAGAAAAAGAATCAAGTCAATTGGACTTGTATTTTCAAAGTTACAGCTAGTCAAAGTTTAGTCAAAATCTGTTTTTAATAAAAATAAGAAAAAGAAAACGGTTCGGCAGCACTTACGTTTTCTTCTAGCAAAGGCGTATTTGGTGGATTGCGCTTCCACCTAAAACACGCTTCGGCGGGGCTGGGTCACTAACAGTGGGTCCATCAGGCCCACTGGTCAGGTTTGACCAGTCGCCTGTGCCTCCTTCCTCCTCTGGCCGAGCAGAGGCGAGGCTCCGGCGATCGCCGTCGATGAAAGGCGGCTCCCCACGGGGTTCCGAGGGCAGGGATGGATCCGTCAGTCCAGGGCGGTCCTCCGAGTGGTCGAAGGGCTGGCGGGGACGAAGGGAGTCGCTGGCGGCGAGCTCCGCAGTGGACGGTGGTTTTGGGAGGATTCAGGTCTCGAGCTACGGTGGCCCCCGATCGTGTTTGAGAGGTGGGGTAGCTCCGCATGATCGAGGGGAAGAGGATGGAAGCATGGGAGGGGTTAGGGGCCTCGGTCTTGGCCGGATTTTACCGGAACATGGCGGCGGCCGAACCTGCCGGAGATGGAAGAGATGATGGACTTTGGCCAAACTGGGAAGGAGAGGGCTTCCTACCACTTGAATAAGGCTGCTGACGAGCTCAGGCGTGATCAAGAGGGCTATTTATAGCCCGGAGAGGTCGGTTCCCGTGGCCGTGGATAAGAACGCCGGAGAACCGCCATTCTGTAGCCAGGGGGCGCGTGGCGATGGCTGTCGGAGTTTGGTAGGGCGAATGGCTGAGCTCGGGCTATTCAGGGGCGAGCTGGCGCGTGGCTGTGGCTTGGGCGGCGCCGTCCATGGCAGGAGCCTACTGTGGCGCTGGCGTGCTGCCAAGGGAGCTCTGACGGCGGCGCTGTAGGGCGCTAGGGTGGCTTGGAGGGTTCTGGCAAGCGGGCGAGGGCAGGGCGTGGCTCTGGGGGTGAGCAAAGGCTAGGGGCCAGACGCAGCGACTTGGGCGCACGCACGTGCAACACATGCGCTCTGGCCGCACCCAGAGCACGCACGCGAGGTGCTCGGCAAAATGCCAATCCCTGCCAGGGGGCTCTAATCCACATGAGGTTTAGTAGGGTGGGGCTATAGACTAAGGTAGAGCCATGAAACATGCTGTTTAGGCAAAGCAAGCAGGTTCAAAATGCAAACTAGGTTTCATGCCAATTCTGTTCATGAACTCAAGGTGTTCGACAGAATGCTATGGTCATCTAGGCATCTCTTGGGGTCGCCAAAAACTCCAGATCGGAGTCTCTTAGATGATAAAGACGGTGGCAAGGTTAGTTTGACAAAAACAAAAACTCCCTAGTGCAAGTTTTTGAGAAAACCAAATCTGGTCAGAAAGTAAAGGACATTATTGCATGGACCAAAAATACTCCAATGGGTCCAATCTCCTTGACTTAAGGGTTTGGTAGAGTGTACTTCAAGCAGGACAAATCCCAGGGCAACAAGAGCAAGATAAAATATGGTTGCATTGCAAAACACTAAACTGGACCAGAATGAAGATGAGGATGTTTTGCTCAATTTTTTCAAAGAACACCAATGGGTTTTTGCATAAAGTTGAATTATATACTCCTACTAACATCTCCCAACTTTGGTTGAATTTTTAAAGAAATATTTATATAGGTTCCAGTGCAAACCACAAATTGATCCCGATTTGAAAACTTGAGGTAGGGCTCTAAATTTCCAAATGACTAAAAGAGGTTCTTGCATAAAAGTGATGTGGGAACATCACATGACATCCAAAAATTTTGGTGGGGATTTTAAAGGAGTATTTGAAAGGGTTGTAGTGCAAATGGAACCCTAAAACTTATGAAATATCATTTTTAAAGGAATAAAGCTCAGGAAAAATAATTGTAGAAATAATTCCACTGATAAAAGAAATGGTATTGGAAAGATATACAAGTCCATCAATATTTTGAAAGGTTTTCACTTGGGTGAAAACTCCACAATTCAGGAGAAAAGAGTGTTTTTGAATTAAAAGAAAATCCATAAAACAAAAATTTAATCTACCATGGCAAAATTTTGATTAATAAATCATGGTTAAACTTTTGGGGTGTTACAACACTACCCCCCTTAAGGAAAATCTCGTCCTCGAGATTTGCTAGGGGCTGTTTTGAAAAAGAATTACTCCTACTATCTCAAAGTAATATCACAAAAATAACCATCCTACCCATGCAATAAAACGTGGCTACAGTGAATGGGCAAATAAGTGGTGTAAAACTACAGTGTGGTATACTGGCGCTGCGTGGAAAAATCCATGGTTGGGGAAAATGAGAAATTACTACTTTTGGTAACCGTGAATTTAGAATAAATTTCTAAAATACGCTGGTCATACCCGAGAGTACAGTGCTCTCTCTGGCTGACAGATGGACCCAGGGCCCACTGTCAGTCTGTTCTTCTACCTCTGGTTCTTTCTTCTTCCTCTCTCTCCCGCACATTCCCGCGCTTTCTCCACCGGCGACGTCTAGCGCGTAGGGCATCTAGGCCGTACTGCGGTAGTGCGTGGCATGCTAGCTGCCGGTGCAGCGTGCACTCACCTTGCGGGCTAGTGTGCTGTCGGCACTGCTCGCGGATTCGCCTCCGAACACTGGCGATCGAGCGACGAGCGGCGCTGGTGGACTTTGCCCACCTTACACCGATCTCAAGCTATAAAATGACCGAGGTGCTCCTTTCTTCTTCCTCACACCTGGCCTCGCTTCCCCTTCTCCTTCCTTCTCCTCCATTTTTGTTTGAAGGAGCTCGAGACGAGGCTTTAATGGCGGAGGTGATGCCAGAATGGTACATGATCCTGGTGTGCGGAGGGTTGGCGGCATTGCTGGGGTTCTCCGTGCTCTTGTGCGCGATGATCCTCGATGATCGTCGTGATGCTGCTGCTCGAGTGATAGCTCTCCACGGCGGCGGTGATCATGAGGATTAGGTGCTGCTGTCGGGTGTTAACTATTGTCAGTGTGCTATAGGCAACTTGCACCTGAATAATTACCCACAAATCTCTCCTTCAAAGACTGTGGTGTGCAAGGGTTGTGATCACTTAGGTGCAACACATACCCGTGGATTTGCAATTAGTGCACGTGGTCGAGTGGTTGGGGTTGTGTGTCTGCTGTCGTGGAGCTGCGTGAATAAAAATCTATGTCGTGAAGAGATATATGCTGTAACAAATCAGGGAAAAAAATCTGACTTCAGAATTTATCGAGAGTGAAATTAGTTAATCAAAATTAATAGCAGTAAAAAAACTATTCACATTAATTGAAACCAGATATCTAATTCATCAGACAAATTTAGGATACCGCGCATAAGTTGCAACACATAACTAGATGCTGGGGCAATAATCATAGTAGTAACGTCTACAATGAAAGCGGCAGAAAGACAGGGTCCTGAGAAAATGTCTCTGGTACTAGGGCACACTCTTCTTCTATAAGGGGAAGAGGATTGACTAGTCGATGAATACGTCTCTCCTGGTCGGGCCTTAGTGGTTTGCCAATAGCGATCTGAGGGTTTAAATTAGCGAGTCTCTGGAGATAGCCCATTACCCGCTGGGTCAAACGCTCTTGAGTGATGACATACTGGGCAAGGTTGGCTAGCACTGGGTCTCTCTCAATTCGCCCACCGAGAAAAGATGCTACTTCTCCGGGTGCTGCACGACTCGGAAAGTAATAATACCCTCGTTCGTTGGCATAGGGCACCGCGAATCGAAGGCGAGCATGTGCTTCGTACGCAACAGCTGCTACGGCCATTTGCGGAGTCGGCATAGATTTCCCCACGAAGGAGACTTTTGGTGGGTCTTGGTTTGGGTTTGCGGGAGGGATGTGCACCACTGCCCAATATTTCAAGGTGGAAGGGGTGATCCTCGATTTGAGAAATTCATACTGGGGTGGATGGGTAGAACTCATGGTACTGCAGTTAAAATCCCACAATATTGTAACAAAACTACCTGGGTTGCATCTAGAGTTCTCAGATAAATACTAGGGCTCGACATGGCAAAGAAATGTTTGTGAGGGTTGTGCACGAGGAAAGGGATGCTTGGTAAGGTCACGAGGTGGCCTTTTATGTAGCATTTGGGCTAGGTCATTATCGCAGTGAGGGGCAACTAGTTTGTCGGTTCTGCTCTATGGGGTCGGGGTCAATGCCACAGATATACATATCTCACAAAAGTGATGTATTACTGTGGGTGTCATCAGGGTGGTTTTTGGTAGCCACGCCCGGAATTAAAAATGCAATCGTACGCCAACATACTTATGCATGGCTATAATTTAAAATAGGGGCACATAAGCAGACAGTATTTAATTATGGCAATACAAGATCACACAATTACAGGGCGTGGACATAATAAGACTTGGTACTACTCGAGTGACTTAGTCTACCTCGTTTATATCTAAGCGGGCGTGCCTTGTGGACGTCGAGGCTTCTCCACGGGTTTCACCGTCGGGGTTAGCTAGATGGGGCTGAGGAGCTGCAGGGTCGGGGTAGCGATGATGACCATCGTGGGGGTTGTTGGCCACGATCCCGTTGGAGCGTGTTCCGAAAAGGCGACGAAGCACTTCTAGGGACACCAAAGCATTCTGGTCGATGGCTGGGGCAGACCTCAAGGACTCGATCGGTTGTCTGAACAGTACGACTGGGTTGTCGACGTCGGGCTCATCTTCTCCTCTTGCTGGGGCTCGGCGGACCAGTTCTCCACGGGCTGAGATCAGATCAAGGGTGATTTGATCGAACAGTTCCTCTAGGGCACTTACATAGTGCACCAGATGCAACAATGCAGGATCCGTCTCGTGATCTCCGTTGGCAACCTGGGGTGGTCTACCATACCCGTCACGGCTGGGGTAGTAGTAGAACGAGCGACAATTAACTCTGGGTGACAAGTGTCGGAGTTGAACTATAGCCTCTCGAGCAGCTAGTTGGACGGCTTGTGGCTCAAAGGAAGTTGTCCTTCCGGTGAACCTGTAGGGGCGTTCTGGCGATAGACCCCTACCATGGACGTGCACAGTGGCCCAGAATTGATGGCTCTCACCGCTCATGGGCCCTTGGTACACAACATATTCTGGGGGCTCTTCTAATGCGAAGGCACGGCGGGTGAGGTTTTCTAGCACGGTCACAAACCTCCAAGGTTGGTTGCTGTGGTCTCATTGTGAACAATGGGTCCGGGCATTATAGCTCGGTTTGGGGTAGAGGCTGTGTTGCGCTGGGTCGAGGCTAGCGTGCCCTTTTTATAGAAAAAGGGGACGGAGTCTTCCTTCGCACGCTTGCGAAAGAGACAATTTAGGTGTCGGTTACTGCCGCGTGATTGACAGGCTAGGCTGATAGGTTAGGCACCGACTGCCAAAAGGTGTCGGGGTCAGTGTGTGGCTATCTTACATGTGAAGCTTGGCCGGGGTTAGGTTAAGGTCTCGTGGGTTGGTCAACCTAGGTTTATTGACCTGGTCAAGATAAGATTAGCCAATGGTGAGCCTGGCTCTGATACCAAGGTTGCCCTAGTGCTCACCAGCCCTAGGATTACTGTTAGCTGATGAGACACCAACTTGATACAGAAACTCCAAGAAAAATACAAAATGTGTAGTACAAGACCATTTTGGCCTATGAGTACAACAAATGGTTTCTAGTGGTTGATGGTGGAAGCGATTTGTGGTTCCTCAGCGTTCTATGGGACTCCATTTCCCACAGGAACAGCTGACCTGGATAACTCCTATCTTCGCGAGGCTGTTATCACCATTGCGTAGTTTCCGGGGCTGTCATCGCAACGCTCCTTTCCATGCAAGAAATCTAGCCAAGACAATAGCCAGGGACAAGCCGGTGAGTACTTTGAATATACTCACAAACATTATGAACACAGGTATAATAATACAATTGTTAATCATGCTCTGAAATATTTTATGATCACAACTTCAGTCACAGAATAAGAATCGATGATGCACGCAAGCAGGTTATTCATATACAACATGAATATGCAATAGGGGAGTAGAAATAGAATGCACCGATCGGGTGTCTGATGCGACGCCTTGAAAGGATATTAGTATAAAGCATGCCTCAGTCGGGCGTCTGCGCGACGTCACATAAAGGGCTTATAAAGGAAATAAGCAACAAACATGCCATAGTCGGGCGTCTGTGCGACGCCACATAAAGGGCTTATAGAGTAAGTAGATAACAAGCATGCCACAGTCGGGCGTCACAGCAACACCACATAAAGGGCTTATAAAGTAAATGAATAACAAGCATGCCACAGTTGGGCATCTCCGCGACACCACATACAGGGCTTATATGAGAGTAATCACAGTGAATGTCTAGGAGGTAGAACCGTCCCAGGGATACTCAATAACTCAATTAAATGTAAATGGTTAGTCCATAGTAATAGTAATCATAATCATCATAAGTCACAAGTCATGATCCATGTTCTGGTTTAGCAGTTTTTCCTCTGAAGACCGACACTAAGACCGACACTTGACCCATCCCAGACTGTAGTCCTTAACCATGGACACGGCTATTCGAATAGATATAATCTCTGCAGAGGGCGTACTCTTTACCCATGAGTAACGGATTCCTATAGTCCATCGGGACTAATTCCGTCTATGGTCGTTTAGATGAAAACACACCTGACCGCACACACCAGCCTAACTTACCGGTGTCTGGAATCACCCACGACACCCGTTAAGCGAAACTCTAAGTGGGGAGGCTACAACCTCGACTAGCATGGGATCACAAATTTATAACGCGCGCAAACTAGGGGAGCTACCCCCTCGGCTCCAACCGGAAACACCCATGCCCTCGGACCAGGTGGCATGCCTTCCGGATGCAGCCGGTATCTTCCACCATGGCCTCTCTGTACGGTGTGTGCTAGGAAGGGGTTGACAACTTACTGAACCGTACCCTACCTATGGCAAGGACAAGTGGTAGTACGAAACAAGTATGGGGGTTACTGGAACAAGACTCGATCTATGGTCGACTTAGGAGGTTAAAGCATTTCCTGCATGATTAGCATAAAAAAATATTTCACACCAATTAGACAGAATCACCAATCATCATTCCTCACCATGCCTTACCGAACACAACCGTCTCGACGAAGAACTAGAGACAAGCTCGTGTCTACCCAAGACAGAGGCTTTCCCGGATTCCTTCCGGTAGGCATGAAAGGCATACGAGGGTGATTACTATCACAATCACATCAAATTCCAACAGCATGGGATCATCAATAAGCAATCATGAGTATGGTCCTATCATCACATAAAATAACGAATACTCCGAGTCAAGGTGGTGTTGTAACCATATCAAACAATACACAACAATATTATGCCAAGGTTCAAAATGCTTGCCTTCAAGAGTATGCAAGTGGGGGTGCACTTTTTGAAAGTTGCCTCCCTCTCCAAAATCCTATTTAAGAAAAAAAAATCAAATTAACACATAGTTTCAAAATAGTACAAAAAAGTTGTTTGAAATTTTTTCAAATAAATATGAAAATAAACTAGACAAAATTTGAGAAACAACAGAAAAAGAATCAAATCAATTGGACTTGTATATTAAAAGTTACAGCTAGTCAAAGTTTAGTAAAAATTTGTTTTTAATAAAAATCAGAAAAAGAAAACGGTTCGGCAGCACTTACGTTTTCTTCTAGCGAAGGCGTATTTGGTGGAATGTGCTTCCACTTAAAACACGCTTCGGCGGGGCTGGGTCACTAACAGTGGGTCCATCGGGCCCACTGGTCAGGTTTGACCAGTCGCCCGCGCCTCCTTCCTCCTCTGGCCGAGAAGAGGCGGGGCTCTGACGATCGCTGTCGACGAATGGCAGCTCCCCACGGGGTTCCAAGGGTAGGGATGGATCCGTCAGTCCAGGGCGGTCCTCCCAGTGGTCGAAGGGCTGGCGGGGACAAAGGGAGTCGCCGGCGGCGAGCTCCGCGGCGGACGGTGGTTTCGGGAGGATTGGGGTCTCGAGCTACGGTGGCTCCCGATCGTGTTTGAGAGGTGGGGTGGCTCTGCAGGATCAAGGGGAAGAGGATGGAAGCAAGGGAGGGGTTAGGGGCCTCGGTCTTGGCCGGATTTTACTGGAACGTGGCGGCCGAACCTGCCGGAGATGGGAGAGATGATGGCCTCTAGCCAAACTGGGGAAGGAGGGGCTTCCTACCACTTGAATAAGGCTGCTGGCGAGCTCAGGCGTGATCGGGAGGGATATTTATAGCCCGGAGAGGTCAGTTCCCGTGGCCGTGGATAAGAACGCCGGCGAACCACCATTCTGTAGCTAGGGGGCGCGTGGCGATGGCTGGCGGAGTTTGAGAGGGCGAATGGCTGAGCTCGGGTTGTTCAGGGGTGAGCTGGCACGTGGCTGTGGCTCGGGCGGCGCCGTACATGGCACGAGCCTGTTGTGGCGCCGGCGTGCCGCAAAGGGGGCTCTGACGGCGGCGATGTATGGTGCCAGGGTGGCTTGGAGGGTTCTGGCAAGCGGGCGAGGGCAGGGCGTGGCTCTGGGGGTGAGCAAAGGCCAGGGCCAGACGCGGCGACTCGGGCGCACGCACGTGCAAAACACGCGCTCTGGCTGCGCCCAGAGCACGCACACGAGGTGCTCGGCAAAATGCCAATGCCTACCAGGGGGCTCTAATACACATGTGGTTTAGCAGGGTGGGGCTATAGACTAAGGTAGAGCCATGAGACATGCTATTTAGGCAAAGCAAGCAGCTTCAAAATGCAAACTAGGTTTCATGCCAATTCTGTTCATGAACTCAAGGTGTTCGACAAAATGCTATGGTCATCTAGGCATCTCTTGTGGTGGCCAAACACTCCAGATCGGAGTCTCTTTAGATGATAAAGAGGGTGGCAAGGTTAGTTTGACAAAAACAAAAACTCCCTAGTGCAAGTTTTTGAGAAAACCAAATCTGGGTAGAAAGTAAAGGGCATTATTGCATGGACCAAAAATACTCCAGTAGGACCAATCTCCTGGACTTAAGGGTTTGGTAGAGTGTACTTCAAGCAGGACAAATCCCAAGGCAACAAGAGCAAGATAAAATATGGTTGCAGTGCAAAACACTAAACTGACCAGAATGAAGATGAGGATGTTTTGCTCAAATTTTTCAAAGAACACCAATGGGTTCTTGCATAAATTTGAATTATATACTCCTACTAACATCTCCCAACTTTGGTGGAATTTTTAAAGAAATATTTAAATAGGTTGCAGTGCAAACCACAAACTGATCCAGATTTGAAAACTTGAGGTAGGGCTCAAAATTTCCAAATGACTAAAAGAGATTTTTGCATAAAAGTGATGTGGGAACATCACATGACATCCAAAAATTTTGGTGGGGATTTTAAAGGAGTATTTGAAAGGGTTGTAGTGCAAATGGAACCCTAAAACTTATGAAATATCATTTTTAAAGGAATAAAGCTCAGGAAAAATAATTGTAGAAATAATTCCACTGATAAAGGAAATGGTCTTGGAAAGATATACAAGTCCAACAATATTTTGAAAGGTTTTCACTTGGGTGAAAACTCCACAATTCAGGAGAAAAGAGTGGTTCTGAATTAAATGAAAATCCATACAACAAAAATTTAATCTACCATGACAAAATATTGATTAATTAATCATGGTTAAACTTTTGGGGTGTTACCGGTGTCCGGCTGCTTGCCGGCCATCGCCACAACCAGGTCAAGGAAACGCTTCTCGACAGCGATCACAAGGGACTCGGCCAGCCGGCTGCTGGCGGCCGCACAGTTGGATGACTTCTGAAAATCTCTGGAGATGGTGATGACTCCTTTGGCACTCGGCATCTTCATCTTGAGGTAGGCATAATGTGGCGTTGCCATGAACTTGGCCAAAGTAGGTCGGCCAAATAGTGCATGGTACGGGCTTTCCAAGCTGACCACCTCAAACCAGATGGGCTCTCGGTGAAAATGGTCTTTATCCCCGAAGAGGACATCTATCTGAATCTTGTCGATTGGTGAGTGAGAAAGGCCAGGAACTATGCCATGGAAGACAGTACGACTGGGAAGGAGGTGCTTGGGTCTGATCTTCAACTTTTCCATGGTGTCACGATATAGGATGTTGATGCTGCTGCCGCCATCTATCAGGATTCGGGAGAAACGAGCGGCTCGCCTCTCTGCGGCAAAGGTGGCCTCCAACACCAATGCATAAGAACCCGGAGAAGGCATCACTTCCGGGAGATCATCTCGGCTCCAAATGATTGGCCTCTCTGACCAATGCATGAACTCTGGGGCTTCAATGGCTACAGCATTCACCTCACGAGACTGTTGGCGCCGGCTGCGCCGGTAATTGGCCACACTCGTGAAAACAACATACGCCCCGTGTTCTTCAGGGAATTGGTCTTGAATGGCGTTGACTGCTGGTTGGGCCGCCAGCTGCTGGGGAGGCGGAGGCGGCTGGCTAGCAGGCGGCGGGGGTTGCAGTCCTTCGCCCATGGAGATTCGTGTGAGCCAATGACACTTCTGGGTGGTTTGATTAGATGGCTTCGCGCCGCTGTGTAAATTGTAGGGAGCATCCAGAGTCTTCTCAAAGAAGAAGGCGGGCAACCAGTTGGACTTGCCGCCCTTCTGACGCTTGGGAGGAGGCTATCCTTCCGGCTGGTGGAAACTGGCATCAGGGCTTTTCGCTTGTTGTCGCTTTGCTGCTGGCGCTGACTGGTATCGCCAGGCAGGGTCCGAGGAGCCTGAGGATCCACCTTGCCAGATGCATCAACCTAAATCTCCGTCCTCATGGATGAATCGGCTGTGGCATATTTGTCCGCTATGATTAGCAGCTTGTCGAGGGTCGTCGGCTCGTCGCAAAGGAGCCGGTGTTTGAGCGAAGTGCCTTTTCTGCACCTGGCTGTGAAGTACTCGATGGCCTGCAACTCGTGCATGCCCTCGCAGGAGATGCGTAGCTCGGCCCAACGTGTGAGGTGGTTGCGAGTCGATTCATTGGGGCCTTGGACGCACAAGGAGAGCTTGGGCGGCCACGTGTACGTGCTGGTGAAGTTGCGGACGAAGACCTCAGTGAAATCTACCCAGCTGTTGATGTTGCGGCGCTTCAGGCTGTTCAACCATGTCCGGGCGGTGCCCTGGAGCATGAGCGGAATGTACTTCACGGCAACGCGCTTCTTGCCGTTTGCAATGCTGACTGCTGTGGAGTAGTCGATCGACCAGTCCTTCGGCTTCATGGATCTGGTATACATGGGTGTATCTCTTGGGAGCGTGAACCCTTTGGGGAAGGGCTCATCTCTGATGCGTGGGCCGAAGCAAGGCGAGCCCAGCGCGTCTTCTTCTTCTAGCGCTAGGGATCTGTAGAGACGATCAATCCAGTGGCGGGCATCATTCTCTCTAATTCCTTCTCGGGGGCCAAGCCGGCCTCCAAGACTCAGATGATTAATAGGCGGCGGAGACACGTGCTTTTCTCTGCGTTGGGGAGGCTGGTAGCCGCCCGGTCGTTCCACCGCATGAGGGCGCATGTCTTGGTCATGCTCGATGGTGATGTGCGTCCGGCTGCGGCTAGTACCCGGCTCCTTGCTCGTCATCTGCGGTTGCCATCACTCAGCGTCCGGGACGTCGGACCATGCTCCTGGCGGGGAGGCGGGTCGTCGTTCCGCCGATTGGGGTCCTCGAATCGGCAACCGCATCGATGAGTTGCTGGACGCACTCTGTCATGTAGCGACGCTCGTCGCCTTCGAGGTTGTCCAGCTCATCCACTGCCACTTGGGCAGCTCGTATGTTCTCCATAGGCATGGCATAGATGGGGCGATCGGCCCCGAACATGTTGGCAATAGCCGGGTCGCGCTACCGGACCGTACCGATGCGGCTGGGCCCACCAGGAGCCTCCATTCCGCCAACGGCGCGGTCCATCTCGCGCTGATAAGCCTCCGAAAGGTGTCTCGTGCTAGCTAGCTTCTTGGCGCTCTCGACAAGCTGGACGCGGCGGGCTTCCAGCCTCTCGGCGTCGGCGTCTTCTGCAATGGGTGCAGACAAGTGTTGCAGCGTTGCCTAGAGCGGGTCTCGGGCACCGTCACCGAAAAATCCATCATGGTTGATCACGCGCACCTTTGTGACGGTGCTGCCACCGCTGTCGGCGCGGGCTAGGGGAACATCATCGATCACCACATTGGTAGGGAACGCGTCGAGCGATGCCGTGTTGGAGTCGACGAGCATCGGGTCGATGGAGCCAACCGACTCCAAGTCGACGGTCGGCTCATTGGCGACGTGGAGCTGTTCGAGGAAGCTGACGAGGCGGCTTTCGGGGTCGTCGTCGCCTGCGTTGGGTGCAGGCTCGTCGGAGAGGCAGATCTTGCCAACAAGGTCAGCGAGGTAGCTCGCCGCGCACGCGACCTCCGCGCCATGCAACGCGTCGGCGCAAACGCCATCCGGCATGCTTGGTTGGCTGCGCTCAGCAGGGAGGAAGAAGGTTCCCGTCCAGAACAGATCTCCGGACGACGGTGCACCTAGCGCCACGGTGGGCGCCAAATGTCGGGTGTTTGGTGTGACATATGCCAAAGGATGGCTAATCATGACAGGGGCTAGTAGGACGTCGCCGGTGCCAGGAAACGGGATGAGGCAAAGACATGCACGCTGGTGAATCTTACCCAGGTTCGGGCTCTCCTAGGAGATAACACCCCTAGTCCTGCTCTGCGGGGTCTCCGCATGATCACTAAGGTGCTAGCAAGTACAATGGTGCTCCTCGAGCTGTATGCTAGAGGTAGAAGAAAGCAGTGTTGGCTCTCCTCTCCCTCTATGGGTGTCTAGGTCTAACAGGTTGGGAACCCTTTGCATGGGTGCCCTGGGGGTCTATATAGGCTTACCCCCCAGGGGTACAATGGTAATCTTGCCGGGTGTACGACCTAACTATTAGTGTCGTCTGTCGCCGGCTCCTCCGCCGGCCGTTGGGGCCCGCAGCCTGGTGGGCCCTGCCGGCTGGTTTGGTACGGAGCCGACAGGCCGCCTCCACCGCTTGCGGGTCTAGCTGGCCACTTGTTACTGTAGCCGTAATGCTAATGACGCATGCTTGGTCGCGGGGAGGGGGCGTGGCTACAGTCCCGCCGTCTGGTGGGAGATCACTGTAGCCACACCCTGTCTCCTCTAGTTGATGCCGCATGGACCCTGAGGGAAAAGTGGGCCGCCTTCTTGAGGCCGGCCTCCCTAGGGTCTGACTGGTCAGGTGCTATCGCTCTCTGGGTTCTCGCTGCCTGGTAGGGCCCGCTTCTTGCAGGCCGTACCGACAGGCCATCATGGGAACAGGGGTCCGCCTGATAGGGGTGACGTCAAAGGTGAGATGGCAACTGTGCTGTGCCGTCTGGAGATCTCGGCCGGTACGGTGACACTGTGCCCGTGCCCCTTACTGGATGAGGGGGTGATGGTATATACTGCAGCCACATCCTGTCTTGTCTTCTTTATGGGGGCGCAGACTTTGAGGGCGCCGTGGGCGGCCTGCCCGGAGCCGTCCTCTCTGGAGGCCGCCTGCTGGGAGTTGGCTCGTCTACCGGCAGCCGGCTGCTTTGAAACAGCCGGCCACCAGAAGGCGGCGCTTCGTCCTTGATGCTCGTTGGGCGTAGCTGGCTCAATGCCCTGAAATGCTCAGGGACTTGGATTAGGCTACCCGTGGCCCATTACTCCAACACTACGCGTGTATGTTGGCTTGGGTTCATCAATTTTCCAACCTTATAACCCCTCCTACGAGTGCCATGGGCCAACTTTTATAGATTAAGGGGTCACCGCAATGGCAAAGTGGTCATTTATCCACTGATATGATAGCAAACAATGCTATCATACCTAACTCTGCAGGCTGACAGGGTGCATTAAATGCACTGCTGAGTGTCACTTCTACGGTCGCCCGGCATGGCCTGCCGGGGCTCGCGGGGGCAGAACCACCCATCCAACCACTCAAGCATGACCCATGACGTCAATCAGTCAGGTGTCAAGCCGCAAGATGATTAAGTGGCAGCCAGATGTCGCGGGATGTCCGCGGCCACCAATGGGACTGGGCGGCCCCTTGCTGGTTCGGCTAGGGGATGTCGCGTTGCACAAAGAGCAGACCAGCGCACGACCGCGCGGGGGATTGCACACAAGCAATTTACCCAGGTTAGGACTATCACGAGTGTTGGATTCAGGTCTCCCTAGACCCTTGATAGGTTCGAACACTAGGGTATGTACGAAGAGCTCCTTCTCCCCAACCTGCCGGCCCAACGATTCCACTGCTTAGCTCGACGAACCCAAGGGACAAGAGACACAACATTTTATCCTGGTTCGAGCCAACTTGCGGTGTAATACCCCATCCCATCTTTGTGGTGGATTGCCTCGAGGGTCTGAGGATGAACTAGTATTGTGCTTGAACAGTCTTAGGAGATGAGGCGTTCTTATGCTCGATGAGATGGTGAGGTGGTTAGGGAGGAGTGGATCTGATCCTTCTCTCGCTATCTCTTTCTATGGTGGTGGCTAAGTCCTATATATAGTGGCCTTGGACCTCATCCCAAATGTAGGCGGGAAGGGATCCCACAACGGTCAATTTTGAAGGGAAACAACTAGTACAAGTTATCCTGACAAAAGTAGTCTTCGCCTGCAAAAGGCTCTATTGGTGACGCTTTGGTGGGCTCCATGATGACCTCCATCCTGTCGTCCTAGCGCTCTTGGTCTTGTTGCACCAATATGGAAACCTTTGCTTGATTCCTCGGGACTCCGCGCCTGTGCTTGCCCCCTTGGCACTAACGGGGAAACAGGTACACTAGGACCGCTGGGGCCCGCCTGGCATTGGTCGTCATGGCTCATGTCATATGAACCTCATGAGGTGCACCTTGCGTTGATATCTCTGCCCCTTAGGAGCCAAACTGGTGAGCCGCCCCCTAGGGAGGTCTTGGTGATGTCCGCCTCGTGAGGCTTGATCCCTCGTGAGGATCTTGTGTTGTTGCTGCTGAAACTGGGCCTCACCGAGCCACTTGTGGAGCCATGCCATGGGCCGCAAGCAGGAAAGTCAAGGTACCCCCGTTCCCAGGACGCCGACAGTAGCCCCCGGGCCCAAGGTGCGCTCGAGCTTGGCTTCGAGACGAAGCCAAGGGGCAAGGGCGGAGCGCCGCATGCCCCAACCGCCTGTAGCCTTGGTCGACGCGTGGTGATTGATGGGACGTGGGCACCTCCACATCCCCATGCTACCTCGGCAACTGCCCGACATGACGAGACTCCACTGCATGCAGAGGAAAATCATCATTACATGCGATCGTGGAGGCTAGCGGTTGCCCTCCTCCTGGCTACAAATGAGGGAAGGGGCGGAGCCCCCTTGCTCATCTTTGTCTTCTCACAGTCCGTTCCTTCTACTTCCTCCTTGCCTCATCACCTTGCCGCAGCTGCCATGGCGCCCACGAAGAGGTTCTCGGGCGCGGAGAAGGGGAAGGCTCGCCAGGAGGTGCCCGGCTCGCTGCCGCCCCCGCAAGCACGCCGCGACTCCTGCTGTGGCACCTCGGGGGCACATGCATACTCCTTCGGGGACCGGTGTCGTCCTAGGCACTAGCAGCGATGCTTCCTCTCGCAGCGGGGGCCACTCGAGGCGGGGTAACCCTTGCGCTGAGGGGAGGCACGCCATGGTCGCCCGGCCTCCTCAGCCGCGCTTCCATTCGGCGGACATGCTCTCGAAATTCGTCGTGTGGTCGGAGAGGCCGACCGGCACCTAGCTCCAGCTCCCGTGCCCCATTACCGGCGAGATGTCGGCCACGGGCCTCAACGGCTTCTGGTTGCAAGCCGGCGGCTGCTACAGCAAGGCCTCGTGGCCGCGGTGGAGGTTTCCGCCATGGGCAACGCGGTCCTAGCCCGTGGCTGGAAGACGTTCGCCCCACGCACGGCCTGAGCAGGAGTTGCACCCTCCACTTCAAGTATGATGGCGTCGCGACCTTCTACGTGAGGGTGTGTGGGGAAGATGGTCGCCGCGCAGGGTGCTGCCCATAGACAGCGACGACGACGGTGGGCTTGGCATTGACGACAGCCGCGACGGCGGCACCTCCTCTAGCGAGAGCACTAGTAGCGGCAGCTATGACCAGCCGCCATGCCGCCAGGCTCGCTTCGAGGATGGCGGCGGGTTGTCCCGCCGCGCTCCAGTGAAGTGCGAGGAAGGCTCTGGCTGAGTCCGAGGGGCCCTTGAAGCCAACCCTCATGAGCTGCTGTGGTTGTGCGTGCCGCTTTTGTTTACCCTTTCCTTTCTTCCTGAATTTTAAAAAACAAGCATGGGGCCATGCGGGGGCGTGTAATGAACTATGGTATTTATACTTATAGCTCCGATGCTATGCTGCGGTGCTCAATCTCCAAATGTGTATGGTAGGATACTTATCTTGATACACCGGCGGTCGTTCCTCTCCTCGTGAGGGCACGCATTCAACTATCCAGCGAGGCCCTTCTTGTTAGCGGCTCGGGAGTCACCGACCTCAGGGGGTGTCACGAGGCTGCGGAGTTGTTAGAAAGCTCTTCGGATGTTTTATTCTTATTTGCGCGAGCCCTCAGGCGTGAGCCTGTCGTGGCTCTGTGCACCACGTCATAGTACCCGGGGGTATGGACATAAAGAGGGTGCGTAGATCACGAGCTTGCTCGAGTGCGCCTCGCGAGGATAGAAAAAGCTGGAGCTCCGAGGGAGCGAGGCTACAGCGAAGTGTTTTTTCTGCGCATGGCGATCCTGTCGCACGCACACACCTTCCGAGCCCCCTCGCGCAAGACGCGCGCGAAGGAGCGACGGGCAACTACCGCTCCTCCTGAACCAGGACGAAAACGCAAAACAAAAAATGAAGGGGGAAGTCGGTCAGGCAACTAAAAGCATGCGAACTCCAAATTCAATAAAAGGTTGCAAACCAGCTACAGAAAGCAAATGAACAGTCGCGTCCGGCACCTAGTCTAGTCTTCTCACTAGCACGAAGTTAAGTGATGCCACTAGGACGTGGGAGGGAGCCCCCGAGGCTGGAGGGCGGCACCCTGGAGACTCTGGGGCGTGTACAACCCCACTCATGATTACGTGAGAGTGCCACAAGCAGAGATCTTCACAGGCACGAGGCCTTGCTTCATGGGTAGAACCTCCGGAGGTGCTGGATGTAACAGGCGTTCTATATGGGAATCCCGTCCTGCATCGCCAGGTGCGAGGCGCCAGGCCTGGAGACGCGCGCAATCATAAACGGGCCCTCCCACATGGGTGAGAGCTTATGCAACCATTCCCTGGAGAGCACCCGCCGTAGGATGAGATGTCCCACCTCGAGCGTCCTAGAGCGAACGCTATGACAGTGATACCGCCGCAGCGCCTACTGGTACCTTCCCGCTCGGACTGAGGCTTGACGGCGGCATTCCAACCCCAGCATGAGGTCCATCCCCCACTCGGCATCCTGGCGCGCCTCGTCAAACGCCAAGACCCGTGCGTAGCGATGCCTGGCCTCATGTGGGAGAACCACTTCAGCTCCGTAGACGAGGAAGAAAGGAGTTTTGCCGGTGGGCTTGGTCGCAGTGGTGCGGACGGACCGCAACATAGACTGGAGCTCATCGAGCCATCCCCTGCCGCAGGCCTCGAGCTTTTTCTTGAAGGTTCATGTCTTGAGGCCCCTCGTGACCTCCACGTTGCGCGCTCAGCCTGGACATTGCTCCTCGGGTGTGCTACTGAGGCGTAGCATATCTACGTTCCATGGTTAGCACAATATGTTTTGAAGAGATTGCTAGTGAACTGTGAGCCGCTGTTGGTGATGATGCAGTTAGGGACTCTAAAGCGGCTCATGAGGTCCATGATGAACTTGACTACCGAGCCGGCCGGGATGGTGCGGACTGCTTCCACCTCCACCCATTTGGTAAACTTGTCGATGGCAACGTAGAGCTAGCGGTAGCCCTCGGGCGCTCGGGGGAACAGAACCAAGATGTCCAGCCACTAGACGGTGAATGTCCACGAGAGTGGGATGGTCTGGAGGCCCTGGGCAGGCTGGTAGATTTTCTTGGCATGTAACTCGCAGGCTTCACATGTTCTCACGAGCTCGCCTGCATCCGTGAGCACAGTGGGCCAGTAGAATCCGCTGCGGAACGCCTTTCCCACGAGGGTGTGTGATGATGAATGATGCCCGGAGTCTCCGCCGTGTATGTCGGTTAAAAGCTCGTGCCCCTGTTCTCTGGAGATGCATCGCGAGGAAACATCATTTGGTCAATTTCGGTAAAGCTCACTATCCCGAATGCAGTAGGATGTGGCCTATCGAGAAACGCGTTCGGCGTCTTCTTCCTTCTCTGGCGGGGTCCCCTGGAGCATGTACGCCTTGAATTATTCGGTTCAGCACCCCTCCTGAGGCTCGAGCGCAAGGAGCAGCCGTGCTTCTGAGGTCAGGCTGTAGGCCATGGCCCTCGAGGTTGGTGCTGGCGGGAGCTCCTCCTGAGGCAGTGCTGGTTCCGCAACTGCAGGGGCTGCTAAGGGCTTGAAGATCCATTCTTTCAAGACACCGGGCTCCTGAGGCTAGCGCTTGGATGCCCTCTTGGCAATGTTGTCGGCTTCGTTGTTTGTGCTGTGTGGCACTTGCTGTAGCTCCAGGCCCAGGAATTGCTACTCCATCTTCCGTAGCTCCGCCAGTTATGCCTCCATGTGGTCATCCTTCGGCTCATACACTTTGTTGGAGAGGTTAACGAGGAGCTGGGAGTCGCCCTTGATGGTGAGGCGCTGCAAGCCCAAAGCGGCTGCGGCCTTGAGGCCGGTGATCAAGCCTTCGCACTACACAATGTTGTTGGAGACCTTTTTGCCGTGTTGGAAGAATAGTTGTATGGCGTAGTAGATCTTGTCTTGAGTAGGCGAAATGAGCACGGCTCTAGCCCTCGCGCGCTGCCGTGCGAAGGCACCGTCGAAGTACATAACCCAGCCGTCTGGTGCTTCGTTCCCTGGAGAGAGCGTCCAGTCCTTGCCTGCCTCCGGTCCTGGGGCATTGGTCCATTCAGCCACGAAATCGGCGAGCGCAGGCCCCTTCATGACCCCATGGTGTGAACTCTGGTTGAAATGTCTGCAGTTTGATGTTCCATTCTGCGACTCTACCTTTAACATTGGGGCTTCGGAGTACCCTCTCCAGTAGGTAGGCCAAAACAAGCTTGATGGGGCGACCTAGAAAGTAGTGACGCAGCTTGCGTGAGGCGACGAGGAGCGCGAGCAAGAGCTTGTGCGGCATGGGGTAGCATGCTCGCGCATCCCGCAGTACCGTGCTGACGAATTACACCGGGTGCTCGATGAGCGCAGGATTGTCAAGGTAGTCCGAGACCTCCCGTGGCTGAGACGCCTCCTGAGGCTGGTGGACCTCAGGAGCTTGGTCGCCTGTTGGAACAGACAGGGCCTCAGGAGTGTCACCTTGAGGCTGCGCCGCCTTGACTGAGTGCGCGGAGTCGTGTGGCAGGCCCTTGTATCGGTGCTTCTTCCTGACGGCCACAAGCACCACGCTGGCTGAGTGAGGTGTGGCGGCCAGGTAGAGCACCAGGGGCTCGAGTGGGAACCGTGCCACCATCACCGGCGGGCTGGTGAGGCATCTCTTGAGATCTTGGAATGCGGCATCGGCCTCAGGAGTCCACTCGAATGGCCCCTTCTTCATCAATTTAAGAATGGGAGGGCGCGCTCCCCCAGCTTGGAGATGAAGTGCCCTAGCGCGGTCACAGAGTCCGCCAGCTTCTGCATTTCCTTAAGGGATTATGGCTGGCTCATCCTTTCTATCGCTTTGACCTTCTCCGAGATTGCCTCGATCCCCCTATCTGACACAAGAAAGCCCAACAACTTGCTAGAGGGGATGCCGAACATGCATTTATCTGGGTTGAGCTGCAAGTCCACCTTGCACAGGCTGGCGAACATCTCCTCTAGGTCCTCAATGAGGGTCCTTGCCTCCTGAGATTTCACTACTATGTCATTGATGTAGGCCTCACCATTTCTCCCGAGCTGCTGGCCTAGAGCAATATGCATGAGCCATTGGAAGGTTGCCCTAGTGCTATGCAGCCCAAAGGGCATGCATGTGTAGCAGTACACCCCACACGGGGTCAGGAAGGCCATCTTCTCTACATCCCGCGGCGCCATCTTGATTTAGTGATACCCTGAGAATGCTTCCAGGAAGCACAGCAGGTCGCATTAGGCAGTGGAGTCGACAATCTGGTCGTTGCGTGGCAGAGGAAAGGGGTCTTGAGGTCATGCCTTGTTGAGGTTGGTGAAGTCGATGCACATGCGCTCCTTCACGCCTTTCTTATGAACCACGACCGGGTTCGCCAGCCATTGTGGGTATCGCACTTCCCAAATGACACCAGCGTCTTGCAGCTTGTTGGTTTCTTCGACAATGAACGACTGCTTCTCTCTAGACTGCCGACATGCCTTCTGCTTCACTAGACGTACATTGGGGCACACATTGAGGTGATGCTCAATCACCCCCCTTGGGACTCCGGCTAGGTCCTTTGGCTCCCATGCGAACACCTCCTTGTTCGCGTGCAAATAATCGACAAGCGCCTTTTCTTTGTCCGGGGCGAGGTTGGCGCCTATGGTGAAGGTGGCTCTAGATGCCCCGTCTTGGTCGACCGACACCTACTTCATCTCGGCCTGGTCCTGATAAAACAACTTCCTTTTCTTCGTTGATGCAACCCTCTAGGCCTGAGGGACTCCTCCTGCGTCGGGCCATGTTGCAGCCGCGGCCCTAAAGGCGAGCTTGAGAGCCGTCAGCACCTCCTTAGTGTCCCCGGCCACGGCGAGGACACCACTGCTCCCCGGCATTTTCATGAGGTTGTAGGCGGGGTGAGTTGCTGCCATGAACTTGGCTAAGGCAGGGTACCCAAGGATGGCATTGCACGGGAGGCTGATACGAGCGATTTTGTAGTTGATGAGCTCGGTTCGATAGCTGTCGTGGGTACCAAAGGTGATGGGGAGGCGGATCTGTCCCAGGGGGCTGGTGGAGCCGTCGACGACCCTGGAGAACGGTCATGCAGCACATGGAGCAAGCCAAAAGGTTCCACGGAGAGCACATTGTGTCCGGCCCCACCATCGATGAGGGTCTTGGTTACCGCCGCGTTACAGATGGTGGGGGTGCAAAGCATCGGGAGCACGCCTGCGGCCACGATGGTCACAGGATGGTCTCTTGAGTCGAAGGTTAGGTCGGCCTCGGGTGCCGGCCACCCCGGAGGAGTCCCCTGTCGCACGTAGGCGGCACCTGCTTGACGAAAGAACTGCTTGATATGGTGGTCCGATGGCGGCGCCTGAGAGCCGCCGAGGAGGGCGGCGACTGCATGGGGCGCTGGTGCCACGAAGTGCACGACGAAGAGGTCGCGCAACTCTTCTTAGGAGGCCACAAAGGACTCTGACAGACTGAGAAGCCAGGCACAAGTACGCCCGTGAGGTCCATGGGGAACCAATTAGCCATGACCTTGTCGTCGCCGCCTTCCGCCTAGACGGCCCCCTCATACAGCCGGAGGAAGCCTGCTAGGTCTGCCGTGCCGTCGTACCGAGGTGGCATCTCTAGCTTGAACTTGTGCGGCCACCACACCTGCCGCAAGGCAGGGGCGAAGTCCCGGAGCCCCACAGCGCCTCCGCCCGCGCCCGTCAGCCCGGACGAAGGAGTGGTGCTCACCATGAGAGTGGAAAGGAGAGCGAAGCGGGCGGAGCGGACAGAGAGGCAAAGCTTCGACACACCCCTACCTGGCGTGCCAAATGTCGGATTTAGGGCTCCGCAGACCCTTGAGAGGTTCGAACACTAGGGTGCGTATGAAGAACTCCTTCTCCCCAACCTGCTGGCCCACCGATTCCACATCTTAGCTCGATGAACCAAAGGGACAAGAGACACAACAGTTTATCCTGGTTCGAGCCACCTTGCGGTGTAATACACTACTCGAGTTTTGTGGTGGATTGCCTCGAGGGGCTGAGGATGAACTTGTACAGTGGTTGAACAACCTTAGGAGGTGAGGTGTTCTTGTGCTCGATGAGCTGGTGAGGTGGTCAGGGGAGAGTGGACCTGATACTTCTCTCACTCTCTTTCTACGGTTCTGGCTAAGTCCTATTTATAGTGGCCTTGGTCCTCTTTCCAAATGTAGGCGGGAAGGGATCCCACAATGGCAAATTTTGAAGGGATCCCACAAAGTTATCCTAAGAAAATTAGTCTTCTCCTGTAAAAGGCTCTGGTGGGCTCCGAGATCACCTCCGTCCTATCGTCCTGGCGGTCTTGGTCTTGTTGCACCAATATGGAAACCTTCACTTGATTCCTTGGGACTCCGCGCTTGTGCCTGCCAGGGACCAAAGAGGAAACATGTACATTGCACCCGCTGGCGCCCGCCTAACCTTGGTCGTCACGGCTCACGTCATGTGAACTTCACGAGGAGCACCTTGCTTTGATACCTCTGCCCCTCGGGAGCTAGCCTGGTGAGGCCGCCCCCTAGAGAGGTCTTCATGTCATCCGCCTCACATGGTTTGGCCCCTCGCGAGGGTCTTGTGTTGTTGCTGCTGAAACTGGGTTGTACCAGGCCGCTAGTGGAGCCGCGTCGTGGGCCGCAAGCAGGCAAGAATGGGGCCCCCATTCCCAGGATGCCAACAGCGAGGCGTAAGACCCTACTCCTACTTTGGTGGATTGATGGTGGAATGAATGTGGTGGTGCATAGTACACTTGCCCTGCAGGGGTTTGCTTAAGGGCTGCAGCGACAACGCGCGTATGGTGGCTTGGGTGTATCAACTTTCCAACCTTCTAACCCCTCTTATGAGTGCCAAGGGCCTCCTTTTATAGATTAAGGGGTCACAAAAATGGCAAAGTGGTAATTATCCACTGATATGATTGCAAACAGTGCTATCATACCTAACTCCACGGGCTGATAGGGTGCATTAAATGTGCCGCTGAGTGTCACATCACTGGTCCCCCTGTAAGGCCTATCGTGCTATCTTGCCAGCTCCACACCTACTTCCTTGACACGTCGCAGGACGGGTGTCATATGTAGGCTTCTTCTATAGGAAATGGCTGCCATGTGGTGAACAATTGCCACTTAACCATCTTGTGGCTTGACACCGCACTGATTGACGACGTGGGTCGTGTTTGAGTGGTTGGTGGGGTGCTCCTGCCCCTGCAAGCCCCAGCAAACCTTGCCGGGGTGACTTGGTTGCCTGCTTCTTGCGGTGTACTTGCCCCTTGCTGGGCTCGCCTGCCCGGCAAGGGAGGCCCTTCTCTGGTCGATATCTTGCTATTCTGACTCGATCTTGGTCTTTCTTGCCTGTACGTTGGCTCTTCAAATCTCTTGGTCCTTCAATCACTGACTTGGGTTGGTGCTTCAATCTTGATCTCAAGCCTGTGCACAGCCTGGGGAACAGAGCCAGGGTTTGTTGCACCGACAGAAGCCCCCGGGCTTGCCCTGAACTCGCTACTGAGCGTTGTCGGGGTAGGGCCTAATAATTGCATAGGCAAGGCTGCTTGAAGGGCTTGGACCCTCGAGTTTTCCACTGCTGCTTCATCAGCCTTGATTCCGGGCCAGTTTCTAGTTTTCTCGGGTCTGGTGTAAAGCCAATAGTGGTGAAGCCGCTCAAGTGATGTCCCGTGAATGACTTTAATGCACGGGGTAGAAACTGCCAATTTACTCTTCCCACATCGCGCCTTTATCCTTAGCCACGTATGAAGCATGCATCGCGCAGGGTAGGTAACGGAGGTGCGCGGTGCGGGAGAGTACCTTGGAAAGGGCCCGCCCATCTTGAATTGGTGGACGAGGGTGGTGGTCACCCGTGAATGGAGCAACTGCCCTTCCCCGCCCGGTCTATAAAAAGGGAGGGGCGGGGGAGGGCGGAGTTGCCCACCTTCGTAATCCTCCTCTCCTCATATTCGGTTTCTGCTGGTTATGTTTGAGAAGGAAGACTGGGGCCAACCCCTGGGCTCTGGCTCAGGGCATTTGTTGCATCATGCCGGTGCTGATGCTTGGGGAGTGAGCCTGGTCCATGTCGTGGCGAGTCTTTTGGTATTTTCGGTGCTCGTCCGGGAGGAGGGGCTGGAGGTCATTGGTAATGCCAACACTGCCCCTCTCGGAGGTCTTGGGACCGACTTCGATGAGAGGCGTGTCTTCCTGCCCGCCAAGGTGGGGTGCGACACGCCTCGAACCCTCTGGGCGTTCCGGCTGCTTGTTGTTTCTCCGCTGGAGGCGTCGTACCGGGGTCTTGCCGCTTCTCGGGAGCAGCGGTGGTTAGGAGAAAGCGAGGGAAGACGGAGAAGGCAGGTGGCAGGGGGTTAGGTCACAGTACGATTGCGTGGATGCCTTCACCTCCGACCATCGACATGTCGCCTCATTTCTCGCTCTCCCCCACACCCCGACACCGTCATCACCAGCCTCTTCGTGTGGTAGTCGGGGAGGGATGTTCTGTTGGTGCCTTCTCCTCGCCTCTAACAGTCTTCCAGCTGAGCTTTGGTGGATGACTCCACCGGCATTCAAGTCGGGGCTTCTTGCTGGTTCTGTGGCTGGTGACGAGAAGGCGCCGCCCCGTCCCCCACACTCCTCCTTCGCAGCCTCGCCACTCCCGGTCTTGTCAGGCCATGCCCGAGGGCCCTCACAAGATGGAGGTGGGCTCCTGCTTGGGTGCTCCTTTTCTTCTCTTTTTCTCCTTCTGCCTTAGTGCCTGAAGGAGGGAAAACGAAAAGACGGGATCACGGGGCAATTATCTTTTATCATTCTTTAACTTGTAGGCAATCACCAAATTTTAATTCGAATAATGTAATCCTTCGATTACATCTTTGTGTTCTGTAATGCTTGTACCTGTATCCACATGTCAATGAAAGAGATAAACCTTGCCGGGAACCCATGCATGTATATGTCCATGCAGAGGTGGAGTGCGTCTTTACTGTAATTAAACGAGCTTTCCCGGGCAGGATATCTTGTCGGCACCATTTTTGTCTGCCAGAGAACCATATCTGTCGGGGAACAGACTGAGGTGCCAGCCCCCCGCCCACTCCCTTTTTAACAAGGGCCACTGCGACCATCCAGGCCAAAGCAGCGTTTGAGCCAAGGATAGGAGCACCCTGGTTCCAAGAGAGCGCCGATATATCTCTATGCACAAGTTATAGCTTACAAAACACTAATGGACAAGAGGTAAACTTATCTATTTGGCTTGCCGGGGATTGCTGTGCCGTGCAATCTTCTCGTCCCTTATCGGGGTCAAGTTCACAGCAAGAACCTGCAACTCCATGGAGATGAGAATGAATGCAGGATGCAATCCTATCTATATGCATATGCAAATGCTCATGAAGTTCATATGCAGTGCTCTGGGTGTACTCGTGCTTGCATGCGATCTTGATCGGGGGCCCCCATAGCGCTTCTTTATTCTCTTGCATGGGATCATCGCCCCGCCTTTGTACAAGTGGTTGCATGCAACTGAGGCAAGGCCTGTTCAAAAGGGTGGCTGGCAACCTTGCACCTTACGGTAGTATTTACGAAGATGCTCAATATTCCATGAGTTTTGCCATCCCCGGTCTCCAAAAGGACTGCGCCAGGTCTGGTGACTTGTACCACCCGGTAAGGGCCTTTCCACTTCGGTGACAACTTGTTTATACCCTTGGCGCCTAAGCACAAGGTCACCTTCCTCAAAACACCAAGCATGAACCCTCCGGCTATGATAGCGACGCAAGGCTTGCTGGTAGCGTGCAGCACGCGTAGCATCCTGGAGACGGTTTTCCTCGAGTAGCACAGCATCGTCACGCTGATGCTGATCTTGCGCTACTTAATCGTAGGAAAGCACTCGAGGGGACCCATAAATGAGTTCCTTGGGGACAACTGCTTCTGCCCCGTAAACCAAGGAGAATGGAGTCTGCCCAGTAGCTCGGCTAGGTGTCGTTCTGAGGGACCAAAGAACTACCGGCAGCTCCTCGATCCACCGCCTACCGTCCTTCTACAGCATATCAAAAGATCATGTCTTGAGTCTATGAAGCACTTCAACATTCGCCCTCTCAACTTGTCCATTGCTCCGGGGGTGTGCCACAGAAGAGAATGAGATTTTGCATCCGAGGGTGTGAACGTATTGCATGAAGGCGTGGCTCGTGAACTGCGTGCCATTGTCAGTGATGATCCTTGCCGGAACTCCGAAACGGCTCACCAATTCTTTCTAGAACTTGATAGCCGACTAAGCAGTCACCTTTCTCATGGCAGTCACTTCTAGCCACTTTGTAAACTTGTCGATGGCAACGAACAAGAATTCAAAGCCCCTGATTGCTCGGGGGAAGGGGCCGAGGATATCGAGCCCCCAGACCAAAAATGGCTATGATCGAGGGATTGTCTTAAGATCTTGGGCAGGCATGTGTATTTTCTTGGAATGGAACTGGCAGGCTTCACATTTCGTGACTAACTCAACCACATCTTGGAGGGTTGTGGGCCAATAGAATCCTTGCTGGAATGCTTTTCCAACTAATGCCCTTGATCCAATGTGGCAGCCACACATTCCTCTATGAATCTTAGCCAGTAGTTACTTTCCATCCTCTCGGCAAACACACTTCAATTTCACATTGTTGGGCCTCCTTCTGTATAGAGTGTCATCGACAAACTGATACATACTGGGCCTCCGGGCTACTCTTTCAGCTTCATCTTGGTTGACAAGGAGTTCTCCAGTTTGGAGGAAGTGGACAATGTGCCTTGCCCAAGTTGGAGCTTGGGGCTCGGCAACGAAGACTAGTGGCACCTCCTCTGCTTCGGGAGCACAAGCCTCGTTCGCGGGGTCCATAGGCCCGGCTGGAAGGAGTGGTCTGGCAGGCTGTGAGGAGTTGTTTCCGGCAGGGTCTCTAGCGGGAGCGGATGGCTCTGCCGGGAGAGGCTTACCGTAGTCCAACTTTCTCCTCTTCCGGGCCATTGTGGCTGGTGACATGGAGGGTTAATTGTAACACCTACAATGCGGCTATAGCTCCCACGTGTCTGGGCACGACTTAGAGGCATAGCCGCATGGTAGTTTTGTTGTAAGAGGGGTAATCTTCACACAATCGCATGTACTGAATAATAAAGGGATAAAGAGTTGGCTTACAATCGCCACTTCACACAATACATAAATAAATCATACATCATCCAAATACACTCGAAGACCGACTATGGTTAAATCCAACAGAAAAGGAAGATAAACCCCAAATGCTAGATCCCCGATTGTCCCAACTGGGCTCCACTACAGATCATTAGGAAAGGAAACATAGTAACGATCCAGATGCTCGTCGAACTCCTGCTTTAGTTCAGTAGCATCACCTGCACTGGTATCCTCGGTACTTGCAACTGTTTGGAAGTATCTGTGAGTCACGAGGACTCAACAGTCTCACAACCGCGAGATCAAGACTATTTAAGCTTATGAGTAGCAGAAGGTAGTGAGATGGAGCTGCAGCAAGCACTATGCATATATGGTGGCTAACATACGCAAATACGAGCGAGAAGAGAAGCAACGCAATGGTCAAGAAGCTAGCAGTGATCAAGAAGTGATACCTAAACTACTTACGTTCAAGCATAACACAAAGGCCGTGTTCACTTCCCGGACTCTGCCTAAACGAGACCATCATGGCTACAGATGCGGTTGATACATTTTTAATTATGTCAAGTGTCAAGTTCTCTACAACCAGATATTAACAAATTCCCATCTGCCACATAACCGTGGGCACGACACTTGAAAGTTTATACCCTGCAGGGGTGTCCCAACTTAGCCCATCACAAGCTCCCACGGTCAACGAAGGATATTCCTTCTCCGGAAAAGACCCGATCAGCCTCTGAATCCCAGTTACAAGACATTTCGACAACGGCAAAACAAGACCAGCAAAGCCACTTGACTGTGCCGACAAATCCCGATAGGAGCTGCACATATCTCATTCTCAGGGTACACCGGATAGATCAAGCTACGAGTAAAACCAGCCCTCATCTTTCCCCGAGGTGGCCCCGCAGGCTGCCCGGTTCGGACCAACACTCAGGGGAGCACTGGCCCGGGGGGGTTAAAATAAAGATGACCCTCGGGCTCACGAAAATGCAAGGGAAAAGGCTTAGATGGAAAATGTTAAAACCAAGGTTGGGCTTTGCTAGAGGAGTTTTATTCAAAGCAAACTGTCAAGGGGGTCCCATAACCCCAACCGCTTAAGGAACACAAAATGAAGGAACATGACACCGGTATGACGGAAACTAGGGCAGCAAGAGTGGAAGAAAACACCAGGCAAAAGACTGAGACTTCCACCCTTTACCAAGTATATAGATGCATTAATTAAATCAGAGATATTTAGATATCCCAACATATCCATGTTCCAACATGGAACAAACTTCCACTTCACCTACAACTAGCAACACTATAAGATGGCTGAACAAAAGTGGTAACTTAGCAAAACAACAGTTTGCTAGGAAGGTGAGTTAGAGGCTTGACATAGCAATATGGGAGGCATGATATAACAGGTGGCAGGTAGCGCGACATAGCAATAGAACGAACAACTAGCAAGCAAAGATAGAAGTGATATCGAGGGTATGGTCATCTTGCCTGCAATGTTCTCAGAGTTGTTGAAAGCTTGCTCCTTGTTAGTGTACTCAATAGGTTCCTCGTTCACGTCCTCTTCTCCCGGCTCTACCCAAAGCAAGAACACAAGCAATGGAACAACAATCAATCATGGTGCAATGCACAAGCAACATGATGTAATACATGGCATGATATGCAAGATATGATATGCAATGCATATGCGTGCTCCGGAAGGAAAAGAATGATCAAGGCATCAACTTGGAAAACCAATCATGTCGCTGGAAAGATGACGTGATTTTGGTCGAAATCGATATAAGGATCACCGGAAACGTATGCACGGTTTGCAAATGGCAAGCAAAACAAGAATGATGCAAATGTGCGATTAACAGCATGATAGCTACTGCACCCCAACATAGCAACAAAGCATATGGCAGCGATGTACAAGAGATGCTTGACAAAACATGAACAAGCAAAGCATACGGCTAAAACACAATAGAACAGGTTCAAACAAGCATGGCAAAAGTGCAAAAGATATCAGCATGGCAAGAGATGCTTGACAAAACATCAGAAGCAAAGTTTAGAGCAAGCAAACAACCTGCTACAAGAACATATCATGGTAAAACAAAGCATGATATGCTTCTACTAAATGCATAGAAGAAAACTCCCATGTAAACATAGCAAGTTATATTTACGGTTTCAGACTTGCATCAATGGCATAAACAGATTCATGATAGCAACTTTGCGAGCTCATGAGTATGGTCCTATCATCGGCTGTGATGCCATGTTGTATTTACAAATATCGAGCATATTGTGTGTATGATTGAAATGCTTGGTATGTGTGGGATCCGACAACCTAGTTGTTTATCCTTGGTAGCCTCTCTTATGGGGAAATGTAGTCTTGTGCTTCCATGAGCCATAGTAGTCCGCTACAGCCCGGTTCACCGGAGTCCTGCTAGCCCAGCACTACTGCTCCGGAGCGCTTGACTGGCCGGCATGTGATTAACTTTGTTCCTGTGTCTGTCCCTTCAGGGAAATGTCACGCGGTGACATCCGGAGTCCTACTTAGCCTGCTACAGCCCGGGTTCCCGGAGTCCCGTTAGCCTAGTGCTACAGCCGGGATCCACATGCTGCTGACCGACATGCTCGATGTTGATTCATGTATGGCTGTTCCCGTAAGTTAGTGCCACTTTGGGTTCATGACTTGTCACGGGGGCCCGGGTTCTCTGTCATATGGATGCTAGCGACACTATCATATACGTGAGCCAAAAGGCGCAAACGGTCCCAGGCCATGGTAAGGCGACACCCGTGGGAATACCGTGCGTGAGGCCGCAAAGTGATATGAGGTGTTATAGGCTAGATCGGTGTGACTTAGAATCGGGGTCCTCACAAAATAGATCAAAATAATACAGGACTTGCACCCATATAAAGATGGAATGATGTAGCTCAAAACATATGTAGACCTCATGCTCATAGAATGCACACATCAAATGCACAAAAATGACAAATCACCATGTTCTATTAAGAAACAGCAGTTAACATTTTATAGCAACCTTGCATCGATGAAAATGGCATCATAATGGACATTAACATGCATGGAAATGTTGTTAGCATGAAGAACTGAATGAGACAATTATTTTGACATATCGTATTCATGATTTGGAGCCACGCTCATCGAGATATGACATGATGAAGGAGGCATAAAAATATCGGCGAAGGAAAAGACTGGAAATTGACCTCTAGAGAAAAAGTCAACGGGTCACGGATCTGGTCGGGGACGGTGCGGAGCGGATGGGGTCGGGCTCGGGCCCGACTGCAGAGGAAGAACAGGGCGGCGGCGGCGGTCCCTGGCCTTAGATCCGACGAGCCCTGGCCGGATCTGGGCGCCGAAAACGAGGGGCATAGCGGAGGCGGCGGGGTATGGCCCTAGCGCGCGTCGGGGCGAGCGGGCGGCAGAGGTTGATGTGGCGGGCGGAGGCGGAGGTCGGCACCGGTGGACGCGGCGGAGGAGCGGCGAGCCGTGGTAGGAGAGGCGGCGAGCGCTCGGGCGGCGGCGGTGGCGCGCTGGCCGCACGGGCCGGCGGCGGTAGAGGGTCTGGGGTGCCACGTGGCGCTCTAAGAGTGGCTGGGACGCAGTGGCGATTTCGTCCGGCGAGGGACGGACATGTCCAGTGGCGGCGGGGATGAATTTTTAGGGTTTGGACCCGGATTTTGGAGGGGATGCACATATTTATAGGTAGATGGAGATACGAGTGTCCAAATGAGGTGCGGTTTTCACCCACATGATCGTGATCCGACGGAGGAGAACATGGAGGTGGTTTAGATGGGTTATTGGGCTGATTTGGAGGGGTGTTGGGCTGCAACACAAAAGAGGCTTTTGCGGTTAACCGGTTAACCTTTGGGGCATCGAACGACCTCCAAATGGAACGAAATTTGACGGGCGGTCTACCGGTGATGTACCAAGGCCACTTGAAAAATCTCGGCCCATTCCAAGAACATTTAACTCCCGCTCGCGAAAAGAGACAAGAGGTGTGCGCCGACTGCATGTGGGAGTGTCAGATTGCGAAACGAACAACAAGGAAAATGCTCGGACGCATGAGACGAACACGAATGCAAATGCGATGCACATGATGACATGATATGAAATGCATGACATAAACAAAATGTAAATCGAAGAAAAAAACCCAACCACGAAGGGAATCTCATAATATAATTCCGAAAATGACAAGAGTCGGAGTTACAAATATGGCAAGTTACATTCGGGGTGTTACATTAAGAGAGATGGAGAACAAAAGTTCCTGGTATGCTCCGAATGGTGCCTGCGGCAGTGGCGCTGGCGGCTGCCCACACTGTTGTGGGATGATCACCAGTGCAGCGAGGTTGCGCGGCAGTGGTGCTCAACGACCGGCGGCTCCGTTGAGCGCAGCGGCCTGGTTGGCTCGTCTGGGAGGAGGCGCATGTGCCATGGCCGTTCCCGTGGTGGGGGCGAGTGGAGAGCAATGGCTTTTCCCGGACCGAGCATCGTAGCTGTGGCTATTCTCGTTGGCGAGAGGAGGGGGCGCGGACAGAGTGACCCCCTCGCCCTCACCTTGCAGAGCTTGACTGTCGAGATGCTGTTGATATTGTTCTCCTTCGGTAGCTCCAGCGCCCGTGTCGGATGTGGGGGAGGTGGTAATGGTGCCACCTTCTCCAACGACACCCCCAGCAACGTCCATGTCCTCCCGTGCCCTTGTGTCCTCCGCGGCATTAGAGGCCATGGGCGGTAGAGCCTTTGAAGTGGATGGATGGGCTGAGGTACCAGATTTGTTCTAGGGCACCATGGTTGATGGCACTGTCGAGGATGAAAATGGTGATGAAGATGACGCATTGCGTCCGCTTTCAAGTACGCGCAAGCGCTCCCCCTACCTGTCGCGCAAACGATGTCGCAGGATGTAAGCGGCCACCTATCAGACCGGGAGGCTGCTTGCTGGTTCGGCGGGGGGACATCGCGTTGCACAAAGAGCAAACCAGCGCACGACATCGAGAGGGAGAGCACACAAGCAATTTACCCAGGTTCGGGCCAACGCGATGCATAAGACCCTACTCTTGCTTTGGTGGATTGATGGTGGAATGAATGTGGTGGGGTGTAGTACACTTGCCCGGTAGGGGTTTGCCTAAGGGTTGCAGCGACTACGCGCATATGGTGGCTTGGGTGTATCAACTTTCCATGGGCCTCCTTTTATAGATTAAGGGGTCACCACAATGGCAAAGTGGTAATTATCCACTAATATGATAGCAAACAGTGCTATCATACCTAACTCTGCGGGCTGATAGGGTGCAATAAATGCGCCGCTGAGTGTCACATCACTGGTCGCCGGGCTATCTTGCCAGCTCCGCACCTGTTTCCTTGAAACATCACAGGACGTGTGTCATCTGTAGGCTTCTTCTGTAGGAAATGGATGCCATGTGTAACACCCGAAAAATTTAACCATGATTTATTAATCAAAATTTGGTCATCGTAAATTAAATTTTTATTTTCTGGATTTTCTTTTATTTCAGAACCACCCTTTTCTCCTGAATTGTGGAGTTTTCACCCAAGTGAAAACCTTTCAAAATATTGTTGGACTTGTATATCTTTCCAAGACCATTTCTTTTATCAGTGGAATTATTTCTACAATTATTTTTCCTGAGCTTCATTCCTTTAAAAATGGTTTTTCATAAGTTTTAGGGTTCCATTTGCACTACAACCCTTTCAAATACTCCTTTAAAATACCCACCAAAATTTTGGGATGTCATGTGAGGTTCCCACATCACTTTTATGCAAAAATCTCTTTTAGTCATTTGGAAATTTTGAGCCCTACCTCAAGTTTGCAAATCTGGATCAGTTTGTGGTTTGCACTGTAACCTATTTAAATATTTCTTTAAAAAATCCACCAAAATTGGGAGATGTTAGTAGTAGTGTATAATTCAACTTTATGCAAAAAAAACATTGGTGTTCTTTGAAAAATTTGAGCAAATCATCCTCTTTTGCTCTCTGGTCCAATTTGGTACTTTCTACTGCAACCATATTTTATCATGCTCTTGTTGCCTTGGGATTTGTCCTGCTTCAAGTACACTCTACCAAACCCTTAAGTCCAGGAGAATGGACCCATTGGAATATTTTTGGTCCATGCAATAATAGCCTTTATTTTCTCAAAAACATGCACTAGGGAGTTTTTGTTTTTGTCAAACTAACCTTGCCACCCTCTTTATCATCTATAGAGACTATGATCTGGAGATTTTGGCCACCCCAAGAGATGCCTAGATGACCATAGCATTCTGTCGAACACCTTGAGTTCATGAACAGAATTGTCATGAAACCTAGTTTGCATTTTGAACCTGCTTGCTTTGCCTAAACAACATGTCTCATGGCTCTACCTTAGTCTATAGCCCCACCCTGCTAAAGCTCACATGGATTAGAGCCCCCTGGCAAGCATTGGCATTTTGCCGAGCACCTCGCGTGCATGCTCTGGGCGCGGCCAGAGCGCGCGTTTTGCACGTGCGTGCGCCCGAGTCGCCGCGTCTGGCCCCTAGCCTTTGCTCACCCCCAGAGCCACGCCCTGCCCTCGCCCGCTCGCCAGAACCCTCCAAGCCACCCTGGCACCCTACAGCGCCACCGTCAGAGCTCCCTTGGCGGCACGCTGGCGCCACAGCAGGCACCTGCCATGGACGGCGCCGCCCGAGCCACAGCCACGCGCCAGCTCGTCCCTGAACAGCCCGAGCTCAGCCATTCACCCTGCCAAACCCCGCCAGCCATGGCCACACGCCCCTGGCTATAGAACGGCGGTTCGCCGGCATTCTTATCCACGGCCACGGGAACCGACCTCTCCGGGCTATAAATAGCCCTCCCGATCATGCCTGAGCTCATCAGCAGCCTTATTCAAGTGGTAGGAAACCCCCTCCTTCCCCAGTTTGGCTAGAGGCCATCATCTCTCCCATCTCCGGCAGGTTCGGCCGCCGACACATTCCGGTAACATCCGCCAAGACCGAGGCCCCTAACCCCTCCCGTGCTTCCATCCTCTTCCCCTCGATCCTGCGGAGCCACCCCACCTCTCAAATGTGATCGGGAGCCACCGTAGCTCGAGACCCCAATCCTCCTAAAACCACCGTCTACCGTGGAGCTTGCCGCCGGCGACTCCCTTCGTCCCCGCCAGCCCTTCGACCACTGGGAGGACCGCCCTAGACTGGCGGATCCATCCTTGCCCTCAGAACCCCATGGGGAGCTGCCGTTCATCGACGACGATCGCCAGAGCCCCGCCTCTGCTTGGCCAGAGGAGGAAGGAGGCGCGGGCGACTGGTCAGTGACCCAGCCCCGCCGAAGCGTGTTTTAAGTGGAAGCGCAATCCACCAAATACGCCTTCGCTAGAGGAAAACATAAGTGCTGCGGAACCGTTTTCTTTTTCTGATTTTTATTGAAAACAGATTTTGACTAAACTTTGCCTGGCTATAATTTTTAAAATACAAGTCCAATTGATTTGATTCTTTTTCTGTTGTTTCTCAAACTTTTTCTAGTTTATATTCATATTTATTTGAAAAAAATTCAAACAACTATTTTGTATTGTTTTGAAACTATGTGTTAATTTAAATTTTTTCTTAAATAGGATTTTGGAGAGGGAGGCAACTTTCAAAAAATGCACCCCCACTTGCATACTCATGAAGGCAAGAATTTTGAACCCTGGCATAATATTATTGTGTGTTGTTTGATACGGTTACAACACCACCTTGACTCGGAGTATTCGTTATTTTATGTGATGACATGATCATACTCATGAGTGCATATTGATGATTTCGTGCTATTGGAATTTGATATGTTTGTGATAGTAATCACCCTCGTGTGTCGTTCATGCCTACCGGAAGGAATCCGGGAACGTCTCTGTCTGGAGTAGACACTAGCTTGTCTCTAGTTCTTCGTCGAGACGATTATGTCCGGTAAGGCATGGTGAGGTATGATGAGTGGTGATTCTGTCTGATTGGTGTGAAATATATTTCTTATGCTTATCATGCAGGAAATGATTTAACCTCCTGAGTCGACCATAGATCGAGTCTTGTTCCAGTAACCCCCATACTTGTTTTGTACTACCACTTGTCCCTGCCATAGGTAGGGTATGGTTTAGTAAGTTGTCAACCCCTTCCTAGCACACACCGTACAGAGAGGCCATGGTGGAAGATACCGGCTGCATCCGGTAGGCATGCCACCTGGTCCGGGGGCATGGGTGTTTCTGGTTGGAGCCGAGGGGGTAGCTCCCCTAGTTTGCGCGCGTTATCAATTTGCCATACCATGCTAGTCGAGGTTGTAGCCTCCCCACTTAGAGTTTTGCTTAACGAGTGTCATGGGTGATTCCAGACACCGGTAAGTTAGGCTGGTGTGTGCGGTCAGGTGTGTTTTCAACTAAAAGACCATAGACGGAATTAGTCCCGATGGACTAAAGGAATCCGTTACTCGTGGGTAAAGAGTACACCCTCCGCAGAGATTATATCTATTGGAATAGCCGTGTCCATGGTTAAGGACTACAGTCTGGGATGGGTCAAGTGTTGGTCTTAGTGTCGGTCTTCGGAGGAAAAACTGCTAAACCTGAACATGGATCATGATTTGTGACTTATGATGATTATGATTACTATTATTATGGACAAACCATTTACATTATTTGAATTATTGAGTATCCCTGGGACAGTTCTACCTCCTGGATATTCACTGTGACTACTCTCATATAAGCCCTTTATGTGGTGTCGCGGAGACACCCGACTGTGGCATGCTTATTATTCATTTACTTTATAAGCCCTTTATGTGGTGTCGCTGAGACGCCCGACTGTGGCATGCCTGTTATTTACTTACTCTATAAGCCCTTTATGTGGTGTCGCACAGACGCCCGACTGTGGCATGTTTGCTACTTATTTCCCTTATAAGCCCTTTATGTGATGTCTCTTAGACGCCCGACTGAGGTATGCTTTATATTATTAACCTTTCGAGGCGTCGCTTCAGACACCCGATCGGTGCATTGTATTTCTACTCCCCTATTGCATATTCATGTTGTATATGAATAACCTGCTTGCGTGCATCATGGATTCTTATTCCGTGACTGACGTTGTGATCATAAAATATTTTAGAGCATGATTATCAGTTGTATTATTGTACCTGTGTTCATAATGTTTGTGAGTACATTCAAAGTACTCACTGGCTTGTCCCTGGCTATTGTCTTGGCCAGATTCCTTGCATGGAGAGGAGCGTTGCGATGACAGCCCTGGAACCTATGCAATGGTGATAGCAGCCTCACGAAGATAGGAGTTATCCAGGTCAGTTGTTCCTATGGGAAATGGAGTCCCATAGAACGCTGAGGAACCACAAACCGCTTCCGCCATCAACCACTAGAAACCATTTTTTGTACTCAAAGGCTAGAATGGTATTGTACCACACATTTTTGTATTTTGCTTGGAGTTTCTATATCAAGTTGGTGTCTCATCAGCTAACAGTAATCCTTGGGCTGGTGAGCACAAGGGCCATTTTCTAGGAAATTAATATCCCGAAAATCCAGTCCTAACACCATGTGGAGAACGGCTGCCACTTAACCATCGTGCGGCTTGACACTGCACTAATTAACGACGTGGGTCGTGCTTCAATGGTTGGTGGGGTGGTCCTGCCCCCGCAAGCCTCGGCAGACCTTGCCGAGGTGCCTTGGTGGTCTTCTTCTTGTGGTGGCCTTGCTGCTTGCCAGGTTCGCCTACCCGGCAAAGGAGGACCTTCTCTTGCCGATATCTTCCTCTTCTGACTCAATCTTGGTCTTTCTCGGATGTATGTTGGCTCTTCAAATCTCTTGGTCCTTCAATCACTTACTTGGGTTGGTGCTTCAATCTTGATCTTGTTCCTGTGCACAGTCTGGGTAACAGACCCAGGGTTTCTTGCACTGCAATAAAGATGTCGCGGCACCGGGTGGCCCCTTGCTAGTTCGGCTAGGGATCGACGCGTTGCACAAAGAGCAGACCAGCGTACGGTAGCGCGATGGAGAGCACACAAGCGATTTACCCAAGTTTGGGCCGCCGCGAGGCGTAAGATCCTACTTCTGCTTTAGTTGATTGATGGTGTAATGAATGTGGTGGTGCATAGTACACTTGCCCGGCAGGGTTTGCCTTGGGGCTGCAGCGACTACGCGTGTATGGTGGCTTGGGTTCATCAATTTTCCAACCTTCTAACCCCTGCTGCGAGTGCCATGGGCCTCCTTTTATAGATTAAGGCGTCACCACAATGGAAAAGTGGTCATTATCCATTGATATGATAGCAAACAGTGCTACCATACCTAACTCTGTTGGCTGACTGGGTGCATTAAATGCGCCACTGAGTGTCACATCACTAGTCGCCCAACAAGGCATGTCAGGCTATCTAGGCAGCTATGCACTTGTTTCATTGACACGTCGCAGGACGTGTGTCACCTGTAGGCTTCTTCTGTAGGAAATGGTTGCTGTCGGATTACGGGTTCTGGCAAACCCTTGAGGTTCGAACACTGGGGTGCGCACGAAGATCTCTCTCCCCCTAGCTCACGCTCTCCCCATGATCTCAAAGCCTAGCTCGCCGAACCCGAGGAACAAGGGACACAAGAGTTTATAGGGTTCGGGCCACCGATGTGGTGTAATTCCCTACTCCAATGTGGTGTGGTGGATTGCCTTGAAGGTTGAGGATGAACGAGTACAAGCGATGAATAGCCTCCTAAGGAGAGGTGTTCTTGAGCTCGGTGAGCTTGTATGGTGGCCTTGGTGGAATGGATCCAGTCCTCGATGAGATGCCTCCCCACGGTGGCGGCTAGTCCTATATATAGAGGCCCGAGACCTCTCCCAAAATATTAGGAGGGAAGGGATCCCACAACGGCCAATTTGAAGGGGGACAACTAGTACAAGTTATCCTGACAAAAGGTGGTCTTCGCCTACCAAAGGCTCTAGTGGTGAAGCCGTCATGGGCTCCGCGGTGACCTCCGTCCTGCTGTCTTACTGGTCTTGGTCTCGTTCCACCGATATGGAAATGTTTGCCTGATGCCTCGGGACTCCTCGCCTGCGCTTGCCCCTTTGGCACCAAAGAGGCTATGAGTACTCTACGCCCACGGGCACCCACCTGGCCTTGGTCGTCATGGCTCACATCACGCGCTCCTCGCAAGGTGCCCCTTGCATAGATATCTCTGCTCCTCGAGAGCCAGCCTAGGGAGGCTGCACCGGAGCAGGTCATGGTGTCGTCTGCCTCGCGAGGGTCTTGAGTGGTTGCTGGTGAAGATGGGTCGTACCAGGCCGCTGGAGGAACCACGCCCTGGCCGCGGGTAGGCAAGTCTGGGTACCCCCATTCCCAGAACGCCGACAGTAGCCCCCGAGCCCAAGGCGCGCTCGGGCTTGGCTTTGAGGCAAAGCCAAGGGGCAAGTTTGGAGTGCCGCGGGCCCCAATAGCATGTTGCCTTGATTGACGTGTGGCGATTGATAGGACGTGGGCATCTCCACTTCGCCATGCTGCCTCCGCAACTGCCCGACTTGATGAGTCCCTGGTGCATGCAGAAAAGGGTTATCATTACCTTAGATCGTGAAGGCCGGCAGTTGGCCTCCTCTTGGCTATAAATGGGAAGGGGGGAGCCCCCATCACCAATCTCTTCCTCCGCTCCTCCTGCTTCTTCTTCTTCTTCTTCTTCTTCCTTTCTTTGCTGCTTCGTCGCGTCATCCATGGCACCGCTATGGAGGTTCTCCGCCACCGAGAAGGGAAAGGCCCCCGCGAAGAGCTTGGGCCTCTCCTGCTGAAGAAGACACTAGTCCACCCTCGCGATGTCATCGTGAGGCCAGAGGTGGTGATGCCTTGGGACGAACGGCCTCCCGCTGGCTATCACCTGCCTTTGTACGCCCAGGCAGAGGGCTCTGGATGAGGAGGCAGGGACCAATGCCCCTTGCTCCACGGCTCCAGTGGTCGTGCAGTGGTGGCGCGCGCCACCGCCCCGCGAACCAACGCCGAGTTCTCCTCGCGCGAAGTCGTGCTATGGGCGGCGATGCCACCGCGCACGTGGATCCGGTTCCCGCCGTTCTTCACCGAAGAGATCCTGCCGAGGGGGCCACTAGAGTTGTGGCTACAGCACACTGGGTGCAGCACACCGGCAATGGGGGCGGAGGTTGAGGTCGTCTCCCCAGGCAAGGTCTTCATGACCCGCGGATGGGGTGAGGTCGCTCGCGTTTGCCGCGCGGAGGGGGTGCTCGCCATCCATTTCAAGTACAAGGGCGCCTGCACGCTGTTCTTCAAGGTCTTCCACGAGGAGGGCAATCGCCTCGAATGCTGCCCTGGAGGGGGCCGTCCGGACGGTGTGGCGACCGGGGCTCACCTCGCCCTTGGACCTGCTGACAGCTCCTCCAGTAGCAGCGGCGGCTCCTGGTGGTCGAGCGACACTCCGGAACCTGATGAGACTCCGGAGACGAGCAATGACAGCTACGTGCCCCCGAGCTCGCGCCGTGCCCAGAGCGCAGCAGCGGCGTCCGCCCGTCGCCACCGTTGATCTGGATGGGGTTGGGGTCGACCTCCCGTGGCCCACTGTTGATGATGGCGTCAGCGGTGCCGCCTGTAGACACTACAGAAAAAGACACATCCGTGACATTTTGGGACGAACGAAATTTTTTTCTGTCATACTTATGGCAGTACTATGACGCTAATTGTGACAAAACCCGGTATCATCATAGATGTGGTGGGATCCTACTTCTATGACAAAAAATCATGACAGAAAATGGGCTTTTCGTCTTGGGCGGGATGGAGACGCAGCTGCATGACATTCTTTGGGCCGTCCATGACGGAAAAAACCGTGGTAGAAGGGAGGGCTAGGAAAATATCGGGGTGTTCCCAGTTACTACGGTGGGTGGTCGGGCCAAGCGATGTGCGTTTCTCTCGTACACGCATGCGCATGTGTGCGAGGCATTGGGCTCTAACTGAACCTGAGCGAGGTGTTAGCTTACTGAACTCGAGTGATTGCACTGCAGGTTACGCGTTACTAAACCCGAGCGATCGATCGATGGTTGTTAACTGAACCCGATCGAGCGATTCCTTCGCAACTGCTGCTAACTGAAGCCGATCGATGTTTTCTCTTGATGAACAGTGAGTGTTGCTGGGGGGTTTGGATGAATAGTTCCCGGTGGGGGTGGATGAATAGGACCCCGTGGTGTTGCCTCCGGATGAAGCGGACCCTGATCGATCGAGCCGTTTTGGGCTGGATAAATAGGACCCCGTGGAGGGCTGGATGAACAGGACGACCTCGTGGAGAGCTGGATGAACTGTAGACGATGGAGGGTTGGTTGAACAGTAGCCCGTGGAGGGGTGGTTGAATAGGAGCCCGTGTGGAGAGGGCTGGTTGAACAGTAGCCGGTGGAGTAGCGCGCGGTGAAGGCTGGATGAACAGGAGCTCGTGGATGAACAGTCGCAGGGGGAGGCTGGAGGAGGTCGACGGTGGATGAACAGTACCCCGTGGAGGCTGGAGGGGGTCTACGGTGGAGATGAACAGTATCCCGTGGAGTCCCATTTTGCGGTATGCCACACCCCTCCCGATGAACGTGACCCCCGTTTCGACCGTAGCGCTCCAACACAAGTCCGTTTCCTCCGTTTTGCGGTACACCACACCACTCCCGATGAACAGGACCCCTGTTTCGACCGTAGGATGTCCGTTTCCTCCATTTTCCGGTACGCCAGACCCCTCCCAATGAGCAGTATCCCATTTCAAACGTGGTCGGTCGAACACAAGGCCGTTTCCTCCGTTATGCGGTATGCCGGGCCTCGTTTCCATCAGTTGTTCTGTCCATGCCGGATAGCTCCCACGCATTTCGTTGCCACCCGATGAACACGACGCATTCCGTTGCCTCCCCATGAACACGATGAAGATGCAGTTTCTCCGTTCCGACCCAGCCATGTGCACGAGCCCTGGCCGTACGTATGCGCGGTATAGGTTCGAGAACCCACCTGTATGTACGTGCATGGCCGTATTTTCTTTCTTGCACACTGGCCGCTGTATGTACGTGTACATGCTACGTGCGCGCCTCTACATCGACCAGTATGTACATACACGTTCGCGACCAGAATGACAATGCTACATACGCTTCGACCAGGTGGGTCCCGACCGTCAGGAACTTCCTTGCGTGCGAAGATGTAGCTGGTGGGTCCCGACCTTCAGGTGGAGGAATAATTATTTTGCGCGTAATAAGGAGGCACTTCCATGCTGCGGCCATGGACCTAGATTTCAGCCTCTCCACATACAGTCCACGTCCGAGGGAAGCCGTTCCTTGACCACATTGACCATGCCGCGCCGAGAGCACCAGGGCGGTGGACGACGGCGAGGCCTAGTTAGGGGATGACGCGGAGCCGAGGAAGACGCGGCGGTGGATGCCCACGCGTAGAGGAGTATGAGGGTTCACTGGTTCGCTGCGGTGTCAGGCTACCGTCGCCGCAGAATAACAGGGGGTGTGGGTGAGTAGAGAGATGGCCTGGCCAGCGGTGGGAGTAGTAAGGGGAGATGAGGCCTCCGCAACATCGCAGCCGGCCACGAGAGGCAGGAGCACGAGGCACGACCGGCGCTGGTTTGGGCGGCTAGAGCAAGAAGGCCAGAGGTTGAAGAAGCACTACCGCTGTTGGATGGACATCGTACGGTCACTGGAGCTAGAATCCTGCATATTGACTATGTTGACAAAGCTTTCCGTCCCCGTCAACTTAGTAGGCCCACAAGTCAGCCTCCCACTATACTGAGTCCCAGCTAGCAAGGGGAGTATTCATTCTTTTGTGCTTAATAAGGAGGCAATTCGTTGTGTGCGAAGATATAGCTGGTGGGTCCGAACTGTCAGCGGTGGTAACATTTTTTTCACGAAATACAGAGGCCCTTTCGGTGGGTCCAGATGTCAAGTGGAGGAATCATTATTTTGTGCGTAATAAGGAGGCATTTCCTTGCGTGCGGCCGTGGACCCAGCTGTCAGCCTCTCCACGTACAGTCCACTTCAGATGCATGTCGGTCATTGATCATGTTGACCAGGCCGCGCCGAGCACCAGGGCGGTGGACGACGGCGAAGCCTAGGAAGGGAACTACACGGAGCCAGAGAAGACTCGGTAGTTGTTTCCCACACGGAGGGGAGTACGACTATACGAGGGTTTACTGGTTTGTCTGCCGTCGTCGGAGAATAACAGCAGGTGTGGGTGAGTACAGGGATGGCTAGGCCAGCGATGGGAGTAAGGTGGGGCGGTGAGGCCTGCGCGGCAGCACAGCCGGCCACGGGAGGCGGGAGCAGGCACTCCCACCGACGCTGGATTTGGCGGCTGGAGCAAGAAGATCAGAGATTGAAGAAACACGACGGCCGTTGGATTGACATCCAACGGTTATGTCTGCTCGAATCGTATGTTGACGCCTATAATAACTAAAAAAGTCTTGCATACGCATCAACTTAATAGGCCCACAAGTCAGACCATTGCCTCTTTTTTTAATAATTTATATATAGCTCATTGCGACTTCCTATGCAATTTATTGCAGTCCATTTTTTTGGATGGCCAGGGCCAATTTCGCATATTTCCGTGGGTTCCAAACTATTTTTAATACCAAAATGTCAAGCCAGATTTAAAGTACTTTGAAGATATATTTAAATTAGGTTAATGCCCAGTGAAATAGGAATCTGAAAATGTGAAAAAATTCAGAAATTATAAAGTAATTGCCAATTTGTCATGTGTTTTTATATTTAAAACCCATTTCATATTACTTTCAAGATTTGCAGGCGTCTTGAAAGAGTTACAGCCCATCAGAGCGTAGGAAAATAAGTAGGCCTGGATTGGGTATTCTTCAGAAAAAATAAACTAGGCTCATTTTCACAAAGAAAAAATAGCTGGGTTGGTCACATGGTGAACATAAAATATAAGCCTGGGCTAGACGGGCCACTGCCCAGTTCAAACCCAGCTCCGTCTCAACAATAACAAAAAAATACTAGTCGAGCAGCTACGTCCCAGGTGTCGGCCGATCTTGTGCTGTTCTCTTATCTATTGACAATATACGCTCACAATGTCGTGGGTCCCAGATGTCAGGAAAACACTAGGAGGAAGCATTTTATTTTTCCATACACTGACATGGTGGGCCCCTACTGTCATCCTCTCCACGTACTTAAGCCGATTCCTTTTGTTTGTTGACCATGTTGACAACGCGAGAGGGTGGCGTGGAGGACGACGTCTAGGCCTCGAACATCGGCACTAATGATTTAGGAGACGGTGGGGCGGCAATGCGTGCGCTGAGGCGCAGGCAGCCATGGGAGGCGGAAGCAGGCGGCCCCGCTAGCGCTGGTTTGGTTTTGGCGGCTGGAGGAAGACAGGACTGAAGAAACACGACATACTGTAAAAGCAGCAGGAGTACTTAACAACCTTAACTGAAACCAGCAGGGCCACTTAACAACCATTGCTGAAAGCAGTATGAGTACTTATATAGGTTCAATAGTACATAGCACACCCCGAACAGTGCTACTTTGCCTATAGTTAACCAAGGGTGAGGCCGCCAAGCCCCGGGACAAGGCCAAGGTGCCACCCCGCACATCCACAACCTTCTGAAAGCGACTTCATCTCGCAATGTGGTCAATAAACATGATATTCGCTTTAGAGCCATGGAAAAGCAGGAACATAATCTTCTGTCCTATTCTGCAAGATGGACGGGCTTCGTTATTTGAGACCACACATGAATAAGTATCTTTTCACCTCCAAGGGGAATGGAGTAGGTCGACATAAACATCATGTTGTGACCAAGCACAAGTCTGACGCGACCATGGTCAGGCATCTGGGAACAACAGAAAAGGGAAGTTTCTGTTTCAAGAAGATCACAGCTGTAAAACTGTTTCAAGAACGTCATATATAATATAACAGAAAACAGCTTGTACCATAAGTTTGTCGACACAGTTGGAGCTGTTCAATGAGTGCAGCAGTGGCGCACATATCCCACGTGGCCTTCGACCATTGAAACGCCCCACAAGGACCTCAAGACGGTCAATAAAGTGTAGGCCCCCTACAGCCATCCGAACCCGACACCATTGGTGAGTCCCCGGTCTCCATACTTCGCTGCTGCTTATCTTCTTGTTTGTCCCAACGCTAGAGGTTCTTCTGAATGCCATCTGGCATCCTTATGACCAGGCGCGGGCGCAGATGGTGCGGGATGCCTTGGAGGAGCCCGAGGTCCATGGCGGAGGGGAGGCGGCGGCCGCTGATACGGGCGGAGGGCGCCGAGTAGGTGAGTCTAGTTTACATTCCATGAGTCGCCGGTTGTGGGACGGGTTCGGAAATGCTGATGCGAGCTGTTGACGCGGCGACGCCGGGTGGAGGAGGCGGCGGCGTGGCCAGAGCCTGGTCTTCTCGGGGGGGTGACAGCGCGGCGCCCTCGCGGGAAGGATATCGTCCCGCCACAGGCCCCATCCGTGAAGCGTGCGGCGGACCCGGCCGGAGGTGCGAAGCTGCCCAACAGGAGGATGTGCGGCGCTCAATAGGAGAGTGCGGCGAGGCCCGACATTCCAGTGGTGCCGGAGTAAGTGATTTTTTCTGTTCGAGCCGAGTTGCCGAGCTCCCCCGCTCGACTCGATGTAATTATTTTTGTCTTGTGCTTCAGGTTGCCGATTTCGCTGGTGCTGGCGGCGGCAGACGCCACGTCCGCTGAGTGTGCCGCGATCCAGAGAAGTTGATCCGGCACTGCCGACCGGGACGAGGACGAGGACGACGCAATGGTGGATTGCTACCTCTTGAGCACTTGCGCTGGTTTTCCCTTGAAGAGGAAAGGGTGATGCAGCAGAGTAGCGTAAGTATTTCCCTCAGTTTTTGAGAACCAAGGTATCAATCCAGTAGGATGCGACGCACGAGTCCCACTTACCTACACAAACAAATAAATCCTCGCAACTAACGTGATAAGGGGTTGTCGTTCCCTACACGGTCACTTAAGAGAGTGAGATCTGATAGATATGATAAGATAATATTTTTGGTATTTTTATGATAAAGAAGCAAAGTAAAATAAAAGGCAATAAAAATCACTAAGTATTGGAAGATTAATATGATGGAAGGTAGACCCGGGGGCCATAGGTTTCACAAGTGGCTTCTCTCAAGAGCATAAGTATTCACGGCGGGTAAATAAATTACTGTCGAGCAACTGACAAAATTAAGCATAGTTATGAGAATATCTAGGTATGATCGTGTATGTAGGCATCAAATCCGAGACAAATAGACCGACTCCTGCCTGCATCTACTACTATTACTCCACACATCGACCGCTATCCAGCATGCATCTAGAGTATTAAGTTCAAGAAAACAAAGTAACGCTTTATGCAAGATGACATGATGTAGAGGGATAAACTCATGCAGTATGAAATAAACCCCATCTTGTTATCCTCGATGGCAACAATACAATAGGTGCCTTGTTGCCCTTAAAGTCACTGGGAAAGGACACCGTAAGATTGAACCCAAAGCTAAGCACTTCTCCCATTGGAAGAAAGATCAATCTAGTTGGCCAAACCAAACTAATAATTCGAAGAGACTTGCAAATATAACCAATCATACATAAAAGAATTCAGAGAAGATTCAAATATTGTTCATACATAAACTTAATCATAAACCCACAATTCATCGGTCTCAACAAACACACCGCAAAAGAAGATTACATCGAATGGATCTCCACAAGAGAGGGGGAGAACTTTGTATTGAGATCCAAAAAGAGAGAAGAAGCCATCTAGCTAATAACTATGGACCCCTAGGTCTGAGGTAAACTACGCACACTTCATCGGAAGGGCTATGGTGTTCATGTAGAAGCCCTCCGTGATCGATGCCCCCTCCTGCGGAGCTCCGGAATAGGCCATAAGATGGGATCTCGTGGATACAGAAAGTTACAGCGGTGGAATTAGGGTTTTGGCTCCGTATCTGGTAGTTTGGGGGTACGTAGGTATATATAGAAGGAAGGAGTACGTCGGTGGAGCAATAGGGGGCCCACGAGGCTGGATGGCATGCCCAGGGGGGTAGGCGCGCCCCTACCTCGTGGCCTCCTGGTTGATGTCTTTACATAGGGTCCAAGTCCTCTGGATCATGTTAGTTCCGAAAATCACATTCCCAAAGGTCTCATTCCGTTTGGACTCCGTTTGATATTCTTTTTCTGCGAAACATTAAAATAGGCAAAAAACAACAATTCTGGGCTGGGCCTCAGGTTAATAGGTTAGTCCCAAAAATAATATAAAAGTGTATAATAAAGCCCAATAATGTCCAAAACAGAATATAATATAGCATGGAACAATCAAAAATTATAGATACGTTGGAGACGTATCAAGCATCCCCAAGCTTAATTCCTGCTTGTCCTCGAGTAGGTAAATGATAAAAACAGATTTTTTGATGTGGAATGCTACTTGGCATAATTTCAATGTAATTCTCTTAATTGTGGTATGAATATTCAGATCCGAAAGATTCACGACAGAATTTTACTATTGACATAGAAATAATAATACTTCAAGCATACTAAGCAATTATGTCTCTTCAAAATAACATGCCCAAAGAAAGTTATCCCTACAATATCATATAGTCTGGTTATGCTCCATCTTCACCGCACAAAGTATTCAAATCAAGCACAACCCTGATGACAAGCCAAGCAATTGTTTCATACTTTTAATGTTCTCAAACTTTTTCAATCTTCACGCAATACTTTAGCGTGAGCCATGGACATAGCACTATAGGTGCAATAGAATGGTGGTTGTGGAGGAGAAAAAAAGGGAGAAGATAGTCTCACATCAACTAGGCGTATCAACGGGCTATGGAGATGCCCATCAATAGATATCAATGTGAGTGAGTAGGGATTGCCATGCAATGGATGCACTAGAGCTATAAATATATGAAAGCTCAACAAAAAGAAACTAAGTGGGTGTGCATCCAACTTGCTTGCTCACGAAGACCTAGGGCATTTTGAGGAAGCCCATCGTTGGAATATACAAACCAAGTTCTATAATGAAAAATTCCCACTAGTATATGAAAGTGATAACAAAGGAGACTCTCTAGTATGAAGATCATGGTGCTACTTTGAAACACAAGTGTGGAAAAAGGATAGTAGTATTGCCCCTTTTTTTAAAAAAAATTGGGCCTTCTTTTTTTTTCGCCTTTCTCTTTTTTTATTTGGGGCAATACTCTATGAATGATGATCATCACACTTCTATTTTTTTACAACTCAATGATTACAACTCGATACTAGAACAAAGTATGACTCTATATGAATGTAACACCCACGATGCGGCTATATCTCCCACGTGTCGGAGCACGACTTCGAGGCATAAACGCAATGTAGGCATCTCGCAAGAGGGGTAATCTTTACACATCCCATGTACTGAATAAGAAAGAGGTACAGAGTTGGCTTACAATCGCCACTTCACACAATACATAAATATAGCATTACATCATCCAGATACAATCAAGGTCCGACTACATAACCAAAATAAAGACAACCCCAAATGCATAAGATCCCTGATCGCCCTAACTGGGCTCCACGGCTGATCATCTGGAAAAGGAAACATAGTAACCTCCTGAGTCCTCAACGAACTCCCACTTCAGTTCAGTCGCATCTCCTGGAATTGCATCATCGGCACCTGCATCTGGTTTTGGAAGTAATCTGTGAGTCATGAGGACTCGGCAATCTCACACCCTCGCAATCAAGACTATTTAAGCTCATGGGTAGGAAAAGGTGGTGAGGTGGAGCTGCGGCAGGCACTAGCATATATGGTAGCTGACTTACGCAAATGAGAGCGAGAAGAGAAGGTAAAGCACAGTCGAGAAGCTACAAAGATCAAGAAGTGATCCTAAAACTACTTACGTTCAAGCATAACACAAGACCGTGCTCTCTTCCCATATGCCCATAACCGCGGGCACGACTTTCGAAAGTTCAAATCCCTACAGGGGTGTCCCAACTTAGCCCATCACAAGATCTCACGGTCAACGAAGGATATTCCTTCTCCCAGGACGACCCGATCAGACTAGGAATCTCGGTTACAAGACATTTCGACAATGGTAAAACAAGACCAGCAAAGCCACCCGAATGTGCCGACAAATCCCGATAGGAGCTACACATATCTCGTTATCAGCGCACACCGGATGAGCGCTCCGTACAACTAAAACCAAACCTCGAGTTTCCCCAAGGGGGCGCTGCAAAGGACTCTAGTTTGGACCAACACTCAGAGGAGCACTGGCCTGGGGGTTTAAAATAAACATGACCCTTGAGTCCGCGGAACCCAACAGAAAAAGACTTAGGTGGCAAATGGTAAAACCAAGGTTGGGCCTTTCTGGAAGAGTTTTATTCAGGGCGAACTGTCAAGGGGTTCCCATTATAACACAGCAGCGTAAGGAATGCAAAATCAAGGAACATAACACCGGTATGACAGAAACTAGGGCGGCAAGAGTGGAACAAAACACCAGGAATAAGGCCGAGCCTTCCACCCTTTACCAAGTATATAGATGCATTAAATTTAACAAGATATAATAATGATATCCCAACAATAATCATGTTCCAACAAGGAACAAACTCCAATCTTCACCTGCAACTAACAACGCTATAAGAGGGGCTGAGCAAAGCGGTAACATAGCCAAACAACGGTTTACTAGGACAAGGTGGGTTAGAGGTTTGACATGGAAATATGGGAGGCATGATAAAGCATGTGGTAGGTATCACGGCATAGGAATAGCAATAGAGCGAGCAACTCGCAAGCAAAAATACAAGTGATTTCGAGGGTATGGTCATCTTACCTGCAAAGGTCTCCAAGTTGACGTAAGCTTGATCCTCGTAAGCATACTCAACGGGTTCCTCGATCATGTACTCGTCTCCCGGCTCTACCCAAAGCAAGAACACAAGCAAAGGAAACCACAATCAACCACGGTGCAATGCACAAGCAACATGATGTAAACCATGGCATGACATGCGGGATGTCAAAAGCAATGCATATGCGTGCTCCGGAAGGAAAAGATTGAACCAGGCCTCAACTTGGAAAACCAAGAGCACCGATGGAAAGATGAGTTGATTTCGGTCGAAATCGATATAAAGATCACCGGAAATGGATGCATGGTTTGCAAATGGCAAGCAAAACAATAATGGCACAATTCTGCAATTAACAGCACGATACCATCTAAAATGCAACAAGAAACTAAGCTACTACACACTAACATAGCAACAAAGCACATGGCAGTGATCTACTCAAGATGCATGACAAAAGATGAACACTGAGCTACGACTAAAACACACAATAGCACGTTCAAACAAGCATGGAAAAAGTGCAAAAGATAACAGGTTCACAGACTTAGTGAAAATAACAAGATGTCAGGATTTAACATCAGGAAGCAATGTTTAGAGCAAGATAACGACATGTTACAGGAATATATCATGGCAAAGCAAGGCATGACATGAAACTACTCAAAGCATATAACAAAAGTCCCTTACTGACCATAAGCCAAAAAGGAACATAAGATATGATGGCAACCATGTAAACATAGAATGTTTCGTTAACAGATCCAGACTTGGCAGAAAACTGGACATGGCAAAAACAGAGTTACGTAGGCATGTTCATGAGCTCGATGCACTCGCCACAAGGCATTGCATAACAAAATAAGCATACACCCAATAAGAAGACATTTTCAAGAAGCTAACCATGGCTAGAACCATCTCATAGCATGCAAGTATAAACTACAACAACCTTAGCAAAATTGAATAACATGTAAACAATCTGCCAGGAATATTTTATAGCAAAAGTAGAGCAAGATTGAGGCATTCTAGGGTACTCCATAATTGAAAAAAAAGACATGGATGGATATAACATAACAATATCTCAAAATCATCCTTAGTTAACATGCCCAAAAGAGGCATGGATCACTCTGTAGCAACATGAATACATGGCATAAACATAATATTAGGGAAATGACTTAGAAGAATTCTAAGTCCCTAAAATCAGCAACATCAGGAGAGCTACTTTGCATGCATGTGCTAGTCACCACATTGATCACAAAAATACCTGGCATACACCCCTGTAAAGATGGCATGGCATAGCCCAAAACACATGTAGGGCTCAAGTTCATAGGAGGCACACATTAATCATGGCAAAAATGACAAAAGCTCATAATCTGATAAGAATCAGGAACTAACATTATGAAGCACTCTTGCAACAACATTTTAGGCATCAAGATGGACTCAAACAAGCATTTTAGGCATGAAGAGGACATCCTAACGAACAATTTGATATATCACACGCTCAAAACGAAGCTACGGATGCGGAGTTATGATGCGATAAACAATGCTTCAGAAAGTAAAAAAATGACTTAGATGGAAATTTTGGGGTCAACCCTCTCTGGATCTGGATCTGGGCATGGTTGACGAGGACAGCCGGGGTCTCGCCGGAGATGATGGGGACGGCGGCCGCAGTGAGGGGAGGGGTCGCCGGAGTAGCGAGGTGGCCGGATCCGGCGAGGGGACGCGGTGGCGGCCCGGCACTGCGCAGTGGCGCGGCTCGCCTGAGCTGAAGTAGAGGCGAGCGGTGAGGCGGCGAACGGTGTAGGCGGGCGGCGCGGCAGGGCGGCGAGGAGCTCTCGGGCAGCCCACGCGCTGCGTCGGGCGGCAGGCGGCGGACGGCACGCGGGCTCGCGCGGGCCTGACTCAGGCCCCGAGGGCCGCGGCGGCGGCGGACGACACGCGGGCTCGCGCGGGCCTGACTCAGGCCCCGAGGGCCGCGGCGGCGGCGGACGACGGAGGGCCACGTGGCGCCCTCTGATTGGCCGCAGGCGGCGGTGCGGCTTTGTCCGGTGACAGTGGACGCGTCCGGTGGCGGCGGGGATGAAATCAGGGTTTTCTGGACCCGGATTTGGACGAGTAACACATATTTATAGGTAGAGGGAGCTAGGAGAGACCAAATGGAGTGCGGTTTTTGGCCACGCGATCGTGATTGAAAGACCGAGAGGATTAAGGGGTTTGGATGTGTTTTGGGCCACTTTAGAGGGTGTTGGGCTGCCACACACATGAGGCCTTTACGGTTCCCTTGGTTAACAGTTGGAGTATCAAACGGATTCCAAATGGCACGAAACATGACAGGCGGTCGACCGGTAGTGTACCAAGGTCGCTTGGCAAGTCTCGGTTCAATCCGAGAACGTTCAACACCCGCACACGATAAGAGACAAAAGAGGGCGCCAGAGGACGTAGGAGTGCCGGAATGAAAAACGGACAACGGGGAAAAAGCTCGGATGCATGAGACGAACACATATGCAAATGTGATGCACATGATGACATGATATGAAATGCATGGCATGGACAAAATGCAAAACGAAGACAAAACCCAACCATGAGGGAATATCATAACTTAGAGCCGAAAATGGCAAGAGTTGGAATACAAATATGTCAAGTTACATACGGGGCGTTACAACACTCCACCACTACGAAAGGATCTCATGATAGCCCATACGAAGCTGAGAGACGTGAAACACGTCGTGTACGTTTGCGAAGTTGGATGGAAGCTCAAGATGATAGGTGAGATTGCCTCTTTTGCCTTGAAAGGACCCACGTATCTAGGGGCAAGCTTCCCTTTGATACCAAAGCGACGAGTACCTTTCATTGGAGAGGCGCGGAGGTAGACATGGTCTCCGATCTCAAAAGCCAAGTCACGATGCTTGCTATCATAGTAACTCTCCTGGCGCGATTGCGCGGCTTTGAGATTTTCACGAATAACTTTGCATATTTCTTTAGCCTCTGTGATCAAGTCATTGCCATGAAGTTTGCGTTCACCAGTCTCTGACCAATTAAGAGGAGTACAACACTTTCTCCCATAGAGAATCTCGAATGGGGCCTTGCCAGAACTCGCTTGGAAGCTGTTGTTGTAGGAGAACTTGGCATATGGAAGACAATCTTCCCACTTCATACCGAAAGAAATGACACAAGCCCTGAGCATATCTTCAAGAATTTGATTTACTCGCTCGACTTGGCCACTAGTTTGAGGATGAAAGGTTGTGCTGAAGCGAATGCTGGTGCCCATGGCCTTCTGAAAGGAATCCCAGAACTTAGAAGTAAAGATGCTTCCATGATCTGAAGATATCAACTGCGGAATGCCATGCAGAGAGACAATCCTGGAGGTATATAGCTCTGCCAACTGAGCTGCTGTGATAGATTCTTTGATAGGAAGAAAATGAGCCACTTTAGTGAGCTGGTTGATGACAACCAAGATAGCATCATTGCCACGCTTGTACTTGGGAAACCCAGTCACGAAGTCCATCTCAATATGGTCAAACTTCCATTCTGGAATGGCAAGAGGTTGGAGGAGACCAGCTGGCCATTGGTGTTCTGCTTTGACTCTTCTGCAAACATCACATTCATTCACGAACTGAGCAATCTCGCGCTTCATTCGAGTCTTCCAATACGACTGCTTGAGGTCATGGTACATCTTTGTACTTCCAGGATGAATAGATCGGAGTGAATTGTGAGCCTCGTTCATAATGACTTTACGAAGGTCACCGTTAGGAACAACAATGTGATCCTCGAAGGAAAGAGTATCTTTGTCATCAAGGCGATAGCACTTGTACTTGGTTTGGCTCTTGGCAATCCCTATCTTCACCTTCTTCACCATGGCATCAAGAAGTTGATCCTCACGAATCTGATCTTCCAAAGTAGGAGAGACTTGGAGCTTGGCAAGGAATCCTTGAGGAACAACTTGAAGATTAAGTTTGCGGAAAGCTTCACAAAGATCTGGTTGGAAGGGCTTGAGAATCAAACTGTTGCAGTAAGCCTTCGTGCTCAAAGCGTCAGCAATGACATTGGCCTCGCCTGGGGTATATTCAATACTCGGATTATACTCTTGAATCATTTCGACCCAACGAGTCTGCCTGAGGTTGAGGTTGGGCTGACTGAAGATGTATTTGAGACTCTTATGAACAGTGAAGATGTCCACTTTTCTTCCCAACAAGAGATGTCTCCATGTTAAAAGAGCACGAACAACTGCCGCCAACTTGAGGTCATGAGTGGGGTAGTTCTTTTTGTTGGGCTTCAAATGGTGAGAGGTATAGGCCACAACTTTCTTCTCTTGCATTAACACAACACCGAGACCTTGCAGGGAGGCATCACAGAAAACCTCAAATGGTTCGGATTCATCAGGAGGAGCCAGAACTGGAGTTGTGACTAACTTCTCTTTGAGGTTGTTGAAAGCCACGTCACATTCAGGCGTCTAGACATACTTCACATGCTTCTAGAGAAGGTTGGAAAGAGGCTTCGTGATCTTAGATAAATTCTCAATGATTCTTCGACAATAGCTTGCGAGCCCATGGAAGCTGCGGAGTTGCTTCACATTCTGAGGTGGTTCCCAATTCACAATTGCAGACACCTTCTCTGGATTAACAGCTATGCCCTTGGCAGAGATGATATGCCCAAGGTAGAGAACCTCATCGAGCCAAAACTCGCACTTTGAAAACTTTGCATAGAACTGATGTTCTCTGAGTTTGTCCAGCACCAATCTCAAGTGCTTGGCATGATCCTCCTTGTTCTTGGAAAAGACCAAAATATCATCGAGATAGACCAAGACGAAGTCATTTGTGTAGGGGTTGAAGATGAAGTTCATCATGCGAGAGAACGTTGGAGAAGCATTGACAAGGCTGACTGACATGATAGTGTATTCATAGGAACCATGCTTGTTCTGAATGCTGTCTTGGGTATGTCTTGTTCACGAATGCGAATCTCATGATAGCCCATACGGAGGTGAAGCTTGAAGAATACTTGAGCACCCTTGAGTTGTTCGTAAAGCTCATTGATGTTGGGAAGTGGGTACTTGTTCTTTATGGTCTTCTTTTTCAATGGACGGTAGTTGACACAAAGTCGGTCCGTGCCATCCTTCTTCTTGACAAAAAGAACACCACAACCCCATGGAGAAGAACTTGGTCGGATGAGACCCATACACTCTTGTTCATCGAGTTGTTTCTTCAGCTCCTTTAACTCTTTCGGTCCAAGCTTGTAAGGACGTTTGCAAACAGGTTCTGTACCAGGCTCGAGATTAATGACGAATTCAACTGGCCGGTGAGGAGGCATTCCTGGAAGCTCTTCTGGAAAGACGTCTCAATATTCACAAACGACTGGAATCTGAGAGATGGCATCCAACTCGCCCTTCTCATTGAGAGAAAACAGTCGAATGGTATCATCACGAGCGGCAAAGATGATCACATCCTCAGACGAGTGTGTCAATTGAATCTGCCTGGCAGCACAATCAAGCTGAGCCTTGTGCTTATAAATCTAGTCCATGCCGAGAATTAGATCAATATCCGAGTCACCAAGAACAATAGGAGAATCTAGAAATTTGTAGTCGCCCATCTCGATAGAAACATCCGAGACGCAGATATTAGCTGACATTTGCTTGCCCGGGGACACAATTGATAAAGTTCTTGGCAAATGTTGATAATCACACTCATACTTTGATGCAAAAGGTTTAGAAATGAAACAAAGCGATGCACCAGTATCAAAAAGAACTTTTTCCGGAATAGAGTTAACTAGAAGGTTACCCATGATCACTTCTGATAAGTCCTCTGCCTGGGCTGCGTTCATCAAGTTAACCTTCACATGCTTGTGATTATGCTTGACCACTACATTGCTGGCAGATCTCACAGGAGAAGGAGGTGGAAGATGCCTCTGGTTGAATCATTTTTTTGCATAGTGACCCTTCTGCTGACACTTGTTGCATGTAACCTCTGAAAGCGGCCGGTGATACGGAGCACTTGTCCTTGGAGCATGAGACAAAGTTTTGTTCTGAAAGCCTGGGTTGGGTGGGTGGGAAGATCCATTGCCACCTTTTCTCTTCTACTGATAAGGCTGACAGAATGGAGGAGGACGAGGCGACAAGTACTTTTGCTGCTTAGCTGCCACTTGAGATGAAGAAGAAGAAGGAGTTGCATCCCTGACTCTCTTCTTGGAAGGATCGCACTTGAGCTGAGTGACCTCTTGCTTTAATGCCATATTGTAGAACTCATCATACTTTTTCGGCTCAAAAAGCACAAGGGCTAGTTGCAGATCGTCTCTGAGGCCACCTTTGAACTGATAAATCATGCTCTTTTCGTCAGGGGCGTCTTGCTTGGCGAAAAGAGCGAGCCTCTGGAACATGATGTTGAATTGGTAAACAGACAAGCTGACTTGCTTCAGATTGCGGAACTCCTCACGCTTGCTCTCAACAACACTATGAGGAATGTGGTGAGCTTTGAAATCTTGGTGGAAATCATCCCAGGTAATCACACGACCTCCTCTGGAATCTTTGTATTGTTGATAGCACTCAGCAGCGTGGTCTTTGAGTTGGAACAAAGCAAACTTGACAAAGTCCTCAGGCCTGACGTTGCTACACTCAAAATGTTTGTAGATATCCACGAGCCAATCATCAACATCTGTGGCCTCGACACACTTACTGAAAGACTTCGGCTGGTTTGCGAGGAACTGGTTGAGGGTAGCAAACTGAGTTTGATTGTTGCCATGGCCTTGATTTCCTTGGTTGCGCTCTCGCAAGAGTTGCATAATCAACTGCGTGTTGGCATTGGTAGCGGCCATCACAGCTTGCCATGCCTCCGGAGGTGGAGGTGGTGGAGGTGGTTCCAGATTCTGACGCGTTGGAGGAGCCATCCGGAAGAGGGTGACATCCGTTAGCATCTTGACAGACATATATTCAAGCGGAATCAATGGATCGAAATTGCAACATATAGCCTTAACATTCGAACAAGAATGAACGAATGAATTCCAAAATAAATGATCACACTTCCATAAATTGAGAAGCCACTTAGATAGAGGTAGATGAATAAAACAACAAGGTACGGATATGAACAAATACTTGGTAAGGATTACCCAATCACAAACCAAATATCTGCGGAAGAAATACTAGAGCTACATGAATTCCCACCTATGAAACTCCCGAAACTTTCCGGTTATGCAATCAGGTGTTGTGGATACAGGGGAAGCATAATATCTCACCCAGAACTAGAAAATCCTACATCCAGCTGTATCCATCCTTCAACACATAACCAAGAAACCTTTGGAAATCATTTACCTCAACCTTCGAAAAGCATCTGTTATATGAATTATGGCAATACTCCCGAACTCCCGCCCCAGTACTACGTGGCGTCGAGGTTATCTCACAAACAACTGCATAAAAGAGATTTTCGATGTCGGTGAAACTCAGGTATTCCAGAACTGCAACGATAAAATTGTGATGACAACACCTCGGAGCTCAACTCCTCGGGACACTGCCACAACCCCAAAATGTCAGGAGGCACCAAGAACAGTGTTCTCGTCACAAAACCATATGAACGATTTCAAGATACCCCCGTGATCCTAAATTTTTTTAGTGAAATTTGAGAAGAGAAGAGTCAAAACTCTATGTCAGGATGCCTCACCAGAGCAACGAAGGGACTGAGCAGTAAAAAGAATCCTACTCTCCGGTATATATAATGACTATAAGACACAAAACATTTTTCTAGACTCAACAACGCCAGCGATTCGATCAAGTAGGGGGCTCCTAAGTCGGGGACCAGGCTATGATACCAACTTGTAACACCCACGATGCGGCTATATCCCCCATGTGTCGGAGCGCGACTTAGAGGCATAACCGCATTGTAGGCATGTCGCAAGAAGGGTAATCTTTACACATCCCATGTACTGAATAAGAAAGAGGTACAGAGTTGGCTTACAATCGCCACTTCACACAATACATAAATATAGCATTACATCATCCAAATACAATCCAGGTCCGACTACGGAACCAAAATAAAGACAACCCTAAATGCATAAGATCCCCGATTGCCCCAACTGGGCTCCACTACCGATCATCTGGAAAGGAAACGTAGTAATGTCCTGAGTCCTCATCGAACTCCCACTTGAGTTCAGTCGCAGCTCCTAGAATGGCATCATCGGCACCTGCATCTAGTTTTGGAAGTAATCTGTGAGTCACGGGGACTCAACAATCTCACAACCTCGCGATCAAGACTATTTAAGCTCATGGGTAGGAAAAGGTGATGAAGTGGAACTACGACAAGCACTAGCATATATGGTGGCTAACTTACGCAAATGAGAGCGAGAAGAGAAGGCAAAGCACGGTCGAGAAGCTACAAAGATCAAGAAGTGATCCTAAAACGGCTTACGTTCAATCATAACACGAGACCGTGTTCTCTTCCCGGACTCCACCGAAAAGAGACTATCACGGCTACACACACGGTTGATTCATTTTAATTAAGTTAAGTGACAGATTTTCTACAACCGTATATTAACAAATTCCCATCTGCCCATAACCGCTGCCACGACTTTCGAAAGTTCAAATCCCTGCAGGGGTGTCCCAACTTAGCCCATCACAAGCTCTCATGGTCAACGAAGAAAATTCCTTCTCCCAGGACGACCCGATCAGACTCGGAATCCCGGTTACGAGACATTTCGAGAATGGTAAAACAAGACCAGCAAAGCCACCCGAATGTGCCAACAAATCCCGATAGGAGCTGCACATATCTCGTTCTCAGGGCACACCGGATGAGCGCTCCGTATGACTAAAACCAAACCTCGAGTTTCCCCCAGGGGGTGCTGCAAAGGACTCTAGTTTGGACCAATACTCAGAGGAGCACTGGCCCGGGGGTTTAAAATAAAGATGACCCTTGAGTCCGCGGAACCCAAGGGAAAAAGGCTTAGGTGGAAAATGGTAAAACCAAGGTTGGGCCTTGCTGGAGGAGTTTTATTCAAGGCAAACTGACAAGGGGTTTCCATTATAACCCAATCGCGTAAGGAACGCAAGATCAAGGAACATAACACCGGTATGATGGAAACTAGGGCGACAAGAGTGGAATAAAACACCAGCCTTAAGGCCGAGCCTTCCACCCTTTACCAAGTAAATAGATGCATTAAAGTTAACAAGGTATAATAATGATATCCCAACAGTAATCATGTTCCAACAAGGAACAAACTCCAATCTTCACCTGCAACTAACAACGCTATAAGAGGGGCTGAGCAAAGCGGTAACATAGCCAAACAACGGTTTACTAGGACAAGGTGGGTTAGAGGTTTGACATGGCAATATGGGAGGCATGATAAAGCATGTGGTAGGTATCACGGCATAGGAATAGCAATAGAGCGAGCAACTAGCAAGGAAAGATAGAAGTGATTTCGATGGTATGGTCATCTTGCCTGCAAAGTTCTCCGAGTTGACGTAAGCTTGATCCTCGTAAGCATACTCAACGGGTTCCTCGATCATGTACTCGTCTCCCGGCTCTACCCAAAGCAAGAACACAAGCAAAGGAAACCACAATCAAGCACGGTGCAATGCGCAAGTAACAAGATGCAAAACATGGCATGATATGTGGGATGTTAAAAGTAATGCATATGCATGCTCCGGAAAGAAAATATTGCACCAGACCTCAACATGGAAAACCAAGAGCGCCGCTGGAAAGATGAGTTGATTTTGGTCGAAATCGATATAAAGATCACTGGAAACGGATGCACGGTTTGCAAATGGCAAGCAAACCAATAATGGCACAATTCTGCGATTAACAGCATGATGCCATCTAAAATGCAACAAGAAACTAAGCTACTGCACTCTAACATAGCAACAAAGCACATGGCAGTGATCTACTCAAGATGCTTGACAAAAGATGAACACTGAGATACGACTAAAACACAAAATAGCAGGTTCAAACAAGCATGGCAAAAGTGCAAAAGATAACTGGTTCACATGGAAAATTACATGTCAGGATTTAACATCAGGAAGCAATGTTTAGAGCAAGATTATGACATGCTACAGGAACATATCATGGCAAAGCAAGGCATGACGTGAAACTACTCAAAGCATATAACAAAATTCCCTTACTGGCCATAAGCCAAAAAGGAACATAAGATATGATGGCAACCATGTAAACATAGCAAGTTCCGTTAACAGATTCAGACTTGGCAGAAAACTGGACATGGCAAAAACAGAGTTACGTAGGCATGTTGGCGAGCTCGATGCACTGACCACAAGGCATTGCATGACAAACTCAGCATATACCCAGCAATAAGACATGTTCAAGAAGCTAACCATGGCTAGAACCATCTCATAGCATGCAAGTATCAACTACAACAACCTTGGCAAAATTGAATAACATGTAAACAATCTGCTAGGAATATTTTATAGCAAAAGTAGAGCAACATTGAGTCATGCTAGGGTACTCCACAATTGCAAACAAAGACATGGATGGATATAACATAACAATATCTCAAAATCATCCTTACTGAACAGGCTCAAAAGAGGCATGGATCACTCTGTAGCAACATGAATACATGGCATAAACATAACATCAGGGAAATGACTTAGAAGAATTCTAACTCCCTGAAATCAGCAACATCATGAGAGCTACTTTGCATGCATGTGCTACTCACCACATTGATCACAAAAATACACTACTAGGAAAAGGCCTACTAATGGCGCACCTAATTTGGCCATTAATGGTGCATTAGTGGTGCGCCATTAGTAGCACGCCATTAGTATATTTTACTAATGGCGCACCACGGGTGCGCCATTAGTATCTGGTATACTAATGGCGCACCTCAGATGCGCCATTAGTATATACAACAGTGCGCCATTAGTATGCCTCCCAGGGGGCCATGTCTACCCAGGTGCTTTGGCATACTAATGGCGCACGACAACGAGATGCGCCATTAGTAAGTTCGGCATACTAATGGCGCACTGTCTAATGATGCGCCATTAGTATCCTTTGGCATACTAATGGCGCACTATGGTGTGATGCGCCATTAGTATGAATATTAGGGTTTTTTTATTTTTTTATTTTCTGTTTTTTGCACAGGTTACAAAATGTATAATTGGACAAAATTTAAACAGCACACATCAACAACAGATTCATCGAATACAATAGAAGATTAGTCTCTGAATACAATTCATCATTTTAGTCTCCGAATACAATTCATCATATTAGTCTCCGAATTGAAAAGACCGAACAAAGATAGAACATTATATTACAAGTCTCGAGACCGCGAGTTTGTCTTCACATTACAAGTCGATATCGATCATCTAAACTACCATCACATAGAAGAGAGCTGCGGTCATCACGATGAGCATCATCACGATGAAACTCGTCTTCATCCGGTTCCTCCAACGCTCCCTCCCCTCTCCCGCTAGATAGCGGGTGTATCTAGATTCGGCCTCGGCCCTAGTGGCGTACCCTTTGTAACTGTTACCGCTGCATCGGTGAACCTGTCTCCGACACTCCTCCCAGTCGTCGTAGACTCCGGGAACCTTACCCTTGTACACGACATACCACGGCATCGCTATGCAGTAGCCAAACGAAACGTTAGTACCAATTCACAGACAATACATAAGCAATATATAAGTATGCAACAGAACGATCGGAAGAGAAAAGCAAGACATTAATAGCATCGATTACATCTTAAGTTGAACGACTCTCGAAACCAAAGAGACATACTACAAGTTCATTAAAGTTTAATTACAACATGAGCCAATCGATGTTTCAGAACTAGACACAGCATCACTGCTTTCGACTCGACTCAAGGGACCGGAGCGTGGATGAAGCCGTCGTCTATCGTGGGAGTCATGAAAGAACGGGCGTTGTCAGCCTGCATTTGTAGGATTGTGTCGATGTCACTGTTCGACGGTTGATTTCTGAGGTAGAACTGCCCCGAGGTACGAAGGACATCTTGATGGATGATTTCCGCAAACTCCGACTGGATGTGAAAGAATTCTTGTCTGATGTCCGCGTCCTGGATTGCCGACACGCTCGCGGCCCAATCTTTGAGTCTACTCGGTAGCAGAAGGTGATGATGGTCCCGTACGATCACCCGCATGTGATGGATGGCATAGTAGGCACCCTTCTGACCGCCAGGCAGCTGCTTGACGCAGCAGAACGTCGTATTGTGGGAGAACACGTGCTTGCCGTACTTACGAATAGGCCTGGTGAAGGTGCCTCCAGATTTGACGTAGCCGGGGAGAACATCATCAAGAACCTTCTTGACATTTGTGTAGTCTACGTTCGACTGACGGTCCGGGTCGAAATACGTGGCCATGGAATATTTGGGGCTTAGGAGGATGAGCGTGCAACGTGTGTCACTGCAGAAAACACGGAATGTTAAAAGAAAAATGATCGAAATCTAAGAATTCATATGTTACGAGGCGGTTGAGGGGAGGACTTACTCGGGAAAGTAAGGCACGAGGAAGTTATCCTTATCTTGGTTTGCCAGAATGACGCCTTCGAGGTAAGAACTCGCGACTTGCTGGTCCCCAGCGCTGCCCAAGATCTTGGCACGCATGTAGAAGGGGTCGACTATCACGATGTCCGGGGTCTTGTCGCGAATGATCCGCATCTCCATACTCAGCGAAAATAGCCGAACGAAGGTGTAGTGCAGCGGATGAAGGTTCAACATAGCGTGGATGTCATCAAACCGCAGGACGATCGTACCCCCAATGGAGTTATCCACAAAGCCCTTGTCCTCTGGCACCTTGGCCGCGAAAACCGGGTATGCCACATCCTTCTCTCCGAGACGCCGCTTCTCCAAAGAAAGAACACTGTCATGCAAACTCCGCATAGCACCGGTTGCAGCATCGAGCATATTTCTTGGTAGCATCGGCCTACCCGCCACATGCACCCTCCTCGAGATATCCTCAGGTGAAGGTGGCCCGTCCTGAGCACGGATCGTACTCGGTGCCGGCTGGCCCGCACCCTTGTTAGTCTTTCTTTTGCGTGCCTTCTTCTTCTCCTGTAATGGGACCGAGTTCTGCTCACAGACCGCCTTCTTGAGTGTGTTGGGGCTGATCATATTTCGCACCTCGCCTATCTGAGGCTCGGTGAAGCCGGCAGCTGGAGGCGTCTCCCGAGAGCTGAACTGCAGACGACGACTGTTGCAACTTGGCTTCTCCGCGGTACCAGCTAGATCGCGCACGTCTTTTGTTGGGTTGGGTTCTTGAGAAGGAGGCCCCATGAAGTCGCCACCGTACCCATGATCGGCAAAGTACTGATCGACGTTGGCAAATGTATCATCGTCGTCGTCGTTCTGATCCTGTGCCATATGCATGTTTGGATCCAGTGGCATAGGGATGTCCGGCACCGTTGCGGTGGTCTTGCCATGGGGCCAACTTGGCGCCGGCACGACTGGCGGTGTTGTCTTTGGGGTGGTGTCCCCCGTCCCCAAACGAATCTGGCTCTTCGGCCAAAGCAGGGGCCAGCTCAGGCAGGCGCTGAGGGTCATCACGTCATCATCGTCGGCCCCGACGGGTCGAATCGGAGGTAACAACTCGTCGCAGCCTGGCAGCACCCGAACCAGTTGAACCCTAAACAAGTTGGGTGGCATCTGGGTACCGTGGAACAAGGGGTTGCCCGGTTGAACGATTTTACCCTTGGCGACATCGACCAACTCGTTGTTCACGAAATGCAGGAGAGTGCACGGAACGTCGGCGGCGCCCTGCGAAAACATGTAGGGCGTCAGGGATGCCCAGTCAAAGGCAAGGAGATGAAGTCCTCGGCCGAGAGAGGCTTAATTAGTTACCGTGATGATGGAATCGAGCTCGGCTAATGTTGAGGCACCGCCAACGGCGGGCGTGTAGTTGACGGAGGGGCCGCTTGCTGCAGAGGTGCCGGCCGACGTACACCCGGGTGCATTAAGCTCCCGTGCCGGCGTCGGAGAAACCAATGCCGCCTCCGCCGGAGACACCAATGGCCCCGCCATCGTGTTCTGCGAGTTGCTGGCCGTGAAGCTAGGAATCAGGGGCGGCCCCTGTTGGCCGCCCGCAATCCACGCATTAATCCCCTGGATCAAGGTAGGCACAATGGCGGTGATCGTCGCTCCGAGTTTTTGTTGCACTTGCTCTTGGACAATCTCCGGAATCCGCACCACCTGTGCCCTGAGTTCTTGAACCTCGCGCGCCTGGCTTTCCGAGCTGGTCTTTTTCTCCTTTCGCCCACCAGTGTTATAGTATGACGACCATTTTGTCGACAAGCCTTTGCCGGCCACACGACTAGCTGACGTCGGCTTACTGAGCTTATCCTTGTTCTTCATTACATTCAACGCCCTATTTAGAGTGGTGTCCCAAGGGTTGCTCTTAGTCGACCCCGCGCTACTGCTTTCAGTCGCCTGCGGAAGGAATGTGAACCATTTAGAAATTTGGCTTCATTAATTAGAATGCAACCATATGGAGCTAATTACGCGGGGGTGTATTCCTTACCAGAACAAGCTCAAGCGCCCTGGTCTTCGGATCCGTGGTAAGCTCCTTTGTTTTCGGGTCCTTCTTGTACCGGGCCCTGACAAAGTTCCTGGTCTGCTTGTCACCGTATTTATCGAAGAGGGGCGGTAGGCCTTGCTCGGCATAGTCCGCCTCCTCCTTGTCCCATATAGGCTCCGCCACTCTGTAACCGCCGGGACCGAGTGTGTGTTCCCGTAAGTTCAGCTCCCGCATTTATTTCCCCCACCTACTTGATTCGGAGCTTGCGGTGCTCGAGCAATTGATCTTGAAGTCGTTGTAGTCATCTTCGGTGATCGAAGGATTTTTCTCCTTGATATTCTCATGACTCTCACCTTTCTCGATCATTCTCTTCACATTTCTTTTCCAAGTAGATAGGGCCGTGCTCATCTTCGTGAGGGCAGCATTGTTCACTTTATTCCCTTTGAGGCTTGTGTTTTCAAATTCATCCAGGAACTTGTATCGTTCGGGCGCCATTGGATTCCCGTTGGAGTCCACTTCAGTAACTTCCTCCTTGAGGGTGCGGAGCACGGTCGGGCGCCGGTCCTTCCGTTGCCTCTTCGGTTGGCTGCCATCTGTGCGTGCGCCGCCATCATCAGTGGTGGCATCCTCGGCGGCACCATCAGTGGTGGCATCAGTGGGGTCATCCTCGGCGGTACCATCAGTGGTCTCAGGATCGGTGGGGAAGGCGGCGTCCTCATACAAGTGAGGTTGTTCCTCCATCTCCTGGGACAGCTCCCAGAATTTCTTGCCACCCGAACCCCCGGCCTCATCATTGTTGGCCATGTTTCTCTATAAATAGGAACAAAGTTTGGTCAAAAAGTTGGTTATTGTCAAGGAACAAGATCTCTAAGTTGACCAAATAACCTAATTCTCGAGGAATGTCGCCAAAAAGTTGGTTATTGTCAAGGAACAATTGAGAGATGTTTGTGATATTGCCTAGGTGTTTTGGGATAGAACCTGTTAGTGTGTTGTTGCTAAGGTCCAACTCCACGTTCTCAGGGTAACCTAGTTCTTGAGGGGTGTGTCTAGAAAGTTGGTTGCTGCAAAGATACAAGGTTGTGAGTTTGGTCAAATTGCCTATGATGTTTGTGATATTGCCTTGGATCTTCAAGGCACTGTTGCATGATGCAGGGGTGTGTCTAGAAAGTTGGTTGCTGCAAAGATACAAGGTTGTAACACCGGGATTTGTGCACAAGCTACGCTAGCTAAGACAGTAGCTTCCTTGCAACCCACAAAAGACAAAGGAAAAGGGGTGAAAAGGGGGAGATTGTTAGCTTTGATGAGCAGGCAACATCTTCCTAACCCCCTTCTTCTTGTCTCCTCTCACTATCTCTCTCACACACATGGCAAGCAAAGGTGTCTGAGTGTGTGAAAAAAATACTAAACTAATCCAACCACTAAAGCAAATTAATTTTTATTTCGGTTGAGAATCGGGCACCTTCTAGGTCAAGAAAATTGGGCATGACCTTTGCTAATTTTATTGACCTAGGAGTGCCCCATTTCTCAACTGAAACGGAAATTAATCAACGTTTCAGGAGAAAGGGGTTATTTTAGAAGATCACAAGTAGCAGCAGCATCACTTGACAAAATCACAACTAGCAGCAGCAACTCGCAGATAGCAGCAGCAGCATCACTTGACAAGTTTCAGACCACATAAATAGCACAAGTGACATGAAAATTCACTTGTAGTGTACTGATAGCACAAGTGACATGAAAATTCCTTTTACTATCAAAAAACTACTAATAGCACAAGTGACATGAAAATTCAGGAGTAGGAGATCACAAAGGCCATGTCATGCTTGGCAATATTTGTTTACTGAAACTAAATGAACATTTTACTGTCAATAAAAATGTTTTACATATCCTGCAGACAAGTGCAACCACCGGTAGAGGAGTTTCAGCTATTTCTTTGAACATTTTACTGTCATCACTTACTGAACCTTTTACATATGCACAGGTTTTAGCTAATTTGAACATTTCACAAGGAATGCCATCACTTACTGAGTGATTTGAGTGAAATGCACTTGCAACCAAAAGGCCGAAAGGCAGGCCGGTTTGCTCTTCTATGAAAATGGCACACCTTTTCATGGCATATTGTACGAAAGACATAACTATGGGGGTTTTACATATCTGTTTCTTTGAACATTTTACTGTCAATAAAAATGATGTACTGCTGCTTTCAGTTAATTCAAATTAGCTAAAACCTTTTACTGTCAAATAGTGCTAATGTTTACTCTATGAAATAAACTACTTCTCCTCCTTTCAGTTGATACATGTTTGCTTTTGCAATGCTATTGATTTTTTCCCTTTCTCTTTTACAAAAGGCCACAAGACAACAAATGTATTCTTCCTTCTATTTGTTTGCTCTTTCCTACATCTTACTTCAGTATAGTAAATCGTGTGTAATCTATTTTTGCCAGTGTAACAAGAAACTACCCGGTGGTGTTGACACCCCTCTTCTCGTTGCTATAACTGCTCCCTCACTGAAATGTGTCAAGCTCCTGGTGCAGGTATCGTGCCTGCAGTATTCATTTTTGTTGTGTTAGTCCTTGGAAAGTTAGAATTACTTAAGCAAATTTTTGCTCAATGCTTGAAACTGTTACTGGAAGCTGGTGCTAACCCTGTGTAAGATTTCTGTACCTCTATGCCATGGCATGCCAATTGCTTGAACATCCAACTGATGTTAACAGTTTATTTAGAGCTGGTGCTCTCGCAAACAGGCCCATGAATTAGTGGAGCTGGGTATCCATAGTTCTAAGAATTCAAGGAGCTGGAATTGGGGGTGTTTCGGTGTGCATTTTGTTTGTTAAGATTAAATCATCTTATACCAACTATGGGAAGCACATAATACCAATGCTTACAGAAAAGAAATCTATGTGCTCAACAAAACCTAGGCATTGATCCTATAACTCATCGTGCCAGAGAGAGAGAGAGAGAGGGGGTCTGACCTGCTGCTATGCGTCCGAGGCACGGTGCGTGGGAGGTTTGCCAGTGATGGATGTCGCCTGCCTGCCGGTGACGGATGCCGCCTGCCTAGATGCAAATGGGGGTTGAGTGAGTCACAGCAGGCTAGGGGAAGGTACATGAATGGAGAGAGAGAGAGAGAGGCTTACTGACCTGCTGCTGTCCGGCGGCGGCTGGTCCAGATCCAGGAGCCTCTGTGGCCGTGGTGAGAGGGCGAGGCAGATGGAATTGCTTTACTTGTATTGGGCAGTCCTTGAAACATAGAAAAAGAGATCACACAATTGATTTAACACTGAAAATTGTATGTCTCTATTCGACATAGGAGACTAGAAAGATGGAACACTGAAAACTGTTAAAGCTACAATATAGGAAAAAATTAATATTCTCAAGGCTCACAACTGAAAAATAATTAATAGCTTGCAATAACACATCTTAGTGGAACCAGGCAAGAGAAATAAAAGTTGGCTTGCATTGTGGAACCAATTAATCTTCTCAAGGCTCACAAATAAAAGTTTCGGTTGAGAATCGGGCACCTTCTAGGTCAAGAAAATTGGGCATGACCTTTGCTAATTTTCTTGACCTAGGAGTGCCCCATTCTCAACCAAAACAGAAATTAATCAACATTTCAGGAGAAAGGGATCATTTCACATTAGGAGAAATAGATCATTTCATCTAGCTCATGCCAGGCAATCAACCAAACCAAATATGTACAGGAAAGGTTCATCAACATCAGTCAATTAAGATACTACACCATAAGCTTCATCCAGCACATGCCATGCAACCTAGCAAATTATGACACACAATGCCATAATTAATCAAGAGTTACTACTACAGTACTCATGTACTCCATCTTACAGAGTTACTCCATCACAGCAACAACAACCTTGCAGATCAAAAATGATTTGTGTAATCTGGTTGGTACTCTTACAGTTGCATAAATTGAAAAAAAAAATTGATCTGTGTGATCTGGGTTACAGTATCAGCAACCTTGCATTTCATTTTATACAAAATTGTACTCCACCAAGAACAGAGCCATACTATAGCAGCAAGACTGTAGTAAGAAAGAACCAATTCCCAAGTCCCAAGTCCCATATCACACAAAAGAGCAGAGTGCATGCTTTATGTTAAACTTTTTTCGGTACTTCTTTGTCATTGATGATATATGGGATGAATCAGTATGGGAAATTATTCACTGCGTGTCTCCAGAAAACCAAAAAGGTAGTCAAGTAATCACAACCACAAGACTTGAAACTGTAGCTAATGCAAGCTGCAACTATCAGCACGCGTTCGTTTACAAGATGAGTCCTCTTGATGATCAAAACTCAAGAAAACTATTTTTCAGCAGAGTTGGACAGAATGACTCCTTGTACATTTTTATTCTGACGAAACTGAAAAAAATTGACACTTGGGTTAACTGAAGAAGGAAGCAGCACGATTCAATGTCTAGCAGCAGTAGCAGCTGTTAGACACGGCAGTGGCGGCTATAGGCGCGCGCAGCAGCAGCTGTTGCAAGGCAGCGGGCGGGGCGCGGCCGTGGGCAGGTGCACACGCGCGAGGGGGCGAACTGGGGCGCCCAGAGACGCGGGGAAAAAGCACGGCCACGACGAGCTCGTGGCCATGGCGGACGATGGCTTCGGCCTCGAACAGAGCGACGAATACGACGGTGGTTCCGCATGGGAAGGAGAAGGGAATGGTTGAGTGCCTCACCGAGGAGGCACACGATGGCCCGTTGGTGGCTTAGGAGCAGCAGAACGGCGACAATCATCGCGGATGCGCCGGTGACTGTAGGTTGAAGACGACGACGAATCCGGCAATGTAGGGGCTCCCACCAAGGATGTCGGGGCGGCGGGGCGGGGTCGAGGCGGCGTCGGGGCGGCGGGGCAGCGTCGAGGCGGCGTCGGGGCGGCGGGGCAGCGTCGAGGCGGTGGGGCAGCGGCGTCAGGAGAGGAGAGGGGAAGGGGATCGAGGGCGAGGGCGAGGGAGAGAGAGGGGATAGGGAGGGGCCGGGGAGGGAGGGGAATATGGATGGGGCCGGGCACAATACTAATGGCGCACCACCCCTCGGTGCGCCATAAGTATATCCATACTAATGGCGCACCCCACCGTGGTGCGCCATTAGTATTTTTTTTATTTCTGCTCGAGCCAACAGGTTATCTTCCACCTGAACTGATCCACACCAAGTTCCCTCTACTAGCTCAATTGGTCAGCAGCCAGTTCTCACACCAGGAGGTCCTGGGTTCGATTCCTAGGCTCCACAATTTTTTTTATCCATTTAAAATGTTGTTTGATACTTATTTGTGTTTAAATATGTTCAAACTTGTTTAAATCATAATAGTAATATTTTTTTTATAAGACAGTAATATTTTTTAAAAAAATTACATCAAACAGTAATGCCAGTGGAGCGGGGGAGGGTGCGCGGGGTGCGGGGGGTCGGCGGCGGCGGTTGAGTAGGGGAGGGGTGCGGGGGGTCGGCGACGGCGGTTGAGTAGGGGAATCGAGGGTGCGGGGGGTCGGCGGCGGCGGCCGGTCGACCGGTGGGTGCTCGGCGGCGAGGGGGCCGGATCTGGTGAGGTGGGATAGCGATCGAGATGGAGGGGGATCGAGATCGAGTGTCCATGAAATTTAAAAATATTCATGATAGTTCAAAAAGTTCCCATGAAATACAATCGAGAAATGAAGGCTATGATTTAAATACAATCGATCTTAGCTAGCTATCTGTTCACAATCTTCTTGCCCTTCTTTTTCGCAAATGGAGTTCTTCTGTGGAACGGACATCCTTTAGGTAGGGTGGTCCTGCTTCTTCTTGTGGTGTATGCTGCTACTTCATCATCGTCGTCATGTTCGATCCTCGGGTCGCCATAATTGTCGAAGTCTTGCTCATTGGCTACTCCATCCATTCCGATGATCTTCCTTTTGCCTCTCCTCATGACAACACGACTGGGCTTTGACGGGTCGGTAATGAAGAAGCATTGGTCCACTTGGGAAGCCAGTACCCATGGCTCATTTTTCGCGGTGACGTTTGCGCCCGCGGTCTTGGATTTGGCTTCGGGTATAACCATGGTGGTGAAATACCGGTCTTCTTTTAGGACGCTCTTGGCCCATCTGACACGGAACATCGGGACCTTCTCTCCAGCGTAGCTCAGCTCCCAGATCTCCTCGATCCTTCCGTAGTATCTGTCCTTGTCGTTACCGGTGTAGGATTCCATCGTTACCCCGGAGTTCTGATAACCATCGCTCTTCATGTCCTTGGCCTCGGTGTAGAATGTGTAGCCGTTGATATCGTACGCCTCATAGGTCATCAGGTTGTGCTCGGCGCCCTGTGACAAGGCGAATATGAGTTGTTCTTCCGCGGAAGAATCCTCATGTAAAGGGTACGACAGAAGCTTCTGCTTGAACCAATGCGTGAAACATGAGTTGTGCTCTTTGTGTATATCTTCGTCCGTCCTCTGTTGGCCTCGGTCATTGTACGTCTTCTTAATAAAGGTTTTGTGCTGTACCACCCAAGGATCGACAACGTCTATGTGTTGTAGCGCGACTAGGTTTGCTCTTTCAAAGTCGGCGAGTCGACCCTCGAAGTCGACATGCATTTCGCGACGACCCTCACGGTGACCCCATCCAGCGAGCCTGCCGAGGTGCCTGTTGACGGGCAGACCAACGGGGTTCTCGATGCCTAGATAATTCATGCAGTAGGAGATGCACTCTTCGGTCAGAAAGCCCCTGGCTATGCTTCCCTCTGGACGTGACATGTTGCGAACGTATCCTTTGATGACACCATTCATCCTTTCGAACGGCATCATAACGTCGACCCGAGTTGGATGATATCGTCCACGATATGGACCAGCAGATGCACCATAACGTCGAAGAATGCGGGCGGGAAGTACATCTCAAGCTCGCATAGTATCACCACGATCTCTTCCTGTAGCCTTCTGAGTTGCCTCACGCCAACAGACTTCCGAGAGATGACGTCGAAAAAGATGCATAGGCCAAATAGGGTTTCACGGACGTGCGCGTCCATGATCCCACGGATTGCAACTGGAAGTATCTGCGTCATCAGCACGTGACAGTCGTGAGACTTCATCCCGCTGAACTTCAGCTTCGCTGGGTCTAGGTATCTGCTTATCTTCCCCGCGTAACCGTAATGAAGTTTTACTCCTACGAGGCAGGTGAAAAACTGCTCGATCTCCTCCTGACTTAGAGTGAAGCACGCGGGAGGGTAGTCATTTCCGGTCTTCTTGGCCTTTTTGCCTTTGTGACGACTTTCCGTGTCCTGCTTCGCCTCATCATCATCATGATCATCATATATAGCGTGAAGCTCCTGCCTGATGCCCATTGATTTCAAGTCTGCCCTTGCTTTCGGCCCATCTTTGGTCCTCTCTGGCATGTTGAGCAGGGTACCAAGCAGACTCTCGCACACGTTTTTCGTGATATGCATGACATCAAGGCTGTGAGGCACACGGTGGATCTTCCAGTACGGCAAGTCCCAGAAAACAGACCTCGTTTTCCATACCTTCAGCAGCGGCTCTGGCGCCTTTCGCTTCTTTCCCGGCTCTGGCGCCTTTTGCTTCTTTCCCGGCAGTGGGCAGTCTTTCCAATTTTTCAACAGCTCATCTATTTCCTCGCCGCTCCTCGTACGCGGGCGTCCTTGGGGTTTGGTTTCACCATCGAACAGATCCTTGCGTTTTCTCCACGGGTCATCGTCGCGAAGCCACCTTCGATGTCCCATGAACACGGTTTTCGAAGACCCGGGATCTCTATCTAGCTGGCGATACATTGTGTCATCCATGCACCTGACGCATCCAGAAAATCCATGGACCACCTGCCCCGCGACATATCCGTAACGGAGATAGTCGTGCACCATCGTGAGCAGCGCGGCTCTCATAGGGAAATATTCTTTCTCTGCAGCGTCCCACGTATTGGATGGCGTTTTCCACAGCGTGTCAAGCTCCTCTTTCAGCAGCCCTAGATACAGATTGATGTCGTTCCCTGGTTGTTTCGGTCCTTCAATTAGCATACTCATGTGAATGTACTTCCTCTTCATGCACAACCAGGGGGGAAGGTTGTACATCCACACAAACACAGGCCAGGTGCTATGTGTGCTTCTCTGGCTGCCAAACGGATTGACTCCATCGGTGCTAGCTCCCAGCACGATGTTCCTTGGATCATTCCCAAATTCTGGGTCTTTGAAGTTCAACGCTTGCCACTGGCTCGCATCCTTAGGGTGACTCAGCATCTTGTCTTTTTTATCTATCTCTGGATCATTTGCGTCATCTTCTCGCTTCTTCTCCTCCCTATCCGTGTGCCAACGCAGGAGCTTTGCTACCTTAGGGTCCGTGAAATACCGCGGCAGACGAGGAGTGATTGGAAAGTACCACACCAGTTTTCGAGGAGCTTTCTTCCTCTTCTTGTATCGAGTGACGCCGCACACCGGACATACGGTAGACTCCGCGTGCTCATCCCGATAAATGATGCAATTGTCCATGCACACATGGTATTTCACGTGCGGTAAATCCAGAGGACACACGATTTTCTTCGCCTCCTCCAAACTGGTCGGGCACTTGTTCCCCTTGGGAAGACGTTCGTGCCAGAATGACATGTTCTCGTCGAAGCATGCGTCGGTCATTTTGTGTTTTACCTTCATCTCCAGAGCCATGAGCGTTACTTTCAGGCGGGTATCCTCGGGCCTGCATCCTTCATACAATGGAGTAACCGTGTCTAACTCAAGTTGATCCATCTTGGCTATCTCTCGGGTGGCAGCTCTTGCGTTATCCGTCTGCTTGAGAAGCAGCTCTTGAATATGAGGGTCCTGCACCCAGCCCATCGATGGTCCAGCGTCGTTTGCTCCGCCGGCATCATCATCTTCATGATCATGCCCGTCGACTGCCCCGGCATCTTCCTCATCATCATGTCCTGCATCTTCTACATGATGACTGTGTACAACATCACCGTCGTGATCATCTCCTCGGGATTCTTCGTCTTCTCGCCCGCCCGAGCCGCGGTGGTTGTCTTGCTGCCCTTCCTCATTTCTTGCCCGGCCCCCATGGACGACTTCGTAGTCATCTTCATCACCTTGCCACCGATAGCCATCCATGAAACCACGCAAGAGCAGGTGGTCCCGGACCTGCCCGGATTCCGGGTCCGCAATAAGGCTCTTCAGCTTGCATCTTCGGCACGGACATCTTATCTCCGTCTCGTTCTTTTGAAGCATCTCGGCCTTCGCGGACCTCAAAAACCTATTCACGATGCCTTCGGTCATCATGCTGACCATGGTCGCCTGCAGGGTAGAGCAAAACGATATTTTAGAACCAAGAAAAAATTTGGCATGACTTTCCCTAAAAATAGGACCAAAAAGAATGCTTAATGCCAAAATTCTCGCCGAAACAGAAATGAATCAACATTCCGGCAAAATATTGGCAACTATCGAATTTCAAATACCGGTACACCTCCAAACACAAACACATGTGCAACACCACAAACATATGCAACACCACGAACATACATAGATCTAGCTAGGCCATAAAAAGTGCATGTGCACATTGTTGTAGGGAGAACAACATAAATATAGCTTCCCCCTTACTTACCTATCAAAACAAGGTAATTTAACCACTTAAATTGAATGAATCTATGGTGGAAATGAGGTGAAAAAGAGGAGGCACCCGAGACAAGGAGGAGGTGGAGAGAAGGAAGTGGGGAGAAAGTGAGTGTGGGTAGGAGAGGTTGTCCAAAATATCTTGTTGCTGCCCACTTACTAATGGCGCACCAACTCTAAATGCGCCATTAGTAATCCAGGTTACTAATGGCGCACCTCCTGGTGGTGCGCCATTAGTAGTTTTGCAAAAAAAAATACTAATGGCGCACTGTCCCACAGTGCGCCATTACTAGTTTAAACTAGTAATGGCGCACGGTGGAACAGTGCGCCATTAGTAGTTTTGCAAAAAAGGGAATAAAAAATATAATAAAAAAAACAACATTAGTGGCGCACTTTTCGGCTGGTGCGCCATTACTAGTTACAACTAGTAATGGCACACTGTATCTGGATGCGCCATTAGTATGTTTGGACAGGCGCACTAGTTAAAAAAAATTTGATACTAATGGCGCACCCTGGGCCAGGTGCGCCATTAGTAGTTTCAACTCTAATGGCGTATCAATAGGTGGTGCGCCATTAGTATATACTAATGGCGCACCGCTTGTCTGGTGCGCCATTAGTATCAATCCCATCTGTAGCCCTTTTTCTAGTAGTGATACATGGAATACACCCCTGTAAAGATGGCATGGCATAGCCCAAAACACATGTAGGGCTCAAGTTCATTGGAGGCACACATTAATCATGGCAAAAATGACAAAAGCTCAAAATCTGATAAGAATTAGTAACTAACATTATGAAGCACTCTTGCAACAGCATTTGAGGCATCAAGATGGACTCAAACAAGCATGGTGCAATGGAATGAAATGAAGAGGACATCGAAACGAACAATTTGATATATCACATGCGGAGTTATGATGCGATGAACAATGCTTCAGAAAGTAGAAAAAAATGACTTGGAGGGAAATTTTGGGGTCAACCCTCTCTGGATCTGGATCTGGGCATGATTGACGAGGACAGTCGGGGTCTCGCCGGAGACGATGGGGACGGCGGCCGGAGTGAGGGAGGGTCGCCGGAGTAGCGAGGTGGCCGGATCCGGCGAGGGGGCATGGTGGCACGGCTCGCCGGAGCTGAAGTGGAGGCGGGCGGCGAGGTGGTGACCGGTGGAGGCAGGCGGCGAGGCGGTGACCGGTGGAGGCGGGCGGCGCGGCGGGGCGTCGAGAAGCTCTCGGGCGGCGCGCGCGCTGGGTTGGGCGGCAGGCGGCGCGCGGCGCGCGGTCTCGCGCGGTCCTGTCTCGGGCCCCGCGGGACGCGGCGGTGGCGGACGACGGAGGGCCATGTGGCGCCCTCTGATTGGGCGCAGGCAGCGGCACGGCTTTGTTCGGTGGTGGTGGACGCGTCCGGTGGCGGCGGGGATGAAATTAGGGTTTTCTTCACCCGGATTTGGACGAGGAGCACATATTTATAGGTAGAGGGAGCTAGGAGAGTCCAAATGGAGTGCGGTTTTCGGCCACACGATCGTGATCAAACGACTGAGAGGATGGAGGGGCTTTGGATGGGTTTTTGGCCACTTTAGAGGGGTTTTGGGCTGCAACACACACGAGGCCTTTACGGTTCCTTGGTTAACCATTGGAGTATCAAACGGACTCCAAATGGCACGAAACTTGACAGGCGTCTACTGGTAGTCACCAAGGCCGCTTGGAAAGTCTCGGTCCAATCCGAGAACGTTTAACACCCGCACACGATAGGAGACAAAAGAGGGCGCCCGAGGACGTAGGAGTGCCAGAATACAAAAGAGACAACGGGGAAAAAGCTCGGGTGCATGAGACGAACACGTATGCAAATGCGATGCACATGATGACATGATATGAAATTCATGACATGGACAAAATGCAAAACGAAGACAAAACCCAACCACGAGGGAATATCATAACTTGGAGCCGAAAATGGCAAGAGTTGGAATACAAATGTGGCAAGTTACATACGGGGCGTTACAATGAATGCCTCTGGCGGTGTACCGGGATAGCAATGATGCATGAGGTACTTATACGAAAGAATTATGAACAGTGGCTTTTGCACTACTAAAATGTCAACTACATGATCATGCAAAGCAATATGACAATGATGGAGCATGTCATGATAAACGGAACGGTGGAAAGTTGCATGGCAATATATCTCGGAATGGCTATGGAAATGCCATGATAGGTAGGTATGGTGGCTGTTTTGAGGAAGGTATATGGTGGGTATATGATACCAGCGAAAGGTGCGCGGTATTAGAGAGGCTAGGAATGGTGGAAGGGTGAGAGTGCGTATAATCCATGGACTCAGCATTAGTCATAAAGAACTCACATACTTATTGCAAAAATCTATTAGTTATCGAAGCAAAGTACTACGGGCATGCTCCTAGGGGGATAGATTGGTAGGAAAAGACCATCGCTCGTCCCAAACCGCCACTCATAAGGACGATAATCAATAAATACATCATGCTCCGACTTCTTAACATAATAGTTCACCATACGTGCATGCTACGGGAATCACAAACTTCAACACAAGCATTTCTCAAATTCACAACTACTCAACTAGCACGACTCTAATATCACCATCTCCATATCTCAAAACAAGTATCAAGTTTCAAACTTCTCATAGTATTCAACACACTCATAAGAAAATTTTATTTATTTAATCTTGAATGCCTCAAATAATTAAAGCAAATTACCATGCTGGTTTGCAGGACTCTCAAAATAATCTAAGTGAGGCATGAGAGAACAATGGTTTCTATAAAACAAATCTACCACCATGCTCTAAAAGATATAAGTGAAGCACTAGAGCAAAAACTATATAACTCAAAAAATATAAGTGAAGCACATAGAGTATTCTAATAATTTCTGAACCATGTGTGTCTCTCTCAAAAAGGTGTGTGCAACAAGGATTATTGTGGAAAACTAACAAATGAAGACTCAAATAATACAAGACGCTCCAAGCAAAACACATATCATGTGGTAAATAAAAATATAGCTCCAAGTAAAGTTACCGATAGAAGTAGACGAAAGAGGGGATGCCTTGCGGGGCATCCCGAATCTATGCCTTTTAGGTGTCCTTAGATTATCTTGGGGGTGCCATGGGCATCCCCAAGTTTAGGCTCTTGTCACTCCTTGTTCCATAATCCATCAAATCTTTACCCAAAACTTGAAAACTTCACAACATAAAACTTAAAGTAGAAAATCTCGTGAGCTCCGTTAGCGAAAGAAAACAAAACACCACTTCAAGGTACTGTAATGAACTCATTCTTTATTTATATTGGTGTTAAACCAACTGTATTCCAACTTCTCTATGGTTTATAAACTATTTACTAGCCATAGATTCATCAAAATAAGCAAACAACACATGAAAAACAGACTCTGTCAAAAACAAAATAGTCTGTAGTAATCTGTAGCTAACGCAAGATCTGGAACCCCAAAAATTCTAAAATACATTGCCGGAAGTGAGGAATTTATCTATTAATCATCTGTAAAAATAATTAACTAAATAGCACTTTAAAAAAAATGGCAGCAGTTCTTGTGAGCGCTAAAGTTTCTGTTTTCTTTACACCAAGATTAACAATACTTTTCCCCAAGTCTTCCCAATGGTTCTACTTGGAACAAACACTAATTAAACACAAAAAACACAACTAAAACAGAGGCTAGATAAATTATTTATTACTAAACAGGAGCAAAAAGCAAGGAATAAAAATAAAATTGGGTTGCTTCCAAACAAGCGCTATCGTTTAACGCCCCTAGCTAGGCATAAAAAGCAAGGATAGATCTAAGTAATATCATCTTGGGTTTTTATTTTTTTATGGAGTTATGCTCGAATCTGGGAAGTTCCTTACGTTTACCCTCATATTCGGAAATTTTGAGATCTAAAGAATCCAAACGCTTATTACAAAGGGTAACCAACATATTGATGTGCTGGAGTTTCCCGCACACTCTTAAGTGGTTCAAGAGATTATTGTAAGATCATGGTTACTTCGCAAATTTTCTCAAGAATTTGCGTTTCTTCTTTGGTATGATGATGCCCCTTTTGTTGGTGTAGTGTTCCCACTATACCCTCTATAATTTCATGAGCAATACTGGGATCAATTTCAATAAAATTGCCTTTGGCAACGCAATCCAAGAGTTGTCTATGAGATAAATTTAATCCAACATAAAAGTTGCGAAGCAGAATTCTAAAATTCACCTCTAGGGTGCAATTACGATAAAACCCCATTATTCTAAACCAAACATCTTTTAAGTTTTCTCCTTGTCTTTGTTTGAAGTGAAGAACCTCAAACTCGGGAGACAAAGGGGAAGATAGGGGACTAGCCATAACGACAAGCAAGCAATCCAACACACAAGCAAATGAGGAATGGGAAAAAAGAGGCAAAAAGAGAAGGAGAGGGAGGATAGAGAGAGGGGGAGAATAAAACAGTAAGGTTGAAGTGGGGGAGATGAAAATGAGAGGAAAATGGCAAATAATGTAAGGCGGGAGATAAGGGTTGTGATGGGTACTTGGTATGTTGACTTTTGCGTAGACCTCCCCCGCAACGGCGCCAGAAATCCTTCTTGCTACCTCCTGAGCACTTGCGTTGGTTTTCCCTTGAAGAGGAAAGGGTGATGCAGCAGAGTAGCGTAAGTATTTCCCTCAATTTTTGAGAACCAAGGTATCAATCCAGTAGGAGGCCACGCACGAGTCCCTCGTACCTACACAAACAAATAAATCCTCGCAACCAACGCGATAAGGGGTTGTCAATCCCTACACGGTCACTTACGAGAGTGAGATCTGATAGATATGATAAGATAATATTTTTGGTATTTTTATGATAAAGATGCAAAGTAAAATAAAAGGCAATAAAAATAACTAAGTATTGGAAGATTAATATGATGGAAGATAGACCCGGGGGTAAACAAATTACTGTTGAGCAATTGACAGAATTGAGCATAGTTATGAGAATATTTAGCTATGATCATGTATATAGGCATCACGTCTGAGACAAGTAGACCGACTCCTGCCTGCATCTACTACTATTACTCCACACATCGACCGCTATCCAGCATGCATCTAGAGTATTAAGTTCAAGAGAACAGAGTAACGCTTTAAGCAAGATGACATGATGTAGAGGGATAAACTCATGCAATATGAAATAAACCCCATCTTGTTATCCTCGATGGCAACAATACAATACGTGCCTTGATCCCCCTACTGTCACTGGGAAAGGACACCGCAAGATTGAACCCAAAGCTAAGAACTTCTCCCATTGCAATAAAGATCAATCTAGTAGGCCAAACCAAACAGATAATTCGAAGAGACTTGCAAAGATAACCAATCATACATAAAATAATTCAGAGAAGATTCAAATATTGTTCATAGATAAACTTGATCATAATCCTACAACTCATCGGTCTCAACAAACAGACCGCAAAAGAAGATTACAGCGAATAGATCTCCACAACAGAGGGGGAGAACTTTGCATTGGGATTCAAAAAGAGAGAAGAAGCCATCTAGCTAATAACTATGGACCCGTTGGTCCGAGGTAAACTACTCACACTTCATCGGAAGGGCCATGGTGTTGATGTAGAAGCCCTCTGTGATCGATGCCCCCTTCGGCGGAGCTCCGGAATAGGCCCCAAGATGGGATATCGTGGATACAGAAAGTTACGGCGGTGGAATTAGGGTTTTGGCTCCGTATCTGGTAGTTTGGGGGTACGTAGGTATATATAGGAGGAAGGAGTACGTCGGTGGAGCAATAGGGGGCCCACGAGGGTTGAGGGCGCGCCCAGGGGGGGTAGGCGCACCCCCCTACCTCGTGGCCTCCTAGTTGATCTCTTGACATAGGGTCCAAGTCCTCTGGATCATGCACGTTCCAAAAATCATGTTCCCGAAGGTTTCATTCTGTTTGGACTTCGTTTGATATTCTTTTTCTGTGAAACCCTAAAATAAGCAAAAATAGCAATTCTGGGCTGGGGCTCCGGTTAATAGGTTAGTCCCAAAAATAATATAGAAGTGTATAATAAATCCCAATAATATCCAAAACAGAATATAATATGCATGGAACAATCAAAAATTATAGATACGTTGGAGACGTATCATGGATCCGGACCTTGGTGTGGACCCGGCCGACGCCGAGGGCATGGCCTGGCGGGATCAAAACCGGGCCGAGGCGGAGCTGGAGGTGGTGTCGACCCAGGCCTGGGATAGAGCCGCTACGGCGTGGGCGCAAGCCGGCGAGGAGCCGGCGTGGCCTAAGGTGCCGATGGGGACGGTGGCGGCGATGACGGTCTTTGTGCCAGCGTCGGCAAGGGAACACGGCGAAGGCGGCCGTGCAGACGCGATGGACCTTGACCGAGAGGTCGTGGTTGTCGAGGATAGCACCCCGCCGTGGACCGATGCGGTCGAGCGGGAGGGGGCTGATGGAGGCGGTGGCGATGCCGTCTTGGAGGAGGCTGCGCGGGCGGCGCCGGAGGGGCATCCCGGACGCTGGTGAGCGAGGCGCCGCTTGTGGTGGAGCCTCAAGCCGTTCCGCCCATCGAGCCGGTGTTGGTGCCAGGGAGGGTGCTGGAGAAGGCGCCGGCTTTAGGGGAGGCGGCCTGCACAGGGCACGCCCTGGCGATCTGGGCCGGAGGACCCCGGGTTGCCGAGTCGCGGCCATCGTGGACCGGGACCAGCGAGATCCCCTTCGGACCTCTGACCCAGGAGGAGGCGGTGATGGCCGCCGTGTCCCTTCTCCTGCGAGGGCGGACGGACCGGATCCAGGCCTTCGCCCAGGCCGAGGTCGTGCCGTCTTCGTAAGTTTCCTTTGCGTTCTGCTTTTTGTTTTTTCCATCATTTTCTTCTTTGGGGGACCGCGTCATAGCACCCACTGGGTGTAGCCCCCGAGATTCGGGCCAACTGCGTGGCAGTTGGGTCGGATCTTATCTTGTTGTCTTGCGCTGATTGTTTCCTCCTGTAGCAACTTCACTCCTACCGGGTCAACGTCTTCAACTGGCTCCTTGAGACGCATCGGCGTCTCAAGGAGAGGCTCGACGCCAAGGAGGAGGAGCTCCGCGTCGCGACAGGTATTTCTTATTCATTCTCTTTTCTAGTGGTGGGCGCGCTAGCGCACCCACTGGCTGTAGCCCCCCGAGATTCGGGCCAACTACGTAGCAGTTCGGTCGAATCTTAAAACAGTACATTGTCACTGAGTTTTTTCTTCTACAGGTGAGGTGCTGTCATGGAGGACCTGGCTGATTCGGGTCGGTTTTCACTATGACCGGCTCATCGCAGACGTCGGCGGTTCGGGGCCGAGGTGGAGACGGCGAAGGCGGAGGCGACGGGAGCCCGGCGGTTGCTTGACGAAGCTAGCCGGCTGCGGGAGCAACTGGCGGGCGACAAGAGCCGCCTCGAGGCTAAGGTGGAGTGACTCAAGGCAGAGGCCGCCAAGGTCGTGGAGGCGTAACAGGCGCTTCACGAGGCAGACCAGCAGCGCGGCAAGCTGGCTGACGACAAGGGGCAGCTCCAGGCAGAGGTGGAGCGCCTGAAGGCACTGGTGGCCACGCCGGAGGAGACCCGGCAGGGGAACACCCGGCTGAAGGCGGCCGAGGACAAGTACGCTGAGCTCAAGGCGGCCCTTGCGAAAGTCGCCAACCTGGAGAAGGTGCTGGAGGAGCGTGACCGCACCATCGCCCGGGAGTGGCGCGGTACGTTGCTCGAAGCGCAACACCTCGAAGAGTCCTTTTCCATTAAGTGCTTTCCTTTGGTTTTGTTGTTGTTGCCGGGTTGGGACTCCGGCTTCTCTTCCTTAGTAATTTTCTTCTGACTTGCTTTTCATCTCGGCAGGGGCCTTTCCAGAGACGCGCCCGCTCGTGGAGGAGGAGGTCCGCTTCCAACGCGACTCGCAAGGGATCGTCTGCTCTGGGACCGATCCGTAGGTGTCCTGGACCTTCCTGGAGATCGTTGCCGCTGCCGAGGCCCGTCTGCGAGTCTTGAGCGAGCAGATGGGATGCCTCTCTGTGGCCGGCACGGCGATGACGGCGGCCCTCTGGCCGGGTGCCACCATGCCCACCAGCTTCATGCGGCTGGCGCGGTGGTTGGAGGCGGGCCCGGACCGCCTTCACGAGTGGCGGGTTTCCGCTGCTCGTGCCGGCGCCGAGATGGCGCTTCGGTTCGCGGTGTCATGTCATTCGGACTTGGCGCTGGATGTGTTGATGGGAAAGTGAGCCGGCTCGGTAAGCCAGCTACAGGCGGAGGCTGGACGGATTGCCGCCCGGGCCAGCTACATCACCTGGTTCGCCTTTCATGACAAGTTCCACCCGGAGAGGGCGGAGGATGGCGGAGTCGTGCCTGCCGATGACTACGGCCTGCTTCTGGATGACCCGGAGGGCAGCTCCGAGGAGACGAACGTCTACCGCGATGCGGACGCCCAGGAGGAGGATACCGGCACATCTGTGGACCCGGCGGCTTCACGCATTGGCGGAGGCGATGCCTGATTTCTTCTAACTTGTAGAAAATTTCTGTTAGGTAGCAGGTCCACCCACCCACTGGGGGTTCACTAGGTATAATTAATTCTGGCCTTGGGCCTGTTTAAATTTATGATGTATGAGTTGTGTGAATGTTTGCGCCTTTGCTTCTCGTTTTTTGAGTTGTTTTCTTGTGATTACCTCCCTTTGGGTTTCACCCCCGGGAGTCTGACAGCCAGGGCTCTGGTCCGTGACAAGGGGTTCGGCCTTTGAGAGGGACGCGCAGTACTTGGACTTTTGAAATGTTGAGCGTGAGCGAAACACCTACTGGTCCGACGGGCGGCAATCCGGCAGGCCGGGTTGGCGAGCAGCCGGTCGTGTAGTAACTTAAAGTGGTGGGGCCGGGTCGAGCGATCCGGTGACATGTAGAAACTTTGTGGATTCCTGCGCTTTCGCCTTTCATTTTTAGAGCCATTTTCTTGTAACTCTCCCTCTTTGGGCCTCCCCCCCCCCCCTGTGAGTCTGACGGCCAAGGCTTTGGTCCGTCAAAAGGGGTTCGGCTTTTGATAGGAGCGTTCAATACATAGTCTTTCAAAATGTTGAGCGCGAGCTAAACACCAACTGGGCTGGCTGGCAGCCATCCGGCGGTGCCGGGTTGGCGAGTAGCTGGTCGTGCGGCGACTTAAAGTGGCAGGGCCGGGTTGGGCGACCTGGTGGTTCATGACTTACTATTCGTGGCACGCTGGTGCATTTGTTCTCATGCGCTTGCCAGCCCACAGCCGAAGCCGGATCTGCAGCTTACGGTGAAGTGAGAAGCTATGGCCATCCAACACGTTGAGAACTGCTAAGAAAAAATGGTGAGTGGCCAAGCCGGCCAGCCCCCGGCCCCCGGGTCGAGCGAGTCGACCCGGTAGCTGGGTTCAGCTTAAGATTTAATGTAGTGCACAAATGTAGGAGACACAATAGCTTGGTCGCAAAAGGGGCATCCCCCAACCGTCGTTCGGGGACCCCATAGTTTCAGATGGTTACGAAAGGCAGCGATACATACGTGCACTCGGCTAACTGTAAAACTGGCGGAGGAGCTCTGCATTCCATGGTCGGGTTGTTTCTTCGCCGGCGGTGTCCCTCTTGCACTTGTTTGTCTTGCAGGCGTCGATGAGGTAATATGCGTTGCAGTCGCATAAGGCCTTGCCCACGATGAAGGGGCCCTCCCATGGGGAGGACAGCTTGTGTTGGCCAGTCTGCTCTTGGACGAGTCGTAGGACGAGGTCTCCCTCTCGGAAAGCGAGGGGCTTGATCTTCTTGTTGTGGTAGTGCCTCAGACCTTGCTGGTAGATGGATGCGCGACTGAGCGCTAGGAGACATGCTTCTTCGAGTATGGTGACACCCTCTTTCCCGGGCTTCATTTGCTTCGTCTTCCGTGTACATCGTGATGCGCGGTGAGTCGAAAGCTACGTCGGTCGGATGACGGCTTCTGCTCCATAGATGAGGAAGAACGGGGTGAACCCGGTCGACCTATTTGGCATGGTGCCGAGACTCTAGAGGACGGCTGGCAACTCATCAAGCCAGCTGCCGGGCGAGCGGATGAGCGCCTCGACGAGTCCCAGCTTGATGACGGATTGGATGAGGCTGTTGGCCCGCTCGATCTGGCCATTGGACTGTGGATGTGCAACGGAGGCCAGGTTGAGGCGGATGCCGGAGACGGAGCAGTACTGCGCGAGCGCGCCCTTGGCGAAGTTTGTGTCATTGTCCGCGATGATGTTGTTCGGCATGTCGTAGCGCACCGCGATGTCCTTGATAAATCGAACGGCCGTTGGGCCGTCCAGCTTCTTGATTGGCCTCGCCTCGATCCACTTGGTGAATTTGTCCACCGCCACCAGCAAGTGCGTCATGCCGCCTCAAGCGGTCTTGAAGGGTCCCATCATGTTGAGTCCCCAGACCGCGAAGGGCCAGGTGATCGGGATGGTCAGGAGTGCCGACGCCGACTGGTGGCTGCGCTTGCGGAAGCATTGGCATCCCTCGCACCTGAGGACGAGAGACTCTGCATCATCGAGGGCCGTGGGCCAGTAGAAACCGTGGCGGAAAGCCTTGGCCACCTGGGACCGTGAGGCGGCGTGGTGACCACACTCGCCCTGGTGTATGTCGAGGAGGATCTCAATGCCCTGGTTCTGTTCGACGCAGTGTTGGAAAACGCCGGTGGAGCTGCGCTTGACAAGCTCGTTGTTGATGATGTTGTAGGTGGACGGTCGGCGCTGTACTTGCTGAGCTTCGGTCTTGTTCATGGGGAGGACACCGTTTTCCAAGAACTCTGAAATGGGCGGGGCCCAGGATGGTGTCGCGACCCTGGTGAGGGCGGCCATCATGACTGGTTCAGGGGTGGCAGCCCCCGAGTCGGGTTCAGCGGCCCCAGGGCCGGGTTGGGGTGTGTTCGGCTGGCTGGAGTAGCCCCCAGGCCGGGAAGAGGCGCGGCCGGATCGGTTGGAGCAGTCCCCATGCCGGGTTGAGGCGCCGCCGAGTCGGTTGGAGCAGTCCACGGGCCGGGTTGAGGCACGGCTGGGTTGTCTGGGAGATGGATGCACTCGCAGTCCGGAGACGGCTTGACGGACGGCTTCTGCAGGTGCTCGAGGGAGACGCCGGACGGAATGGACTGCCAGGACGAGGAAATTTTGGCGAGTATGTCGGCCGCTTCATTCTCTATGCGTGGGACATGGAGGAACTCGCAGCCCGCGAAGAATTCGGACAGCTTCTGGACGAGGAAACAGTAGCTCGCCATGTTGGAGTCGTGGGCATCCCACTCGCCGGAGCTCTGCTGCACCACCAGGTCCGGGTCGCCGTAACACAGGATGCGCCAGATGTCGAGTTCCTTTGCAAGCCGGAGGCCGTGCACAAGGGCTTCGTACTCGGTGACATTGTTGGAGGCGGCGAAGTGGATCTAGAGCGCGTACTTGAGCCGGTCGCCCTTGGGGGCGGACAGCACGATGCCGGCCCCTAGGCCGAGTCACATCTTCGAGCAGGCGTAGTGCATGCGCCAGTTCGTCGAGTCCGATGGTAGTGGCAGGTACTGTATCTCGGTCCAGTCAATGAAGAAATCTTCCAAAGCCTGGGACTTGATCGTGGTGCGGGGCTCATAGAAGATGGTGTGGCCGGCTAGCTCGAGCGCCCACTTAGCGACCCGGCCAGAGGCATCCCGGCACCCAATGATCTCACCGAGAGGGGTCGTGCTGACCACGGTGATGACGTGCTCCTGGAAGTACTGCTTTAGCTTCTTAGCGGTGAAGTACATGCCGTAACACATCTTCTGGTAGTGCGGGTATTTCTGCTTCGAGGCGGATAACACCTCGCTCAGGTAGTAGACGGGACGCTGGACAGCTTGGACCCTGTCCTTCTCTGGTCGCTCGACCACCATCACCGTACTGACCGACCGCGAGGTCACGGTGATATAGAGCAATAGCGGCTCCTTCTCGGCCGGTGCGGCCAAGACTCGTGCGGTGCTGAGCACGCGCTTGAGATCCCGGAAGGCTTCGTCCGCCTGGTCGTTCCACTCGAACGGCGTCGTCTTCTTCATTAGTTGATACAGGGGCAAGGCCCTCTCGCCCAGCCGGCTGAGAAACCGGCTGACCGAGGCCAAGTAGCCGGTGAACTTCTATACATTGCGCAGCCGAGCCGGCTTGCGCATGCGCTCGATGGCCTTGATCTTCTCCAGGTTCGCCTCAATGCCGCACTCCGAGACGAGGAAGCCAAGTAGCTTTCCGACCTGGACGCCAAAAACGCATTTTTCCGGGTTGAGCTTGACTTTGTATTCGTGCAGGTTGGAGAAGGTATCCTTTAAATCGTCGAGGAGCGTGAGGTGCTTCTTGGTCTTCACCACGATGTCGTCCACATAGACGTGGATGTTACGGCCGAGTTGCGGCAACAAGCATTTCTTCATGCAGCACTGGAAGGTGGCGCCGGCATTCTTCAAGCCGAACGACATGGTGATGTAGCAATACGCCCCGAGTGGCGTGGTGAAGGACGTCCTCAGGGCGTCGCCCGGGTCCAGCTTGATCTGATGATAGCCGGAGTAAGCATCCAGGAAGGACAAGAGCTCGCACTCGGCGGTGGAGTCGATAACTTGGTCGATCCGCGGGAGGGCGAATGGGTCTTTGGGGCAGGCCTTATTCCGGCTGGTGTAATCGATACACATGCGCCAGGTGTTGTTCTTCTTCAGGACGAGGACTAGGATGGCCAGCCACTCGGGGTGAAATACTTCCATGATAAAGCCATCCGCCAAGAGCTTGGCGACCTCTTCACCGATGGTCCTTCTCTTCTCTTCGGAAAAGCGTCGTAGGGGTTGACAGACAGGCTTGGCGTCCTTGCGGACGTGGAGTTTGTGCTCGGTGTACTTCCTCGGGATACCCGGCATATCCTTGGGGGTCCATGCAAAAATATCCCGATTCTCACGGAGGAAGTCGATGAGCTCGCCTTCCTATTTGCTGTCGAGGCGGATGCCCATGACAACGTACTTGCTGTAGCTGGGGTCTTCTGGGTTCAGCTTCACCTTCTTAGTCTCCTTGGAGGGCTTAAATGCGGCCTCATCATCCGGCTCCTCGGTCAGGATCTGAGGGGCCGATGCCTCCTGGGCCAAGGCTACGATCCGGTCGAGTTGGCGCCACTCCTCGGCTACGACGAGCGACTCGGCTAGCTTGGCGCTGTCTCGGGCACAGTCCAGGGACTTGCGGTAGTCGCCGGTGATGGTGATGAGGCCCTTTAGACCTGGAAGCTTCATCTTCAGGTAGGCGTAGTGGGGACCGCCATGAACATGACGAGCGCGGGCCTACTGTAGGATCGAAAGTATGTCTAGAGGGGGGTGATTAGACTACTTGACCAAATAAAAACTTAACCTTTTCCCAATTTTAGTTCTTGGCAGATTTTAGCTATTTTAGGACAAGTCAAGCAATCATCACACAATTCAAGCAAGCATGCAAAGAGTATATTGGCAGCGGAAAGTAAAGCATGCAACTTGCAAGAATGTAAAGGGAAGGGTTTGGAGAATTCAAACGCTATTGCAGACACAGATGTTTTTCCCGTGGTTCGGATAGGTGGTGCTATCCTACATCCACGTTGATGGAGACTTCAACCCACGAAGGGTAACGGTTGCGCGAGTCCACACAGGGCTCCACCCAAGGGCAACGGTTGCGCGAGTCCACACAGGGCTCCACCCACAAAGGGTCCACGAAGAAGCAACCACCCACAAAGGGTCCACGAAGAAGCAACCTTGTCTATCCCACCATGGCCATCGCCCACGAAGGACTTGCCTCACTAGCGGTAGATCTTCACGAAGTAGGCGATCTCCTTGCCCTTACAAACTCCTTGGTTCAACTCCACAATCTTGTCGGAGGCTCCCAAGTGACACCTAGCCAATCTAGGAGACACCACTCTGCAAGAAGTAACAAATGGTGTGTAGGTAATGAACTCCTTGCTCTTGTGCTTCAAATGATAGTCTCCCCAACACTCAACTCTCTCTCATAGGATTTGGATTTGGTGGAAAGAAGATTTGAGTGGAAAGCAACTTGGGAAGGCTAGAGATCAAGATTCATATGGTAGGAATGGAATGTCTTGGTCTCAAAACATGAGTAGGTGGTTCTCTCTCAGAACATATGAGTTGGAATGATGTGTGTGTTCTGATGGCTCTCTCTCTCTAAATGAGAAGAAGGTGGAGGGGTATATATAGCCTCCACACAGAATCCAACCGTTACACACAATTTACCAATCTCGGTGGGACCGAATCAGAAAACTCGGTCTGACTGAAATAGTAAACCTAGTGACCGTTAGGAATTTCGGTGGGACTGACATGCAACTCGGTAGGACCGATTAGGTTAGGGTTTGGGCATAACGTAATCTCGGTGAGACCGATTACACAAACTCGGTGAGACCGAATTTGGTAATTAGCTAACCAGAGAGTTGGTCAGGCAAACTCGGTGGGACCGATTTTCTCTTTCGGTGAGACCGAGTGGAACTCGGTGAGACCGAAAAGTTACGAAGGGGAAACACTGAGTTTACATTGCAATCTCGGTGGGACCGATTCGCTCTTTCGGTGGGACCGAAAAGTTACGAAAGGGAAACGGAGAGTTTGCAACCCCATCTCGGTGAGACCGAGATCCTTATCGGTAGAACCGAATTGCTAGGGTTTGGCAGTGGCTTATGACAAGTGAAACTCGGTGGTGCCGGATAGGAAGAATCGGTAGGACCGTGTTTGGCTTAGGGTCTAGGTCATATGTGGATATGGGAAAGTAGTTGAGGGTTTTGGAGCATATCACTAAGCACATGAAGCAAGAGGCTCATTAAGCAACACCTCATCCCTCCTTAATAGTATTGGCTTTTCCTAAAGACTCAATGTGATCTTGGATCAATAAAATATTAAATGAAGAGTCTTGAGCTTTTGAGCTTGAGCCAATCCTTTCACATCCATGCCATGCCAATCATTGAGCTTTCCTGAAATAATCATCTTGGAATAGCATTAGCTCAATGAGCTATATGTTGTTATGAATTACCAAAACCACCTAGGGATAGTTGCACTTTCAATCTCCCCCTTTTTGGTAATTGATGACAACATATAGATCAAAGCTTTGACAAAAGATAATAATCATGAAATATATCGTCGCTTTGAGAAGTATGTGATAAGTAAGAGCTCCCCCTAAATTTGTGCATATTTAAAATTTGCTTTGGACTGCAAATGCACAAAGAATTAGAATTATGGGTTGCTCTTCCATGTCACATACATCTTGGTGGAGCGCTCAAAAATCATAAGAATGAAATATATGCACTCATCACCAAGAATAATGAATGATCACAAACGATAGATAGAATGATAATATTTAAGCAAGCATTAAACAATCATTAAGTGTAGCTTATGATCAAACACATGATCATCAATGTCTCATGAGCAAGGACATAGTATCTCACACAAAAGCAGATAAGTTCGAAAAACCACCAAATAAAACAAGGGAGAATAAAAGCAACACACTCTCTCGAAGCCTATGATCTATACATTTTCTCCCCCTTTGGCAACAAGTTACCAAAAAGTTCCTAGAAAATGCATAGTGCTAAGTCAACGCTCAGGCTTGATCTTCAGGTGGTGGTGGAGTCCGGAGCACTCCAAGGACGAAGCCTTCGGTAGACGTGGTTGGAGTCGAGGCTGAAGTGGATGCCGGAGCTGGTGGAACTGAGGCTGTGGCTGGTGCAGACGTTGTAGCTCTGGTGTCAGCAACTGGCAGTGCAGACGACCTCGGACCTCGTGCCACCCTCGCAAAAGCATCAGTCGTGGTCCTGCCTCTCCTCTCATTCATGTCCTCCTGGAGCTGCTCCACGGCAGTCTGTATCTCTGTCACCTTGATGTCCAAGTCATAGAACCTCTGTTCCATGATCCTTTCTAAACTCGCCTGGTTCTGAGTCAGGGTGGCTATACTCTGCTCAATCCGCAGGCTGGACGCAATCAGGTAACCAAGCTGCTCTTTTTGGTTTTCAGGAACTAATCAGATGCCTCCGCTTGTGTAGGCATCCTGGCAGCTTTCTCCTTCTTCGCCTTCTCCTTCTGAGCTTGTGCACGGGCAGATGATGGTTCATTCTCAGTCATAACAACTTCATTGTTCTCAAAATATGGACGGATGGGCAGGTGTTCCTTATCCAACAAATATACGCCCGTTCCCATCTTGGAGTTGATGAGCTCCTGAATCTGAGGGGCATATCCACAGCTCCTCTTCTGATCTGCCGCAGTCCTTTTGATTGTTTCCACTATGAGGCTCATGACTTTGAATTTATGAGGCACATCAAAGACATGAAGCAAATTGACCGCGTGACCTCTGATCATCTTGTGATCTCCAGACTTGGGCAGAAGGGTGTGCCTAAGGATCCAGTTGATCGTAGGCAATCCTGATAGCAGATAATGCACTGAGCCAAACTTGAACGTGTCAAGTGCTTCATTCAGAATCTCCTTGTACATGTTGGACATGGAGTTGTGGTCCATCTTTTTCTTGGCATAAATGTCCAAGTCATCTGCTTGCTCCTCTGGGGCATTGATTAGCTTCGCCCATTCCTCAACAGTAGAGTTGTACCTTGTACCTTCTGACATCCATGTGATCCTGCCATCCGGATAAAAGTGTGCTGTGGAGTTGAATTGCATGATCAGCTCCTCGTTCCACTTTGTGAGCTTCTGCCCAACAAAGTCTTCAACTCCACACGCACTAAAGCTGTCAAATACTCCAGGGTAGTACTCTTCATTGTCCTTGATGTAGGTCCAGTCGACCCATCTCATGTCACATACAATTGGCTTCTTGTCAAGTAGCACTGTCTCATAGAAATCCTGCTACTCCTTGGTATGAAACATGTAGTCCACTGCAGTCCTTCTCCTAGAAGCGTATGGATCTGCTTCTCTCCATTTCCTGAGCCCTGAGTCTCTCCTGAGCTTCATATCCTCAGCCACAGGATGAGCATTGTTGTGGTCTGGGATCTTGGGCTTGAGCTTCCGAAGGACATTTTCTTCCTCATCCTCTGCAACAGTCTCAGGCACTGGGGCCTTATTCTTCTCAGTGGCTGGGATGCTTCTTGTGTTTCTCTTTGGTGCACTCTTAGGCTTAGATGTAGCCTTAGGTGCTTCCTTGGGCTTGGATGCAGCTCCCCCTGACCTTATGGCATCTTCCATAAGCTTGGGTGCCTTGGGCGCTGGTGTAGCTGCCTCTTCTTCCTCTTCCTCTTCCATGATGGAAGCTTTGCCAAGCACCCTAGCCACAGTCTTTTTCACCCTCTCCTTCCTTTTCTTGCCCTCAGCTACAGCTGGCTCTTGGGAAGTGGGCTTCTCAGTTGAGGCTCTAGCCTTTGACATGGGTTGCCTGCCTGCTGGCCTTTTGATCTTCAGACCTGGCTTAGTGCCTTGGGCTGGCTCAATTCTCTTGGAAGTGGCCTCTTCCTCTACCACATAGTCCTCATCTTCAGAATCTGAGGTTCTCTTCTTCCTTTGTCTAGTGGCAGCTTTAGGCAGGTTGCTGGGTGTGCTCCTGCTGCCATCATCTGAGGCCGGGAACATTGCCGTGGAAGATCGTCTGGGTCGGCTCCAGGTCCTTGGCCTCGACGCCGAGTTTGGTCATGGTGTCGCGGTAGAGAATGTTGATGCTGCTGCCGCCATCGATAAGAACCCGGGAGAACTTGCACGTGCGCCGGGGCGCGACGATGGTGGGGTCGAGGACGAGAGCGTAACCACCCGGTTTTTGCATGATGGCCGGGTGGTATTCCGGGGTCATGTTGCCGGGGCGCTCCAACCAATGCATGTACTCCGTTTTGGTTGGGACGATGGTGTTCATCTCTTGCCGAAGCAGGAGCTCGCTGCGATTGTTATCGCCGAGGCTGGTGAAGACGACGTAGGTCGCGTTATGGGCCGTGTAAGGGTTGTCGCGCATCGCGCTGCCGGCTGGAGCTGGTGGCGGAGGCGCAGGCGGCTGCCCTGCTCCCGGAGCCGGAGGCGGTGGGATGTCACCCCTGGCGATGTGCTTGGTGATGGCGCACTATGGAGCATGTGTGTAGACCGCCTCGCGCTGCTGTGGTGCTTGCAGGGAGCATCGAGCATCTCGTCGAAACTCATAGCGGGCTGCCATGCCATTTTGCCGGTGTTCCGGTGTTTGGCGGCCGGCTCGGCCGAGGGCGCCTGCTCGGCCGCTGCGACGAGCCAGTTGTCGTAGAGATGAGCCTGTTGATCGGCTTCGCGCTTGTTGTTCTGCTTGTTGTGCTACTGCCGGCTTCCCTCATCGGCTGGCTTCGGAGGCGGCACTGGCTTTGCCTTGCCGGCTTCGTCCAGTGCCACCTGTATCCTCATGGCAGAGTTGGCGTTGTCGTACTTGTCTGCCGTTACCATGAGCGCAGCCATGGTGGCCGGCTCGGAGCGCAAGAGCTTGTGCTTGAGGGGGGTGCCATCTCGGCACCCGTTGACGAAGTAATAGATGGCTTGGACTTCGTGGACACCATAGCAGCTGTTCCTAAGGTTGGTCCAGCGTGTGAGGTACTCGCGGCCGGTTTCCGCTGGCCCCTGCACGCACATGGCGAGCTGACTGGGGCGGCTGGGTCGCTTGTAGGTGCCGGTGAAATTGCGCGCGAAAGCCTGCTCAAAGTCGACCCATGTGTTGAGGCTGCCGACCGGCAGACTTTCCAACAAGGTGTGGGCCGATCCCTGGAGCATGAGAGGCGCATAGCGCATGGCGAGGCGGTGGTTGCCGCCGGCGATGGCGATGGCGATGGTGTAGTCGGTGAGCCAGTCCTCCGGCTTCACAGTGTCGTTATCCTTGGGGATGTCGCGAGGGTGAACCCTTTGGTGAAGGGCTCGCCCCGGATGTGTGGCCCAAAGCACGCGAGTCCGACATAGAAGATGCTGGAGAAGGGGGACCACCCCCGCAACAATTTTGTGCAAGAAGAAGGGATAGAAGGTACCTCCCAAAGCTTCGGGCTTGGCGGAGCCAGCCTAGAGCGCCATCTCTCCCCCCTCATTACTGCCGCCCGCCGTCACCAGGAGCACAACGGCAAGGTTCTTCTTCGAGACCGTCGACATGCTCAGGGTAGGCTCAAACCACAAGGGCGAATGCGAGCCCTTATCCTTGTCGGTGGCCATCAGCTGCGGGCTGGGGAAAAGTTTCGATGGATCTAGGGCTCTCCAGGCAAGGAGTAGAAAGGGGATCTGGAGCAAGACAAAAGGAAGGCAATGAAAGCTCTACAGCAGGTGCTAGCCTTTTTGATAGCCAGGGACGGTTGCCGAGGCAGCATGGGGAAGTGGAGGCATCCACGTCCCATCAATCTCCACGGGTCGACCAAGGCCGCAGGAGGTTGGGGCCCACGGCGCTCCACACTTGCCCTTTGGCTTTGCCTCGAAGCCAAGTTCGAGCGCGCCTTGGGCCCTGGGGCTATTGTCGGCGTCCTGGGAACGGGGGTACCTAGACTAGCCTACCTGCAGCCCACGGCGTGGCTCCATCATTGCCCCGGTACGGCCTACTTTCAGCGCCAACGAATTAAGACCCTCGCGAGGAGCTAAGCCTCGCAAGGCGGATGACACCAAGACCTCCCTGGGGCTGGCCTCACTAGGCTGGCTCCCGAGGAGTGGATATATCAATGCAAGGTGTACCTCGCGAGGTTCACATGACGTGAGCCATGATGACCAAGGCCAGGCGGGCTCCAGCGGGCGCAGTGTAGCAGTTTCCCCTTTGGTGTAAGGAGGCAAGCGTAGGCGCGGAGTGCCGAGGAATCAGACAAAGCTTTCCATATTGGTGCAACGAGACCAAGACCGCCAGGATGACAGGACGAAGGTCATTGCAGGGCCCACTACAGCATCACCGCTAGAGCCTTTGCAAGAGAAGACTACTTTTGTTAGGATAACTTGTGCTAGTTGTCTCCCTTTGAATTTGGCTATTGTGGGATCCCTTCCCGCCTACATTTGGAAAGAGGACCAAGGACACTATAAATAGGACCTTGCCACCACCATAGAGGGGACAAATCATGGAGACCACCCTCACACCCACTAGCTCATCGAGCTCAAGAACACCTCTCCTCCTGAGGTTGTTCATCCACTGTATTAGTTCATCCTCAGCCGCTCGAGGCAATGCACCACAAAGCTGGAGTAGGGTATTAGACCGCAAGGTGGCCTGAACCAGGATAAGCTGCTCTGTCCCTTGTCCCTCGGGTTCATTGAGCTAGGCTGTGTAATCATTGGGCCAGTAGGTCAGGAAGAGGGAGTTCTTTGTATGCACCCCAGTGTTCGAACCTCTCAAGGGTCTGCGGAGCCCCGGATCCGACAGTAACCGCACAATCAGCTATCAGGTTCTTGAAAGGATTGGTGTGTTGTTTCGGAGTACCCGCCAGAGTCATCACTGACAACGGCACACAATTCACAAGCCGCACCTTCATGCAATCCATTCAAACCCTCGGAATGAAGGTTTCATTCGCTTATGTTGCCCATCCCAGAAGCAATGGACAAGCTGAGAGGGCGAACGCTGAAGTGCTACAATGACTCAAGACAAGAACATTTGATAGGCTGCAAAACTGTGTCAAATGGTGGATCAATGAGCTGCCGGTGGTTCTTTGGTCCCTCCGTACGACACAAAATCAAGCTACCAGCCAGACTCCCTTCTCCCTAGTCTATGGGGTAGAAGTAGTGATCCCAACGGAACTCATATACGAGTCACCTCGATTATTTTCCTACGACGAAGGAGAGCAAGAGCAGCACCGGCATGATGTTGCCATGCTCCTTGAGGAGAACCGTCTCTGGCATGCTACGCGTGCTGCACACTACCTGCAAGCCCTGCGTCCCTATCACACCCACAGGGTTCATACCCGGAGCCTTAAGGAAGGCAACCATGTCCTTAGGCGTGTCCAGTCCGCCAAGGGTGCAAACAAGCTGACGCCAAAGTGGGAAGGCTCTTACCGAGTAGTATGAGTCACCAGACCCGACGCAATGCGTCTGGAGACGGGAGATGGCATTCAATTGCAAAACTCATGGAACATTGAGCATTTTCGTAAGTTCTACCCATAAGGTGCGGCTGTCGAGCCCTCCCAGGTAGCCACCCTTTTGTACAAGCCTTATCGATGCATATGTAACCCTTTGTACAAAGCCAAGCACAGACCCTGAGCACAGACAATAAAACAAAGCGACGGGGGGGCCTAAAACATGCATGCATGCATAGGATAACATGAACTTGCCATGAGCATCTAGATGAGATCATATGTTGTTATTGTTTCCTTCTGCACTAACTGCAGGACACTTACCGTGGACTCGATCCAGAAAAGAATAAAAGGGAACAAGCCTACATATCAATCCCCGACAAGCCAAACAGATAAGTTCTCCTTTTATCCATACATGTTTTTGGAAGGATCAAGCTTGTGCAGAGAAAAACCTCATCACCTTCGAAGCATTTGTGCTCCCATCCTTTGAGCCGAACGTTGCTTCGGTCAAGATGGTTGTAGTGGCTCTTGACGGAGAAGGTTCGATTGGGGGTCGGTGCCCTTCCATAGTTTGGGCCCGGCAGGCCAAGCCTCGAGGCAACGAAAGGAATGCATTGGCAAGATAGATTGCCGAGGAGACTTGTTTATTTAAAGATACAGAGGCAGTCCCCTCTACATGTATGTTGTGCATTCACAAGTACCTAGCAAGACTGTCTTTTTTCATTAATATGCAAATAAGAAAGTACAGACCTTACAGAACACAAACATGGATAAAATAGATTTGTAACTGATGTTCGACAAGTGCCTACGTGTTTTAGACTAAAAAACGGTAAGTGCCCCATGATCCCTTTCTTGCCCCTTTCCTCCTATGAACTACAGTGGGAGGCGGAGAGGGAAAAAGGAGCGCCTGGGAAGAAGCCCAGTCTGACCCCGTCAGGCCCCGTGGGATGGATCCTGACAAGATCGAGAGGGCATGGGACGAAGGTGATGGACGGGGAGAGCGGCGGGGAGATCCCCTGGGCACTACCACTAGCGCCAGCAAGACGCGGAAGGGCGAATGAAGCCGGAGCCCACAAGGAAGCCTGCCGGGGTCCAGCTGGAAGACTGCTGGGGGAGCCAGAGACACCATCCACACCTCCACACCCGACACGCCGGCAAATCGCCTTGCCGAGGAGGAGATGCACGTGAAGATGGTGGTGCCTCTGCCTGACGATGACGGTGCGACTGCTGTTCAGCCGGAGTCGGAAGCCACCGTCCGCCTAATCAGCGTTGTCATCATCGGCGTCACTGTCCTCCTCATCGCCATCGCTCGATGAAGAGCTTTCATTGTCGATTGAGCTCTCCGCGCGGCACCCTAGGCGTGCACCCGAATTCTCAAAGACCTTGACGGAGAGGAGGGCAGCGTCCATTAAATTGAAGTGAAGGATGTGCCCTGCCGCCAAACTATGAGCACGAGCGAAGGTCCTCTAGCCACACTGAAGAAGCATGTCATGGTTGAGTGGGGAACTCCACGTCTGCCCGCATGCTGCCATTGCAATATCCCCTCATGTGCAGCCTCAGTCCCAGCGGTTGTTCGACCTCAATTACCCTTGAAAATGGGGAAGGAAGCCGAAGGCGGCTGCGGCGGGGACCACGCAGCTTGACGATAAACTCCAACGGTTGTTTCCCGACGCGGCCTTCATTCGCGCCCTGAGTGGCCGGGGAGGTGCGATCAGAATGTCGCCTCGCCCTCCTCGACCCCAGGCGCCCTGACGGCCATGTCCGCATCCTCTCCCACCTCTTCTTACAACGGGCTCCACCTCTGATTCCCCAGCAGGACGAGGGAGGCGCTATCAAGCATAAACCCTCATCACCACTGCTGGGGCACCACTACACCCTCTAACCCTCACCATGGTGGAGGGATGATATCAGAAGGAAGCAGGAAGGGATAGGTGTGAGTCAGCACGTCGCCCACATCCCCCCTCTTATAGGTAAATGAGGCTGGGGGCTGCCTCCTCACCCAGGGGAAACCGCCTCGTTCTGCCAATCCAAATCCTCGGTGCCACTAACAGCGGACAAAATGAAGACCGACCCCCTGTGCCAATCCATGTTGCCTGGCTTTTCGCCATGGTGCTCATTCCCGCGCCCTCCGCGTCCGCCATCGACCCTGCGCAATGGATGCAACACACGTGGCGGAGGCACCAGGAGTGGAGAAGCTAGTGGAATGGCAGTTGTCTCCCCATGAACATGGGACATGGGTAGCCCATAGATCGTGGGTTAAATCTCCCATGTAACGTCTTGCACAATGCACAAAAAAAACAAAAACTGGTTCCAGCACAGGTTAATGAACAAGCAACGAAAATATCAAGAAATAAGCTACCACAAGCCCCCTGCCTGTGTACCTGATGGGGCCTACCCCGAGGATGCTCGGCAGCATGTTCGGGCTAGGCTCGGGACTCCTGTCGGTGCAACAAACCTTGGCGTGTGTTGCCCAGACTATACACAGGCATAGAGACAAGATTGCAGCGCCAAGACAAGACCAAGCCAAAGAGAGGTAGCTATTGGAGAAATCAAAGGGCAGATCAAGAAGACCAAGACAAGCCAAAGAAGCCAGATATCACTAAGGACAAACCTCCCTTGCTGGTAGGCAAGCCTAGTCAGGTAGAGGTCACCCAAAGACAAGTCCCAAGACTTCCCCGGCAAGGGTTGCCGAGGCCACTAACAACCTGTACCCCCGCCAAGACTCCACCGCTCCGCCATATTGCGACGCAAGTCACGCTCGGTGCGGTGTCAAGCCCCTAGATAACTTAGGAGGAAGATCACATCTATATGACACCCATCCAGAGGCGTGTCAAGCAGACAGGAGAGAGATGGGTAAAGTGGCGTGGAAAGGCTTGCATTTAATGCGCCTTGTCCTGTCCACAGAGTTAGGTATGATAGCACTGTTTGCTATCCAATCATTGGATATTGCGCCTTGTCCCTTGGCCTATAAAAGGAGGACCATGGCAACCTTAGAAAGGATTCAGACCCTGGTGTATTCATACGCGTGTCTGCTCTCCCAAGGGCTACCTTGCCGAGCTTGGGCGCCGCTCATCCTGCACGGTCCCTCCATCAATCCACCAAAGTAGGAGTAGGGTTTTACGCTTCGTAGTGACCCGAACCTGGGTAAAACCGACCCACGTCACCACTGCCGTGATGTTCAACGGCCTCCGCTCTTTGTCTGATGCACCCTTCCTCCTTGCCGAACCACAAGGGGCCGCTGGCCCAATAGGTGATGATGTTCTTCCACGACAATGAGGGAGGAGCATATGCTTCTACATGTCTCAATAATATCAAGTTTCCTCTCCATGTGTTGAAAATCTTGAAGTTATGTTTGTTTTGCCTTCCTATGCTAGTTGACTCTGGCTCTCATAAATTACTTTCTCACAAAATCTCTATGCATAGGAAGTGTCATAGGCTTACATGCGATTGTTGTGTGATTCATGATGCTCTCTTTGTGTTTCAATTCTTTAATTTTATGTGAGCATCATTGAAATCATCATGCCTAGCTAAAAAGGCATTAAAGAGAAGCGCATGTTGGGAGACAACCCAATATTTCTACCTACTATTTTTTGTATTCACATGATTAAGCTATTGTAGTAATCATGTTCTATAGCTTTTGTTTCAATAAAGTGCCAACTAAAGCCTTTGGGATAGTGTGGATGATAGTTGATTTGATTATGTGCAAAAACATAAACTTTTGCATTCAGTTATGGAATTTTGTAAGTTCACATAAACTATGCACTGAATTTTGTAAGATCACATTGCATGGATTGATATAGAAATTTCCCATGATTTCCTAAGTTTTCAGAATTTTTAGAGTTGCATAAGTATGTTCGTTATTCAGATCATTAAAGTATGTTCTGTTTTTGGCAGATTATGTTTTTAGTGCATAGTTCGCTTCTTTTAGTGTTTCCATAACTTATATTAAGTGATATAAATTGTGGAAATGCTAAGGTATAGTAGGCATTATGTGGAAATGAGTATGAATCTTGTCTTTGACAGTACCAAATTGAATGGTTTTCTCTTTATCACATTAACCCATCTCACTAAGTTCCGTTAAGTTTTGTGTGATGGAAGTTTTCATGTTTTGGGTGAGATATCGATATGAGGAGAATGGGGAGTGGAAAGACCATAAGCTTGGGGATGCCCAAGATAACCCAAGGTAATATTCAAGGAATACTGATACGTATCCAACATATCTATAATTTTTGATTGTTCCATGTTGTTATATTATCAATCTTGGATGTTTTATAATCATTTTATAGTCATTTTATATCATTTTTTGGTACTAACCTATTGACATAGTGCCAAGTGCCAGTTGTTGTTTTTTACATGTTTTTACATCATAAAAAATCAATATCAAATGGATTCCAAATGCCACGAAACATTACGGATAATTTTTATGGGCTAGAAAGAACACAACGGGCGCTAGCTATGCCTGGGGGTCCTCCCAGGGGAGCACAACCCATTAGGGCGCTACAGGAGGCCCAGGCGCGCCATGTTGGGTTGTGCACACCTCGGGTGGCCCCTGGACCACCTCTTTGCTCTATAAATACCCCAATATTCCAAAAACCCAAGGGGAGTCGACGAAATATTGATCCAGCCGCCGCAGAGTCCAGAACCACCAGATCCAATCTAGACATCATCTCGGATGGGGTTCACCACCTCCATCGGTGCCTCTCCTACGATGCGTGAGTAGTTCTTTGTAGACCTTCGGGTCCGTAGTTAGTAGCTAGCTGGCTTCCTCTATCTCTCTCTCTCTCTTGATTCTAAATACAATGGTCTCATGGAGATATATATGATATAACTCCTTTGCGGTGTGTTTCTTGGGATACGGTGACCTTTGATTTTATGATCGGATCTATCTCTTTTCATATCCATGAAAGTATTTGTGTTTCTTTGATCTCTTTTGTGCATGATTGCATATAGCCTCTTATTTCTTCTATGATAATTTGGTTTTGTTTGGCCCACTTGATCTATTTATCTTGCAATGAGAAGAGGTGCTTTGTAGTGGGTTCGATCTTACGGTGCTTGATCCCAGTGACAGAAGGGGAACTGACACGTATGTATTGTTGCTACTAAGGATAAAACGATGGGGTCTATCTCTACATAGATAGATCTTGTCTACATCATGTCATCGTTCTTATTGCATTACTCCGTTTCTCCATGAACATAATACACTAGATGCATGCTGGATAGAGGTCGATGTGTGGAGTAATAGTAGTAGATGCAGGCAGGAGTCGGTCTACTAATCTTGGACGTGATGCCTATAAAATGATCATTGCATGGATATTGTCATGAGTATTTGAAGTTCTAACAATTGCCCAACAGTAATTTGTTCACCCACCGTTTGCTATTTTTCTTGAGAGAAGCCCCCGTGTCTCTTTCTCATATTATTTGCCTTTGCGATCTATTTTCCTTTTAGTGCATTTTCAGATCTACTAAACCAAAAACCCCAAAATACCTTGCTACAATTTATTCTTATTTATTTATTTGGCATTCTATCTATCAATCTACTACAAATTTACCTCATGTCTGTTTGCCTATCTTGAGGCACCGTACCCCGGAAGGGATTGACAACCCCTTTAACACGTGGGTTGGGAGAAGTTGTTATTTGTGTGCAGGTGTTGTTTATGTTGTGTTGCTTGGTTCTCCTACTAGTTTGATAACCTTGGTTTCATATTTGAGGGAAATACCTACCGCCGTTGTGCTGCATCATCCCTTCCTCTTTGGGAAAATACCCACGTAGCTTCAAGTGACATCAAAAGGAATTCCTGGCGCCTTTGCCTGGGAGGAACTTCAACATATACCATGTTCCTAATCACAAATCTCATATCCTTGCAGTTTATATTATTTGCTATTTGCCCCTCGTTTTTCTCTCCCCCACTTCACAAATATTTGCCATTTTATTCGCCCCTCTTTTTCCTTCGCCGTTTTCTCGTCAGATCTATCCTTTGCTTGCAAACACGAGTGATTTCAGTATGGCACCAACTGATGATGGCCTTACTCCTAAGATTGGACGTACGGGTAATCTGGTTGGTAAAACTTGTATCTTGGGGCAAGGGAACGTTATGGGAAAAGAACGTTTCCAAGAATTTTTCAATTTTGTTGGGAATCTAAGTCTTGATGATGCTCCTATTTCAGCACTAGTTCTGAAACTTGAAAGTAAATTTATTCGTACTCATCCCACTTTGCAAAGATTGTTTTTTGAGCTTCCCATTATAAAGAATCCTAGGGCTAAAAAGTTGGCCACTCTCGTTCTTATGAATGAGTTTGACTACATAATTTAGGAAGCTAGGGAAATCTTTGATTTTTATGGTACGAATCGTGAAAAACCTGTGATAGATGAAATTCTTCACAATAGTGTTTATTCTTTAAGACATTTGCTTGGGGATAATAAAATCTTTGATGAGAATCTTAAAAAGGAAGTCCCCGTTCTAGATATAATCCAACAGGTTTTCAATAATGTTAATCAACATTACTCTTGGATTGTTGTGGGAAATCAAAAGGGGTATGATGAACATCAACTTAGGAATGCTAGGTTTCTATGGATAATATGTTTTATGTTGTGTTTACAAAACCCCATGATGAAAACACCTCTAAGAAAGTTAAGAACAAAGATGACAAAAATTAGATCCTTACTTTATGCCTAGCTAAGGGCATAAAACTATAGCGCTTGTTGGGAAGCAACCGAATGAATAAAATTTATTTTTGCTTTTTGCTTCCTGATTTTGAGTGATAGCATGATTATGCTACTGTTATGATTGTGTTTTTTATGTTTTAATTAGTGTTTTTGCCAAGTAAAGCCTTTAGGATCTTCTTGGGTGATCATTGTTTGATCTTGCTGAAAAAACAAAAACTTTTTTGCTCACGAAAATCATTCTCATTTTTACCAGGGAGTGATAAAATACCCATTCCACATGCAGTAGATAAATATACAAATTTCTCAGGTCATCCTAATTTTTCAGAACTTTTGGAGTTACAGAAGTATTCGAAATAGTCAGATTGCTACAGACTGTTCTGTTTTGACAGATTCTGTTTTGTTTGCGTTGTATGCTTATTTTGATGGCTCTCACTACAAGAAATTTGTCAACTTGTGACCCTCACTATTAGCCGCTAAAAGGTCATAGTTTTTCATTTGTGACCTTTTTGTTACCAAAAATAGCAGGTCAAAAGCTGGCGGTCATAAACTGAAATTAGTGACCTTCTTTGTGATATGTAAAAGGTCATTGGCTCCACGACCAAATTTTTGGTCACTAGCAACCTCCTCAGGCCACGTAGGCATCCAGGTGGCAAGCTGATGTGGCACAAGAATCAGCCTGGTCTGATTCGGCGTTTTACATGGGCCGAGCCCAACAATTCGGCCTTTTTCATGTATTTTTTCCTGTTATTTTTTGCTAGCTACATGGGCCTAGCCCAGCAATTCAACCTTTTATATTCTAGAATGTAGCCTTTTATAGTCTACGGATTTTCTATTTTCAGCCATTTTATTTTGCAACGGGTCCGACTTGTCATGCTTAGCTCAAAATTGGTCCCACAAATTAGAAATTTCGAAATTTGTCAAACAACCATTATAACTTGGACCCAACTTGTCAGGTTTCCATTTCACGGTTATTCAAATCACATACACAATCATTGTTTCGAATAGACGAGAGAGAAAATGAAATTGGTCCAAAACAATACTACATTAATCTATTACAATAGTTACAGGATATTACAACCCAGATATGCCTACTACTGCCTACAACTACAACACATAATATGCTACTCTTTGCTGATATGCTTCACAGCTTCAGCCATGGATTCGCACTTCACCTGTGCAAAAAATAAGAATGAACATATAAGAATAAGAATGAACATCAAACAGTAGCCAACGAGGGATCCAATAACTTATAATCAAGAATTGATAGCAAATGCCATGTACATAAATAGTATGACTAACACTAACCAATATGCGTTCATGGAGTGACTAAAATGTTCTCACTAGCTAGGAATATTTTTGGTATACAATATACTGACATGTGCAACTCTCTAAATTGATCATAGAAATGAAAACTGTAAGAATGAGTTTTAGAATCCAGGCATGTCAAATTTTAAGCACCAGCAGAATAGATCTAACAAACCAGACTATGATCATCATGCATCGGGATTTATGGTTCTAGCAAAACAGTAAAGAGATGGACATACACGCATCAGGCATACCAGCTAGTACATCACCATTCTCGTGACCACACACATCACCATTCACTAATAATTCCCACTGGGAGATCAAACTATGCATCCAACAAGCTACAGCAACAGGGAATGCAGAAAAATTATGACCCGAGATGACGAATCAACTGGGTGCATCTCAATTTGAACAACCACGGTGAGACAACAATCGCATACTAATGCGGCGAATCAAATCTCCATGCAGGAGCAGTGCCGTTCGTGGCATCCACATGAGGACGCACAACATCAAGAACATGGCGCATGACAGCAAAAAACCTAGAGATCTAGGACAGAGGGAGGGTGAGCTTATACTTGCGGATGCAGGCGGCCAGGTAACCGCACGAGGAGCAGGTGCTCTTCTGGAGGTCGAAGCTACGGTATCTGCAACAGATGAAGAATTGAAGAGGGCCCTCATGTAGCAGTAGCAGCAGCATGAAGAATTGAAGACCGACCAACAGATCCTGCAATGCAAACAGAGAGGCGTGAGGAAACTGAATCCAATCACATCAAATCAAATCGAGCTGCTGCACCTTGACCTTGAGGAAAACAAACCTCATCTCATCTCATCTCAAGGAATACTAACAAGAAAAATATATGGCTGCTGCTCCATAACCATGACCTTGAATTGTTGCTGCTGCACCAGATCGAGGAGGAAGAAGACCTACAAAAAAAGCAATAACTAGCAATGCACAAGCATGAATTCATGGAAGGACGGATGCAAGGCCAAACATCGAGCATACTGTTTCTTAATGCCCCAACTACTTAAAAACCCATGGTAGTTCTAACCATATTAAATTAAAGGACAAAGTGAAGTCATGATGAATTGATAGTTCCATCTTATAAAGCTTTATGTTTAGCATATCCTAAATCACATTCTATCTACCAATATAGGAACGCTTAGTTTTGAGAACCGAGGCTCACATATTTGGGCTGATTTGTACACAGCCAAGAAAAAACTTCTTACAAATAAATTCATGGAAGCATATCATCCTTTTAGTCCCTCACCCATATCTTCTAGTAGTATTACAGACAAACCAAATTTTACATAGGGAGGTTCAGATTATCTTCATTGTATTTTTAGTATTTTTTACTTGAGACAAACTAAATGCTAACATCATTGAAAACAAGACTTGAACAGAAATAGCTATTGAAGAAACACGTTTATAAGATAGACTAAAAATGATTTACACCACAACATATAGTTCACATGTACTTGAGCTACCACAGAAACTACAGAACACACATAATCACACATATGCGAACAGGGTACTACTCCATGGTTCAGGTTACACTAATAAACAAAATTATACAAGTGACTAGACTAGTATCACAAATCTACAGAGTAGTACTAAATAGCTAAGAATAAGTAGTAGAAGTAACTAGTACATGGAGCAAGTACTCTTAAAATCTGAATCTTACAGACTTATACAACACCGGGAAATTCAGAGAAGAAAGGGAGAAAGAGAGATTGCAGGAGGAGGTTGAGGATTATGCAAATTAACTGCCATGTTCCTAATGGACCCCTGCCTGTACCCAAATTCGGGACTCGCTCACTTTCATGTATACAAAATAGGGAGGTAGCTGTCTGTCCTGTTGCCAAATTTGGGACTCGTTGTTCAAGCATCCTATAATACAGCAATATATGCCCAAACAAGCAGTTGAAAAAATACTTAGAAAGAACTTTCACTTAAAAAGACACCCTGCCTATAATACTAGTTATACAAGCCCAGGCAATGTGTTAAAAATTCAGACAATGTGTCCAATGATACTAGCTATATATGCCAGCCCTTGATTTCTGAACAAGGATCCAATGATTCCTGACTTGCACAGGTAAACTACTAGCAGCCTGATGCTTGGAGATGCATGTAGTAGGCTGGTGTTGTAACTTCAAAAAGAAATGGCGCGGTGCGCATCATGCAGTAACTTTGAAAGTCGAAATGCTAAGATAACAACTAGATCTGCAGGGTCATAGTTAGGCAACTAGCTACAGGTGGATAGATAGATCACATGCGATCGCGATCTTGGTTGGCTGCTGCCATCTAGGCGTTGGGCGAAGCAGGCAATATGCATGGTGAGGGGAGGAGCTGCAGAGGCTACAACGGCCAGTGGGAGTCACGCGTGGCACTAGGCATGGCCGCCCCTCTGTCTGGTGGGAGGCGTGGTGTGAGGAGGCTGGTGCTGATGGCGGCGGTGGCTGGAGATGGTGGCACTGGTGGAGTGGTGGATGGAGGGGTGACGGATGCAGGTCACCTCTCCTCGCCACTTCCGGAGGAAGCACAGGATGGGAGGAAGCAGAATGGCGGCCACACGTCGTGCACCTGCGCGTCTACCAAATTGAATCGAAGAGAACGAACATCATCAGCCTTCCAAATCAAATCGAAACGAAAAGAGGAAGAGACCACGTCCTGCACCTGCTTGGTCTGCCGGTGCGTGGCTGCGGGAGCCGTGGCGGATCTGGACCTGCTCGAGATGGTGGGTAGGTCGGAGCCCAGGGTTGGGATGCGGTTATGGTGAAGGAGAGCTCGCCGCTGGCGGTGCCTGGAAGGAGAAGGCACCACGACCGTGGTGCCGCCCTAGCCAAGGCCGTGACGAAGGGGGACGTCGGGGAGGTGCAATGCCCGAAGCCAGTAGGGAAGGCGCTCAGAGGGGAAGACGAAGAGGACGAGAGCGCGACGCGGAGCCAGTCGGGGAGGTGCTCGGAGGGGAAGACGAAGACAACGAGAGTGCGGCGGTCGGCACCGGCGGGTCGTCGGCTGGGTCGCCGGCTGGTGGTGAATCAGATCTGGGGATCGAGGGGTAGCAGCGGGGGATCAGAGCTGAGGATCGAAGGGAGGGTTGGTGGGGCTGGCGGCGGGGGATCGAATCTGGGAGGTCGAGGGGAGGGTGAGTGGCTGGGTTAGGGTATTTGTCTTTTGGCAGAAGCTCGACCGTTGGATGAGTGCAAGATAGATTGCTCTGATTGCATTCAATTTGGTGATCCGCGTGAAGGCGGTTCCTCGTGTCTCATTGGCCCGGTGTTTCGCAATTGAATTCTCAAAAATTTAGACCAAAATCTATGATGTTTTTTTTAAAACATAACCATGGCAAAGTTTGTCAAAATGATCTTGTATTTTGCATAAGTTTGCATCATGGAATGGCAAACAATATTGCCAAATAGAGCTTTCATTTTCTTTGCACAAAAAATCATTTTCCTTTTTCCGAGTGCATAAAATGGTTTTTCGTGAATAACCTACCAAATATTTGTTCCAAAATAGAACCACTCTATCTTTCAAAAATATTAGAAGACTTTATGTAAAATTTCTTGTATTTGGCATATTTTCAAGATTCAACCACTATCTAAGGGAGGGAGAGGACGGCGCGAGACGGGTGGTGGTAGTCGGGCGCCGTCTGTGACGGCGGCGTGGAGATGGGGACGACCGGACGAGGGAGGGTGAGTGCATCTTCAAATGGCAAACAACGTTGCCTAAGAAAGATTTAACTTTTTTTGGATGAAAAATTCATTTTCCATTTTTCGAATGCCGAAAATGAGTTTTTTTGTGAAGGTCCTACCATATATTTGTTGCAAAATTGGACAAAATCAATTTTCTAAAATACTAGGTCATATTTAATGCACAATTGACCAAATGGTTGGGTGTCCAAAGCCTTGATCCACCTCTCGTGAAAAAGACAAATTTCTATCGATTCAGTAGGAAACAGATCAAATTTGAACTGCAGCTGCCTCATAGTTTGCCCTTTATTTTCCCAAAAATCATTTCTAGGTACTTAAGTATCTATTTAATCAAAGAAACACCAAAAAAATCCAAGATTCAACCACTAGCTAGGAACGGTCATTCCTACCGTTTTCACCGCATTTTGAAACAGGCATAAAAGATTAAAAAAAGGAAAACATCTGCGTTGTGTCATTATATGTGACCAAGTTACCAGGAAAAATTAATAAACTTGTAATACCACAATTCTTTAAAAAAAAGTGTTCTCAGAAATGAGCTATCATGTGTGAAGATTCATGCCTTCCAACCCAAATGCTCAATCTTATGGCCACATTCATGGCATAGTTGTTTCAAATGATCTAATATTGTGCACACGGGTGCATGTTGGAATGGAAAACAATGTTGCGTAAGGAAGTTTTCATTTCCTTTGGACGAAAAAATCATTTTCCATTTTTTGAGTGCCCAAAATGAGGATTTTTTGTGAAGAACCTACCAAATAATTGTTGCAAAATTGGACAAAATCAGTTTTCTAAAATATTAGGCCGTATTTAATGCGTAATTGACCAAATGGTTGGGTGTAAATTTTTTTTATCCACCTATGATGAAAAAGACAAATTTCTGCCGTTTCAGCTGGAAGTGGGTCAAATTTGAACTGTGGATGCCTCATAGTTTGCTATTTATTTTTTCTAAAAATCATTTCTAGGTACAAAAGTATTTATTTAATCAGAGAAACACCAAAAAATTTCCAAGATTCAACCACTAGCTAGGAACGGTCATTCCCGCCGTTTTGACCACATTTTGAAATGGGCATAAAAAATTCAAAAAAAAAACAAAAAATTGGAAAACCCTCGCATTGTGTCATTATATGTGACCAAGTTAGCAGGAAAAATAATAAACTTGTAATACGGCAATTCTTTTAAAAAAGTGTTCTCAGAAATGAGCTATCATCTCTAAAGATTCATGGCTTTCAAGTCAAATGATCAATCTTATGGCCACATTCATGGCATAGTTTGTTCAAATGATCTCATATTGTGCACAAAGGGTGCATATTGGAATGGCAAACAATTTTGCCTAAGGGAGTTTTCATTTTCTTTGGTCGAAACATCAATTTTCCATTTTTTGATTGCCCAAAAGGAGTTTTTTTGTGAAGGGCCTACCATATATTTGTTGCAAAATTGGACCAAATAAATTTTATAAAATACTATGTTATGTTTAATGCACAATTGACAAAATGGTTGGGTGCCAAAAGTTTTTATCCACCTCTGGTGAAGAAGACAAATTTCTACTGATTCAGTAGGAAGCGGGACAAATTTGAACTGTAGTTGCCTCATAGTTTGCTCTTTATCTTTTGAAAAAATCATTTCTAAGTAGAAAAGTATCTATTTAATCAGAAATACATGGTTTGGTGGCAATACGTTGAGGTTTGGATGGTGGCCCAGGGCCCCAACTCCAAAGCGTGTAGACTCGCATGCCCGCCGCATGGTCACCGCGTGACCGTGGTGTTGCCACGCGTTCCGGGCGGCCTAGGCATGTCTAGTGGGTTGGGCACTCCCCTGATAGGTGTCAGGAATAAGAAGGCAATAGAAGAAGCTCATGAGGAGACTGAACCTAGCTCAAACATGAATTAGCACCCACGTGTTCGATTAGTGGTACGGGAAATGCACATGGCCAGTGGGCCTGAGTTTTGGCCGAGGATGATCATCTACTAAGGACACTATCTTGGAAAAGTTGCACCTCAAATGGAGGAGCCTAGGTGTCACTTGCTTTGCAACATACCACATTGGACAGAAATATGAATGTTGAAGCCACACTCACATGTATTGTTAGATGGGGCTCAAATTTTGTGGAGAGCTATGAGTTGGGAATATAGAAGATGTGGCAAAAATTCAGCTCATTAGGTATGCCTAGCCAGTACTTCCTTCACAATAGTTCGAGCTGAACAAAAACTTTGGAAATTTGCCGAGGAAGATTTACCAGTCAAATGGAGTTGAATATTGTCATGAGGCAATGATTTGGATAGTAAAGAATGCCCAATTTTTTGGGAATTTTGGGAATGACAGAAATATAGGTTGCTTCACAACCTAGGGCAAAAATTGACACATGGACATGACACATAGGCAAAATTGATGAGGTGGCACCTTGTCATAGCAATAAGTACCAATGCATCCATGTTCACAACCTCATGACCATTTATATTGGTCGTAATTAGGTATAAATAAGGTCATTGGCGCCTCTTGTCTGCTTGGTGACCATTTGGTGTAAGCAATTTCAGGGTTTGAGCCCTTCCAAGCGAAATGACCGTGAATTTATGACCAATTCAGCTGGGGTCACTAAGAGAAGGTCATAAGTTGACATATTTCTTGTAGTGTCTATGGTTTTATTTGATGTATTTTTGCCATATAAAAGTTGGAATCCAGTAGATATAATGCAAGAACAAAATATGAATTGGTTTGATACAACACTTATAATAGTGATTTTTTTTATACTAACGGATCAGACGAAGGTTTTGTTCAGTTTTGTGTGATTGAGGTTTTCAAGTTCTGGGTTATCTTACGATCGATGAAGGAATAAGGAGTAGAAGAGCCTAAGCTTGGGGAAGCCCCGACATCCCAAGATATTATCCAAAAATGAGAAACCAACGAAGCTTGGGGATGCCCCCGAGTGGCATCCCCTCTTTCTTCTAACGACCATCGGTATTTTACTCGAAGCTATATTTTTATTCGTCACATTCTATGTGTTTTGCTTGGAGTGTCTTGTATGATATGTGTCTTTGCTTGTTTTATTTTGTGTTTTAAGTCTTGATCCCTTGCTAGACACACCTATTTGAGAGAGCCAAAATTATGTCATGACTTGTTAGAATTGCTCTCTTTGCTTCACTTAAATCTTTTATGAGCTGTGGAATTGCTCTAGTGCTTCATTTATATCTATTTGAACGGTGTGCTTTAGTATTTTTGAAGAAATGCTCTCTTGCTTCACTTAGATTTATTTGATAGTTAGTAAAATTTTCAAGAAATTCTCTCTTGCTTCACTTAAATTAATTTGAGAGAAAGAAAAATTATGCTTATGGTCTTCAATTATATTTGTTTGAGCTTATGAAAAGCAACACATGAAAATTAGTTCCAAAGTGATAGATATCCAAGAAAATTGGTTCTTAGTAATAGTTTTGAGATATGATGATGTGATATGTGAGTCATCTTGATGAGTAATTATGCATTAGTAAGATAATTGGTGTTAAGGTTTGTGATTCCCTATGCAAGAACGAAAGTCAAGAGTCATGCAATGAAATTATATTGTACTTGTGGTGCATTATTCGGTGTTAGTTATGTTAATGCTCGCTTATGAGATTATCCTTTACTTGGTTGGTCGCTTCTCAATCTTTTGCTAGCCTTCATTTTGCACTAAGTATGATCATTACTTGACAGCCGCCACCCGCCTTCTTCGCCCTCTCCGGCCCTCCTACGCCAGCCGCCCAAGGAGACGACGGGGAGCACCTTGATGGAGAGCTTGGCGAGGATGGCCCTCGGCAAGGCGCGTGGCCGAGGGAGGGGCGGCGCGGTCAGTCAAAGTCGGAGTCGGCATCCTGTCGCTCAACTCAATCGTCGTCGCTGTTGCTGTCCTCCTCGTCACTCCCGCTTGAGGAGGAATCTTCATCGTCGGAGGAGCTCTCCGCGCAGCACTTCAAGCGGGTTCCAAGATCTCCGAAGACCTTGACGGAGAGCAGATTGCCCTCCGTTAACTAGATGTAGAGGACAAGCCCCGCCATGATGCTGTTGTTGCGTGTGAACGTCTTCCATCCGCGGCGGAGGTACATGACGTGAGGGGCAGGGAAGTCGACTTCGACCCGTGCGCCGCCGTTCCCGCATCCCTTCATGTGCAACCAGAGGGTCTGGGGTGGATCGAGCTCCATCTCCCGAGAAAAGGCAGTAGGGAGACGGAGGCGGCGATGAGGTGGCCGGCATAGCCTGATGAAGAACTCACGGGGCTGGTCCCGGACATGGTGCTCCGTCGGGGGAGACATTGCTGGCGGAGGCGTGGCCGATTTCGCCGCCACGAGCTCTTGGGAAGGAGGAACGCGCTGGCAGGCAGCGACCCTCGCCGCCACCGTTGAAGGGCCACCGCTTCCTCTCGGCATGGCGGATGGATGGAAGAAGCAGAGGTGGAAGGAGACGGATGATGGAAGAGTGTGGAATGCCGTCCCCCTCCCCTCCTTATAAAGGGGCGGAGTCGGGGCTCAGTCTCCCCACTCGACCAATCCGGTCATCGGGGGCGCAGGGAATCAGGACCGGCCTACTACCCCAATCAGCGACAACCTGGTTTCCCGCCTCCACCTCCTGCCACCGGCATGAGGGACACGTGGCGAGCGAGCATCATTGAAGGGACACGCGAAGCGGCCGCTCCCCACCCCGTGATCTTGGGGCGCGGACGCCTTGAAGGCCACGTCCCGAGTCCACCCGAGTAAATGGGTCGTGCCTCTGCGCCTCCCTCCTTTTACGGGGAAGGCGCGAGCCGCCTCTTTACCACGATGTGACGCATGCGTGTGGGAACCGCCCCACGCATGACCCCCACGTCACGCACGACCCTCCACGTCGCGCGTTCAACGTGGGTCGTGGGGAAGCGCAGCGGACGAGAAATTACTAAGGTAAAATCCGCCCCACCTGCCCGCACACCGTTCTGGCCCTAGCCCAACAATGCATTGCTCTTATGTATGGCCCAGCCCCGGGGCCTCCTGTCGGTGTACAAAAGTAGGGGATCTCCTTTTGACCCCTTTACTTGTGCACGGGCAGTCCGAGCCACGCGTCGCGGCCACACTTAGCAGGGCATGGGAGGGAAGCCGGAGAGAAGCCGAAGCACGAGATGACCAAGGCGAAGCCAAGGCCGGAAGCATAGGATGGCAACAGAGCGAGGTGGACTCCCTCGGCAAGATCCTTGCTGGGGCGGCCCCCCGCAGCCCCGGCAAGAGCCTTGCCGGGGCAACTTGCCCGATGCCAGCGAAGTGAACCGCCCTTGAGCCCACCGGCTCCTACCTAACCAACTGTGTTGGAACCAGGGCTCGGGAGGCACCTCTGTGGTGGCATGCAAATCTTCGTCAAACTTATCAATATATCAGTTCAGATGAGGACTAGAAGACGGCGACCCTCAGTAGGATCCTAGCCGAGGAAATCCACAAGACCCCCGGCAAGACCCTTGCCGGGGATGATAGCGACGCCACGGCAAGAGCCCTGCCGATCCCCGGCAATACCCTTCCCGAGGACGTCAGTAGGGCCACTGCCAGGCCCACACCAGCCAAGGGTCCACCATCGTTCGCATGCAGCTGCCAGCCCAACCAGCTGGGCAGGCACCTGCGTGGCAACATGTAGCTTCCAGGCCAAATCAGCAAGCACCTGCGTGGCGGCATGCAGATCTTCCTAAAGGCCCTACCACCGCGCCACCTTAGCTGCCTGCCTGCCTACATGGCGCTGCATGCATCGCCAGCCTAGACGCGTGTCGAAGTGAGGCGAAGCGGCGACGGACGGGATGCGCCTCGTTCCCGTCCCCGATAAAGCTGATGGACACCTACTTTGTGCATTTAATGCACTTTGTCTGGTAATGCCGTGCGATAAGCTCGCACACTGTAGGCCTTTCCACCTCCTGTGTGCCACTGTGGCAGCCCCTTTTTCCTAAAAAGGAGGCTCGAGGCGACCAGGAGAGGGATTCGGCTTTTTGGAATGGGGCAGCCACCGGAGCTAGTTCAGAAAGCTCAAGAACATTCAATACATCCACCAAAGCAGGACTGGGGTTTTACGCATCCTCGCAGCCCGAACCTGGGTAAACGAACTGTGTGCTTGCTCTGAGACCTGCTCTTCTCACAACCTCGCGCCCGCCGATAGTAGAAGGGATCCCAGGGATCCAATAGGTGTCATTCCCACCGACAAGAAGCCACTAGGGCCACCATATTCTCCTCACGCCCTCACACAATGCGAGATGCCATGATTCCACTAGTGGTGCCCTTCAAGGCGGCGACCGAACCTTTACAAACAAGGTTGGGGAAATCTGCACAACTTGATTGGAGGCTCCCAACAACACTACGGAGCTTCACCACAATGGAATGTGGCTCCTGGGTGACCTCAACCATCTAGGGTTCTCAAACACCCAAGAGTAACATGATCCGCAAGGGATTAGTGGGGGAAGCAAATTTCTCTTTGTGGAAGTGTAGATCCGGGCCTTCTCAACCAATCCCTAGAAAATCAACAAGTTTGATTGGCTATGGAGAGAGATCAGGCAAAAATGAGCTTTGGTGCAACAATGGAGTTAGGGTAGGAAGAGGTGAGTCTTCTTGGGGAAGAAGAACCCCTTTTATAGTCGTGGGAACAAATCCAATTGTTATGCATATCACATCCCCTAGACGAGCGGTACTACCGCTCCTTACAGGATGCATAGGAGAATGAAGAACAGGGGAGAAAACAGAGGATGGGCGATGGTAGCCACAGTAGTAGGAGCAGTACTGCCGCCTATAGGCGGTACTACAGCCTCAACTACCGCTGCTACAACCGCCCATTTTCTGGGTCCAAACAGGTAGCACGGTACTAGCCCGGAGGCACCACCATAGAACTCGACATGACAAACTCAAGGTCCTAACCACGAGTGGTAGTGCGAACGGTGGTTACAGCGGTACTACCGCTGCAGCCAGCAGCACTATCGCTTGTTGCTCTTTTCCCCTACTTCAATGAAAACGGATGACAACTCCAAGGAAATGGAAAGGGTCGATGGGTGCAAGATGAGTGTACGTATTGATTCCAACCAAACCTTTCCGATGTGGACCCCCTCTTGATAGTATGGGTTTCCCTACAACTCAAGTACACTAGAAAAGAAACGCGGGAAAGAAAACCGTTTTCTCTTGTACCTCCGAGGGGCACAAATCGTCTTGTGCCATATGCTTGACAGTATGAAAAGCTCAATGCACACGATTAGTCCGCAAAAATGTTGTCATCAATCACCAAAACAACTTAGGGAGAAATGTGCCCTACCAATATCCCCCTTTTTGGTGGATTGATGACAACGTGGTATTTGCACAAAGGATATAGCAAAAAGAGGTGTGCAAACCCATAATCTACAAAATGTAGACAAGATCCTCCTAGATGTGTGCACTATTTTAGATATGCTTTTGGAATGCAAAATGCATAGATAAGATATATCTCACAAGTGATTACTAACATAAAGTACTCGACATAGAGAGATAGGGAAACGCGCGACAAACTGCTCATATGTCTCACAAGCTATTTTAGATATATCTCACAAGCTATTTTAGATATATCTCACAAGCTGCTCATATGTCTCACAAGCTCATATGTCTCATAAGATATATCTCACAAGCTATTTTAGATATGCTTTTGGAATGCAAAATGCTCATATGTCTCACACCATATGGTCTTGAACACACGCGACAACCACAAATATGGGAAATTAAAAGCAACCGAAATAGTTCGAGCAAGGAAATCAATAGCAAATCGAGAAAACACACTGCAACAAACTGCAAATCCCTACACTCTCTCCCCCTTTGACATCGATACACCAAAAGAGTAGAGAGGAAACCTAAATGCAATGGTAGTAGCAATACTCCATGACATCACCAATCATGCTCCTCCTCCTCGTCAGACTCCTCTGAAGCAGCTGAAGGGCCTCTAGTGCCATCATCTGAATCAGTCCACGGGCAATGCACACGGACCTAAGCCTCCTTGTTAGTGATCCTCTCCTCAGAGCCATCAGACACGGTCAGGGCAACCTGCCTCATAATGGCCTTGTCACGACAACGGGCCTTCTTTGCAGCAACATGAGCCTTGTATTGTCCCTTAGCCTAGAGACAAAATAGCTTCTTCATCTTCTGCTTGAGCTTCTTAGCCCAAGAAGGCTCCTTTGATGGCTCATAGTTAGGCTCACAATCATCCTCATCCTTAGACTGCACTTGTGGGGCAGAAGCTGCCTTGCCCCAATTCTCCTTCTTCCTCAACTGAACAACATCATGAGACACGAGGTCTCTAGTAAGAAGCTCCTCACCAGGGAACGTAGATGCCCATGTCTCCTCAATGAGCTCCAAGATCACACACCAAAGTTCTGACCACATGACATGAGAAACATCCAACACTTTGTGAGAGCCATTCTCCTTTTGGCAGAAGAGAAGAAGGTCCACCAGATAGGAATGCACCATATCCTGATTGCCAACACGAGGGAATAGAGTGTTCCAGAAGATCCTATGCATGATATATAGAAAGGGCCAAAGCTCGTAGGAGACATGCCCAGTATCAGACACCTTCCTGGTAGAGAACGGCCATAGAGCCTCCTTGTGAGTGGCATTGGCCTCCCAGTGAGAGCGACACCCAACTGGGGTTTGGGCGCCCTTGTCCTCATATGACAACAACTCCATAAAGTTGTTCCAAGAAGGAGACAAACGTCGACCATTGGTCATCCAGGAGAGGGTCCTGTCCTCATCATGCCCAATGTGAACTGTCACATAGATTTGGGCCACAAGCTCTGCAACAAAATCTTTGTTGAATGATATGATACTCTTGATATCTAGCTCCTCACACCTCTTAAGAGCCTCTCCAAAGTAACGCAAGTCCCTTTCCATGTGAGAGAGATCAACTTACTTCACTTTCACATAAATATTCTTCTTAGTCTTCAACATATTATGGAAGATAGATTGCTAAAACTTATTCCAGAACATGCGATGAACAAGTGAAGGATCCTGAGGCTCCTGATATGGATTGCACTTCTGTGCCATACCAAACTCCAAAGTAGTCATCTAATGAGCGCCCTTAGGCCCCTTGTTAGTGTTTGCAATCAGTTTTACTCTCTGTCTTGACTGCTCACCTGAGGCATGAGCAGACACAGATCCACCCTCTGGAACGATGCTGCCCGCTCACACATCGGTAGAACGGTAGCACTTGGAGCCATCGGTACGGGCAGGGTTCTTGTGACGAGCCTGATGCCCGAGCTGCTACCACCTGGAACACACACACACAAGAACATGAAAGAGACAAATTGCATAAGCCAAGAGAAAGATAACACAAGAGTGAAGATCAAACAGAGAAAATCTGAAGTTGGAAGATCAAAGCGGTAGTATCACACCGCTCACCGGATCTCAAAGGGGCTGACGACTTCCGCGGTGAGATCCAGAAGTACAAGAGATGAGAAATTCAAATATTTGCGGTTAAATCTTCAATCTACCTACTTTAGCAGTCTTCTACATCGTATGCAAGCCCCAATTTGGCCAAAAATCAAAGAATGCAACGGATTTTGCCCTAAGGCCTATATCCAGGAACTAGAACCAAAGATAAGAAGAATGGGGCAATACCGGCATCCATGGCAAGATGAAGGGGTGGGGATCGATCCCACCGGACGGAACACAGAATACGGCCCAGAGACGGCAGTGCGGTGGCAGCCCTTTGCTGCCTGTTCGTCTCATGAGAGAGAGTGGAGTGAGAGGTGAGTGAATGAGTATGGAGAGAGAAACCTCCCCCTGCCCCCGATTCATATCCCCGCTCCAACTCCCCGCGCGGTAGTACCGCAAGCCCGGGCGATAGTACCGCGCTGGCTCAGCAGTAGTACCGCTTAGTCGAAAACATACATGAGCGGAAAAACAAAGAGGCTTATGCAAATGGGAAGGCCAAGGGAAAAACAAGAGGGAGAAGACGAAGAACCACGACCACGGGAAGAGACACCTTAAGCACAAAAGCAAGGGCAAAAGAACAACACAAGAAGTGTCTCAAACACACACAAAGACCTCAAAACCAACAACAACCGATGATCACGAGGGGAGGGCGGTGGCCGAAGCCACCTATGTTTGAGTTAATAGGTTTGGCACCACGAAGATTTTAATGTTGGGCCCATGAAAAAAACTCATCTTTGAAGCACAAGTACCATAAAAATGGCTAATGTGAAAGACTTGATCGATTTATGCATAATGGGGGAGGGATAGTTCATTGAGAGAAAAACACCCCCTATGGCCATGCCTACATCTAGAACAAGATATAATGATGAGTTGGTGGGGTGAGCCTAGACTCAAGCCACATTACTCAAATCAATGATATTTAGCTCATGCCTTAACTCGCGAAATATTGCTTCATCTAGAGGCTTGGTGAATATATCCACTAGTTGCTCTTGAGTGTTGATGTAGATGATATGAATATCTCCCCTCTTGATGTGATCTTAGATGAAGTGATGATGAATGTTAATATGCTTGGTCTTGCTATGTTGCACCAGATTGAGTCAGATCATGATATCACTTTCATTGTCACATAGAAGAGGCACTTTGTCACAAGTGGCACCGTAATCGTTCAAAGTTTGCCTCATCCATAGCAATTGTGCACAACAACTATCTGAGGCTACATACTCAGCCTCGCTCGAAGATAGAGACACATAATTTTGCTTCCTTGAAGACCAACTCTCCAAAGAGCGACCGAGGAATTGGGACCCGTCCGTAAGTTGACTTCCTCTCCACACAATCTCCCGCCCAATTCGAGTCCGAATAGCCCATGAGATCAAAGCTTGCTCCTTTGGGGTACCATAAGCCAAAGTTTGGTGTATGAGCCTGTAACGCCCCGAGTCTGATGCGCCAGATGTCTTCCAGTTATTCGCCATTGTTGCCATGTCATTTTCTTGCATGTTGCACTTTGCCGTGTCATCATGTGCATCTCATTTGCATTCATGTTCGTCTCTTGCATCTGGTCACTTTCTCTATTGTCCGTTTTAGAATCTGTCACAGCCCTAGCTTTACCCTGGCCTTGCACTAGTTTGGTTGCTGCATCATGTATAAATTCAATTGAAATTTGAATTGAGGAATTTTCCAAGGCTCAGAAAACCTCTAAAAATAACCAACATTTAAATCTCATCAAATGAGTCCAAGAAAATGTTCCCGTCATTCTGTGAAAATATTGGCATGAGTTGAAATCCCAACCAATATTTTTGGAGTCACAGGAATAATTTATTTTGGGCCTTTGAATTAATTCAATAACTATTTGCATCAGATATATATATATTATAATTAATATATGTCCAATAATTCTGGAACAATTTATGTGGTTGGGTATATTTTAGTTCTAGCCACATAATTATTTTTAGGATTTTATAAAATGGTTTGGTGTTAAAACTAAACCCAAAACAAATTGCAGAATAGAAAATAGAAAACAGAGAAGAGAGAGACATTACCTGGGCTTACCTGGCCGGCCCAGTGGACAGCCTAGCCCACTGGCCTGGTGCCAGTCATCCCTAACCTCTGCCAGCAGGTAGAGGAGGGATAGCGGACGTGCGCGCGAGGCGCCACGCCTCCTCCTGCTTGCCACCGACCCCTGGACGCGTGGGTGAACGCCCCGGCGTCGTCCCGAACCGCTCGACCCCTCTCACTCTCCCCCTGCTCCCTCCCTCGCTGATCCCCATCTCACCGAGCGCAGCCGACGCTGCCGTTCGCCGTAGCGGCAGCCACCGCCACCCCCTCGCTTCTCTGACCGGCCCAGAGGCTCCACCTCGACCCCCTCTTCCTCTCCACCGAGTCGCGCCCCGCCGGAAGCCCTGCAGCGTCGTCCCCGACATCGTCTTCAACCTCTGGCCACCGGCGAACTCTTCTAGGATTCGCGAGCTCCAGTCTCTCCCCGGCCTCACCGTTGCCTCTGCTGGATTCGCCGTGAGCCCCTACCTCTTTCCCCTCTCTCCCCGTGCTTGTCCGTGCCTTCTAGCCACCATGGCCATCGGAGCCGACAGCTCCTCGCCGCCGGTCATGTCGCCACCGCGACTACGACCGTGCAAGCACGCGTCTGAGCTCATCACCGAACTGACCGCACTCCCCTGAGAATAACGCACACACCCATCCATCTCCCCGTGCTCTGTAGCCCCATCTCGCTCAACACCCGAACGCAGGCCGCCGCTACGAGCTCGACTCCGGCGAGCTCACTCCACCCCAGCCCCTTCCGTTTGCCCTACTCGATGCACGCGAGTCCCAGCTACGCGTAGGACCAAACCACGGTCGATTTGGTTGACCGTGGGCAAAACCCGAGCCAACCCAGTGTGTCTCCACCGCGTTTTGGACGCCGTCGGCGTAAACTCCGGGGATGTGACGTGGCAGATTAGTTTAGGCTAATGACGCAGTTACTTACCACCTATGAGACTAACAGTAGGGCCCCGCCACCTAATTAAGCTTAGATTAAGTCTCTGCTTAGTATTAACTAATCCCAGTGGCCCCACGCGTCAGCATTGACCATGTTGACGTGGCCATTGACTGGGCCCACACGTCAGTGTCCCTAAACAACACTGAGACACTGACCAGTGGGTCCCACTGGTCAGGTTTGACTTGGACTGCGTCTGTTGACCAGATGACGTTAGCATGATGCAAGGCTGACGCAGTAAATGCTTTTTTGTATTTTTAAGTAAATCTAAATGATTTATTTATTTTCAGAAAATTCCCAAAACTTCGAAAAATCATAGAAATTAAACCGTAACTCCAAATGAAATAATTTATATATGAAAAATTATCAGAAAAATTCAAGGAATCTGTTTATGGCATTTTCATGCATGTTAGAACAAATTATGGCTGTTGTTTAGGCCAATTCATATAAATGTAATTTAAACTCTCACATATGGAGTTTGAATTTGAACCTAGGGTTCAAACCAACTCCATTTAACATGTTGCTAGTTGCATTAGCTCAAACCACAGCATATCGACATGTCATGATCATGCATCATATTGTGCATTGCATTGATTGTGTTTCTTTCTCCGTTGCCGGTATATGTCCCCTCTCGATGGACGTGGTTTCGACGATGAGATCGATGACACCGATGAAGAACTATATTATCTTCAGGAGTGCCAGGCAAGCAAAACCCCCTTGTTCATTCCGATACAATCCCACTCTCTCGCTCCTGCTCTCTTTTACTGCATTAGGACAACAACGATTCAACTGTTACATGTTGCGGTAGTTGAACCCCTTTCCTCTGCATGACCTTTCATTGCCACAGTAAAAAGATGAAACCCACTAGCTTGAGTAGGAGTTGTTTGAGCCCTGATGTGCCTACTCATTCATGCTTGTTTTTCATGCCTGCTATTGCATAGAGTTGTGTCAGGTCTGATTCATCAGGGATGAACCGGAGGTGTGTGAGCATGTCCTACTATGTGCGAGCTAAGTGTGTGAACACGATTTGGTAAAGGTAGCGGTGAGAGACCATGTAGGAGTACATGGTGGGTTGTCTCATTGAAACCGTCCTCAGGAACCGAGTTCTGTGTCTCTGATCCATGAACAGCTACTACCACTCATTGGGATCCTTAATTGACCCTCTCGGCTTCTTAATCACCCTAGTACTCTGTCCAGGAGTTGCAACTAGTTTTTGGTGTTTGTAGGTTATGTGTTGGCGGCCGTTCGTAGCGCTGACCCTAGGGGTGGGCTATGATGTGGTAGATTCACCGTGGCACGGTGTACCGGGCGCTCGTTTGGTGTCTCGGGAACCCTGTTCACATCGTTCGGGGCCGTATGTTGAAACCTCGGCCGGACTCCCTTCGGATTGAACCTGGATAGGCGATAAACCTGTACTAGAGACTTGAGTGTTTAGGTAGGCCGTGGCCGACACCATCGCCAGGCTTCCGCTTGAAGGTTGCCGAGATACATGACGTGTATATGGTGATAAGTGGTGGGAGCGTGTGTGAAGAAGTACACTCCTACAGGGTTATCATTATCTATTCGAATAGCCGGATTCCTCGGATATGGAAACTTGGACCCCTTTCATAGTTCATAGACAAGTGAAAGTGGATACTCTAAAACTCACAAGATAAGCGTGAGTGCTATGGATGGCCTTCTCGTAGGGAGACGGGAGCGGATCCATAGTGGTGTATTGATATGGTGAATATGTGGACTCGTGTGCGCCACCTCAAAAGAGTTGCTTGCAGTCATAGTTTAGGTTAGCCACTTAGTCAAAGCTGGCTTCCTACAGTTAAACTCCACCACCCCCTTTGTTGATACTGATGCATATGTAGATAGTTCTGATGTAAGTCTTGCTGAGTACATTTGTACTCACGTTTGCTTAATTTATGTTTTGCAGAGAGACGTCAGTCTCACTAGTAGTTCCGTGTGGGCTTCGATGTTTAGCTTGATACCTCAGCTACGATGTTGTGCCCTCGGCAGGATCTGGTAGATAGTCAGGCTTCTTAGACTTTTTCCTTTGTAGATGTCTGTACTCGGACATGTTAAGCTTCCGCATGTGCTTGATTTGTATGGTATGATTGTTGGGTCATGATACCCATGTTTGTAATAACTCGCTCCTCAGAGCCTAATGTATAAATAGTTGAGTTGTAGAGTTATGTTGTGATGCCATGTTGTATTTACACATATCGAGCATATTGTGTTTATGATTGAAATGCTTGGTATGTGTGGGATCTGACAATCTAGTTGTTATCCTTGGCAGCCCCTCTTATGGGGAAATGTAGTCTAGTGCTTCCATGAGCCATAGTAGTCCGCTACAGCCCGGTTCACCGGAGTCCTGTTAGCCCAGCACTACTGCTCAGGACACTTGACTGGCCAGCATGTGTTTCACTTCGTTCCTGTGTCTATCCCTTCGGGGAAATGTCACACGGTGACATCCGGAGTCTTGCCTAGCCTGCTACAGCCCGGGTTCCCGGAGTCCTGTTAGCCCAGTGCTACAGCCCGGATACACACGCTGCTGACCGACATGCTTAGTTTGATTCATGTATGCCTGTCCCCATAGGTTAGTGTCACTCTGGGTTCATGACTAGCCATGTCGGCCCGGGTTCTCTGTCATATGGATGCTAGCGACACTATCATATACGTGAGCCAAAAGGCGCAAACGGTCCCGGGCCATGGTAAGGCGACACCCGTGGGAATACCGTGCGTGAGGCCGCAAAGTGATATGAGGTGTTACCGGCTAGATCGGTGTGACTTGGAATCAGAGTCCTGACAGAATCCGACACTCTCACAGGCACCTGTTGCACCTCTCAGATATTGTTTCGTCAGTGGGAGAAAAACATGCTCGGAATGGGCCAGGATTTGTCGAGTGGACTTGGTTCATCACCGGAAGACCGCTTGTCAAATTTCGTTCCATTTGGAGGTTGTTTGGCACCCCAACGGTTAACCACGTTAACCGCCGGACCCCTTTCTCTTTGTAGCCCAGCACCCCTCTAGAACCGCCCACTAGCCCATCTAAACCCCCTCCACGCTCTCCGTCGTTGGATCACGATCGTGTGGGCGAAAACCGCACATCATTTGGCCTCCCCTAGCTCCCTCTACCTATAAATAAGCCCCCCCTCCGAAATTTCGGGTCCAAACCTTAGGTTCCCTCTTCCTTCGCGCGTCGGCCATGTCCATCCCGCCACCGGACATGTCCGCCATCGCTCCGCACCCAATTCAGTGCCACCATGTGTCCTCCCTGGCACCCACCTCCGTTGGCCCGCACGAGCCCGCACATGGCCCTCCCATCCCCATCCGGCCGTGCCGCCAGCCCGGACCGCACCCGTGCCGCACTGGATCTCGTGCCGCCACCTCCTCGCCTTGCACCACCGCCGACCACTGCCGCCTAGTCGCCCGCCACCCGGAGCTCGCCGCCGCCACTCGCCGCGCGCCGCTGTCCCTGCGTGCCGCCACCCGTTGCCGGCGCCACCTCACCGCCACCTCGCGCCGCCTGCTGCCGTGCCGCCCACCGCGGCGTGCCGCTGCCGCCTCGACCTCACCGGAGGCCGCCATCGTCGCCAAAGTTCGCGTCGTCGCCGAATCCGGGCGGGTGGATGAGATCCACCCGTCCCCGAACCAAACGGCCTCCCCGGGCCCTAGATCTCTCCGTCCCGCTCGTCCTCATCCCCTTTTCCCTGATGTTGAATTCCCATCCTAGATCTTGCATCTCATGTGCACTTGTTTGACCTAGCGTAACTTTGTGCTCGTTGCTCCGTTTTGTGTGTGTGGTTTATCAAAATGATCCTCTCTGAGTGCTCTAGATGCTTGTGTAGTTTGCATGCATGTTACTATTAATCTTGATGGCCTAATCATCGTTGCAAAAGTGCTAAATGTTCTTAACTACTGAAAACTATTGTAACTTGTTGATTTTTCTTTTTCATAGTATTTTATGTGTTCATCTTTTGTGATCATGTCAGCATATTTTAGGAGGATCTTCATGACATGTTTACAGTGGTGCCATACATGTATTTTTATATGCCTTGTGGTGACTAGCACAAGCTTGTGAAGTGTGCTACTTGATGTTACTAATTTCTTAGACTTGGTGATTTTGGCTAAGTTTGTAACTGTTACGTGATGTTGCCATGTTAATTTGAAGGTACCATCAATTCCATGCATAATCTGGAGATGCCTAGTTGATGTGTTTTGATCTCCATGTTATGTTCTATCATTCGATGCCTTTTGATGCCTTATATATGTCCTGTAGCATATGTTTTCATTGCAATGAACATGCCTAAATGATGTTCCAGTTTTCTGTTAACTTCATGATGCCATGTTGTGAGCTTGTTATTGATTAATCTATGCCTCTTTTGGAGATGCTCTAGTTACATGACTTGAAGTATTCTGTGCTTACTTTGTCCACATGCCAAGTTTGATAATTTTAGACTTCATATGCCCTCTGTTCCAAAATTGCAAATAGGCTATGCAGATGTTGCTGTTTTACACTTGCTGAAACTATTACAACATTCAAACTTGTCTTGATGGCTCCCACTAGTCCATGATCCATATGGTGATGATGCCTTGATGTTATTTGCTCCTTGTTATGTGCGTACTTTTTTTGCGAATATTGTTATGTGTACTTTGATGCCATGCCCTTGGTTTCCATATAACTTGTTGTAGTTTATCTCTTTCTTGCTCTCAAGTTGCCATCATGCTAAATCAATCATCCTGTTAACAACATGTTCCTTTTTACATGAATCTTAGTAATTACTCCATGCATCATATGAACTTGTGCCCATGGTCTAAGTTGAAGTATATCATGTCTAATACATGTCCTTGTCTTTCTCATGATTATTTAAGTTATTATGCCTGCTGTTATGTGCCTCCGAAGTCAACATCATAATGTTATTGTTTTGCATTCCCAGATTTCCTCTTAAGTCTGATCTTAAGTCTGAGAATCAGCTTATATCATGTTTGCATCTTGCCTTGTTGATTGCCATTCATATAGGGCTCATATGGAGATGCTTAGTGATCATGTTTTGCCATGTCTAATCTATAATTTAATGCCATGCTTTTGCTTGTTATGCTCTTGCACTATATCATTATTGTTTCATGCCTCCAACATGTTATTTCTGCTCATGCATGTGCTCTGTTTTTCAATAAGTCATAATGTGTGTTATCAAATTGCTTTTTGCATTGATCATCTTGGATTAACCTTGATGTCTATGATCCTTAACCTTAATGATATTTGAAGCATGATGCCTGTACTTAAAGTGCAAGTTAAGTTTGTGCTCATATGTTTCCTGTAGCATGTTGTTTCCTTGATTGCCAAGTGCTTACTCGCTGTTTTGTGCAGATTGTGTTTGAAACTTGTATTGAGTGTATGTTTTCATCCATTGCTCTGTTTTGAGCATGCTCTATATGAAACTTGCTTGGTTTTGCATGTAGTTTCATCATGCCATATTGCGTCCATGTTTTGGAGTGTTTGTGATTGTGTTTTGCTTTCATTTTCATCAATGCCATGTTTAACTTGTTTTTCCTCATATCTTCTAGGCCGTAGCTCCGAATTAAACGAACTTTATATGTAACTTGACTAGAAAACCGTGTAGATCATCTTGGTGCACTTTAACTTGATGTTTACCAACTCTAACTTAATGTTTTGTTCAGATCTGGACCAATTTCGAAATTTGGTTATGGGGAGTTTCCAGAATTGTTATATGTTGTTTCCGGCCTCATTCAAACTTGCTTTGATGTGTTGTTCTTGTATCATCATCTCTTGCCATGAGTACAATCATGTAGCCTTGTCATGCATCATACTTGGTTGAGCATCATGTCATGTTTCTGTGTTGTGTGTTTACCATGCCGTTTGCTTCTTTCCAGTTGTGCTCCTTCTCGGTAGTTCATGTTTCATTGTGATTGAGAGGATTCGTTCGACTACGTGGGACCGTCTTCTTCATGGACTCGTTCTTCTTCCTAGAAGGATTTCAGGCAAGATGACTATCACCTTGGATCTCAATACTATCTTTGCTATGCTAGTTGCCTTGATGCTATCCCTAGGTCGCTACCTACCACGTGTTTATCAAGCCACCCAAATTGTCATGATGGCCTCTAACCTTTTTACCCTTCCTAGCAAATCGTTCTTTGGCTATGTTACCGCTTTGCTTAGGCCCTGTTATAGCATTGCTAGTTGCAGGTGTAGTTGCAGGTTGTTCCATGTTGGGACATGGATATCATGTATATCATGGGATATCACAATATCTCTTATTTAATTAATACACACATATACTTGGTAAAGGGTGGAAGGCTCGGCCTTTTGCCTAGTGTTTTGTTCCACTCTTGCCGCCCTAGTTCCTATCATACCAGTGTTATGTTGCTTGATTTTGTGTCGCTAACACGGTGAGGGTTTATGGGCCCCTCTTGACAGTTTGCTTTGAATAAAACTCTTCCAGCAAGGCCCAACATTGGTTTTACCATTTGCCTAATAACAACTAAAACTTGCATAGGGACCGGCCAGCACCCGAGGACTCTTAATAAACCGCGGGCCCATGCTCCTCATGAGTGTTGGTCCAAACTGGGCGATGTCTGGCGCCCCTTGGGCAACCAGTGTCTCTGCTAACCCGACGTCTGGCCCATCCGGTGTACCCTGAGAATGAGATACTTGCGAGTCCTATCAGGCTAGGTCGGTGCATCAGGAGGTCTTGCTGTATTAGTTTTACCTTTGTCAAAATGTCTTGTGCACCGGGATTCCGAGTCTGATCGTAGGGTCCCGCGATGGAGGATTGTCTCCGCGGATCATGAGCTTGTCATGGGCTATGTTGGGACACCCCTGTAGGGTTTAAACTTTCGAGAGCCGTGCCCGCGGTTATGTGGCAGATGGGAGTTTGTTAATATTCGGTTGTAGAGGACTTGAAGTAAACTCAACTGAAATACACCAACCGCGTGCATAACCGTGACTATCTCTTTTCGGGGAAGTTCGAGAGGAGGAAACAGTTGGGTCATGTTTGAACGTAAGTAGTTCAGGATTACTTATTGATCATTACTATTTTGCTACCGTTGCGTAGTTTCTCATCTTACTCTTGTACCCGTAAGTTAGCCACCATACATTGCTTAGTCGCTGCTGCAACCTCACCACCTACCCTTTCCTACCCATTAAGCTTTGCTAGTCTTGATACCCATGGTAATGGGATTGCTGAGTCCTCGTGGCTCACAGATTACTACAACAATAGTTGAACTTACAGGTAATGCGATGATCATGACGCGAGAGCAATCTTTGCTTGTCTTGGAGTTCTTCTTCTTCGTCAATCTTGGGTTAGGTTCCTGGTCGTCAGCCTGGGCTAGCAGGGTGGATGTCATTTGAGTTTCTATTTGTGTTTCATTCGTAGTCGGATGTTGTGCTATGTATGATGTATTGATGTACTCTTCTGGCATTGTATTCCTTTTGTATGTATCCCCAACTATTATGTAATGGTACGATGTAATGCTATCCACCTTGTAAAAGTGTGTCAATATGCGGTTCTATCCTTGGTGGGACCTTCGAGTCCCTTTAGGATAGTGTCGCATATTGGGCGTGACAAGTTGGTATCAGAGCCTCGACCGACCATAGGAGCCCCTTATATGATCGTATAGTTTGGCCATTATTGAGTCTAGAAGGAAAACTTTTTCGGGGTCTAGTTATATCGGAGAGTATGAATTCTTTTTACTCCTCAGTCCCTTTATCGCTTTGGTAAGGAACCCTGACGTAGGTGTTTTGATATACTCCTCTTCCCCTTCAATTTTTTTTATAATCACGCAGTTAGTTTTTCGTTCGTTGCGATGTCAGCTCTTTTCACCCGGTGCATTTCTCATCAGGATGATTCGATCCTGTTTGTCTTTTGCAAGATCAGCCCTCGATTCTTTCTCAACGACATTGTCCCCCGTATGAAGTTTTATTTCTTTTTCCCACCCGCCCACCCTTTTTTTTCTCGGAGCCAGAGTCCATAATCGAGTATCCATCCTACTCGTGCGAAGCCTTTCCAGTCTTTCCTCACTTATTTCAACTGGTGTTTTTTCTTATTCATCGGTTCCCTGTTCCAAGTTGCCAACTAGTGGGCACCAACTGTTGTGGAATTGTCACGGCAGATATCCTAGTGTGAGGACTTAGTCGTGAGGCCAACACATCTATGTGGTAGCTTGAACAGGGTTGGTAGGAATCGAGAGACGCGTGGTTTTACCCAGGTTCGGCGCCTCACGGTGGAGGTAAAAGCCTACATCCTGCTTCATTGATATTGATGATCATCACAATTACAATGGTGCTCAATCTCTAAATCTATTGACTTGTCCGTCTATCTAGACTTATGGAACTTGTGGAACCTGTCCCTCTTAGGAAGCCCTGCCCCTCCATATATATGTTCAAGGGGCGACTTCCATGACTAGTCCTATTATGATTAGGATTACTCTATTACAAGTGGAGTCCTAGTCTTGCTTCCTTTGTAAGGGAATATTCCTTATGCTTTCCACTTAAACCGGCCCACCATAGCTTGAGCTGGACTTCCATGAACCACCTTCTGGACCTCCGGGTCTTGTCGCTCCTCTGACCCACCTGTCGGGTTACCAATGAGTCATCTGGCTCGGCCGGGTCATCAATGAGTGGAGAAATCCGGGCGGGTCACTTAGTGAGTCGCCAAGACATGGCGGGTCACCAGTGAGTTGCCAAGTCCGGCCGGGTCATACATCCGGCCGGGTCATACCTCGGGGTATATCCCCGACACTCGGCTTAGATGTTTCCCCTATTCGTTCGCCTCTCGCCAGTTTATCCTTCCGAAGTTCCCAAGACATCTCATAAGATTCGTGTTTGCATGCAATTAATTCGAGGTTTTCACCTCTTTCATGTATTTCAGTTGTTCTAGTGCAACATCTCTCTCTCCAACGGTCCTTTCCAACGGTGCTTCTTTTTAGTGGGCCCTAACCCACAGGTCTTTTCCCAGGATCTTACCTGACTCTTCTAATTTTCCCGGAGTTATTCTCAAATTATTTCCGAAGTATGACGTATGTATGGATTCCATCGGTCATACACCTTCTCCAAGATCGCTCTCAAATTCTTTCATGTTCGGTTCAACCTTTCCACTTTTCATTTTTTCGGAGTATCTTAGCAATTTTGGTGGTGTACCTCATCGTCATTGTCAACATTTGAAGACCAAAGAATATTTTTCCTCTAAATCTTGTCCGTTCCTTCAGAGATTCATGGTGCTAGCTTGTTGCTATCCTCTTACTTTGTTCCGATCGTCAAGAATTCTTCTCTTACTCATCAGGAGTATTTCAGGAGTTGTTTTCTGTTTCAATTATCCAGAGGCCTTCACTTCGGTATATTTCTTCGTTCCATGTTTTAAGCTTTATTCTCCAATTATTCTAAACTGATGCCACTTCGTTCATCTCCATATTAGTACCGGTGCTTCGTTCAAGCATTCTTTATTCAGTTTGCAATCTCTTCATTCTCTTGCATCTTGATTCACTCAAGTATCTTCGTTCGTTTTCTAATTCTTCTCGGTGAGGAATTCCCGTTCTTCTTTCATTTTCAAATTATTACGGTGGTTCGTTCAAGATTCCCCGTTCTTTGTTATCGTTTCAATTCATTTGTTCTTTCCAAATTCTGCTGGTGATTCTTTGAAAGACTTTCTCAAGTTTTGCGCTATATCTCCCCTTAATATTTTCCAATATGAATAAGTTGTATGCAATCCATTGCTTCTCATCAATTTAATTGATGAAGGATAAGCATAACATAATTCTTGTTCTTATTCTATCAAGTTGATTAATTCCTACCTTCAGAGATTGTTCGTGATGAATAATCTCTTGGTTCTAAGTTGTTTATGCTTTCGTTTCTGGAGTTACAAGTTTTTCTAGCTTGTCTCGTCGTGAAGCTCCGTCTAAATCATCGCAAGGCTTTAATCTCATTCTTTTACTCCTCGAATTATCTCATCATCCTTTTGTTACCGGAGTTCTCCATGGTGGTTCGTAAGGATTAAATTCATTCTTCAAGTGTTCATCAAGAATCTTCCTGGAGAAGCTCAAGTATCTTTTCTTCTTGCGTCTCGAAGCGCAATTAATTCTCCGTATTCTTTTGAAGTGGAGTCTTGCGTCTATTCATTCTTCTCAGCTATTCAATCAGTTGTGTAGTGTCAGGAATTCACCTCAAGTTTTGAGATGTTTACATAAGCCCACCCAAATAAATTCTTTTGTTGTTGATGTTCTCAACAACTCCGTTCAACTCTTCTTCGTACGGAGGCTTTTCGAATTCAATTGTGGTAGAAGATATCATTTTCTTCTCCGTTCTTTTCATTCCACTCTTTCAATTCTTCCGGAGGCATTGTGTTGTTCCTCTCATCAAGTATCGTTCCATCTTCTCAAGTTCATGTTCTATTCTCTACATGTTCAGCCGGAGTGCTGCCTACATTCTTTCGTTCTTATTCCTTTTCTATCTTCTTCTAACCGGAGTAGTTTCAGAGTCTATCTTATTCCTTTAGCTTTTGATTCTTGTCATTATCGTGATTTATCTTTTCTACATGAGTGCCTCAACTTTGTTCATCTTTTTTCTCGCACTCTTGGTTACCTCATCCTCTTTTCTTCCGTCATGGTTCTAAGATCTCGGGACGAGATCTCTTGTTAGTGGAGGAGAGTTGTAATGCCCCGAGTCTGATGCGATAGGTGTCTTCTAGCTATTCGCTATTGTTGCCATGTCATTTTCTTGCATGTTGCACTTTGCCATGTCATCATGTGCATCTCATTTGCATTCATGTTCGTCTCTTGCCTCCGGTCAATTTCTCCGTTGTCCGTTTCGGAATCCGACACTCTCACAGGCACCCGTTGCACCTCTCAAATCTTGTTTCGTGAGCAAGAGAAAAACGTTCTCGAAATGTGCCGAGATTTGTCGAGTGGCCATGGTACATCACCGGTAGACCGCTATCAAATTTCATTTTCTTTGATACCCCAACGGTTAACCGCATTAACCGCCGGACCCCTTTCTCTTTGCAGGCAAGCACACCTCCACAACCGCCCACTAACCCATCTAAACCCCCTCCATGCTCTCTATCGTTGGATAAAGATCGTGTGGGAGAAAACCGCACCTCATTTGGCCTTTCCTAGCTCCCTCTAGCTATAAATAAGCCTCCCCCTCCGAAATTTTGGGTCCAAAGCCTAGGGTTTGCCCTGATTTCGGGGAAGGGGGTGTTTTTATAGCTAGAGGGAGCTAGGCGAGGATTTTTTCAGAGCGGTTTTCGCCCACACGATCATGATCCAACGACGGAGAGCATGGAGGGGGTTTAGATTGGCTAGTGGCTTGTTGTGGAGGGGTGTTGGGCTGCAAAGAGTGAGGGGTTTCGACGATTACACTGTTATCTGTTGGGGCATCAAACGATCTCCAAATGGAACGAAATTTGACAGGCAACCTACCGATGATGTACCAAGGCCACTAGACAAATCTCGGCCCATTCCGAAAACTTTTTCTCACACTTACGAAACGAGATCTGGAAGGTGCGGCGGGTGCACATGAGAGTGTTGTATCCCGAAACGGACAACAGAGAAAATGACCGGATGCATGAGACGAACACGAATGCAAATGAGATGCACACCATGACATGAGATGAAATGCATGACATGAAAAAATGCAAAACGAGGAGAAAACCCAACCACGGAGGATATAACATATAAAATTGCCAAAAATGGCAAGAGTTGGAGTTACAATTATGGAATGTTACATCCGGGACGTTACAACTCTCCACCAATACAAGAGGATCTCGTCCCGAGATCTAGGACTGAAAGAACTCCGAATATTCGGAACGGAGGTGATCCTCGCGGTCCCAAGTAGCTTATCGGTCGAAATGGTGAGACCACTTAATTTTGAGGAATTTGATTGAATTGTTGTGAGTTTTGCGCTCGGTTTCTTCAAGAATGGCAACGGGATGCTCATGATAAGACAAGTCTTCTTGGAGGTCAATCTGTTCGAAGTTGATAGTGCGCTCGGGCGTCTGCTACCTCTTGAGCACTGCGTTGGATTTCCCTGAAGAGGAGAGGATGATGCAGCAAAGTAGCGTAAGTATTTCCCTCAGTTCTAGAGAACCAAGGTATCAATCCAGTAGTAGGCTACGCGCGAGTCCCTCGTACCTACACAAAAACAATATCTCAAAGCAACCAACGCGCTTAGGGGTTGTCAATCCCTTCACGGTCACTTACGAAAGTGAGATCTGATAGAGATGATAAATAATATTTTTGGTATTTTTGGTATAGAGATGCAAAGTAAAAAGTAAAAGCAAAGTAAAAGCGAAGCAATAATAAAGTGATGGAGATTGATATGATGAGAAAGAGACCCGGGGGACATAGGTTTCACTAGTGGCTTCTCTCAGGAGCATAAGTATTCTACGGTGGGTGAACAAATTACTATTGAGCAATTGACAGAATTGAGCATAGTTATGAGAATATCTAGGTATGATCATGTATATAGGCATCACGTCCGAGACAAGCAGACCGACTCCTACCTGCATCTACTACTATTACTCCACTCATCGACCGCTATCAAGCATGCATCTAGAGTATTAAGTTAAAAACAGAGTAATGCCTTAAGCAAGATGACATGATGTAGAGGGATAGTTTCATGCAATATGATAAAAACCCCATCTTGTTATCCTCGATGGCAACAATACACTACGTGCCTTGCTGCCCCTTCTGTCACTGGGAAAGGACACCGCAAGATCGAACCCAAAGATAAGCACTTCTCCCATGGAAAGAACAACCAATCTAGTAGGCCAAACCAAACTGATAATTCGAAGAGACTTGCAAAGATAACCAATCATACATAAAAGAATTCAGAGAAGATTTAAATATTATTCATAGATAGACTTGATCATAAACCCACAATTCATCAGTCTCAAAAACACACCGCAAAAAGAAGATTACATCAAATAGATCTCCATGAGAGAGGGGGAGAACATTGTATTGAGATCCAAAAAGAGAGAAGAAGCCATCTAACTACTAACTATTGACCCGTAGGTCTCAAATAAAGTACTCACACTTCATCGGAGGGGCTCGGATGATGATATAGAAGCCCTGCGTGATCGATGCCCCCTCCGGTGAAGCTTCGAAACAGGCCGCAAGATGGGATCTCATGGATACAGAAAGTTGCGGCGGTGGAATTAGGTTTTTTGCTCTATCCTCGGTCGTTTGGGGGTACGTAGGTATATATAGGAGGAAGAAGTACGTCGGTGGAGCTTCGAGGGGCCCACGAGGCAGGGGGCGCGCCCTATGGGGGGTGCCCTCCACCCTCGTGACCGCCTCGTGGCTTTCTTGACGGATGGCCCAAGTCTCCTGGATCTTATCTGATGAGAAAATCACATTTCCGAAGGTTTCATTTCGTTTGGACTCCGTTTGATATTCTGTTTCTCCAAAACACTGAAATAGGCAAAAACAGCAATTCTGGGCTGGGCCTCTGGTTAATAGGTTAGTCCAAAAAATAATATAAAAGTGGAAAATAAATCCCAATATAGTCCAAAACAGTAGATAATATAGCATGGAGCAATCAAAAATTATAGATACATTGGAGACGTATCAAACATCCCCAAGCTTAATTCCTGCTCTTCCTCGAGTAGGTAAATGATGAAAACAGAATTTTTGATGCGGAGTGCTACTTGGCATAATTTTAATGTAATTCTTCTTAATTGTGGTATGAATATTCAGGTCCGAAAGATTCAAGGCAAAAGTTCATATTGACATAAAAATGATAATACTTCAAGCATACTAACTAAGCATTTATGTCTTCCCAAAATAACATGGCCAAAGAAAGTTCATCCCTACAAAATCATATAGTTTAGTCATGTTTCATTTTCGTCACACAAGAATGCTCTCATCATGCACAACCCCGATGACAAGCCAGGCAATTGTTTAATACTTTAGTAATTTCAAACCTATAAACTTTCACGCAATATATGAGCGCTAGCCATGGACATAGCACTATGGGCGGAATATAATATAATGAGGGGGGTTATGTGGAGAAGACAAAAAAGGAGAAAGTCTAACATCAATGAGGCTAATCAATGGGCTATGGAGATGCCCACCGATTGATGTTAATGCAAGGAGTAGGGATTGCCATGCAACAGATGCACTAGAGCTATAAATGTATGAAACTCAACAAAAGAAACTAGTGGGTGTGCATCCAACTTGCTTGCTCACGAAGACCTAGGGAACTTGAGGAGGCCCATTGTTGGAATATACAAGCCAAGTTCTATAATGAAAAATTCCCACTAGTATATGAAAGTGATAACATGAGAGACTCTCTACTATGAAGATCATGGTGCTACTTTGAAGCACAAGTGTGGTAAAATGATAGTAAAATTGTCCCATCTCTCTTTTTCTCTCATTTTTTGGGCCTTTTCTTTTTTTATGGCCTTTCTCTTTTTTTTGGCCTTCTCTTTTTTTATGGCCTTTCTTTTTTTTCTTTTTTTATTCCTCACTTGGGACAGTGCTCTAATAATGATGATCATCACACTTCTATTTATTTACAACTCAATGATTACAACTCGATACTAGAACAAAGATGACTCTATATGAATGCCTCCGGCGGTGTACCGGGATATGCAATGAACCAAGAGTGACATGTAGGAAAGAGTTATGAATGGTGGCTTTGCCACAAATACAATGTCAACTACATGATCATGCTAAGAAATATGACAATGATGAATGTGTCAGGATGAAGGGAATGATGGAAAGTTGCATGGCAATATGTCTCGGAATGTCTATGGAAATGCCATAATAGGTACGTATGGTGGCTATTTTGAGGAAGATATAAGGAGGTTTATGTGTGAAAGAGTATCATATCACGGGGTTAGGATGCACCGGCGAAGTTTGCGCCAACTTTCAATGTGAGAAAGGCCAATGCACAGTACCGAAGAGGCTGGCAAGGATGGAAGGGTGAGAGTGCATATAATCCATGGACTCAACATTAGTCATAAAGAACTCACATGCTTATTGCAAAAATCTACAAGTCATTAAAAACCTCGGCACTGCGCACATGCTCCTAGGGGGATAGATTTGTAGGAAAAGACCATCGCTTGTCACTGACCGCCACTCATAAGGAAGACAATCAAATAACACCTCATGTTTCAAATTTGTTGCATAACGTTTACCATACGTGCATGCTACGGGACTTGAAAACTTCAACACAAGTATTTCTCAATTTCACAACTACTCAACTAGCATGACTTTGATATTATTACCTCCATATCTCAAAACAATCATTAAGCATCAAACTTTTCTTAGTATTCAACACACTCATAAGAAAGTTTTATTATTAATCTTGCATACCAAGCATATTAGGATTTTAAGAAAATTACCATGCTAGTAAGACTCTGAAAATAATCTAAGTGAAGCATGAGAGAACAATAGTTTCTATAAAACAAATCCACCGCCGTGCTCTAAAAGATATAAGTGAAGTACTAGAGCAAAACTATAAAGCTCAAAAGATATAAGTGGAGCACATAGAGTATTCTATCAAATTCCAAATCATGTATGGCTCTCTCAAAAGGTGTGTACGGAAAGTATGATTGTGGTAGGATAAAAAGCAAAGACTCAAATCATAAAAGACATTCAAAGCAAAACACATATCATGTGGTGAATAAAAATATAGCTCCAAGTAAAGTTACCGATAGAAGTAGACGAAAAAGGGTATGCCTTCCGGGGCATCCCCAAGCTTTGGCTTTTAGGTGTCCTTAGATTATATTGGGGGTTCCATGGGCATCCCCAAGATTAGGCTCTTGCCACTCCTTGTTCCATAATCCATCAAATCTTTACCCAAAACTTGAAAACTTCACAACACAAAATTTAAAGTAGAAAATCTCCTGAGCTCCGTTAGCAAAAAAGAAAACAAAAGACCACTTCAAGGTACTGCAATTAACTCATTCTTTATTTATATTGGTGTTAAACATACTTTATTCCAACTTTTCTATGGATTATAAACTATTTTACTAGCCATAGACTCATCAAAATAAGCAAACAACACACGAAAAACAGAATCTTAAAAAACAGAACAGTCTGTAGTAATCTGTAGCTAGTGCAAGATCTGGAGCTCCAACAATTCTAAAATAAATTGCTGGACGTGAGGAATTTATATACTAATCATATTCAAAAAGAATTAACTAAATATCACTTTCCAAATAAAAATGACAGCAGTTCTCGTGAGCGCTAATGTTTCTATTTTTTACAGCAAGTTCAACATGACTTTCCCAAAGTCTTCCCAATGGTTCTACTTGGCACAAACACTAATTAAACACAAAAACACAACCAAAAAAAGAGGCTAGATAAATTATTTATTACTAAACAGGAGAAAAAAGCAAGGAATAAAAACAAAATTGGGTTGCCTCCCAACAAGCGCTATCGTTTAACGCCCCTAGCTAGGCATAACAAGCAAGGATAGATCTAGGTATTGCCATCTTTGGGAGGCAATCCATAAGTGGCTCTCATGATAGATTCATATGGTAATTTTATTTTCTTTATAGGGAAGTGTTCCATGCCCTTTTTTAATGGAAGTTGAAATCTAATATTCCCTTCCTTCATATCAATAATTGCACCAACCGTTCTAAGAAAGGTCTACCGAGAATAATAGGGCAAGAAGGATTGCAATCTATATCAAGAACGATAAAATCTACAGGCAAATAATTCCTATTTGCAACAATAATAACATCATTAATTCTTCCCATAGGTTTCTTAATAGTGGAATCCGCAAGATCCAAGTTTAGAGAGCAATCATCAAAATCATAGAAATCTAGCAAATCACACAAAGTTTTGGGAATAGTGGAGACACTAGCATCACACAAAGCATAAAACTCATAATCTTTAAATTTAACTATAATAGTAGGTTCCCACTCATCATAAAGTTTTCTAGGGATAGAAACTTTCAACTCAAGTTTTTCTTCATAAGATTGCACCAAGGCATCAACGATATGTTCGGTAAAGGCTTTATTTTGACTATAAGCATGAGGAGATTTTAGCAAGGATTGCGACAAGGAAATACAATCAATTATAGAACAATTTTCATAATTAAATTCCATGAAATCCAATATAGTGGGTTTAGCATCATCTAGGGTTTTATTTCTTTTAATCCCACTTTTATCAATTTCACCATCAAGATCTAAATACTACGAATTTTTAGAACGCCTTCTAGGTAAAGGTGGATCATATTCAGTCCCATCATTATCAAGATTAATATTGCAAAACAAAGATTTAATAGGGGACACATCAATAACTTTTAGATCTCCCAACAAGCGCTATCGTTTAACGCCCCTAGCTAGGCATAACAAGCAAGGATAACTCTAGGTATTGCCATCTTTGGTAGGCAATCCATAAGTGGCTCTCATGATAGATTCATATGGTAATTTTGTTTTATTTCTAGGGAAGTGTTCCATGACCTTTTTTAATGGAAGTTGAAATCTAATATTTCCTTCCTTCATATCAATAATTGCACCAACCGTTCTAAAGAAATGTCTACCGAGAATAATAGGGCAAGAAGGATTGCAATCTTTATCAAGAACGATAAAATATACAGGAACATAATTCCTATTTGCAACAATAAGAACATCATTAATTCTTCCCATAGGTTTCTTAATAGTGGAATCCGCAAGATGCAAGTATAGAGAGCAATCATCAAAATCACAGAAATCTAGCAAATCACACAAAGTTTTGGGAATAGTGGAGACACTAGCATCACACAAAGCATAAAACTCATAATCTTTAATTTTAATTTTAATAGTAGGTTCCCACTCATCATAAAGTTTTCTAGGGATAGAAACTTTCAACTCAAGTTTTTCTTCATAAGATTGCATCAAGGCATCAACGGTATGTTCGGTAAAGGCTTTATTTTGACTATAAGCATGAGGAGATTTTAGCAAGGATTGCAACAAGGAAATACAATCAATTAAAGAGCAATTTTCATAATTAAATTCCTAGAAATCCAATATAGTGGGTTTAGCATCATCTAGGGTTTTATTTCTTTTAATCCCACTTTTATCAATTTCACCATCAAGATCTAAATACTCCGAATCTTTAGAATGCCTTCTTGGTAAAGGTGGATCATATTCAGTCCCATCATTATCAAGATTAATATTGCAAAACAAATATTTAATAGGGGACACATCAATAACTTTTAGATCTTCATCATTATTTTCATAGGAACTAGAAGAACACGCTTTAATAAAGGCATCTTTCATAGCACACGTCCTAGCGGTTCTTTCCTTGCGCTCATCAATGGAAATTCTCATGGCTTGGAGAGACTCATTGATATCATTCTTAGGAGGAATAGATCTAAGATTTAAAGAATCAACATCAAGAGAAATTCTATCAACGTTCCTAGCCAAATCATCAATCTTAAGCAATTTTTCTTCAATCATAGCATTAAAATTCTTTTGCGAAGAAATAAATTCTTTAATATTAGATTCAAAATCAGAGGGCATATTATTATAATTTCCATAAGAATTGTTGTAGGAATTACCATAATTATTAGAGGGATTACTAGGATAAGGCCTAGGATTGAAGTTTCCTCTAGACGCGTTGTTACCAAAATTGTTCGTACCAACAAAATTCACATCGATAGATTCATTGTTATTCTCAATCAAATTAGATAAGGGCATATCATTAGGATCAGAAGAAACACTATTATTAGCAAATAATTTCATAACTTCATCCATCTTTCCACTCAAAATTTTAATTTCTTCTATCGCATGCACCTTTTTATTAGTAGATATTTCAGTATTTCATTGAGAATAATTAACCATAATATTATCTAGGAGTTTAGTAGCATCTCCTAAAGTGATTTCCATAAAAGTGCCTCCCGCGGCCGAATCTAAAAGATTTCTAGAAGCAAAATTCAATCCGGCATAAAAAATTTGTATAATCATCCACAAATTCAAACCATGAGTAGGGCAATTACGTATCATTAATTTCATTCTCTCCCAAGCTTGTGCAACATGTTCATGATCAAGTTGCTTAAAATTCATAATATCGTTTCTAAGAGAGATGATCTTAGCAGGAGGAAAATACTTAGAGATAAAAGCATCTTTGCACTTGTTCCATGAATCAATACTATTTTTAGGCAAAGATGAAAACCAAGCTTTAGCACGATCTCTAAGCGAAAAAGGAAATAGCTTCAATTTAACAATATCATTATCGACAACTTTATTCTTTTGCATGTCACACAAATCAACGAAGCTATTAATATGGGTAGCGGCATCTTCACTAGGAAGGCCGGAGAACGGATCTTTCATGATAAGATTCAGCAAATCAGCATTAATTTCACAAGATTCAGCATAAGTAAGAGGAGCAATCGGAGTGCTAAGGAAATCATTATTGTTGGTATTGGTGAAGTCACACAATTTAGTATTATCTTGAGCCATCGTGACAAACAAGCAATCCAACACACGAGCAAACAAAAAGCAAATGGGCAAAAGAGGCAAATAGAGAAAGAGAGGGAGGATAGAGAGAGAGGAGGAATAAAACGGCAAGGGTGAAGTGGGGGAGAGGAAAACGAGAGGCAAATGGAAAATAATGTAATGCAAGACATAGGGATTGTGATGGGTACTTGGTATGTGGACTTTTGTGCAGACTCCCCAGCAACGGCACCACAAATTCTTCTTGCTACCTCTTGAGCACTGCGTTGGATTTCCCCAAAGAGGAGAGAATGATGCAGCAAAGTAGCGTAAGTATTTCCCTCAGTTTTTGAAAACCAAGGTACCAATCCAGTAGGAGGCTATGCGCGAGTCCCTCGTACCTACACAAAAACAATAGCTCAACGCAACCAACGCGCTTAGGGGTTGTCAATCCCTTCACGGTCACTTACGAAAGTGAGATCTGATAGAGATGATAAATAATATTTTTGGTATAGAGATGCAAAGTAAAAAGTAAAAGCAAAGCAATAATAAAGTGATGGAGATTAATATGATGAGAAAGAGACCCGGGGGCCATAGGTTTCACTAGTGGCTTCTCTCAGGAGCATAAGTATTCTACGGTGGGTGAACATATTACTGTTGAGCAATTGACAGAATTGAGCATAGTTATGAGAATATCTAGGTATGATAATGTATATAAGAATCACGTCCGAGACAAGTAGACCGACTCCTGCCTGCATCTACTACTATTACTCCACTCATCGACCGCTATCCAGCATGCATCTAGAGTATTAAGTTAAAAATAGAGTAACGCCTTAAGCAAGATGACATGATGTAGAGGGATAGTTTCATGCAATATGATAAAAACCCCATCTTGTTATCCTCGATGGCAACAATACAATACCTGCCTTGCTGCCCCTTCTGTCACTCGGAAAGGACACCGCAAGATCGAACCCAAAGCTAAGTACTTCTCCCATGGCAAGAACAACCAATCTAGTAGGCCAAACCAAACTGATAATTCGAAGAGACTTGCAAAAATAACCAATCATACATAAAAGAATTCAGAGAAGATTCAAATATTATTCATAGATAGAGTTGATCATAAACCCACAATTCATCAGTCTCAACAAACACACCACAAAAAGAAGAATACATCGAATTGATCTCCACGAGAGAGGGGGAGAACATTGTATTGAGATCCAAAAAGAGAGAAGAAGCCATCTAGCTACTAACTATGGACCTGTAGGTCTGAAATAAACTACTCACACTTCATCGGAGGGGCTTGGATGATGATGTAGAAGCCCTCCGTGATTGATGCCCCCTCCGACGGAGCTCCGGAACAGGCCCCAAGATGGGATCTCGTGGATAAAGAAAGTTGCGGAAGTGGAATTAGGTTTTTGGGTCTGTTCCCAATCGTTTGGGGGTGCGTAGGTAGATATAGGTGGAAGAAGTACGTCGGTGTAGCTTCGAGGGGCCCATGAGGCAAGGGGCGCCCTCCACCCTCGTGACCGCCTCGTGGCTTTCTTGACGGAGGGTCCAAGTCTCCTGGATCTTATCTGATGAGAAAATCACGTTTCCGAAGGTTTTATTCTGTTTGGACTCCGTTTGATATTCTGTTTCTCCAAAACACTGAAATAGGCAAAAACAGCAATTCTGGGCTGGGCCTCCGGTTAATAAGTTAGTCCCAAAAATAATATAAAAGTGGAAAATAAAGCCCAATATAGTCCAAAATAGTAGATAATATAGCATGGAGAAATCAAAAATTATAGATACGTTGGAGACGTATCAGCGTCTTGAAGCACTTGCGAAGCTGTGACACGTGAAACACATCGTGCTCATTTGAGAAGTTGGACATGAGCTCGAGTTGATAGGGAAGGTCGCCTCTTTTGCCCACAATTTTGAAAGGACCCACATATCTTGGCGCAAGCTTCCCTTTGGTATCGAAGCATTGAGTGCCTTTCATGGGAGAGACGCGGAGATAGACATGGTCTCCGATCTTGAAAGCCAAGTCACAGTGCTTGCTATCATAGTAACTCTTCTGGCGTGATTGCGCAGCTTTGAGATTTTCATGGATGACTTTGCACATTTCGTCAGCTTCTGTGATCAAGTCATTGCCAAGAAGTTGGAGTTCACTAGACTCGGACCAGTTGAGAGGATTACGACACTTTCTACCATATAGGATTTTGAAAGGGGCCTTGCCCGAACTTGCTTGGTAGCTTTTGTTCTAGGAGAACTCGGCATATGGGAGGCAATCTCCTCACTTCATACCGAAAGAGATGACACAAGCTCTGAGCATGTCTTCGAGGATTTGATTTGCTGTTCTCACTTGGCCACTTGTTTGAGGATGAAAGGCCATGGTGAAACGAATGTGTGTGCCCATGGTCTTCTAGAAGGTGTCCCAGAATTTGGTAGTGACGATGCTTCCATGATCTGAGGATATCAGTTGAGGAATCCCGTGCAACGAGACAATTCTGGAGATGTATAGCTCTGCCAATTGAGCTGTCATGATAGATTCTTTGTCTGGAAGGAAATGAGCCACTTCTGTAAGCTTGTCAATGACAACAAAGATAGCATAATTCCCACACATGGACTTGGGAAATCCAGTGACAAAGTCCATCTCGATATGATCAAACTTCCATTCTGGAATAGCAAGTGATTGGAGGAGACTAGCAAGTCGTTGATGTTCTGCTTTCACCCTTCGACAGACATCACATTCGTTCACGAATTGAGCAATATCTCGCTTCATTCAAGTCCACCATACGATTGCTTGAGGTCATGATACATATTTGAACTGCCTGGCTGGATGGAAAGAAGAAAATTGTGCGCTTCGTTCATTATGACCTTCCTTTGATCGCCGTTAGGAACCACTAGCCAGTCCTCGAAGAATAAGGTATCCTTGTCATCAATGAGATATCACTTGTATTTGGGTAAGCCCTTGGAACACCATGTTTCACCTTCTTCACCATGGTATCAAGGAGTTATGCCTCATGAATTTGGTCTTCCAAAGTTGGAGTGACTTGAAGTTGGCAAGAAAACCTTGAGGAACAACTTGGAGGTTGAGCTTGCGGAAAGCTTCATAAAGATTAGGTTGGAATTCCTTGGGAATTAAGCTATTGCAATATGCCTTTCTGCTCAACGCATCTGCAATCATATTTGGTTTGCTTGGAGTGTATTCCATACTTTGATTGTACTCTTGGATCATTTCGACCCAACGAGTTTGCAGGAGGTTGAGGTTGGGTTGAGTGAAGATATATTTGAGGCTCTTGTGATCGGTGAAGATGTCCACTTGCCTACCGAACAAAAGATGTCTCCATGTGATTAATGCATGGACAACTGCCACCAACTCAAGATCGTGAATGGGGTAGTTCCTCTCGTTTGGCTTCAACTGACGAGAAGTATAGGTCACAACTTTCTTCTCTTGCATTAAGACTGCACCGAGACCTTGCAATGAAGCATCATAGAAAACTTGGTAGGGCTTGGACTCATCAGGAGGAGTAAGGACAGGAGCTGTGACAATTTTATCTTTGAGTGTATTGAAGGCAACGTCACACTCAGGAGTCCAGGAATGCTTGACATGCTACTAGAGGAGGTTGGAAAGAGCCTTAGAAATTTTTGTTAAGTTTTCCACAAACCTTCCACAATAGCTTGCAAGCCCAAGGAAACTGCGGAGCTGCTTGATGTTCTGAGGAGGCTCCCAGTTCACAATTGCACAAACCTTCAATAGATTAACAGAAATGCCCTTGGCGGAGATTATGTGACCAAGGTAAAGAACTTCATCAAGCCAAAATTCGCATTTAGAGAACTTTGCATAGAATTGATACTCTCTGAGCTTGTCGAGCACAAACCGCAAATGCTTGGCATGATCCTTTTTATTCTTGGAGAATACCAGGATATCGTCGAGATACACCAGGACGAATTCATTGGTGTAGGGGTTGAAGATGTAGTTCATCATACAAGGGAATGTTGGAGGGACATTTGCAAGCCCGAAAGACATGACCGTTTATTCATAAGAACCATAACTCGTTCTGAATGCTGTCTTTGCGATATCTTCTTCACGAATGCGAATCTAGTGATAACCCATACGGAGGTCAAGCTTGGAAAACACCTTTGCACCTTTGAGTTGCTCGAACAATTCATTGATATTGGGAAGTGGGTGTTTATTCTTGATTGTCTTCTTATTCAATGGGCAGTAATCGACGCAAAGTCGTTCTGTGCCATCCTTCTTCTGGACAAAGAGAACACCACAACCCCAAGGAGAAGAACTTGGTATGATCATCGAGCTGTTTCTTCAATTCTTTCAGCTCTTCTGGCCCAAGCTTGCATAAGAGCTTGCAAATAGGTTTGGTACCGGGCTCAAGATCAATAACGAACTCGACTGGCCGGTGAGGAGGCATACACGGAAGCTCTTCAAGAAAGATATCTTGATACTCACAAACAACTGGAATATGAGAAATAGCGTTTATTTTGCGTTTCTCATTGAGGGTGAACAACCGAATGGTTTCATCTCGAGCCGCAAAGATAATCACATCTTCAGACAGATGTGTCAATTTAATCTCCATTGCAGCACAATCAAGAGAAGCCTTGTGCTTATAAAGCCAATCCATGCCAAGAATGACATCAATATCGGAATCCCTAAGAACATTCGGAGAAGCCAGAAACGAATAGTTGCCCATCTTGATGTTGACATCCGGAACGAATGCATTAGATGTCATTTGCAACCCCGGGGACACAACCTTTAATGGAATAGGAATCTTTTCGTCACGAAATCATTCTTGGCAACAAAAGGTCTTGACATGAAACAATGTGATGCACCAGTATCAAATAATACTTTTGTCGGAAAAGAGTTAACTGAGAGGTTACCCATGATCACATCGGAAGAATATTCTGCTTGAGCTGCATTCATCATGTTCACCTTTGCATGCCTGGGATTAAGCTTGACAAGTGCATTTCTTGAAGACCTCACAGGAGGAGGAGACGGATGGCGCCTATGGGTGCACTTGTTTGCATCATGACCTTTCTGACCACACTTGTAACAAGTAACCTCTGAGAGCGGGTGATGATAAGGAGGAGGAGGACCACCTATCATCAGAGCCTAAGTCTCAGACTTGTACTGATAGCCTGCGTTGGGTGGGTGGGAACATCCACGACCACCTGAGTGCTTCTGCTGGTAGGGCTGACGAAATTGAGGAGGTGGAAGAAGCCAGAACTTTTGTTGCTTGGCTGCCACTTGAGATGAAGAGGAAGACTGGACTGCATCCCCGAGTCTCTTCTTTGAAGCCTCACACTTGAGCTGAGCAGCTTCTTGCTTGAGGGCCATGTTATAGAACTGATCGAACTGAGTAGGCTCAACAACAACAAGAGCTAACAGCAGATCCTCTCTAAGGCCACCTCTGAAGTAATATATCATGCTCTTTTCATTTGGAACGTCTTGCCTTGCGAAGCGAGCAAGATTCTGAAACTTGACATTGTATTGATACTCGGACATCCTTCCTTGCTTGAGATTGCAGAATTTCTCAAGCTTCCTCTTGCCAACACTTGTTGGAATGTGATGATCTTGAAAGTCCCAGCAGAAGTCAGTCCAGGTAATCACTCAACCCCCTCTAGATTCTTTGTACTGCTGATACCAATCTGATGCTTAGCCTTTGAGCTAAAAAGAAGCGAACTTGACGTAGTCCTCAGGCCTGACATTGCTGCATTCAAATGGTTGTTGATGTCCATGAGCCAATCATCAGCGTCCATCGCCTCAACACAAGCGCTGAAAAACTTTGGCTGATTTGCAAGAAATTGGTTGAGGGTAGCAAACTGAGGCTGATTGTTGTTGCCTTGGCCTTGGTTCCCTTGGATGCCTTGTCCTTGATTCCGCTCTTGCATGAGCTGAATCATCATCTGAGTGTTGGCATTGGTTGCCGCCATCAAAGCTTGCCATGCATCTGGAGGCAAAGGAGGTGGTTGAGGGTTGGACTGCCCTCCATCGGTACGTTCCGGATGCAGGCTCGTTGGGGAGCCATCCTGAAGAAGGTGACATCTGTTAGAACCATGATAGACTAGTTGAACCAATGGATAGACATGTGCAACATATAGTCTTCACAATATGCATCCAATGCTAGATGTCTTGCGTGTTGGCAAAAGGATGAACAAAGCTCACGTCAAAAAAAAAGTGGAAGAACATACATTCCTGACGACCGATAAGGAGCAAGGAACCTCGTGGTGGAGCATCTGCACTCATAATATTTTATACTATTCAGCGATATAAAATCAATCAAATCTCTCCACCTTCCTATACCATTCTATAGTGTTAGAATAATTTGAATGTTACCTCCGTGGGACACTTAGTTATAATTCCAGCAGCCCGTATTGCTTCTCGCTCCTCGTCCTTATAGCCTCCCGACTGTACCTTATATACACTTGCTATTTGAGCAAAGGCCTCCCTAAGTACACATTAATTTCCTGGGCATGCTTCTTTCTACTGAATGTTGCGTGCACTTTGAGCAAGTTGGCAACTTCACTGCTAGCTTGTTGGCTCATCTTCCAATTGACACTAACACATTGCAGCAATCTTGCAAGGCCCAAAGGTTAATTTGAGAACAAGTACCTCGAGGTTAATTTGACACACATGCCTTATAGGTTGACATAAGTCATATCACTCTTTTTTGGAAAGATGTCGTGAAGTGACATGACAGACCTTCTTTCAAGCCAATAAACATGTGTTCAAAAAAACTAAAATTATCGAAATGTAATGTGATAGAATTTAGTACTCTAGCAAGACCCAGAGGTTAATTTGAGAACAAGTACCTTGAGGTTAATTTGACAGACATGCCTTATAGGTTGACAGAAGTCATATCACTTTTTTCGGAAAGATGTCGTGAAGTAACATGATAGACCTTCTTTCAAGCCAATTAACATGTGTTCAAAAAACAAAAAATATCAAAAAGTAATGTGATAGACCTTCGATTAACATGTGTTAAAAACAAATACTCCTGCAAGACCCAAAGGTTAATTGGAGAACAAGTACCTTGAGGTTAATTTGATAGGCACTCCTCATAGGTTGACAAAAGTCATATCACTTTTTTGGAAAGATGTCGTGAAGTACCACGATAGACCTTCTTTCAATTAACATATGTGAAAAAGACAAGTACTCCTGCAAGACCCAAAGGTTAATTGGAGAACAAGTACCTTGAGGTTAATTTTATAGGCACTCCTCATAGGTTGACAAATGTCATATCACTTTTTTTTGGAAAGAAGTCATGAAGTACCACAATAGACCTTCTTTCAAGCCAATTAACATGTGTTCAAAAATAAAAAATTAACGCGATAGACCTTCGATTAACATGTGTTCAAAAAACAAAAATGTCAAAAATTACAAAACAGAGACCTCGAGGTTCAACTAATAGGATGGAGCACTATATACATTCAAGACAATTAAACGTTTATGGTAACCCATCCCGTTAGTTTAACATCGAGCCCTCTTCCCATTCGGTCACCCATCTGATGACTACTCCAGCCTCCGCACAGTTAACTTGCGAGTTCTATTGGATGAGCAATTGGTAGGGAAGCTGGTGCCTGCCGATATAGGAAGCCCCTTCGCATAGTGGGTAGTAACATAAGTGTGGTAACATGCAAATATTCATTTATTAGGTTATAGACTCATATTGCACTTGGACTTGTGATGTTACAGTAACTAGCTAAGTTACTCAAACTACCTCTCTCCTCATTAACACATTGCCACATAAGCAAATTTGCTGAGTTGGACTCGATGTTACTGCTGAAATTACTCCCACTGTGGCTAGTCTTATACTCCCTTCATCTCAGTTTACAAGGCTTGCACGTGTATCTAGGTCATTGATTTAACTTATATAAAATAAATTGTTTAACATAAAAATTATATCATTAGAAAATAGAATATCTAAAGTTTCTAATGATATATTTTTCATACTGCATGCCTCTTATTAAGTTGGTCAAATTAATGACCTAGGTACACGTGCAAGACATGTAAAATAAGATAGTGGGAGTACTATAACTGAAAGAGTACTTGCTATTTGAGCAAAGGGCCTCCCTAACAACGCATTAATTTCCTAGGCATGCTTCTTTCTACTCAATGTTGTGTGCACTTTGAGCATGTTGGCAACTCCACTACTAGCTTGGTGGCTCATCTTGCAATCGACGCTGACACATTGCAGCACTCCGGGAAGGCCCAGAGATTAATTTGAGAAAAAGAAGCTCGAGGTTAATTTGACAGACATGACTTTTAAGTTGACAGAGGTCATATCACCATTTTTGGAAACATGTCGTAAAGTAACATGATAGACCTTCTTTTAAGTCAATTAGCATGTGTTCAAAAAATAAAAATTATTAAAGAGTAACACGATAGACCTTCGATTAACATGTTTTCAGAAAAAAAATGCCAGTGACCCATCCATCTAGTTAATATCGAGTCCACTTCCCATCTGGTCACCCATCTCATGACTACACTAGCCTCAGCATAGTTAACTTGGGAGTTATGATAAATGAGCTATCGGTAGGGAAGTTGGTCCTTGCTGATATAGGATTCCTCTTCATATCCTTTATGGCATACCTGGATGACTGCCTATTGCCGCCCAATAGCCAATGCCATGTCCCCTGCGAATGTAGAATCTTCCCTCCCTCGTCTAGCTGTTTCACGCGTTTTCCCATGGTTTTTGCCGCCTGGCCACCTATAGAACTGCCTCACGCTGGCCAACTCCTCTCCAAACACCTAGGGAGGTGGTTTAACCAAACAAGTGGGTACATTGACGTGGCATCGAAAGGGTGTGATGGGTGACTTTGGAAAAATAATTGACTACCACGTTGGCATACATGAGCGTGGGGCCCACTTGTTAGCGTGCTGGACCAAGGAAGGAACGCATGATAAAATGGAGAGTGAAAGGGTGCCAATCGATTAGCTCACGTGTGATGACCACTGGAGCAATCCACTCTTGTACTACGTTAAAAAATTCGTGCAAACAGTGATGATGGTACTATAGTATAGATACTTCTAGCAATCTGACACCGAATGAACTGTTGCACGTTCACCGCCTGTATTAAGCGCACTATCATAAAGCAAAAGCTTCTCCTCGTCCTACGAGCCACCACGCGCGTGAGCGAGGGAGAGGCCATACTAGTAGTAAGCAAAGCTTCTCCTCGTTTGCGAGTTGACGAGACACATCAAAAGTAGTGCATTAGTCTCCAAAAAGGGTGGACCATGTCCGTGGCTACCATCTTGTTCTCTGTCATTCAGTGTGTGCTTCTCGTTGTTCTGCGAGATGACGGGACACATCAAAGTTAATATTTAGTACTCTTTCCAAAAAGGGCCGACCATGTCCATGTCTACCATCCCGTGCTCCATCATTGAGTATCTGCACTATTCACGTGCTATCGAGGAGGAAAAATATTGCGTAGTACTAGGTGCCATCGTAGTTCATGACTTACTTATGCAGTGCTTATCTCCATTTTCCTGAATGACACGTGCACCTTGATGCTAGATGTCCCGCATGTTTGCAAAAGGATGAACAAAGCTCACGTGAAAAAGAGTGGAAGAACATAGATTCCCAACAACCAAGAAGGAGCAAGGAACCTCGCAGTGTAGCATCTGCACTCATAATATTTTATATTATTCAACGATATAAAATCAACCAATCATCTCCACAGTAGACCGGAAGAGTACGAAACACAGCAACCCAGAGTGTAGTCACATCATACATGGCCAGCCCATGCTATCACCATATTTCTTGGCCTCAGTGCGACACCTAGCTCTAGTAATCCACCATCCCGTATCGCTTCTCGCTCCTCGTCTCTCTCAACATGCGGCGGGCTGGCATTTTTGCCATCTATTGAGGTCGGTTAACTCATCACATGTTAGCGACATGCCAATTGAATTTTGAAAAAATTTATGTACTCTATTTTTATGCCAAGAAGAGGAAGCTCTTTGACCGACAGACCAAATGAGACTTGCATGTTGTGCCGTGAGTGGGTCCAGTTTCTCATTTTGAACTTGTTTGGTGTAGTAGTCACACTTGGTTTTGACTATTGATAAGATTTTATATAGGCCAAATGTATTCTTCGAGGTTGCCTTTGACTATTGATAAGATTTTATATAATTTGAAAATTATATCATTCGAATATCCTTTCATGTTCTGTTTCAAAAAAAAATATATCATTTCACGCATGAATTTTACGGTATGCTTTGAGCAACTTGCATGTCCTATACTGCTCCTATTTGGATACTCTAACCTAGCTAGAGGTTAGACTAACTCATGACTAAGGGGCTGCTTGGTTCTAGGCCTAACAATGCCACACTTTGCTATGCAATGTTGCCACACTTGCCTAAGGTTAGTTCTTCAAAATGAGAGCCACACGTTGGCAAGCTTAAGGGAATCATGCCACACTTTTTGATGTTTGTGATGAGGGACCCTAGTGTGGCTTGCGTAAGGTGTGGCTTGAACCAAACACCCACCCAATTTGGTCAAACTTGCCTCACCTTAGGTGTGGCAACCTTAGGCAAACATAAGGGCTGTTTGGTTATAGGACTAGCATTGCCACAGTTTTCCACACATATTTACCAAGCTAACCTAAGGTTAGTTCATCAAAGTGAGAGCCACAAGTTGGCAAGCCTAAAAGAATCTTGCCACACTTTTTGTGTATATGCCATGTGGGACCCAAGTGTGGCTTGCCTAAGGTGTGGTTGGAACATAACACTTCCCTAAGTTGGTCAAACTTGCCTAACCTTAGATGTTGGCAATCTTTGGCAAAGTTAGTCAGAAACCAAACATAGTATTAGTCTCAAACCAAACAACCCCTAACCATGAACTAACTGTAGCCAAAGAGGTGTTTGGATGACTGGGGTAGATTGACAATAAATGCACTTGATGGAGAGAGAAAAGTGATTTTTCAATGGTCCCCATTATTAATAGCTCCAATTAGCACCACTTGGCTGGTGGAATAGAGAGAGAAGAGTGATTTTCTGGTGGGCCCAATGAGAACTATCTCCAATTAGCACCTCTAGGGTGGGATAGTTTTTTGGTGGGTTTGGTGCAACTTGCTCGAATTTAACCCTCATGTTCGGATACTTTAGGGCTATTTGAGCCCAAACTAGCTCAAACTAACTATAAGCCATGGATCCAAATAGGGCCAAAGTTAGTCTCGGAAAATGCATTAAGCCCTATGTACATGGACAGATGGAGTACATCATACTAGCAATGCTCACCATTAGTAGTAGTTCATTGGTTGGATTCGATTTTTGATTCAGTTATTGTGCTACCGTCCAATATTCGCATGTGGTTGTTTCTAGAATAAAAAAGGAGGTAGTCCTTACTGTGGGAAAGGGTAATTGATGGTTGCTTTGCCCGAGCAACTTATTACTCTGTGAATATTGGAGTACCAGCGTGTCGGGGTTCTGGAACGACACCTATGGGATCCCTCGACGGAATTCCTTCTACAGTTGCGGGTCGTGGGGCTGTACAAAGAGCGGGTCTAGAAGATCAACTCGGTGGAATTTTTTGCCTAGGTTCGGGTCGCAAGCAATGCGTAAAACCCTAGTCATGCTTTGTGTGTATTTAGTGTTCTTGAGCTCTTGAACTAGCTACGGTGCATGCCCAGTCCAAAAAGTCTGAATCCTTCCTCAGTATGCTTGGGGCCTCCTTTTATATGTCAAAGGGGTTGTCACAGTGGCACACAGGAGGTGGAAAGTATGTATAGTGTACAAGTTTATCTCCTGACATCCTAGGACAAACACATTTAATGAGCACCTATGTGCCCTCTTGCTTTATCGGGGATGGTAGAGGAGCTCGCCCCGTCCATCGCCACCTCGCCTTGCTTCGACGCGCATCCAAGGTGATGAGGCATGCAGCGCAATGCTGGCTGGCTGCCGAGGTCGTGCGGTGGCAGGGTCTTCATGAAGATCTGCATGCCACCACGCAGTTGCTTGGCTGGTTGGCCTAGAAGCTGCATGTTGCCACGCAAGTGCGTGCCTAGTTGGTAGGCTGGTCTCCACGTTGGAACGGGCACGGGGTAGCAAAGCTTTGGTAAGTGCGGGCCTAGCCTTGGACCCGCAAATGTCCTCGGCAAGGGCCTTGCCTGGATCTCATGGGCTTCCCCGGCAAGGGTCTTGCCGAGGGCTTGCAAGAGTCCCCGGCAAGGATCTTGCTGGTGGTCTTTGTCTTTTGGTACACATCTAGGCTTGCCGGTCTTTGGTTTTCACCAAGATCTGCATGCCACCATGCAGGCGCTCCCGAGCCTTGGTGTTGACGTTGTCGATGGCGTCATAACTCTCAGTCTCAAGGGTACAGATCTTGCTGGTGTTGGGCAAGTTGCCCCGGCAAGGCTCTTGCCGGGGCCATGCAGGCCGTCCCGGCAAGGCTCTTGCCGGGGCCATGCAGGCCGTCCCGGCAAGGCTCTTGCCGGGGCCATGCAGGCCGTCCCGGCAAGGCTCTTGCCGGAGGAAGCCCATCTTGTCCCTTGGCCCTTTATGCTCCTGGCCTGGGTGCTGCCTCAACAGCCTTGTGTCTTTTCTTCCTCTTCCCTGTCGAGCCCGGCCACAGGTGTGGCTACAACTGCCTGTGCAGAAGTAAAGGGGTTCAGAAGGGCCCCTACGTTTGTACACTGACAGGAACCGCCGGGCCTGGGCCACACATAAGCGTGAAACGTTATTGGGCCAGACCCAGAAAGGTGCGTGGGTAGGCGTGGCAGAGTTTTAACTATGGTAACTCCTTGCCAGTTGCGCTTCCCCACGACCTACATTGAGTGCGTGACATGGGAGTTGTGCGTGGGGCGGTCGCAGCACGCTTGCGTCACCCCGTGGTGAATAGTAAAGAGGCGACCTGCGTCTTCCCCATAAAAAAATTGGAAACTGCAGGGTGCTGCTCATTTACCCTCTGCGCTCTTTCCAATCTCGGAACTACCATTCCACGTTTCCCACCACACCCGTATTTTTCGCCACGTATGCTGCATGCATGGCGTGTGTTAGGTGATAGACGCGCGGGATATGGGAAGGCGCGCCATGGCCGATTGCCATGTGCCTTTGATTGGCGCGGGGAGGGCAGTCGACGACCTTACTCATCGCCAAATTAATTATCTGGACTTGAAAGGGCTCTTCAGAGGCGTAGATCTAGTCTTTAGCCTTCCCTGCTTGGCTATAAAAAGGGGACGCAGGAGGAGGAGGAGAGGCATCCCCTCATGTCGCCTCCATTCTCCATCCACCACCATGCCAAGAGGGTGCGGCCGCGGCCATCCTTCTATGGAGGCAACTCGATCTTCCTCTTGTCAGAGAGCCATAGCGGTCAAGGAAGAGCCAGACGCCCAAGGTGGACGTGTCGGACGGGGGCGTGGTCGGCAAGGCGATCGAGGCAGAGGTGGGCGCGGAAGGAGGACACCTGCGATGTCTCCAGCTCCGACACCGTCTCCTCCTGCTTCGTCGAGCAGCCATGTCGGGGACATAGCGCTGGAGTTCATATTGCAGTTGCGCGAGCCGCCACGTAGCCGGCTTCACCTCCCCGAGGCGTTTGCGAGGGTGCTGGAGATCGACCAGCCGCCGAGGCTGAGGCTTCACATCAGGGGGTGTTGCAATGGAGACATACGGGCGAACACAAGGTTCCCCCTCCCTCATGTAATGCTTATTCATCGGGGATGGAAAACCTTCGCACGCGCCTGCTGCTTGATGAAGGGGCACCTTCTCCACTTTAAATTAGTGGAGAGCGACCTGCTCTCCGTCAAGGTCTTCGGGCGCTCGGGACACAGGTTAGGATACTGCGTGAAGAGCTTGACCAACGACGAGAGCTCCTCCTCTAGTGACGGCGATGAGGAGGAGATCGGGTGGGAGGACGCCGATTCCAACTCCGGATGATCATCGGCGGCAGCGTCGTCATCTGCATCACCCTCCTCCCTCGGCCACACACCCTGCCGAGGGTCATCCCTGCCATGCTCTCCATCGGCGCGTTCCCAGTTGCCCCTTCTTTGCCCTCACCTGTCGCACCTGGGAGGAAAGGGGAAGAACGAAGATCACGGGGCACTTATCTTTTTTTTCTAAACTTGTACTGGTGAGACCCTTTGCCTTCATTTCTAACTAATGTAATCTCTTGAGCCCATGCTTATGTTCCGCAGCAACCGTACTTGTATCAGCATTTTAATGAAAAAAGACTAGCCTTGCCAAAAACCCGTGCACGGATACGCTCGTGCAGAGGAAAAATGCCTCTTTAACACAAATAAACAAGTTCTATCAGCAAGCTGTCTTGTCGGTGCCCTCTACGCCTGCCGGAGAATCACATCTGTCGGGTTATAGACAAAGGGTCTAGCCCCCCATCCATCTCTTTTTAGCAAGGGCTACTACGACCACTCCGACCGAAGCAGCGTTCGGGCCGAGAATTGGCGTACCCAAGTCTTTCAAAAGAGAGTGGCGAGGTTTTCTAATGCACAAGTCATAGGTTATGAACATGGATGGGCAATAGGTAAACTTTATTTGTTTGGTTTGCCGGGGATCGCCGTGCCGGGCGGTCTTCTCAACTTCTTGCCGGAGCCGGGTCCTTGGCGGGATCGATTGTCCTTGCCATGTCTGGAAGGAAAAGAAGGCAAGAGTGTGGACACTTGGCAGTCCGTTTGAGGGAGTCCTGGATTAGGGGGTCTCCGGATAGCCGGACTATATCCTTTGGCCGGACTGTTGGACTATGAAGATACAAGATTGAGGACTTCGTCACGTGTCCGGATGGGACTCTCCTTGGCATGGAACGCAAGATTGGCAATACGGATATGTAGATCTCCTCCCTTGTAACCAACTCTGTGTAACCCTAGCCCCCTCTGGTGTCTATATAAACCGGAGGGTTTAGTCCGTAGGACAACAACAATCATACCATAGGCTAGCTTCTAGGGTTTAGCCTCTACGATCTCGTGGTAGATCAACTCTTGTATACTCATATCATTAAGATCAATCAAGCAGGACATAGGGTATTACCTCCATCAAGAGGGCCCGAACCTGGGTTAACATCGTGTCCCCTGCCTCCTGTTACCATCCGCCTTAGATGCACAGTTCGGGACCCCCTACCCGAGATCCGCCGGTTTTGACACCGACATTGGTGCTTTGATTGAGAGTTCCACTGTGTCGTCATCATAAGGAGGGATGGCTCATCTCATTGTCAAGAACAACATCACCTCTGGGGAGCCCTGGCTATAGGCCAAACTCTCCAACTAGGCGGCTTCGTCATGACCGCCCACTCGGCCACTGCGCCGACGTTGACTTCTCGGGTCATCGAAAATAGCCTCCACATCGGCTCGAAATTCATTGAGCAGATGGATCCAATGGAGCTCTCCTTTTTGAACGAGCTCTTTTGAGGGTATGGTCATCTTGCCTGCAAAGATCTCAGAGTTGACGAAAGCTTGATCCTTGTTATCATACTGAACAGGTTCCTCGATCACGTACTCATCTCCCGGCTCTACCCAAGGCAAGAACACAAGCAAAGGACCAACAATTAATCATGGTGCAATGCACAAGCAACATGATGCAAAACATGGCATGATATGCAACACATGATATGCAATGCATATGCGTGCTTCGGAAGGGAAATAATTAACAAGGCATCAACATGTCAAACCATGTGTGCTGCTGGAAAGATGAGAGGATTTTGGTCGAAAATGATATAAAGATCACCGGAAACGGAGGCACGGTTTGCAAATGGCAAGCAAAACAAGAATGACACAATTCTGCGATCAACAACACGATGCCATCTAGAATGCAACAAGAAACCAAGCTACTGCACTCCAACATAGCAACAAAGCATATGGAAGTGATCTAAAAGTGATGCTTGACAAAACATGAACACTGAGATATGGCTAAATCACACAAGAGCAGGTTCAAACAAGCATGGAAAAAGTGCAAAAGATATCATCTTGACACACTTAGTGAAAATACTAACATGCCAGAAATAACATCAGGAAGCAATGTTTACAGCAAGCAAACAACATGCTACAGGAATATATCATAGAAAACAAAGGCATGGCATGATTCTACTAAATGCATAGAACAAAAGTCAGGAACATTTTATAGCAAGAGTAGAGCAAGAATTAGACATGCTAGGGCACTCCATAAATGCAAACAGGGGCATGGATGGATAAAGCATAACCATATGTTCAAAACATCCTTACTGAAGCAACTGAAAACAAGCATGGATCGCACTGTAGCATCAAGTTTAGATGGCATAAAAATAACAGCAGGAAAATGACTGTAAAATCTAAAGTCCCTGAAATTAGAAACATCATGAAGCCTAGTTTGCCTGCTTGTGCTAGTCACCACATTGATCACAAAAATACATGGAAAGCACCCCTGTAAAGATGGCATGACATAGTTCAAAACACATGTAGATCTCATCCCCATATGATGCACACATCAAAAGCGACAAAAATAACAAATCACCCTAATCTGATAAGTAGCAGTAGTAAACATTTTATAGCACTCTTGCATCAATGATTTGGGCATCAAGATGAACTCAAACAAGCATGCCAGAATGGAAGGAAATGAAGAGCATCTCCCAATGAACATTTTTATATCTCATGCGCATGAAACGGAGCTACGGTCATGGATTTATGATGCAATGAATAGGGCATAAAAAAGTTAGGGGAAAAGGACTTGAAGAAAAATTCACCCTGCGAATCTGGATCTAGGGTTCGTCTTCTCTACACGTGAACCAAGGTGGGGCACGGGCTCCCCGGAGTTCCTCGCCCGAGAGGAGGGGTGTTCGCCGGAAGAGAGGTCAAGGCGTCGCCGGAGCTCGTGGGCGGCGTCGACTCCGGGCGGCACGGTGGCGGACGAGGCGAGGCGGCGGAGGGCGCGGTGAAGCATGTGGTCAGCGGCGGAGCTCGCGGTGAAGGCGGCGGCCGGCATGGAGGAGCGGGGAGGAGGCGGCGGCCAGCGCGGGATCCGGGCGGCGGCGTGCGCGGGCGCCATTCGGCGGGGTCGTTCGGCGCGGGCGGCGGGGAGACGGGCCGCGGGGGTCCGCTGTCACAGGCCTAGAATTGTTTGCAGATAGTTGCATCATTGAGCATCATGCATCCTGTTATTTTGAAGAAACTTGAAATGAGGAAATTGAAAGCCTCATAAATCATCTTAAAAGAAGGGCAAGAACCCTTTAAATTGCATTCAGTGATTCCAAATTGCCTTAAAAATAGTGTTGAGAATTTTGGCAAAGGTTATATACCAAACCAAAATTTTGGAACATTTTTAAGGGATTATTTGGTCTCTGAATTTAAAACAATATTCTATTTGAATTTGAAAATATATTCAAATATATATGGGATATGTTTTCAAATGCTCTGGGATAATTTATGTGCCTCTGGAAAAGTCCATGAGGCAACATAAAAATACTCAGAGGATGTTCTGGCATTGTTTGAATTTTATTTGAATTCAAAATAGTGGCAAAGGATTAAATAAAAGAAAACAGAAGGAAAATTAAAACAGAACAGAACTTACCTGTAGCAGCAGCCCACCTGAGCCGGCCCATTAGGTGGCCCTGCCCACCACCGCAGCCCCCTCTGTCGTCTTCCTCCCCGTGCCAGTAGACAGGGCCCGTGCTCGTCGCGCGCGCGCCAGCTCGTGCTTCCACCGCGACGCCCCGGCTCTTCTGCACGCGCCACGGAGATGCCCCGAAGCCCCTGTCCCCTCTCCCTCACTCGCCGCTCTCTCTCCCCTCCCCTGGCTCTCTCCCTTTAGCTCACCCGAGCGAAGTCGTCGCCGCCGACCAGCGCTCGCACGGCCACAGCCACCCCCTTGCTCCCCTGACGCATCCGAGAGCTCTGCCATGTCGTCCTCATCTTCTTCACCGAGTCACAGGAGCTGGGTTGCCCTGTGATGCCGCCAACATCATCTTCTTCCTCGCCGGTTGCCGGAGATCCCCCTTGCTGCCCCGACTGCTCCGGACCGTCTCCGAGCTCGCTGGCCTCCTCGTTCGACTCGCCGTGAGCCTCTGACCCTGCCCATCCCTCTCTTTCCCTTGTCGATACACCGTGGTCGGGCATGCCGGGCGCCCGTTTGGTGTCTCGGAACCCTGTACACATCATCCGGGGCCGTATGTGCAAACCTTGGCCGGACTCCCTGTGGATGGAACCTGGATAGGCGATAAACCTGGACAAGAGACTTGAATGTTTAGGTAGGCCGTGGCCGACACACTCGTTGGGCTTCCGCTTGAAGGTTGCCGAGTACATGTCATGTAAACGACGGTAAGTGGTGAGAGCGTGTATGAAGAAGTACACCCCTCCAGGGTTAACATCATCTATTCGAATAGCCGCATCCGCGGTAAAGGACTAATTGGTTGCCTATAAAGTTCATAGATAACTTGAAGTGGATACTCTAAAACTCGCAAGATAAGTGTGAGTGCTATGGATAGCCTTCTCGTAGGGAGACGGGAGCGGATCCATAGTGGTGAATTGAATGGTGAATATGTGGACTCGTGTGCGCCACCTCAAAAGAGTTGCTTGCAGTCGTAGTTCAGGTTAGCCACTGAGTCAAAGCCGGCTTGCTGAAGTTAAACTCCACCACCCCCCTTGTTGATACCGATGCATATGTAGTTAGTTCTGATGTAACTCTTGCTGAGTACAATTGTACTCATGTTTGCTTAATTTATGTTTTGTAGAGAGACGTCATTCTCGCTAGTAGTTCCGTGTGGACTTCGACGTTTAGCTTGCTACCTCAACTACGATCTTGTGCCCTCGGCAGGACCCGGTAGATAGTCAGGCTTCTCAGCCTTCTTCATTTGTAGTTGTCTGTACTCAGACAAGTTAAGCTTCCGCATGTGCTTTGATTTGTATGCTATGATTGTTGGGTCATGAGACCCATGTTTGTAATATCTCGCTCCTCGGAGCCTAATGAGTAAATATTTGAGTCGTAGAGTTATGTTGTGATGCCATGTTGTATTTACACATATCGAGCATATTGTGTGTATGATTGAAATGCTTGGTATGTGTGGGATCCGAAAATCTAGTTGTTTATCCTTGGCAGCCTCTCTTATGGGGAAATGTAGTCTAGTGCTTCCATGAGCCATAGTAGTCCGCTACAGCCCAGTTCACCGGAGTCCTGCTAGCCCAGCATTACTGCTCAGGACACCTGACTGGCCGCCATGTGTTTCACTTCGTTCCTATGTCTGTCCAATCGGGGAAATGTCATGCGGTAACATCTGGAGTCCTGCCTAGCCTGCTACAGCCCGGGTTCCCCGGAGTAATGTTAGCCTAGTGCTACAGCTCGGATTCACACGCTGCTGACCGACATGCTCGATGTGATTCATGTATGCCTATCCGCATAGGTTGGTGCCGCTTTGGGTTCACGACTAGCCATGTCGGCCCGGGTTCTCTGTCATATGGATGCTAGCGACACTAGCATATACGTGATCCAAAAGGCGCAAACGGTCCCGGGCCATGGTAAGGCGACACCCGTGGGAATACCATGCGTGAGGCCGCAAAGTGATATGAGGTGTTACCGGCTAGATCGATGTGACTTGGAATCGGGGTCATGACATCTGCGGTCGGGCCCTACTGGCCGGCGCGGTTGGAGGCGGCGGCGCGCCACGTGGAGGGCGCGGGTTGGCTGCGGGTGGCGCCGCGGACGCGTACGGTCCGATCCGGACGTGTCCGGCGGCGGAGAGGGAGCGGGGCTAGGGTTTGTCTGCGCGAAAAATCGGGGAGGGGCACCTACTTAATGGTAGGAGGAGGTAGGAATGTCCAAATGGAGTGTAGTTTTCGCCCAAACGATCATGATCCGACGACGGAGGATATGGAAGGGGTTTGGAAGGGTTATTGGGCCGTTTTGGAGGGGTGTTGGGCTGCAACACACATGAGGCCTTCGCGGTTCCTCGGTCAACCGTTGGAATATCAAACGGACTCTAAATGGAACGAAATTTGACAGGAGGTCTACCGGTGGTGAACCAAGGCCACTTGGAAAAACTCGGTTCTTTCCGAGAATGTTCAACACCCACTCAGGAAAAGAGACAAGAGGGGTGCGCCGATGCACGTAGGAGTGTCGGATTGCAAAACGGACAACGGGGAAAATGCTCGGATGTAAGAGACGAACACGAATGCAAATGCGATGCACATGATGACGTGATATGAAATGCATGACAAGAAAAAAAAGCAAAACGAAGACAAAAACCCAACCACAAAGGGAATCTCATAACTTAAAGCCGGAAATGGCAAGAGTTGGAGTTACAAATATGGCATGTTACATCCGGTGTGTTACAAAAAGCTCTCATGGTCAACAAAGGATATTCCTCCTCCCGGAAAGACCCGATCAGTCTCGGAATCCCGGTTACAAGACATTTCGACAATGGTAAAACAAGACCAGCAAGACCACCCGACTGTGCCGACAAATCCCGATAGGAGCTGCACATATCTCGTTCTCAGGGCACACCGAATGAGCAATTCGTACAACTAAAACCAGCCCTCAAGTTTCCCCGAGGTGGTTCTGTCAAGGGCTCTAGTTTGGACCAACACTCAGTAGAGCACTGGCCCAGGGGGGTTAAAATAAAGATGACCCTCGGGCTTGCGAAAACCCAAGGGAAAAGGCTTAGGTCGAAAATGTTAAAACCAAGGTTGGGCCTTGCTGGAGTAATTTTATTCAAACCGAACTTTCAAGGGGGTCCCATAACCCAACCGCATAAGGGTCGCAAAATCAAGCAACATAACACCGGTATGAAGAAAACTAGGGCGGCAAGAGTGGAACAAAACACCAGGCAAAAAGGCCGAGCCTTCCACCCTTTACCAAGTATATAGATGCATTAATTAAATAAGAGATAAAGTGATATCCCAAACATATCCGTGTTCCAACATGGAACAAACTTCAACTTCACCTACAATTAGCAACGCTATAAGAGGGGCTGAGCAAAAGTGGTAACATAGACAAACAACAGTTTGCTAGGAAGGTGGGTAAGAGGTTTGACATGGCAATATGGGAGGCATGATAAACAAGTGGTAGGTAGCGCGACATAGCGATAGAGCGAACAACTAGCAAGCACAGATAGAAGTGATTTCGAGGGTATGATAATCTTGCCTGCAATGTTCTCAGATTTTTCGAAAGCTTGCTCCTCGTTAGCGTACTCAACAGGTTCCTTGTTCACGTACTCGTCTCTCGGCTCTACCCAAGGCAAGAACACAAGAAATGGAATGAAAATCAGTCACGTTGCAATGCACAAGCAACATGATGCAATATATGGCATGATATGCAAGATATGATATGCAATGCATATGCGTGCTCTAGAAGGGAAAGAGTGATCAAGGCATCAACTTGGCAGACCAAGTATGCCACTGGAAATATGAGGTGATTTCGGTCGAAATCAATATAAGGATCACCAGAAACGGATGGACGATTTGCAAATGGCAAGCAAAACAAGAATGATGCAAATCGGCGATTAACAGCATGATAGCACTTACAATGCATCAAGAAACTAAGCTACTTCAGTGCAACATAGCAAAAAAATCATATGGCAGTGATGTGAAAGAGATGCTTGACAAAACATGAACACAGAGCTACGGCTAAATGACACTAGAACAAGTCCAAACAAGTATGGCAAAAGTGCAAAAGATATAAGCTTCACAGACTTTGTGAAAATACTAACATGTCAAAAACAATATCAGGAAGCAATGTTTAGAGCAAGCAAACAATATGCTACAGGAACATATCATGGTAAAAAAGGCACTTCATGCTTCTACTAAATGCATAAAACAACACTCCCTTACTGAACATGAGCCAAAAAGGCAAAGAAGATATTATGGAACCCATGTAAACATAGCAAGTTATATTAACAGTTTCTGACTTAGAAAAAATAGAGCATGGCATAAACAGATTCATGATAGCAACTTTGCAAGCTCATGCCACTCACCACAAACCATTACATGACGACACAAGCATACGACTAGTACGTAGACATGTTCATGAAGCTAACATGGTAAGAGCAAGTTCATTGGATGCACGGATCACTAGCAAAACACATGGAAATATTGATTATCATGTTAACAATCTGCCAGGAACATTATTTAGCAATAGTAGATCCAGGAAATAACATTCTAGAGCACTCCATAATTGCAACCAGAGGCATTAATGGATAGAGCATAACCACATGTTCAAAACATCCTTACTGAAGTATCTCAAAATAAGCATGGATCTCATGGTAGCAACAAGTTTACATGGCATTAAAATAAGAGCAGGAAATGGCCTTAGCAAAATCGTAAGTGCCTGAAAACTGCAACATCACGGAGCCTACTGTGCATGCTTGTGCTAGTCACCACATAGATCACAAAAATACAATACTTGCAACCCTGTAAAGATGGCATGATGTAGTTCAAAGTACATGTAGACCTCATTCTCGTAAGGTGCACACACCAAATCTAACAAAAATCACAAATCAACAAGTTCTGTTAAGAACCAGCAGTTAACATTTTATACCACTCTTGCAACGATGAAAATGGCATCATAATGGAAAATAACATGCATGAAAATGCTACTAATGTGCAGAGCTTAACGAGACGAACATTTCGAAATATCATATGCATGAATCAGACCACCGAGCACGGGGACGTGACATGATGAATATGGCATAAAAATGTCACAAATTTGAGGACTTGGTGAGATTTCCGGGTCAACCTAGGGCTTGCATAGAAATCGATGCGGTGGTGGATCTTGAGGTTCGCCAGGGATGAAGCCGGAGAGGAGGGAGTTGGCCGGAGCTCGTTGGTGGCGTCGGAGCACGGAGGAGGTCGGGGCGGCGCCGAATCCGGGGTAGATGGGCCCGGATCTGGCCAGAGCTTGGCGAGGGCGGCGGCGGCCGGAGCTATAGCGGCGAGGCGGCGGGAACCAGCGAGGTGGGCCAGCGCGGCGGCGACGCGCGAGAGGAGGAGTGGGGCAGCTCGGGCGAGCGCGCTGGCCTGGAGGGCCGGACGTGGGCTCTCTGGGACGGTGGCGTGGGAGGCGGTTGCGGGGCCACATGGCTGACGCCGGCTGGCTGCGGGTGCAGCAGCGGACGTGTCTGGTGCCATCCGGACGTGTTCGACGTGGAGAGAGGAGCGGGGCTAGGGTTTGGACCCAGAAATTGGGGGGGGTGAACATATTTATAGGTAGATCTAGGAGAGTAAAAATGAGGTGCGGTTTTCGCCCATACGATCGTGATCCAACGATGGAGAACGTGGAGGTGGTTTAGATGGGTTATTGGGCTGTGTTGGAGGGGTGTTGGGCTGCAACACAAAAGAGGCTTTTGCATTTACCCGGTTAACTGTTGGGGCATCAAACGACCTCCAAATGGAACGAAATTTGATAGCGGTCTATCGGTGATGTACCAACGCCACTCGACAAATATCGGTCCATTCGAAGAAAGTTTTTCACATGCTCATGAAAAGAAACAAGAGGGGTGCGCCGAGTGCATGCGGGAGTGTTGGATTGCGAAACGGACAATGGGGAAAATGACCGGATGCATGAGACGAACATGAATGCAAATGCGATGCACATGATGATATGATATGAAATGCATGACATGAGCAAAATACAAAACAGAGGACAAAAACCCAACCACGAAGGGAATATCATAGCCGAAAATGGCAAGAGTCGGAGATACAAATATGGAAAGTAACATCCGGGGTGTTATAAGTTCCGTGGGGCGAACTTCTTTTGCCCCGTATACCAGGGCAAAGGATGTCTAGCCAGTGGCTTGATTTGGTGTCGTTCTGGTCGACCAAAGAACCATTGGAAACTCATCAATACAACTCCTTCCGCACTTGTGGAGCCTATCAAAAGTTCTAGTTTTGAGGCCGCGCGGCTCTTCCGCATTCGCACTCTCAGCCTGGCCATTGCTTCTGGGATAAGCAACAGAAGCAAAACAAACCTTGTCGCCGATGTTTTGAATGTACTGCATGAAGGTGCGGCTCGTGAACTGCGTGCCGTTGTCGGTGACGACTCTATTTGGCACACTGAAACGACAAACTAGTCCATTGAAGAACTTGACGGCTGATTGTGTTGTCACCTTTCTCACTGGTTCCACTTTCGGCCACTTTTTGAACTTGTCGATTGCGACGTACAAGTACTCAAAGCCCCCAACAACATGGGGAAAGGGGCCCAGTATGACGAGCCCCAGACCAAAAATGGCCAGGAAAGAGGGATTGTTTGAAGGGCTTGGGCTAGCTGATGAAGCTTCTTTGAATGGAACTGGCATGCTTCAGACTTGGTTACTAGTGCTGTTGCATCCTGGAGAGCGGTGGGCCAAAAGAAACCTTGTTGGCAAGGGCTCTCGACCTTATGTGGGAGCCACACATGCCCCATGTATCTCTCCCAACAGCTCCAGTCCGTCCTCCCGAGGAATGCACTTCAGTTTCACACCGTTCAGTCTCCTTCTGTAGAGGGCATCATCCACTAACTGGTACATGCTGGGCCGACGGGCTACTTTCTATGCCTCTTCCTGTTCCTCAGGAAGTTCCCCTGTTTGGAGGAAATTGACGGCGTGGTGCGCCCATGTCGGAGCCTGGGGCTCGACGGCAAGGACCAAAGGCTCATCTTCGGCCGTAGGGGCAGCTGCCTCTACGGTCGGGGCTTGGGGCACCACCGGAGTTTGCTGCTCCTCGGTAAGCTTGGGGCATCGGGCAACGTCTTTGCCGGCGGCTCTTGGGAGCTCAGCAGCAAAGTACTTGCCGGGGCCTGCCTTTCTTCGCTTTTTCTGTCCTACTGATGGCTCAACAGATGGCTGGGTTAATTGAAGCACAAATGTACCTGGTTCCATAGGCAAGTTGAGGGCAGCGCGTTTCGACAAGTCGTTGGCAATGTTGTTCTTGCTCGGGGAACATGCTCTACTTGCAGACCATCAAAACGTTGTTCCAACTTCCTCACCTCATCCACATAAGCCTCCATCAACGGGCTCTAGTAATCCTTGTTGACTTGCTTGGCGACGAGCTGTGAATCACCTCTGATGATGAGCTTCCCAATTCCGAGGTCTGCCCCTCATACTCCGCCGTGTTGTTCGTTGACTTTTCCCAGGGAAAGTGCAACTGGACTATGTACTTGAGGCGCTCTCTGGTGGGTGCGACGAGTAGCACGCCGGCACCAGCACCTTGCAGCGAGAAAGCTCCATCAAAGTAGATGATTCGATCACGGCTCGTCTCCTTGCCAGGAAGGGTGGTCTCTCGAACTTCTTCATCTGGCATTGAGGTCCATTCCACTATGAACTCTGCCAAGACTCGGCTCTTGATTGTTGAACTGCTTTCAAATTTTAGGCCGAAGCTTGATAGTTCCAACGCCCACTCCAAAATCCTCCGAGTGGCATCTGGATTGTGCAAGATTCGTTGCAAAGGGAGGCGGGTGATGACGGTGATCTCATGTGCTTGGAAGTAGTGACGTAGCTTTCTCAACGCCATAAGAAGGCCGAAAAGTAGCTTCTGTATGCCAGAATATCTTGAGCTAGCTCCCTATAAGTGGGAACTCACAAAATAAACCAGGTGCTGCACCACCTTCTTCTTCTGTTAGACTTCGCCTGCTTGCGCGGACTCCGTCTTGCCCGAACCAGGCTCCGGCGGGGGTTCTGCCTTGCCGGCATCACGCCCTGCCGGGGAGAGCTCCGGCTCATCATTCGAAGGCTCTACTGCTATTGCTACTTCTTCCTCAAATTCTCTTTGTGCCACTAGCGCCGCACTAACCACTTGATTCGTTGCCGGTAGGTATAGCAGCAAAGGCTCTTGTGGTTTAGGTGCGACTAGTATTGGTGTGGAGGAGAGGTACCTCTTCAAATCATGCAGCACTTCCTCTGCCTCTGTAGTCCATTTCATTGGACCCGCCTTCTTCAAAACTTTGAAGAAGGGGAGGGCATGCTGAAAGTGCGTTATATCGACTAGAGGGGGGGGGGGTGAATAGGCGATTTTTATGAAAGTCTTCAAAACGTGAGAGTTATGAAGACAAACAGTGAAGATTATGCCTATTACTATGCAGCGGAAGTTAGATTACACTAGGGCAGCCATGGTCATGTATTCAATAGAGTGAAAGCTCAATGACAAACAGCTTCAGTGTAATAAGGATCAGGTAGGAAGAAGTTATGAAGCCGAACTGATCATACATTCATGTTGTGAAGACAAAAGATAAAGCAAGCATGCAATGGCTTCACAATGAATAACTGTAAATGAAGGGAAGTGAAGATGAAACCAGTGACACGTTGAAGACAATGATTTGTTGGACCAGTTCCAGTTGCTGTGACAACTGTACGTCTGGTTGGAGCGGCTAGGTATTTAAACCGAAGGACACACAGTCCCGGACACCCAGTCAAGGACACTTAGTCCAAGACACCCAGTCCTCACCGTTTTCTCCTTGAGCTAAGGTCACACAGACCTCGCCCAATCACTGTAGTAAGTCTTCAAGATAGACTCCCAAACCTTCACAGACTTCGTTCACTGGCAATCCACAATTTCTCTTGGATGCTCAGAACGCGGCGCCTAACCGTCTGGAGGATGCACAGTCCTCAAGTGTAATAAGTCTTCAAATCACACAGACACGAAGACTTAAGTGATGCCCAATTTACTCTGGCTCTGGGTGGTTAGGGCTTTTCTCCTCACTGGGAATTTTTCTTTCAAAGGCTTCGAGGTGGGTTGCTCTCAAACGACAAAAGCCGTGCGCTGAAATCTGAGCAGCCAACCATTTAAGGTTGTGGGGGGTGGACTATTTATAGCCACTTGGCAACCCGACCTGATCTGTCCGAAATGACCCTGGGTCACTAAGGAACTGACACGTGTACCAACGGTCGGATTTCGAACTCACACGGCAACTTTTACTTGGGCTACAAGTAAAGCTGACTTGTCTGACTCTGGACAAGATTTTCTCTCAAAGTCTTCGCTCGAAGACATAGGATTTGAATTTGGCATCACTTCAGTCATTCTGACTGGTTCTCTTCGACCCCACTTAACAGTACGGTGGTTCCTATGACACAACATGAATGAAATAAAACTACGAAGGATCTAGGTCTTCGAGTTCCAAAAGCTTCATAGGGAGTCATTGTCTTCAATATGAATATCTTCATAAACCACCATTGTCTTCAATGTCTTCGTACATTTTTAGGGGTCATCCCTGGTAGTGAAACCGAATCAATGAGGGACTTCTACCTGTGTTTTCCTGCAATTCTCACAAACACATTAGTCCCTCAACTAGGTTTGTCGTCAATACTCCAAAACCAACTAGGGGTGGCACTAGATGCACTTACAATCTCCCCCTTTTTGGTGATTGATGACCAACTAGTTGAAGTTTTCAACGGGAAACATAATTTGCGAAATTGTAAAAGAATTGTCTTCATAAGTTGCAAGGGCTCCCCCTGAAGATGTGCATATAAGTAATTTGCTTCTTGAATGCAAATGCACATGGCAGGTTGTACTTGTGGAGATCCACTTCAACTTATGACAATCCACTATGCATGTGAAAGTATATGAAGATAATGACATGCATAATGGAAAATGGACGTCTGCAGAATGAGATGAGTGTGGAATTTATCGTCGCACATGCGGAATTTATCTTCGCATAACGGAGTGACAAGCAGGTAGCAGACGACCATCAAGGCTAAGTGTTACAACTCAAGGAAGCAAATGTAGCAAAAACGGGAGTTGTAAGCACGAAGCAAAATGTAGCAAGATATGAAGGCACCCGCCCATAGTGACCCGCTTGAAGACTATTACCATCATATGCTTCTCCCCCTTTTGTCAGTGATGACCAAAAAGGTTTGAAGACATAGAGATTTCTACGCGTTCCCAGGCGCAGCAGGGTCGGTGGAGTTGTTTGGCGGCGGTGCAGACGAGCTTGGTGCAGATTCGACGCGCGTTGAAGCAGGTGGAGATGATGTCGCGTCGTCTTCTTCTTCAATAATCCGGGCAGACACGGTGGCAGCAGAAGAAGAGAACTCTGACTCTTCAAGTGATGGTGTGCTGCGCATCACCGCTCTTCTCGGAGGCGTGGAGTCAAATTTGAAGTGCTCTGTGAAGCCATCCTCATGCAGTTCAGCTTCAGGGCACATCATGGTGAGGCCCTTCCAAGTGCGGCGACAGGTCTCGTGTGTGACAAATGCATTCTTTGTTGCCATATTTCTGATGCGATTGACGTCTTGCATGATGCTTCTCATCTGCCTCTTGAGCTAGTCGTGATGCCTATCTTGTTTTTGGTGAAGAGCCACAAGAAGCTCTTTGTCATTGAGTGCACGAGCGCGCTTCTTGGGTCTCTTTGCAGCTGTGCTGTTGGTGGCTTCAGTTGATGCAGGGGCACGTGTGGTGCCAGCCATTGGATACACTCGGGAGAGAGCTTCAACACCTTCAATATTTTGAGTGAAGCTCTGGTGTTTTGCATTCTGAAGACTTAGTGGTTGCTTGGCCGGCTCGGGATATATTTCTTCAGCAGATGTGTCCACATCTGGCAAAAATATCCTATGATTGCGGGCTGAGGGTTGATAGGAGATTGCAGAGTGAAGCTTGATCAGCCTCATAACCCAAGGAGCATAAAACTTTAATCCAAACAGTTCTGAAGCAGATGCTGCAAATTGACGGATGAAGAGATCCTGTGCATTGAAGCATTTGCCATGAAGAATGCAGAAGATGAGAGTCTTCATTGCACCATCAATCTTTGCATATCGAGAGTGTCCCTTGACTGGCCAGAGAGTCCGCCTTATGATGTGATATATTGTTCTGGGCAGGTACTCTAAGTCTTCAACGAAGAACCTAGTTGGATAGGGTGCATTTGGAGGAAATGGCTTCATCATTGAGAGCATCTGACTCATATGTGGCTCAGGACGCTGAAATATGCTCTCAATTGCTTCAGCATGGAGTTGGCACCCTTCTTCAAAGAATTCGCCAGGAGTGGGAAGGCCAGTAAGCTCAATTAGGTCGAAAGCATTGGCTTCATGATGGATATTGCCTTTCATCCACTCCAGGATCCATGTCTTCGGATCTCTGTTATAGCCTTTGATATGCAAAGTGGCATAGAACTGGAGCAGAAGCTCTTCGTTCCAGAGCTCTTCGTCAGTGATAAATGGCAGCAAACCCACTTGCTTGAAGCAATCCAGTGCTTCTTCCAGACCAGGCAGACCTGCAACAGCTTCAACCTCAAGGCGCTTGTGAGGAAAGATGCGGCCTTGGTTGTAGAGGATGCATGAATAATAGCTGCGCTGTTGATGGCTCCAGAACCTATCTGATACAATCCGTTCCCTTGAATAAGGGTTCTTGGAGCGGTCGAAAAACGTGTTATCTGCCCTGAAGCCGTTGATGTTGAAGGAACCAGGAGCTGATGCAGGACCTGGGAACCTTGGTAGTCGTGGGATCGGCTTCTGGACCTGGGGCCTGTGCGCAATATGATAGTTGAATTGTGGTCCGGCAGCAGACTCAGGCACAGAATGTTCAGGAGCAGTAGCTTCGGTGTCTTCTGAAGCTGTTGTTGGGGAGGGCTCCACATTTGCTTCGGCGTTGTTTGTGGCAGCCTCAACATTTTCAGCTTCAGGCACGTTCTCCTTGAGAACTTCTTCTTGTTGGTGCGGGGGAGTTGGAGCTTGTGGTATTTTTGCTTGCTCTTCGGCTGATGCAGCCGGAATGTCTTCAGTAGCCTGAGCCCTTGGCCCTTTGCGAAGCCTATGGAGTGTAGGCGCTGGTGGAGTTGCAGTGGGATGGGGCTCATCTTCCTCATGTGGGCTATCTGCCCATGACGCATTTTGTGTGATTGGCGTCAATGGACGACCAATACTAATCTGTTCGCTTGTCTCAAGCTGAGGAAGGGCTGCATCACCTTGCACATTGTCTTGGGGATCAATGTCTTCAGCAGCATTGGGGTTGGCTGCTAGAATGTCTTCAGCATGCGGAGCCTCTATGTAAGCAGGCTCATGCACTGTCAACTGACGATCTGCGTCAGGATAGCGGACGCAGAGTGGTTCAACTATCAGGGGCTCTGTGGGAGCAGCCCGAGATTTCTTTGTCTTGCGCTTCTTGATGATGGGTTCAGAAGGAGAGGCTTCAGAATGTTTTCTCTTCTTAGCTTTAGCCTCTGCAGTCCGTGTCTTCTTGTGCTGTGAGGCGGTTGATCGACTCTTTGGCTTCGAGCCAGTCGTTGCAGCGGGGAAGACAATCGGAGCATTAGGTTCTGACCTTGGCGCTTCAGGTTCGGTCACAGCCACCTTCTTTTTCTTCTCCGCGGCCATCCTGGGGTCAATGCCGGGACGTCCAAGCGCCTTGCGCTTTTCTGCCTCATTGTAGGCCTGCACGCAGTGATCAGCCAAAGTCTTCATGCGTTCTCGTGAGCCTTGAGCTTCAGCACGCGTCTTCAGGAAGCTCTCTTTCAGCTCATGCAACATAGTTTTGAAGCTTTTCACTTCTTGCACACTGAGCTTGGCCACGTGCTTCTTGAACTGAGCCTTTTCATAATCAATTTTCTGCTTCAGTTCTACAATGCGCTGGGCTATTGCAAGTTCTGAAGCAATTGCACCTTGAAAGGCAACGCTGAGGCCTATGGGTAGCTGCAGATCATTGAAGCTTATGTCTGGTGTGTCAAACAATTCATCGATGAAGTTGTGGATGATGGCGACATCAAACAGAGGCAGATTGTTGAAGATTTCAGCCTCCTCCTTGCTCTTGATGAGCTGCTCAAGAGCATCATCTCCAAGATCTTCATCGCTTGAGAGATCAATGGCTTCGCAGCGCAGAATGTCAGCAGCTGTGTGCTCTTTGCCTGTGTGTGGCTGAGGCTTCTTGGCTTCTTGGGGCTTGGACACTCGTGATAAGTCTTCTGACTGCACACTGGCTTCAGGTGGTGCAGTTGCTAAAGGCTTCACTCTTGCGATCTTGGGAGAAACGGCTGGCTTTGAAGCTTTTGGCTTCTTCTGCTTTGGCTTCGGAGCAGCAGGGGCGTCATCTGACTCAGTATCTGCTGGAGGGTCATTCACAGCAGTCCCTTGGACTAGGATGCGAGTGATGAGGCCTGCAAGATTGGCATACGGCCCGATGATATTGGGATCGGCGTTGCGTGTGCCATCTGCCCTTGGTGAGGAGGGACCAGGGTTGATGTCTAGCCCAAATTTCTTCTTGTTTATCTTTGCTGACTGTTGTGCAAACATGCATGGGTAGAAGCCTTGAGCAATGGCTTCGTCTCTGGACCTAGGTACGAGATTTTTGTATAATACATCTCCCCAAGGTCTCTTGATGGCGCACTTCTCCGCATATTCCTGAGTGACGAAGCGGTAGTGGAACCATTGCTCTGCCCAATATCTTCGAATCCATTGGATTCGTGTCTTGCGCTGACCATAGCTTTCTTCAGGATCAGTTTTGTACATTTCTGCCAATTCATCAGGCAGATCTTTGGACGTTTCACCACGTCGCTGTCTGCCTCCCTTCCTTGCTACTGTTTCTGAAGCCATGAATAACTTGGAAGGCTTCAAGATGTTCAAAGGCTTCAAAGGATTCCTTTTGCAAGAACTGGCTTCAGGCGAGTTGATGTGATGCTGCAAGTACTCTGCAAATGAATGCAGACTATGAGAACCAAAGGATTCTCCCACGGACATGTACCTGTGACAGCATTAAGGTGCGAGGGAAGGGGAAGAGGTCATATGCATTCTCAGAAGATTTTGAAGATAAATCGGTTTAGAAGACATTGACCTTATTATGCAAAGACATTCACTTATAGATAAGAAGTTGGTTCTAGATTTGTACGAACCCATAGATCAGTACAAGTGAGGAATCTAACTACTTTATGAAGCACAAGTGAATATACTAGGCGTGTTATGAGATGCAGCGAGAGATTTAACTGGTGTGAAGAGAAACTTCTTATGGCAGAAAGTGACTGAACTGTAGGATCAAAAGAAGCTGTAAAAACAGGTTTTATTTACCACACTTGGAACTGCTAGACGAAGTGAGAGTTGAGGCCGAGCAGTTCGATCCTCCATGCCCTAACTTGGCGACGGAAGACACCTACGGCGACGGCGGAGAAAGTGATGTCCGCTGTCGGCGTGAAAACGGCGTCGGAGAGGTTGCGGCAGTGAAGCGCTTCGTCGCCGGCGTCGTCGAGTGCTAGCGGTGGCGCTAGGGTTCGTGCGAGGGTGGAAGAAGGAGATAATGACCGCAGTGAATCGTATATTTATAGGGATAGAGGCGGCACTGCGCTATTACGCAGGTACCCCTGGCGGTTCGCATTTGAGGCACGCGTGGCCAGTTAGATTATCGGGATTTGTTCCACGTCCCACGCACGCCTAAATTATCGGGCGGTCGTTTCTGCTTCTCCGGATCTTATGTGGAGGAATGAGCATTAAAACTGACTTTTATGGTTGTCTCAGTGTCTTCGGCTGACAAGGACACAGTGAAGACATTCGACAGTTTCAACAGAATGCATATGACTTGGAGAGATAGAGTTTGAGATAGAAAGCATAGAGAGGTTAGGGTCCGATCACATTCACTTAGTTCAAAAGATTCAACCAAGAAGACATAGCTATAAGTGAATGTTGTAGAGGACAGAACATCAGTACATATATATCCATATAATCAACGCAGTGAAGATAATCATGAAGACATACAGAGAATGAAGCCAAACCAATTGTGAAGACATTGAGAGGTGACTCCATGAGAGAAACACTTCAAAATGGAACGTTTGGTGGTGGCGTTACCCACCGTATAGGAAGTATTAGACCCGAACACGGCGCACAATTATTGTGGCGCTCCGAAGTCAAATTCCACATTAATGTATTCACACTTAGAATGTATGTCTTCATTGATTGAAGATATACGCTACTTCGTGTGTTGCACATCTAAGTCATCAATATGCATAAGTGTTAGGATGTGTGCCTGATCACAGGACATTTGAGGATTCCAAGTTATTTAGCTCACACCGTAACTTGCAAAATCTCTTCTCATCCAAGGGCTTTGTGAAGATATCTGCCAATTGCTCTTCAGTGTTGACGTGTATGATATCAATGTCTTCCTTCACAACATGATCTCTGAGAAAGTGATGACGAATTTCAATGTGCTTTGTCTTCGAGTGCTGAATTGGGTTGTTGGCAATCTTGATGGCGCTTTCGTTGTCACAGTAAAGTGGCACTTGCTTCAGATGAATGCCATAATCCTTGAGTGTTTGCTTCATCCACAGAAGCTGAGCGCAGCAAGATCCAGCAGCAATGTATTCAGATTCAGCAGTGGAGAGAGATACACAGTTCTGCTTCTTTGAAGACCAACATACAAGTGATCGTCCCAGAAAATGACATGTGCCTGATGTAGATTTGCGATCAACTTTGTCACCAGCATAATCAGCATCCGAAAATCCAACCAGATCAAACTTTGAGCCCTTTGGATACCATAATCCTAGAGTTGGGGTGTGAGCCAAATATCGAAGAATTCGCTTCACAGCAAAGTGATGCGACTCCTTTGGTGTCGCTTGAAATCGAGCACACATGCAAACACTAAGCATGATATCTGGCCTAGATGCACATAAATAAAGCAAAGACCCAATCATGCAGCGGTATACCTTTTGATCGAACTCTTTACCATTGTCGTCGGGACCCAGATGATGCTTGGCTGGCATTGGTGTTGTGAAGCCTTTGCAGTCTTGCATACCGAACTTCTTCAGGCACTCTTTAAGATATTTCTCTTGAGATGTGAAGATGCCGTTGCGTTGTTGCCGTATTTGAAGACCGAGAAAGAACCTCAGCTCCCCCATCATGGACATCTGATATTGCTCTTGCATCATGTATCCAAACTCTTCACTATACTTCTGATTGGTGCAGCCGAAGATAATGTCATCCACATATATTTGGCACACAAACAGTTCACCATCATATGTCTTCGTGAAAAGAGTGGGATCCAGGGAACCAGGTATGAAGCCTTTGCTTTTCAGAAAGTACTTGAGTGTATCATACCAAGCCCTAGGGGCTTGTTTGAGGCCATACAGTGCCTTGTTGAGCTTGTATACCATATCAGGATGTTTTGGATTTTCAAAGCCAGGTGGTTGTGCAACATACACTTCTTCTTCAATCTTGCCATTGAGAAAGGCACTTTTCACATCCATTTGATATAGAAGTATGTTATGATGATTTGCATAGGCCAGCAGTATGCGTATGGCTTCAAGCCTAGCCACAGGAGCAAATGTTTCATCGAAGTCAATGCCCTCCACTTGAGTATATACTTGAGCAACTAGACGAGCTTTGTTTCTGAAAACTTGATCATGCTCATCTTGCTTGTTGCGGTATATCCATTTGGTGCCTATTATGTTGTGCTTCCGTGGATCAGACGCTTAACCAGTTCCCATACATTATTCAGCTCAAACTGTTGAAGCTCTTCTTGCATAGCTTGAATCCATTCAGGTTCCATGAAGGCTTCTTCAACTTTCTTGGGTTCTGATATTGAGACAAATGCGAAATGCTCACAGAAGTTCGTTAGCTGAGTTGCCCTTGAACAAGTGAGTGGACCAGGTGCATTGATGCTGTCCAGTATTTTGTCAATTTGTACTTCATTTGCAACACGAGGGTGTGTGGGGCGAAGACTTTGCTCTTGCTGATCTATGTGGTCATTTGAAGGTATATCTTCAGGCTGAGCATTGTCTTCATGTGGATCAGGTGCTGAGATGATAAGTTCTTCTTCAGGTTGAGCTTCAGAAGGTACAATTTCTCCAGTTCCCATAAGCTTGATTGATTCATTTGATGGAACTTCATCTAGCACATTTGGCAATTGCTCTCTTTGTGATCCATTGGTTTCATCAAATCGCACATCCACTGTTTCAACCACTTTGTAGTGGAAGAGATTGAAGACTCTGTAGGAGTGCGAATCCTTTCCATATCCAAGCATGAAGCTTTCATGTGCCTTTGGAGCAAACTTTGAGGTGTGGTGTGGGTCCTTGATCCAGCATTTTGCGCCAAATACTCTGAAATAACTGACATTTGGCTTCTTGCCAGTTAGGAGTTCATAGGATGTCTTGTTCAGGAGCTTGTGAAGATAAACACGATTGATTGCATGGCATGCAGTATCAATGGCTTCAGTCCAGAATTTTCTTGGAGTCTTGTATTCATCTAGCATTGTTCTGGCCATCTCAATGAGTGTTCTGTTCTTGCGTTCGACGACGCCATTCTGCTGTGGCGTGTATGGAGCTGAGAATTCATGTGTGATGCCCAAGGTGTCCAGATATGTATCAAGGCCAGTATTCTTGAATTCGGTGCCATTGTCACTTCTGATGTGCTTTATCTTGGCGCCAAAATTGTTCATAGCTCGATTTGCGAAGCGTCTGAAGACATCCTGCACTTCAGTCTTGTAAAGGATTATGTGCACCCAAGTATATCTAGAATAATCATCAACAATTACGAAGCCATAGAGGCATGCAGAAGTAGTAAAAGTTGAGTAGTGAGTGGGACCGAAAAGATCCATGTGAAGCAGTTCGAAGGGTTGTGTAGTAGTCATGATTGTCTTCGAAGGATGTTTTGCCCTTGTCATCTTCCCTGCTTCACAAGCACCGCATAAGTGATCTTTCTTAAACTTGACGCCCTCGATGCCTATGACGTGCTTTTTCTTCGCAAGGGTGTGGAGGTTCCTCATGCTAGCATGCCCAAGCCTTCGATGCCAAAGCCAGCATTCTGAAGCTTTTGCAAGAAGACATACTGCAAGTTGTGGTCCTGCTGAGAAATCTTCCACATACAAATCACCTTTCCTATACCCTTCAAACACTAGAGATTTGTCAGATTCCATTAGCACCAGGCAGCGATATTTGCCAAACATTACAATCATATTCAAATCGCAAAGCATTGAGACAGACATTAAGTTGAAGCCAAGGGATTCAACAAGCATGACTTTATCCATGTGTTGATCCTTTGAGATTGCAACTCTACCTAGACCCAATACCTTACTTTTACCAATGTCAGCGAATGTAATGTGGCTCTTGTTGGATGGACGTAAAGTTGAGTCCATAAGAAGGCTTCTTCTGCCAGTCATGTGATTTGTACACCCACTGTCAATAATCCATTCTGAAGACTTTGAAGTCGCTGGTATCGTACCCTACAGTGCAGTTAGGGGGATAGGCTTCACGAAGAGTGTTGTGAAGCATAAACATTTGACGAACCAGTGGGTTATGAAAACTTAGATCCAGATTAGGACTAATGGGGAGAGTAGCATGCGATTCAGGAACGAAGTACATAATGATGCCATTTGGGCATTTTATCTTGTGCCCCACAAGATTTTTATGGTCCCCAGCAATAGCATCAGAAGATTTTGTTTTTGTGCTGGAGACCTTTCCCTGCAAAGGAGAGTTAAGCTTTCTTAACCACCCACATCTTCAAGGGTGGCTTAGAAGCTATAAGTCTAAGTGCAGCATCTGAGAATTTTGGCTTTGAAACCTTAGCAAACAGTCTAGCAGGTGGACAATAATACTCATAGGAATAAGCAGAATAATTTTTGGTCATATGAACATGACGGTTCGACGAACCACTCTCATATTCATATGCCTGAGTATGGTTCCCCTGCAAAACATTTGCGTTAGTGCGACTCAGGTGAGTCCCCTGTTTGTATGAAGCATTTGGACCATATGAAGCCTTTGGTCTGAGGTTTGTCTTCTTCAAGTGAGGTGTCATGAAGACATTCACAGGAAGATTTTCCAGACATGTTTTCGGAACCCAGATCTTCTTCATAGGCGGTCCATTCCTGCAGTTAGTACCAATGTACCTGGCAAACACTTTATCATTCTGATTCTTAAACAGTTTATAGTTTGCATCAAAGGATTCATCAATGATAATTGGGTTAGCACAAGTGAAGCCAGACAGATTGGATGGATCTGCTGAGGATTCCTTTGCAGCAACCCATGTGGTTTTGGGGTACTGCTCACGTTTCTAGTAAGACCCATCTGCATTAATTTTCCTCATGAACCCAACACCCTCTTTCCTAGGGTTTCGGTTCAGAATCTGCTTCTTAAGGACATCACATAATGTCTGATGCCCTTTCAGACTTTTGTACATCCCTGTTTCAAGCAATGTCTTCAACCTAGCATTCTCATCAGCAATAGCAGTGGTATCCTCAGCAGAGGGGTTAGTTACCACGTCAACAGTTGAAGATATTGAAACGGTAGTAGCAGTGGAACATTCAGCAACAGAAGCAGCATTATCACGCTCAATGCATTTAAGACATGGTGGTTCAAATCCTTCCTGAGCGGGACTGATCTGTTTAGCGCGAAGTGACTCGTTTTCCTTTTGAAGATCTTCATGAGCCACCCTCAATTTCTCAAGTTCTTGCTTCCTTTGAAGATAATCACAGGAAAGCTTTTCATGAGTTGTTGAGAGAGTATCATAACGATCTTCAAGTTCCTGATACTTAACGTGAAGGTTTTTTATGTCTTTAATTAAGGATTCAGATCGAGTCATTTCAGCACCCAACAGATCATCGCTTCTGTCTAACAATTTTTGAATATGTTCCATAGCTTTCTGTTGTTCAGTTGCAATTTTAGCAAGTGTTTTGTAGCTAGGTTTTGAATCACATTCAGAGTCATCGTCACTTGATGTTTCATAGCGAGTAGTGCGTGTGTTTACCTTGTCACCGCGTGCCATGAAGCAGTAGGTAGGAGTGGAGTCGTTCTTGTCATTTGCGTCGGTGTCGGTGATGCAGTCATTGTCTTCAGTATTGAAGATGGACTTGGCGACGTATGCTGTAGCCAGACTCGCAATGCCAGAATCAGACTCCTCCTCAGACTCCACCTCTGCCTCCTCAGATGCGGACTCCTCCTCTGAATCCATCTCCTTTCCAACAAATGCACGTGCCTTGCCAGATGAGCTCTTCTTGTGTGATGAAGACTTTGATGAAGTTTTGGAAGAAGACTTTGAGTATTTCTTCTTCTTCTTGTCGTCAGAATCATATTCCTTGCTCTTCTTCTTCCTTCTGTTCTCATTTTCCCACTGTGGACACTCAGAGATGAAGTGTCCAGTTTTCTTGCACTTGTGACATGTTTTCTTCTTGTAGTCATGAGCAGAAGCTTCATCATTCCTTGAGCTTGATCGTGAGGATTTCCTGAAGCCTTTCTTCTTAGTGAATTTTTGGAACTTCTTCACTAGCATTGCAAGTTCTCTTCCAATGTCTTCAGGATCATCAGAACTGCAGTCGGATTCTTCTTCAGATGAGGAGACAGCTTTTGCCTTCAAGGCACGAGTTCGCCCATAGTTTGGGCCGTAGATATCTCTTTTCTCAGAAAGTTGAAACTCATGTGTGTTGAGCCTCTCAAGTATGTCAGACGGATCGAGTGTCTTGAAATCAGGACGTTCTTGAATCATCAGGGCCAGGATGTCAAACGAACTATCAAGTGATCTCAGCAGCGTCTTGACGATTTCATATTTGGTGATCTCAGTGGCGCCGAGGGCTTGAAGCTCATTTGTGACGTCAGTGAGCCGGTCAAATGTGTGCTGGACATTCTCATTGTCATTTCGCTTGAAGCGGTTGAAGAGGTTGCGAAGAACACTGATTCTTTGATCTCTCTGGGTTGAGATGCCTTCATTGACCTTTGAGAGCCAGTCCCAGACTAGCTTGGATGTCTTCAAAGCACTCACACGGCCATACTGTCCTTTGGTCAGATGACCACATATGATATTCTTGGCAGTGGAGTCCAGTTGAGTGAACTTCTTGACATCAGCAGCAGTGACACCTTCTCCAGCCTTGGGAACGCCGTTCTCGACGACATACCATAGGTCGATGTCAATGGCTTCAAGATGCATGCGCATCTTATTCTTCCAGTAGGGATATTCAGTTCCATCGAAGACGGGGCAAGCAGCGGAGACTTTGATTATCCCTGCAGTCGACATAACTAAAACTCCAGGTGGTTAAACCGAATCACACAGAACAAGGGAGCACCAGGCTCTGATACCAATTGAAAGTGCGTTATATCGACTAGAGGGGGGGTGAATAGGCGATTTTTATGAAAGTCTTCAAAACGTGAGAGTTATGAAGACAAACAGTGAAGACTATGCCTATTACTATGCAGCGGAAGTTAGATTACACTAGGGCAGCCATGGTCATGTATTCAATAGAGTGAAAGCTCAATGACAAACAGCTTCAGTGTAATAAGGATCAGGTAGGAAGAAGTTATGAAGCCGAACTGATCATACATTCATGTTGTGAAGACAAAAGATAAAGCAAGCATGCAATGGCTTCACAATGAATAACTGTAAATGAAGGGAAGTGAAGATGAAACCAGTGACACGTTGAAGACAATGATTTGTTGGACTAGTTCCAGTTGCTGTGACAACTGTACGTCTGGTTGGAGCGGCTAGGTATTTAAACCGAAGGACACACAGTCCCGGACACCCAGTCAAGGACACTTAGTCCAAGACACCCAGTCCTCACCGTTTTCTCCTTGAGCTAAGGTCACACAGACCTCGCCCAATCACTCTGGTAAGTCTTCAAGGTAGACTCCCAAACCTTCACAGACTTCGTTCACTGGCAATCCACAATTTCTCTTGGATGCTCAGAACGCGACGCCTAACCGTTTGGAGGATGCACAGTCCTCAAGTGTAATAAGTCTTCAAATCACACAGACACGAAGACTTAAGTGATGCCCAATTTACTCTGGCTCTGGGTGGTTAGGGCTTTTCTCCTCACTGGGAATTTTTCTTTCAAAGGCTTCGAGGTGGGTTGCTCTCAAACGACAAAAGCCGTGCGCTGAAATCTGAGCAGCCAACCATTTAAGGTTGTGGGGGGTGGACTATTTATAGCCACTTGGCAACCCGACCTGATCTGTCCGAAATGACCCTGGGTCACTAAGGAACTGACACGTGTACCAACGGTCGGATTTCGAACTCACACGACAACTTTTACTTGGGCTACAAGTAAAGCTGACTTGTCTGACTCTGGACAAGATTTTCTCTCAAAGTCTTCGCTCGAAGACATAGGATTTGAATTTGGCATCACTTCAGTCATTCTGACTGGTTCTCTTCGACCCCACTTAACAGTACAGTGGTTCCTATGACACAACATGAATGAAATAAAACTACGAAGGATCTAGGTCTTCGAGTTCCAAAAGCTTCATAGGGAGTCTTCTCATGTCATTGTCTTCAATATGAATATCTTCATAAACCACCATTGTCTTCAATGTCTTCGTACATTTTTAGGGGTCATCCCTGGTAGTGAAACCGAATCAATGAGGGACTTCTACCTGTGTTTTCCTGCAATTCTCACAAACACATTAGTCCCTCAACTAGGTTTGTCGTCAATACTCCAAAACCAACTAGGGGTGGCACTAGATGCACTTACACATGCTCAGAAGGTTTGGAGATGAACCTACTTAGAGCAGAGAGACAGCAGGCGAGCCTACGAAAATCTTTGACTCGTCTTGGCACCTCAATCTCCTCAATTGCTTTGATCTTGTCAAGATTTGCTTTGATTCCACGTTGAGACACAAAGAACCCGAGAAGTTTGCCGGATGGAATGCCAAACACACACTTCTCTAAGTTGAGCTTGAGGTTGACTTGTGTAGATTGGCAAATGTTTCGTCTAGCTCTTGCACGAGCATGGCCTTGTCTTTGGTTTTGACCACTATATCATCCATATAGGATTCCATATTTCTATGCAGTTGGGGCGAAAAACCAATTTGGACAGCTCGGGAAATGTCGAACCCACGCTCTTCAACCCGAAAGGCATCCATAAGAAACAATATGCACCACATGGGGTGATGAACAAATTTTTCTCTTCGTCTTCCTTCATCATGAAGATCTGGTGGTATCCTGAGTAGCCGTCGAGGAATGACAGCAGGTCACTGATACGTCTCCAACATATCTATAATTTCTGATTGTTCCATGCTATTATATATTCTGTTTTGGATGTTTAATGGGCTTATTTATACACTTTTATATTATTATTGGGACTAACCTATTAACCGGAGGACCAACCCAAATTGTTGTTTTTTGCCTATTTCAGTGTTTCGTAGAAAAAGAATATCAAACAGAGTCCAAATGGAATGAAAGCTACCGGAGCATGATTTTTGGAACAAACGTGATCCAGAGGACTTGCAGTGGACGTCAAGCAACCAACGAGGAAGCCACGAGGCAGGGGGCGTGCCTACCCCCTTGTAACGCCCTCAATGCGGCTATATCTCCCACGTGTTGAAGCACGACTTAGAGGCATAACCGCATTGAAAGCAATGTCGCAAGTGAGGTAATCTTCACACAACCCATGTAATACATAAGGGAAAGAGATTCATAGTTGGATTACAATCGCCACTTCACACAATACATGAATAAAGCATTACATCAACCAGTTACAATCAAGGCCCGACTACGGAGCCAAAATAAAAGAAGACTACCCCAAATGCTACACAGATCCCCGATCGACCGCAACTGGGCTCCACTACTGATCAACTGGAAACGGAACAACATAACGAACACGATCTTCATCGAGATCCTCCTGGAGCTTGGTTGCGTCACCTACACAGTATCGTCGGCACCTACAAGCTGGTTTTGGAAGTATCTGTGAGTCACGGGGACTCAGCAATCTCACACCCTCGCGATCAAGACTATAAAAGATTATAGGAAGGGAAGGCGCAAGCGACTAGCAGCAAGCGACTAGCATATATGGTGGCTAACATACGCAAATGAGAGCGAGAAGAGAAGGCAAAAGCACGGTCGAACAACTATGATCAAGAAGTGATCCTAGAACAACCTACGTCAAGCATAACTCCAACACCGTGTTCACTTCCCGGACTCCGCCGAGAAGAGACCATCACGGTTACACACGCGGTTGATGCATTTTAATTAAGGTCAACTTCAGGTTTTCTAAAACCGGACATTAACAAATTCTCATCTTCCCATAACCGCGGGAACGGCTTTCGAAAGTTCAAAACCCTACAGGGGTGTCCCAACTTAGCCCATCACAAGCTCTCACGGTCAACGAAGGATATTCCTTCTCCCAAGACAATCCGATCAGACTCGGCATCCCGGTTACAAGACATCCTCGACAATGGTAAAACAAGTCCAGCAACACCACCCGAATGTGTCGACAAATCCCGATAGGAGCTGCACATATCTTCTTCTCAGTGCACACTCAGATGAGCGCTCCATACAACTAAAACCAAACCTCGAGTTTCCCCGAGGGGGCGCTGCACAGGGCTCTAGTTTGGACCAACACTTAGAGGAGCACTGGCCCGGGGGGGTTAAAATAATGATAACCCTCAGGAGCGCGACTCCCAAGGGAAAAAGAGGCTAGGTGGCGAATGGTAAAACAATGGTTCGGCATTGCTGGAGGACTTTTATTCAAGGCAAACTGTCAAGGGGTTCCCATTATAACCCATCCGTGTAAGGAACGCAAAATCCGGGAACATAACACCGATATGACGGAAACTATGGCGGCAAGAGTGGAACAAAACACCAAGCATAAGGCCGAGCCTTCCACCCTTTACCAAGCATAAGGCTTGGATTAATAATATGGGAGGCATGATAAGCAAGTGGTAGGTATCACAGCATAGGCATAGCAAAAGAGCGAGCAACTAGCAAGCAAATATAGAAGTGATTTCGAGGGTATGGTCATCTTGCCTGAAATCCCGCAAGGAAGAAGAACGAGTCCATGAAGAAGACCAACGGACGTAGTCGAACGGGTCCTCACAAACGCGACGTAATCGGAACCAACTCGAAGAAGCAACACCGGAAAGAAGCACACAACATAGTAAACAAACCACACACGAACATGGTATGATATGCGGGATGCGGTATGTTATGCATATGCATGACTTGGAAAGGAATGATTGAACCTGGCCTCAACATGGAAATCCAAGAGTGCCACTGGAAAGGTGAGGTGATTTCGGTTGAAATCGATATAAAGATCACCGGAATCGGATGCACGGTTTGGAAATGGCAAGCAAAACAAATATGGCACCGGTCTGCGATAATCAGCAAGTGACCATCTAAATGCAACAAGATAAATATGCTACAACACTCAAACATGACAACAAAATACATGTAAGGGATCCACTCATAATGCTTGACAAAAGATGAACACTGAGCTACGGCTAAATCACTCATTAACATGTTCAAACAAGCATGGCAAAAGTGCAAATGATAATAGGTTTCAGACTTGGTAAAATTAACAGAATGTCAAGAATTTATCATCAGAAAGCAATATTTAGAGTATGATAACTATATGCTACAGGAACATATCATGGGAAAGCAAGGCATGGCATGAAGCTACTCAAAGAACTTAACAAAAGTCCCTTAGTGACCTTGAGCCAAAAGGGATCAGAAAATACAATTGCAAGCATGTGAACATAGCAAAAACATAAACAGATTTAGACTTAGTGAAAAACTGGAGCATGGCAAAACAGTTAGCAAGTAGGCATGTTTACGAGCTCGATGCACTCACTACAGAGCATTGCATGACAATCTAAGCATATAACCATCAAGAAGACATGGCATAGAAGCTAGACATGGCAAGAACAACGACATAGTATGCACGGATCGATAGCAACAACCTCGGCAAAATCGCTAAACATGTCAACAATCTGCCAGGAACATTTTATAACAAAAGTAGAGCTCGATTGACTCAAGCTAGGTTGCTCCATAATTGCAAACAAAGACATGTATGGATAGAGAACAACAATATTAACAAAACATCCTTACTGATCATCCTCAAAAGAGGCATGTATTACTAGGAATCAACATGAACATATGGCATAAAAACAAATACATGACAAGGACTTGGTGAAATTCTAAGTCCCTAAAATCAGCATCATTGAGTAAGCTACTTTGCATGCTTGTGCTAGTCACCACAAAGATCACAAAAATACATGGCATACACCCTTGTAAAGATGCCATGGCATTCTACAAAACACATGTAGAGCTCACGATCATAGCATGCCCAAATTAATCAGATCTGAAACATTCCTCACATAGCCCTCTTCCAACAGCATTTCGGGAATCAAGATGAGCTCAAATGAAAAAGATGCAATGAGTGAAATGATGTACTCTTCGAGACGAACATTTTGATATGCTACACGCACGAATCGGAGCTACAGATGCAGAGTTATGGCATGTCAAAGATTGCATAAAATATCTGGAGTGAGGTCAAAAAGTCAACCGACCACAATACCAGATCTGGATCCAGATTGCACACAGATTGAGGCATCGCCGGAGACTTCGCCGAAGACGAGGAAGGAGAGGTCGGGACTGGTGAGGTGGAGCGAGGTGCCGGCGAGGTCCGGCCGGCCGGTGCCAGATCCAGGCACGGCGGTGGCGGTGGTTGCGCCGGCGACGAGGACGCGGGTCACAGGCGGCGGCGGCATGCAGGGCGGCGGTGCGACTCAGGCGGGTGTGGCGGCTGGAGGCGAGGGGCGGCACCGACGGAGCGAGGCGGCTGGGCGCGATGGTGCGCCGGCGAGCGGCGGGGACACGGTGGCGCACGGCGACCGAGGCGCGAGGAGAGACGGCTGGGCGACTTGGGCGCCCGGGCCCGGTTGCGGCTCGGGGCGGGCTTCCTGCTGGCCGGCGGGCCGCGGCTGTGGGAGGAGAGAGAGGAGACCCGGCGAGGGATGAGGTGGCGCTCTCCGGTTGGCTGCGGCGGCGGGGCAGGGTGACGTGGCAAGCCCTCATTGGGCGGAGTGAGGTGGAAGGCGCGGTGGACACGTCCGGCGGTGGAACGGACATGTCCGGCTGTGGGAGGAGGACGAAGACTAGGGTTAGACTGTGAATTTCGGGAGGGGATCACATATATATAGGTAGAGGGAGCTAGGAGAGTCCAAATGAGGTGCGGTTTTCGGCCACGCGATCGTGTGGTCGAACGACCGAGATGATGGAGGAGGTTTAGGTGGGTTTTGGTCCACTTTGGAAGGGTGTTGGGCTGCAACACACACGAGGCCTTTACGGTCCCTCGGTTAACCGTTGGAGTATCAAACGAAGTCCAAATGGTACGAAACTTGACAGGCGGTCTACCGTTAGTAAACCAAGGCCGCATGAAAAATCTCAGTCCAATCCGAAAACATTTAACACCCGCACACGAAAAGAGGTAGAAAGGGACACCGGGTGACATAGGAGCGCCGGAATGCAAAACGGACAACGGGGAAAATGCTCGGATGCATGAGACGACCATGTATGCAATTGAAATGCACATAATGACATGATATGGAATGCATGACATGCAAGCAATGACAAGGCAACAACAGTGAATAACTGGAGGACACCTGGCACATCGGTCTCGGGGCGTTACACCCCTGGGTGCGCCCTCCACCCTCGTGGCTCCACCACCTACTTCTTCCTCCTATATGTACCTATGTACCCTGAAAACATCAGAGGGCACCACAATAACCCAATTCCACCACTGCAACCTTCTGTACCCATGAGATCCCATCTTGGGGCCTTTTACGGCTCTCCGCCGGAGGGGGCATTGATCACAGAGGGCTTATACATCAGCACCATAGCCTCTCCGATGATGTGTGAGTAGTTTACTTCAGACCTTCGGGTCCATAGTTATTAACTAGATGGCTTGTTCTCTCTCTTTGGATCTCAATACAAAGTTCTACTCGATCTTCATGGAGATCTATTCAATGTAATCTTCTTTTGCGGTGTGTTAGTTGAGATCTGATGAATTGTGGGTTTATGATCAAGATTATCTATGAACAACATTTGAATCTTCTCTGAATTCTTTTATGTATGCTTGGTTATCTTTGCAAGTGTCTTCGAATTATAAGTTTGGTTTGGCCTACTAGATTGATCTTTCTTGCAATGCTAGAAGTTCTTAGCTCTGGGTTCAATATTGCGGTGCTTGATCCCAGTGACTGTAGGGGAAGCGACACGTATTGTATTGTTGCCATAGAGGATAAAAAGATGGGGTCTATATCATATTGCATGAGTTTATCCCTCTACATCCTGTCATCTTTCTTAAAGCGTTACTCCGTTCTTATGGACTTAATACTCTAGATGCATGCTGGATAGCGGTCGATGTGTGGAGTAATAGTAGTAGATGCAGGCAGGAGTCGGTCTACTTGTCACAAACGTGATGCCTATATACATGATCATACCTAAATATTCTCATAACTACGCTCAATTCTATCAATTGCTCGACAGTAATTTGTTTACCCACCATAATACTTATGCTATCTTGAGAGAAGCCACTAGTGAAACCTATGGCCCCCGTGTCTATTTTCCATCATACAAGTTTCCAATCTATTTTATTTTGCAATCTTTACTTTTAATTTATATCATAAAAATACCAAAAATATTTATCTTATTATTATTATCTCTATCAGATCTCACTCTTGCAAGTGGCCGTAAAGGGATTGACAACCCCTTTATCACGCTGGTTGTGAGGTTCTTATTTGTTTGTGTAGGTACGAGGTGACTCGCGCGTGCTACTGGATTGATACCTTGGTTCTCAAAAACTGAGGGAAATACTTACGTTGCTTTGCTTCATCACCCTTTCCTTTTCAAAGGAAAACCAACGCATGCTCAAGAGGTAGCAAGAAGGATTTCTAGCGCCGTTGCTGGGCAGATCTACGCACAAGTCAAGACATACCAAGTACCCATCACAAAATCTTACCCTTCGCATTACAGTATTTGTCATTTGCCTCTCATTTTCCTCTCCCCCACTTCACCCTTGCCATTTTATTCGCCCTCTTTTCGTTTCGCCCTCTCTTTCCGTTCACTTTTTCTTGACTTGTTTGCTTGTGTGTTGGATTGCTTGCTTGTCACGATGGCTCAAGATAATACTAAATTGTGTGACGTTACCAATACCAAGAACAATGATTTCCTTAGCACTCTGATTGCTCCTCTTACTGATGCTGAATCTTGTGAAATTAATACTGCATTGTGAATCTTGTCATGAAAGATCCGTTTTTTGGCCTTCCTAGTGAAGATGCCGCTACCCATCTGAACAACTTTGTTGATTTGTGTGATATGCAAAAGAAGAAAGATGTGGATAATGATATTGTTAAACTTAAGCTATTTCCATTTTCGCTTAGAGATCGTTCTAAAGCTTGGTTTTCGTCTTTGCCTAAAAATAGTATCTATTCGTGGAATAATTGCAAAGATGCTTTTATCTCTAAGTATTTTCCTCCTGCGAAGATCATCTCTCTTAGAAATGATATTATGAATTTTAAGCAACTTGATCATGAGCATGTTGCACAATCTTGGGAGAGGATCAAATTAATGATACGTAATTTCCCTACACATGGTTTGAATTTATGGATGATTATACAAAAAATTTATGCCGGATTGAATTTTGCTTCTAGAAATATTTTAGATTCGGCCGCGGGAGGCACTTTTATGGAAATCACCTTAGGAGAAGCTACCAAACTCCTATATAATATTATGGTTAATTATCCGCAATGGCAGACTGAAAGATCTACTAGTAAAAAGGTGCATGTGATTGAAGAGATTAATGTTTTGAGTGGAAAGATGGATGAACTTATGAAATTGTTTGCTAATAAGAGTACTCCTACTGATCCCAATGATATGCCTTTGTCTACTTTAATTGAGAATAATAATGAATCTATGGATGTGAATTTGGTCGCTAGGAACAATTTTGGTAACAACGCGTATAGAGGTAATTTTAATTGTAGGCCGTTTCCTAGTATATTTCTCTAATAATTATGGTAGTTCCTACAACAATTCTTATCGAAATTATAATAAGATGCCCTCTGATTTTGAATCTAGTATTAAAGAATTTATTAGTTCGGAAAAGAGTTTCAATGCTTTGATTGAAGAAAAATTGCTTAAGATTGATGAATTGTCTAGGAACATGGATAGAATTTCTCTTTATGTTGATTCTTTCAAACATAGATCTATTCCACCTAAGCATGATATCAATGAGTCTCTCAAAACCATGAGAATTTCCATTGATGAGTCCAAGGAAAGAACCGCTAGGATGCATCCTAAGAAAGTTTGCTTTCTGAAGGCGTGTTCTTCTAGTTTTCATGATAATAAGGATGAAGATCTAAAAGTGATTGATGTGTCCCCTATTAAATCCTTGTTTTGCAATATGAATCTTGATAATGATGGGACTGGAGATGAGTCAACTTTAGTTAGAAGGCGTCCCAAAAATACGGAGTTTTTAGCTCTTGATGCAAAAATTCGTAAAAGTGGGATTGAAGAGGTTAAAACTTTAGATAGCAACGAAACCACTATCTTGGATTTAAAGGAATTTAATTATGATAATTTATCTTTGATAGATTGTATTTCCTTGTTGCAATCCGTGGTAAATTCTCCTCATGATTATAGTCAAAATAAAGCTTTTACTAAACATATCGTTGATGCTTTAATGCAATCTTACGAAGAAAAAGTTGAGTTGGAAGTTTCTATTCCTATAAAACATTATGATGAGTGGGAACCTACAATTAAAATAAAATTAAAGATCATGAATGCTATGCTTTGTGTGATTTGGGTGCTAGTGTTTCCACGATCCCAAAAACTTTGTGTGATTTGCTAGGTTTCCGTGAATTTGATGATTGTTCTTTAAACTTGCACCTTGAGGATTCCACTATTAAGAAACCTATGGGAAGAATTAATGATGTTCTTATTGTTTCAAATAGGAATTATGTGCCTGTAGATTTCATTGTTCTTGATATAGATTGCAATCCTTCATGTCCTATTATTCTTGGTAGAACTTTCCTTAGAACGATTGGTGCAATTATTGATATGAAGGAAGGGAATATTAGATTCCAATTTCCATTAAGGAAAGGCATGGAATACTAACCTAGGAAGAAAATTCAATTACCATATGAATCAATTATGAGAGCTACTTATGGGTTGCCTACCAAAGATGGCGATACCTATATCTATCCTCGCTTATATGCCTAGCTAGGGGCGTTAAACGATACCGCTTGTTGGGAGGCAACCCAATTTTTTTTCATTCCTTGTTTTTTGTTCCTGTTTAATAATAAATAATATATATAGCCTCTTTTTTGGTTGTGTTTTTTGTGTTTAATTAGTGTTTGTGCCAAGTAGAACCGTTGGGAAGACTTGGGGAAAGTCTTTTTGACCTTGCTGTAAAAAACAGAAACTTTAGCGCTCACGAGATTAGCAACAACTTTTTAATAGAGAGTGATATTTAGTTAATTCTTTTTGAAGATGATTACTAGATAAAATCCTCATGTCCAGAAATTTATTATAGAATTTTTGGGGTTCCATAATTTGCGTTTGATACATATTACTAAAGACTATTCTGTTTTTGACAGATTCTGTTTTTTCGTGTGTGGTTTGCTTATTTTGATGAATCTATGGCTAGTAATGGAGTTTATAAACCATAGAAAAGATGTAATACAGTAGGTTTAACACCAATATAAATAAATAATGAGTTCATTACAGTACCTTGAAGTGGTGTTTTCTTTACTTTCGCTAACGGAGCTCACGAGATTTTCTGTTAAATTTTGTGTTGTGAAGTTTTCAAGTTTTGGGTAAGATTTGATGGATTATGGAGCAAGGAGTGGTAAGAGTATAATCTTGGGGATTCCCAAGGCATCCCAAGGTAAAATCCAAGGACACCAAAAATCCTAAGTTTGGGGATGCCCCGGAAGGCATCCCCACTTTTGTCTTCGTTCATCGGTATCTTTACTTGGAGCTATATTTTTATTCACCACATGATATGTGTTTTGCTTGGAGAGTCTTATATGATTTGATTATTTTATTTTTAGTTTAACACAATCATACTTTATGTAAACACCTTTTGAGAGAGACACACATGATTCGTAATTTGTTAGAATACTCTATGTGCTTCACTTATATCTATTGAGCTATATAGTTTTTGCTCTAGTGCTTCACTTATATCGTTTAGAGCGCGGTGGTGGTTTTATTTTATAGAAATAATTGATCTTTCATGATTCACTTATATTATTTTGAGAGTCCTTGAGAACAGCATGGTAATTTGCTTTTAGTCATAATAAAAACTTTCATATAAGTGCATTGGATACCATGAGAAGTTTGATACTTGACAATTGTTTTGAGATATGGAGATGGTGATATTAGAGTCATGCTAGTTGAGTAGTTGTGAATTTGAGAAATGCTTGTGTTGAAGTTTGTGATTCCCGTAGCATGCACGTATGGTGAACCGTTATGTGATGAAGTCGGAGCATGATTTATTTATTGATTGTCTTCCTTATGAGTGGCGGTCGGGGACGAGCGATGGTCTTTTCCTACAAATCTATCCCCATAGGAACATACGCGTAGTACTTTGTTTCGATAACTAATAGATTTTTGCAATAAGTATGTGATTTCTTTATGACTAATGTTGAGTCCATGGATTATATGCACTCTCACCCTTCCACATTTGCTATCCTCTATTACCGCACACTTTTCGTTGGTATCATACACCCACCATATACCTTCCTCAAAACAGCCACCATACCAACCTATTATGGCATTTCCATAGCCATTCCGAGATATATTGCAATGAAACTTTCCACCGTTCCGTTTGTTATGACATGCTTTATCATTGTCATATTGCCATGCATGATCATGTAGTTGACATCGTATTTGTGGCAAAGCCACCTTTCATAATTTTTTCATACATGTCACTCTTGATTCATTGCATATCCCGGTACACTGCCGGAGGCATTGACATAGAGTCATATTTTGTTCTAAGTATTGAGTTGTAATTCTTGAGTTATAACTACAAAGAAGTATGATGATCATCATTATTAGAGCATTGTCCCAGTGAGGGAAGGATGATGGAGACTATGATTCCCCCACAAGTCGGGATGAGACTCCGGAAGAAAAAAAGAGGCTAAAAAAGAAAGAAAGAAGGCCCAAATAAAAAAAATAAAAAAAATGAGAGAAAAAGAGAGAAGGGACAATGTTATTATCCTTTTCCACACTTGTGCTTCAATGTAGCACCATGATCTTCATGATAGAGAGTCTCCTATGTTGTCACTTTCATAAACTAGTGGGAATTTTACATTATAGAACTTGGCTTGTATATTCCAATGATGGGCTTCCTCAAATTGCCCTAGGTCTTCGTGAGAAAGTAAGTTGGATGCCCGCCCACTTAGTTTCTTTTGTTGAGCTTTCATACACTTATAGTTCTAGTGTATCCATTGCATGCAATCCCCACTTACTCACATTGATATCTATTGATGGGCATCTCCATATCCTGTTGATACGCCTAGTTGATGTGAGACTATGTTCTCCTTTTTGTCTTCTCCACATCCACCATTCTATTCCCCCTATGGTGCTATGTCCATGGATCACGCTCATGTATTGCGTGAAAGTTGAAGAAGTTTGAGAACATCAAAAGTGTGAAACAATTGCTTGGCTTGTCATCGGGGTTGTGCATGATTTAATATTTTGTGTGATGAAGATAGTGCATGGCCAAACTATATGATTTTGTAGGGATAATTTTCTTTGGCCATGTTATTTTGAGAAGACATGATTGCTTAGTTAGTATGCTTGAAATATTATTATTTTTATGTCAATATTAAAATTTAATCTTGAATATTTTAGATCTGAACATTCATGCCACAATAAAGAAAATTACATTGAGAAATATGTTAGGAAGCATTCCACATCAAAAATTCTATTTTTATTGTTTACCTACTCGAGGACGAGCAGGAATTAAGCTTGGGGATGCTTGATACGTCTCCAACGTATCTATACTTTTTGATTGTTCCATGCTATTATATATTCTGTTTTGGATGTTTAATGGGCTTATTTATAAAATTTTATATTATTTTTGGGACTAACCTACAAACCAGAGGCCCAGCCCAAATTGTTGTTTTTGCCTATTTTAGTGTTTCTCAGAAAAAGAATATCAAGCAGAGTCCAAATAGAATGAATCCTTCGGGAGCGTGATTTTTGGAAGAAACGTGATCAAGAGGACTTGGAGTGGGCATCAAGCAACCAACAAGGAATACAAGAGGCAGGGGGGCTCTCCTACTCCCCCTGGGCACGTCCTCCACCCTCGTGGGCCCCTTGTGTCTCCACTGACCTACTTCTTCCTCCTATATATACCTACGTACTCTGAAAACATCAGAGGGCACCACGAAAACCTAATTCAACCGCCACAACCTTCTGTACCCATGAGATCCCATATTGGGGCCTTTTCCGGCACTCCGCCTAAGCGGGCATTGATCACGGAGGGCTTCTACATCAACTCCATAGCCACTCCGATGATGTGTGAGTAGTTTACTTCAGAACTTCGGGTCCATATTTATTAGCTAGATGGCTTCTTCTCTCTCTTTGGATCTCAATACAAAGTTCTTCTCGATCTTCTTGGAGGTCTATTCGATGTAATCTTCTTTTGCGGTGTGTTTGTTGAGATTCGATGAATTGTGGGTTCATGATCAAGATTATCTATGAACAATATTTGAATCTTCTCTGAATTCTTTTATGTATGATTGGTTATCTTTGCAAGTGTCTTCGAATTATCAGTTTGGTTTGGCCTACTAGATTGATTTTTCTTGCAATGGGAGAAGTGCTTAGCTTTGGGTTCAATCTTGCGGTGCTCGATCCCAGTGACAGTAGGTGAAACGACACGTATTGTATTGTTGCCATCGAGGATAAAAAGATTGGGTTTATATCATATTGCATGAGTTATCCCTCTACATCATGTCATCTTGCTTAAATCGTTACTCCGTTCTTATGAACTTAATACTCTAGATGCATGCTGGATATCGGTCGATTTATGGAGTAATAATAGTAGATGCAGGTAGGAGTCGGTCTACTTGTCATACCTATATACATGATCATACCTAGATATTCTCATAACTATGCTCAATTATATCAATTGCTCGACAGTAATTTGTTTACCCACCGTAACACTTATGCTATCTTGACAGAAGCCACTAGTGAAACCTATGGCCCCCGGGTCTACTTTCCATCATACAAGTTTCCGATCTATTTTATTTTGCAATCTTTACTTTCAATTTATATCATAAAAATACCAAAAATATTTATATTATTATTATTATTATCTCTATCAGATCTCACTCTTGCCAGTGGCCGTGAAGGGATTGACAACCACTTTATCGCGTTGGTTGCGAGGTTCTTATTTGTTTGTGTAGGTATGAGGTGACTCGCGCATAGTCTCGTACTGGATTGATACCTTGGTTCGAAAAAACTGAGCGAAATACTTACGCTGCTTTGCTGCTTCTCCCTTTCCTCTTCAACGGAAAATCAACGCATGCTCAAGAGGTAGCAGTCACACCCGGCAGTGGAGTCCACTATCCTTGTCGATGTGTGGCAAAGGTAAAGGATCCTTTGGAAAGGCCTTATTGTTATCTGTGTAGTCAATACACAGCCTCCACTTCCCATTTGCCTTACGCACTACCACTGGATTGGCCAACCACGTGGGGCAGAGAACTCCTCTGACCAAGCCTGCCGGCTCCAACTTCCTGATCTCTTCGATGATGAACCCTTGTCACTGCAAAGCTTGCTTTCTGACCTTCTTCTTGATGGGTCGTGCATGGGGAAAGACAGCTAGGTGGTGCTCAATCACCTCCCTGGGAACGTTGGGGATGTCGGATGCTTGCCATGCAAACACGTTGACATTCGCCCATAGGAAGGCGACGAGCACACTTTCCTATTTGGTGTCGAGGGTGGAGCTTATGGTAAAAGCTCCACCTGTGCCATCCTCCTTGACGGGGACCTTCTTAGTTTCTGGCGGGGCCGCCTCGAACCTCTTTCTCCCGCCGGCGGAGCTCTCTCGCACTTCCTCAACAGTAACACGACGTTCTAAAGAGGCGCGTTTGCTGGAGGAGCTGTAGGAGTCTTTGCCGGGGTCGGAAGTCTTGCCAGAAGGGGCCTTGCTGGAAGAGGCAGAGGCCTTGGCGGTTTTCTTTCCACCCCGGGCCCCAGCGGCAGGAACAAGCGCCTTTGCGGCAGCCACTCCGACTGCCTCCTGGTAGAGTTGGTTAGCGCATTTGAGCACGTCCTTCTTGTCGGAGGGGAGGTGATGATGCTCATCGGCCCGGGCATCTTCAACGTGTTGTAAGCGTAATGTGACGCTGCCATAAACTTGGCCAGCGCTGGGCGACCGAGGATCCCATTATAAGGCAAGGGAATATTTGCCACATCAAAAACGATCTTCACCGTCCGATAGTTCATCTCGCCCCCAAATGTGACGGGAAACGTGACTTTGCCCTTCAGCTGACTCCGCCTCGAATTGACCCCTTGAAACATGCCCATCTCCTTGAGATCTCCATCGGGGATATGCAGCCTTTCAATTACAATAGGTGAGATCAAGTTCAGACAGGCCCCACCGTCAACTAGTATCTTCGTTACCTTGAGGTTGCGTATTGTTGGGGAAACCAACAACGGAAAACACCCGACTCCAGTTATGCGGTCAGGGTGATCCTCGGTTTCAAAAATAGGCGTGCTGGACCACTTCAGTGTCCTCTAGGCGTCGAACGACGGCTCTGTCGTAGTGACTTCACACGCCCACTTCTTCAGTTGGAGGTGAGAGGTGTGCAGCGAGGCGCCACCGTCGACGCAGATGGCCTCTGTAGCTTTCTGGAACTTGTGCTCGCCGGACTCATTGTCCTGATCATGATAATCATCCTCCTCCTTCTTGTCGTGGCCCTGAGCGGGCCTCTCTTGTTGATTATCCTTGTTGCGGCGGTCTCCTCGACCGCCACGCTTCTTGCTGGACCTCACAGCACCATCCTGGCCCTTCTTCTTGTCGTGCCTCTCATATTCAGCTTTCTGCTTCTCTACAAGAAGCTCAACCTACCGGAAATTCTAGAGGTCATGGCCTTTGGTGCGGTGGATCTTGCAATACTGCCTGTCGGAGCCTCCTGGCTAGTCGCCAGCCGGCAAGGCCCAGCAGGCGGCGCACCCGGCAACTTCCTCATCGGGGTCGTCAACCTTAGTCTTCTTGGCAGCGCCGAGGTCGCCGTATTCCTCGACGGAAAGCACGGTCTTGCCTTTACGCTTCCAGTTCCGGCGCCGGCCATTCTTTGCTGGGGCGACGGCATCTTCGTCTGTGGATTCGGTTTCCGCATCGGCATCTTCGCCATGGTACTTCCTTCCTTCTTCAGCGCGAGCGCACCTATCGGCCATACCATACATCTCGGCTACATCCTTAACCTTGTTCATCACCAGGTCCTCACACATCATGCAGTTACGCACATTTTGATGGAATGCACTGATGACAATGGCGGGTTGAACATCTGGGATGTTTTACTGCACACGGCTGAACCTTTGTATGTACTTGCGCAGGGACTCGCCATCCTTCGAGGGGATGACATGCAAATCACTCGCCTGGCCAGGGGCTTGGTGGCCTCCGGTAAAGGCGCCAACAAACTCGTGGCATAGATCCAACAAAGAAGAGATGGAATCTACTGGCAGGTGCATTAACCATGACATGACATTGGGCTTAAGTGCCAACGGGAAATAATTGGCAAGCACCTTATCGTTGTGAGCCCCGGCAGCTTGCATCATGATGGTGTAGATGGTGAGGAACTCCGATGGGTGAGTCTTGTCGTTGTATTTTTTCCGACCTCAGGCTTGAATGTGCGGTGGGTGGGCCACTGGAACCACCGCAGCTCACGGGTGAAGGCTGGACAACCCACCTCATAAGGTAGGTCACTAGCACCCCCCGGCGTTGGGCAGTCCACAGTGGGTCCCGCATGCCTATCTGACTGATGGCGCATGTCTCGCGACCGCTCAATAGGGGTCCGAGCGTCTTCCTGAGCTCGCTCCTGAAGGACTTGACGCTGGTCGTGGCGGGCTCGCGGGTCAGACGACGCTGTAGAAACGTTGTCGCGCGTGTTGGCCCGGCGAGCCGCGGCTGTTGTCGCAACGCGGGGGAGGAGAATGCACCGTGGTCACATCGTCCCCAGTCCTCCCACCGTCATTATGCACCGGCTCTACAAAACACCGGCACCAGGGTCCCGCTGGGTGCGGCTCATCTTTGTTGGTGAAGCTGACGAGGTTTCAAATGGTGGCCCTCCACTCGTCGAGCTTCTCCGCTGCTGGAGGGAAGTCGAGGAGTAGTTGCACCCATGCCAATGCTTCCGCTGGCGTAGGTGGCGGCAAAAGTTGTGTGGACCATGACGCGCTCCGACTTCTAACCACGTTAGAAGGATCTCTATCACGGTCTCGCTGTCGCGTGCCGTTTCCGCCAGCCTCTGGGCCCGCATGCCAGCCCGGTGCGTCTTGAGAGTGACGCAAAGGGCTCTTCCTGCGGCGGTGTCTAGAGGCACCGACATAGCGGCGTTGCTCGTGACGCGCGGCCTGGGAAGGTCGCGGCGTGGGCGTCGGCTGGGGCGTCCAGGAGGTCGCCGCGCCACCTGTGGGTCGCACGGCCCCACCCCCAGCCCCAGTAGCGCGCGGCTCGTCGTCTTGGGCACGCACGATGCTGCTCGCCTGGCTCTGATTGCCGAAGTGTCGTGGATGCTAGCAGGCCATGTCTCCGCCACCATCCTCTACCGCTTTGTCACCCGCTCGCACTTGGGCGGTTGGTTCGGCCCGAGATGAGCCGATCGCCGTGATCGCCTTCTTCTTGGGAGCCATCACGATGAAGGAGTCGATGAGTTGGCTTCAAAACCGGATTTTCACAGCCTCAGCGCCCTCCTACCTGGCGTGCCAAAGATGTCGGGTTTCGGGAACGACACCTATGGGATCCCTCGATGGAATCCCTTCTACGGTTGTGGGACATGGGGTAACGCCCCGTATGTAACTTGCCGTATTTGTATTCCAACTCTTGCCATTTTCGGCACTAAGTTATGATATTCCCTCATGGTTGGGTTTTGTCTTCGTTTTGCTTTTGTCCTTGTCATGCATCTCACATCATGTCATCATGTGCATCACATTTGCATACGTGTTCGTCTCATGCATCCGAGCATTTTCCCTGTTGTCCGTTTTGCATTCCGGCACACCTATGTCCTCCGACGTCCCCTTTCGCCTCTTTTCGTGTGTGAGTGTTAAACGTTCTCGGATTGGACCAAGACTTGCCAAGCGGCCTTGGTGTACCACCGGTAGACCGCTTGTCAAGTTCTGTGCCATTTGGACTCTGTTTGATACTCCAACGGTTAACCGAGGAACCGTAAAGGCCTCGTGTGTGTTGCAGTCCAACACCTCTCCAAAGTGGCCCAAAACCCAGCTAAACCCCCTCCATCCTCTCGGTCGTTCGATCACGATCGCGTGGACGAAAACCGTACTTCATTTGGAGTCTCCTAGCTCCTTCTATGTATAAATAGGTGCCTCCCCCCAAAAATCCGGATGAAACCCTAGCTTCCTCTCCCCTCCATGCTGCCGGACGTGTCCGGGCTCCGTCGGACAAAAATCCCGCCGCCCGCCGCCGCCATGTGTCAGCTCCGGATTCGCCGCCGCCCCGCGCCCACATCCCCGCGCTGCCACCCGCCGGGCCCAGGAGGGGCCCGCCCGGCCAGAATCGCCGACGCCTGCCGTCCGCGAGACACCCGCGCCCACCCGCATCTCTTCTACAGTGCTGGCCGTCTCCGATGACCCCGTGCCGCGCCGCCCAGTGCTCCGGTCACCGCCTCGTCCCGGTTTTCTCCGCCGCCGCCCACCGCGCCGCCCGGTCCTCCCCGGCCCCGCCGCCCGCCGCCGTCAAGCTCTGGCCATCGGCGAGCTCCTTGTCGCCGGACCTCCTCTCTGCCATCTCCGGCCGCCGTCCTCGTCTACTCCGGCGAGCCCGCACTGTTCCGGCTAACCTCGGGAAGGGCGTCGCCAGATCGAGATCCAAACTTAGGGTTGACCCCATTTTCTGCCCAAGTCCATAATATTTTTAGCCATGTTCATCACATCATAACTTTGCATCCATAGCACCGTTTCGTGCGTGTGATATATCAAATTATTTGCCTGGATGTGATCTTCATTGCATTCCACTGCACAATGCTGTTTGAGTTCATCTTGATGCCCTAAATGTTGTTGCAAGAGTGCTATGTAATGTTAGTTTCTGTTTCTTATCAGATTATGGACATTTGTCATTTTGCCATGATTAATGTGTGCCTCCTATGAACTTGAGCCCTAAATGTGCTTTCGGCTGTTCCATGCCATCTTTACAGGGGTGTATGCCATGTATTTTTCTGATCAATGTGGTGACTAGCACAAGCATGGAAAATAGCTCTCGTGATGTTGCTGATTTCAGGGACTTAGAATTTTTCTAAGTCATTTCCCTGATGATATTTTTATGCCATGTATTCTTGTTGCTACAGAGTGATCCATGCCTCTTTTGAGCATGTTCAGTAAGGATGATTTTGAGATATTGTTATGATCTATCCATCCATTTCTTTGTTTGCAATTATGGAGTAACCTAGCATGACTCAATCGTGCTCTACTTTTGCTATAAAATGTTCCTGGCAGATTGTTTACGTGTTAATCAATTTTGCCGAGGTTGTTGTAGTTTATCCTTGTATGATATGAGATTGTTCTTGCCATGGTTAGCTACTTGATCATGTCTTCTTGTGGGGTGTATGCTTAGTTTGTCATGCAATGCCTTGTGGTGAGTGCATCAAACTCGCAAACATGCCTACGTAACTCTGTTTTTGCCATGCCCAGTTTTCTACTATGTCTGAATCTGTTAACGAAACCTGCTATGTTTACATGGTAGCCATGGTATCTTCTGATCCTTTTTGGCTTATGGTCAGTAAGGGACTTTTGTTATATGCTTTGAGTTTTTTCATGCCATGCCTTCCTTTGCCATGATATGTTCCTGTAGCATGTTGTTATCTTGCTCTAAACATTGCTTCCTGATGTTAAATCCTGACATGTTATTTTCACCAAGTCTGTGAACATGATATCTTTTGCACTTTTGCCATGCTTGTTTGAACCTGCTACTGTGTGATTTAGCCGTAGCAAAGTGTTCATCTTTTATCAAGAATCTTTAGTGGATCAGTGCCATGTGCTTTGTTGCTATGTTAGAGTGCAGTAGCTTATTTTTCTTGATGCATTTAGATGGCATCGTGCTGTTAATCGCAGCTTTGTGCCTTTATTGTTTTGCTTGCCATTTGCAAACCGTGCATCCGATTCTTGTGATCTTTATATCGATTTCGACCGAAATCAACTCATCTTTCCAGCGTCGCTCTTGGTTTGCCAAGTTGAGGCCTGGTTCAATCTTTTCCTTCCGGAGCACGCATATGCATTGCATATCACATCCCGCATATCATGCCATGTTTTGCATCATGTTGCTTGCGCATTGCACCGTGGTTGATCGTGGTTCCCTTTGCTTGTGTTCTTGCTATGGGTAGAGCCGGGAGACGAGTACGTGCGAGGAACCCATTGAGTACGCTTACGAGGATCAATCTTACATCAACTCGGAGAACTTCGCAGGCAAGATGACCATACCCTCGAAATCACTTCTATCTTTGCTTGCTAGTTGCTCGCTCTATTGCTATGCCTTTTATACGATACCTATCACATGCTTTACCATGCCTCCCATATTGCCATGTCAAACCTCTAACCCACCTTGTCCTAGCAAACCGTTGTTTGGCTATGTTACCGCTTTGCTCAGCCCCTCTTATAGCGTTGCTAGTTGCAGGTGAAGATTGGAGTTTGTTCCTTGTTGGAACATGTTTATTGTTGGGATATCACTATTATGTCTTGTCTACTTTAATGCATCTATATAGTTGGTAAAGGGTGGAAGGCTCGGCCTTATTTCTGGTGTTTTGTTGCACTCTTGCCGCCCTAGTTTCCGTCATACCGGTGTTATGTTCCTGGATTTTGCGTTCCTTACATGGTTGGGTTATAATGGGAACCCCCTGAAAGTTCGCCTTGAATAAAACTCCTCCAGCAAGGCCCAACCTTGGTTTTACCATTTGCCACCTAGCATTTTTCCCTTGGGTTCCGCGGACTCAAGGGTCATCTTTATTTTAAACCCCCGAGCCAGTGCTCCTCTGAGTGTTGGTCCAAACTAGAGCCCCTTGTAGCGCCACCCCGGGGAAACTCGAGGGTTGGTTTTAGTTGTATGGATTGCTTGTCCGGTATGCCCTGAGAACGAGATATGTGCGACTCCTATCAGGATTTGTCGGCACATTCGGGTGGTTTTGCTGGACTTGTTTTACCATTGTCGAGATGTCTTGTAACCGGGATTCCGAGTTTGATCGGGTCGTCCTGGGAGAAGGGATATCCTTCGTTGACTGTGAGAGCTTGTGATGGGCTAAGTTGGGACACTCCTGCACAGTTTTGAACTCTCGAAAGCCGTGCCCATGGTTATGGGAAGATAGGAATTTGTTAATGTCCGGTTTTAGAGAACCTGAAACTTAACTTAATTAAAATTGATCAACAGCGTGTGTAGCCGTGATGGTCTCTTTTTGGCGAAGTCCAGGAAGAGAACACAGTCTCGAGTTATGCTTGAACGTAAGTAGTCTAGGATCACTTCGTGATCATAGATTTCTGGAACGTGCTTTTCCTTCTCTTCTCGCTATCATTTGTGTATGTTAGCCACCATATATGCTAGTGCTTGCTGCAGCTCCACCTCATACATTTTCCCTACCCATAAGCTTAAATAGTCATGATCGCGATGCTGTGAGATTGCTGAGTCCCTGTGACTCGTAGATTACTTCCAAAAAAACCAGATGCAGGTGCCGATGATACCACTCCAGGAGATGCGACTGAGCTCAAGTGGGAGTTCGATGAGGACTCATGATGTTACTACGTTTCCTTTCCAGACGATCAGTAGTGGAGCCCAGTTGTGGCGATCGAGGATCTTATGCATTTGGGTTGTCTTTATTTTGGTTCCGTAGTCGGACCTTGATTGTATCTGGATGATTGTAATTCTATATTTATGTATTGTGTGAAGTGGCGGTTGTAAGCCAACTATGTACCTCTTTCTTATTTAGTACATGGGATGTGTAAATATTACCCCTCTTGCGACATTGCCTACAATGCGGTTATGCCTCTAAGTCGTGCTCCAACACGTGGGAGATATAGCCGCATCGTGGGTGTTACAAGTTGGTAATGAGAGCCATCCCCGACTTAGGAGCCCCCTTCTTGATCGAATCGCTGGCGTTGTTGGGTCTAGAAAAATGTTTTGAGTCTTTTAGGATTATATATATCAGAGAGTAGGATTATTTATACTCCTCAGTCCCTTCGTCGCTCTGGTGAGGCATCCTGACATAGAGTTTTGACTCTTCTCTTCCCAAATTTCACTAAAAAAATTTAGGATCACGCGGGTATCTTGGAATCGTTTTGTTGGGGATATTCCTATCAGCTAAGACCCGCCTAGGAGGGGCGAGGTCAACCCCAATGGCAGGTCACGCAAGAAGCCCATTAAACATCATGGATTGTAGTTTATTAATTATTATAGAAGGCCCAAGGGCCTGAAGGCGGTTTAAGACCTGATATTATGAACCGCCATATGTAAGGAAAGACTTGTAAAGCAAGGCATGTAAAGAAAGTCACCGAGCCAGACACAATTATGAGCCGGCCGGGACTTTGTAGGCCACCAGGCGTCAACCCATGTATATAAGGGGATGACCCGGTGGCGGCTTAGGGAAGGAGACAACAAATTGATACCCAAGTCGGCGAGTTGAGCCTCTTGGAGATCGAAACACCAGCAATACCAATCCTAACTAGACGTAGGCTTTTACCTTCATCGTAAGGGGATGAACTAGTATAAAAACTCTCTCGTATCCTTTGTCCCGATTAACCCCTTTAAGCTTCCTAGTGTGATGGCCCTACAACTAAGTCCTTGCTCTAGGACAGCTGCCGTGACAATTCCACGGCAGTTGGCGCCCATCGTGGGGCCAGCGCACGGTGGATTTGAGTTCTTGAAGAGCAACTTCGAAGGGCTCAAGGGATACGCTGTGGGCCGGATGACCAAGAGTCGTCGCGGCAAGCTCTACATTGACGACGAAGGTTGGGGCCCCGAGGTCGGCTCAATCGAGTACGGGTACTGGGTCCCCTTCGGCGGAATTCACGTCTTCATCGGCCGGATCGGCGAGTCGGGCCCTTAGCCGGACGTCCACACCAACCTCATCAAAATGCCTCAGCGCGCCAGGACCACCCGTGTTCAATCTGTCGTGAAGCATGCCTTCTTAGGCTGCATCCACGGTGGTGAATACTCCGAAGGATCGGTAGAGGGCGGCAAGACGTCCATATGCTCTGACACTTCATCATCAACAGGCGAGACAGACTCTTTGTACCAGCTGCAAGATGGCATGCTCGGGGGCTGTTCCGATGGCAGCAGTATTCCGGACCCCCTTGAGCCACCGAATTGGGTCGGCGTCATCATGGCAGGGACACAGCCCGGGTAGAAATCTACCTCAGCGGCAGCAACAGCTACCGGGTCGGCTGCAGCTGGGTCAGGAGACCCCGCGCGCCCCCCGACTCAGATTCTAATGGACCTTGTCGGCGTCAAAACCGGCGGATCTCGGGTAGGGGGTCCTGAACTGTGCGTCTAAGGCGGATGGTAACAGGAGGCAGGGGACACAATGTTTTACCCAGGTTCGGGCCCTCTTGATGGAGGTAAAACCTTACGTCCTGCTTGATTAATATTGATGATATGGGTAGTACAAGAGTAGATCTACCACGAGATCGGAGAGGCTAAACCCTAGAAGCTAGCCTATGGTATGATTGTTTGTTGTCCTACTTACTAAAACCCTCCGGTTTATATAGACACCGGAGAGGTTAGGGTTACACAAGGTCGGTTACAAAGGGGGAGATACACATATCCGTATTGCCTAGCTTGCCTTCCACGCCAAGTAGAGTCCCATCCGGACACGAGACGAAGTCTTCAATCTTGTATCTTAATAGTCCGGCCAATTGAGATAGTCTGGCTGTCCGGAGACCCCCTAATCCAGGACTCCCACAGTAGCCCCTGAACCAGGCTTTCAATGACGATGAGTCCGGCGCGCAGTATTGTGTTCGGCATTGCAAGGCGGGTTCCTCCTCCGAATACATCATGGAAGAATTTGAATATATGGATAGTGTCTGACCCTGCAAAATAAGTTCCACATACCACCGTAGAGAGAATAATATTTCCACAAATCCAATTTGCTGACTTGTTTTGGCAACACGACATTACATCACGGCCCGGTGATTATTCGAACCATTTCTTTTAACTAGCCCCGCACATAACGCGAGGCAGTTTGTTGACACGTCTCGTCAAAGCAAAGATCGTGTCCCCTTATCACGGGATTCTCATCAATACGGGCGTGGGTAACCCAACCACGTCTAGGACTCCTAGATTACAGGAAAGTCCCAAACGGACACTGAGAGGACGCTTGGTATTCACCCTCTTTATAAAGGGCCAAGGCTTTCACTTTTTTTCCTCCCGTGCTCTATCGAATCCTTCCCCCGCCTCGAGTTCTAACACCCAAAGCCCATGTTAGGTGCTCCGGATCTTCAACCATGTCCGGATCCAGCCTTCAAGGCCGATGGATGCCCTCCTCTGTTATGGAAGAATATATCAAGAAGTTGAGGGAGGCCAGATATCTGACCGCCGAAGTTTCGCATCGGCTGCCTGCCCGAGGGCAGGTCGTCCCTACTCCTGAACCCAACGAAAACGTTGTGTTCATCTCCCACTTCCTTCGAGGTCTAGGCCTCGCTCTGGATCCCTTTATAAGGGGTTTGATGTTTTACTACGGGCTAGACTTCCACGATCTAGCCCCGAACTCCTTTCTTCACATCTCAGCATTTATTGTCGTGTGTGAGGCCTTCCTCCGCATTACCCCTCACTTCGGCCTGTGGCTCAAGACCTTTGATGTGAAGCCGAAAACAATCGAGGGACAACACGCAGCATGCGGAGGAGCATTAATAAGCAAGATTGCAAGAGCTCCATGGCCAAAAGGTTCCTTTCCAGAGGTGTCCGGATTATGGCAACAGGAGTGGTTTTACATCACAGCTCCCAGAAGTGCCAAGTGGGTGTCTCCCCCCGCTTTCCGCTCGGGCCCCCCACTACAACTGATGTCATGGATTAGCAAAGGGCTGAGCTGGGGTCCAGCCAAGGACGTGCCTATACTGCAAAGCTGCATTCAAGATCTCTTCGAGGGAGATTTTAATTTGGTTATGGTAATGCAAGTTATGTTGGTTCATCGAGTCCAGCCTTGCAAACGCCGGCCCCTTCACTTGTGGAGTCCAACCCAGAAGGACCGCGCGCTATTTAAAATTTCCTCGGCCTGACGCATGAGGAGATGTATAAGTCATTTTTCGGACCTCAAACAGAGTGTCCATACACTACCGAGGACGTGGGCCTGAGTAGCAACCACACCGCCGAACAAGTAAGTAATCCTCAAGCTGAACACACCGTATTTTATTTATCATGACGTCATTTCTAAGAAATCGCCCTTTGGCCAGGACTGGCTAACAAAGGCGAAGATGATTCGGTGTTCGGCCCCTTCCCTGAGGGTTTGGAAAATCTGGTACTGGAAAAGATGCTCAAGCGCGCACCTTGCCCGGAGCCCTCGAAGGAAGATGTGGGGGGGAATAATATGGGCGAAGGCGGGCCCCCATCGCTGCCAGTTCCAACCGAGGGAACGAGCGCCTCCACAAGGGAGGATTGTCAAGGAGAAGATTCTGACCTTCTCTCGCTACGGGGGAGGAAGAGGACTGCCTCTGAGGATCCGGAAACCGAGGCCTCCAAACGGGAGAAGAAGTCTCGGGTAGGGGGTCCCGAACTGTGCGTCTAAGGCGGATGGTAACAGGAGGTAGGGGACACAATGTTTTACCCAGGTTCGGGCCCTCTTGATGGAGGTAAAACCCTATGTCCTGCTTGATTAATATTGATGATATGGGTAGTACAAGAGTAGATCTACCACGAAATCAGAGAGGCTAAACCATAGAAGCTAGCCTATGGTATGATTGTATGTTGTCGTACGGACTAAAACCCTCCAGTTTATATAGACACCGGAGAGGTTAGGGTTACACAAGGTCGGTTACAAAGGAGGATATACACATATCCGTATTGCCTAGCTTGCCTTCCACGCCAAGTAGAGTCCCATCCGGACACGAGACGAAGTCTTCAATCTTGTATCTTAACAATCTGGCCAATGGAGATAATCCGGCTGTCCGGAGACCCCCTAATCTAGGACTCCCAAAGACCTCATGGATAAACTGACAACTCTGTTAACCGCCGTGGTATAGCCAGCCGATAAATCCCAGCACGATGCAGAGGTGGCACGCGTACGTGAAGAGATGGTGTGAGCTAAGGAAGATCTAGCCGCAGAGGAAACCCAGATGGCGGCAGAGTGAGCGGTTTTGGATGTTCGTGCTCAACAACTTCAAGCGGAGACTTTTCGGCTCTTGGTGGACCTTAATGCATCAAACGAAGTCATGAGGAGGAGGCATTAGAAAACTCAATCACGTATGCCTCTGAAGCTTGATCCGAGGAACCTGTTCCATACACCCGGGGCCGGGGGGAGCAACCCGCCGGAGACAAACCGGATCACAACACCCGGTGCACTGGTTCAGCCACGTGCCACAGAGCCACCTTGTATAATTACCGCTCCACCTCATTACGTGCCAACACCGCCAGGTCACTTCTCTAACCTTTTGGAAAACCTCATCGCAGCGTTGGCTCGTTTAGCGGCTCTCCCAATGGAAGGCGGCTCACCAGCAGCAATTGAAACACGAAGGTTCAGAGAACTTCTTCAAATGGCTCTGGCGCAGCAGGATGTGTACTCCTACAATCGAGACAGGATTCACTCGACTCGTCACCCAAGCCGGAGCCCGAGTTACAGTAGGAACATGGAGTCCACAGATATGTCAAGCAATGCTCAACGCCACAACCGGCCATATAGGCATGAGCCGGTGCAGGCTGGAGCCCTTAACTTGGCGGATCAGGAGAGGATTCGTCAAGAGGTGGAATGAGCAGCTCAAATGGCAGCAGATCAGGCGGCTCATCAAACCTTTCCGGCTTATCCAGCAACCTTGATTGAGGCAGGAGTGGCCACAAGAACCGGAGGCGTGCCTTGCTTGGTGCCGGCCATACGCAATGAGCGTTTGCCAAAGGACTTCAAGGGGCCTCGTAAAGTGCCTAATTACATGGCTAACCTACAGCCAGGGGCTTCGATTGAGAGTTATGAGATGGCTATGGAATTATTGGAGGTCAGTGATGCTGCAATGGCCAAGTATTGCACCATGATGTTAGATGGAATAGCTCATACTTGGTTAAAGGGTCTTCCACCCAATTCTATCGGCTCATGGGTGGAGTTGAAAGCCCGGTTCATCCAGAACTTTAAGGACACATGTAAACAGCCAATGTTGATTGTGGACCTAACCAATTGCAAGCAAGAAGATGGTGAATCCACAACCCATTGGGTGCACCGGGTTAAGGAAATAATACATTCATCTGATAAGATGGATGCCGGCTCAGCAGTTTTAATGTTGGAGAAAAATTGCCGTTTTGAACCTCTTAAGCAGAAGCTGGGACGGCTCAAACGTGACAGTAATGACATGGGAATGTTGATGGCGACTCTCGTCAAGTATGCTGATTCTGATACTACCAATGACCCGATGTCTGATGAAGAAAAGGCAACGAAGGGAAAGAAGAACGGCAACAGCAAGGGTCACCAGCATAACCCGGCAAATCAGGGAGGTAATAAATGTAAGGCTGATGAGTTTCTTGCCAACACTAATGCACAGGGTGGTAATCAACGGTGCAAGGGCAGACAACCTACTCGGTCGGGCGGGTCAGGTCCCACCCTTGAGCAGTTGTTAAATGAACCTTGTCCAAAGCACGGCACCCGGGAGAAGCAAGCCACCCACATGTGGAAATACTGTACGATCATGAAGGCGTTTAAAAATTCAAACACGTTTGATGGAAGTCATGGCCCAGGTGGCGGTTCAGGAGGAGGCGGTTTTCACGGCCCGGGCGCCGGTTTAGGCAAAGGAGGTTTTCACGGTCAAGGTTATCCTGGTCACCAAGGAGGATATAATCAGCAACCCGGCCAGGGTAATCAGCAGCTGCAATCCGGTTATCAGAGCAACCCGAAGCAGCTGAGTAGTGGAAAATATCACGTATTTACCACAAGTTTATGTAAGAGGGACCAGAAGCTTCACAAGAGGGCCATCAATGCCGTTGAGCCGGTGATTCCATGTTATCTACGTTGGTGAGAGCAGCCTATTGTATGGAGCAGAGAGGACCACCCGCCCCGGGTTGATAATCCGTGTCACTTGGCTTTGGTAGTGGCACCTCAGGTTGGTGGATACAAGTTTACTAAGGTACTCATGGACGGAGGCGGCAACATCAACATCCTCTACTATGAAACATTCCGCCGGATGGGATTGACTGATAAAAATCTTAAACAGTCCAACACTGTTTTTCACGGTGTGGTACCTGGTAAGTCGGCATACCTAGTTGGTAAGATTGAGCTGGAAGTAGCCTTTGGGGATGAGTATGACTCCAAAGCGGAAAAAATAACCTTTCAGGTGGTTAAGATCAAGTGCCCATATCATGCTCTGTTTTTGCGGCCGGCTTATGCCGAGTTCATGGCTCGGCCGTGTTACGTGTATTTGTATCTCAAGATGCCGGGTCATAAAGGCACCATTACAGTACATGGGAGACGGAAGATAGCTCTGGAGTGTGAAGAAGGTGATGCTGCCTATGCTGAATCTGTTTGTGCAACAAAGGAGTTAAAATTTTACAAGGATCATGTTGACCCGGCAGACATGACGTCATTAAAGAAACCAACAACAGAGCATGAGCCGGAGTTGAAATTCAAATCAGCTGATGACACTAAGATGGTTGACTTTGTGCCTGGCGACTCATCCAAACAGTTCATCATCAACACAAACTTGGATCCGAAATAGGAAAGCGCGCTCATCGAGTTAATCCGTGAGAACCGGGACATCTTCGCATGGAAACCTTCAGACATGTCGTGTGTCATGAGGGAACTCGTTGATCACACTCTTAATATTAATCCAAAGTTCAAGCCTGCCAGACAGTTTCTTCGACGCAAGGCCATTGGAGAAGAGGTGGCCCGGCTCTTGGCAGCCGGGTTCATTGTGGAGGTCTTTCACCCCGAATGGTTAGCTAACTCGGTCCTTGTACTAAAAATGAATGGCACCTGGCGGATGTGTGTGGATTACGCCGATCTGAACAAAGCTTGTCCGGCTGATCCTTTTGCTCTCCCCCGTATTAATCAGATCATTGATGCTACCTCGGGTTGCGCACGTTTGAGTTTCTTGGATGCTTATTCCGTTTATCATCAGATTAAGATGGCGGTCATGGATCAGGAGAAGACAGCTTTTATTACTCCCTTTGGAGCTTTTTGCTATGTGTTTATGCCTTTTGGGCTTAAGAGCGCCCAGGCGACTTACCAGCGGTGTGTGCAGAATTGTTTTCACGATCAGATTGGGTGTAATGTTCATGCTTACGTGGATGATATAGTGGTAAAATCCAAGGAGGAAACCTTGGTCACAGATCTGAAAGAGACTTTCGATAATCTCCGGATCTACAAAATAATGCTTAACCCGTCCAAGTGTGATTTTGGAGTACCAGCTGGCAAGCTCTTGGTTTTTCCGGTGTCCAACCGAGGCATTGAAGCTAACCCGGAGAAAATTAAAGCAATTACGTCTTTAGCCAAACGAACGTGCATCAATGATGTTCAGCGGCTGGCCGGTCATGTCGCGGCCTTGAGCCGGTTCATAAGCCAGTTAGGGGATAAGGCAATGCCTTTGTATCAGATGATGAAGAAAATAGATGCTTTTACTTGGAGTGATGATGCAAATACTGCTTTTGAGGATCTGAAGGCACAGCTTGTTGAGCCACCGGTTCTTGCTGCTCCAGTTGAAAAAGAGCCGCTGTTATTATATGTGGCCGCTAACTCATGGGCTGTTAGTGTGGCTATTGTGGTGGAGCGCAAGGAGGCCGGCAAAGAACATCCGGTTCAATGGCCGGTTTACTACGTCAGTGAGGTGTTGATTGAATCCACGAAACGATATCCGCATTGGCAGAAACTCGTATATGGGGTATTCATGGCAAGCCGGAAGCTTCAACATTATTTCCAGGGTCACCTGATCACTGTTGTCAGCTCTGCTCCTTTGGGAGACATCATTCAAAATAGAGAAGCCACTGGCCGAGTTGCCAAGTGGGCAATTGAGTTTGGGTCTCATGGGTTGAAGTATGTGCCGCATACTGCGATCAAATCTCAAGCACTAGTTGATTTCATCAATGAATGGACAAAGATGCAGACGCCAGAAGAGAAACCAGACAACACGTATTAGACTATTCATTTTGATGGGTCCAGGCAGTTGGAAGGCTCGGGGGCTGGAGTTGTGTTAACTTCTCCGCGAGGTGACAAATACGGCTGATGTTTCCTTGCACTAACAACGCAGCAAAATATGAAGCCTTGCTCCATGGTCTTCGAGTGGCGAAAGAGATGAGTTTGAGCCGGGTCAGATGTCTTGGCGACCCAGATCTAGTGGTTCAACAGGTATCTGCCAAGTGGGATTCCAAGGACCCTCTCATGGTGGCTTATCGCCGGGAGGTTGATGCCGTTGCAGGATATTTTAAAGGTTATCAGGTGACTGATGCTTTAAGCCGGTTGTGGACTTAGCATAAGCCGGTGCCACCTAACACCTTTTTGGATGTTTTGCATAACCCCTCTGTCAAGTTGCCCACAGAAGAAGATTTAGCTCTTCCTGACACGGAGGTGCAGTTGGTGGCAGCTCTTCATGTCATCCCAGATTGGATAGTACCGTTTTGGGCTTACATGACCCGGGGAGAGTTGCCAGCAGATGAGACTCTGGCTCAACAGATAACCCGGCGGTCTAAGTCAATGTCGATTTCAGATGGAGAGTTATACCATCGCAGTGTCTCTAGAGTGTATCAGTGGTGCGTTTCCCTTAATAAGGTCAAGAAATACTTCGTGATATCCATGAAGGTAATTGTGGTCATCATGCCGGGTCCAAATCTCTTGGTGGCAGTTGATAAATTCACTAAGTGGGTTGAGGCGGAGCCAGTGAGTAAGTGTGACGCGGCCACGGCGGTTTAGTTCATGAAAAAGGTGATCTTCCGTTTTGGCTTTCCACACAACATTGTCACTAACAATGGGACTAACCTATCCCAAGGAGGTATGGAGGAGTTTTGTCAATGCGAACACATCCGGCTTGATGTTTCTTCTGTAGCTCATCCTCAATCCAATGGTCAAGCTGAGAGAGCCAATCAGGAAATTTTGAAAGGTATAAGACCCCGGCTTATGGTTCCCTTACAGCGAACTCCGGGTTGTTGGGTATAGGAATTACCCTCAGTGTTATGGAGTATCAACACCATGCCTAACAGGTCGATAGGTTACACACCTTTTTTCATGGTTTATGGAGCAGAAGTAGTGTTGCCTAGTGACATCCCTCATGACTCGCCCCGTGTAGCGGCTTATGTTGAAGCTAATAATGAACAAGCAAGACATGATGCACTTGACTTGTTGGATGAAGAAAGAGACTTAGCAGCGGCCCGGTCAACAATTTATCAACAGGACCTGCGCCGATACCACAGCCGCCGGGTTAAGTCCAGGACTTTTCAGGAAGGCGACTTGGTGCTCTGGCTCATCCAGGATCTCTCAGATGCACACAAGTTATCCCCACCTTGGGAAGGACCCTTTTTGGTCAGTAAGAACTTAAACAACGGGTCGTACTACCTCATTGACGTTCGAGAGCTTGCAGACTCACGTAAGTCAGAGGAGGAGACCCGCCGGCCGTGCAACATTGCTCAACTTCGGCCATACTACACCTGAGCTACCAGCTCTCATCATTTACATACTTTAACATTGTATATATACCATGTTAAGCAATAAAGTAAGACCATCCATCTCTTTTCTTTTCAAAGGTTATGCATCTTTGTTAGTTCTTATTTTTCAAATGACTATTAAGGAGCTGATCATATTTGAATCAAGTTTACCCTTTTTTGTCCGGCTTATGATCGTATCTGAATCTAGCTGTAATCTCATGGTCACTTGGGGGCTTCTTGTTCAAACATAGGTCGTTGTCGGTGTCAAAACTGGCGGATCTTGGGTAGGGGGTCCCGAACTGTGCGTCTAGGCCGGATGGTAACATGAGACAAGGGACAGGAAGTTTTACCCAGGTTCGGGCCCTCTCGATGGAGGTAAAACCCTACGTCCTGCTTGATTAATATTGATGATATGGGTAGTAGAAGAGTAGATCTACCACGAGATCGAGGAGGCTAAACCCTAGAAGCTAGCCTATGGTATGATTGTTGATGTGTACGTTGTCCTACGGACTAAAACCCTCCGATTTATATAGACACCAGAGAGGGTTAGGGTTACACAAAGTCGGTTACAATGGTAGGAGATCTTCATATCCGTATCGCCAAGCTTGCCTTCCACGCCAAGGAAAGTCCCTTCCAGACACGGGACGGAGTCTTCAATCTTGTATCTTCACAGTCCAGGAGTCCGGCTGAAAGTATAGTCCGGCTATCCGAACACCCCCTAATCCAGGACTCCCTCAGTAGCCCCTGAACCAGGCTTCAATGACGACGAGTCCGGCACGCAGATTGTCTTCGGCATTGCAAGGCGGGTTCCTCCTCCAAGTACTTCGTAGAAGATTTTGAACACAAAGCTAGTGTCCGGCTCTGCAAAATAAGTTTCCACATATTTCCATAGAGAGAATAATATTTACACCAATCTAATCTGCTGACGTATTCCGTAGCGTGACACACCACGGCCAAGCCTTTATCCAAGTCGTTTCATTATCCCTCCTCAGCGCGTTATGCGAGGCGGTTTCCTTGGCACATCTTGTTAAAGTCGAGATCATGTCCCCTTATCCCGGGATTCTCATCAATACGGGCGTGGGTAACCCAAACGCGCCATTGATTACGGCGCTTGGAGATAAGCGAGTCATACCAGGCAGGTGGGGACATGTAGTTGCGTCCACCCAAGGGGATAAAGATCCACCTTTTCACCTACGCCTTCTTCCTCCTTCGCCTATCCATTCTTGCGCACTCGAGCTCCAGCGCCCAAGTCCGGACTCCCCACCTCAACCTTCTCCAGCCATGTCCGGAGCGGGAGGCAAGTGGATGGTCTCCTCCATCACGGAGGGACATATCAAAAAGCTGAGGAAGGCCGGATACCTGTCTAACGACATCGCGTATCGGCTCCCCGAAAAGGGGCAGCTCATCCCCACCCCTAGGCCCCATGAGAGGGTGGTGTTCCTCCCCCATTTCCTCCGCGGACTGGGCTTCCCTCTCCACCCATTTGTCCGGGGCTCATGTTCTACTATGGCCTGGATTTCCACGATCTGGCCCCGAACTTCGTCCTCAACATCTCGGCGTTTATCGTCGTGTGCGAGGCCTTCCTCCGCATCCGTCCCCATTTCGGCCTATGGCTCAAGACTTTCAATGTCAAGCCGAAGGTGGTGTGCGGCAACCAGGCAGAGTGCGGAGGCACCATGGTGGGCAAGATGGCCAACGTCCTATGGCTCGAGGGCTCCTTTGTGGAGACCCTGAAGGGGTGGCAATCGGGGTGGTTTTACATCACCGAGCCGTGCAATGCCGAATGTGTCGCACCCCCCGAGTTTTGATCCGGACCCCCTACGCGGCTCACCTCCTGGAAGGAGACGGGCCTATCTTGGGGTAAAAAAGGAGAACTGACCAGACTCCAAACATGCATCCAAACCCTGGCGGACAAGAAGCTCAAACTTGTCAACGTAGTCTAGGTTATGCTCATCCGCCTGATCCTCCCGTGTCAACAACAGGCTCTCAACCTGTGGGAGTTCGACCCGGTGCGGCACCAAACTCTAAGCAGGCTCTTCGACACGATGTACGAAGATGCCTGGAAGGTGCTTTTCAAAGGCGCCGAGGCTCCCGCATCCGCTACCAAGGGTCGCAGATTCAGTGCGCAGCGTCACGCTCTCGCGGTAAGCTGTTTTTTTCCTTTTACAGGGTATCAGTTTTTCATAGTTTGACTCCATGCCGGATCTAAGCTCCCTTACCTTTGACAGGATTGGCAGGTGATGTCCGGAAAGATCAACTATCCGGCTCCTTTGCCCGAAGGCCCAGCAGACGCTCGCTTGGCGAAGCGGTTAGTTCCGACCCCCTATGTGGTGCCGGAGAAGAAGGCCGCGAGGACTCGAAAGAGTGCCCGGTGCCAGGAGGTGTCGGATCCATCATCCGATGGTTCCGAGGCGCATTCCTCCCGTGAAGACAAGGAGGAAGAAGAGGAGAACTCTCCCCCTCCAGCGGGAGGAGAGAAGGAAAAGAAGGCTAATCGTGATCTTAGTTGGTATGATTGTATATTTTATTTATCGTGGCTGTCCTATGGTGCCCTCCGTTCTCACGCAAACGTGAGGGGCCCCCGCTGTAGGGTGTTGCAATATGTTCGTGGTTTGCTTATGGTGGGTTGCGAGAGTGACAGAAGCATAAATCTGAGTAAGTGGGGTATGATGTATGGGAGTAAAGAGGACTTGATACTTAATGCTATGGTTGGGTTTCACGACCGTAATGATCTTTAGTAGTTGTGGATGCTTGCTAGGGGTCCAATCATAAGTGCATATGATCCAGGTAGCGAAAGTATGTTAGGTCATGCCTCTCCCTCATATGAAATTATAAGAATGATTTCCGGTACTTGTTATCGATTGGCTAGGGGCAAATAACTTTCTTGTTGACACAAACCCTTTTTCTAATCACCTAACTTTTATTGTCTTGCAAAGTACTTATAGTTTTATTCTTGAAAAGTAGTTCTACCATCACACCTACAAAATAGTTTCATACTTGTTTCTAATAAAGCAAATGTCAAGTATGTGTAGAGTTGTGTCGGTGGTCAATAGAACTTGAGGGAATATTTGTTCTGCCTTTAGCTCCTCATTGGGTTTGACACTCTTATTTATCAAAGAAGGCTACAACTGATCCCCTATACTTGTGGGTAACCAAGACCTTTTTCTGGTGCCGTTGCCGGGGAGCAATAGCGTGGGGTGAATATTCTCGTGTGTGCTTGTTTGCTTTATCACTAAGTAATTTTTTTGTTCTCTTGTTTTCTATCTCTGGTTATGTGTAGGAAATGCGAAATACCAGAAAAATTAGTTGTACCTACTTAACCAATCGTTAAAGAACCACCCAAAATCTATCATACTACTGAAGCTTTCTACATGGATCATCTTCGATCATTTGTGCTTGCGCTGAAAACCCAACTAGCTTAGTTGAGGGAAAATCATTAGTTGAGCATGATTGTTTTGTGCAACACCATTTATCTCAAAAAGGGAAACTTTTACAGCATCAAATTAATACTATGAAATGGTATGCTTGGAATTTATGTGAATTATATGATTTTACTTGTTGTTCTGAAGACCATAAGAAACACCTTCCCTACCAATGTGAGTTTATTGATAATAGAATCGTATCTTCTTATGCCAAAGGTGTTTAAAATTACATTGATATTGAAAAAATTGAAGAATTTGTTGCTTTTAAGGGTACTTATGAAATTGCTTCATTGATTGAAAAGTATGATGCTACTCTTTACAAATCTGAAAATCTTGCCATACTTAAATATTGTTGTGATAATTATGCTTCTAATGCCTATGTTAAACCATATATTGAGGACTCCTCCGATGTCCAAGAAGAGACTAACATTTTGCAGGAGTGTATGGAAGAATAAAATGATGAAACTGTGAGCTCATTGGATGAAAAAGATGAGGAGGAGAGCAAAGAACAAATGGAGGAAGAGCAGATTGATCACTCGTGCCCACCTTCTAATGAGAGTAACTCTTTATCCCATACATTGTTTAATGCCCCTTCATTCTTAACGAAGGATGAGTGCTATGATGATTGCTATGATCCCTTGGATTCTTTGAAATATCTCTTTTTGATGAACTTGATGCTTGCTATGCTTGTCGCCAAGATGCCAATATAAATTATGCATATGGAGATGAACTTTCTACTGTTCCTTACGTTAAACATGAAATTGTTGCTATTGCACCCACACATGATAGTCCTATTATCCTTTTGAATTCTCTGAACTACACTATATCGGAGAAGTTTGCACTTATTAAGGATTAGATTGATGGGTTGCCTTTTATCGTTGCATATGATAATTTTGATGAATGTAATATGCATGTACTTTTTGCTCCTACTTGCAATTATTATGAGAGAGGAACTACATCTCTGACTCTCTATGTTTCCAACACGATCGCATTGCAAGAAATTGCTTATACTATGCATTGGCCTTACTTGATGTGCATGAATTGTTCTTGTATGACATGCCGATGCATAGGAAGAGAGTTAGACTTCATTATTGCATGATATATGTTGCTTTGTCCTCATTATTAAATGCCAAATCATTGTTAATGAAAATTGTCTTTGATATACCTTGGGATCCGGGTGGATTCATTGCTTGAGCACATTATGCCTAGCTTAATGGCTTTAAAGAAAGCACTGCCAAGGAGACAACCCGGAAGTTTTAGAGAGTTATTTATTTCTGTTGAGTGCTTTTATAAAGTTTAAATACAAAAAATATAAAGGGGAACTTAAAAAAATTTTGACAAAAGAGAAGCGATTGGAAGTTATGCATTGGAGAAGTGAGGGTCGACCTTAAACACTTGTGTTCATGCTCATGGAAACAATGTATAATTTTTCATGAAGATTCTAAACAAAATAATTATCCCCTTGTACAATTCCATTGTATTATAAAAATAATGAGCCAAGGTTTGCCTTTAGGATTATTGGATTTCTTGTTGGTTTGTGCGGTGCAAAACAAAAACTTTGCCTATAGTGCTCGATTTGACATTTTTTTACTGGAACGTCAAACGGTTCTGAAACTTTTTGTACTGTCTTTCTATACAAAATGTTTATTTTTCCTAATTTTTCAGAATTGTTTGATTTACAGAAGTATGGTGGATGTTCAAATCTTCATAGACTATCCTATTTTCACAGATTGTTGTTATAGATTCATTATTTGCTTATGTTTGAATTCTTGTTGAAGCCTCCTTGACTTGGGGCCATAGAATTGTGATAGAATACACTGGGTAATGTTTGCTTATAACTATACAATAATGTTACAACAGTACTTGATGGGATTTCATTGCCATATTCACTAACCCCGCCACTAAAAGTTCAGTTAAGTTTTGTGTGGATGAAGTGTTCAAAGATCGAGGAGGTCTCGATATGAGGAGAAGGAGCAGAGGCAAGAACTCAAGCTTGGGGATTCCCAAGGAACCCCAAGAAATATTCAAGGAGACTCAGGCATCTAAGCTTGGAGATTCCCTGAAAGACATCCCATGTTTCTTCAACAAGTATCGGTATGTTTTTGGATTCATTTCGTTCACGTGATATGTGCAAATCATGGAGTGTCTTTTGCATTTATTTTTCATTTTTCTTTTATGCACCATGCTGGTATGAGATAGTCCATGGTTGATTTATAGAAAGCTCATTGCACTTCACTTATATCTTTTGAGTGTGGCTTTATGGAATGCTTCATGTGCTTGACTTATATCATTTGAAGTTGGATTGCCTGTTTATCTTCACATATAAAATCGTTGTTTGAAGAATGCTCTTTTGATTCACTTATATTAATTAGAGCATGGTCTTTTGTAGAAAGAATTAAACTCTCATTCTTCACTTATATCTATTTAGAGAGCCAACATGAATTGGTCAATTGCATGGTTAGTTGTAAAGATCCTACATAAAACTTATGGAACACCGAATATGATTTGTTTGAATTCTTACAATAGTTTTGCGATATAGAGATGGAATATGTGGGAGGTACTATGTTGGAGCATGATTTATTATTGATTATCTTCCTTATGAGTGGTGGTAGGGGACAAGTGATGGTCTTTTCCTACCAATCTATCCCCTAGGGGCATGGATAGTAGTACTTTGCTTAGCGGGCTAATAAACTTTTGCAATAAGTATATGAGTTTTTTATGACTAATGTGAGTCCACGGATTATATGCACTCTTACCTTTCCGCAATATGCTAGCCTCTATCGTACTGTGCATTGCCCCTTATCACATCGAGACGTGGTGCAAACTTCGCATATGCATCCAAACCCCGTGATATGATATTCTCTATCACACATAAGCCTTATTATATATTTCTCAAAATAGCCACTATACCTACCTATTATGGCCTTTCCATGGCCATTCCGAGATATATATATATATATATATATATATTGCTTTGCATGATCATATAGCTGACATAGTGGTTGTGGCTCAGCCACTGTTCATCATTTTTCATACATGTTATGCTAGATCATTGCACATCCTAGTACATGCCAGAGGCATTCATATAGATTCATACTTTGTCATAGGTATCGAGTTGTAATTTTTATTTATTTTGAGTTATAAGTAAATAGAAGTGTGATGATCATCATTATTCATTTTTAGAGCAGTGCCCCAGTGAGGAAAGGATGATGGATACTATGATTCCCCCACAAGTTGGGATGAGACTCTGGACAATGAGAGAAAAAGAAGAGAAAAAGAGAGCACAAAAAATGAAAGAAAAAAGAAAAAGAAAAAAAGAAAAATAAGCAGAAAAAATAAACAAAGAGAGAAGGGGCATTGCTAGTATCCTTTACCACCCTTGTGCTTCAAAGTAGCACCATGTTTTTCATATGGAGAGTCTCCTATGTTGTCACTTTCATATACTAGTGGGAATTTTTCATGATAGGATTAGATGCACACCCACTTAGTTTTCATATTCAGCTTTCATACACTTATAGCCCTTGGTGCATTCGTTGCATGGCAATCCCTACTCCTCGCATTGATATCAATTGATGGGCATCTCCATTGCCCATTGTGTAACAACCCATTTGTAACATTTCCCAATATTGGCAATATATCCATCTTGTTCTTCATCAATTCCAAGTGGTTCCATCTTTTGTGTTTCCTTTTTGAGTTTTGTTTTGTTTCTTATTGCATTGTCATGCTTGTCTTGTCATTTTGCATTTATCATCTCATATTGCATCATGGTCGTTTCTAGGCTTGGTTATGTTGTGCATAATGGGGTTCTTGATGTGTTTCAAGTGCATCATCAAGTCATGCCATCATCACTACTCCTCCTTCCTTCCCTTTCTTCCATTTTAGCAAGTGCAACTTTGCCCTCCACCATAAATGATCATTTTCTCCCCAATATTCTAACATCATGTACTAAACGTCTCTACCAAATTTCACTTCCTTTGTACTTCGTTTGGTTGGGTTCAAAAATGGTTCAAGTTTGAATTTAATTCAAACTTGTTTTATTTTTCTATCTCTAAAAATTTCCAAACAAAATTTATCATATAGAGCATAATTCCAGGAGCTTGAGGATATTTTCATCTCTGTCAAATTCCTCTTCTAGCCCCTTACATTTTCTTTTCTTCAGCTGATTATTTAAAAAATAGAAATTGGAAAGAAAAGAGAAGGGGGCTTACCTCTCCTTACCTGGGCCTCTCCTAAGCCACAACCCACCTATACGCCCCAGCCCAGCCTAGCAGGAGCCCAACCAGCCTCCATGTACATGAGCTTCTTTCTCCTTTGTACGACAGCATATCCATCATGTCCACGTCAACGCCACGGTCGATTTGACGGCCGTCCGGCGCCGTAGAGGCCTATAAAACATGTCCAAACCCTACCGGGCCTCTCCTCTAGCCATTCAGACCCTCTCCTTCCTTTGTCACCGCCTAGGTAAGTCTCCACGCCCACGCCGTCGCCGCAACCACCATGACCCGAGCGAGCAAGTGCTCGAGCTCGGGCTAGCTTCCAGCACGCCTCCAACCTCCCTCCTATCGTCGTGGAGAGGACAGTCAAGTACCTCTATGTCCCTTGCCTCCACGCACGCGACTACACGACCTCTAGATCGACTCTCTCAGCCACATTTTCTTCTCTTCTTCCCGGACCCGAAGATCGGCAAGTTTCGTGCGTCTCCGCGCCTTCTCCATTGCTTATCTAACCACACCTTCATGTTCATTGGACACTAGGTGTGAAATCACCCCATCCCTCTCCTGTCGTCATTTGTTCGGTGTAGTTGTCGCTATGCCCAGGTCAACATGGTGTTCTCGGTGCTCTGGCAAGTAGCATTTTTTTGTTTTTTAGTGTATTGTCGATCAGATCTCGCGTCACTCGTCGCGCCCCTGATATCACTTTTATATTTGCTTGCTAGTTGTTCGTTCTATCGCTACGTCGTGCTACCTACCACTTGTTTATCATGCCTCCCTTATTGCCATGTAAATCCTCTAACCCATGTTCCAAGCAAACCGTTGTTTGGCTATGTCACCGCTTTTGCTCAGCCCCTCTTATAGCCTTGCTAGTTGCAGGTGCAGTGCAGGTTGTTCCATGTTGGAACATGGATATGTTGGGATATCACAATATCTCTTATTTAATTAATGCATCTATATACTTGGTCAAGGGTGGAAGGCTTGGCCTTTTGCTCGGTGTTTTGTTCCACTCTTGTCACCCTCGTTTATGTCATACCTGTGTTATGTTCCATGAATTTTGTGTCCCTAACATGGTGAGGGTTTATGGGCCCCTCTTGACAGTTCTCTTTGAATAAAACTCTTCGAGCAAGGCCCAACATTGGTTTTACCATTTTCCTAATAACAACTAAAATTTTGCATAGGGAGTAATTAACACGAGGATACTTAATCAACCCCTGGGGCCAGTGCTCCTCATGAGTGTTGGTCCAAACTAGAGCAGCTTGTGGCGCTGCCCCTTGCCAACTTGGGGTTCTTTGGCCACTCTAACCATAGCTCATCCGTCGTGGCCTGGGACGAGATACACGCGGCCACTATCAGGATGCCGGCACGTCGGGAGGTCTTGCTGGACTTGTTTTACCATTGTCGAAATGTCTTGTGCACTAGGATTCTAAGTCTGATCGGATGGTTCCGCGATGGAGGATTGTCTCCGCGGATTGTGAGCTTGTAATGGGCTAAGTTGGGACACCCCTGCAGGGTTTAAACTTTCGAGAACCGTGCCCGCGGTTATGTGGCAGATGGGAGTTTTTAATATCCGGTTGTAGTGAACTTGAAACCAGACCGAACTAAAATACACCAACCGCGCATGTAACCATGACGGTCTCTTTTCGACGAGGTTCGTGAAGAGAACACGGTGGGTTTATGTTTGAATGTAAGTAGTTCAGGATCACTTCTTGATCATTACTAGTTCGCGACCATCGCGTAGTTTCTCATCTTATTCCTGTATTCTTAAGCTATCCACCATATGACCATACTTTTCCTATGAGCTTAAATAGTTTTGAAATTGCTGAGTCCTTGTGAATCACCTGATACTACAAACACAGTTGCAGGTGCCGATGAGACTGATGCAGGTGAAGCCACTGAACTCAAGTGGGAGTTTGACAAGGACCGTGGCCATTACTATGTTTCCTTTTTGGATGATCAGTAGTGGTGCCTAGTAGGGTCGATCGGTAGTTAGCATGGGTGGTTGTCTTTTATTTGTTTGATTCCGTCCGTAGTCGGACTTTGTGTTCATATTGAATGATTGTATAACTTGATGATATTGTGTGACACTGTGGTGATTGTAAGCCAAAACTCATATTCTATCTATTCAGTACATGAGATGAGCAAAGATACAACCACTCTTGTGACCATACCAATATGCGCTTATGCCCCAAGTACTGCCTCGACATGTATAGAGTATAGTCGCATATTGGGCATTACACATTGGTTAGCCGCGTCGATGTGAGACTTTCTTACTTTTTTATTCTTTGTATTTACCCCTATCATTATACTCTATTCCACCCTTAGTGCTATGTCCATGGCTCGCGCTCATGTATTGCATGAGGGTTGAAAAATCTGAAGCGCGTTAAAAAGTATTAACCAATTGCTCGGCTTGTCATCGGGGTTGTGCGTGATAAATACTTTGTGTTAAGAAGACAGAGCATGGCAAGACTATATGATTTTGTAGGGATAGCTTTCTTTAGCGTTGATATTTTGAAAGAAATGATTGTTTGTTGGGATGCCTGAGTATTGATGTCTATTGCTTTGAATCACTTATGTCTTGATATTCATGCCATGATTAGATATATGATCAAGTTTATTCTAGGTAGCATTCCACATCAAAAACTATCTTTTTTATCGTTTACCTACTCAAGGACGAGTAGGAGTTAAGCTTGGGGATGCTGATATGTCTCTGTTGTATCTATAATTTTTGATTGTTTCATGCCAATATTATACAACTTTCACATATTTTTGGCAACTTTTTATATGATTTATGGGACTAACCTATTGATCCAGTGCCCAGTACCAGTTCTTGTTTTCTACATGTTTTTCATATCACAGAGTATCCATATCAAACGAAGTCCAAATGCAATAAAATTTTATGGAGAATTATTTTGGAATATATGTGATTTGGGGAGCTGGAATCACAGCAAACGGTGCCCAAGACAGCCCACAAGACACCAGGGTGCGCCAGAGGCCCCTCGCCCGTGGTGGTGGGTTGTTCCCTCCCCGAAAATCGGTTGGAGCTCTACTTCGGGCGCAAGGAAGCTTATATCCAGAAAAAATCGAGTTAAAATCTCAGCACAATCGGGGTTACGGATCTCCCAGAATATAAGAAACAGTTTTCGGCCAGATCTGAGTAACGCGAAACAGAAGAGAAAAAAACATATGTGAATTAAATCATGTGATCTAGATTAAACAGATAACATGTATGTGAATTATGTCGTGCGAACCTGTTTACTAAAGACATCATATAATTATCTCATGCCATCCAGTTTAGTTAGTGATCATATCTTTGAATTATGTCATGCTAAGCTATCCAGTTTAGATAGACATCATATATGTGAAATTATTTTATGCTATCCTTTTTAGTTAAAGAATATACATGTCAACTATTTCATGCCCTCTTTTTTCCACAAAATCTATTGCATCTGTCTCTCATACAATGTATGTACATTCAACTATGTTTCCTATTTATCAGCCATTTGAATTGGAGCGGGTGATGGCAGTACCTATCGGAGTAGAAACACGGTCTTCAAATAAAACAATGCTACCTCTGGGTGGTGATAGCACCCCGGTTGTAAGTACACGGGAACCAGCCCTACCACACAAACCCCAGACTCTCGTAGATTGTACCCCTGCTACGATGGACAGGGAACCAACTTCACCCAATCTAACCCGAACCCCAGTTGATAGTAAGCCAGTTCCTATTGACACAGCACCATCTCCACCACAGAGCTCCCAAACAAGAGCAGTTAGTAAGGCAGCTCCAGTGTCCAAAGCACCAATGCTACCACGGCGAGCCCCAACTCCACCACACTACTAGGGAAAAGCCTAGCAGTAGTGCGGGTATTTCCCCACACTACTTCTATACATGGCTAGCAGTAGCGAGCTTTAGTTCAACGCACTACTGCTAATAGCTGCAGAACTTTTAACTAGGGCGCCCTACTGGTGAGAGCGCGCTGCTGCTAAGTTTATTCCCCTCATTACTATTAGTTTTATTAGTTTTTGTTTTTTTCAGCATATTTGTTTTGTATTTGTATAGGCTTTATACAATGAACTGTAGCATATCATACACATACAAATGTAACCATAACATCAAATCATGTCATCATCATAATCATCATTCAAGACAAAGTGGTCTCTCGTCATCATCTCGAAAATAGCGATACAAGTCTCGGTTACTTGCAACTACATCGTCATCCATCTAAACAATGCGATACGCAAGAAGAGCTATCACTATGAGTGAGAGTGGTACTATGCAGTACATGAGTTCATATCCCTCTCTCACACTAGCGTGAACCTAAACTAACTATTGGCTGTCGTTCGGAAACCAGAAACCAGTACACCTGGGCCTGACACTCCGGCCAGTCGTCGTATACTCCTGGTATAGGACTTCTTCGTCATCGATGATCTATGCACCTACATCGTCACATGAGTTGATGATATGCAACATATATACTTGAGCAACAGAAAGAGACAGACTTGGCAAAAATAGAAGCAACATATCATAAGAATAAATAACAAAGTTCATCGTACCCAAAATGCCCTAACTAGAGTAATCTTCGCTAATTGAGGAGGACGGTTGAATTACATCACAAATAAAGTTTCGTCGTGCATAACTCAAAGCTTTGTCATTCAGAAAATCTGAACTAAACAAAGACATTGTCGAACATGAACAATCACTCCAACATGTAGTGCCATCCATCCAAGTGAGGGAGATAGTCCCCGAGCTTAGTGAAAGGCTTGAGGTCGAGACGCTGAGCGGATAAGCTTGTTCCGACATCTTCCCGCGACATTTGCCCTTCCTCGTAGAACATCCCTGTTTTTTTGAGGACCTCCTTGATGATGACTTGGGAAAGTTCACGCTGGATGTGATATAACTCAGCTCTAAGTCGATGATCCGCAATATCTCCTACATTCTTTGCCCATTGCAGAATATGGGCATCACCGGATATAGGTGACATGCGAAGGTTATGCTAATCCCGTCTGTACTCCAACATGTGGTGTAGGACATAGAATCCATCACTAAGAGTATCACTCGGTTGCTAGATGGAGTAGAAGTCGTTCTTATGGCCGAAGGCGGGCCTGTCGTTCCTTTCCTTCTTGGTCTTGATATCTCCACCCCGTATGCCGTAGTAAAAGATAGCTCTGTCAAGAATAGACCTGATGTGGGTGTAATCTTTTTTGTTCATGTTCTTCGACGAGTCTAAGTAAAGAGCATGGGAGTATCAGGGGTAAAGGATGATGAGGACGACACACCTGCCGCTGCGCAAAATAAGTACACCTCAAATTAATTAGCCTCCGCCATGCAAATGAATGATTAAAATCGAAGGAACGATATCCGCACGGATGACTTACATGGGATGATAAGGCACGAGGATCATCTCCTTGTCCTCATTGGCGTCCATGAAATCAACGATGTAGTCCATTGCATATTCACGGTGCTCTGCGCAGACTACCAATAAGCCCTCTTGCATGAAGTACGGCTCAGCGACACAGATATAAGGTATCTGCTCAATCCCGATGATGTAGTACATGTACAAGGCATAATGCCGGACAAACATAAAATCCAGCTTCTTCAAGTGAAACATGTCGAAGATGTAATCGAATCGAAGGAAGAACTTCTCCGTCGGGAATGTGTGGACATACGACCTTTGTCGCGGCACGTTAACCATGTAGAGTGGGTATCCTGGATTTTCTGAGGCGATGAGGCAATTCTCTCTCCACAACATATCGTTATGAAGTCTCCTTAGATCACTGTGTGTGTCCTCTATGCTGCCTTAGGTAGGATTGGTTCACCGGAGAAAGGCCATTTTGCCGCACCGGCGATATGTATTGGGTCTTGAACCCGAGGCTGCTGAGACGGCTGGATCATAGAAGCAGCTTTGTTGCCTTTCCTTGGCGTCCTCCTATGCTTCTTTGCTACCGGAAGGTCGTCTATAATATGTTCATCCTCCGACAATTTAGGTACCGACTCATACTGCTGAGATACTATTGAGTGTCATCCTCATCCTCATCCTCATTTATGGCGATCTCATCAGCGACTAATGGAGCCTCTTCCTCACCCCGTCCGCTATCACCCAGCATGATAGGCGACGCTAATTAAGTAGATTGGGTGTTGATGTTCATACCTTGCTGAGGCTGCATGGTCGTGGGTGTGCTCCCGGCCGCCTCCAGACGAAGCAGACTCTTTGGCCACAATAGGACCCACCCCTTGCAATCACCAAGCCGTCGTGGGGTTTCATCGTCATCTCCCTAGTACCGGAGGAGCCAAATTCTCGTGTCCCGGTTTGACACTGGCCGCGGAAACCTTCAAGACGTCAGGGGGGATCGCCCGGCTATGGAACAATTGTTCCTTCGGCTTCATTATCGTCGCCTTCCCCATGTCCACCTTCTGGTCAGCAATGTAGTACAATATGGTGCACGGCGTTACGTTGGCCTGCAAAGGCATGTCTGCGACGTGAGACATCTGAAAGGCAACGGAAGCCGGAGATTATACATTTATTGAAGAGGGCCAGTGTGACAGGTACGGTGAGGGCGTCGAGCTCAACCAAAGATGAAGCACCGCCGAGCACGTACGAGATGGAGGACAGGCTGCTATGAGAAGGTGCGGGAGCAGGTGAAGGAGCTGGTGCGGGAGCCGGTGCAGGAGCAGGTGCAACGCTAGTCGAGCTGCTCCCGAAGAAGTCAGCAAGGGGAAAGTTCGCTGCATTTTTTCTGGATTTTTCCTGCTCCAACAGACAACTGCCGAAACCAAGACACCAGACAAATCTACAATCGCCTGTTTTGCGGCAGCTATCGCTCTTGCGACTCTCTCCACTGATTTCTTCTCAACCGCAACCTCAACCTTCTTGTCGATATTTTGTTAGTTAACCTTCGTCTTTCCTTTCTCTCCTCCGTGGTCTCACGGTAGTACTTCTTCCACGTGGCGCCGTCTTCGACACCATGCATGCGTCCATACGATGGCCGAGTGCCCACGGGAATCATTTCAATATGTTCAACGCCTAGTTGAATGGGATGTCCCACATAGGCCTCACCAATGCCTCAGATGGCGAGTCACTTTCGGCCGCAATCCTGTGCTGCTCTCTCTGCAAAAGGAACAAGGATCGTTTACAAATATGACTAAATGTGCGGTCGAATTGGTCAGAAACTAAAATTACCAACAGTCTTTATCGTGACCGGGTCCCTCTGAAAAACCTTCTTGACTGGGTCCCAATGGTGTCGGGCACTGAGGATGTCACGCTCCTGTGGGACGGTGAACTCTGCCAAGGGATCTGGGATGCCTAGACTTTCGCGTTCTGCATCCTCCTTGGCCCATATGGACCTCTTCCTGCCGTAACCATGGCTTCCGAGGTGGTGGCACCCCATGTTCCTTTGTTGAAGCCCCTTCATGTACTTCGATTTTTCTTTGGCAGCTTAGGCATCGCAAGACGCCTTGAATATTTCAAACTGCTCTTGCGTGATTGTTGGATTATCCTTTACAATCTCAGAGTAGGGTTCCTTTTTGTTGATGAACCGATGTTTCACCCTTGCTTTCCAGGTGGCCAACGCGTCGCTAAACTTGTTCATGGCGCGTTTGTTTATCTTCTTCATTGTCGGGTCTTTATCTGGATCAGTATATTTCTTTTCATCCCGGCCCGGGAACAAGAATACATGGTGCAACTTATTTAGGATGGAGGGCGTCATATTTTCTATCTTCTTTAGTTTCTCATCGTTGATGGTGGCGGTTGTCCGTACGAAGCATCCTATTTGATTGTCGTAGCATGATCGCACTTCCTCTGGCTCTTTTGGCTCAAAATTGCCGTCGCCCACCCCCGTGACCACCACTCTAGTAGTGATGAGTTGGTTTAGGTTCTATTGCCTCTTTGGTTTTGGTTCTATACCGACTCCGCCAGTCTCCGTGCCGGTCTCAGTCTCAGTGCTAGTCTCGATGTCGGTCTCAGTCTCCGATGTGATAGGTCGGCCCAGCAACAACAACCATTGATCGTCGGCAAGGCTCAAAAATTCGTCTGCCTCCAGGTAGCGTCGTCGCAGTCACTAGAACCCTGTCCTTCATTGTTGCTAGACATGTTTCCTAAGATTAAATCTAGTCAATTAATTCTACACCTAATAAAATGAATAATGACATTAAAAAGGCCTATCTTTTTAGGAACATTGATTCCTTCCCGGTGCGGCAAATTTTAGGCACTCGATTGTCCTAGTTTGTAGCACAAGTCGTGCCGAAATTCACGGAAAATTTTGGCATGACCTTTGCTAAAAAGTGGACAAATCGAGCACCTGAAATTTGCTGAGACGGAAATGAATCAACATTCCGGAAAAACATTGGTCACTCGGCTTCATTCCGTGGGAACGACAAAAGGCCACTTGGGCACAATCGAACCAGTTCAATGAAAAGATATAACATGAGCACTTTAATGAAAATATATAATCAACAATAAAAGTCCATGAAGGGATAATCTTTAAAATAAAACTTGCCTAAATTCATTTCCTTGAAAAATAGTGGTATTTTCAGAAATAAAAAAACTATGCAATATGACCTCACTAAACACTTCTCTGCGTAGGACAGAACCCAAATTTTGTTCTATCTATTCCTCATTAGAAATTGACCTTATTAGAAATTGCAAAAGAACTCCATTTTCTCTTACCTCACCAAAATTTCCACAGCAAGGACACAGTACCTACACCCAATTTCTTGAAAAATATCCAGGTCCATAGTCCAAATAATTCAAATTTTAATTGAATTAAATTTGGACCAGATTCAAATCCATAGTCCAAATAATTTTAATAGCTAAATGCTACTGTTTTCTGTTTATAGCTTCTATTAATTTAAAGGTAAATGCTACAATAATTTATATACCCTCTGTTAATTTAAACCTAAATGGAATTACTATTTAGGCATTTTCATCAAAATTTGCCCTAGCTAATTTCCTAAAAAAATTGCTCACCTTCTTTCCTAAATGCTAAAAAAATGCCTACTGCCCTAAACAAATCTAGGGTTCATATGAACACCTAGGGATCATATATATGAACACCATCAAGAAGCAACATATGAATTGCCCTACCAGAGAGCACTACAAAAAAAATACACTTTCGTGATGATACGTGTTTGTCATAGTAGGTCAAGTTTTCTGTCATGCATGTACAACCATGACAATTTTTTGACAGAATCAAGATAGTCATACCTGTGTTGTCGTAGAAGTGTTCCATGACATTACCAAAATTATCATCACAGAAGTGTCCACTTCCATGACGATAAATCGCGCCTCATAGTAGTGATTTCGTCAAGGGTGACCGACATGTGGCATCCACCGTAACAGAATGTTGTTAAGCTATCGGGTCCGGTTTTGGATCCGATAACCAGTTAATGGCCCCGACCAATGGGGATTTTCCACATATAAAATCATCATTGGCTGGAGGGAACACGTGTCGGCTCGCCGTTCGGAGAGATGTCATCCACTCATTGGACCCAAAGTGTGACGCCCCAAGACCGATGCTCGAGAAGACTTCCATAGGTTCCGGGTTTCTCCGTGTGTTTCATTTTTGCTTGCTCCTTTTATTTTTTTGCATTGCATCATGTCAACATGCCATCATGTCATAAATCTTTTGCATCTCAACTAAATAATTTGTGTGGATCTTCGATCCATTTAAATCGAGGGAAGAGTGACTTCTCTTTATAACATTATCCTCCTAATATTTAGGGAGCTATTATAAATATTCCATTAATTTGGAATCACCATAACACACTTGCAAATTATCCCAATGCCTTTGTTATCATAATTCTTGGTCTCAAACCATGCCATATATTCTTTCATCATATTTTGGAGCTCCACCAAAAATCCGAACATTTTTTGGACCTTCCCAACCCACACTTCCTATTCAAATCATTTGAATTTAAATCAAATGAGATTGAATTCAAATCTTTCGATCATGGCCTTTTTCTATTTTCTCAGAACAAGCACATTTTTGTGAGTCCGAGAAAATTATCTACGCGTCCAACTTCTTCCCCTAACCCCTCTTTCTATTCTTTCTTAATCTTTGTTTTTTTCTTTTCTTTTAGTAGTGAGAGAGAGCCCAGCCGCAACCTGCAGCCAGGCCGGCCCATTTGCGTCAAGCCCAGCCCAGCGCCTATCTAACCCTAGACCCGACCCTTCCTGTCGATCTCTCCCTAGTCTCGATCCTCTCCTCCCTTCTTGCACCGGCAGGAAGAGAGACAGAGAGGAGCTAGCGCCCCGCGCCCGATCTCCTCCGCCCCACCGACGAGCCTCCGCTCTGCCTCGCCTCCTTCTTCCCCGCGTTGCTCGCTCGCTCGTTGTGGCCGCCCCAAGTTCCTCAAGAAGCCGCGCCACCCGCCTCTGGCCACGACTCCGGCGAGATCTGGGCAGCCCCGCGCTGGAGCCGTCATTCCCGCACCGCTGCAGTGCCATCTTGCTCCCTCCTGCCGCGAGCTCCACTTCCCATGGCTGCCGCCGCCGCCACGTTTCCCGGTTCCTCTCGCGTCGCCACCCGCAGGTTTCGGACCTGCCTCGAGCGCCCCCGCGCCCCTACATCGAGCCGCCAGGGACGTGGGTCGCTGGATGCCGCCTCCTTTGCTTCGAGCTGCCTCCTACGCCTCGATCTCCTTCAAGACTGGCCGGGTCCATCTTCCTGCACCCGTTCCCCATCTCCGGCGCCGCGCTAAACGTCCCCCACACCTCGCTAGCTGCTGCTGCGCTGCCATGTTCCTACTTCAAGCAGGCAGAGGGTCGATCCACCACCAGCGCTCGCTTCTGCCATGGACCCCCTAGCGAGGCCCATCTGTGTCATCGGCCCCGGCCTCTTGCACTCGTGCCGGACCACGACGCACCGCTGTCATCATGCACCTCCAATTGCCGTTGCTATTGACGCCAAGTCCAACTACCACTGAATAGGGAACAACGCCAAGTACCACGATAGACCGCCAAGTACCCCTTCGAATCCTTCAAGACCGTCAAGTGAACGACTACCATCGCTCCAAGATCCAAACAGCTACAATGACATGAACATCTACGAAACGTTTACGACTACACGATGTACCGCCAAGGCCGGCTACAACCCTTGTACCACTACTATCGCCAAGTACCATGACGACCGAAGCATAGTACCTCTACGTTTGCCATGTGTGTCGACCGTCACCGAAGACCCGTGTAGCACTAACGCCAAGTTCCCCTACCGTCGCCCTCGGAAACATCGAATGCGTTAAGTCCTTCTCCGAGACGTGTACCACTACTTCCTCTACCATCACGAGAACGTCTACTTCCTCGAAATGCACCCTTGGAAGGTATAACTGCCGAACCAACGACCATGGAAAAATGCATGTTGTATGTGATGCCCGCGTTTGCACCTTGTCCAAGTTGTCATTACACATCTCCCCTTGTTTGCCATGCCGTCGACTCGTGGGAACCCGGTATCCGGGATCACCCCACCATCCTTGCGTGACTCGCTCCGCACACTTTCTTTTGCACCAACATCTCGACGAGTTGTCGGATCATCGGAATGTTGCCGTGGCATCATTTTCGTTGTCGTTGCCATGGCACCCCTTTCATTTCCGCCACGATGACAAATGCTTCATAATATGCTCATGTCAACATTTTCTTAAACTTGCATAAAACTTGCACATGTCATCTGCATCATGATAATAACATTTAATATGTTTAAAATTGTTGTTTGCATTAAATTGCTAAATGCATATGGGGATTTACCGGAATTGTTGTTCGTTGTTCCGGCCTCATTTAAACTTTCCTACATAGGTAGTTTTCATACGCTTCACCTCTTGCCATGTTTAACAACATTTAATATTATTGGGTCCATAACCGAGAGAGAACTAAATAAGTCATGTGGTGTTTCGTCAATATGCAAGTCGTTGCATATTGAGCTCCACTTAATTTGTAGGATTACTTGTGCACTTTGCCATGCCATGCATATTTAAACCGGACATGCATCATGCTTGGTTGTGCATCATGCCATGTTTATGTGGTGGTTGTTTACTATGTTGTTTGCTTTTTTCCGGTGATTCTTCTTCGGGTTAGTTCCGGTAACGTGGTGTTTGTGAGGATCCGTTCGACTTCGTCCGTTTGTCTTCTTCATGGACTCGTTCTTCTTCCTTGCGGTATCTCATGCAAGATGACCATACCCTCAAAATCACTTCTATCTTTGCTTGCTAGTTGCTCGCTCTTTTGCTATGCCGCGATACCTACCACTTTCTATATCATGCCTCCCATATTGCCATGTCAAGCCTCTAACCCACCTTTCCTAGCAAACCGTTGTTTGGCTATGTTACCGCTTTGCTCAGCCCCTCTTATAGCATTGTTAGTTGCAGGTGAAGATGGAGTTTGTTCCATGTTGGAACATGGATATTTTGTTGGGATATCACAATTTCTCTTATTTAATTAATGCATCTATATACTTGGTAAAGGGTGGAAGGCTCGGCCTTATGCCTGGTGTTTTGTTCCACTCTTGCCGCCCTAGTTTCCGTCATACCGGTGTTATGTTGCTTGATTTTGCGTTCCTTACGCGGTCGGGTTATAATGGGAACCCCTGGACAGTTCGCTTTGAATAAAACTCCTCCAGCAAGGCCCAACCTTGGTTTTACATTTGCTCTAACAACCTATCACCTTCCCTTGGGTTTTGCAGACTCAAGTGTCATCTTTATTTTAACCCCCCCGGGGCCAGTGCTTCTCTAAGGGTCGGTCTGAACTAGAACCCCTTGCAGCGCCACTTCGGGGGAAACTTGAGGGATGGTTTTAGTTGTACGGATTTCTCATCCGGTGTTGCACTGAGAATGAGATATGTGCAGCTCCTATCGGGATGTCGGCGCATTGGGCGGCTTTGCTGGTCTTGTTTTAACATTGTCGAAATGTATTGTAACCGGGATTCGGAGTCTGATCGGGTCTTCCTGGGAGAAGTAATATCCTTCGTTGACCGTGAGAGCTTGTGATGGGCTAAGTTGGGACACCCCTGCAGGGTTTGAACTTGCGAAAGCCGTGCCCGCAGTTATCGGCAGATGGGAATTTGTTAATATCCGGTTGTAGAGAACTTGACACTTAACATATTTAAAATGCATCAACCGCGTGTGTAGCCGTGATGGTCTCTTTCCGGCGGAGTTCGGGAAGTGAACATGGTTCTTGTGTTATGCTTGAACGTAAGTAGTTTCAGGGACACTTCTTGATCACTTCTAGTTTACGACGGTGCTTTGCCTTCTCTTCTCGCTCTCATTTAAGTAAATTAGCCACCATATATGCTAGTGCTTACTGCAGCTCCACCTCACATACCTTTTACCTACCCATAAGCTTAAATAGTCTTGATCGCGAGGGTGTGAGATTGCTGAGTCCCCGTGACTCATAGATTACTTCAAAAACCAGTTGCAGGTGCTGATGATACCGTGCAGGTGACGCAACCGAGCTCAGGGAGGAGCTCGATGAAGATCGTGTTCGTTGTGTTGTTTCCTTTTCTAGTTGATCAGTAGTGGAGCCCAGTTGGGGCGATCAAGGATCTTTTGCATTAGGGGTTTGTCTTTCTTTTATTTTGGTTCCGTAGTCGGACCTTGATTGTATTCTGGATGATGTAATGCTATATTTATGTATTGTTTGAAGTGGAGATTGTAAGCCAACTCTTTATCCCTTTCTTATTAAGTACATGGGATGTGTAAAGATTACCCCTCTTGCGACATGGCTACTATGCGGTTATGCCTCTAAGTCGTGCTCTGACACGTGGGAGATATAGCCGCATCGTGCGTGTTACACAAAGCGCCTATGATACATCGACACGTGGCACTTGTAACACACACAATGCGACAATATCTCCCACATGTCGGGGCACGACTTAGAGGCATAGCCGCATGGTAGGTTTTTCGCAAGAGGGGTAATCTTCATACATCCCAGGTACTGAAGAAGAAAGGGATAAAGAGTTGTCTTACAATCGCCAATTCACACAAATACAAGTTAAACATACATCATCCAGAATACAATCAAGGTCTGACTACGGAACCAAAATAAAAGAAGATAACCCCAAATGCTAGATCCCCAATTGTCCCAACTGGGCTCCACTACTGATCAATAGGAAATGAAACAACACAACAAACACGATCTTCATCGAGCTCCTACTTGAGCTCGGTTGCATCATCTACACTGGCATCGTCGGCACCTGCATCTGTTTGGAAGTATCTGTGAGTCACGGGGACTCAGCAATCTCACACCCGCGAGATCAATACTATTTAAGTTTATGGGTAGGAAAGGGTAGTGAGGTGGAGCTGCAACAAGCACTAAGCATATATGGTGGCTAACTTACGCAAAAGAGAGCGAGAATAGAAGAAAAGCACGGTCGTGAAGCTAGAAATGATCAAGAAGTGATCCTGAAACTACTTACATTCAAGCATAACACAAGAACCGTGTTCACTTCCCGGACTCCGCCGAGAAGAGACCAACACAGCTACACACGCGGTTGATTCATTTTAAATAAGTTAAGTTTCAAGTTCTCTACAACCGGACATTAACAAATCCCCGTCTTCCCACAACCGCGAGAACGGCTTTCGAAAGCTCAAACCCTGCAGGGGTGTCCCAACTTAGCCCATCACAAGCTCTCACGGTCTACGAAGGATATTCCTTCTCCCAGGAAGACCCGATCAGACTCGGAATCCCTATTACAAGACATTTCGACAATGGTAAAACAAGACCAGCAAGACCGCCCGATGCGCCGACATCCCGATAGGAGCTGCACATATCTCGTTCTCGGGGCAACACCGGATTGTCCAAGATTCCGGTAGGCCATCCCAGAGTTGCCCCTGGTGGCCACCGGCGGTGGACTGGTTCAGACCAACACTTAGACAAGCACTGGCCCGGGGGGGGGGGGTTAAAATAAAGATGACCCTCGGGTGTGCGACTCCCAAGGGAAAAGTAGGTGGTCGTGAGGCAAATGGTAAAACCTAGGTTGGGCCTTGCTGGAGGAGTTTTATTCAAAGCGAACTGTCAAGGGGTCCCCATAACACCCAACCGTGTAAGGAACGCAAAATCAAGGAACATAACACCGGCATGATGGAAACTAGGTCGGCAAGAGTGGAACAAAACACCAGGCATAAGGCGGAGCCTTCCACCCTTTACCAAGTATATAGATGCATTAATTAAATAAGAGATAATTTGATATCCCAACCTATCCATGTTCCAACATGGAACAAACTTAATCTTCACCTGCGACTAGCAACGCTATAAGAGGGGCTGAGCAAAGCGGTAACATAGCCAAACAACGGTTTGCTAGGAAAGGTGGGTTAGATGCTTGACATTGCAATATGGGAGGCATGATATAGCAAGTGGTTGGTATCGCGGCATAGCAATAGAGCGAGCAACTAGCAAGCAAAGATAGAAGTGATTTTGATGGTATGGTCATCTTGCCTGAGATCTCACAAGGAAGAAGAACGAGTCCATGAAGAAGACAAACGGACGAAGTTGAACGAATCCTCACAAACGCGACGTTATCGGAACTAACCCGAAGAAGCAACACCGGAAAGAAGCAAACAACATAGTAAACAACCAACACATAACCATGGCATGATGCAGAACCAAGTATGATGCATGTCCGGTTTTAAATAAGCATGGCATGGCAAAGAGCACAAGCAAAACTACAAGTTAAGGGGAGCTCAATATGCAACGAGTTGCATATTAACGAAACACCACGAAAAGTTATTTAGTTCGATCTCGTTTATGTACCCAACAATATTAAATGTTGATTAACATGGCAAGAGGTGAAGCAAATGAAAACTACCTATCTAGGCAAGTTTAACTGAGGCCGGAACAACAAACAACAAGTACAGAAACTCCTCATATGCATATTTTAGGTTTGGAACTGATCTGCCCTAAACCATATTTTAGAGTTGTTAAACATGCATAGTGATGCCACCATGTTAAACTAGGCATTTTTTACCCCATTTACATATAAAGTTTGTTAGGTTTGGAGCTACGATTATTTAGTTATGAATTAAATCATTTTAGCATGGCATAGGAGCAAATTAATGCAAACAACAGTTTAAACATTTCAAACATGCATGAAAGTTGGATATTATGAAACTAGACAAAATTCTAGTCATATTACATATATAACTTATTTTAACCTAATGCACGGTTTGAGAGTTATTAAATGGATGAACATGAAGGGGTTTTCTATAAAACTGTAAACCCTGGGATATTAGCCAAATTCGTAGCACAGTAAAGAAAATACTACGGGTTGCATCTCAAGCAGGCTTGGTTTCTCACCAGAGGGCTCAGCCCAGGCAGGACAGAAGAGCAAGGACTGTAGGGGAGCGGCTGGGCCTTGCGGTTGGGCTAGGAGTAGCAGCGCAGCTGGGCCGAAACACTGGACTCACTCGATTCCACGCGGCGCGCTGGACGAGCGGAAGCAGAGGAGCGGTCAACGCGGGGTTGGAGGCACGTTCGCTGTTCGTTTTCTGCTCAACAGAGACAAAGCAGCGGCGACGGCATGGATGCAGCGGCTCGGCAGCAGCGGGACTGCCGGGCTCCGCCGCAAGAGGCGTAGGGGCTTGCAGCGGAAGAGGCGCTGCAAGGCACTCCGGCGAAGAGCGGGCAGACGGCGGAGCTGTGGTGATGTTGACCTGCAGCTCGATGCAGATCAAGCAGCGCTGGAACTTGGTGTGGGGTCGGGTCGTTCGATTGACAGGGGAAACAACGACAGCAGCAGGTGAGGCCGGCGACGGCACCGATGGCCGAGGACGGGGCCCAGCCAGCGGAATCCGGCAGGAACGGTCAAGGGCAACGGAGGCCCGCCGGATCTGGTGGTTTTCGATGAGGTTCCCTGCAGCAGTGCTCCATCGGGCGCCCATGGAGAACCTATGACGGGTCAGAGAAGGGGAAGTGAGAGAGAGAAGAACGGGAAGATGGAATGGAAGGCAGGGAAGAGAGGGGTGGTACTGGCCTACTGGAGGAGGTCGCTGGTGCGCGGCTGGTCGCGAGGACGGCGAGGGGCTCGGGCCTGAACGTAGCTGAGCTCGGGAGCGCTCCAGAAGGTGGATCGAGCAGAGAAAGCATGGCCTCGGGCTCGAGTGGAGAGGAGGCCACGGGATTGGTCAGGCACGGAAACAGAGGCGATGGTGGTAGGCTATGGTGGGATTGGGTAGGAGAGAAAAACGAGGAGGGAGGTGGATCTAGGAGGACCCCGATGGGGATTTGGTGGAGTGGCGGCGGCGGACACGGAATGGATGGGACAAATCCCTAGGTTTTAAGGTTTGGTCTCAAGTTAGACTAGGGGTGGACTATATATGGAAAGGAGAAGAGTTTGGATCATCCGACTAAAATCAGACGACTGAGAAACTATAGGTTAGAAAGTCCAATTAAGAAAACAGAAATATTTCATAGATGTTTGGGGATGATCCGGAGCCAACGGTAACGAAAGCCCGGTTCGGGTCCGGGACAGCTTTCGGACGTGCGCGCGAGGAGGGCCGCAGGCTGACGAGAGAGGTTAGATTGGGCCTGGCGGTAAGTAATGGATTGTGTAGACAGTCTCAAGCTGAGAGAAGAGAGGAGAGAGAGGCCCGGTGACTGTTTCTGGAGAACGAAAATGCCCGACGTTTTGACCGATTATATTGCCGCTATAGTTTAATGGTTGGGCTATCAAACGGACTCTGAATGCGATGAAACTTGGCAGGCGGCCTACTGACAACAAAACAACATCGCACGCTAACTTTCAACCCATTCCGAGAACATTTTTCCGGCCACTTATAAAATACTATTTCAGACGTGCCGCGGGCGCGTGCAAGTGTGTCTGGGCTCAGAACGGACAACGGAGAGAATTGGGGGAAAACGGACGAATGCAAGTTTTGAAAACATGATGATGCAATGCAACATGAAGACACGTCAATATGCAACACGCAAGCGAATGACATGGCAACGGCGGCGAATAACTGGGAGACACCTAGCGCATCGGTCTCGGGGCGTCACAGCACGGCCCAACAGAGGCCCATTCCTGTGAAAAGGCCGGCCCATTTAAATTGGTCAAAAGGTGGCAAGCCGGCCCACGGCAAGCCTATTAACGGCATGTCCGCATATAGCCCATTTATAGCCCGCTAACCCAGGGCCCGTTTATGGCCTATCCAAATTAGGCCCAGTAGCGTCATCTGGCACGTCCAATATAATTCCAGCCCGTTTTAACTTCCGGCCCATGTATGGCCCATGACGTCTTTCGGCCCATATGAGGCCCTTAGTTACCCTCGGCCCATTAACGACATATGGTAAAACTGGTCCGTAATGAACAGTGTATCACTTTATACCCATTAACGGCCCATTATTCCGTTGGGCCGTTTCTAGCCGATGTTACCTTTCGGCCTTCTCAGGTCCCATTTATTCTTTGGCTCATTTCCAGCATTCGTTTACTTTCGGCCCATTACTGTCATTTTCTGCTTGTGGGCCAAATTCAGCTCGTGGTTAAAGTCGGCCCGTTTGGGGCCCGTTAATACGTTGGGCCGTTTTCATAGGGTCATCAAATACGGCCGATTAACGACGGTCCGTTATGGTCATCCCATTTACGGCCATAGTGTGGTCTGTTATTGGCCCATGTTTGGCCAACCAATCATACGGCCCGTAGAAGGCCCATTGTGTCAACGGCCCATGTAAGGCCCATGGTTTCTATGCCTTGTAGAAGGCCCATTGTTCCTACGGCCCTTAGAAGGCCCATTGTTTCTACGGCCCGTAGGAGGCCCAAGTTAACTACAGTAAATATGTAGCCCATGGTTAATGTGGCCTAGTTTTAAAAAATAGGTTATTGCGGCCACTACCAAACCCCGGAAAAAGAACTGCACTAACTACAAGAAAACAAATAAACAAGACAATAAGGAAATAAATAGGCAAGCAACTTACGCTAGGCTATCACGGCTATTACACATATTACATCTAGTGGGCATCAAAGTTCGCCACCAGTGCAAATATAGGGAACAAAGCAACATATAAACGCCACAGCAAAACAAGTCCAGAACAGAAACCACTTCAGAAGAGCTCAAGAAACAATATCCTGGGTACCCATAATGCTGGCAAGATGCTTAGCAAGCTTATTAACTTTCTCTTGTTTGGTGGTTAAATCCTCCAGCACTTGTTGTTGCACCAGAAAGTATGCATCTAAATTATGTAGGGACTTCCTCAGTCCTTTGGCTTCCTGTCGTATAACATCTGATCGATGTCTTTCAACTTGAAGTTGAGACTCAAGAAGCCGAACTGATTCAGGCAATGAGTTCGAAGAGCTGGTGCCAACAGTAGTAGCCAGTAACTCGAACACTACATCAAGACAGGACTTTGGGGTTGTCTCAGTGTCTTCAATATAGTTTTTATCAGCTTTCTTGGAGACCAACAGGGATGTCTCACTATCTTGAACCTTATCTACATTACTTCATGTACCATTGCATAACGGGGTAGTTTTCTTCAATATTTTATCAGCATTCTAGAAGAGAAACAAACAAACACATCACAGGTTTACAATGCAGTATATGAAACTCATTTTGGTAAACCAGTTCAGTAGTAAGGTGGATAGGATAACAACATGAAACAAACATGTATCTATGTAGTATGGTCACTGTATGGTCTATATTATTCTAGTTTATGTTGCCAAATCAAGATAGATACCGTTCGAATCATATCTATTTAAGACAAAGCAGCTTAGACAGAATATAAGTGTGGGAAACTACATAGCAATAACAACACTTGTAAGGTGCATGGCATGATAATATAACTATTTATTCAATTGAAACTGAAATCAACATAGAGCAAGTTACAACAGCAATCACGTTAAAGAAACAGGTTTGAAACATACTTGTTGCGCCATTGGAGTTTCAATTGCATCCTTCAAATTAGCAATTAGTTGGTATGAGTAAATACAGTGATGCAAGAGCAAAGTAGTATGAACCATAGCTATAGAACCTGACCTGAGAACAATTCTTCTTTTGCTTTAAGCATTGACTTGGGGTTCGGAGTGGTGGTCCTCGTGCTTTGGGCACTGCAGTTGCCTTACTAATTGCTTGTGTTTGGGTGCTTTGCGGTGGAGACGGTGCTGTGTCAACAGGAACTGGGTTACTATCTGCTGTGGTTGGGGTTAGAAGGGGTGTAGCTGATTCTCCGTCCAACTGGGTAGGGGTACAATCTGCGTGAGTCTAGGTTATGTGTGGTGGGGCTGGTTCTTGGGAAAGTACAACCGTGGTTCTATCTCCATCGACAGGTAGCATGATCTTTTCTGAAGACCGTGTTTTTACTCCCACAGATATTTCCATCACCCCCTCCAATTGAAATGGCTGATAAACAAGAAAAGTAATTGAATGTACAGACATTGTAAGATGGACAGGTGCAATGGATATTAGGGAAGAAAATAGGGCATGAAATAATTCGCATTTATGTTGTCTAACCAAATAGAATAGCATGACATAATTTCACATATATGATGGCTAATTAAACAGGATAGCATGATACAATTTCACAGCTATGATGGCTAAATAAATAGGATAGAATGACATACTTCGAAATATGATTACTATGTAAACAGGATGACATGATCTAACTATACGATGTGTTTATTAAAGTGGTTGGCATGCGTTAAATCATAAACATGTCGTCGATGGAAACATGATGGCATGATATAATTCAAGGATAGAATGGCATAATTCAAAATATGATGACTATGTGAAGTGTGAACCGGATGAGAGGATATAACTATATTATGTCTTTAGAAAATGGGTTGGCATGCCATAATTCAGATACATGCTGTCTATGTAAACATCATGGCATGATATAATTCAAATATATGATTTATATACTAAGGAAGTGAGTAGAGGGCAATCACATATATGATGTGTCAACTAAGAAGATGTCATTCAATATCATGTATATGATGTAAAAACTAAGCATTGCAATACAACATATGCATGATATGAGTAACATAACCCTGCCAAGTTTGAGCATACACCTCAGGGGGATAATAGGACTGGTCATCTGCCTCTGAATCATCCTTTGAAGAGCTATCTGTAACCAGCAAGACATCTCCTTAACCAGGTAGCATTGTCTACTCTGAAGACCTTGTTTTCACTCCAGATTTCTCCATCACCAATTCAAATGGCTGATGCACAGGAAGAGCAGTTGAATATACAAACATTATCGACAAAAGCAATGAGAAGTACAAAAAAAGGATGGCATGATATAATTCACATATATGACACTTGGCTAAACAACATGACATTCCATAATTCGCATATATAATGCCTTGCAACAAGATAGCATTGCACAATTCACATATATAATGTCTTGCAACAAGATGGCATTGCATAATTCAAATATATGGTAATTACACACTAAACAAGTGGCATTCACAAAAAGCATGTCTAAACTAAGAAAATGACATAGCAATGCAGGATACCATACGCACGATATGAGCAACATAACCCTGCCAAGTTAGAGCATGCACCGCGGTGGGGGAATAGGACTGGTCATCTGTCTCTGAATCGTCCTCTGAGGAGCTATCTGTAACCAGCAAGACATGCGCTTCGTCAGATAGCATTGTCTACTCTGAAGACCTTGTTTCCACTCCAGATTTTTCCATGACCGTGCCGAATGGCTGATGCATAGGAAGAGTAATTGAATGTACTAAAATTGTTGAAAAATTTAGCACATAATAAAAAATAATGTCATGCTATAATTCACATATAAGATGACTGGCTAACCAGGGTGGCATTGCTAAATTCACATATATGATGCCTGGATAAACAAGATGGCATTGCATGCTTTACATATATGATAAAGAAACTAAACAGATGGTATTGACACAAAGCATGTCTAAACTAAGCTGATGACATCTTCGATGTATACAGTAAGCAATGCAAGGCACCATATGCATGATTTTACAAACATCAGCATGCCAAGTTAGAGCGAAGACCTCATGGGGTAAATAGGAGTGGTCTTCTGCTTCTGAATCCCCCTCAGAACAATTATCTTCCTCTTCATTACGATCCGAAATTGGTGGAGGGGGGCTGACTTTGCGCCCACCATGTAGCGACGTCTGCATGAAATTTTATTGCCACGCAAGGCTCGTCTCTTTTGCTCTACATGTTTAGTTCCATTGTGTACAATAACTGACACGCATAGGGATAAAACATAGTGAGATTATGTAAGGAGTGCATGCACAAATCCAGAGTGATGGTAGAAAACTGTGGATAGACCCAAAACAAATGTTAGCAGGTAGATAATAGCTTTAGTTAAAAAATACAGATAGTACTGAGATTAACTAGATAGTAGACAGATAGTACTGATTGCTGCCCCAATATGTACCCCACAACTATTTAAAAACTCAAGTTTCAGCATAAGTTTGAACCTGAGTCGGAGTCTAATAGGTGAACACAACAATAAAGTAGCATGTCATCATATTAAGCAATGCATAACGGAAGTAGACACGGAAGAATGTGACCTCTCTTGAGGACCCGTGTAGTCCTCAAGGTCATCTGCTCTATTGATGATGGTAATGTAGTTGTTGTGTCTGCCGGCAGTGGGGAAGAAGATCTGAGGCAGCAAAAGACAGTCTGGAGAGCGGATCCCAGCTGTGGCGAACCATTCCGTCATTGGAGCAGCTGAGCTGGGCTGGAACATAGCACCACAGGAGCAGGACAAACCACACAATGTTTTCTTTGACACATATCTGTAATAGAAGTAACTGTGTAAGGGCTTGTTTGAATTTGAGGATTCTAACAATGCTGGAATAGGAAAGAGACAGGAATAGGATAGGAATGCATGTGAAAAACAGAGAATTTAAAAACATAGGATTTCTGCCAATCTGGGTGTTCGGTTCACAAGAATTGGAAGACCACGGTATGCAAAGAAGCATGGTGAGATTAAGTCAAACAACAAGAAGTGTACAACCTCTTTGGCGAAGCCATGTCGATCTCAGCGTGATTGGGTTGTCCGGTGAGGATGCTCCAGCTGACTTGGCAGTCGGAGCAGGGGAAGAAGATCTTAGGCATCTGGAGATGGATCCCGAGGTACTGCTCCGCTGTGATGGAGGGTTTCATCATTGAAGCAGCTCCGGTGAGTTGTACGACACCGAGGCTCAAGCAGGACAAGAGAGACAATGTTAACCTAAGTGGAATTCTAATAGCATCTCCAATAGATTATGTAAAATACGTAACCACGAAGTGCTAGATGTATACATCAGCTGCTCATCTCTGAACTTAACTGTCGAAACTGAATTTTGCTATCGAAACTGAATTTTACTGTCGAAACTGAACACACTAGAGGTGAGGCTACATGTCAGTCGACTGACTTTTTCATCTCTGGTTAGTTGATTTTGCAGTCGTTGGATACGAAATCAAGGGCCTGCAATTCATCTTCAACCTCCACCCCCTGAGCCGCCAGCCACCACCAGCCAAATAGCCGCCCCCGCCGCCTGCGGCTAGCGGTGCGCCGCCCCGAAAACACTCCCCACCGCCGGTCCGCCCCCCCCCCCCTGTGCCGAGCTTTTTCTTCGGCTCCCCACGGCACCGCCCCACCACCGCTGGTGACCACCGCACCCACCCTGAACCCTAAGATAGATAGTGGGGTACCTCTCCGACGAGCCCCCCTCCCTGCTGCAGCTGGTTCTTCCTTAACTCCGGCGAGCCCCCCACCCCCTGAAAATCGACTGACCCAAAAGTCGATTCAGTCGACTGAAGTGTAGCTAAATCGGAGCAGCATCACAAGCAAGAGCAATAGCGAGAGCAGCAGCGCGAGCAAGAGCAGACCAGGCAGGGAGCGCGAGCGAGAGCAGAGCAGGATCAGCTCCTACTAATGTGGACGTCGCCACTGAGGGCGCGATGCCGTGGAGGAAGTGGCCGGCGACGCCTCCGTGGATGGAGCCGCGCCGTGTCGGCTCGGGACCGAGCGCCGGCAGCACCGTGAGATCGAATCAAGAAGAAAATGCGGCGATTCGTGTACAACCTCTTTGGTGGCGTCGATTAGGCCGCAGCTTCATCCGAGGAAACGGTGATGATGATGCTCTTCCGGTGGTGTAGGTCAAGACAGCATTGTGGGAATGGAGGTGGCGCGAAAGACGAGGGGAACGTTGGGGCAGCTCCTTGGAGGTGGAGGACGAGGTGGCTGAACCGGCGGGACGAACAGATCGATGACGGATCCTCATCCGGTACAGTGGTTGAGGGACGTCGAGGTATTGTTGTGGACGACTTCGTTGGGGAAGAGGCTCCGGCTGGGTGGCGGATGGAGGAGGGTGTGGGGCTTCGCGGTTTTCCCGGACATGGTGTAGGAATGGGTAGGCGGATGGGATGGGAGTAGGGAACCATGGCTTAGGGATGCGCTTCTCCGAAATGTGGGGTAAGTTACGGAAGTACCCCCACCGATTTGAGGCGGTTCTTTCGGTTCAGAGGTATCACAGGCATTTCAAGTGTCGGGATTTCATAGGAGGTGGGAGTTTTCGCGCGCGTTGTAATTTTGTAATAGCAAGGCGCAGGTTGAGATGGAGGGGGTTGTCGGAGCACAACGAGACAAAGATTTATCTTAAATAATTCAGGGTAACAAGGAGGGAGTTTCGCAGCATGATAGACAGAGATGCTAGCTTGAAATTTCGGCATAACAAGGCGTGGCTTGCAATTTTGGGAGAACAAGCTTAATGTGTACCCAAAATAAAAAAGGCAATTTAGACTAGTATGATGTACTATGTACACTGTGTTTAACACGCACAACAGACACACATAGAGAGACACCATTTAGACTAGTAAGGTACACGTGCATTGCACGCATTAGATTTGGCAACCAAATTATGAATAAATACCACATTATAGCATGTAAGCTTTGAGTCATATATGCATGATGTAGATGTTTGTTTAATTCTTATAGTTCATTTCATTCAAAATCATCTAGTTTTTATAAGAAAGCTAATCTATTTTAAGATTCATGGAATTGTGCGTTGTAAGGCATAAAGTAAAAAACAAATCATGTACAAAAACATTTTGCCAATTCCTATACGGAAGATTCTAGAACAAAGAAGAAGTGCTTGTGTTTTGAGGTTTGTGGATTATGCTTAAGTTCAACCATAGGGCCTTCTAGATTGTACATGTGGCAAAATTTGGTGGAATCTAGATGATATCCAACGGCCAGTAGTGCTCAAGTTTGCCAGATCTGCACCATCGGATAGGCCTCATCCAACAACCATCTTTCAAAGTTAAAGTTATCCACAGACTGTATAAAAAATATAAAATATAATATATATATATATATATATATCAAAGTTGATGCACGTATGCAGTGTGGCCAAACGATGTTTGCCATCGGTATCTCAAATTCAAACCAGTCTCACCTTGTTCAATGTGTATACATTACAACATGCTCGTTTCCAAACCACACCGCACAGATCTCCGTTATATTCATGCATGCATGGGTTTCAAACATCATGATCTCTTATTCAAATATTTGAAATTAACTTTACATTGATTATGACCTCCCCTAGTCTTTTACACCCACACATTGGTCTTTTCTTTATAATTGTACCACTAACTTTCTCTCATGGATGCATGCACACACACTACCATTTGGCATTATCCATCGCACACATGCTATTTTTTCTTCAGGTCGGTCTCCCATAAAGGCACACACACACACACCCCCACCTCTCCATCATATCGGGCATTCTTTATCTCTCACGTGCATGCACAACAATCGATGTTCCTCTATGTGTGTGTGTGTATAGCTAGGTATTTCATAGTTTTCCACATAAACCGATCAATCTATATATCTACTGAGGTCTTACCCTCTTTCCAACGTCCACATCGATCAATCCAGACCTGTCTATATAGGATTACATATATAGCTAATACACCCACATTAATTATATATCCAACACCCCCCTCTCATCATCCATGCGTTCCGCTTCATCTCTCGGACGCGCTCACAATGGAGAAGACAGGGGGCAGCAAGGGCCCTGCCCCCCTAACATCACTATATATCGAGGCTAAAATGAATGTGATCATTAGACAATTGTTGGTAAAAATGGTTTAAGTTGATGAATTGGCCCTCTCGTAAAGGATTAGCAATGCTTGGCCCCCTAGCTCATGGGACGTTTTTCATGGCTCCGCCACTTCACGCAACAACGCACGTTCTCGCCCCCTCTCTCTAAATATCGATCTCGTAGTTGTGCACTCCTTCATAGTATCCCTCCACTCGGCCCCTCGCACCATCTTCTAGCCCCCCACCGGATTTTGCCACTTGTGCAATCTAACAGACTCCATGGTTGAACTTAAGCATAATGCAAAAAATCTGAAAACATCAATGGTTCTCCTTTGTTCTAGAATCTTTCGTATCATAACTGCCCAAACTTTTTTTCTAGTTGAATTGCCATTTTTTTTAATTTATGCTTTACAACGCACAATTCCATGAAATCATAAAATAGATTAAGGGCTTCTTTGCTTCAAAGGATTCTTGAAGGAATTTTGGAGGATTCTAATCCTTAGGAATTTTTCCAATCTTGGTTTTTTGATTCGTAGGATTGTAAACCATAGGAATTTTCAATATGATTCATTTTCACTAGATTTCATAGGAAACACCCCATCCACTCAAACCTCTTTGAAAGAATTCTGCGTTTTTTCTATGCACAATCAAACACTCATACCATCCTAAAGGATTCAAGATGACATTCCACTCTAATCCCATGTTCTTCCTATTCCCGCGTTTTTGAAATCCTACGAATCAAAGAGGCCCTAGGTTTTTTATAAAAACTAATTGATTTTGAATGAGATGAACTATAAGAATTAAACGATGCTCTACACCAGGCATATATGACTCAGAGCTTACATGCATGTATACCTTACTAGTACTTCGAGTATGTGCTAAACACAATGGGACGCTACATAGTGTCTCTCTTACAGTTCATGAAGCCACGTGGCACATGTGGAGGCATTGTCGCGACATCATTGTGTGGATTGATCATTGTGACGTGCTGCTAATTCCAGAAGAATGTACTCATCCTCCCTGAGCCGCACTGGTAGTACATGCACGAAGCGAAGATGTGCACGCACGCCACGCACGCACACGCGGGTACATGGGCGGACGCAATTTTGTTACAAGATCCACCCCATGTGATAATTTGATGCGTGTAAAGTCCTTCACTTCATTGATGGTTAATTAATACAGCGCATGCAAATTGATTGGTCGTGAGGGCGGAAGAAAGACATTACTACTCCACTGCGGGCATGCGAGTAGTTAAATCATCGGTTGCTAGTAGTACTTCCATTGGTCTCCTTCGTATTTTCTGCCAATTTTTGATAGTGACATAATATTTACGCATCTGAGCAGCGTAGTCTACTTGAAATTTATGTTCCACAAACTCATTGGGAGCCGTTTTGGGCCTCGAAACCATAAACCATCAATTAATCTTTACCTTGTTCCCATCACATTTGAAAGTACTAGTGCTACAATTAAGTGCAAGCCTGCTCACACCTACTAGTACATACCAAACCTGAACGTGTTCCCACTATGCAGGTTTTAGTACTAGTGCTAGTACTTAGGTTATAAAAAGGGGAACTACCTAACCAAAAATTACTGTACCTTCCTCCTCATAAGTCCTCCTTCTTTGTCCGTCCTTGCCATGGCCGGTGTGCAGAGCTCTAGCTCGAGAACTAACCATAACAAGGGAGTGGAAACCAAGGCTGCGGAAAAAAAGAGAGGGCTCGCCGCCACGCAGAGACCCCGAAAGATCTCTCACGGGCAGGCGATGGCTCCCAGGAGCGCCCTAGACGCGGAGGCGAACACGCAGCACTCGAGTCGTTATCCCTCAACGGCATGCCCGATCAGCTCAATAAGCACCTCAAGAAGCAGAAGGAGTTCATCCACGGCTTGGTGGAGATGCTGAAGGAGTGCCTCGACGACATGCCCGCTGAGCTCAATGAGCAGGGGGAGTTGACCACCAGCTTGGTGATGCTGCTGAAGAAGAGCATTGCCTCGGAGAAGAAGGCGACCTGTGAAATCCTGCAACTTTAGGAGGACAAGGCGAAGCTCTGCCACGAGCTCGACCTGCTGAAGGAGGAGAACACCGGCTGGAAGAAGCTACATGAGAATAGTAGTTCCTTGATTAAGATGTTGCAGGCCCTCGTCATGGAACAGAATGAGGAGTTGGCGAAGCTCCGCATCAAGCACCCGACTGCTGTCAAGGTACGTAATGTAGGCGTGGAACAGATGATGAAGGCTCGCGTCGAGAAATCCCGCGTCATGGACACAATGATGAAGATGGCGGAGGAGACGCGCAAGGAAATTGAGGTCGTGGAGGCGATGAAGAAGTAGTTACGACTCCGCGTCCAGCAACCCTTCATGTAGTAAGAGCAGCGCCCTAGACTTGTGTGTGCATCTTCCTTCTTTTTTTGGGGTGATAATCCTCCTTCTTCTTTTCCCCCTGTGTTTCTTATTTTGCTTCGGGTGTTTGGCCGCACGTGTCACCTTCTCTGCGAGGCATGAATTGAACAATGCTAAAAATGAGATGACTAGAAAATTAGATCATTCTTTATCGCCAATTGAACAATGCCTCTTGCTAGTAATATATAATAAGAGTAGAGAGTAGAGGACATGGCACTGGGCTGCCGTGTTTCGTGCTCCTCCGTCGTACTCCAGTGGAAAACTTGAGTATACTGCACAGTTCTTTTCTCCTGCTTAGGTCGTCGGCACATTTATACGAGCAGTCATATCACAAGGCCCCGCCTTCTAGCAGTAATGAGCCGTTAAATCACAAAGGCCCTCGCCTCTCGTGAAAAGGACCAAGCTAGACTGCCCCGCCCTCTAGCCTTCTAAAAATTGTATACATTTGTATAGTAGTAGTATCGACGGATTGCGCCATGGAGCAAAACCAACAAGATGTAATTAAAGAAAAAAGGTGGTACATATAGAGAGCGCTCATCGCCAAATAATGCATATACTATATGACAGTACCCACTATGAAGGTACTAGTAACATAGACTAGTAACTAGTCTATGCTACTCTCCACTATGACCAGCCAAAGTCGAGGCACGGATACCAACAAGGGTCTGGTTGTGTCTATACTTGGACAACTCACCCGACTACATGCGTGTAATGCCCTCGATGCGGCTATAGCTCCCACGTGTCGAGGCACGACTTAGAGACATAACCGCATTGAAAGCAATGTCGCAAGTTAGGCAATCATCACAACATCCCATGTAATATAAATAATAAAGGGGAGATACATAGTTGGCTTACGCTCGCCACGTTACACAAAGTACATAAATAGCATTACAACATTCAAACACTCATGGCCCGACTACGGCGCCAAAATAAAAGATAACCCAACATGCGACACGGTCCCGATCACCCTCAACTGGGCACCACTACTGATCATCAGGGAAAGACACGTAGTAACATTGAGAGTCCTCGTTGAACTCCCACTTGAGCTCAAGCGCGTCACCTGGAGCGGAATCATCAGGCCCTGCATCTGGTTTGGAAGTAATCTGTGAGCCACAGGGACTCAGCAATCTCGCACCCTCGCGATCAAGACTATTTAAGCTTATAGGAAAGGAAAGGCAAATATATGTGGAGCTGCAGCAAGCGACTAGCATATATGGTGGCTAACTTATTCGCAAAGGAGAGCGAGAAGAGGAGGCAAAGCGCGAGCGAGAAACTAGAGAGCAACCTGCACAAACATTACTCCAACACCGTGTCCACTTCCCGGACTCCGCCGAGAAGAGACCATCACGGTAACTCACACTATTGATTCATTTTAATTAAGTTAAGGTTCAAGTTATCTACAACCGAACATAAACAAATTCCCATCTGCCCATAACCGCGGGCACGGCTTTCGAAAGTTCAAATCCCTGCAGGGGAGTCCCAACTTATACCATGACAAGCTCTCACGGTCAACGAAGGAATAGACCTCCTCCCGAGACGTTCCGATCAGACTCGGTATCTCGGTTCTTCAAGACACTTCGACAGGTTAAAACAAGACCAACAACACCGCCCGAATGTGCCGACAAATCCCGATAGGAGCTGCACATATCTCGTTCTCAGGGCACACTCAGATGAGACATCCTACGAGTAAAACCAACCCTCAAGTTGCCCCGAGGTGGCCCCGCAGTCTACTCGATCGGACCAACACTCAGAGGAGCACTGGCCCGGGGGGGTTTAAATAAGATGACCCTCGGGCTCCGGAAACCCAAGGGAAAAAGAGGCTAGGTGGCAAATGGTAAAACCAAGGTTGGGGATTGCTGCAAAAGCTTTAATCAAGGCAAACTATCAAGGGGTTCCCATTATAACCCAACCGCGTAAGGAATGCAAAAATTCGGGAACATAACACCGATATGACGGAAACTAGGGCGGCAAGAGTGGAACAAAACACTAGGCGAGAGGCCGAGCCTTCCACCCTTTACCAAGTATATAGATGCATTAAGATAACATGGCAATATAATGATATCCCAACAAGTAAATAATGTTTCAACAAGGAACGGTCTCCAATCTTCACCTGCAACTAGTAACGCTATAAGAGGGGCTGAGCAAAGCGGTAACATAGCCAATCAACGGTTTGCTAGGACATGGTGGGTTAGAGGTTTGACATGGCAATTTGGGAGGCATGATAAGCAAGTGGTAGGCATCATAGCATAGGCATAGCAAAATAGCGAGCATCTAGCAAAGCAAAGATAGTAGTGATTTCGAGGGTATGATCATCTTGCCTGCACAGTTGTCAGAGTTGACTGGATCCTTGAAAGCAAACTCAACGGGCTCCTCATTAGCCAACTCGTCTCCCGGCTCTACCCAAACAAGACAAACAAGGAAACGGAACACAATCAACCACGTACAAAGCTCAAACAATATGATGCAAGGATGGTATGCTATGCGGGATGCGATCCGGGATGCATATGCAAGATGTGACAAGGAAAGCATGAAACTAGCCTCAACTTGGAATTCCAAGTGTGCCACTGGAAAGATGAGATGAAAACACTTGAAAACGATATAAAGGACGCCGGAATCGGAGTTACGGTTTGGAAATGGCAAGCAATTCAAATATGGCCACGTTCTGCGATTTACAGCAAGTAGCCATCTAAATGCAACAAGATGGACATGCTACAGCACCCAAACATGGCATCAAAATACATGGCAGGAAACCATTCATGATCCTTAACAAAAGTCTAGCACTGATCTACGGCCAATTCATCCATTAACAGGTTCAAACAAGCATGGCAAAAATGCATTTGACAAACAGATTTCAGACTTAGTGAAATTAACACTTGTCTGGAATTTCAGATCAGATAGCACTCTTCGGAGCATGAAAACTATATGCTACCGGACCTGAACATGGCAATTTAAAGCATAGCATGGAGCTACTCAAAGAGCTTAACAAAAGTCCCTTAGTGACCTTGAGCCAAAAGGGATCAGAAAATACATTTGCAAGCATGTGAACATGACAAAAACATAATCAGATCACAGACTTAGTGAAAACTGGAACATGCTGAAACAGATATCAAGTAGGCATGTTTACGAGCTCGATGCACTCACTATAGAGCATGTCATGACAATCTAAGCATACACACATCAAGAATACACAAAATTCAAGCTAGACATGGCAAGAACAATAACATAGCATGCACGGATCAACTACAACATCCTCGGCAAAATTGCTAATAAGTAGACAATCTGCCCAGATTCACGAAATAGCAAAAGTAGAGCTCGATTGACTAAAGCTAGGGTGCTCCATTATTGAAAACAAAGACATGGATGGATAGATAACTACAAGATTAACAAATCATCCTTACTAATCATCCTCAAAAGAGGCACGGATCACTAGGAAACAACATGAACATATGGCCATATGAGATAAACAGACCAAGGACGTAGTGGAAATGCTGTCCCTGAAATCAGCATTAGCAAATGCCTCACTTTGCAAGCTCGTGCTAGTCACCACACACATCACAAAAATACATGGGTTGCACCTTTGGAAAGATGGCAAAACCCTTAACAAAACATATGTAGAGCTCATGGGCATATCATGCACAAAATAATCATGACAAAAATGACAAATATCTAAATGGAGCAGCAGATCTGACAATTATCTCAAGTAGCAATCTTCTAACAACATTTAGGGCATCAAGATGAACTCAAATGAAAGTGATGCAATGAGATGAAATGGTGTACTCTCTGAGACGAACATTTTGATATGCTATATGCCCAAAACGGAGCTACGGATGAGGAGTTATGGCACGATGAACAAGAGCAAATGAATTAGGGTTAGGGAAAAAGTCAACCCTCGTTTTGGATCTCAGATCCAGATCCATTGTAGCAGCGGCACGAACTCCGAGGATGGCCGGACTACTCGCCAGCGTTGGAGTCGCCGACGGAGGAGGAGGTAGGCGCGGGGGCGGGGATGGCCGGAGTGGCCGCGGTGCTCGCCGGCGTCGGCGCGGGGTCGGACGGCATCGGTGGCGGCCGTCGGCTCCCGGGCGCCTCGGGCGGTCGGAGTTTGCAAAGGGCGGCGACGGCGCGGCTCCCAGTGGCCGGAGCTGGCGAAGGAGGCGGCGGGCGCTCGGGTGCGCGGGAGGAGGAAGGAGTCGGGCGGCGGCGCGCTGCTCTGGGCCGCGGGGGCCTTACGCGGGCCGGGCGGGCTGCACGCGGCTGAGGCGGCAATGTGGGCGCGGCTCACCACGTGGCGCTCTGCCGTTGGGGCAGCGGCGATGTCCGATGGCGGGTCGGACGTGTCCGGCGGCGGCGGTTAGAATTTTAGGGTTTTCGGGGGAGAAGAAGATCCGGATTCGGAGTGGTTCTATTTATAGGCATAGAGGGAGCTAGGAGAGTCCAAATGAGGTGCAGTTTTCGGCCACGCGATCATGATCGAACGCTCTAGATGATGGAGAAGGTTTTGGTGGGTTTTGGGCCAAAATGGAAGGGTGTTGGGCTGCAACACACATGAGGCCTTTTCGGTCCCCCGGTTAACCGTTGGAGTATCAAACGAAATCCAAATGATACGAAACTTGACAGGCGGTCTACCGGTAGTAAACCAAGGCTGCTTGGCAAGTCTCAATCCAATCCGGAAATGTTTAATCCCCACACATGAAAGAAAGGTAGAATTGACCACTGGAGGAGAACGAAGCACCGGAATGCAAGACGGACAACGGGGAAAATGCTCGAATGCATGAGATGAACATGTATGCAAATGCAATGCACATGATGACATGATATAAGATGCATGACAATGAAAACAACACACGGAGACAAAAACCCGAACCCGAGAAAATAAAATAACTGAAGGCCGGAAACGTCAAGAGTTGGAGTACATATTGGGTAAATCACATCCGGGGTGTTACAATGCGCACCAGGCAGACGAAGCTCGTGTCGTGTTGGTGTTGTGTGCGGCCCGCACATTCACCAAAACCTCGCGCCTCCATCTTAGCCTCCACGTTATAAACTTCTCAATCTCAAGGCCAAGGAGCAAGGTGAAACATATGATAGAGCCAATCGGATGGTTGAGAACACTACAATTCGTAGCTACAGATGCGTGTGTGAGAGAGGACGAGTGCATGCGTTCACCTCTTCTCAGAGTACAACTGTATCTGGGTGGCATTGACCTAGGGAGCAGTGATGGTGCGTGCGAGAAGTCCCGAGAGATAGGTGTAATGCGTCTAAAAAAGACTAGTCTATAGCTAGCCACGAGGCTATTCCTATCGAACCAAGCGTAAGATATGTCTCCGACGGTGCCAGTTTTTGCATGTACACAGCAGTAGAAAAAGAACTAGTACCATGGCATGTGCTACACCAAGGCTGAGAAAACGTGCTGATGTTACACCATCCGGGAATAGTGCCGCACTTCGAAACTAGAACCGTCAATAAATTTTTAGTGCGTCTCGTCACATTCCAAATTACTACTCCTACCACGCCATATTTAATTGCAAACCTGTTCACACAGTTCACAACCAAAACTGTTTCCCACTTACGAGCGTATTAGTAGTACTCGGTTATAAATACTACTATGCTAAGATGACTGCATTCCTCCTCAACTCCTCATCCACAAAAAACATTCAAGTCAGTCAAGCCATAGCCAGCGTGAGTTTTGGGTCGAAAGATTTCCACCAGGGAGAGGTGAGCATGTAAGAGGAAGCACGAGAGATGTCCCGCCTCGCCGCGAAAGCAGCCGACATGTCCAGCCGCGGAGCAGTAGCAGCACAGAGGTCCCGCCGTGCATTCGATGTAGCAGACTGGTCCGGCCACGCCACGGAAGCAACAGAGATATCCCTCCGCGCCGCCAAAGCAGCAGGGAGGTCCCGCCTGGCTGCGGCGTTCTGGGAAAATTTCTCGCGGGCAGGTGAGGACTCTTACAGGCGCATGCATGCGATAGTCCATAGCCAGATGGATCAGATCTCCGGTTGGGCGAGGATGCAGGACGAGGCTACTGGTGTCATCCAGCAACTAGGGGAGGGCAATGCGAAGCTCCAGGGTGCGTGCCCTGTTGTAGAGGACGGGCGTCATCATCAAGAAACTTATGGACGAGAATGACATGCTCCGCATCGAGCACAACAGGCTGGTGGAGGAATCCATGGATGCTGCCAAGCAGCGTATTGTAACACCCCGGATGTAATTTATCTTATCTGTATCCCAACTCTTGCCATTTCTGGCGCTAAGTTATTTTATTTCCTCGGTTTTGGGTTTTTGTCTCCGTGTGTTGTTGCCTTTGTCATGCATCTCATATCATGTCATCATGTGCATCGCATTGCATACGTGTTTGTCTCATGCATCTGAGCATTTTCGCCGTTATCCGTTTTGCATTCCGGCGCTCCTATGTCACCCGGTGGTCCTTTCTACCTCTTTTCGTGTGGGGGGTTAAACATTTCCGGATTGGACCGAGACTTGCCACGCGGCCTTGGTTTACTACCAGTAGACCGCCTGTCAAGTTTCGCGCCATTTGGACTTCGTTTGATACTCCAACGGTTAACCAAGGGAGCAAGAAGGCCTCGTTTGTGTTGCAGCCCAACACCCTTCCAATTTGGCCCAAAACCAACTAAAAACCTTTCCAACATCTAGAGCGTTCGATCACGATCGCGTGGCCGAAAACCGCACTCCATTTGGAGCTTCCTAGCTCCGCCTACCTATAAAAAGACATCCCCTCTCGAAATCCCGGATCCCGTCCTTCCAAAGAACCCTAGAAAATCCCTCTCCGCGCGCGGACACGTCCACCCGCGCCGGACGAGATCGCTGCCGCCAACCAGGGCGCGCCACGTGTCCCCGTGAGTGCCCCACTTCGCCGCCGACCGAGCAGGCCCGCCAGGCCCAGCGCCGGCCCTCCCCGCCGCCTACCGGGCCGGGCCCCGCGCGCCTCCTCGCCCCCGACGCCGCTCGCCGTCCCCGACGCCTCTCCTTCGCCCGCCGCCACCGCCTCGCTTCGTCACCGGCCGACAGTCGCGCCGCCCGCGCCGACCGGAGCAGGTCCCGCCGCAGCCGGGCGCCATCGCGACCTCGCCGCCTCCGCCACATCAGCGCCCCGCCGCCGCCTCCACTCCTCTCCGGTGCCGCCTCTCCACCGCCTGGATCCGGTGCCAAGCTCCTTCGGCGAACCTCGGGAGGCGTGCTCCGGTCAACAGTACCGCCAGATCTGGAAAACTCTAGATCCACTAGGGTTGACTTTCCCCTCTCCCTTTATTTTTTTGCAATCTTCATCATGTCGTATCTATGCATCGGTAGCTCCGATTTGCGCGTGCAGCATATCAAAATTTTCATCTCGGCAAGTACATCATTTCATCTCACTGCATAATTTTCATTTGAGCTCATCTTGACGCCCGAAATGCTGTTGGAAGAGGGCTATGTGGTGAATTTGTTAGATCTGTTTCATCAAATGGCTTTTTGTCATTTTTGGCATGTTTAATGTGTGCATGCTATGATCCTTAGCTCTACATGAGTTTTGTTATATGCCATGCCATATTTATAGAGGAGCTTACCATGTATTTTTGTGATATGGGTCGTGACTAGCACAAGCTTGCAAAGTAGAGTAATCGCTAATGCTGATTTCAGGGACTTAGAATTTCACCAAGTCCTTGCTCTGTTTTTGTCGTTATGCCATATGTTCATGTTGTTTCCTAGTGATCCGTGCCTCTTTTGATGATGATCAGTAAGGATGTTTTGTTAACATTGTGGTGCTCTATCTATCCATGTATTTGTTTGCATTTATGGAGCATCCTAGCTTGAGCCAATTGAGCTCTACTTTTGCTATAAAGAGAATCCTGGCAGATTGTTGACGTGATTAGCGATTTTGCCGAGGATGTTGCTATTGATCCGTGCATGCTATGTTATTGTTCTTGCCATGTATAGCTCCTATGCCATGTATTCTTGACGGGTGTATGCTTAGTTTGTCATGCCATGCTCTGTAGTGAGTGCATCGAGCTCGTAAACATGCCTACTCGTTAACTGATTTGCATGCTCTAGTTTTTGCCATGTTCACATGCTTGCAATTGTATTTTCTGATCCCTTTTGGCTGAAGGTCACTAAGGGACTTTTCTTAAGTGCTTTGAGTAGCTTCATGCCATGCCTTGATTCTCCATGTCAAGTTCCTGTAGCTTGTAGTTTTCATACTCTAAAGTGTGCTTCCTGATGATAAATGCCGGACATGTTAATTTCACTAAGTCTGAAACCTATTATCATTTGCACTTTTGCCATGCTTGTTTGAACCTGTTAATGGATGAATTAGCCATAGCTCAGTGTTCATCTTTTGTCAAGCATCATGAGTGGATCCATGCAATGTATTTTGTTGCCATATTTGAGTGCTGCAGCATATTTATCTTGATGCATTTAGTTGGTCACTTGCTGATTATCACAAACCAGTGCCATATTTGTTTTGCTTGCCCTTTCCAAACTGTGCATCCGATTCCGGTGATCTTTATATCGATTTCAACCGAAATCACCTCACCTTTCTAGTGGCACTCTTGGATTTCCAAGTTAAGTATAGGTCCAATAATTCCTTGTCAATTCTTGCATATGCATCACATGCCGCATCCCGCATATCATACCATGTTTGCATCATGTTGTTTGAGCATTGCACGTGGTTGATTGTGTTTTTTTTCCTTGTTGTTCTTGTTTTGGGTAGAGCCGGGAGACGAGTTCGTGAACGAGGAGCCCGTTGAGTTCGCTTACGAGGATCAAGTCAACTCTGAGAACTTTGCAGGCAAGATGACCATACCCTCGAAATCACTTCTATCTTTGCTTGCTAGATGCTTGCTCTGTTGCTATGCCTATGCTACGATACCTACCACTTTCTTATCATTCCTCCCACATTGCCATGTCAAACCTCTAACCCACCATGTCCTAGCAAACCATTGATTGGCTATGTTACCGCTTTGCTCAACCCGTCTTATAGCGTTGTTTATTGTTTGGATATCACAATATTATCTTCTTTATATTAATGTATTTATATACTTGGTAAAGGGTGGAAGGCTCGGCCTTTTGCCTAGTGTTTTGTTCCACTCTTGCCGCCCTAGTTTCCGTCATATCGGTGTTATGTTCACGGATTTTGCGTTCCTTACGCGGTTGGTTTATAGTGGGAACCCCTTGACATTTCGCTTTGAATAAAACTCCTCCAGCAATGCCCAACCTTGGTTTTACCATTTGCCACCTAGCCACTTTTTCCCTTGGGTTTCCGGAGCCCGATGGTGATCTTTAGATAAACCTCCCCCCGGGTCAGTGCTCCCCTGAGTGTTGGTCCAAACAGAGCCACTTGCAGTGCCATCTCGGGGAAACTCGAGGGTTGGTTTTACTCGTAGCTTGACCTATCTGAGTGTGCCCTGAGAACGAGATATGTGCAGCTCCTATCAGGATTTTCCGGCACATTCGGGCGGGTTGCTGGACTTGTTTTACCATTGTCGAGGATGTCTTGTAACCGGGATGCCGAGTCTGACCGGAATGTCTCGGGAGAAGGAATATCCTTCGTTTACCGTGAGAGCTTGTGATGGGCTAAGTTGGGACTCCCCTGCAGGGATTTGAACTTTCAAAAGCCATGCCCGCGGTTATGGGCAGATGGAAATTTGTTAATGTCCGGTTGTAGATAACATGAAACTTAACTTAAGTAAAATGAATCAACCATGTGTGTAACCGTGATGGTCTCTTCTCGGCGGAGTCCGGGAAGTGAACACGGTGTTGGAGTAATGCTTGACGTAGGTCATTCTAGGGTCACTTCTTGATCATAGTTGTTCGACCGTGCTTTTTCCTTCTCTTCTCGCTCTCTTTTGCGTATGTTAGCCACCATTTATGTTAGTCGCTTGCTGCAGCTCCACATCATATCTTGTCGTGGAGCCATCGCGACGGGTTAGCTTGAAGGGGTTAAAGCGGACACAAGGACGCAAGAGAGTTTATACTAGTTCGGCCCCTTCGATGAAGGTAAAAGCCTACATCTAGTTGTGATGGAATTGATGGGTGTTTCGATGACTAGGGAGCAAACAAGCTTCGCCTATGTCTCGAGTTGTTGTCTGTCCTTGAACCGCCGCCGGGTCGTCCCCTTATATACATGGGTGACGCCCGTCGGTTTACAAAGTCCTGATATGGGCTCATAGATGCGTCCGGTTCGGTATCCACTATTCCTAAATTATAACACAAGTTACATACCGACGCCGTTTTATAGCTATAGGCCTTAAACCGATTATGGGCCTTTAGGCCTCATCTGCCCTCATGGGCTTTTAACATACTCAACTACTGATGAAGTTAACCGGCCTGTCCTGGCCGGTTTACGCCCAGTAGTAATATCCCCAACATTAGGCCCCAAATTGATTTGAACAGGTTCATGTCAATCCTTAGCAAAAATCTTCATCTTCAACATCTTCTTGTATTTTGTTGAACCGACGTGATGTCATCTTCTCTGCTCGCGGTAGACCGGTGTGACGTCACTGGTTATAAAGAACCTTATCCTGTTAACAAGCCTGCGACAATTAAGGCCGCAGCTTCGTTTCCAAACTCGCGGCTCCTTGATTCTCGCGCCTGACATATCCCTTTCTTTATAAATAGGATCGAAGGGTCATTTCCTTTCTCTTTCCCTCCGACCCTTTCTGCTTCATCTTCCTAGCGTCGCACAGCTTCGGAGCTCCGCCGCCACCGTCGACCTCTGCATCAACCTTGGCCGCTGCATCAACCTGAGCACACCATAGCATCGTGGCGACCTTCCACTTCTTCCTCAGCTCCGGTAAATCTTCTATCCTTTCCCCCGCAGATCTGTTCTAGGGTTTCCTCGTTCGTCGAAGTTCATCGAGACTCTGGCGCTGTTCTTCCTTTGTTTCTTTTTTTAGCCCATGAATAAAACTTCAAACCTGATGTATTCCCCGTAATGGCTTATCTTCTGTTACCAAAGCAAACCTTTATGCGCATAAAACACTGATCTGGTCCCTTGTGAATTGCTTCGAGATCAACCTTTTAGGTCTAAATCCTTTTATTTTCCTGTCTTACGGTAGATCCAAAATTTCACTTCGACCTTATGAAATCTGTTTTTACCTTCCTTAGTCATTCTTGCCGTAGATCTGTATCCTCTTTACCACATAGGAGGTTCACCTTTGTAAAAGCAATCTATCATATATCATTAGTCCCCTTGTTGAACCGCCAGATGCTATTGCTTCATAAAACTCCGGTTTAGATAGATCTGCTTCCGGTTTAACATTGCACATATCCATGTACCTTGTAGATTTCATCATGGCCAAGCAAGTGTACGAGTGCAATTGGGTCCCTTCTCACGTTACAGAGGATCAACTGGACGATTTAGTCCTGATTGGTGCCTTGGGCAGCAAAGACACCATCCATTGGATGGCTCCTGGCAAAGAATGCCCCCCCCCACACCTCGAGAGGGAGAGGTTGTTGTTTTCGTAGACCACTTAGCCCGGGGCTTTAAACCGCCCTGTTCTAAATTTTACCGGGATGTTCTAGCTGATTTCCAACTCCATCCGCAAGACACTGGCCCCAACTCTGTTACAAATATGTGCCACTTCCAAGTGCTCTGTGAGGTGTTCTTTCAAGAGGAGCCCACAATGAAATTATTCAGAGATCTTTTCCATCTAAACCGCCATACTGAGTTTACTGATGGCTCTAATACGGAGTTGGGTGGCATGGCGATTCAAAAAAGGAAAGAGGTCACATACCCTCACGCCAAGCTGCACAGTCACCCCAAGGAATGGAATCAGACATGGTTCTACTGCAAAGACACCTCCCCTGCTGGTGAGAATCCCTTGCCTGGCTTTCGTCCGGAGCGGCTCAGCAATACCCATCATTTTCCTCAATGATTGACTGCCCAGGAGAGAAGCAAATATGCTCCCCAGCTATCAAAGCTCAGAGCCTTTATGGCCAATGGTTTAACAGGGGTTGACCTTGCTCGCTGTTGGATATCATGGAGCATACTGCCCCTTAGTCAGCGCTTCGGTTTGATGTGCGAATATACTGATAGTGTGGATGACCAACTACGACATTCAAGACTCCAGCTCTCCGGTGAAGAAATCACAGAGGCTGTGCGTAAGATACTGAATGAACCGGAACACGTCTGCGCTAGAACTGTCCTGCCTCCCTTCTGTGCCACCAACAAACCGCCAGCTGTAAGACTTTGATTTTTCTCTTTGCTGAATCTGTTATTGATATGTCTGGTCATTGTTTTTAATATCCGTGTCTGCATAATCAGGGCGATGATCCGTTTTGGAGCAAAAAGGTACCGCAGGAGAAACCAGAGAAAACAGATAAACCGGAAAGAGCAACCCGGCAAAAAACTAAAGCTGTGAAGAAGACTGCCCACCCGAAAAGAACCACTGCATCTTCTAATCCGGCCCCTAATGACGAGGTGGATAATCCGGACTTTGAGGTAGAGCTTGACTCACTTGGTTTATTTTTCATGCATCTTATTGATGATGATATTTGTCAAGATGATGCCGAAGCCAGCCACGCGGATGTTGCAGAGGTAATTATTCTCTCTTCCGATTCAGAAACTTTGCCTTCACAAAAAATCCGTTAGGCAAACCGAAAACTTAAATTTTCTCATCCTCTTGCTTATTTGGATCCTAAACTTCTTATGAAGACTCAACAACACGAAGCTCGCCGCACCACCCGGCACAGCGGCCAGGTAGTTACCTCCGCCGGTTTACCAAATAGTCCTGTTCGGAAACGTCATTCCGAGGTCTCTAATTCGCTTGTCAGTGCTTGTCCTAAAGCGGGCTGCTTTCGTCAACCTCTTAATCTGTCTGACTCTGATTATCAGGTTATTTCCCACTCATCTTCTGGCGAGTCATCGGCTACTCAGCTACCATCGCTCAAAATAGTGCTTGGGTAAGCTATATTTATTGTGATGTTTGCAGTACATTGCCTTAGAACATATGCTATATTTAACTTTGTTATTCTTCTCAGGGCCAAACCTAGGCCGAGCAAGAAGGCCCGCCTGGATAAAGCGGCCAAAGAAGATGTCATTCTTGAACCAGGCATGACACCCAATCTTGAAGAGGCTATTCCTGAGGATATTCCCAACGATCCACCGCAGCCAGATGATGATCTTACTGCTGAAGAAAGACCTACTGATACCTCAAGTCCTATCCATCAGCCCACAGGTTCCCTCCGGATTGAAAGCTCCACCGGTCCAGCAAAACCTACTGACAAGCCAACAGCTCCAGTGCAAACCGTCGGTACCAATGATGATGAAGTTGTCATTACTGGCACTGGCCATACTGAGCCAAGCAATCCTGTCGCTTTATCTAAACATTCTGCCAAGGAAGAATTTGCTGCTTTTGGCAAAGGCAAGTGGAACGTTGATTTGACGGCTTACGCTGCTATGAACGCCCACGATATCCATTCCGGCTACCTGAACCGGCTGTATACCAGCCGTGACTACAAAGCCGGTCTGGTTAATATGATGAAAGATAAATATGAGGTAACTTCCATATGCTCCTTCCTGCTTGTATACTTCTATTCTTGCTGACTCTCCTAGCCCCTAAGGGCCGATTTGAAATATTCTTTCAAACCAGGACTTAATAATATGAATCTTGATGCTTTGAAATTTGCTGATGTAGTCCCCAAGGGCCGGTTCAACTTAGCGTAGTTAAACCGGTACTTTAAGTAATTGAAACTGCCGCATCAGAATACATATGATCAAATAGCCATTAGCCCCCAAGTGCCAAGTTGAATACTTGTATTGAGCTTGGGACTTTGTAAACAATTGAGAGATGAAGATCGAATATGCATTAGCCCCCAAGTGCTAAGCGTATAACTTGTTATGTGGTCGGTACTTGAATCCTTCTACCGATTTGTTGAAACATATATCTGTATGCCTGCAGACGTAGCTGAAGGCGAAAGAAAACGAAGTCATCGATCTGCAAGAAAACCTGAAAACCCAACAGGCTGAAACCTCCAAGGCAAAAGAGGAATTGGCCAATGCCTTAAGCGCCATGGAACAACTTAAGGAGAACTTCAAGAAGAAACGGGCGGATTGGGCCACTGAAAAGTCCGCTTTGATCAAACGAGCAGAGGATGCCGAGGCTGCACTCAAACCAGTGACGGATGAACTGACCAGCATAAAGCGGCACGTTCATGCCATGACCACTGCTATCTTTGGTAAGCCAGCTTGCCTTCTGAATTGGTTCTGCCTTCTTACAGAGTCGCCGGTTTATTAACCTTTTATGGTATTTCAGGGACATGCATTGGTCACTTGGGGTCAGATGTGCAGAAGAAATTGAAGGCCGCCTATACCTTGGTTGAACAATTGTATACTAGTGCCCAACGGATCATCTGTACCACGTCTCATAACAAACCGGCGCCCACTTTGATTCAAGATACTTCGATGAAACTGTCAGTGCTTCCTGCCCGGGTTGAAGAGCTAAAGAAATCTGCTGCTCGAACCGGTGCAATCAATGCTTTAATCCGGGCAAAAGCCTGGGTGCCGGATTTTGATCCTATTGAAGCAGCTCAGGGCTATCCCAGCTTGAAGGAAGACGGGTTAGAATTTGGTGAAGCGGATCTGCGAGCAATAAACCGGGAGGTACGTCCGCTAGCTTGTCAACTGGCTAAGGAAGCAGACTTGTCTCATTATTAAGCCCAATATGACAGTCAGAACAAGCGAATAGCTACACCAATCCATGAATCGGAAAATCTGATCCCTCCAATCCGTAAGCATACTTACGCTCCCGATATTGACCCGTCATTGCTAATCCATGATGAGGTTGTTTTTCAAGCATTAATGGGAATAGACTGGACAACTGTGGATTTCCAGCCACTGGGTAGAGAAACAGAAGCTGAAGCGGTGCAAGATGACCCACAACCATCAGGCCAGGCTGGTGGCCAAGCTTAAACCGGAAGCTGGTTTAAAACTGCCTCTCCTTTGTGAAAAACAATTATGTTATTATGGGCACCATGTTGCCTTGTAATAGGCTAGCTGATACCTTTGATGTTGATATGCCTTCGTGCATAACCTGTTCTTCCTGTGGTAATGCACATTCCAAAACACTTTTTGAAATAAGAAATTCGTCAAATGCCACCGCGGTTGTACCGTCAGGCGGAGTATGATGTCTGTATATATAAAATCAAAACATCCAAACAAAATTTTAAGTATATGATCAAATTTTGAGATACATAATACCTGCCATCGTTGAGTGTGAAGTTGGCTTGGCCAACCTTGAAGCGGAGTTTTGCAAACTCACACTGTTGGAGGAAATAACAACTCCTGTATATATATGACACTGGTTACCATGTGAACCATGCCGGGTTATAATAAACACCGTGTTACTCCATAAGAGGATGCTAACAACAAGGATGAAACCGGACAAATAGTCTCCGGATTGACGTGAACTGTGTTCCGTCAATTGATTGGTTAGAAAACTTTGTCGGTTAAAAAACCAAAAAGCAAAAAAAAACCCTTCAAAGAAAAGTATGAAATAAAAGCAACGACAAAAATGCTTGCCAAAAAAGATTTATTTAAACTGATCAAATGGTGTTACCATGGCCAAACACGACCAAGCTCCCGTTAGGTGTAACTATGGTTCTAGTTAGCCAGGTCCCCAAGTGATTCTTGTGGCATTTATGCCGACCAAATGGCGTGGTCATGGTTCGGGTTCGACCAAGCCCCCAAGTGATTCTGTGGCCTTAGGCCGACCAAGAGGCATGACTGGTTCAGACATGACCAAGTCCCCATGTGATCTAGTGGCTCTCGCCTATCAAGAGGCATGGTATTGGTTCGGACACGACCAATCCTCCAAGTGATATAACACGATGGTTTTAGCAAAGCGAACTCAAGGGGTAAACCGGAGGCCGCTTTAGAGCAACTCCGTGTAACCTCACATGATGTAAAAGAACAGATACCCCGCTTTAGCTGAGGTTCTGGTTTATTTTATTTAATCATAATATATACATAGTCGTAATATGTACATAAGTATAGCCAATGGCTCGGGTATAGTAAGGCCGAAGATGAGCTATATTCCACGGCCTGTTAGTCTCCTCCTCTGATGTACGTGAGTCCTTATGCTCTCGAATATCGATCAGATAGTACGACTCGTTGTGCAGATTCTTGCTAACCATGAAAGGCCCCTCCCAAGGTGAGGATAGCTTATGCATATCAGTCTGATCTTGGATGAGCCGAAGCACCAAATCTCCTTCCTGAAAGGCTCTGGTTCTGACTCGGCGACTATGATAACGACGAAGATCCTGCTGGTAAATCGCCGACCGGGCGGCTGCGATGTCACGCTCTTCATCCAACCGGTCCAAAGCATCTTGCCGTGCTATCTCGTTGTCCGCTTCAACATAAGCCGTGACACGAGGTGAGTCATGACGGATATCACTGGGGAGAACCGCCTCCGCTCCATAAACCATGAAGAACGGTGTGTACCTTGTTGATCTGTTGGGTGTTGTATTGATGCTCCATAACACAGATGGTAATTCTTCTACCCAACAACCCGGCGTTCTCTGCAAAGGAACCATGAGCCGGGGCTTGATGCCTCTCAAGATCTCTTGATTAGCTCTTTCTGCTTGAACATTGGACTGTGGATGTGCCACTGATGAAACGTCGAGCTGGATGTGCTCCCGTTCGTAGAACTCCTTCATAGCACCTTTGGATATATTGGTACCATTATCTGTGATAATACTGTGCGGAAAGCCAAACCGGAAAATCACCTTTTTGATGAACTGAACCGCCGTGGCCGCATCACACTTGCTAACAGGTTCTGCCTCCACCCACTTTGTAAACTTATCAACCGCCACCAGGAGGTGGGTCTTCTTATCTTTGGACCTTTTGAAAGGCCCAACCATATCCAACCCCCAAGTCGCAAACGGCCAAGTAATTGGAATCATTCTCAATTCTTGAGCCGGTACATGAGCACGTCTTGAAAACCTTTGGCAACCATCACATCGTCTGACCAGATCCTCCGCATCAGCATGAGCAGTTAACCAATAGAATCCATGGCGAAACGCTTTAGCCACTAGAGACTTTGAACCGGCGTAGTGACCACAATCTCCTTCATGGATCTCACACAAAATTTCATGGCCTTCTTCAGGAAACACGCAACGTTGAAAAGCTCCTAATACACTGCAATGATGCAATTCCCCGTTGATGACAGCCATGGACTTGGATCGCCGGATTATCTGCCGGGCCAGAATCTCATCTTCTGGCAACTCGCCCCGGTTCTTGTACGCCAGGTAAGGAAGCGTCCAATCTGGAATAACATGAAGAACTGCCACCAATTGAGCCTCCAGATCAGGAATAGCCAAATCCTCTTCACCAGGGATCTTCACCGACGGGTTGTGCAGCACATCCAGAAAAACATTGGGCAGGACCAGTTTGCGCTGAGAGCCCAGCCGGCTTAAAGCGTCTGCCGCTTCATTTTTCCACCGGTCCACGTGGTCCACCTGATAGCCTTTGAAATAACCTGCAACAACATCCACCTCACGACGATATGCTGCCATGAGTGGGTCCTTGGAGTCCCAAGTGCCAAACACTTGCTGAGCCACAAGGTCCGAGTCACCGAAGCACCTAAGTTGACTTAGATTCATCTCCTTAGCCATCCGGAGACCATGGAGCAAGGCTTCATACTTAGCTGCATTGTTAGTACAAGGGAACATTAAACGGAGAACATAACAAAACTTATCACCTCGTGGGGAAGTTAATACGACTCCAGCCCCCGAGCCTTCCAATTGCCTGGATCCGTCAAAATGGATGGTCCAATATGTATGATCCGGCTTTTCTTCAGGTACTTGCATTTCCGTCCAATCATTGATGAAATCAACAAGTGCATGAGACTTAACCGCTGTCCGAGGCACATACTTCAAACCGTACGGCCCAAGCTCTATAGCCCACTTTGCAATCCGGCCAGTTGCTTCTCGGTTCTGGATGATATCTCCCAAAGGAGCAGAGCTGACAACCGTAATTGGGTGCCCTTGAAAGTATTGCTTAAGCTTCCGGCTTGCCATAAAAACTCCATACACTAGCTTCTGCCAATGCGGATACCTTTGTTTGGACTCAATGAGCACCTCACTGATATAATAGACCGGACGTTGAACCGGATTCTCCTTACTTGCCTCCTTTCGCTCCACCACAATAGCTACGCTGACCGCCCGAACATTAGCGGCAACATATAGCAGTAACGGCTCCTTGTCAACGGGAGCGGCGAGCACAGGTGGATTGGCCAATTGCCGCTTTAAGTCCCCAAATGCTTCATCAGCAGCAAAACTCCAGATAAACTTATCCGTCTTTTTCAACATCTGATACAAAGGGATTGCCTTCTCACCCAGGCGACTGATAAACCGTCTTAGCGCAGCAATCCGGCCTGCCAGGCATTGAAAATTGTTGATACACTTCGGTTTAGCTAGGGAGGTGATAGCCGTGATCTTCTCCGGATTAGCCTCAATTCCCCTGTTGGACACTAGAAATCCCAATAGCTTGCCCGCCGGTACACCAAAGACACACTTGTCCGGATTAAGCATCATCTTGTATGTTCTCAGATTATCAAAGGTTTCTCTCAAATCATCAATCAGGGTCTCCTTCTCCCTGGATTTAACTACGATATCATCCACGTAAGCATGTACATTACGGCCAATCTGCTTGTGAAGACAATTTTGTACACACCGTTGGTAAGTTGCCTGGGCACTCTTGAGCCTAAAGGGCATAGACACATAGTAGAAGGCTCCAAAGGGAGTTATGAATGCCGTCTTCTCCTGGTCCTTAACTGCCATTTCGATCTGATGATAGCCAGAATATGCATCCAAAAAACTTAAATGCTCACAACCCGCCGTAGCATCAATGATTTGATAAATACGGGGGAGGGCAAAAGGATCTGCTGGACAAGCCTTATTAAGACCTGTGTAATCCACACACATGCGCCAGGTGCCGTTTTTATTAAGGACTAGCACCGGATTGGCAAGCCACTCCGGGTGAAAAACTTCAACAATAAAACCAGCTGCTAAGAGCCTGGCTACCTCTTCTCCAATCGCCTTGTGTCTTTCTTCGTTAAACCGGCGGAGGAATTGTTTCACTGGTTTGTATTTAGGATCCACATTAAGGGTGTGCTCAGCGAGTTGCCTTGGTACACCTGGCATGTCAGAGGGCTTCCATGCAAAAATGTCTCGATTCTCACGGATGAACTCGATGAGCGCGCTTTCCTATTTCGGATCCAAGTTGACACTGATGCTGAACTGCATGGACGAATCGCCAGGTACGATGTCAACAAGCTTAGTTTCTGCTGCCGATTTGAACTTCAGGGCCGGATCATGTTCCGTAGTTGGCTTCTTCAATGGAGTCATGTCCGCCGGATCAACATTATCTTTATAGTACTTCAACTCCTCGGTGGCACAAACCGACTCTGCATAAGCCGCATCTCCTTCCTCGCATTCCAAAGCGATTTTGCGGCTTCCGTGAACCGTTATTGTTCCCTTGTGACCCGGCATCTTGAGCTGCAAATATACATAATAGGGCCATGCCATAAACTTGGCGTATGCCGGTCGCCCAAACAGGGCATGATATGGACTTTGGATTTTCACCACTTCAAACGTCAATGTCTCCGACCTGGAATCATGATCATCCCCAAAGGCCACTTCAAGAGCTATCTTACCAACGGGATATGCTGATCTGCCAGGCACTACACTTTAGAATACTGTATTGGACGGTTTGAGATTCTTATCTTTTAGTCCCATACGACGGAAGGTTTCATAGTAAAGGATGTTAATGCTGCTCCCTCCATCCATGAGCACCTTTGTGAACTTATAACCACCCACCTGAGGCACCACTACTAGAGTCAACTGACCCGGATTATAGACCTAGGGTGGGTGATCCTCTCTACTCCATATGATTGGTTGTTCAGACCAACGTAGATAACGGGGTGTGGCCGGTTCAACAGAGTTGACTGCCCGTCTCTGAACCTTCCGGTCTCACTTGTCCAGGCTAGTGGTAAAGACATGGTACTGCCCAATACTCAACTGCTTTGGGTTGCTCTGGTAACCTGACTGTTGCTGCTGTTGGTTGTAACTACCCTAGTTGTTCTGACTATTCTGACCGTTATGTCCGCCCGGATTACCTTTAAATCCTGCACCGGAACTTCCTCCACCATGACCCGGCCCGGACCCTGAGCCACCACCAGATCCGTGATCATACCGGAAATTATTAGAATTCTTGAACTCCTGCATAATAAAACAATCCTTCCAAAGGTGGTTTGCTGGCTACTCCTTCGTCCCATGTCTTGGGCAGGGCTGGCTTAGCAAATAGTTCAGGCGGTTTGGGTTAGGGTTGGGCTCTCCACTACGATTTTTCGGCCTACCCTTGCGTCGCTGACCATTATCCTGTGTGTTGGTATTAGCCACAAAATCCATGTTACCATCCACTTTACGCTTGCCTCCTCCGCCATTGCCTACCCAGTGATGCTGCTGACCTTTGGAGATGCTGTTCTTCTTCTCCTTCCCTGTCTTGTCATCATCAGATTCGGGATCCTTGGTACTATCAGAATTAGCATATTTTACCAAAGCGGCCATGAGGGTCCCCATGTCGGTGCAGTGACGCTTCATCCGTCCCAATTTCAACTTCAGGGGACCAAACCGGCAGTTGCCTTCTAGGGTTAATACTGCGGTGTCAGCGTTGATGCGGTCTGAGGAGTGCAACACTTGTGAAACCCGGCGCACCCAATGAGTCGTTGATTCTCCTTCCTCCTGGACGCATGCAGCTAAGTCCACTATCGATATAGGCTGTTTACAGGTATCCTTGAAATTGTTGATAAACCGGGCTCGTAATTGGGCCCATGAACTGATAGAATTAGCTGGCAAGCTTTTTAACCAAGTGCGGGCCGTTCCTTCAAGCATCATGGTGAAGTATTTCGCACATGCCATGTCATCCACATCAAGCATCTCCATGGCCATCTCATAGCTCTCTACCCATGTCTCTGGAGGTTGATCCGCCGTATAATTTGGTACCTTGCGTGGGACTTTGAAATCCTTAGGCAGGCGCACGTTGTGTAGAGCAGGGACAAGGCAAGGCACCCCCAAAGAACTAAAAGTAACACCAGGTTCGATCGAGATGGTTGGAGGAACTGGCGTGAGCTGCCGAGCCTAATGCTATGCGGCTAACTCGGCCTCCCTGCGCGCTCGGGCCCGGTTCACCACTTCCTGAGCGTCATCAGCACCACCCGTCGGGTTGTTGCCATAGGGTGCTCCACGTCGTTCATTACTCGACACTGCTGGTTCATCCATATGTCTGCTATAGCTCTGGCTTGGACGGGGGGTCGAGTGGATCCGGTCGCGGCTGTACGAGTACGCCTCCTGTTGGGCCAAAGCTGTCCTCTGAAGTTCCTTGACCCATCGTGTCTCTACTGCCTGCGGCGAGTCACCTTCAACTGGAATGGCCCCAGTCGTGCAGCAGCGACAACAAGATTGTCCATTGGGTTGGTGTAGTGACCCGGAGGTGTTAAAGCATCCTGAGGTATAACGGTGTTTTGACGAGGCGGGTCCATCTGACGGGGCTGAACTGGTGCACCGGTCCCAGGGGCTTCTGCCCGGTTCCCCTCCAGCGGATTGCTGGCTCTTGGTCCTGGAGTGTTGAAAAGGTCTCTGGCCTCGAAAACTGGAGGTAAGCGGGACCGGTGCTTCCTCCTCATGACTTCATGCGACGCGCTCTGGTCCAACATAAGCCTGTAGGCCTGTGCGTCTAAAGCGGCCCGCTCTGCCGTCTCGACGAGGTCGGTGCAGATGTCCGGCTTAGGGCCCGGTTCACCGATCTTGCCAATGAAAATGTGAATGCTGCCAAAAGGGACCCAGTACCCGTACTCAATTGAGCTGGCCTCGGGGCCCCAGCCTGCGTCGTCGATGTAGAGTTTGCCACGACGACTCTTAGTCATCCGGCCTACAGCGTAGCCCTCGAGTCCTTCAAAGCGGCCCTTCAAGAACCGGAAACCATCATGTGATCGCCCCACGGTGGGCGCCAATTGTCGTGGGTTTGTCACGGCAGATGTCCTAGAGAAAGGACTTAGTCGTGGAGCCATCGCGATGGGTTAGCTTGAAGGGGTTAAAGCGGACACAAGGACGCAAGAGAGTTTATACTAGTTCGGCCCCTTCGATGAAGCTAAAAGCCTACGTCTAGTTGTGATGGAATTGATGGGTGTTTTGATGACTAGCGAGCAAACAAGCTTCGCCTATGTCTCGAGTTGTTGTCTGTCCTTGAACCACCGCCGGGTCGTCCCCTTATATACATGGGTGATGCCCGTCGGTTTACAGAGTCCCGATACCGGCTCATAGATGCGTCCGGTTCGGTCTCCACTATTCCTAACTTATAAAACAAGTTACATACCAATGCCGGTTTATAGCTATGGGCCTTAAACCGATTATGGGCCTTTAGCCCTCATCTGCCCTCATGGGATTTTAACATACTCAACTACTGATGAAGTTAACCCAGCCTGTCCTGGCCGGTTTACGCCCAGTAGTATTATCCCCAACACCTTGCCTTACCTAAAAGCTTAAATAGTCTTGATCGTGAGGGTGTGAGATTGCTGAGTCCCCGTGACTCACGGTTTACTTTCAAAACCAGATGCAAGGACCGATGATACCGCTCCAGACGATGCGGTTGAGCTCAAGTGGGTGTTCGATGAAGACTCTCGCCGTTACTATGTGTCTTTCCCAGATGATCAGTAGTGGTGCCCAGTTGGGGCGATCGGGGACTTTGTCGCATGTGGGGTTGATCTTTATTTTGGTACCATAGTTGGACCATGAGTGTATTGGATGATTGTAATGTTACTCATGTATATGTATGACGTGGTGAGTGTAAGCCAACTATGTACCTTTTCCCCTTTTTATCTATTTACATTGGTTGTTGTGAAGATTACCTTACTTGCGACATTGCTTTCAATGTGGTTATGCCTCTAAGTCATGCTTCGACACATAGGAGATATAGCCGCATCGAGGGCGTTACAAGCTGGTATCAGAGCCTCCCCCGACCTTAGGAGCCCCCTGCTTTCTCGAAACGTTGGCGCTGTTGAGTCTAGAAAAATGTTTTGAGTCATTTAGGAATTATATATCAGAGAGTTAGGAATTCTTTTTACTCCCTAGTCCCTTCATCGCTCTGTTAAGGCATCCTGACGTAGAGTGTTGACTCTTCTCTTCTCAAATTTCACTAAAATATTTTTTTAGGATCACACGTGTATCTTGGAATCATTCCGATCGATTTGTGACGAAAACATTGTTCTCGGTGCCTCCTGTCATTTAGGGGTTGTGGCAGTGTCCCGGGGAGTTGAGCTCCGAGGTGTTGTCGTCACAATTTTATCATTGAGAATCTGGAATACCTGAGTTTCGCCGACATCGAAAATCTCTTTTATGCAGTTGTTGGTGAGATAACCTCGATGCCACCCAGTACTGGGGCGGGAGTTCGGGAGTATTGCCATAACTTGTATAACGGATGCTTTTTGAAGGTTGAGGTAGATGATTTCCGAAGTTTTTCTCAGTTATGTGTTGAAGGATGGATACAGCTGGATGTAGGATTTGCTAGATTTGCGTGAGATATTATGCTTCCCCTGTACCCCCAAAACCTGATTGCATAACCGGAAAGGTTCGGGAGTTTCATAGGTGGGAATTCTTGTAGCTCTAATTCTTCTTCCGCGGATATTTGGTTTGGGATTGGGTAATCCTCACCAAGTATTCGTTCTTGTCCGTACCTTGCTAGTTTTATTCTTCTATCTCAAGTCTAAGTGGCTTCTCAATTTATGGATATGTGACCATTTCAATTGGAATGCATTCGTTGATTTTGTTCGGATGTGAAGACTATATGTTGCAATTTCAACCCATTTGATTCAGCTTCAATATTTGTCTGTCAATGTGCTAACGGATGTCAACCTCTTCAGGTGGCTCCTCCAACGCGCACGACTCCGAATCCTGATCCGCCACCACCACCTCCACCTCCGGAGGCATGGCAAGCTGTGATGGCCGCTACCAATGCAAACACGCAGCTGATCATGCAACTTCTTCAAGAGCGCAACCAAGGGAACCAAGGCCATGGAAACAATCAAAATCAGTTTGCTACACTCAACCAGTTCCTTCCTAACCAGCCAAAGACCTTCAGCAATTGTCTTGAGGCAATAGACGCTGATGATTGGCTCGTGGACATATGAAAGCATTTCGAGTGCAGTAATGTCAAGCCTGAGGACTTTGTCAAGTTCGCTTCCTTCCAACTCAAAGACCAAGCTGCAGAATGGTTTTAGCAGTACAAAGATTCTAGAGGAGGCCATGTGATTAACTGGGATGAATTCCGTCAAGACTTCAAAGCTCATCATATTCCTCAGAGTGTGGTTGAAAGCAAGCGTGAGGAATTCCGCAACCTGAAGCAAGGCACTATGTCTGTTTACGAGTACAACAAAATGTTTCAGAAGATCGCCCATTTTGCTAAGCAGGACGTCCCTGATGAGAAGAGCATGATATACCAGTTCAGGGGTGGTCTCAGAGAAGAAATCCAGCTAGCTCTCGTCCCCTTTGAGCCCAAGAGGTACGATGAGTTTTACAACATGCCAATGAAGCAAGAGACTGCTCAACTGAAGTGCGATGCTTCCAAGAAGCGAGTCAGAGATGCAACTCCTTCTTCCTCAACTCAAGTGGCTAGGCAGCAGAAGTATTGGCTTCCTCCTCCTCCGTTCCGTCAGCCTTATCAGCAAAAGAGCAAAGGTGGCAGTGGACCTCCCCACCCACCCAACCCTAGCTTTCAGAACAAGACTTCGTCTCAAGCTCCAAGATCAAGTGCTCCGTATCACCGTCCGCTCTCGGAGGTCACGTGCAACAAGTGCCAACAGAAGGGTCACTATGCTAGCAAATGCTTCAATCAGAGGTGTCTCCCTCCTCCTCCTCCTGTGAGATCGGCAAGTACAACTATGGTCAAGCATAACCCCAAGCACACCAAGGTCAACTTGTTGAACGCAGCTCAGGCAGAGGACTCGCCAGATGTCATCATGGGTAACCTTCCTGTTAACGATGTTCCTGCAAAAGTTCTTTTTGACACTGGTGCATCGCTTTCTTTTATTTCAAGACCATTTGTTGCCAAGCATGATTTTGTGACCGAAAGGATTCCTTTTCCGTTGAAGATTGTTTCCCCGGGCAAGCAAATGACATCTAACAATTGCGTCCCGGATGTTACTATCACTTTGGGCGACTACAAGTTTCTATCCTCTCCAGTGGTCCTTGGTAACTCGCATATTGATCTTATTCTTGGAATGGACTGGCTCTCTAAGCACAAGGCTCAGCTTGATAGTGCTGCCAGGCAGATTCAATTGACTCATTTGTTTGAGGATGTAATTGTCTTTGCCGCTAATGACGATACCATCCGTCTATTTTCTCTAAATGAGAAGGGTGAGCTAGATGCCATCTCTCAAATACCAGTCGTTTGCGAATACCAAGACTTCTTTCCATAAGAGCTTCCAGGAATGCCTCCGCACCGGCCAGTTGAATTCATCATCGATCTTGAGCCTGGTACGGAAACTGTTTACAAACGTTCTTACAAGCTGGGACCCAAGTAGTTGAAGGAGCTGAAGAAACAACTCGATGAACAAGAGCGTGTGGGTCTCATCCGACCTAGTTCTTCTTTGTGGGGTTGTGGAGTTCTTTTTGTGAAGAAGAAGGATGGAACGGACCGACTTTGTGTTGACTACCATCCATTGAACAAGAAGACTATAAAGAACAAGTACCCACTTCCCAACATCAACGAGCTATTTGAACAACTCAAAGGTGCTCAAGTATTCTCCAAGCTTGATATCCGTATGGGCTATCACCAGATTCGAATTTGTGAGCAAGATATCCCCAAGATGGCTTTCGAAACAAGCTATGGTTCATATGAATACACTGTCATGTCTTTTGGCCTCGTCAACGCTCCTCCGACTTTCTCTCGCATGATGAACTTCATCTTCAACCCCTAGACAAATGACTTCGTCTTGGTCTACCTTGATGACATTTTGGTATTTTCCAAGAACAAGGAAGATCATGCCAAGCACTTGCGTTTGGTGCTGGATAAGCTCAGAGAACATCAGTTCTACGCCAAGTTTTCAAAGTGCGAGTTTTGGCTCGATGAGGTTCTCTATCTTGGACATATCATCTCTGCCAAGGGCATAGCGGTGAATCCTGAGAAGGTGTCTCCAATTGTGAATTGGGAACCACCTTAGAACGTGAAGCAACTCCGCAGCTTCCTTGGTCTCGCAAGCTACTGTCGAAGGTTCGTTGTGAACTTCTCAAAGATCGCAAAGCCTCTTTCCAACCTTCTCCAGAAGCACGTCAAGTACGTTTGGTCTCCTAAATGTGACATCGCTTTCAACACCCTGAAAGAGAAATTAGTCACTGCTCCAGTTCTGACTCCTCCTGATGAATCCAAACCGTTCGAGGTCTTCTGTGATGCCTCTCTTCAAGCTCTTGGTGCAGTGTTGATTCAAGAGAAGAAAGTTGTGGCTTATACCTCTCGCCAGTTGAAGCCCAATGAAAAGAACTACCCTACTCATGACCTCGAGTTGGCAGCAGTTGTGCATGCTCTTTTGACTTGGAGACATCTATTATTGGGAAGAAAAGTGGACATCTTCACTGACCACAAGAGTCTCAAATACATTTTCACTCAGCCTAATCTCAACCTCAGGCGGACTCATTGGGTCGAAATGATTCAAGAGTATAATCCGAGTATCGAATATACTCCAGGCAAGGCCAATGTAATTGCTGACGCATTGAGCAGGAATGCTTACTGCAACAGTTTGATTCTAAAGCCTTACCAACCCGAGCTTTGTGAAGCTTTCCGCAAACTCAATCTGCAAGTTGTTCCTCAAGGTTTCCTCGCCAACCTTCAAGTCTCTCCTACTTTGGAAGATCAGATTCGAGTGGCTCAACTTCTTGATGCTATGGTGAAGAAGGTTAAGATTGGGATTGCCAAGAGTCAACCCAAGTACAAGTGCTATCGCCTTGATGACAAGGATACTCTCTTCTTCGAGGATCGCATTGTTGTGCCTAAAGGTGACCTTCGTAAAGTCATTATGAACGAGGCTCACAATTCTCTCCTCTCCATCCACCCTGGGAGTACAAAGATGTACCAGGACCTCAAGCAGGCATATTGGTGGACTCGAATGGAGCGTGAGATTGCTCAGTTCGTGAATGAGTGTGATGTCTGCAGAAGAGTGAAGGCAGAGCACCAAAGACCAGCTAGTCTCCTCCAACCTCTTGCCATTCTAGAATGGAAGTTTGACCCATTGAGATGGACTTCGTGACTGGGTTTCCAAAGTCCAAGCGTGGCAATGATGCTATATTCGTTGTCATCGACAAACTCACTAAAGTGGCTCACTTTCTGCCTATCAAAGATTCGATCACAGCAGCTCAATTGGCGGAGCTTTATACCTCTCAGATTGTCTCTCTGCACGGTATTCCACAGGTGATCTCTTCAGACCGTGGTAGCATCTTTACCTCCAAGTTTTGGGATTCTTTTCAGAAGGCCATGGCCACCAACATCCGTTTCAGCATAGCTTTTCATCCTCAAACTAGCGGCCAAGTCGAGCGTGTCAATCAGATTCTTGAAGATATGCTCAGGGCTTGCGTTATCTCTTTCGGTATGAAGTGGGAAGATTGTCTTCCATATGCCGAGTTCTCCTACAACAACAGCTTCCAAGTGAGTTCGGGCAAGGCCCCATTTGAAATTCTCTACGGGAGGAAGTGCCGTACTCCTCTTAACTGGTCAGAGACCGGCGAACGTCAACTTCTTGGTAATGACTCGATCACAGAGGCAGAGGAAATGTGCAAAGTCATTCGTGATAACCTCAAAGTAGCGCAATAGCGCCAGAAGAGCTACTATGATAGTAAGCATCGTGATTTGGCTTTCGAGATCGGAGACTATGTTTACCTCCGCGTCTCTCCAATGAAAGGTACTCATCGCTTCGGTATCAAAGGGAAGCTTTCCCCTAGATACGTGGGTCCTTTCAAGATCGTCAGCAAGAGAGGCGATCTCGCCTATCAACTCGAGCTTCCCTCCAACTTTCCAAATGTGCACGACGTGTTCCATGTCTCTCAGCTCCGCAAGTGCTTCAAGACTCCTAACTGCACTGTCAACTTCGAAGACATTGATCTCCAAGAAGACCTTTCTTATCGTGAGCACCCAGATGCTATTCTTGAAGAAATTGAGCGCAAGACTCGCAACAAGTCAATCAAATTTCTCAAAGTCAACTGGTCACATCATTCCGACCATGAAGCCACCTGGGAATGCAAGGACCACCTCCGTTCTGAGTACCCGCGTTTTTCCAGTCCTAGATCTCGGGACGAGATCCTTTCGTAGTGGTGGAGTGTTGTAACACCCTGGATGTAATTTACCTTATTTGTATACCAACTCTTGCCGTTTCCGGCGCTAAGTTAGTTTATTTCCTCGGTTTCAGGTTTTTGTCTCCATGTGTTGTTGCCTTTGTCATGCATCTCATATCATGTCATCATGTGCATTGCATTGCATACGTGTTCGTCACATGCATCCGAGCATTTTCCCCGTTGTCCGTTTTGCATTCCGGCGCTCCTATGTCACCCGGTGGTCCTTTCTACCTCTTTTCGTGTGTGGGGTTTAAACATTTCCGGATTGGACCGGGACTTGCCATGCGACCTTGGTTTACTACCGGTAGACCGCCTGTCAAGTTTCGCGCCATTTGGACTTATTTTGATACTCCAACGGTTAACCGAGGGATCGAGAAGGCCCCATTTGTGTTGCAGCCCAACACCCTTCCAATTTGGCCCAAAACCCACCAAAAACCTTTCCATCATCTAGAGCGTTCGATCACGATCGCGTGGCCGAAAACCGCACTCCATTTGGATCTTCCTAGCTCCTCCTACCTATAAAAAGACATCCCCTCTCGAAATCCTGGATCCCCACCTTCCAAAAAACCCTAGAAAATCCCTCTTCGTGCGCGGACATGTCTGCCCGTGCCAGACGAGATCACCGCCGCCAACTAGGGCGCGCCACGTGTCCCCGCGGGCGCCGCACTTTGCCGCCGACCGAGCGGGCCCGCCAGGCCCAGCGCCGGCCCTCCCCGCCGCCTACCGGGCCGAGCCCCGCGCGCCTCCTCGCCCCCGACGCTGCTCGCTGCCCCCTTCGCCTCTCCTTCGCCCGCCGCCGCCGCTTCGCTTCGTCGCCGGCCGGGAGCCGCGCGGCCCGCGCTGGCCGGAGCAGGTCCCGCCGCAGCCGGGCGCCACCGCGACCTCGCCGCCTCCGCCGCATCAGCGCCCCGCCGCCGCCTCCACTCCTCTCCGGCGCCACCTCTCCACCGCCTGGATTCGACGGCAAGCTCCTCCGGCGAACATCAGGAGGCATGCTCTGGTGAACAGTACCGCCAGATCTGTAAAACCCTAGATCCACTAGGGTTGACTTTCCCCTCACCCTTTATTTTTTTTTGCAATCTTCATCATGTCGTATCTCTGCATCCGTAGCTCTGATTTGCCCGTGTAGCATATCAAAATGTTCGTCTCGACGAGTAAATCATTTCATCTCATTGCATCATTTTCATTTGAGCTCATCTTGATGCCCGAAATGCTGTTCGAAGAGGGCTATGTGGTGAATTTGTCAGATCTGTTTCATCAATTTGCATGCTATGATCCTGAGCTCTACATGAGTTTTGTTATATGCCATGCCATCTTTACGAAGGAGCTTACCATGTATTTTTGTGATATGTGTGGTGAATAGCACAAGATTGGAAAGTAGAGTAATCGGTAATGCTGATTTCAGGGACTTAGAATTTCACTAAGTCCTTGCTCTGTTTTTGTCGTTATGCCATATGTTCATGTTGTTTCCTAGTGATCCGTGCCTCTTTTGAGGATAATCAGTAAGGATGTTTTGTTAAAATTGTGGCTCTCTATCCATCCATGTATTTGTTTGCATTTATGGAGAACCCTAGCTTGAGTCAATCAAGCTCTACTTTTGCTATAAAGAGAAACCTGGCAGATTGTTGACGTGATTGTCTATTTTGCCGAGGATGTTGCTATTGATCCGTGCATGCTATGTTATTGCTCTTTCCATGTCTAGCTCCTATGCCATGTATTCTTGATTGGTGTATGCTTAGTTTGTCATTCCATACTCTGTAGTGAGTGCATCGAGCTCGTAAACATGCCTACTCGTTAACTGATTTGCATGCTCTAGTTTTTCACCAAGTCTGAATCTGTTTATATTTTTGCCATGTTCACATGCTTGCAATTGTATTTTCTGATCCCTTTTGGCTCTAGGTCACTAAGGTACTTTTGTTAAGTCATTTGAGTAGCTTCATGCCATGCCTTGATTTGCAATGTTAAGTTCCTATAGCTTGTAGTTTTCATGCTCTAAAGTGTGTTTCCTGATGATAAATTCCAGACTTGTGTTAATTTCACTAAAGTCTGAAACCTGTTATCATTTGCACTTTTGCCATGCTTGTTTGATCGTGTTAATGGATGAATTAGCCGTAGCTCAGTTTTCATATTTTGTCAAGCATCATGAGTGGATCCCTGCCATGTATTTTCTTGCCATGTTTGAGTGCCGTAGCATATTTATCTTGATGCATTTAGTTGGTCACTTGCTGATTATCGCAGACCGGTGCCATATTTGTTTTGCTTGCCATTTTCAAACCGTGCATCCGATTCCGGTGACCTTTATATCGATTTCAACTGAAATCACCTCACCTTTCCAGTGGCACTCTTGGATTTCCAAGTTGAGGCCAGGTCCAATCATTCCTTGTCAATTCTTGCATATGCATCACATACCGCATCCCGCATATCATACCACGTTTGCATCATGTTGTTTGAGCATTGCACGTGGTTGATTGTGTTCTGTTTCCTTGTTGTTCTTGTTTCGGGTAGAGCCAGGAGACGAGTTCGTGAACGAGGAGCCCGTTGAGTTCGCCTACGAAGATCAAGTCAACTCTGAGAACTTTGCAGGCAAGATGACCATACCCTCGAAATCATTTCTATCTTTGCTTGCTAGATGCTCGCTATGTTGCTATGCCTATGCTACGATATGTACCACTTGCTTATCATGACTCCCACATTGCTATGTCAAACCTCTAACCCACCATGTCCTAGCAAACCGTTGATTGGCTATGTTACCACTTTGCTCAGCCCCTCTTATAGCGTTGCTAGTTGCAGGTGAAGATTGGAGATCGTTCCTTGTTGGAACATTGTTTATTGTTGGGATATCACAATATTATCTTATTTATATTAATGCATCTATATACTTGGTAAAGGGTGGAAGGCTTTGCCTTTTCCCTAGTGTTTTGTTCCACTCTTGCCACCCTAGTTTCCGTCATATCGGTGTTATGTTCCTGGATTTTGCGTTCCTTATGCGGTTGGGTTATAGTGAGAACCCCTTGACAGTTCGCTTTGAATAAAACTCCTCCAGCAATGCCCAACCTTGGTTTTACCATTTGCCACCTAGCCGCTTTTTCCCTTGGGTTTCCGGAGCCCAAGGGTCATCTTTATTTAAACCCCCCAGGGCCAGTGCTCCTCTGAGTGTTGGTCCAAACAGAGCCACTTGCAGCGCCATCTCAGGGAAACTCGAGGGTTGGTTTTACTCGTAGCTTGACCTATCTGAGTGTGCCCTGAGAACGAGATATGTGCAGCTCCTATCGGGATTTGTCGGCATATTTGGGCGGTGTTGCTGGACTTGTTTTACCATTGTCGAGGATGTCTTGTAACCGGGATGCCGAGTCTGATCGGAATGTCTCGGTAGAAGGAATATCCTTCGTTGACCGTGAGAGCTTGTGATGGGCTAAATTGGGACTCCCCTGCAGGGATTTGAACTTTCGAAAGCCATGCCCGCGGTTATGGGCAGATGGGAATTTGTTAATGTCCGGTTGTAGATAACATGAAACTTAACTTAATTAGAATGAATCAACCGCATGTGTAACCGTGATGGTCTCTTCTCGGCGGAGTCTGGGAAGTGAACACGGTGTTGGAGTAATGCTTGACGTAGGTCATTCTAGGATCACTTCTTGATCATAGTTATTCGACCGTGCTTTTTCCTTCTCTTCTCGCTCTCTTTTGCGTATGTTAGCCACCATTTACACTAGTCGCTTGCTGCAGCTCCACATCATACCTTGCCTTACCTAAAAGCTTAAATAGTCTTGATCGCGAGGGTGTGAGATTGCTGAGTCCCCGTGACTCACAGTTTACTTCCAAAACCAGATGCAGGGACCAATGATACCGCTCCAGACGATGCGCTTGAGCTCAAGTGGGAGTTCGATGAAGAATCTCACCGTTACTATGTGTCTTTCCCAGATGATCAGTAGTGGTGCCCAGTCGGGGCGATCGGGGACTTTGTCGCATGTGGGGTTAATCTCTATTTTGGTTCTGTAGTCGGACCATGAGTGTATTGGATGATTGTAATGTTATTCATGTATATGTGTGACTTGGCGAGTGTAAGCCAACTATGTACCTTTTCCCCTTTTATCTATTTACATGGGTTGTTGTGAAGATTACCTTACTTGTGACATTGCTTTCAATGTGGTTATGCCTCTAAGTCGAGCTTCGACACATAGGAGATATAGCCGCATCGAGGGCGTTACACGTATTAAGGACATAAAACTGATGAAAGAGATCATCGCCCACCGCGAGAACTAGTCTCCGCGACCTGCTGCGCATAAAGAAAGTAGAGATCAGCGAGCCAGATCGTATATGCGTCTTCTTTCTTCTTTTTCCCTTGTGTATTTTGGGTGTAGCCGCATGTGGATTTTTTAATTATCTTCATAATTATGTAAGAAAATTATTATTCACTCTCGTCGTCCGTATATATATTCATTAGTCTTACTATAAGTCGCAGTAGATGCTATATAGGTCCGTGGGATCTTACATCAAGATCCATGCAAAATTTTCTTTTTGCTCTCTTAAATCTTAGTCAAGTGAGACATTGCCATGCCATTAAACAGAGGCTCGGGCACCAATAATGGAGACCTTGGAAGAGAGGTGGACGGAAGATGGAGGTCAAAGGGCTCGCACGCCTCCCGTACTCAAATAGCTACCCTGGACGGCGACTCCTAGCTAATAAAAAAGGGGACGCGTGGCGGCACGTAAATGGTAAATAGAACGCCCATGGTTTCAATAATACTTGTGTTTCCGATTGTAACGTGACAACACTTGTTCAAAAATTACTCTGTTGATTGTTAATGTGTGCGCCTTCGCAAATCGGACAACAAAATTACCACAACATGTTGGTGCCATGTCATGACAGCAAGCCAAGTTTCATGATTTTCATGCATGTTTCGGATTTACAGGAATTAAAAAGCCAAGTTTCTCAATGTTTCTAGCCGATCCATGATGCCCAGATGTTTGAATTTCATTCCCATTGCTGGCATGGGACCTAGAAATTTTCCCGAGGACACACATGTGATTTTTCAACCAGCTTTGGTGCACTAGAGCATGCGCTTGTATTTAAATTTTGAATTATGCACACAAAGGTGACACGTTCCCTCTCAGAACCATGAGCCTTCTTGAGAGAAGCTCTGGTTCGCATGAAACTTATACCAAAACTTGTTGCTATTCTGCAATTTTTTTACCACAGCATGGTAGTACCATGACATGAGACCATGCCAACTTTCATGATTTTCAGGCGTGTTTTGGAATTACAAGAATTTTAAAACCAAGCTTCTCAATGTTCTCGGCCGAACCACGATGCCCAGATGTTTGAGTTCCATTCCCATTTCTTGCACGTGACCTAGAAATTCACCCGAGGACACACATGTGATTTTTCAATCAACTTTGGTTCACGGGAGCATGTGCTTGTAGTTCAAATTTGAATTTTGCACATTAAATGAACAAGGCCTCAATTAATGTATAAAAAAGGCCAAAAAACCCAGGATAATTCCAAAATTTAATAGGGCACTCATATAGTTCTATGTTCCCTCTGTAAAGAAAATCTGGGGGGGGAGGCAGCGTATATTGTTTCGCACACAAAGGTATAAAGAAATAAAGAAATAAAGAAATTAGCATACCTATTTAATTCATGGGTTCTTATTATTTATACCACTAGTTGTGTATCACTAATCAGTTTTGCCACTAGAAGTTAGAACTACTCAAAAATGCCATCGATCCCTGAGATGCCTGCTCAAAAATGCAATTAGATATCTAAAAAATGCCATCGTTAAGTTAGATGTTTGCTCAGAAATTCCATTAGACATTGTTATTTTCACGTCAAACCCATTGACGATGTTACATGACAAAAATAAGCTGATTCTCACAATGATAAGTTAATGGTCTCAAACACAGCACACCCTGGAATTCTTTTACAAAACTAAGCACCCTGAAATTCTTTGACAACTAAACAGATGGCTATATGATGTTGGCCATATATATTGTACGTATACTAGAAGATGAAATGTACGAAATATAACGAGAAGAAACATAACATAGTTTTGCTGGGGGCTCAGCACAACACACCCCTCAAATAAATCTAAGCACACCTGAAGTTAAGCTAAGCAACTAATCCGGTAGACACTACATTAGAACCACCATGAGCAACGACACTGCCACCTTACTCGGACTCCTCATCCACGTCCTTGACTTCGTCCTTGTCCCCCTTCCTCTTGGCCGATACTTCTTTGCTTGAATCGCACACTTGGCTCTTGCTCTTCACCCAACCCTTGTAGATATTGAAACAAAGGTAGCCATCCATTGCAGCGTAGTGGATGTGGTCTATATCTTGTACATTCCACTCCCATTTATGATGAAACTTGAACGGAGGTTTCTTCAGTGTACCATATGAAGGATGAACCATGGCTGCTGCCAGGGTCAGCATTGAAGGCTAATCACGGGGGGGGGGGGCACCAGCCGTTTCTTCTGGAAGTCGAAGGTGTTGCCTACAACGAGTCATATCCGATCCAGGACATCCCTGTCGTTCCTAAAGTCTACAGTAACGAATTTGACTAGGCCATCCTTGAGGAAATTCTTAAAATCCTGGCACTCAACGTCGGCGCATATGTGGTAGACCAAGAATAAGTCATGCACGCAAACCTGGATCACGGCGGGCTTCTTCTTCTCTGCCTCCTTTAGATTCTTCTCGCTTCCCAGGACTATGGTGTACTCAACATCTAGTCCAGCAACCCACTCATCATTTGAGTTTTCGAACATGTGTTTGTAGCGAGCAAGGCATTCTTTGACCTTTGCGGAAGAACGGGTGTAGATGACGTAGAACTCATCACCGTTGATGGTTCTAACCTTGTACTCACCGCCGATCATGGAGATTTGGGACACCATGGATTTGGGAGGAGGGTTAGGATTAGTGGAACTGCAGTAATGTGAAAAGATGGGACGACTAGGAGCGGTTTATCGATTGTAAAAATGTCGAGTGGGGGGCGTGTGCGAATGGTAGGGTAGTGGCGTGCCTGGTGGATAAATGGATTCATGCATAATACTATGGGGGCCCAATTAAATGGCTTTCGATGTCATGTCAACCATCAGGAAAATTACATGTGATACAAAGCTTTCCATTCTCCCATGATACGGGATTCCGAGAGTCCTTGGATCTAAGATCAAATGTTTATATTGTGTGATTCTAGACCTATGGGTGAATATCCTATCCTGCAGGGTTATTATGTAAATTTGCAGCAATTAGCACGCGACCATTCGATCTCAGATCCAAAGGCTGCCAGCAGCTTGTATCATGGTCGCGCCTACCACGACCATCACCTACCATGGTGCGTTAGGCTATCTAATGTTGGCATGTCATACATAGTCATCACTTAGTCACTCATACAACAAGGTTAGCTATAAGGTTGGCTATAAGAGTATTTTTTGTTTAATTCTCTCTATCTCTTTCTTCGTAGTATTTATTGCATTTGCCAAGGAGTAACCTCTTCCAATGAAATGGTGCTTAGATGAGGTGCTATGGGCATTAAGTGGCTTAGAAACTCAAGTCCCAATGCATAGGTGCTTACTTTTTTGTTGCTAAGTTTGCTTCATCTACGTACACGCGCTTATCACCATTTCTTCCTGGGGTCACCAAACTAGTCTCTCTCTGCTTAATTAACTTGCCACATCAGACTATATGCCTATGTTGCAGGCTTAGCACCTATAGGATCAAGTACAATAGTGGGCTATAAGCCCGCTTTACATGGCATTTTTGCATATGTGGGGGAAAGAGGCAAGGAAAAAGTGGAGGAGTGGGCTCTCAAGGAAGAGCCAGCCTCTACATGGTGGAGCATCGGGAGAGGCACCTGTATGGAGGTGGTCAGGAATCGGGATACTCAAGCCGGTCGTAGCACCACAATTAAAATGATAATGGCAAGTCAAATCACCAGGCCCCACCTGTCCAGCAGTAACTCACTGTCAAATCACACAGCCCTACTTTTGCAGCAGCCTACTCCCTCATCTTCTCGCGTCTCTGTTGAACCGACTAGGCACAACTGCCCCGCCTACCGCGTGGGAAAAGCCCCGCCCTCAACTTTTAAATAGTACAGTATGCTAATTTTGTATCCATGGATTGCTCCATGGAGCAAAGCCTCAAGAAAACGACGGTACACATGTACGGAGTATACAGCATGCCCGTCGCATTCGTGTCACACCCTAGATGGTCGGTCAGTCAGGCACGCCGCTGTCCGAATGGAACACGCATCATATTGCGTTTGCACGCACATGTGGGACCGCAATTGAGAACCGACCATAGGCACAATCCCTGGCCCCGCAAGTCGGGTGAGTTAATAGAAGTACATACGTTGGTACCTGGACAATCCCTGCAAGACACGGAAGATCAGTTCATCCATGCATGTGACCAGACTCAAGCAGACACGCCTGGATTGGCTATCGTCTACATATCATGCAGGCTGTGTTGTACAGGGCTGTAGTTCTGGTGAGAAATCTGAAAAAAGGTTTCTTGTCATCTTGCAAAATTAGGTGTCATGTGCTTCGGATCACTGCAAGGGTTAAACATCGACAACTGAGTTGGGCTAGTCATTGGGGGCACATGCGCGAAGACTACTCGGCTTCCATCTAGGTCAAGCCGACTATGTTACTTAGGACATCTATCGACGGACCCCTTTTCTACGAGTTTACCTTTAATTTGAGCTTTGATCCTCGTCTAGTTTGTCCGTCGGGATTCATCTTGTCTCCTTTGGGCAGTGAGGTTATGATTTCTTATCATGTGGCATTTTTCGTGTTATATGTTATAATCCGGTGCTTCAGATCAAAATGACGACAACTGTGCCTCCGGGGCTCGTGCATGAAGACTTCTCGACAGTCATTGCCGAGGTCAAGCCGGCTCGGTCCGGTAGACAAAAGAAAACTAGCAATCCACCATATAGGCAGGAGCCTCCATGCTTGCTTGCTAGTGTTGCCCTCTTCACACTATCTCGTCCTCTCCATATCTAAACACGACAGCGGTGGATACACTCTCTCTCTACTCACCGCTGGTAACAGATCTAGCCAGATCCTCTCCGCCGGGAAGGCGAGAAGGTGCAACGTTCACGCGGTCGTCCTCGGCGACGGCTCTTACCAACTGCCGGTGGGTCCCGATCAACATGCCTTGTCATTCTCTCCCAAGCATCACTGGCGAGGGAGGGCCTCCCACGCCTTCTTCCTCGCTGCCATAGTGTGGGCAGATCCGGCCTCGGGCCGCCCACCTAGCGACATCCTGGCGACCCTCAGGTATAACATCCTTCGAAAACGGCCTTGCTCTACTTCCCGAGCTCCTGACGTCGCTGCATTTGTATCTTTTACTATTTCTCAGCCCCCCTCGTGTAGATAGGATCGATCGGCTGTTCGAAAACCACCTAATTTTTTACTGTTAAGAGGTAAAACTAGTTCATGCACTCGAATCTAGTAGTACTTGGTTCAAACAAGGAAGGAAGGTGGTGGTGGTGGGGGAATATTTGTTACCTGAATCTAGGACTTGGCCGAAAGAGGAAATAATGGAAGCGAAAAGTAGCAGAGACTGGCTATCCAACTGGTCTCTAGGTCTAATAGGGAAATAAAGGAAACATAGTACAAACTCAATAGAAACCCGATCTATTGGTTGAAAAAGGAAAGAAAGCGGGGACTGGGGGACAAGTCAACAGAGTAAGTCCAGCACTAGGTTTGCTAGCCTCACACAGTATAAGGTGGCTATATACCGAACAAAAATGGGACAAACCCAGATATCCTCTTGTGATGTTTGTTGCGCCGAGCCTCTCTTATGTAATGCCACTGGTAAAATGTAGCAGTCGCACTGTTAAAAGTAAGGACACGTTAAACCAATGTTGTTTTCAATGTAATGACTCCAGTAATATGAATGAATGGCACTTTTTGTCATGTCCTACTAAATTTACCATTAAGATAAGTTTCTTCTTTTCATTATAGATGCAACTTTCCTGGTCTGCCTACTCTCCAGGAGCTTCATGACCAACCTTGATGTTGCTCAATTTTATTGCAACTAATGAAGAAGAAGCTCTGTGGGTTTCATTTTCTGATGGAAATGGAACTGGGGCTAGAGCCCTTTTCTTAAAACAAGAAGAAGAAGCTGCTAGCTCATGGGACATTGCTTCATGTTAGGTGAACTGCACCAATAGGTCCCATGAATTGAATCGTCTATGTTGGTGACTGGTGTCATCCCTTCTATGATGGCGTTGACTGCAGATATGGTTCCCATCACGAGGTATGTTCCTTTTTGGTCTGACCGTTTGCCAAAGATCCTGCATATTGATCGTTCTCTTGTGCTACTCTTTTAGCACTGCCATGATAAAGCAGTAATGTTATTATTTTGCACCTTAATCTTGTGCACTATTAATTTGAGGCAATGTTTTGGCACCACTAGTGCCACTGTTTTTTATATATCGAAAGAGGGGGTTCCCTCCGATTTCATTAAAGAAACCCAACCATAGAGAACCATTATCCGACAACATCTCAGTGTAAACAGGAAGTTATGCAACTACAACTAGAACGGACTGAGTACTAGCTGGAGACAAGTTCGCCACATAAGCTAGGCAGGTAGGGGGACGCAGCACCAGCTCGACCAAGTTTGGATTACAACCCAAATGCTATCACAGAAACATCAGGGGGAAGATAGGGACTGAAAGAGCCAGCTTCAGCATCCTAGTCTAAGCACCCCCGGCCTTAATCCTTGTGACGCAAGGTACACCTCGTTTGCCACCTGCTCAACCCTAGTGTCACTGATAAAATGAAGTAATAATACAGTTAAAATAGAGCGAGTGTCGTCTCTATCATTTCATTTCCAATGTAGATAAAGAAAGTGCTTCTCTTTGTTTATGTATGTTTCATCAACTAGTCCCATTGTTAATGTTTAAGCATTTATGCAAACTAGGGTGCTTAATTTTAGTTGATCTGCAAAAAAATAGAGATTTGAATGTCTCAAGGCCCCTCCTTGTACTACTGCTGTACACTAATGTTCATCACTTGCAGAATGTGTACGGGGAGACTTGGGTCGATTTCCAGTATGATGTAATATTTTCTTCTGTTTATTAGTGTATGTTTCATCAACTAGTTCCACTATAATATAATCACGCCTTTTCATTATCTGTGCAAACAGGGTTATTCAGCTGCATTTTGGTGGAACTGCACAAATGTACGGATGGAACCGGCATATATGCTGAGTGCGAGGTGCCACGTAAAAAATACCGACACCAACCCTGCTCCATCTAAGCATTGGCATCCACCACCATCAGTGGGATGTGTGGCACTCACTGTTGATGGATCTTTCTCGGCAGCAAATCCTCTTACCAAATACTAGTAGCTTAAACTTAAAAAAAGACTAGTAGCTTATATTGGCAGTTTTCTTGGGGTGTACTCTTTTCTGAAAGAAGCAACAATCTATTTTTCTTTATTTGTACACAGTGTCACAACTTTGACCCAAAGGCCCAGAGCTATTCTAGGGTGATTGGCGTAGTACTCGGAGACTGATTGTAAGCATGATTTTTATTAGTTGTCACACTGATTGTAAGCATGAGCAGATGGAAGATTAGGTTAGTGCGAAGCTTACCTTAAACCCTACCAACGCCCCTGAAATGAGGCGAGTGTTGACAGAACCGTGGAGAATGGCGGGGAAGAGACGTCGCACCATCCGGCGTCCTCTTGCGGTGGGAGAACGAATATTCTGTGGCTCCGGCTGGCTCTGCACCCTCATGAACGGCACACCGTACTCGATCGATTCGTTATCCTCTGGGTGCTCGACCTTCGACCTGTACACCCACCACTTCCGCCTGACTTTTGCCCCGGGCGAATCTGTCTGCTCCATCGCCCAGAGGAGATACTCGATTAACTCGAAGGATTACAACGTGACTGCTACCAAGGAGTACATCGCCGCCCTCATCATCGTCGTCTCGCTCTTTCACATACATTGACACGTGGCACTCACCGTCCTTGAAATCTCCCACTCACTGTCATACCAAGTAAGGATCTCCTTCAACCTGGCTAACTTTGCCTGGTCGCCGCCTGCGATCTGCCTCATTCGCTACTGCATCCCCTCCATAGATGTCCTTTTGAGTGGTTCGGTGCTAGCTTTGGAAGATGGGAGGAGAGATGGTGGTCTTGCAATAGAGAACAGGAAGAGGCGAGATAGTGGTTTTGGAATGGAGATGTTGGAGATGAGAGGGGGTGGTTTTGAAATGGAGAAGAGGGTGAGGCGAGATGGTGGTTTTGGAATTGAGATGATGGAGAGGAGCGGTTCCCTTGCCTTTCGGTCGCTGAGAGGTGATTTTCAAAGAAGAAACTGCAAGTTTCAGTTTCAGGTAAGAAACTCCAAGTCCAGTTTCAGATTAGAAACTGCAACTTTCAGAGGCAGAGCATTTATATTAACACGACCTTTTCAAACAGTGTTAACATCATGCTAGAAGTTTTATTCATGGTCGAACTGGAACTACCAGCCAGTTAACATCATATTGATCAACATTCATGCATAACACTTCTTCATATGATGCACAGTTAAAAAGATATGCTATTTTCAAGATGCCCACACAATGTCGAGTCTGCGAAAAGCAGAGAAAACGAGGGACGAAGTTTTGGCAAGTGTTGGACGTGGTGTGCGTAGATGACATTTGGGACCCACATGTCAATAAAGGCAGAGGCAAAAAAATTCGAGATATTTTCTCTCCACAGGTGTAATCGAACCTAGGCGGAACAACTGTCGGGTAGTGTCACTTGGCCACTAGGCTAGTTCAGTTGTTTCGTTACTAATAAGGCATTTCCTCAGGTGGTCGGATCTTCTCCTGCATCTTTCTACGCTCGCCGCGACGCCGCTGTCTGCCGTTGTGAACATGTTGAACAAACGAGAGGAATCTGGAGAGGCGGACAGTCGGGACCCACCAGGTCTATGCCCGTACGCAAGCAAGTGCCTCATCGTCAAAATACTTCCTCCTAATGCTATACTGACGTTGGGGCCCACGGGTTTGTCAACATAGTTACATTTTTTAGGTGCTTCAATGTAGTTACTATAGGAGATAAACTCACAACGAAGCCGGGGAGCTGGCAGGTATCATTTATTATCACTGGGGCAGCAAGTATTAGCTGCGTTTTTGGCTGCCCCGTCTAGGCTTTCTTTTTTAACATGCGCAGCCCATGACCTCGGATGGGAGGTCCATAGGCCTGTTTGTATTTTAGTGAGGGCCGTAATGTATCGACCGGCCTATGGACCTCCCATCCGAGGTTTTATTTTTCCTGAAACATCGACAGCCCAATTTATGTTTTTTTTTTGAAGAAAACGCAGAGGTCCGTTCTATTTTTCTATATAAGAAGAGGAACGCCTGGTCCAACTTATGTTTCCCTTCTAACTATATTATATATATTTAAATTATTTTATATGTTATTTTATATTATAGTTATTGTCATCATATATTTAACAGATACTTACATACGTAAGAAAACAATATTCCACATCTTATTAACTTATAAAAATAATTTCTTAACAATAAAATCCTGGATTTTTTTGGCAATGGAAATCCTGGTGATAGTGTACAAAAGCTTGGTAAGATTTAAGGAACAATGTAATAATAAATCACTTATTATTTATATATATATACAACCAAATGCTCAGCCCCTGTTTATTTTTTCATAACATTGCTGCGCCCACCCCAACATTATAATTAGAATAAGCCCAGCAAAATCGTGTATTTCGAGAAAGTGCAAATGGCCTATAATTTTTTAGGAAAACATAAATGGGCGACATAGACACTACATTATTTGTTCACCCAGCCCAGCTAATGGACTGTAATTCAAAAATAAGCGATCAAATGGACTGTAAATTCTACCTCGCAAAAAAAGACTGTAAATTCTGAAAAAAATGGGTTGAATATGTGCCATATTTTTTGAGGCTGAAATGTGGGCCAATAGATCGAAGCCAATGCAAGTCGTTGTCAACTTAGTCAACAAATGATTCTGACATCGGTAGACATTGGATTTACATCCAACAACCGGCATCCATATTCAATCTCTCTTCTTCTTCCTCCAGCACTGCCAGGACCACCTGCTCCCACGTCCTGCTGTTAGTAGCTCTGCTTAGCATGCTTCGCTGTGAAGCGCTACTCCACCATTGGCCAGGCCATCCCTCCACCCCTCCACACCTCCTGTTCTTCTCCATCGACTGCTGAACCACACCGCACCAGAACTAGTTAACCCTCGTACACCTTTCCGTCTGCAACTCTAGTCCCGCATCTTCCCACCTCCGGCTCGTTGCTGTCTGGGGCCTCGACGTCGTCCACCACCTCGGATGCGCACGGCGCGGAGTGGTCAACGTGGTCAATGAACGACACGTAGTGCTTCTTAAACCTCTGGTATTCTTGCTCTAGCCGCCCAAAGAACTGCCGGTTGTGCCTCGTGCTCCTGCCTCCCGTGGCCGGCTGTGATGCCGCGGAGGCCTCACCGCCCCCTACTACTCCCACCGCCGGCCAGGCCATCCCTCTACTCACCCACACCCCCTGTTATTCTGCGACGACGACAGCCTCACACCGCAGTGAACCAGCAAACCCTCTTACTCCTCTATACATGGGCATCCACTGCCGCGTCTTCCCCGGCTCCGCGTCGTCCCCTTCCTAGGCCTTGCCGTCGTCCACCGCCCTGGTGCTCTCGGCGCGGCGTGGTCAACGTGGTCAAGGAATGGCTTCCATCAGACGTGGAATGTACGTGGAGAGGTGATAACCCACAAGTATAGGGGATCGCAACAGTTTTCGATAAGTAAGAGTGTCGAACCCAACGAGGAGGTAAAGGCAGAACACATATTCCCTCAAGTTCTATCGACCACCGATGCAACTCTACGCACGCTTGATGTTCGCTTTACCTAGAACAAGTATGAAACTAGAAGTACTTTGTAGGTGTAGTAGGATAGGTTTGCAAGATAATAAAGAGCAAGTAAATAAAAAGTAGGGGCTGTTTAGGTAAAGACACAACTAAGTTAGTTTTAGTAAATAGCTTTTGTTATGAGAAAGTTATTTGTCCCTAGGCAATCGATAACTAGACCGGTAATCATTATTGCAGTTTCATATGAGGGGGAGGCATAAGCTAACATAATTTCTCTACTTGGATCATATGCACTTATGACTGGAACTCTAGCAAGCATCCACAACTACTAAAGATCATTAAGGTAAAATCCAACCATAGCATTAAAGAATCAAGACCTCTTTATCACATAAGCAACAACCCCCTTACTCAGGTTTGTGTTTCAGTCACTCACGCAAATCATGAACATATTGCAACACCCTACAGCGGGGATTCCTCATGCTTGCGCGACACGGAGAGAACCATAGGACAACACCAATAATAAAATATGCAACTCAAACAAATCTTGATCATCAAATAGCCATAGGACAAAACAGATCTACTCAAACATCATAGGATAGCCATACATCATTGGGAAATAATATATAGCATTGAGCACCATCTTTAAGTAGAGATTACAGCGGGTAAGAGAGAGGCTACACGGCTGCATAGAGGGGGAAAGAGTTGGTGATGATGGCGGTGAAGTTGTTGGTGAAGATTGCGGTGATGATGATGGCCCCCGGTGGCACTCTGGTGCCACCGGAAGCGAGGGGGAGAGAGCCCCCTCCTTCTTCTTCTTCCTTGACCTCCTCCCTAGATGGGAGAAGGGTTTCCCCTCTGGTCCATGGCCTCCATGGCGTGGGAGGGGCGAGAGCCCCTCCGAGATTGGATTTGTCTCTCAGTCTCTCTCTATTTCTACGTTCTCATATTCTCCCCTTCCACAGTTTCTTATATTCCCGGAGATCCGTAACTCCGATTGGGATGAAATTTTGGCACGACCTCTATCCGGATATTAGATTTCTTGCGGCGAAAGAAGGGCATCAACCTCCTTACAAGGCGGCCACGAGGATTAGGGGCGAGCCTGCCCCCCTGGGGCGCGCCCCCTACCTCGTGGCCCCCTCAGGCATCGTCTCGCGTGGATTTTTCTTCCCAAAAATCATATATATTCCAAAAAAATCTCTGTCAGTTTTTATCCCGTTTGGACTGCATTTGATATGGATATTCCACGAAACAAAAAATATGCAACAAATAGGAACTGGCACTATGCACTGGATCAATATGTTAGTCCCAAAAATAGTATAAAAAGTTGCCAAAAGTATATGAAAGTTGTAGAATATTGCCATGGAACAATATAATATTATAGATACGACAGAGACGTATCAGCATCCCCAAGCTTAATTCCTGCTCATCCTCGAGTAGGTAAATGATAAAAAGATAATTTTTGATGTGGAATGCTACCTAGCATAATGTTGATCACATATCTAATCATGGCATGAATATTAAGATACGAGTGATTCAAAGCAATAGTCTATCATTTGACGTAAAAACAATAATAATTCAAGCCTACTAATAAAGAAATCATGTCTTTTCAAAATAACATGGCCAAAGAAAGTTATCCCTACAAAATCACATAGTCTGGCTATGCTCCATCTGCACCACACAAAATATTCACATCATGCACAACCCCGATGACAAGCCAAGCAATTGTTTCATACTTTTGACGTTCTCAATCCTTTTCAACATTCACGCAATACATGAGTGTGAGCCATGGACATAACACTATAGGTGGAATATAATGGTGGTTGTGGAGAAGACAAAAAGGAGAAGATAGTATCACATCAACTAGGCGTATCAACGGGCTATGGAGATGCCCATCAATAGATATCAATGTGAGTGAGTAGGGATTGCCATGCAACGGATGCACTAGAGCTATGAGTGTATGAAAGCTCAAACTGAAACTAAGTGGGTTGGCATCCAACTTGCTTGCTCATGAAGACCTCGGGCATTTGAGGAAGCCCATCATCGGAATATACAAGCCAAGTTCTATAATGAAAATTCCCACTAGTATATGAAAGTGATAACTCAAGAAACTCTCTATATGAAGAACATGGTGCTACTTTGAAGCACAAGTGTGGTAAAGGATAGTAATATTGCCCCTTCTCTCTTTTTTTCTCATTTTTTTAAATTTTTTTTAATTTTTCGGGCCTTCTCTTTTTTGGCCTTTTTTCTTTTTTTCGTCCGGAGTCTCATCCCAACTTGAGGGGGAATCATAGTCTCCATCATCCTTTCCTCACAGGGGCAAAGCTCTAATAATGATGATCATCACACTTTTATTTACTTACAACTCGATATTACAACTCGATACTAGAACAAAGATATGTCTTTATATGAATGCCTCCAGCGGTGTACCGGGATGTGCAATGATCTAGCGTAGCAATGACATCAAAAAATGGACAAGCCATGAAAACATCATGCTAGCTATCTTACGATCATGCAAAACAATATGACAATGAATGCTCGAGTCATGTATAAGATGATGATGGAAGTTGCATGGCAATATATCTCGGAATGGCTATGGAAATGATAAGATAGGTAGGTATGGTGGCTGTTTTGAGGAAGGTATGTGGTGGGTTTATGGTACCGGCGAAAGTTGCGCGGTACTAGAGAAGCTAGCAATTGTGGAAGGGTGAGAGTGCGTATAATCCATGGACTCAACATTAGGCATAAAGAACTCACATACTTATTGCAAAAATCTATTAGTCATCGACACAAAGTACTACGTGCATGCTCCTAGGGGGATAAATTGGTAGGAAAATACCATCGCTCGTCCCCGACCGCCACTCATAAGGAAGACAATCAATAAATAAATCATGCTCCGACTTCATCACATAACGGTTCACCATACATGCATGCTACGGGAATCACAAACCTCAACACAAGTATTTCTACAATCCACAACTACCCACTAGCATGACTCTAATATCACCATCTTTATATCACAAAACTAGTGCAAGGAATCAAACATATCATATTCAGCAATCTACAAGTTTTTGTAGGATTTTATGACTAACCATGTGAATGACCAGTTGCTTTCATCTCTCTAAATAGATATAAGTGAAGCAAGAGAGTTCAATTCTTTCTACAAAAGATATGCCCACGCTCTAACAAATATAAGTGAATCAAAAGAGCATTCTACAAATGGCGGTTCTATATGTAAAGAGAAATAGTCAATCCATACTTCAAATGATATAAGTGAAGCACATGAAGCATTCTATAAAGCCATACTCAAAAGATATAAGTGAAGTGCAATGAGCATTCTATAAATCAACCAAGGACTATCTCATACCAGCATGGTGCATAAAATAAAAATGAAAACTAAATGGAAAAGACGCTCCAAGATTGCACATATCGCATGAACGAAACGAATCCGAAAACATACCGATACTTGTTGAAGAAAGAGGGGATGCCTTCCGGGGCATCCCCAAGCTTAGACGCTTGAGTCTCCTTGAATATTTACATGGGGTGCCTCGGGCATCCCCAAGCTTGAGCTCTTGCCTCTCTTCTGTCTTCTCAAATCGAGACCTTCTCGATCATCGAACACTTAATCCACACAAAACTTGAACAGAAAACTCGGTAAGATCTGTTAGTAAAATAAAGCAAATCACTACTTTATGTACTATTGAAAACCAATTCATATTTTGTTTTTGAATTGTTTCTACTGTAATATAACTGTTACATGGCTTAATCCACTTATATAAATTGATAATTTCATCAAAACAAGCAAACTATGCATCAAAAACAGAATCTGTCTAAAACAGAACAATCTGTAATAATCTGAACATTCACCATACTTCTGGTACTTGAACAATTCTACCAAAATTAGTAATAATAAAAAATTTGTATATAAAGACGGTGAGAAAAGAATCAGAACCATTTGACGTTCCAGCTAAAAATGCAAAATCGCGCACTACAGCCCAAGTTTCTGTCCTGCACCGTACAAACCATCAAGCAAATGTAAACATCCTAAAGGCAAACCTTGGCACATTATTTTTATAATACAATGGAATTTTACAAGTTGATAATTATTTTTATTGAAAAGTTTCTTTAATCAAGATTCACAAAGTTGCTGTGAGCATGAACAAAGTTCAAGGAGCTCTCCCACTTCAACAATGCTTGTCTTTCTCACTTTCACTTTCCTTTTTGAAAAAGTTTTGGGTTCCCCTATTTATTATTGTTGTTTTTAAACTATATGAAAGCACTCGACAGAAATAAATGACTCTCTAAAACTTCCAGGTTGTCTCCTAGGCAGCGCTTTCTTTAAAGCCATTAAGCTAGGCATATAGTACTCAAGTAGTGAATCCACCCGGATCCCAAGGTATATCAAAGACAATTTTAATTAACAATGATTTATAATTTAGTAGTGAGCACAAAGTAACATATATCATGCAATAACGAAGTCTAACTCTCTTCCTATGCATCGGCATGTCATAAAAGAACAATTCATGCACACAAAGTAAAGGCCAATGCATACTATAAACAGTTTCTAGCAATTTTATCATGTGGGAAACATAGAGAGGTGGAGATACAATTCCTCTCTCGTAATAATTGCAAGTAGGAGCAGCAAGCACATGCATATTATATTCATCAAAATCATCATGTGCAACGGTAAAAGGCAACCCATCAATACAATCCTTAATAAGGGCAAACTTCTCCGATATAGTGTAGTTGGGAGAATTTAAAAAGATAATAGGGAACTATGGAAAATTCATCTCCCTAAGAATAATTCATATTAGCATCTTGGCCACAAGCATAGCAAGCATCATCAAAAAGGGATATTTCAAAAGAATCAATGGGATCATAGCAATTATCATAGCATTCATCCTTCAGTAAGAACGAAGGGAAATTAAACAATTGATGAGTTGAGGAGTTACTCTCATTAGAAGGTGGACATGGGTGATCAATCCGCTCTTCCTCCTCATCTTTTTCATCCAATGAGCTCACAGTTTCATCAATTTCTTCTTCCATAGACTCCTGCAAAATATTAGTCTCTTCTTGGACAGCGGGTTAGTCCTCAATATATGGTTCAACATAGGCATTAGAAGCATAATTATCATAGCAATATTTAAGTATGTCAAAATTTTCAGATTTGTAAAGAGTAGCATCATACGTTTCAATCAAAGAAGCAATTTCATAAGCACCCTTAAAAGCAACAAATTCTTCAATTTATTGAACATCATAGTAACTATAAACACCCTTAGCATACAAAGATACGATTCCATTATCACTAAACTCACATTGATAGGAAAGGTGTTTCATAGGGTTTTCAAAACAACAAGTAATATCATATATTTCGCATAAATTCCAAGCATAGCATTGCAAACGATGAATTTGACCCAGTAAAATTTTCTCTTTTTAAGATATTCAGTGTCGCACATAACAAGCATGCTCATATAAAGATTTTCCCTCAACTAAGCTAGTTGGGGTTTCAGCACGAGCACATAGGGATCGAAGATGATCTAAGTAATAAGCCTCATCAGTGTGATAGATTTATAGTGGTTCTTAAACCATTGGTTTAGTAGGTACAACTAATTATTTTTTTGGTATTTTGCGTTTCCTACCCATAACTAAAGATAGAAAACAACTAAGAACATCACATAAAAATTACTTAGTGATAAAGCAAACAAGCACACACGAGAATATTCACCCCACTCTATTGCTCCCTAGCAACGGCGCCAGAAAAAGGTCTTGATAACCCACAAGTATAGGGGATCGCAACTGTTTTCGATAACTAAGAGTGTCGAACCAAATGAGGAGCTAAAGGCAGAACAAATATTCCCTCAAGTTCTATCGAGCACCGATACAACTCTACGCACGCTTGATGTTCGCTTTACCTAGAACAAGTATGAAACTAGAAGTACTTTGTAGGTGTAGTAGGATAGGTTTGCAAGATAATAAAGAGCAAGTAAATAAAAAATAGGGCTGTTTAGGTAAAGACACAACTAAGTTAGTTTTAGTAAATAGTTTTTTGTTATGAGAAAGTTATTTGTCCCTAGGCAATCGATAGCTAGACCGGTAATCATTATTGCAGTTTCATATGAGGGAGAGGCATAAGCTAACATACTTTCTCTACTTGGATCATATGCACTTATGATTGGAACTCTAGAAAGAATCTGCAAATACTAAAGATCATTAATGTAAAACCCAATCATAGCATTAAACCATCAAGTCCTCTTTAGCCCATACGCAACAACCCCCTTACTCGGGTTTGTGTTTCAGTCACTCATGCAACGCACTATAAGCGAATCATGAACATATTGCAACACCCTACAGCGGGATCCCTCACGCTTGCGCGACACGGAGAGCACCATAGGACAACACCAATAATAAAACATGCAACTCAAACCAATCTTGATCATCAAATAGCCATAGGACAAAACGGATCTACTCAAACATCATAGGATAGCCGTACATCATTGGGAAATAATATATAACATTGTGCACCATGTTTAAGTAGAGATTACAGCGGGTAAGAGAGAGGTTACACCGCTGCATAGAGGGGGAAGAGTTTGTGATGATGGCGGTGAAGTTGTTGGTGAAGATTGCGGTGATGATGATGGCCCCCGGTGGCACTCCGGTGCCACCGGAAGCGAGGGGGAGAGAGCCCTCCTCCTTCTTCTTCTTCCTTGACCTCCTCCCTAGATGGGAGTAGGGTTTCCCCTCTGGTCCATGGCCTCTATGGCATGGGAGGGGCGAGAACCCCTCCGAGATTGGATCTGTCTCTCTGTCTCTCTCTATTTCTGCGTTATCGGATTCTTCCCTTTCACCGTTTCTTATATTCCCGGAGATACGTAACTCCGATTGGGCTGAAATTTTAACACGATCTCTATCCAGATATTAGCTTTCTTGCAGCGAAAGAAGGGCATCAACCACCTTACGGGGTGGCCACAAGGGTGAGGAGCGCGCCTGCCCCCTGCCTCGTGGCCCCTTCGGGCATCGTTTAGCGTAGATTTTTCTTCCCAAAAAATGATATATATTCCAAAAAAATCTCCGTCAGTTTTTATCCCGTTTGGACTCCGTTTGATATGGATATTCTGCGACACAAAAAACATGAAACAACAGGAACTGGCACTGGGCACTGGATCAATATGTTAGTCCCAAAAATAGTATAAAAAGTTTCCAAAAGTATATGAAAGTTGTAGAATATTGGCATGGAACAATCAAAAATTATAGATATGACGGAGACGTATCAAGAGGCTGATAGCTGGTTCCACGGCCGCAGCAAGGAAGTGCCTCCTTATTACGCGGAAAATAATGATCCCTCCACCTGACAGCAGGGACCCACCGGACGAGCAACCTTATTTCGCGAAAAAAACGTTTCCCCCATGACTGCTGGGACCTACCAGCGACATCTTCGCACGAAAGGAAGTATGTCCGGGCAAAAAAACGATTCGCCCGCTGACTGCTGGGACCCACCAGCTACATCTTCGCATGCAAGGAAGTGCCTGACAGTTGGGACCCACCTGGTCGAAGCGTACGTAGCATTGTCATTCTGGTCGCCAACGTGTACGTACATACTGGTCGATGTAGAGGCGCACACATGTCGTAGTAGAGGCGCGCACGTAGCATGTACATGTACGTACAACGGCCAGGGTGCAAGAAAGTAAATACGGCCACGTACTTACATACAGGCAGGGTCTCGAATGCCTACGCATGCGTACGTATGGCCAGGGCTTGTGTACATGGCTGGGTCGGATCGGAGAAACTGCGTCGTCGTCGTGTTCATTGGGAGGCAATGGAATGCGTCGTGTTCATCGGGAGGCAACAGAACACGTGGGAGCCAACCGGCTGTGACGGAACAACCAATGAAAACATGGTCTGGCGTACCACGGAACGGAGGAAACGGCCCAGTGTTCGACCGGCCACGTTCGAAATGGGATCTGGTTCATCAGCAGGGGTCTGGCGTACCGCAAAATGGAGGAAATGGATCTCCTCCAGTCGAAACGGGGGTCTCGTTGATCGGGATGGGTGTGGCGTACCGCAAAACAGAGGAAACAAACTTGTGTTGGAGCGCTACGGTCGAAACAAGGGTCCTATTCCTCGGGAGGGGTGTGGCGTACCGCAAAACGAGACTCCACGGGATACTGTTCATCTCCACCGCTGACCCCTCTAGCCTCCACCTGTGAATGTTCATCCACGGGCTCCTGTAAATCCATCCACCACCGCGCGCTACTCCACCGGCTACTGTTCAACCAGCCCTCTCCACGGGCTCCTGTTCAACCACACCTCCACGGGCTACTGTTCATCCAGCCCTCCACCGTTTACTATTCATTCTGCCCTCCACGGGGTGGTCCTATTCATCCAGCCCTCCACGGGGTCCTGTTCATCCGGCCCCAACCGGCTCGATCGATCGGGGTCCTGCTCATCTAGAGGCAACACCACAGGGTCCTGTTCATCCACCCACACCGGGAACTGTTCATCCAAACCCCCCCAGCAACGCTCACTGTTCATCCAGAGGCAACACCACTGGGTCCTGTTCATCCAACCCCACCGGGAACTATTCATCCAGAGGCAGCATCGATCGGCTTCAGTTAGCAGCAATAGCGAAGGAATCGCTCGATCAGGTTCAGTTAACAGCCATCGATCGATCGCTCAGGTTCAGTAACGCGTAGCCTTCAGTGCAATCACTCGGGTTCAATTAGAGCCCAATGCCTCGCTCGGGTTCCGTCAGTGCCCAACGCCTCGCACCCACGCGCGTGCATGTACGAGAGAAACGCGCATCGCTCGGCCCTGACCACCCACCGTAACCGGGAACACCCCGATATTTTCCTCGCCCTCGCTTCTACCATGGTTTTTTCCGTCATGGACGGCCCAAAGAATGTCATGTAGCTGCGTGTCCGGCCCGCCCAGGACGAAAAGCCCATTTTCTGTCATGATTTTTTGTCATAGAAGTAGGACCCCACCACATCTACGATGATACCGTGTTTTGTCACAATTATGGTCATAGAAGTGTCATAAGTATGACAGAAAAAAATTCGGTCGGCCCAAAATGTCATGGATGTGTCTTTTTTTGTAGTGGAGAGAGAGAGGAGGGAAGGAGAGAGGAGAGGGAGAGCCGAACGTTCGGCGGTGAGGGCGGGCTCGGGCTTGGGCGGCGGCGGTCCTGGGCGGGCTCGGGCGGCGACGGTGAGGTCGCGGGCGGCCTCGAGCGGTAGCGGTAAGGTTGAGGGCGGTCTCGGGCGGCGACAGTGAGGTTGAGGGCGTGTGCGATCAACGGCGGTGACAGAGGAGTTGGGGAGTTGGGGGAATAGGGGGATATGGGGCAAAGGAATTAGAAAATTTTTGAGCCTGCGAGCGGTTAGGTCAAACGAGCAGTAGGGCTAGTCTGAAAAAAGCGCTACTGCTAAGTTAGCTATAACGATTTTCCTCGAAAATGTGCTACTACTACATGAAGTAGCTATTTATTTTCCTTTTATCTAAGGAACTTAGATATAGCGCAGGATAATGAAACACGCTACTGCTAATGTAGCTATAGCGCCTTGTGAGAACAAGCGCTACTACTATGCCTTTCTCCATTATTTTTCTTTTTCTTTTTTTCATTTCTCATTTTTCTATTACTTTCATTTTCATTTACTTTTCTACTTATTTCACTACTTATTTTGTTTTTCTTAGAAGTAGCGCTACAACAGAAACGCGCTGCTACAAGGCACTTAGCAATAGCATGTTTCCAGAAGGCTCGTTACTACTATTCCTAGCCTACCGGCAATAATGTTAGAATTATAGTAGTAGCACTTTTTTGTGCAGGCACGCCACTGCTACAACTATAGTTGTAGCGTGCTCTTGTGACAAGCGCCACTACTAAGCAGCAGTAGCACTTAGTTTTGACCAGCAATACTACTATACCTCTGTGTATAAGGTTTTCCCTAGTAGTGCCAGTTAGTACACCTATTCCTGTGGAGGAAGCACAACCAACCAGTTGTATTTTAGTATCTATCGCATTTGATGTTGTTAAATCTTATGTGCCTATCTTCCCATCATGGAAATATTATACCAAAGATGAAGGAAAATGCCAGTTGCAGGTGTTTGTCCAGGAGTTATGTGTAAGTAATGTTATTCATGGCAATTACTTTTCTTTGTCCCATACATTCTACCTCCATGATGGTTATAATAGAGAAAATTTTCCCATTTTTCTCTATAGAGAAGGACCGATTTGGAAACTCAGGATGAGATAACCTGTGCTAATACCTCTGCTATCTTCAAGGATGCTTGGTGGCAGAATCGAAATTACCTGAAGAAAACATACTTCACTGGCATAGAAACACATCAAATTCCCTTATGTTCTCCTGAAAGACATTTACTAGACGATGACTGGGAAAGCCTTGTTCTGTACTGGTCCCAAACCAAGAATGCGGTAAGGTCTATGAGCACATTTTCTATTTTTAAGTACTATATTTTTGCGTCTTACTTTACCGTGTTCATGTAGAACAAGCGCTTAAACCTGAAAAACAACTGTTCTTAGTTAAGATTCCGTTGCTATGGTGCATACTTCATTGATCTTGTATCATTGTATTTACTGATACAAACTTATTTTTAAATTGAAGGATCCAATCGAAACTCCAATGGCACAACAGGTATCTTTACGCATGTTTCTTTAACAGGTTTGCTCTTATAAATAGCTTTATTGATTTCAATTGCAATTGTGTATACAGTTAACTTGTCATATCATGCACATTACTAGCATCACAACAGAGCCATTGGTGTTGTTGTACATGTAGACCCGTGGTACCCATGTGAAATCTTGTTGTGCCGTGTAGTTTCCCACGCTTTGTATTCTTTTAGTGCTGCTTTGTGTTGAACTAATATGATTTGAACTGTGTCTCTACTTTGATTTGGCAAGACAATGCAGTGACCATAGGACATAGATATATGTTTGTTTGATGGTTTTATTATGTACTACTTTGCAATATAAGACTTGGTAGTTTAATCATGTCCACCTTACTAATGAACTGGTTCACCGAAATGAGTATCATATACTAGTACATGCTAAACCTGTTATGTGTCTGTTTGTTTCTTCTTTTAGAATGCTGACAGAATATTGGGGAAGAGTGCATTATTAAGCAATGTTAAAGGAAGTACTGCAGATAAGGTTCAGGGTAGTGAGACGCCCTTGTTGGGCTCGAAGAAAGCTGATAAAACAGCTAAGGAAAACTATCTTGAAGAAAGTGAGACAACCCCAAAGTCTTGTCTTGGTTTAGTGTTCGAGTTACTGGCCACTGCCTCTTGCACAAGCTATTCAAACTCACTGTCTGAATTAGTTTGATTTGTTGAGTGTCAACTACAAGCTGAAAGACATCGATCAGCTATGCTGTGACAAGAAGCGAAAGGAGTCCGGAAGTCCCCGGAGCATTCAGGTGCATACTTTCAGGTGCAACAAGCGTTGGAGGATTTTAGCACCAAACAGGAAAAAGATAATAAGATTGCTAAGCTTATTTATAGCATGGTGGATACCCAGATAACGTTTCATGAGCTCTTCTGAAGTTGTTTCAGTTATGGACTTGTTTTGTGGCTGCGTTTATTTTCACTGGTGGCCAATTTAGACGGCCAGTGTATGTAATATGCTGCTTTGTTCCCTATATTTTCACTCGTGGCAATCTTTGTGTAACGCCCAAGATGCGGCTATATCTCCCACGTGTCAGGGCACGACTTAGAGGCATAACCGTATTTTGGTATTGTCGCAAGAAGGGTCATCTTCACACAATCTCATGTAATGAACAAGGAAGTAAATAAACAGTTGGCTTACAATCTCCACGTCACACAATGATCAAATAATTCATACATCATTAAGTGTACACACAAAGTCCGACTACGGACGAATCCAAAAGAAAAGAAGACAACCCCAAATGCTAAATCCCGATCATCCCAACAGGGAACCACTACTGATCATCCGGAAACGAAACATAGTAACGCCCAACGTCTTCGTCGAACTCCCACTTGATTTCGGTGGCATCACGTGCACTGGTATCATCAGGACCTGCAACTGTTTTGGTAGTATCTGTGAGTCACGAGGACTCAACAATCTCAAAACCCGCGAGATCAAGACTATTTAAGCTTATAGGTAGGATGGGGTTACGAGGTGGAGTTGCAGCAAGCACTAAGCAAATATGGTGGCTAACTTATGAGTATAAGAGTAAGACGAGAAAGTGCGCAACAGTCGTAAATAGAAGTGATCAAGAAGTGATCCTGAACTACTTATGTTCAAACATAACCCCACCGTGTTCTCTTCCCGAACCTCGTCGAAAAGAGACCAACACGGTTACAAACGCAGTTGGTGTCTTTTAATTAAGTCAAGTGTCAAGTTCTCTACAATTGGATATTAACAAATTCCCATCTGCCACATAACCGCGGGCACGGCTCTCGAAAGTTTAAACCCTGCAAGGGTGTCCAAACTTAGCCCATCACAAACTCTCACGATCAACGAAGGATATTCCTTCTCCTGGAACAACCCAATCAGACTCGGAGTCCCGGTTACAAGACATTTCGACAATGGTAAAACAATACCAGCAAGACCTCCCGATGGACCGACCTAGCCTGATAGGAGGTGCGTGGTCTTGTTCTCAGGGTACACCTAATGAGCAAAGCATATAGGTATATACCAAATACCCCAAGTTGCCTAGGGGCGGCCCCGCACGGTGCTCTAGTTTGGACCAACACTCATGAGGAGCACTGGCCCGGGGGTTGGTTAAGTCCACATGGTCCGAAAGTCCCTATGCAAGTTTTTAGTTGTTATTAGGCAAATGGTAAAACCAAGGTTGGGCCTTGCTGGAGGAGTTTTATTCAAAGTAAACTGTCAAGGGGGTCCCATAACCCCAACCGCATAAGGAACACAAAATCAAGGAACATAACACCTGTATGACGGAAACTAGGGCGGCTGGAGTGGAACAAAGCACCGAGCAAAAGGCCAAGCCTTCCACCCTTTGCCGAGTATATAGATGCATTAATTAAATAAGAGATATTGTGATATCCCAACACATCCATCTTCCAACATGGAACAACCTGCAAGGCACCTGCAACTAGCAACGCTATAAGAAGGGCTAAGCAAAAGCGGTAACATAGCCAAACGACGGTTTGCTAGGAAGGTGGGTTAGAGGCTTGACATGGAAATATGGGAGGCATGATAAATAAGTGGTAGGTAGCGCGACATTGCGATAGAACGAACAACTAGCAAGCAAAGATAGAAGTGATATCGGGGGTAATGATCATCTTCCTATGGGTACTCCAGAAAGAAAAGCATGATCGTGGTACCAACTTGTCAAACCAAGCATTTCACTGGAACGATTGAGTGATTTCGGTCAAAATTGATATAAAGATCACCAAAAACGGATTCACGGTTTTCAAATGACGAGCAAAACAAAAACAAAGCAAAATTGCGCTTAACACCATCATAGCACTTAAGATGAATCAAGAAACTATGCTACAACACTCCAACATAGCAACAAAGCTCATGGCAGTGAAGTACAAGTGAAACTATACAAATCATGAACACTAAGGTCTTGGTAGAACTCACTAGAACAGGCCTAAAATAGCATGGCAAAAATGCAAAATGACAACAGTTTCACAGACAGTGAAAATACTGAACATGGCATAAACAACATCAGGTAGCAATGTTTAGAGCTAGTAAACAACATGCTACAGGAACATATCATGGCAAACAAAGGCATTGCATGCTAGTACTAAAGGCAAAGACAAAACTACCTTATTGAACTTGAGCCAAAAATGCACAGAAAATATGGTGGCAACAATGCAAACATGGCAAGTGATATGAACAGTTTCAGACTTAGTAGCAAAACATGGCATGGCAGAAACAGATTCATGATAGCAACTTTGCAAACTCGTGACACTCACCACAAAGCATTTCATCGTATCAAAAGGTAACTGTAACACCCCAGATATGACTTTCCCAATTTGTACTTCAACTCTTGCCGTTTCCGGCGTTAAGTTATTTTATTTTCTCGGGTTCGGGCTTTTGTCTCCGCCTGTCGTTATCGTTGTCATGCATCTCATATCATGTCATCATGTGCATTGCATTTGCATACGTGTTCATCTCATGCAACCGAGCATTTTCCCCTTTGTCCGTTTTGCATTCCAGTGCTTCGTTCTCCTCCGGTGGTCATTTCTAGCTTTCTTTTGTGTGTGGGGATTAAACATTTCTAGATTGGATTGAGACTTGCCAAGCGGCCTTGGTTTACTGCCGGTAGACCGCCTGTCAAGTTTCGTATCATTTGGACTTCGTTTGATACTCCAACGGTTAACCGAGGGACCGAAAAGGCCTCGTGTGTGTTGCAGCCCAACACCCCTCCAATTTGGACCAAAACACACCTAAACCTGCTCCATCATCTAGAGCGTTCGATCACGATCGCGTGGCCAAAAACCGCACCTCATTTGGACTCTCCTAGCTCCCTCTATGCCTATATATAGACCCCTTCCCCGAAATCCCGGATCCCCTCCTTCTCTAACCCTAGATCCACCCCTCGCGCCGCGCCGGACATTGTCCGTCCGGGCCGGACGCGTCCACGCCGCCACCGCCACCCAATTACGCGCCGCCAAGTGTCCCTATCCCGCCGCTCCACCGCGCGGCCCGGCGAGCCCGCGGGAGGCCCGCCCGAGCCTCCCACCGGGCCAGTGGCGCCGCCCCGCGCCGCCTCGTCCCTTCGCTGCCCGGCCTCCGCCTTCCGGTGCCCGGCGCCCCTCCTCTCGCCACCGGGAGCCAACTCCGGCGAGCTCCCTCGCCGCGGCGCCCAGTCGCAGCCCCACCGCCTAACTCCTCTGCCGCCGCTTCCGCCCCTCGTCGCCCCGGCCACCGGCGCCCGACGCCGCCGTTCCTCTTCCTCCGGCGAGCCGCGACGAACTCCGGCGACTCCCCGGTGAACAGTGCCCCGGCCAACCTCGGTTCCCATGCGCCGATCTGGATCCAGATCCGGTGAACAGTAAACCCTAGGTCGTTTTTTTTTCTTCTAAGTCCCTAAATTTTTAGATCCATGTGCTCCTGTTCATCAGGCTATATCTCCGCATCCGTAGCTCCGTTTTTGACATATAGCATATCAAATTGTTCGTCTTAGAGAGTACATCATTTCATTCCATTGCGTCATTTTAATTTGAGTTCATCTTGATGCCCGAGATGCTGTTAGAAGAGGGCTACTTGAGTTAATTATCAGATCTGCTACTCCATTTGCATATTTGTCATTTTTTCCATGATTATTGTGTGCATGATATGCCCATGAGCTCTACATATGTTTTGTTAAGGGTTTTGCCATCTTTCCAGAGGTGCAACCCATATATTTTTGCGATGTGTGTGGTGACTAGTGCAAGCTTGCGAAGTGAGGCACTTGGTAGTGCTGATTTCAGGGACTTAGTAATTTCACTAAGTCCTTGATCTGTTTATTTCATATGGCCATATGTTCATGTTGTTTCCTAGTGATCCGTGCCTCTTTTGAGGATGATCAGTAAGGATGTTTTGTTAATCTTGTAGTGCTCTATCCATCCATGTCTTTGTTTGCATTTATGGAGCACCCTAGCTTGAGTCAATCGAGCTCTAATTTTGCTTCTTTGTGAATCTGGGCAGATTGTCAACTTGTTTGCAATTTTGCCAATGACGTTGTAGTTGACCCGTGCATGCTATGCTATTGTTTTTGCCATGTCTAGCTTGAATTTTGTGTGTTCTTGATAGATGTATGCTTAGCTTTACATGTCTTGCTCCATAGTGAGTGCATCGAGCTCGTAAACATGCCACTTGAGATCTGTTTTCAGCATGCTCCAGTTTTCACCAAGTCTGTGATCTGATTATGTTTTTGCCATGTTCACATGCTTGCAATTGTATTTTGTGATCCCTTTTGGCTCAAGGTCACTAAGGGACTTTTTTTAAGATCTTTGAGTAGCTCCATGCCATGCTTTACTTTTCCATGTTCAGGTCCTGTAGCATGTAGTTTTGTTGCTCCGAAGAGGGCTACCTGATCTGAAATTCCAGACAAGTGTTAATTTCACTAAGTCTGAAATCTGTTTGCCATATGCATTTTTGCCATGCTTGTTTGAACCTGTTAATGAATGTTTTGGCCATAGCTCAGTGCTAGACTTTTGTTAAGAATCTTAAGGGCATCCCTGCCATGTATTTTGTTGTCATGTTTGGGTGCCGTAGCATGTTCATCTCATTGCATTTAGATGGTTACTTGCTGTAAATCGCAGACCGGGGTCATATTTGAATGACTTGCCATTTCCAAACCGTAACTCCAATTTCGACATTCTTTATATCGTTTTCAAGCGATTTCATCTCATATTTCCAGTGGCACACTTGGATTTCCATGTTGAGGCCAGGATCTTGCTTTTCCTGTCACATCTTGCATATGCATCCCGCATCGCATCCTGCATAGCATACCATGTTGCATCATATTGGTTGATCCTTGCACGTGGTTGATTGTTTCCTTGTTGTTTGTTTCTCTTGTTTGGTAGAGCCGGGAGACGAGTTCGCTAACGAGGACCCCGTTGAGTTTGCTTTCGAGGATCCAGTCAACTCTGACAACTTTGCAGGCAAGATGATCATACCCTCGAAATGACTACTATCTTTGCTATGCTAGATTTGCTCGCTCTTTTGCTACGCCAATGCTACGATGCCTACCACTTGCTTTCAAGCCTCCCAAATTGCCATATCAAACCTCTAACCCACCATGTCCTAGTAAACCGTTGATTGGCTATGTTACCGCTTTGCTCAGCCCCTCTTATAGCGTTGCTAGTTGCAGGTGAAGATTGGAGGTCGTTCCTTGTTGGGATATATATTTACTTGTTGGGATATCATTATTTTATCTTGTTATATTAATTCATCTATACACTTGGTAAAGGGTGGAAGGCTCGGCCTCTCTCCTAGTGTTTTGTTCCACTCTTGCCGCCCTAGTTTCCGTCATATCGGTGTTATGTTCCCGGATTTTGCGTTCCTTATGCGGTTGGGTTATAATGGGAACCCCTTGATAGTTCGCCTTGATTAAAGCTTTTCCAGCAATGCCCAACCTTGGTTTTACCATTTGCCACCTAGCCTCTTTTTCCCTTGGGTTTCCGGAGCCCGAGGGTCATCTTATTTAAACCCCCTCGGGCCAGTGCTCCTCTAAGTGTTGGTCCACCTGTCAGCTGCCGGTGGCCACCAGGGGCAACTCTGGGCTGGCCTACCCGTACCTAAGACAATCTGAGTGTGCCCTGAGAAAGAGATATGTGCAGCTCCTATCGGGATTTGTCGGCACATTCGGGCGGTGTTGCGGGTCTTGTTTTAACCTGTCGAAGTGTCTTGAAGAACCGAGGTACCGAGCCTGATCGGAGCATCTCGGGAGGAGGTCTATTCCATCGTTGACCGTGAGAGCTTGTCATGGGCTAAGTTGGGACTCCCCTACAGGGATTGAACTTTCGAAAGTCGTGCCCGCGGTTATGGGCAGATGGGAATTTGTTAATGTCCGGTTATAGATAACTTGAACCATAACTTAACTAAAATGAATCAACTGAGTGTGTTACCGTGATGGCCTCTTCTCGGCGGAGTCCGGGAAGTGGACACGGTGTTGGAGTAATGCTTGCGCAGGTTGCTCTCTAGTTTCTCGCTCGCGCTTTGCCTCCTCTTCTCGCTCTGTTTTGCGAACAGGTTAGCCACCATATATGTTAGTCGCTTGCTGCAGCTCCACTTATATTTACCTTGCCTTACCTATAAGCTTAAATAGTCTTGATCGCGAGGGTGCGAGATTGCTGAGTCCCTGTGGCTCATAGATTACTATTACACCAGATGCATGGCCTGATGATTCCGCTCCAGGTGACGCACTCGAGCTCAAGTGGGAGTTCGACGAGGACTCTCAGCATTACTATGTTTCCTTTCCTGACGATCAGTAGTGGTGCCCAGTTGGGGGTGATCGGGACCATGTCGCATGGTGGGTTATCTTTTATTTTGGCGCCGTAGTCGGGCCATGAGTGTTTGGTTGATGTAATGTTATTTATGTACCTTGATTGACGTGGCGAGTCTAAGCCAACTATGTTATCTCCCCTTTATTATTATATTACATGGGATGTAGTAAAGATTACCTTACTTGCGACATATGCCTTCAATGCGATTATGTCTCTAAGTCGTGCCTCGACACGTGGGAGCTATAGTCACATCAAGGGTGTGACAGTAACCAGCAGTAAGGAGACACATTTATGAAGCTAAACAGGGCGATAGAATGGTCATAGGGTGCATGGATCACTAGCAAAACACATGGCAAAATTGCACTTCCTGTTAACAAACTGACAACAACAATATTTAGCAAAATTAGAGCATGGTAATGACAAGCTACATTACCCCATAATTACTAAAAATGCATGAATGGAAAGAGCGTAACCATATATTCGAAACATCCTGAATGAACGTTGTCAAAATATGCATGGGTCTACTGGTGGCAACAAGTCAACATAGCAACATAATGTAACAGGAAAAGACTGCAGAAAAACTAAGTGTCTGAAATCAGCAACATCATGTGGCCTACTTTGCATGCTTGTGCTAGTCACCACAGGGCACATAAAAATACAAGGATTGCACCAGTGTAAAGTTGGCATGAAGGTGCTCCTAAAACATGTAGACATGATGCTCAATGGATGCACACACAAAATGCTATGAAAATGACAAATTAGCAAGTTATGATGGATTCTAGTAGACAACATCATATAGCCCTTCTGCAACGAAGATTAAGGCATTAATATCGACAGTAACATGCATGAAAATAACACTAGCATGAAGAGCATCACGAGACGAACATTTCGACATATCATGCATGCAAATCAGAGCTACAAGCATGGAGATATGACATGTCAAAGAGGGTCACATGAAGCTAGAAACTGGGGACTTAGAAAAAAATATCCTCCAGATCTAGGGTTGACCGGATGCACGTGAACCGAGGTTCAACGACGTGAACATGGTGATGGCCGGAGAGGTCAGAGGAGGGGCGCTCCGGCGAGGTGGGCGCCGGATCCGGTTGATCCATGGACTGATCTGGCCGGAGTGGGAATCAGCGACGGCGAGGTCCGACGGAGGCGCGGCGGCAGCAAGATCGAGGCGGTGGGGCGCGGTGGGGTGGCGGCGGTCGGCGCCAGGGACCGGGCGCCGCGAACGGCGGTGCGCGTGCGGCGCACGGGTGGCGGTGCGCGGTGGACATGCTGGGAGGGCCTGCTGCGAGCCGCGGGGGGCCAGCGGCAGAGGGGCAGCGCGGGACACGTGTCACCCCGTGATTGGTCCGGTGCGGCGGCACGGACACATCCGGTCCGGGCGGACGTGTTCGGTGGGGGAGGAGGAGGTGGATCTAGGGTTTTGTCTGGAAATTTCTGGCAAGAGGGTCTATTTATAGGTAGAGGGAGCTAGGAGAGTCCAAATGAGGTTCAGTTTTCGTCCACACGATCTTGATCCAACGATGGAGAGCATGGAGGGGGTTTAGATGGGCTAGTGGGCTGTTGTGGAGGGGTCTTAGGCCGCAATGAGACAGGGGTTTTTGCGGTTACCCTATTAGCTGCTGGGGCATTAAATGACCTCCAAATGGAACGAAATTTGAATGGCGGCCTACCGGTGATGTACCAAGGCCACTCGACAAATCTCGGCCCATTCCGATAATGTTTTCCCCCGCTCATGAAACGAGATCTGAGGGGTGCAACGGGTGCATGTGTGAGTGTCAGATTCCGAAACGGACAACACGGAAAATGACCTGATGCATGAGAGGAACACAAATGCAAATGAGATGAACATGATGACATGAGATGAAATGCATGTCATGAACAAAATGCAAAATGAGGACAAAACCCAACCATGGAGGATATAACATATCACATAGCCGGAAATGGCAAGAGTTGGAGTTACAATTATGGAATGTCACATCCAGGGCGTTACAACTCCCCACCACTACAAGAGGATCTCGGCTCGAGATCTCGGACTGAAAGAACTCCAGATATTTGGAATGGAGGTGATCCTCGCACTCCCATGTGGCTTCTCGGTCGGAATGGGGAGACCACTTAACTTTCAGGAATTTGATTGACTTGTTGCGAGTTTTGCGCTCAGTTTCTTCAAGAATGGCAACGGGGTGCTCATGATAAGACAAATCTTCTTGGAGATCAATCGCTTCGAAGTTGATAGTGCGCTCGGGGGTCTTGAACCACTTGCAAAGCTGTGACACGTGAAACACATCGTGCACATTTGTCATGTTTGGCGGAAGTTCAAGTTGATAGGCGAGGTCGCCTCTTTTGCCAATGATCTTGAAAGCACCCACATATCTCAGGGCAAGCTTCGCTTTGATACTGAAGCGTTGAGTGCCTTTAATTGGAGATACTCAAAGGTAGACATGGTCTCCAATCTCTGAAGCCATGTCACAGTGCTTGTTATCATAGTAAATCTTCTGGCGCGATTGCGCGGCTTTGAGATTTTTAGGGATGACTTTACACATTTCTTCAGCTTCCATGATCAAGTCATTTCAAAGAAGTTGGCGTTCACCAGTCTCGGACCAGTTAAGAGGAGTACGACACTTTCTGCCATGTAGGATTTCAAATGGGGCCTTGCCCGAACTTGCTTGGAAGCTATTGTTGTATGAGAACTTGGCATATGGGGGGAAATCTTCCCACTTCATACCGAAAGAGATGACACAAGCTCTGAGCATGTCTTCGAGGATTTGATTGACTCTCTCGACTTGGCCACTTGCTTGAGGGTGGAAATTTGTGTTGAAGTGAATGTTGGTGCCCATGGCCTTCTGGAAGGAGTTCCAAAACTTAGAAGTGAAAATGCTTCCGCAGACGGAAGAGATCAATTGCGGAAGTCCAAGCAACGAGACAAATCTGGAGCTGTATAACTCTGCCAACTAAGCTGTCGTGATAGATTCTTTAATAAGAAGGAAATGAGCAACTTTTGTAAGCTTGTCGATGACAACGAAGATAGCATCATTCCCGCACTTAGACTTTGTAAAGCCAGTAACAAAGTCCATTTCGATATGATCAAATTTCCATTCTGGAATAGCAGGAGGTTGGAGGAGACCAGATGGTCGTTGATGTTCTTCTTTGACCCTTTGACGGACATCACATTCATTCATGAATTGAGCAATCTCTCGCTTCATTCGAGTCCACCAATACGATTGCTTGAGGTCATGGTACATCTTCGAAATACCTGGATGGATGGAAAGAAGAGAATTGAGCGCTTCGTTCATTATGACCTTCCTTAGATCACCTTTAGGAACCCTAATCTGGTCCTCGAAGAATAAGGTGTCCTGATCATTAATGTGATAGCACTTGTTTGTGGGTAAGCCCTTGGCAACACCCCATTTCACCTTCTTCACCATGGCATCAAGGAGTTGTGCCTCACGAATTTGGTCTTCCAAAGTTGGAGTGACTTGATGGTTGGCAAGAAAACCTTGAAGAACAACTTGGAGGTTTAGCTTGCGGAAAGCTTCACAAAGATCCGGTTGGAATGCCTTGAGAATTAAGCTGTTGCAATAATCCTTCCTGCTCAAAGCATCTGCAATCACATTAGCCTTGCCTGGAGTATATTCGACGCTTGGATTGTACTCTTGAATTATTTCGACCCAACGAGTTTGTCGGAGGTTGAGTTTGGGTTGAGCGAAGATATATTTGAGGCTCTTGTGGTCGGTGAAAATGTCCACTTGCCTTCCCAACAAGAGATGTGTCCATGTTATTAATGCATGGACAACTGCCGCCAACTCAAGATCGTGAATGGGGTAGTTCCTTTCATTTGGTTTCAACTGACGAGAAGTATAGGCCACAACTTTCTTCTCTTGCATTAACATGGCACCGAGAGCTTGCAACGAGGCATCGCACAAAACTTCGAATGGATTGCACTCATCAGGAGGAGTTAGGACCAGAGCTGTACGAGTTTCTCTTTGAAAGTGTTGAAAGAAACATCACACTCAGGAGTCCAGGAATACTTGACATGCTTCTGGAGGAGGTTGGAAAAAGGCTTTTGCAATCTTTGAGAAATTCTCAATGAATCTTCGGCAATAGCTTGCAAGACCAAGAAAACTGCGAAGCTGCTTGACATTCTGGGGAGGTTCCTAGTTGACAATTGCAGAAACCTTTTCCGGATTAACAACACTGCCTTTGGCAGAGATGACGTGGCCAAGATAAAAAACTTCATCAAGCCAAAACTCACATTTGGAGAACTTCGAATAGAATTGATACTCTCTGAGCTTGTCGAGCACCACTAGTAAATGTTTTGCATGATCCTTCTTATTCTTGGAGAACACCAAGATATCATCGAGATACACCAAGACAAATTCATTGGTGTAGGGGTTGAAGATGAAGTTCATCATTCGATAGAATGTTGGAGGGGCATTGACAAGCCCGGAAGACATGACAGTATATTCATAAGAACCAAAGCTTGTTCTGAATGCTGTCGTGGGGATATCTTCTTCACGAATGCGTATCTGATGATAACCAATATAGAGGTCAAGCTTGGAAAACACCTTTGCACCTTTGAGTTGCTCGAATAGCTCATGGATTGTCTTCTTGTTCAATGGATGGTAATCGATGCAAAGTCGGTCCGTGCCATCCTTCTTCTAGACAAAAAGAACACCACAACCCCACGGAGATGAACTTAGTCTGATCAGACCCAGACACTCTTGTTCATCGAGCTGTTTCTTCAATTCTTTTAGCTCCTTTGGTCCAAGCTTGTATGGACGCTTGCAAACAGGTTCAATATCGGGCTCAAGATCGACAACGAACTCAACTGGCCGCTGAGGAGGCATACACGAAAGCTCTTCTGGAAAGACATATTGATACTCACAAACAACTTGAATCTGAGAAATAGCGTCTAACTCACCCTTCACATGGATAGAAAACAACCGAATGGTTTCACCACGAGCGGCATATATGATCACATCCTCAGAAGAGTGTGTCAATTTTATCTCCCTTGCGGCACAATCACGAGTAGCCTTGTGCTGAGAAAGCAAATCCATGCCAAGAATAAGATCAATATCACAGTCGCCAAGAACCATTGGAGAAGCCAGAAATTTATAATTGCCCATCTTGATGGTGACATCGGGAACTATGGAGTTGGCTCTCATTGACATCCCCGGAGAAACAACACCCAAAGGTTTATCCAGGTAATACCAACTGAAATCATGCTTTGCAAAGAACGGTCTTGACATGAAATAATGCAACGCACCAGTATCAAATAAAACTTTAGTAGGAATAGAGTTAACCGAGAGGTTGCCCATGATCACATCTGAAGAATCATCTGCCTGAGCTATGTTCAACAAGTTCACATGTGCATGCTTTGGATTGTGCCTGACCACTGCATTGCTTGAAGACCTCATAGGAGGAGGAGGCAGAAGGTGCCTCTGAGTGCACTTGTTTTCATAATGACCTTTCAGACCACACTTGTTGCCAGTAACCTCTGAGAGCGGACGGTGATAAGGAGGAGGACGACCACCTGTCTTAGGAGCTTGAGTTTGAGATTTGTTCTGATAGCCTGGGTTGGGTGGGTGGGAAGATCCACGGCCACCTGAGTTCTTCTACTGGTAGGGCTAACGAAACAGAGGATGAGGAGGAAGCCAGAACTTCTGTTGCTTAGCTATCACTTTTGAGGAAGAAGACGAGTGAACTGCATCCCTGATTGTCTTCTTTGAAGCCTCACACTTGAGCTGAGCAGCTTCTTGCTTAAGATCCACGTTATAGAACTAATCAAATTGAGTAGGCTCATTAGGAATGAGAGCTAACTGCAGATCCTCTCTGAGGCCACCCCTGAAGTGGTAGATCATGCTCTTTTCATCAGGCACGTCTTGCTTTGCGAAGCGAGCAAGCTTCTAAAACTTGATGTTGTATTGATACACGTACATGCTTCCTTGCTTGAGATTACGGAATTCGTCACGCTTGATCTCAACAATACTTGTTGGAATGTGATGAGCTCAAATGTCCCGGCAGAAGTCAGTGCAGGTAATTGGTCAGGCCCCTCTGGAATCTTTGTATTGCTGATACCAATCAGAAGCTTGGTCCTTGAGCTGAAAAGAAGCGAACTTGACGTAGTCCTCTGGCCTGACATTGCTACATTCAAAATGCCTGTTGATGTCCACGAGTGAATCATCGGCATCCGTGGCCTCGGCACCATTGCTGAAAGACTTTGGCTGATTAGCAAGGAACTTGTTGATGGTAGCAAACTGAGGCTGATTGTTGAATTGCCCTTGGCATTGATTCCCTTGGTTGCCTTGACCTTGGTTGCGCTCTTGCAAGAGTTGCAAAAGCATCTGGGTATTGGCGTTGGTGGCTGCCATGACAGCTTGGCATGCCTCCGTAGGCGGAGGAGGTGGAGGATTCGCTGAGGGAGTCTTGGACTAAGGGGTCCTCGGGTGTCCATCTTGTTAGCCATGTGCCAGACTGATGGGCTGTGAAGGTACGAAGACCGAAGATTGCACCTGTGTCTGGATGGGACTCTCCTTGGCGTGGAAGGCAAGCTTGGCGATCGGATATGTAGATTCCCTTCTTTGTAATCGACCTTGTGTAACCCTAGATCCTCTTGGTGCTTATATAAACCGGAGGACTTAGTCCAGAGGGGAGAGGATTCATTATCATAGGCATACAAGCTAGACCTCTAGGGTTTAGCCATTACGATATCGAGGTAGACCAACTCTTGTAATACTCGTATTCATCAGTATCAATCAAGCAGGACGTAGGGTATTACCTCCTTAGAGAGGGCCCGAACCTGGGTAAACATCGTGTCCCTTGTCTCGTGTTACCATCGACCTTAGACACACAGTTCGGGACCCCCTACGCGAGATCCGCAGGTTTTGACACCGACATTGGTGCTTTCATTGAGAGTTCCACTTTGCCGTCGATGAAAAGTTCGATGGCCCTTTAAATCATCGATAGTGACGCTGTCCAACGAGAAACTTTCCTCCCTGGATAGATCTTCGTGTTCGGCAGCTTCGCACTGTGGGCCAACTCCTGCGGCCACCTGGAGCAGATCGATACCTACGCCCCTGGCCATCAGGTCAGATTTGGGAGCTTGAACTATGTTGCGACATCCATGGAGACTTCATCTTTGCCGGATTCGAGACCGCGGCTGCCACTCCCGGTCACCCCGATGATCATGACATAAATCTGTCATCAGACCGCATCCAGGAGATCGCCCATGTAACTGCTCATGCCTTAGAGCCAGAGCAGACTGCGCCATCCGAGGACGGGAGGATCAACCCCACCATGGAGGCCACAGATTCCACGGTGTTGGAGCCGCACATAGACTTAACCTCTCACAACGACTTTGTCACCGGAACTCCGGACTCGTCTCCGGCCGTAAGTTCTGAACCACGTGAGCCCACAGACGTCGAACTTGATCGATTATCGATCTTCGAGTTTAGCGCTGCAGATATATTCCAGCACTCGCCTTTGGGCGTTGTGCTAAACTCGTTCAAAAACATGTCCTTTGCAGAGGACTCACAACTGAACTATATCTGGTTCGAACTAGGGGCTGATGGTGGAGAATTTTGCTACCCACACGCCACCCACTTCATAGCCACGATCGAGGATTTGAATGACACACTTGATTATGACTCCGAGGACATCGACGGTATGGACGAGTTTGCCTGAGAAGCAAAGGCCCAGAACCCGCAGTTCACCGGATGCTGGACGACCACTTCCTCGTACGATGTATACATGGTGGATGCACCAAAGGAGAACAGCGGCAATGACAAGGAAGATCCAGCTGAGGATAAACCTTCCGAAATACAATCCAAGCGCCGGCGTCAGCGGCGCCGCTCTAAGTCATGCCGCAGTAAAGACAGCAACACTGGCAAAGGAGAAGATAAAACTCCGGAAGGTGCCGAAGACAATGAAGACCCTGTTGAAACCGTTGATGAACAAGATGAACGAGAAGATTGGTAGGCTAGCCCTGGTAAGCAGGCCACGCACGATGACTCCGAGGACGGAAGTCATCTTCTGCTCTCCGAGGATGAGGCGATCCTCGCCACCGACGATTTCATCATGCCAAAGGAACCTCTTGAGCAGGAGCGCTTCAAGCGCCAGCTAATCGCCACTGCAAGGAGCCTGAAAAAGCAGCAGCGGCAGCTCCAACCTGACCAAGATCTACTCAATGATAAATGGACCGATGTCCTAGCAGCCGAAGAATATGGCCTCAAGCGCCTAACCGAAAGCTACCCAAAGTGCAAATTGCTACCTCAGTTTGACGAGGAGGCGCCGGAATACATACATCCATCGTACAATGCGGCTGACCGACCACCACGTGGTCGGGACAAAACGACAAATCACGCCGAACACTAGCCAGCCCCACCTCATCGCACAGGTAGAGGTAAATTAGCCCACGCTCATACATATGACCTCCTGCAAAACCTGAACAATAAAGCAGTACATACTAGATCAATCTACGGACCGCGAGGACGTGCCTCGACACGCAACAACGGCCACCTGTTCGGACGTGACAAACTTAGTCATGCGCGAGCTGAAAACCGCAGACGGACTCCATTAGAGCTACGTCCCGATACGACCTGATATAGAGGTGCCGCACACCCTCATTGCTTCAGTGATGAGGTCCTGGATCATAAATTCCCAGAAGGGTTCAAACCCATGAATATAGAATCATACGATGGAACCACGGACCCCGTAGTGTGGATCGAAGACTTCATTCTCCACATTCATATGGCCCGCGACAATGACCTCCACGCCATCAAATACCTCCCTTTAAAACTCAAGGGGCCTGCTCGGCACTGGCTCAATAGTCTGCCTGCAAATTCCATTGGCAGCTGGGAGGACATGGAAGAGGACTTCGTCGATAACTTCCAAGGTACATATGTTCGATCTTCGGATGCTGATGACTTAAGCCATATAGTTCAATAGCCCGAAGAGTCCGTCGGGACATTCTGACTAGGTTCTTAACTAAAAAGAACCAAATCGTCGATTGTATAGATGACAAAGCCCTAGCAGCCTTCAAACACAGCATCCACGATGAATGGCTCGCTCACCACCTCGGCCAAGAAAAGCCAAAACCCATGGCAGGCCTCACGGCACTCATGTCCCGCTTTTGTGCGGGTAAGGACTATTGGTTGGCCCGTAGCAAAAACAATGCAAGCGACACCGGCACCCCTAAAGCTAAAACTAGCAAAGACAAGTCTCGACACGACAGATACAAGCGTCGAAATAATAGTGACAACACCGAGGACATGGCAGTCAACGTCGGATTCAGGGGCTCTAAGTCTGGTCAGCAAAACAAGCCGTTCCACAGGAACAATTCGGGACCATCCAGCTTCGACCGCATAATTGATCATCCGTGCTAGATTCATGGCACCCCAGACAAGCCACCCAATCATAGAAATAGAGATTACTGGGTTTTTAAACAGGCCGGCAAATTAAATGCCGAGAATAGGGAAAAGGGATCGCAAAGTGAGGACGATGACGAAGAGCCCCAGCAACCGAACAAAGGGGGACAGAAGAAGTTTCCCCCTCAGGTCAAAACGATGAACATGATATATGCTACCCACATCCCCAAGAGGGAGCGCAAGCGTGCACTCAGGGACGTCTAAGAGTAGAGACAGTCGCCCCAAAATTTAATCCATGGTCGTCATGCCCGATCACTTTTCATCGCCGGGATCATCCGGCCAATAACCGTCATGGTGGCTCAGCCACACTGGTCCTAGACCCAATATTTGATGGGTTCCACCTGACTCGCGTCCTTATGGACGGAGGTAGCAGCCTCAATCTGCTCTATCAGGATACAGCGCGAAAAATGGGCATTAACCCATATCGGATCAAGCCCACCAGGACTACCTTCAAAGGAGTCATACCATGTGTAGAGGCCCGCTGTACGGGCTAAATCACACTAGAGGTTATATTCGGATCTCCGGACAACTTCCGAAGCGAGGAGCTAATATTCGATATCATCCCGTTCCACAGCGGCTATCACGCACTGCTCGGACGAACTGTGCTTGCTCAATTCAATGAAGTACCACACTATGCTTATCTCAAGCTCAAGATACCCAGTCCACATGGCGTCGTAGCTGTCAATGGAAATACAGAACGCTCCCTCCGTATAGAAGAGCACATAGCTGCCGTAGCAGCAGAAGTACAGAGCGGCCTTCTCAAGCAGAACCTTAATTCGGCTGCCGAGACCACGGACACCATTAAGAGGGTCCGAACTAGCAATTCGGCCTCCGTCTCAGTCCCGATCAAGTGGTGGCATTCGTGCCGCGCGTACATAACTACGCACTCAAAATCCCATGGGCATCGACGGAGGCATAGCTAGCTTGTGGTCCATAGTACGGCTCAACCGACATCGGATACACACATAATTTCACTTTTACTTATTTCCTTTTCAGGTCTCAATCCCACAGGCACCATCTGGTGGTCTGGCCATCGGTCCTCTTGAAGGATAAACACACCAAGACAACGAGAAACGCAGACATATGGGGGACTTTTTAGGTGACTCCGTTAATGATAACTCTACTTGTTTTCTAGGACCCACTTGCAGCTCGCCCTTGGTTTTGACATGTCAAATAGCATGTTGCTTATCGCACTACATGTACCAATGCGCCTTGAACTACTAATTAAATTACAATGAGAACATTTTGCGGCTGGAGCTGTAGGACTCCAACTTTTTACCTTTGTACCTTTTCTGTTTTCTTCCTCTTTTTCAGCTCCCCTGTGGATAACCCTATCAGGTAGCACCCGTACACTTTGGTACGCTTGATGTTTGCCAGGGTTTCATAGCAGCCCACACTACGGAAATAAAAGTACAAACACCTTCTATAAGTATAGTTCAGCACCTCGAATTTACAATTATATTTGTTATGGTTTTGTCACGGCAGATGTCCTCGTGAAAGGACTTAGTCGTGGTGCCATCGCTATGGGTTAGCTTAAAGGGGTTAAAGTGGGCAAGGGAAGCAAGAGTTTATACTGGTTCGGCCCCTTACGGTGAAGGTGAAATCCTAATCCAGTTGTGATGGAATTGCTAGGGTTTCGATGACCAGGGAGTGAATCCGCTTTGCTTGGCTGTCGAGTTGTTGTCTGTTGTCCCTAAACCATTGCTGGGTCGTCCCTTTATATACACAGGTTGACGCTCGGCGGTTTACAGAATCCCGAGGCCGGTTCATAAATGTGCCCGGCTCGGTTTCCACCTTTCCTTGCCTTACAACATAAGTTACATATCATATGGTGGTTTACATCTACGTGCCCTAATCTCCTTTCTTTGCCTTATAAATAGGGCTGAGGATCCCTTTCTTTTTCCTCATGTTGCCTCTTCATCTCTTCTTCCACCTCGCGACGCCTCTGCACCCGAGCGCCGCCGCCGTCGTTGAGCTTCGCCTCTGCCTCACCATCGTCCGCTGCATCAACCTGATCGCACTAGAAAAACGCGGCGCACCTCCGCTGCTTCAACAACCTCGGTAAGTCTTTCCATCTTTCCTCTGTAGATCCACTTAGGGTTCACACGGGTTCATGGTGTTCTTCTCTTGTTCTTCGTCAGTTCATACACAGCAGACCTCAACTTTGATGCGTTCCGTGCGGTAGCTATAGCAGTCTTTATCTTGGCTATCAAACCATGCCTTCTATGTATAAAAACCGATCTGGACTTTTGATAACTGCTCCACAACCAACTTTTTAGGTCTAAATCTTTTTCTTTTCTTGACCTGTGGTAGATCCAATATGCCAATGTAAACTTGTGAAACCTGTTTTTCCTTACCTAATCATTTTTGCCTCAGATCTGTACCTTCCTCATCTGCGTAGGCGGTTTATCTTTTTAGAAGATAATTTGTCATATGTCATTAGTCCCCTTGTAAACCGCCTATCGCTTTACCATTTATAACAGCATCAGCCTCCGGTTTAACAATTTTGCATGCTTGAATTCCTTTTTCCTAACCTGTTGCACTTTATGCTTTGTCAATCATGAATCATAAACCAGCATTAATCTTTTCCAGCTCTTCAATTGCAATGGCCAAACAATTTTATGCCTGTAACTAGGTCCCTTCCCGAGTTACTGAAGAGCAACTGGATGGATGTGTCAGAACTGGCGCTTTACCGAAGCGATGTGAAATCGAGTGGCGAGTTCCCGGTCCAGAAACCCTCCTACCCCCAGAGATGACGAAGTAGTAGTGCTTGTTGATCACATGAGCCGTGGCTTTAAACCGCCCGGGTCCAAGTTTTTCCGTGATGTGCTTGCCAATTTCCAGATCCAACCTCAAGAAATTGGACCAAACTCTGTGTCCAATGTTTGCGACTATCAAGTATTTTGTGAAGCATACCTGCAAGAGGAGCCAATTGTAGAGCTATTCCAGGAATTTTTATATTTGAACTGCTGTACTGAGTTTGTAGTGGGGCCCAATTCCGAACTGGGCGGCATTTCAATTCGGAAGAGAAATGATACCAGTTTCCCTCATGCCAAACTCCATAGCCATCCTAAAGACTAGAACCAGACTTGGTTTTATTGTAAAGATACCTCCCCTGATGATGAGAATCCTTTGTTGGGTTCACGTCCTCAACGGCTTACCAACACATATCCATTTCCGCAATGGTTCACTACCAAAGAATGGCCTACATATGCTCCACAACTCTCCAAGCTTAGGGCCTTTATGGCCAATGGTCTAACAGGAGTTGATTTGTTCATTGTTGGATTTCATGGAGTATATTTCCTTTAAGCCGTCGCCCCGGTTTAATGTGCATATATACTGGTGACTCAAAAGACCCTCAACGTCATATTGATATTGAGATGACAGAAGCTGAAGTTACTGAATCTGTGAAGAAGGTACTGAATGAATCGGAGGCTGTCTGTAGCAGGACCGGGTTAAGTCCCTACTACACTTTGAATAAACCGCCAGCTGTAAGCATTGCCTCACTTCTGCTTGTACTTAATCTGTGTAATCTCCTATAACTTTTGTCAATTCTTTTAAAAGGGCGATGACCCATTTTGGAAGAAGAAACATCAAGAAAAACTGGTGAAAACCCCTCAACCTAAGACAAAGGTGGTCAAGAGGCCTGCCAAGAAGAAGGCGGTTGAATCCACCTCGATAATCCGGACTCAGAGGTAGAACATGACTCTCTTGGTTTGTTTTTCATACACCTCATTGACAATGATTATTATCAGGATGACGCTGAAGGCAACCAAGCTGACGACGTAGACGTAATTACTTTCCCTCCAGTTCAGACACTCCGTCAACACAGAAAATCTGTCGAACAATCCGGAAAATAAATTTTTCTCACCCCCTTGCTCACTTGGACCCAAAATTTCTTTTGAAGAAGAAGCAGCACGATGCTCGCCAGACAACCTGGCACAGCGGCCAAGTAGTCACTTTGGCCAGTTTACTGAACACTCCGGTTCGGAAACGTCGACCTGGGGTCTCACCCACTTCTGATACTTCTTATCCCAAGGCAGGTTATTTCCGACAACCTCTTAATCCGTCTGATTCAAATTATCAGGGAACGCCTCATTCATCATCTGGCGAGTCGACGGCCACACAACTCCCTCCTCTTAAGATAGTTGTTGGGTAAGTATTTTAACTGAATCTTTTGCCGCTTTATACTTGCATACTATATTAACCCTTGCATCTTTTTCCTTTCAGAGCCAAGGCTAGACACAGCAAGAAGGCTCAGGCGAATAAATCATCTGACGATCATGTGGTTGTTGAACCGGAGAAAACTCCAGAACCCGAAGGTCAAAATGCTGACGCCATGTTTGATGAACCGCCCCCCCCCCCCTCAAGATCATGATTTTGATGAACAAGTAGATGTTGAAGTAGCAGACCATGCTGATAAACCGACGAGCCCGGTCCGTACTGATGATGGACCGTCTAGTCCGGTTAAGGCTGCTGATATCCCATCAACTCTAGTGAAGGCTGCCGGTTATAAGGAAGATGATGTTATCATTACTGGCGTTGGCCACACCTCCCCTGGCAATCCTGTTGCATTATCAAAGCATAGCACCAAGGAGGAATGTTCTGCTAAGGGAAAATGCAAATGGAGCACCGATTTATCAAGCTATGCCCACCTCAACGCCCAGGAACTCCATTCTGATATTTTAAACCGTCTATACACAAACCGTGATTACGAAGCCGGTTTAGTGAATCTGATAAAGGAGCGTTATGAGCTAATTACATAACCTTTTCTCTCTTAAGTCCAATTGTATGTACCAACTCTATTAGCCCCCAAGGGCCGATTTATGATGGTAATAAATAACCGGGACTCTGCATTCTTATCCTCCATGGGTCGGTTGATCCTTTTTAAAATGAACCGATACTTTAGCATTGTAATCCTATAACTTTCGCCTGTGTAGTCCCCAAGGGCTGGTTTATCTTTCCAAGGTGAACTGGGACTTTAACCACTGTTACTTTGAGCAGACATACATTAGCCCCCATGTGCCAAGAATAATGCTTGTATTACACTTGGGACTTGAATTTTTTTTCTGATAATGAAGAAAATAGGCATTAGCCCCCAAGTGCAAAGTGCATAACTTGCTATGTGCTTGGTACTTCAAATATATACAACCCACTGATGATATGTCTTTCCTTTATAGGCTGAGCTGAGCAAAAAGGACAACCAAACCAATGATCTTGAAGAGAACATTAAATCTCAGAAAGCGGAGGTTCTAAAGCCAAGGAGGAACTGACCAATGTCTTAGCAGCCATGGAGAATCTGAACGAGACATTTAAGAAGGAACGGGCGGATTGGGACACAGAGAAAGCCGCTTTAGCAAAGAGAGCCGAGGATGCAGAAGAAACTCTTAAACCGGTGGTCGAAGAACTGACTGGTTTAAAGCGGCAAATAAACGCTATGACCTTGCTGTATTTGGTAAGTATCCTCATCTGATGTTTTTCAATTCATTTTATCTCATCAGTTACCGGTTTACTGATGCTTGCAATGTCACAAGGACCCGCATTACCCATCTAGGCTCTGACATGCGGATGAAGCTGAAGGCTACCTATACTTTGATAGAGAAGTTATATTCCGGAGCCCAATGGGCTATTTGCACCGCTGCTCATAACAAGCCTCCCCCAAAGTTAATAAAAGAAACTATTGAGAAACTGCCAATGTTGCCTGCCTGGTGGGATGAACTTAAAAGATCAGCTGCAAGGTCAGGCGCGTTGACTGTGCTAATTCGGGCCAAGGCATGGATTCCAGATCTAGAACCGTCAGATATTGGCAAAGGCTATCCTGGCGTGAAGGAAGACGGTTCAAAATTTAACAATGATGATCTTTGAAGGCTGACAAGGGAAATGCGAGCTTTAGCGAGCAAATTGGCGGAAGAAACGGATCTCTTTCATTATCAGCCGGTTTATGATGCTGATCAGAAAAGATATCCTGCGCCAACACATGATGTAGAAGATCTTGTTCCGCCAATTTGTAAGCACACTTATGCCCCTGATGTTGATCCTTCCAACCTTATAAGTGAAGAAGTCGTGTTCCAAGCCTTAACTGGAATCGATTGGGAAACCATTGATTTCCATCCACTGGGTAGGGAGGAGGAAGACGCACCGACGCAAGATGATCCCCAATCTTTAAGTCGTCCTAGTGATGAATCGTAAACCGGAGGCAGGTTTAGCCTATCGCGGCCTACCACTCTTGCTGAAACAATTATTCTGTGTGGGCATGAAAGCGCATCGTAATAGGCTAGTTCAAACACTTGTCTGTTATGCCATCAAGCATACTTATTTTGCTTGATACTAATAACTCGCCATGCTTTTGGGATCTATTATATGCATAATCCGCAGTGGCTGTATTTTAACTTGTTCCCGTTACATTGAATCACCTCGTTGGTTGACCAATCTGTTGTTATAATAAGGGTGATAACACCAATCTGGAGTATTGATGACTCCTTCCATGTTTTCCAGTTTACGATAAAACTGTACCGGGTTATGATAAACACCGGTTTATCCATATAATACTGGTGACTTGTAGTCAAAATTAGACCAGATCAATAAGTGCCGGATTATAACGGATCATGTGCTAACAACTTAACATTGACATCCACGCCGGGTTTTAATAAACACTGGGTTTATCACAAGATATTTATGAATCTTATCAAAGGAGAAAAAAACATTGCAAATAAAAAGCATAATAAAAATATGCAAGGCTTATCATGGGCTGCCAGGCCCTAAATCAAGGCTTTTCATGGGCTGCCAGGCCACTGAGTTAAACCATTTTCCAAAGCCTTTAAGATGGACCTCAATATTTAACCAATCATCGTTTTAACTTTGATAAGTTCAGGGTCTATGAGATTGACTTGTCAAACGTTCGACGGGTCATACCAGGTTACCTGGACGGAGTGGCTTACTTAAAAAGGTAGGATAACCCGGGATTTTAGGTGAATACACCTGGCTTAGAAGCCTAGCTTGATAGCCTATTGCAAAGGTGCAAACTCTTTGTTCTTTGAGAAGCAAAGAGCCCCCAAGCAACATTTCAGCTGTGCTCAGTGTGTGCCTATGTTTGAGTTGTGCTTTTGCACCAGACTCTCTTTGGTCCCATATAATTTCCCTTAGGCCTTAAGCCTATCAATAGGTGTAGCTATGGTTCGAATACAACCAAGCCCCCTAGTGATTTCCCTTTGGCTTTAAGCCGATCAAGAGGCGTAGCTATGGTTCGAATACAACCAGGCCCCCTAGTGATTTCCTTTTATATATGTGTGGCTCTATAAGCCGTATCTGTAGAACTCCGCTTTATAAACAGAAGCCCCCATGTAAACACACATGATGTAAAAACAACAGAGACCCCGCTTTAGCGGAGGCTCCGGTTTATTATGTTGATCATAATATATACATTATCATAATTATGTACATAAGAAGAGCCTGTGGCTCAAGTATAGTAAGGCCGAAGATGACCTATATTCCATGGCTGCTGGGTCTCCTCCTCCGATTTATGTTAGTCTTTGTGCTCTTGAACATCGATAAGGTAGTATGATCCATTGTGCAGATTTTTGCTGACCACAAAAGGTCCTTCCCGAGGTGAGGATAACTTGTGCATATCAGTCTGGTCCTGGATGAGCCGGAGCACCAGATCGCCTTCTTGAAAAGTTCTAATTTTAACCCGGTGGTTGTGATAACATCGCAGATCTTATTGATAAATCGCCGAATGTGCCGTTGCAAGATCACGCTCCTCATCTAACAGGTCCAGTGAGTCCTGACGTGCTTTCTCATTATCAGCTTCAACATAAGCCGCCACATGGGGTGAGTCGAGATGGATGTCACTAGGGAGAACCGCCTCTGCTCCATAAACCATGAAGAAAGGCGTTTAACCCGTAGATCTGTTCGGTGTGGTGTTGATACTCCATAACACAAAAGGTAACTCCTCCACCCAACAACCCGACGTCCGTTTTAAAGGAACCATAAGTCGGGGTTTGATACCTCTCAAAATCTCTTGATTGGCCCTCTCTACTTGACCATTAGATTGGGGGTGAGCCACTGATGACACATCAAGCCAGATGTGCTCAAGTTGACAAAATTCTTCCATGGCACCCTTGGACGTATTAGTAACATTATCAGTTATAATGCTGTGTGGAAAACCAAACCGGAAGATCACCTTTTTGATGAACTGAACCGCTGTGGCCGCATCTTTAACACCCATGATGCGACTATATCTCCCACGAGTCGGAGCACGACTTAGAGGCATAACCGCATAGTAGGCATGTCGCAAGAGAGGTATTCTTTACACATCCCATGTACTGAAATGAAAGGGATAAAGAGTTGGCTTACAATCACCACTTCACACAATACATAAATATAGCATTACAGCATCCAGATACAATCAAGGTCCGACTACGGAACCAACATTAAAAGAAAAGACCACCCCAAATGCATAGATCCCCGATCGCCCCGGCTAGGCTCCACTACTGAACAACTGGAAACAAAACAACACAACGAACATGATGTTCATTGAGCTCCCACTTGACCTCATCTGCGTCACCGGCACTGGTATCACCGGCACCTGCAACAGTTTTGGAAGTTTCTGTGAGCCACGAGGAGTCAACAATCTCACACCCGTGAGATAAAGACTATTTAACCTTATGGGTAGAAAAAGGTAGTGAGGTGGAGCTACAGAAAGCACTAAGCATATATGGTGGCTAACATATGCAAATAAGAGCGAGAAGAGAAGCAAAGCATGGTCGTGAACTAGAAGTGATCAAGAAGTGATCCCGAAACTACTTACGTTCAAGCATAACACAAGAACTGTGTTCACTTCCCGGACTCCGCCGGAAAGAGACCATCACGGCTACACACGCGGTTGATGCATTTTAGTTAAGTTAAGTGTCAAGTTCTCTACAATCGGATAGTAACAAATTCCATCTGCCCATAACCGCGGGCACGCCTTTCGGAAGTTCAAAGCCTACAGGGGTGTCCCAAGTTAGCCCATCACAACCTCTCACGGTCAACGAAGGATCTTCCTTCTCTCGAGAAGACCCGATCAGTCTCGGAATCCAGGTTACAAGACATTTCGGCAATGGTAAAACAAGACCAGCAAGACCGCCCGATGCGCCGACATCCTGATAGGAGCTGCACATATCTCATTCTTAGGGCAACACTGGATGAGTGCTCCGTACAACTAAAACCAACCCTCAAGTTTCCCTGAGGTGGCGCTGCAAAGGACTCTAGTTCAGACCAACACTTAGACAAGCACTGGCCCGGGGGGCTTAAAATAAGGATGACCTTCGGGAGAGCGACTCCCAAGGGAAAAGTAGGTGGTGGTGAGGCAAATGGTAAAACCTAGGTTGGGCCTTGCTGGAGGAGTTTTATTCAAAGCAAACTGTCAAGGGGTCCCCATAACACCCAACCGTGTAAGGAACGCGAAAATCAAGGAACATAACACTGGTGTGATGGAAACTAGGGCAGCAAGAGTGGAACGAAACACCAGGCATAAGGCCGAGCCTTCCATCCTTTACCAAGTATATAGATGCATTAATATAAATAAGAGATATTGTGATATCCCAACATATCCATGTTCCAACCATGGAACAAACTTCAGCTTCACCTGCAATTAGCAACGCTATAAGAGGGGCTGAGCAAAAGCGGTAACATAGCGAAACAACGGTTTGCTAGGAAAGGTGGGTTAGAGGCTTGACATGGCAAAATGGGAGGCATGACATAGCAAGTGGTAGGTATCGCGGCATAGCAATAGAGCGAACAACTAGCAAGCAAAGATATAAGTGATTTCGAGGCTATGGTCATCTTGCCAGAGATCCCGCAAGGAAGAAGAACGAGTCCATGAAGAAGACAAACGGATGTAGACAAACGGATCCTCACAAACGCGACGTTATCGGAACCAACCCAAAGAAGCAACACCAGAAAGAAGCAAACAACTGCCACAGCCCTAGCTTTGGCCTTTGCTTGTCATTGCATATGCATCCATGCATCATCTTAAATTCAAGGAAATTGAATTGAGGGAATTCTCAAGCCTCAGAAATCTTTTAAAAATGATCAGAAAAATCCAATCTATCCATCTATACTGGTTTAATGCATGTTAGAGCAACCTAACCTTGCTGTTTAGGTCAAACATGTAAATGCACTTATATGAACCCATAACTTGAGTTTGTATTTGAATCTTTGGTTCAAATAAGCACAAAACCTTCTGGTTTTAGTTGCATTAGCCCAACACACTCGTATTGCCATGTCATGATCATGCATCATATTGTGCATTGCATTGATTGTGTTTCCTCTCTGTTGTTGGTGGTTGTCCCCTCTCGATAGAAGTATGTTCCGGCGATGAGTTTGATCACATCGATGAAGAGTTATACTATCTTCGGAAGTGCCAGGCAAGCAAAAACCCCTTGTTCATTCCGATACAATCCCACTCTCTCGCTCCTGCTCTATTTTACTGCATTAGGACAACAACGACTCAATTGTTACATGCTGCGGTAGTTGAACCCCTTTCCTCTGCATGACATGTCATTGCCACAGTAAATAGATGGAACCCACTAGCATGAGTAGGAGTTGTTTGAGCCTTGATGTGCCTACTCATTCATGCTTGTTTGCCATGCCTGCTACTGCTTAGAGTTGAGTTAGGTCTGATTCATTGGGAATGAATTGGAACGTGGTGAACATGTCCAACCATTGAGAGCTAAGTGTGTGAACACGATTTAGTAAAGGTAGCGGTGAGAGGCCATGTAGGAGTACATGGTGGGTTGTCTCATTGCAGCCATCCTCAGGAACTGAGTTCTATGTTTGTGATCCATGAATAGTTACTACCACACATTGGGTTCCGGTAACTCGACCCCTCTCAACTTATTAATCAACTCGATCTCTGTCCAGGAGTTGCAACTAGTTTTTGGTGTTTGTAGGTAGTGTTAGTAGTGTACCAAGTGGCACCCGGTACAGGTGGGCTTGGGACAGACTAGGCACAGTGGCACGGTGTACCATGTGGGACACGGGTGGTGGGCTTGGGAACCCTGCTCACAACGTTTGGGGCCATGAGCGACACCCCGGCCTGATCTCCTTGCGGATGGAACCCGAATAGGCGATAAACCTAGACGAGAGACTTGTGTGACTAGTCAGGTTGTGGCCGACTCCCTCACCAGGCTTCCGCTTGAAGGTTGCCGAGATACACGACGTGTACATGGTGGTAAGTGGGGAGAGCGTGTGTGAAGAAGTACACTCCTGCAGGGTTAACATCATCTATTCGAATAGCCATGTCCGCGGAAAAGGACTTCTAGGTTGCCTGTAAGTTCATAGACAAGTGATAGTGGATACTCTAAAATGCGCAAGATAAGCGTGAGTGCTATGGATGGCGTTCTCGTAGGAAGACGGGAGCGGATCCATAGTGGTGTATTGATATGGTGAATATGTGGACTCGTGTGCGCCACCTCAAAAGAGTTACTTGCAGTCGTAGTTTAGGATAGCCACCGAGTCAAAGCTGGCTTGTTGCAGTTAAACTCCACCACCCCCCTTTGTTGATACCGATGCATATGTAGATAGTTCTGATGTAAGTCTTGCTGGGTACATTTGTACTCACGTTAGCTTATTTTATGTTTTGTAGAGAGACGTTAGTCTTGCTAGTAGTCCCGTGTGGACTTCGATGTTTAGCTTGATACCTCATCTACGATCTTATGCCCTTGCTATGATCTGGTAGATAGTCAGTCTTCTCAGCTTTTTTCATTTGTAGATGTCTGTACTCAGACATGTTAAGCTTCTGCATGTGCTTTGACTTGTATGCTCTGAATGTTGGGTCATGAGACCCATGTTTGTAATATCTCGCTCCTCGGAGCCTAATGAATACATACTTTGAGTCATAGAGTTTTGTTGTGATGCCATGTTGTATTCGCACATATCGAGCATATTGTGTGTATGTTATTGAAATGCTTGGTATGTGTGGGATCCGACAACCTAGTTGTTTATCCTTGGAAGCCTCTCTTATGGGGAAATGTAGTCTTGTGCTCCCATGAGCCATAGTAGTCCGCTACAGCCCGGTTCACCGGAGTCCTGCTAGCCCAGCACTACTGCTCCGGAACACTTGAATGGCCGACATGTGATTCACTTTGTTCCTGTGTCTGTCCCATCGAGGAAATGTCACGCGGTGACATCCGGAGTCTTGCCTACCCTGCTACATCCCGGTTCACTGGAGTCCTGTTAGCCCAGTACTATAGCCCGGATTCACACGCTGCTGACCGACATGCTCGATGTTGAATCATGTATGCCTGTCCCCGTAATTTAGTGCAACTTTGGGTTTACGACTAGTCATGTCGGCCCGGGTTCTCTATCATATGGATGCTAGCAACACTATCATATACGTGAGCCAAAAGGCGCAAACGGTCCCGGGCCATGGTAAGGCGACACCCATGGGGATACCGTGCGTGAGGCCGCAAAGTGATATGAGATGTTACAGGCTAGATCGGTGTGACTTAGAATCAGGGACCTGACAGCTTTGGTATCAGAGCCTGACTGCCTGTAGGATTACCAAGCCAAGCTGGTCGAAGTCGTGTCTAGAGATGCTTTAGTTAAATAAGGGAATTGATTGTGGATGGGAACGTAAGGCTCTTTTTACTCCTTATCCTCATGACCTTGTGATCTGAGTCATCTTATCTTTTCTACGGGGTTAAGAACTAGGCTTCTCTTCTATCTCTCAGGATGACGTGTTACTAAATCGTAGTTGCCTAGGATTGTTGAGTTCAAGCCCCAGTTCAGTTCGTACTACTTCTGTGTGTTGACAGTTGATCTATGAAACTTGATATTGCGATGTTAAGTGGTTATGCCACCATTTTTGCAGGATGTCTCAAATATTTTTGAGAATTTACAGCCATTATGATGTCCGAGTCATCCCAGGTATCTAAACAATCTGATGCATTTGCAAATCTCTTTCTCCTGTGTTTGATGTCTTTTTGGGCCTGTCTAACCACACTAACCGGTGCGTTGAGGTAATTTATTGCGTCGACATATATGTTGGAGTTATTATTATGACCCTAGGTGTCTTAGAAGATTACCTAGTAATCTAGCCATGTTTTGTGTTCCCAGTGTGATCATTCTGGCCACCATCCTCGAAAGCATCCCGTGATGCCATTTAGTTAGTAGGCCCTCTATTTCTGGGTTTTGAACCCGAGATTCACCCTACTTACTTCATGTTGATAGTGTTTGCTCGTTCCTTTAGGTTATTAGTAACCTTTGCATTAGTCCTCGAGGTCTGTGGTATTTCCTTCTTCCAAATACTATGAACTACTTATGGCAGAAGTTCTTTTGAACCAAAAGATCACAACCAGAGTGCTCTTGATGAGTTCTCCATTTTACATTGTGAATCTGCCAGTCCTAGGAGCTACTTGAATTCCCACTGTCAAAAAGATATCATGCATCTGTCAGAAAGATATCCTAGGAGCTACTTGAATTCCCACTTATAAACTACCGAAACATTCTGGTTATGCAATCAGGTGTTGGGGATACAGGGGAAGCATAATATCTCACCCAAACTAACAATTCCTACATCCAGCTGTATCCATCCTTCAACACATAACCAAGAAACCTTCGGAAATCGTTTACCTCAACCTTCGAAAAGCATCCGTTATACGAGTTATGGCAATACTCTCGAACTACCACCCCAGTACTGGGTGGCGTCGAGGTTATCTCACCATCAACTGCATAAAAGAGATTTTCGATGTCAGCGAACTCAGGTATTCCAGAACTGCAACAATAAAATTGTGACGATAACACCTCGGAGCTCAACTCCCCGGGACACTGCCACAACCCTAAATGTCAGGAGGCACCAAGAACAATGTTCTCGTCACAAAACCATCGGAACGATTCCAAGATACCCGCGTGATCCTAAATTTTTTTTGTGAAATTTGAGAAGAGAAGAGTGAAAACTCTACGTCAGGAGGCCTCACCAGAGCGACGAAGGGACTGAGGAGTAAAAAGAATCCTACTCTCCGATATATATATAATCCTATAAGACTCAAAACATTTTTCTAGACTCAACAACGCCAGCGATTCGATCAAGCAGGGGGCTCCTAAGTCGAGGAAGGCTTTGATTACCAACATGTAAAACCCACGATGCGGCTATGTCTCCCACGTGTCGGAGCACGACTTAGAGGCATAACCGCATAGTAGGCATGTCACAAGAGGGGGAATCTTTACACATCCCATGTACTGAAATGAAAGGGATAAAGAGTTGGCTTACAATTGCCACTTCACACTATACATAAATATAGCATTACATCATCCAGATACAATCAAGGTCCGACTACGGAACCAACATTAAAAGAAAAGACCACCACAAATGCATAGATCCCCGATCGCCCCGACTGGGCTCCACTACTAAACAACTAGAAACGAAACAACACAACGAACACGATCTTCATCGAGCTCCCACTTGAGCTCAGCTGCGTCACCGACACTGGTATCATCGGCACATGCAACTGTTTTGGAAGTATCTATGAGCCACGAGGACTCAGCAATCTCACACCCGCGAGATCAAGACTATTTAAGCTTATGGGTAGGAAAGGTAGGGAAGTGGAGCTGCAGCAAGCACTAAGCATACGCGGTGGCTAACATACGCAAATAACAGCGAGAAGAGAAGCAAAGCATGGTCGTGAACTAGAAGTGATCCTGAAACTACTTACGTTCAAGCATAACACAAGAACCGTGTTCACTTCCCGGACTCCGCCGGAAAGAGACCATCATGGCTACACACGCGGTTGATGCATTTTAATAAGTTAAGTGTCAAGTCCTCTACAACCGGATATTAACAAATTCACATCTCCCCATAATCGCGGGCATGGCTTTCAGAAGTTCAAACCCTGCAGGGGTGTCCCAACTTAGCCTATCGCAAGCTCTCATGGTCAACGAAGGATATTCCTTCTCCCGAGAAGACCAGATTAGTCTCGGAATCCTGGTTACAAGACATTTCGGCAATGGTAAAACAAGACCAGCAAGACCGCCCGATGCGCCGACATGCTGATAGGAGCTGCACATATCTCATTCTCAGGGCAACCCCGGATGAGTGCTCCGTACAACTAAAACCAGCCCTCAAGTTTCCCTGAGGTGGTGCTACAAAGGACCCTAGTTTGGACGAACACTTAGACAAGCACTGGCCCGGGGGGGCTTAAAATAAAGATGACACTCGGGAGAGGAACTCCCAAGGGAAAAGTAGGTGGTAGTGAGGAAAATGGTAAAACCAAGGTTGGGCCTTGCTGGAGGAGTTTTATTCAAAGCAAACTGTCAAGGGGCCCCATAACACTCAACCATGTAAGGAACGCAACAATCAAGGAACATAACACCGGTATGACGGAAACTAGGGCGGCAAGAGTTGAATAAAACACCAGGCATAAGGCCGAGCCTTCCACCCTTTACTAAGTATATAGATGCATTAATATAAATGAGAGATATTGTGATATCCCAACATATCCATGTTCCAAACATGGAACAAACTTCAGCTTCACCTGCAACTAGAAACGCTATAAGAGGGGCTGAGCAAAAGCGGTAACATAGCCAAACAACGGTTTGCTAGGAAAGGCGGGTTAGAGGCTTGGCATGGCAAAATGGGAGGCATGACATAGCAAGTGGTAGGTATCGCGGCATAGCAATAGAGCAAACAACTAGCAAGAAAAGATAGAAGTGATTTCGAGGGTATGGTCATCTTGCCTGAGATCCTGCAAGGAAGAAGAACGAGTCCACGGGACATGATCTCTGCTTTGACAAGACATGCCAATGGAAATCGCATCTCGAAACACGGTATGGCAGACAAAATGGTTCCATATAGTGACCTGGGAGATGTGGTGTCATGTTGTAAAAAGTTGTCAGCCGACTGGATTCATGAAATATTATATTCTCTCCATGGTTGTGTGTGGTGTGAGTTACAGGTCCGGACACATCAATACGTCCGAAGACTGTTTTGGAGTTCGGAAGAAGGAACCTGCCTTGCATTGCTGAAGACAGATCTACGCGCAGATACCTTGCCATTGAAGCCAGGTTCAGGGGCTACTCAGGGAGTCCTGGACTAAGGGGTCCTTGGGCGTCTGGCCTGTTAGCCATGGGCAGAATTCATGGGCTGTGAAGATACGAAGACCGAAGACTGCACCCGTGTCTGGATGGGACTCTCCTTGGCATGGAAGGCAAGCTTGGCGACCGGATATGTAGATTCCTTTCTTTGTAACCGACCTTGTGTAACCCTAGATCCTCCCGGTGCTTATATAAACCGGAGGACTTAGTCCGGAGGATAGAGGATTCATTATCATCTCTAGGGTTTGGCCATTACGATCTCGAGGAAGATCAACTCTTGTAATACTCGTATTCATCAATATTAATCAAGCAGGACATAGGGTATTACCTCCTTAGAGAGGACCCGAACCTAGTTAAACATCGTGTCCCTTCTCTCCTATTACCATCGACCTTAGACGCACAGTTCAGGACCCTCTACCCGAGATCCGCTGGTTTTGACACCGACATTCGCCTGATCCCCATCGTTGTGGTCCGGATTCAGACACGTTGGAGGAGCCATCCTGAAGAGGGTGGCATCCATTAGAACCATGATAGACAGATAGATAAGCTGAATCAACAGATAGGAATTGCAACATATTGTCTTCACAATAAACATTCAAACAGAGACTGAATGAATGAATTCCAAAGTTAACATTACATGGCCATTAAGGTGAGAAGCCACTTACATAAAGGTTGTTGAATGAAACAACATGGTATGACTGGAACAAATAAGTGGTAAGGATTGTTCAATCCCAACTGAGGGAATCCTGGATCAGGGGGTGTTCGGATAGCCAGACTATACCTTCAGCTGGACTCCTGGACTATGAAGATACAAGATTGAAGACTCCATCCCGTGTCCGGAAGGGACTTTCCTTGGCATCGAAGGCAGGCTTGGCGATACGGATATGAAGATCTCCTACCATTGTAACCGACTTTGTGTAACCCTAACCCTCTCCGGTGTCTATATAAGCCGGAGGGTTTTAGTCCATAGGACAACGTACACATCAACAATCATACCATAAGCTAGCTTCTAGGGTTTAGCCTCCTCGATCTTGTGGTAGATCTACTCTTGTACTACCCATATCATCAATATTAATCAAGAAGGACGTAGGGTTTTACCTCCATCGAGAGGGCCCGAACCTGGGTAAAACTTCATGTCCCTTGTCTCCTATTACCATCCGGCCTAGACGCACAGTTCGGGCCCCCTACCCGAGATCTGCCGGTTTTGACACCGACATTGGTGCTTTCATTGAGAGTTCCTCTGTGTCGTCGCCGTCAGGCTCGATGGCTCCTACGATCATCGATAGCGATGCAGTCCAGGGTGAGACCTTCCTCCCCGGATAGATCTTCGTCTTCGGCGGCTCCGCACTGCGGGCCAATTTGCTTGGCCGTCTGGAGCAGATCGAAAGCTACGCCCCTGGCAGTAAGGACAGATTTGGAAGTTTAAACTACATGGCTGACATCCGCGGGGACTTGATCTTTGACGGATTCGAGTCACTGCCGAGCGCGCCGCACTGTCACGACGAGCATGATCTAGCTCTGCCACCGAACAGTGCCCTGGAGGCCGCACCCGCATCGGCTCCGACCCTTAATTCGGAGCCAACTGCGCCGATCGAGGATGGGCAGTTGGACGCCACCTCGGGGGCTGTGACCCCAACGGCGATTGAGCCAAAGACCAGCCCCGTACACTGCGAGACTCGTGACTCCAAGGAGCCAGACTCCTCTCCGGACTCCGAACCCTCCGCGCCCCTGTCGATCGAATCCGATTGGGCGCCGATCATGGAGTTCACTGCCGCGGACATCTTTCATCACTCGCCTTTCGGCGATATCCTGAAGTCACTGAAGTCTCTCTCTTTATCAGGAGAGCCCTGGCCGGACTACGGTCAGCAAGGTTGGGGTACGGACGATGAAGAAATTCAAAGCCCACCCACCACCCACTCTGTAGCCACTGTCGACGACTTAACCGACATGCTCAACTTCGACTCCGAAGATATCGACGGTATGGACGCTGATGAAGGAGATGATGAAGAACAAGCGCCTACTAGGCCCTGGAAGGCCACCTCGTCATATGACATATACATGGTGGACAGCCCAAAAGAGGGAGATGGCGATGGAACAGCGGAGGATGACCCCTCCAAGAAACAGCCTAAGCGCCGGCGTCAGCGGCGCCGCTCAAAATCCTGCCAAAACAAACACGGTGATTCCAGCACGGGAGATAATAATACTCCGGAAAGCGCCAAAGAAAACCCCCTCCAGCAAGATTTAGCACAGGAGGATGGAGAATCCAGCCCGCATTAGAGAGCGGCAGACAGAGAGGTCGAGGACGATAATTATATGCCTCCCTCCGAAGACGAGGCAAGCCTCGACGACGATGAATTCATCGTGCCAGAGGATCCCGTCGAGCAAGAGTGTTTTCAACGCAGGCTTATGGCCATGGCAGGAGGCCTCTCGGCCCTCCACTTAAGCCGCACCCCGTACCAAGGCACGGGAATATGCGCCGGACTTATGAGACATGTTGGAGGACAAGGCAAGGCAAACAAGATCGATCTACGGATCGCGTGGGCGCCCCACGACTCGAGACGGTAACCGTCACGCCGGCCACAAATTCGGCGGGGCCGAACACAGTAGACAAGGCTCATTGGAGCTACGTCATGATATAGCCCAGTACAAAGGCACCGCACACCCACTCTGCTTTATAGACGAAATAATGGATCATCAAATCCCCGAGGGTTTCAAACCCGTAAACATCGAATCATATGATGGCACAACAGATCATGCGGTATGGATCGAGGATTATCTCCTTCATATCCACATGGCCCGCGGCGATGATTTCCACGCTATCAAATACCTCCCACTCAAGCTTAAAGGACCAGCTCGACATTGGCTTAACAGTTTGCCAACAGGATCAATCAGTTGTTGGGAGGACCTGGAAGCCGCATTCCTTGACAATTTCCAAGGCACTTATGTGTGACCCCCAGACATTGATGACCTAAGTCACGTAATTCAGCAGCCAGAGGAATCAGCCAGGCAATTCTGGACACAGTTCCTAACAAAGAAAAATCAAATAGTCGACTGTCCGGACGCTGAGGCCCTAGCAGCCTTCAAGCACAATATCCATGACGGGTGGCTGGCCCAGCACCTATGGCAGCACTCACGACACTCATGACCCGCTTTTGCACGAGAGAAGACAGCTGGCTTGCTCATAGCAACAATATGACCAAGAACCCTGGTAATTCGGACACCAGGGACAGTAGTGGCAGGTCGCATCGCAACAAGCAGAAACGCCGCATTAACGGCGACAATGCTGAGGATACGTCAGTTAATGCCGGATTCAGAGGCTCTAAATCCGGTCAGCGGAAAAAGCCATTCAAAAGGAATCCTAGGGGCCTGTCCAGTTTGGACCGAATACTCGACCGCTTGTGCCAGATACATGGCACCCCCGAAAAGCCGGCCAATCACACCAACAGGGATTGTTGGGTGTTCAAGCAGGCAGGCAAGTTAAACGCCGAAAATGAAGACAAGGGGCTACATAGCGATGACGATGAGGAGACCCGGCCGCCGAACAACAGTGGACAGAAGGGTTTTCCCCCACAAGTGCGGACGGTGAACATGATATACGCAACCCACGTCCCCAAAAGGGAGCGGAAGCGCGCGTTAAGGGACGTATACGCGGTAGAGCCAGTCGCCCCAAAGTTCAACCCATGGTCCTCCTGCCCGATCACCTTTGATCGAAGGGACCATCCCACTAGCATCCGTCATGGCGGATTCGCCGCATTGGTCCTAGACCCAATTATCGACGGATTTCATCTCACTAGAGTCCTTATGGACGGCGGCAGCAGCCTGAACCTGCTTTACCAGGATACAGTGCGGAAAATGGGCATAGATACCTCGAGGATTAAGCCCACCAAAACGACCTTTAAAGGCGTAATACCAGGTGTAGAGGCCAACTGCACAGGCTCAGTCACACTTGAAGTGGTCTTCGGATCCCCGGATAATTTCCAAATTGAGGAGTTAATATTTGACATAGTCCCGTTTCGCAGTGGTTATCACGCACTGCTCGGGCGAACCGCATTCGCTAAGTTCAATGCGGTACCGCATTACGCATACCTTAAGCTCAAGATGCCAGGACCTCGAGGAGTAATTACGGTCAATGGAAGCACCGAACGCTCCCTCCGAACGGAGGAGCACACGGCGGCCCTCGCAGCGGAAGTACAAAGCAGCCTCTCCAGGCAGTTCTCCAGTGCGGCCACTAAACGACCGGACACCGTCAAGCGTTCCCGGACTAACCTACAACAAGACCGCCTGGCACGATCCTAGCAGGCGTAGCAATGCGGCCCCAACCCCAACCCTCGCAAAAAGGCGACGCGAGTACTTCGCGTACATAACTATGTTCTAGAGATACCATGGGAACAGGGGGAGGGGCACCATCACGGCACGCCCAAAACACGGCTTAAACCGTACCAGGGGCTGCCGACTTCTTAATTTTCTCTTACTTTCAGGACTCCATCCTTCGGAAAGCATGTTCGGCAGTTCAATTGCTGCACAAACGATGCAAGAACCAGGGAAGCAGACAAGCCACGCCGCATTTCGGAACTCCCAGGTGGTCTCTATCACGAGCAGTATACTCGTTCTGCATACTATTTCGCAGCTTGCCCCTGGAACGGACATGTTAACTAGTCCAACCTTCCACTTATCGCATTACTTGTACCATTCTGCCTTGATCGCACCCCTTTTTAATAAACAATGCATAGCTTTTTTCTATTTTTGCATTACCTTTTTTCTTTATATATGTTCCTTAACGACATGTTGCACCCGTACACGTTGGTATGGCCAAAATACACCAGGGGCTTTACTACCCCTCAATATGGTGTAAGAAGTCCGAACACTTTAACAAGTGCGGCACCCCGAACTTATAGCATTATATGCATCGGCTCCGAATCATGTCTTGGGTCAATAGTTGGGTTTTCCCGGCTCCTATGTTTTGGTGCCTTACGTTCCGCTATATCGGCTAAGGTAGCACTAGGAGAACCACTGCGATTGTGCCCCAGTTGAGCTGGGTCGAGCACCTCAGTGGAGAAAGCTAAAACTGACCATCATGATGAAGCAAGAGCTGGTCGCTGTTCGAGAGGTTTTTTCAAGTCCCTAAAGACTTATGCCTCTTAGGGCGAGGAGCTGGCTCTGTCCGGCCAAGGCGTGGATAGCACCCCGAATTCGGTCTTCCGAATACCAGGGGCTTCGCCGAAATTCAAAATTATAGAATTCTATGGCTAAGTGAGAGTGTTCACGCATTATAGTCCGATTGCCTTGTTCGTTGGGCTGAGCGCCTCCCTCGAAGGACCCAAATATGGGAAAAAGAGCGCTCAGGTTTATCCCCGAACACCCCAGCACTAGCAGCACCGGGGCAGAAGCCGACAACTCGCCATCTCTCAGAATTGATAAACAGCCGCACAGAAGGTAATATTTTAAATTCCAACAGCATTGCTTAGCGCATATAAACAAGTTTTCAGCGCACAGGACAAAACGAGCAAGTTTCACTCAAAAATTACATCCCTAGAACATTCATCCACTACAAGGCAGGCACCCTTCAGAACATCCTTATAGTAATTCTCGGGCTTGCGATGCTCTTTCCTCGGTGGTGGCCCGTCCTTCACAAGCTTCTCAGCATCCAGCTTGCCCCAGTGCACCTTAGCACGGGCAAGGGCCCTACGGGCACCCTCATGCAGACGGAGCGCTTGATGACTTTGAGCCTTAGACAGGCCTCCACCAGCCGCCGTACCAGCCCGAAATAGCTCCCAGGCAGAGCCCCTCCAGGCCACAGCCGAACAATGAGGCCCTTCATGGCCTGTTCGGCCACCTTGTGGAGCTCGACCAGTTGCTTCACCTGGTCGCTCAGGGGCATGGGGTTTCCGGCCTCAGCGTACTGAGACCAGAACACCTTCTCCGTCGAGCTGCCCTCCTCGGCTCGATAGAATTCGGCGGCATCGGACACACTCCGGGGAAGATCTGCGAACACTCCTGGAGAGCTCCGGATTCGGGTAAGTAACAAGTAACTCACGTTTATGTGTTTGCTTTGCATAAAGAATGCCTTACCCGCCACTATCTTCTTCACCTCATCCCACTCCTGGAGGGTCTTCTGGGATTCGACCTTGGCAGACTTGGCATTTTCAATAGCCACAGCGAGCTCGGACGCTTGCGTCTTCGAGTCAAGCTCCAAACTCTCATGTTTTTCCATGAGAGCTTGGAGCTCTTGCCGCACCTTGCCAACCTCGGCCTCATACTTCTCCCGCTTGGTGCGCTCCGAGGCCGCCCTCTTCTTGGCCTCGACCAGCGCCTCCTTAAGGGTCGCCACTTCAGACGTGGCCCCTACAATAGCCACGATAATCGTGTCATTCTTTGGAATTGCACCTTTTTATATATATTTCAAAACAAGGTATTTCTCACCTTCATTGTCCTCGGGCTGCTTCTTGGCACGCCCGAGCTCTTGCTTGGACCGCTCGAGGTTCTGCTTTATCGTGTCCACTTCCGCAGTTAGCGCGGCGGATGCAAGCAGAGAAGCCTGCACATGCATATTGACTCATTTTTGTTAGACTCCTGCGAATTCTATTTGATCCTCTATTTAGCTTTTCTTCCCGAACGCCAAACAGAGCATCAGGGGCTACTGTCTATGCGGTACTATTATTTACACATTCTTTACTTACCTCAAAGCCTGTCAAAAGGCTAGTACAAGCTTCATTCAGTCCGCTCTTGGTGGACAGAACCTTCTGGACCACTGCACTCATCGATGGAGGAAATGGGGGAGGAACACCCCATATTCGACGTAAGGTAAAGATGTGCAATAAACAAATACTATGAATTACTCTGGTATCCAGAGACTTACGATTTTGCCAGGGGCTTGGCCCTGGGCTGCCACTCCTCTCCGCCGTCGGCGTCGGTGGAGTAGTCCGGAGGAAGGGTTTTCCCCTTCTTGGACCCTCCGGCCACCCCATATGTCGAATATGTTTAGTGCAGTGCTCCTCGTCGATGGAGGCGCCTTGGAGCGCCTCCAACATATGGTCTGGCACCTCCGGTTAGACGGGGGCCGCCGGCACGGTGGACTTGCTCCTCTTGGAAGGAGGTCCCCCCGCCGGACTCTGGAACCTTTGAAGGTTCCGGAGCGGTGTTCGGCCTAGAGCCGGACTTGGAGCCCTGGGAGGTTTCATCCCCTTTACTCCTGGAGTCCGGGAGGTCGCCTGGCGACGCCTCCAGGACCACGTCCTCCCGGCTTGGAACCTGTTGCGACAACACTTCGGTGTCGTCTGTAGGGTGGGGGGAGGAAGCCGTCGGAAGCGAGTTCACATCCGACGAGTCCAGTGAGCCGCTCGACGACGCGTCGAGCCGGTCTTTCGGTGGGCTGCATAAACATATTCGACGTAAGGGAAAGATGTGCAATAAACAAATACTATGAATTACTCTGGTATCCAGAGACTTACGATTTTGCCAGGGGCTTGGCCCTGGGCTGCCACTCCTCTCCGCCGTCGGCGTCGGTGGAGTAGTCCGGAGGAAGGGTTTTCCCCTTCTTGGACCCTCCGGCCTCCCCAGAGAGGGCAGCCTTCCTTTTGTTCTCTCCTCCCGCTGGAGGGGGAGAGTTCTCCTCTTCTTCCTCCTCGTCTTCATGAGAGGAATGCGCCTCGAAACCATCGGATGATGGATCGGACACCTCCTGGCGCCGGGCACTCTTTCGAGTCCCTGTAGCCTTTTTCGCGACCTTCTTCTCCGGCACCACATAGGGTGCCAGAACCAACTGCTTCGCCAAGCGAGCGTCCGCTGGGCCTTCGGGCAAAGGAGCCGGACAGCTGATCTGTCCGGACGTCACCTGCTAGTCCTGTCAAAGGTAAGGGAGCTTAGATCCCGCATGGAGTCAAACTATGAAAAACGGATACCCTATAAAAGGAAAAAACAGCTTACCGCGAGAGCGTGACGCTGCACACTGAATCCGCGATCCTCGGTAGCTGATGCGGGAGCCTCGGCGCCTTTGAAAAGAACCTTCCAGGCATCTTGTACGTCATGTCAAAGAGCCTGCTTAGAGTTTGGTGCCGCGCCGGGTCGAACTCCCATAGGTTGAAAGCCCGTTGTTGACACGGGAGGATCAGGCGGATGAGCATAACCTGGACTACGTTGACAAGTTTGAGCTTCTTGTCCGCCAGGGTTTGGATGCATGTTTGGAGTCTGGTCAGTTCTCCTTTTTTACCCCAAGATAGGCCCATCTCCTTCCAGGAGGTGAGCCATGTAGGGGGTCTGGATCGAAACTCGGGGGGTGCGACCCATTCGGCATCGCGCGGCTCGGTGAAGTAAAACCACCCCGATTGCCACCCCTTCAGGGTCTCCACAAAGGAGCCCACGAGCCATAGGACGTTGGCCATCTTGCCCACCATGGCGCCTCCGCACTCCGCCTGGTTGCCGTGCACCACCTTCGGCTTGACGTTCTAAGTCTTGAGCCATAGGCCGAAATGGGGGCGGATGTGGATGAAGGCCTCGCACACAATGATAAACGCCGAGATGTTGAGGACGAAGTTCGGGGCCAGATCGTGGAAATCCAGGCCGTAGTAGAACATGAGCCCCTGGACAAATGGGTGGATAGGGAAGCCTAGTCCATGGAGGAAATGGGGGAGGAACACCACCCTCTCATGGGGCCTAGGGGTGGGGATGAGCTGCCCCTTTTCGGGGAGCCGTTACGCGATGTCGTTAGACTAGTATCCAGCCTTCCTCAACTTTTTGATATGTCCCTCCGTGACGGAGGAGACCATCCACTTGCCTCCCGCTCCGGACATGGCTGGAGAAGGTTGAGGTGGGGAGTGCGGACTTGGGCGATGGAGCTCGAGTGTGCAAGAATGGATAGGCGAAGGAGGAAGAAGGCGTAGGTGAAAAGGTGGATCTTTATCCCCTTATATGGGTGGACGCAACTACATGTCCCCACCCGCCTGGTAAGACACGCTTATCTCCAAGCGCCGTAATCAATGGCGCGGTTGGGTTACCCACGCCCGTATTGATGAGAATCCCGGGATAAGGGGACATGATCTCTGCGTTAACAAGAAGTGCCCCGCATAACGCGCTGAGCGGGGATAATGAAATGACTCAGATAAAGGCTTGACCGTGGTGTGTCACGCTACGGAATACGTCAGCAGATTAGATTGTTATAATCATTATTCTCTCTATGGCAATATGTGGGAACTTATTTTGCAGAGCCGGAAACTACCTTTGTGTTCAAAATCTTCTACGAAGTACTTGGAGGAGGAACCCGCCTTGCAATGCCGAAGACAATCTGCGCGCCGGACTCGTTGTCATTGAAGCCTGGTTCAGGGGCTACTGAGGGAGTCCTGGATTAGGGGGTGTTCGGATAGCCGGACTATACCTTCAGCCGGACTCCTGGACTATGAAGATACAAGATTGAAGACTCCGTCCCGTGTCCGGAAGGGACATTCCTTGGCGTGGAAGGCATGCTTGGCGATACGGATATGAAGATCTCCTACCATTGTAACCGACTTTGTGTAACCCTAACCCTCTCCGGTGTCTATATAAACCGAAGGGTTTTAGTCCTTAGGACAATGTACACATCAACAATCATACCATAGGCTAGCTTCTAGGGTTTAGCCTCCTCGATCTCGTGGTAGATCTACTCTTGTACTACCCATATCATCAATATTAATCAAGCAGGACGTAGGGTTTTACCTCCATCGAGAGGGCCTGAACCTGGGTAAAACTTCGTGTCCCTTGTCTCCAGTTACCATCCGGCCTAGACGCACAGTTCGGGACCCCCTACCCGAGATCCGCCGGTTTTGACACCGACACCAACCAATTATCTGTCTAAAGAATAACTAAGAGCTACTTGAATTCCCACCTATTAACTCCCAAAACATTCTGGCGATGCAATCGGGTGTTGGGGATACAGGGAGGCACAATATATATCACACAACTAACAAGCCCTACGCTCCAACTGTATCCATCCGTTAACATAACCAAGAAAACTCCGGAAATAGTGTAACTCACCCTTCGAAAAGCATCCGTTATACGAGCTGTGGCAATACTCCTGAACTCCCTCCCCAGTACAGGGTGGCGTCGAGGTTATCTCACCACTAACTACAGAAAAGAGATTTTTGATGTTGGTGAACTTAGGTATTCTAGAACTGCAACGATAAAATTGTGATGACAACACCTCGGAGCTCAACTCCACGGGACACTGCCACAACCTTATAACCCACAAGTATAGGGGATCGCAACAGTTTTCGAGGGTAGAGTATTCACCCCAAATTTATTGATCTGACACAAGGGGAGCCAAAGAATATTCTCAAGTATTAGCAGCTGAGTTGTCAATTCAACCACACCTGGAAACTTAATATCTTTAGCAAAGTGTTTATTGGCAAAGTAATATGATAGTAGCGGTAACGGTAGCAAAAGTAATATTTTTGGGTTTTGTAGTGATTGTGACAGTAGCAACGGAAAAGTAAATAAGCGAAGAACAATATATGAAAAGCTCGTAGGCAATGTATCTGTGATGGAGAATTATGTCGGATGCAATTATTCATGCAACAGTTATAACATAGGGTGAGACAGAACTAGCTCCAATTCATCAACGTAATGTAGGCATGTATTACGAATATAGTCATATGTGCTTATGGAAAAGAACTTGCATGACATGTTTTGTCCTACCCTCCCGTTGCAGCGGGGTCCTACTAGAAACTAATGGATATTAAGGCCTACTTTTAATAGAGTACCGAACCAAATCATTAACACATAGTGAATACATGAACTCCTCAAACTACGTTCATCACCGGGAGTGGTCCCAATTATTGTCACTACGGGGTTGCCAGATCATAACACATAGTAGGTGACTATAGACTTGCAAGACAGGATCAAGAACTCACATATATTCATGAAAACATAATAGGTTCAGATCTGAAATCATGGCACTCGGGCCCTGGTGACAAGCATTAAGCATAGCAAGGTCATAGCAACATCAATCTCATAACATAGTGGATACTAGGGATTAAACCCTAACAAAACTAACTTGATTACATGATAAATCTCAACCAACCCATCACCGTCCAGCAAGCCTACGATGGAATTACTTACGCACGGCGGTGAGAATCATGGAATTGGTGATCGAGGAAGGTTGATGATGATGATGGTGACGGGTTCCCCTCTCCGGAGCCCCGAATAGGCTCCAGATCAGCCCTCCCGAGTTTAGGGCTTGGCGGCGGCTCCGTATCGTAAAATGTGATGAGTCCTTCTCTCTGAATTTTTTCTCCCCGCACACGAATATATGGAATTGGAGTTGAGGTCGGTGGAGCGTCAGGGGGCCCACGAGGCAGGGGGGCGCGCCTAGGGGGTAGGCGCGCCCCCACCCTCATGGACAGGGTGTGGGCCCCTTGACGTGGATTCTTCTTCCAGTATTTTTTATATATTCGAAAAATAATCTCCGTTGATTTTCAGGTCATTCCGAGAACTTTTATTTCTGCACAAAAATAACACCATGGCAATTCTGCTGAAAACAACATCAGTCTGGGTTAGTTCCATTCAAATCATGCAAGTTAGAGTCCAAAACAAGGGCAAAAGTGTTTGGAAAAGTAGATACGACGAAGACATATCAACTCCCCCAAGCTTAACCTTTGCTTGTCCTCAAGCAATTTAGTTGATAAACTGAAAGTGATAAATAAAAACTTTTACAAACTCTGTTTGCTCTTGTTCTTGTAAATATGTAAAGCCAGCATTCAAGCTTTCAGGAAAGATTATGAACTAACCACATTCGCAATAACATTTAAGTCTCATGTTTACTCCTATCAATGGCATAATCAATTAGCGAGCAATAATAATAAATCTCGGATGACAACACTTTCTCAAAACAATCATGATATGATATAACAAGATGGTATCTCACTAGCCCTTTCTGAGACCGCAAAACATAAATGCAGAGCACCTTTAAAGATCAAGGACTGACTAGACATTGTAATTCATGGTAAAAGAGATCCAGTCAAGTCATACTAAATGTAAACAAATAGTAATGGATGCAAATGACAGCGGTGCTCTCCAGCTGGTGCTTTTTAATAAGAGGATGATGACTCAACATAAAAGTAAATAGATAGGCCCTTCGCAGAGGGAAGCAGGGATTTGTAGAGGTGCCAGAGCTCGGTTTTGAAATAGATATGAATAATATTTTGAGCGGTATACTTTCATTATCAACATAACAACCGAGAGATCTCGATATCTTCCATGCTACACACATTATAGGTGGTTCCCAAACAGAATGGTAAAGTTTATACTCCCCCTCCACCAAAAAGCATCAATCCATGGCTTGCTCAAAACAACGAGTGCCTCCAACTAGCAAGAGTCCCGGGGGAGTTTTGTTTGCAGTTATTTTGATTTGATTTGCATAAAGCATGGGACTGGGCATCCCGGTGACCAGCCATTTTCTCGTGGGTGAGGAGCAGAGTCCACTCCTCTTAAGAATAACCCTCCTAGCATGGAGGATACAGACATCCCTAGTTGATACATGAGCTATTCGAGCATACAAAACAGAATGTTTATTTGAAGGTTTAGAGTTTGGCACATACAGATTTACTTGGAACGACAGGTTGATACCGTATATAGGTAGGTATGGTGGACTCATATGGAACAACTTTGGGGTTCATGGAGTTGGATGCACAAGCAGTATTCCCGCTTAGTACAAGTGAAGGCTAGAAAATGACTGGGAAGCGACCAGCTAGAGAGCGACAACATTCATGAACATGCATTAAAATTAGTCAACACCGAATGCAAGCACGAGCAGGATATAATGCACCATGAATATAAATATCATAGAGGCTATGTTGATTTTGTTTCAACTACATGCGTGAACATGTGACAAGTCAAGCCACTCGAATCATTCTAAAGAGGATACCACCCTATGATACCACATCACAACCATTTTAATAGCATGTTGGCATGCAAGGTAAACCATTATAAACTCCTAGCTAATTAAGCATGGCATAAGCAACTACAATCTCCAATTGTCATTGCAAATATGTTTCTTTCATAATAGACTGAATCAGGAACGATGAACTAATCATATTTACAAAAGCAAGAGAGGTCGAGTTCATACCAGCTTTTCTCATCTCAATAGGTTCATCATATAATCATCATTATTGCCTTTCACTTGCACGACCGAACGATGTGGATAATAATAATAGTGCACGTGCATTGGACTAAGCTGGAATCTGCAAGCATTCAATTCAAGAGAGAAGACAAGGTAATATGGGCTCTTTGTTCGATCAACAATAATGCATATAAGAGCCACTCAACATTTTCATCATGGTCTTCTCCTCTCGACCCCCAAGGAAATAGAAAAGAAACAAAACTATTTACACGGGAAAGCTCCCAACAAGCAAAAAAGAAGAATGAGAAATCTTTTTGGGTTTCTTTTTAAGTACTACTACCACGGGCATGGAAAGTAAACTAGCTAAAAGCTACAACAAATTTTTTTGTTTTTCTTAAGGTTTTTCAAACACACAAGAAGAAAACTAAACAGGAAATAAACTATCATGGACGATACAATGAAAAAGTATGAGCACCAACAACTAGCATGAGTGTGTGAACATGAATGTAATGTCGGTGAGAAATACGTACTCCCCCAAGCTTAGGCTTTTGGCCTAAGTTGGTCTATGGCCACGGCTGGCCTGGCGGATATCCAAAGTTATAATTGGGGTCGTACTGAGAAGGATCCTCATGGTGCCACTGGTTGGCGATCTCTTCCGGATTCCACTAATAAACAGACTGTCGGTGAGGATCAAATTGTGGTTCCGGCTCTGGCGCTGTAGCTGGTGTGGGCTTTTGGTAGGCGTGAATGGCCTCCGGTGGAACAAGGTACTTGATGTTCGCATTGATCGTGGAGGAAGTCGGTGAGGCCTCCGCGGTGCGAGGGAGATTATATTTGGGCCTCTCGTCTTCTTCACTTTGCTTATCCTTCGAGGTTCGGCTCGAAGAACCCCTCAAAAATCTCTTCATCATTTTTTGAAAATTTCTGAAATTTTTAGTAACTCAAAATAAAAGTGAACCAAACTCAACAAAATTGATAGCAACTACTCCCACAAGTGCCTAGATACTATCATGCATTAGAACTACTTGGGACCATATAAATTTGACATGCAAGCTCAAGAACAGGGTCACCTAAGTAGCAAAAATTTGCAATAAATAAAGCACTAGAACAAAAACTAATTGGACCATTGGAGGAGCCACATACCAAAGAACAATCCCCCAAAGAAGTTTTGTGAATGGAGCTTTGACCTAGGAGATCGAAAATGGAAGCAAGATGACCTAGAACTCGTGCTTTGAGCTGGTTGGTGATTTTTTTGGGAGGAATGAGGAGTGTGTGGTGGGTTGAATAAGTGGAGCAGGGCCACTAGGGGCCCATGAGGCAGGGGGCGCGCCCAGGGGGGTAGGGCGCGCCCTGGACCCTCGTGGCCAGGTGCTGCCCCCCCCCCCCTCATGTGTTCTTAGTGCCAGGTATTCCAGAAAAAATCATATTCAAATTTCAGGCCATTTGGAAAACTTTTTTTAGGGTATTTTTTTTATTGCACGGATAATTCAGAAAACTGACAGAAATTATTAGTTTTTCTTTATTTAATATAAATAACAGAAAGTAAAAATTGGGTACAGAAGATTGTGCCTTCTAACTTCATCCATCTCATGCTCATCAAAAGGAATCCACTAACAAGGTTGATCAAGTCTTGTTAACAAACTCATTCCGAATAGCATGGAACCGGAGAAATTTCGAATAACACTATGTTACCTCAACGGGGATATTTATGTCCCCTACAATAAGAATATCATATTTCTTCTTGACAGTAGGAAGAGGCAATTCAAAACCTCCAATATTGATTGTTGTAATTTTTCCAATAGAATTCATACTGTGGACTTGAGGTTGTTTCCTCGGAAAGTGTATCGTATGCTCATTACCATTAACATGAAAAGTGACATTGCCTTTAGTGCAATCAATAACAGCCCCTGCATTATTCAAAAAGGGTCTTCCAAGAATAATAGACATACTATCGTCCTCGGGAATATCAAGAATAACAAAGTCCATTAGAATAGTGATGTTTGCAACCACAACAGGCACATCCTCACAAATACCGACAGGTATAGCAGTTGATTTATCAGCCATTTGCAAAGATATTTCATTTGGTGTCAACTTATTCAAATCATTTCTACGATATAAAGAGAGGGGCATAACACTAACACCGGCTCCAAGATCACATAAAGTAGCTTTAACATAATTTATTTTAATGGAGCATGGTATAGTTGGTACTCCTAGATCTCCAAGTTTCTTTGGTATTCCACACTTAAAAGTATAATTAACAAGCATGGTGGAAATTTTAGCTTCCGGTATCTTTCTTTTATTAGTAACTATATCTTTCATATATTTAGCATAAGGATTCATTTTAAGCACATCAGTTAAAACGCATACGCAGAAAGATATGTCTAATCATTTCGGCAAAGCGCTGAAAATCCTCATCATCCTTTTTCTTGGATGGTTTAGGAGGAAAAGGCATGGGTTTCCGAGCCCATGGTTCTCTTTCTTTACCATGCTTCATAGCAACAAAGTCTCTCTTATCATAACGTTGATTCTTTGATTGTGGGTTATCAAGATCAACAACAGGTTCAATCTCTACATCATTATTATTGCTAGCTTGAGCATCAACATGAACATCATCATTAACATTATCACTAGGTTCATGTTCATTACCAGATTGTGTTTCAGCATCAGAGATAGAAATATCATTAGGATTCTCAGGTGTGTCAATAACAGGTCCACTAGAAGCATGCAAAGTCCTATTATTTTTCTTTTTCTTCCTCTTAGAAGGACTAGGTGCATCAATGTTATTTCTGTGAGAATCCTGCTCAATTCTCTTAGGGTGGTCCTCAGGATTCAAAGATTCCTGAGTCACTTTACCTCCTCTAGTTGCAACTCTAACAACAAAGTCATAATTCTTATTATTTAATTCATTGAGCAAATCATTCTGAGATCTAAGTACTTGTTCTACTTGAGTGGCAACCATAGAAGCATGTTTACTAATAAGTTTAAGTTCACCTTTAACTCTAGACATATAATAACTCAAGTGTTCAATCATATAAGCATTATGTTTCAATTGTCTACCAACATAAGCATTGAAGTTTTCCTGATTAACAATAAAATTATCAAACTCATATAAGAATTGGCTAGCAGACTTATTACGTTGAATATCACCTTCATCAAATCTATAGAGAGAATTTACCTTTACTACCTGTGTCGGGTTATTGAGACCGTGTATTTCTTTAATAGGTGGTAAATTCTTAACATCTTCAGCTTTTATACCTTTTTCTTTCATAGATTTCTTTGCATCTTGCATATCTTCAGGACTGAGAAATAGAATACCCCTTTTCTTCAGAGTTGGCTTAGGAGTTGGTTCAGGAAGTGTCCAATTATTTTCATTGGCCAACATATTATTCAATAGAATTTCAGCTTGATCAACAGTTCTATCCTTGAAAACACAACCAACACAACTATCCAGGTAATCTCTGGAAGCATCAGTTAGTCCATTATAAAAGATATCAAGTATTTCATTTTTCTTAAGAGGATGATCAGGCAAAGCATTAAGTAATTGGAGAAACCTCCCCCAAGCTTGTGGGAGACCCTCTTCTTCAATTTTCAGAAAATTATATATTTCCCTTAAAGCAGCTTGTTTCTTATGGGCGGGGAAATATTTAGCAGAGAAGTAGTAAATCATATCCTGGGGACTACGCACACAACCAGGATCAAGAGAATTAAACCATATCTTAGCATCACCCTTTCATGAAAACGGAAATAATTTAAGGATATAATAGTAGCGAGTTTTCTCATCATTAGTAAACAGGGTAGCTATATCATTTAATTTAGTAAGATGTGCCACAACAGTTTCAGAAACATAGCCATAAAAAGGATCAGATTCAATGAAAGTAATTATCTCAGCATCAACAGAGAAATCATAATCCTTATCAGTAATAAAGATAGGTGAAGTAGCAAAAGCAGGGTCATATTTCATTCTAGCATTCAAAGACTTCCTTATCAGTAATAAAGATAGGTGAAGTAGCAAAAGCAGGGTCATATTTCATTCTAGCATTCAAAGACTTTTCTTTAAGCTTAGCTAATAGTTTCTTAAGATCGGATATATCACTGCAAGCAAGAAAGTCTCTAGCAGTTTCTTCATGCATAACATAACCCTCAAGCACAACAGGCAATTCATATCTAGGGGGAGAATCTTCATCATCACTTTCATCAATATTATCAGATCCAATAAATTCATTTTCTCTAGCCCTGGAAATTTGTTCATCAAGAAATTCACCTAGTGGCACAGTAGTATCACGCGTAGAAGTAGTTTCATCATAAGTACCATGCAAAACAGAAGTGGCATCATCAATAACATGCGACCTATCAGGATCAATAGCATGTGTGGGTGTCGCAAGTTTACTCAAAAACAGAAGGTGAATCAAGTGCAAAGCTAGATGGCAGTTCCTTACCTCCCCTCGTAGTTGAGGGAAAAATCTTGGTTCTTTGATCTTTCAAGTTCTTCATAATGATAAGCAGATATAAATCCCAAGTGACTCAAAGAATAGAGCTATGCTCCCCGGCAACGGCGCCAGAAAATGGTCTTGATAACCCACAAGTATAGGGGATCGCAACAATTTTCAAGGGTAGAGTATTCAACCCAAAATTATTGATTCGACACAAGGGGAGCCAAATAATATTCTCAACCATTAGAAGATGTGTTGTCAATTCAACCACACTTGGAAACTTAATATCTGCAGCAAAGTGTTTAGTAGCAAAGTAATATGATAATAGCGGTAAAGGTAGCAAAAGTAATATTTTTGGGTTTTGTAGTGATTGTGACAGTAGCAACGGAAAAGTAAATAAGGGAAGAACAATATATGAAAAGCACGTAGGCAATGGATCGGTGATGGAGAATTATGTTGGATGCGATTATTCATGCAACAATTATAACACAGGGTGACACAGAACTAGCTCCAATTCATCAATGTAATGTAGGAATGTATTCCGAATATAGTCATACGTGCTTATGGAAAAGAACTTGCATGACATCTTTTGTCCCACCCTCCCGTGGCAGTGGGGTCCTATTGGAAACTAAGGGATATTAAGGCCTCCTTTTAATATAGTACCGGACCAAAGCATTAACACATAGTGAATACATGAACTCCTCAAACTACGGTCATCACCGGGAGTGGTCCCGATTATTGTCACTTCAGGGTTGCCGGATCATAACACATAGTAGGTGACTATAGACTTGGAAGATAGGATTAAGAACTCACATATATTCATGAAAACATAATAGGTTCAGATCTGAAATCATGGCACTCGGGCCCTAGTGACAAGATTAAATACAGAAAAGTCATAGCAACATCAATCTCAGAACATAGTGGATACTAGGGATCAAACCCTAACAAAACTAACTCGATTACATGATAAATCTCATCCAACCCATCACCGTCCAGCAAGTATACTATGGAATTACTCACGCACTGCGATGAGCATCATGGAATTAGTGATGGAGGAAGGTTGATGATGACGATGGCAACGGATTCCCCTCTCCTGAGCCGCGAACAGACTCCAGATCAGCCCTCCGAGAGAGTTTAGGGCTTGGCGGTGGCTCTGTATCGTAAAACGTGATGAATCCTTCTCTCTGATTTTTTCCTCCCCGAGCACGAATATATGGAGATGGAGTTGAGGTCGGTGGAGCATCAGGGGCCCATTAGGCAGGGGGTGCAGCTAGGCGGTTAGGCCGCCCCCCACCCTCGTGGACAGGGTGTGGGCCCCCTGACATGGATACTTCTTCCAGTATTTTTTATATATTCGAAAAATAATCTCCGTTGATTTTCAGGTCATTCCGAGAACTTTTATTTCTGCACAAAAATAACACCTTGGCAATTCTGCTGAAAACAACGGCAGTCCGGGTTAGTTCCATTCAAATCGTGCAAGTTAGAGTCCAAAACAAGGGCAAAAGTGTTTGGAAAGGTAGATATGACGGAGACGTATCACAACCCCAAAATGTTAGGAGGCACCAAGTACAATGTTCTCGTCATAAGAATATTGGAACAACCCCAAGATACCCACATGATACTAAATTTTTTTAAGTGAAAATGAGGAGAGGAATGTCAAAACATCTACGTCAGGAGACCTCACCAGAGCGACGAAGGGTCTGGGGAGTAAAAAGAATCCTACTCTCCGATATATATAATCCTAAGATTCAATAATGTCAGCGATTCGGTCAAGCAGGGGGCTCCTAAGTCAGGGATGGCTCTGATTACCAACTTGTAACACCCAAGATGTGGCTATATATCCCACTTGTCGGGGCATGACTTAGAGGCATAACTGCGTTTTGGTATTGTCGTAAGAAGGGTCATCTTCACACAATCCGATGTAATGAACAAGGAAGTAAATAAATAGTTGGCTTAAAATTGTCACGCCACACAATGATGAAATAATTCATACATCATTAAGAGTACACACAAAGTCCGACTACAAACGAATCCAAAAGAAAAGAAGAGAACCCCAAATGCTAAATCCCGATCGTCCCAACTGGGCACCACTCCTGATCATCCGGAAACGAAACATAGTAATCCCCAAGGTCTTCGTCGAACTCCCACTTGAGTTCGGTGGCATCACCTGCACTGGTATCATCGGCACATGCAACTTTTTTTGGTAGTATATGTGAGTCATGAGGACTTAGCAATCTCAAAACCCGCGAGATCAAGACTACTTAAGCTTATAGGTAGGATGTGGTTATGAGGTGGAGTTTGCAGCAAGCACTAAGCAAATATGGTGGCTAACTTACGAGTATAAGAGTAAGACGAGAAACTACACAACGGTTATAACTAGAAGTGATCAAGAAGTGATCCTGAACTACTTACGTTGAAACATAACACCACCGTGTTCTCTTCCCGAACCTCGTCGAAAAGAGACCATCACGGCTACACACGCGGTTAGTGTCTTTTATTTAAGTCAAGTGTCAAGTTCTCTACAACCGGATATTAACAAATTCCCATCTGCCACATGACCGCGGGCACGACTCTCGACAGTTTAAACCCTGCAGGGGTGTCCCAACTTAGCCCATCACAAGCTCTCACGATCAAGGAAGGATATTCCTTCTCCCGGAATAACCCGATCAGAATCGGAGTCTCGGTTACAAGACATTTCAACAATGGTAAAACAAGTCCACCAAGACCTCCCGATGCACCGACCTAGCCTGATAGGAGGTGTGCGGTCTCGTTCTCAAGGTACGCCAGATGAGCGAAGTGTACAGGTATATGCCAAATACCCCAACTTGCCTAGGGGCGGCCCCGCAAGGTGCTCTAGTTTGGACCAGCACTCATGAGGAGCACTGGCCCGGGGGTTGATTAAGTCCAGGAGGTCCAGAAAGTCCCTATGCAAGTTTTTAGTTCTTATTAGGCTAAAGGTAAAACTATGGTTGGGCCTTGCTGGAGGAGTTTTATTCAAAGCGAACTGTCAAGGGGTTCCGATAACCCCAACCGCGTAAGGAACGCAAAATCAAGGAACATAACACCGGTATGACGGAGATTAGGGCGACAAGAGTGGAACAAAACAGCGAGTAAAAAGCAAAGCCTTCCACTCTTTGCCATGTTTATAGATGCATTAATTAAATAAGAGATATTGTGATATCCCAACATATCCATGTTCCAACATGGAACAACCTGCAGGGCTCTTGCAACTAGCAACACTATAAGAAGGGCTAAGCAAAAGTGGTAACATAGCCAAACAACGGTTTGCTAGGAAGGTGGGTTAGAGTCTTGACATGGCATTATGGGAGGCATGATAAACAAGTGGTAGGTAGTGTGACATAGCGATAGAACGAACATCTAGCAAGCAAAGATAGAAGTGATATCGGGGGTAATGATCATCTTGCTTGCTCCTCGTAAACGTACTCAACAGGATTCTCGTTCATGAAATCATCTCCCGGCTCTACCCAAAGAAAGAACATAAGCAATGGAACAACAATCAATCATGGTGCAATGCACAAGCAATAAGATGCAAGACATGACATGGAATGCAAGATATGATGTGCAATGCATATGGGTACCCCGGAAGGATAATGATGATCATGTCTTCGACTTGGCAAACAAATGCGCGGTTTGCAAATGAGTGATTTTGGTCGGAATTGATATAAAGATCACCGGAAACAGATGCACGGTTTGCAAATGACGAGCAAAACAAAGACAAAGCAAAACTACGCTTAACAGCATCATAGCACTTAAGATGCATCAAGAAACTATGCTACAATACTCCAAGATTGCAACAAAGCACATGGAAGTGAATTAAAAGTACAGCTCTACAAATCATGAACACTGATCTCCTGCTAGAACTCACTAGAACAAGTCTAAAATAGCATGGGAAAAATGCAAATGGCAACAGTTTCACAGACTTTGTGAAAATACTGAACATGGCATAAATAACATCAGGTAGCAATATTTAGAGCTAGTAAGCAACATGCCACAAGAACATATCATGGCAAACAAAGGCATGGCATGCTATTACTAAAGGCAAAGAACAAAACTCTCTTACTGGACTTGAGCCAAAAATGCACAGAAAAGATGGTGGCATCAATGCAAACATGGCAAATGATATGAACAGTTTCAGACTTTGTAGCAAAACATGGCATGGCAGAAACAGATTCATGATAGCAACTTTGCAAGCTCATGCCATTAACCACAAAGCATTTCGGGGCATCACAAGGTAACCAACAGTAAGAAGACACATTATGAAGATAAAAATGGCAATATCATGGTCATAGTGTGCATGGGTCATTAGCAAAACACATGAAAAAATTGCACTTCCTGTTAACAAACTAACAGCAACAATATTTAGAAAAAGTATAGCATGGTAATGACAAGCTAAAGTACCCCATAATTACTAACAAAGGCATGAATGGCAACAGCATAACCATATCTTCAAAACATCCTTAATGAACATCATCAAAATATGCAGGGATCTACTTGTGGCAACAAGTCAACATACCAACATAATGTAATAGGAAAAGAGTTGGCAGAAAAACTGTGTCTGAAATCAGCAACATCATGTGGCCTACTTTGCATGCTTGTGCTAGTCACCACAGGGAACATAAAAATACAAGGGTTGACCCACTGTAAAGAAGGCATGAAGGTGCTCCTAAAACATGTAGACATGATGCTCAAAGGATGCACACACAAAATGCTATGAAAATGACAAGTCAGCAAGTTATGATGGATTCCAGTAGACAACATCATAGAGCACTTTTGGAACGACTGTTAAGGCATCAATATGGACAGTAACATTCATGCAAATGACACTAACATAAAGAGCATCACGAGACGAATATTTTGATATATCATGCATGCAAATCGGAGCTACGAGCATGGTGATATGACATGTCAAAGAGGGTCACATGAAGCTGGAAACTAGGGACTTGAAAAAAAATACTCTCCCGATCTAGGGTTGACCGGATGAACGCGAACTGAGGTTTGATGACGCGGACGTGGTGGTGGCCGGAGAGGTCGGAGGAGGGGTCCTCCGGTGAGGTGGGCGCCGGATCCGGTCGATCCACGGCTGGATCTGGCCAGAGTGGGAGTTAGCAAAGGCGCGACGCGGCGGCGGCGAGCTCGAGGTAGAGGGGCACAGTGAGGTGGCGGCGGTCGGCGGTGGGGACCAGGCGCGTCGAAGGACGGCGCGTGGCGGCGCGCGTGACGAGCCGGGAGGGCCTACTGCAGGCCGGTGGCGGAGGGGGCTGCGCGGGACACGTGTCACCCCGGGATTGCTCCGGCATGGCAGTGCAGAAGCGTTCGGTCCGGGCGGACGTGGCCGGCGGCGGAGGAGGAGGTGGATCTTGGGTTTTGTCCGAAAATTTCGGGGGAGAGGGTCTATTTATAGGTAGAGGGAGCTAGGCGAGTCCAAATGAGGTGCGGTTTTCGTCCACACGATCATGATCCAACGACAGAGAGCATGGAGGGGGTTTAGATGGGCTAGTGGGCTATTGTGGAGGGGTGTTGGGCTGCAATGAGAGAGGGGTTTTTGTGGTTACCCGGTTAGCCGTTGGGGCATCAAACGACCTTCAAATGCAACGAAAATTGACAGGCGGCCCACCGTTGATGTACCAAGGCCACTCGACAAATCTCGGCCCATTCCAAGAATGCTTTTCTCCCTCTCACGAAACAAGATCTGAGGGGTGCAACGAGTGCATGTGTGAGTACCGGATTCCAAAACGGACAACGCGGAAAATGACCGAATGCATGAGATGAAGACGAATGCAAACGAGATGCACATGATGACATGAGATGAAATGCATGACATGAACAAAATGCAAAACGAGGACAAAACCCAACCACGGAGGATATAACAAATCACATAGCCGGAAATGGCAAGAGTTGGAGTTACAATTATGGAATGTTACATCCGGGGCATTACACTTTGATTCCCAGTGGATGTAATATGTGTAATAGTCGTAATAGCCTAGCATTAGTTGCTTGCTAATTTATTTCCTTATTGTCGTGTTTAGTTGTTTGCATCTAGTCACTGTAGTTTTTTTCCGTGTTTTTCTAGTGGCCACAATAACCTATTTTTATAACTAGGGCACAATAACCATGGAAACACATGGACTGTTGTGACCATGGTCCTTCTACCTACTGTAGTGACCATGGCCCTCCACGGGCCGTAGGATCCATGGGCCTTCTACGGGCCGTAGGATCCATGGGACTTTTGTAACGCCCTCGATGCGGCTATATCTCCTACGTGTCGAAGCACGACTTAGAGGCATAACCGCATTGAAAGCAATGTCGCAAGTAAGGTAATCTTCACAACAACCCATGTAAATAGATAATAGGGGGAAAGGGTACATAGTTGGCTTACACTCGCCACGTCACACAAATGCATGAATAACATTACAATCATCCAATACACTCATGGTCCAACTACGGTACCAAAATAAAAGATCAACCCCAACATGCGACACGGTCCCGATCGCCCCAACTAGGAACCACTACTGATCATCAGGGAAAAACACATAGTAACGGCGGGAGTCTTTGTCGAACTCCCACTTGAGCTCAAGCGCATCATCTGGAACGGAATCATAGATCCCTGCATCTGGTTTGGAAGTAATCTGTGAGTCACGGGGACTCATCAATCTCGCACCCTCGCAATCAAGACTATTTAAGCTTGTAGGTAAGGCAACGTAATATGTGGAGCTGCAGCAAGCGACTAGCATATATGGTGGCTATCCTGTTCGCAAAAGAGAGCGAGAAGAGAAGGCAAAGCACGAACGAAGAACTATGATCAAGAAGTGATCCTATAACAACCTACGTCAAGCATTACTCCAACATCGTGTTCACTTCCCGGACTCCGCCGAGAAGAGACCATCACGGTTACACACGCGATTGATTCGTTTTAATTAAGTCAAGTTTCATGTTACCTACAACCGGACATTAACAAATTCCCATCTGCCCATAACCGCGGGCACGGCTTTCGAAAGTTCAACCTGAGCTCTACATGAGTTTTGTATATGCCATTTCATCTTACAGAGGTACTTACCATGTATTTTTGTGATATGTGTGGTGACTAGCACAAGCTTGCAAAGTAGTGCAATCGTTAATGCTGATTTCAGGGACTTAGAATTTCACTAAGTCCTTGATCTGATTTTGTCAATATGCCATATGTTCATGTTGTTTTCTAGTGATCCGTGCCTCTTTTGAGGATGATAAGTAAGGATGATTTGTTAACATTGTGGTGCTCTATCCATCCATGTATTTGTTTGCATTTATGGAGCACCCTAGCTTGAGTCAATCGAGCTCTACTTTTGCTATTTCGTGATTCCTGGCAGATTGTTGTCTTGTTAACGATTTTGCCGAGGATGTTGCTAGTGATCCATGCATGCTATGTTGTTGTTCTTGCCATGTCTAGCTTCTAAGATATGTTTTCTTGATGGTTGTATGCTTAGTTTGTCATGCCATGCTCTGCAGTGAGTGCATCGAGCTCGTAAACATGCCTACTCATTAATAGATTTGCATGCTCCAGTTTTTCACTAAGTCTGAGATCTGATTATGTTTTTGCCATGTTCACATGCTTGCAATTGTATTTTCCGATCCCTTTTTGCTCAAGGTCACTAAGGTAATTTTGTTAAGTGCTTTGATTAGCTTCATGTCATGCCTTTCTTTGCCATGTTAATTTCCTGTAGCATATAGTTTTCATGCTCCAAAGTGTGCTACCTGATGTTAAGTTCTAGACTTGTGTTAATTTCACAAAGTCTCAAAGCTGTTATCGGTTGCATTTTTTCCATGCTTGTTTGAACCTGTTAATGGATGAATTGATCATAGCTCAGTGTTCATATTTTTTCAAGCATGATGAGTGGATCCCTGCAATGTATTTTGTTGTCATGTTTGAGTGTTGTAGCATAATTATCTCGATGCTTTTAGATGGCTACTTGCTGATTATCGCAGACCGGTGGCATATTTGTTTTGCTTGCCATTTCCAAACCGTGCATCCGTTTCCGGTGATCTTTGTATCGATTTCAACCGAAATCACCTCACCTTTGCAGTGGCACTCTTGGATTTCCATGTTGAGGCCAGGTTCAATCATTCCTTCTAAACTCTTGCATATGCATCACATATCGCATCCCGCATAGCATACCATGTTTGCATCTTGTTGTTCGAGCATTGCACGTGGTTGATTGTGTTCCTTTTGCTTGTTTGTCTTGTTTGGGTAGAGCCGGGAGACGAGTTCTCTAATGAGGATCCCGTTGAGTTTTCTTACGAGGATCAAGTCAACTCTGACAACTTTGCAGGCAAGATGATCATACCCTCGAAATCACTTCTATCTTTGCTTGCTAGATGCTCTCTCTTTTGCTATGCCTATGCTACGATACCTACCACTTGCTTATCATGCCTCCCAAATTGCTAGGTAAAACCTCTAACCCACCATGTCCTAGAAAACCGTTGATTGGCTATGTTACCGCTTTGCTCAGCCCCTCTCATAGCGTTGCTAGTTGCAGGTGAAGATTGGAGATCGTTCCTTCTTGGAACATTGTTTAATGTTGGGATATCACCATAATATCTTGTTATCTTAATGCATCTATATACTTGGTAAAGGGTGGAAGGCTCGGCCTTTTGCCTAGTGTTTTGTTCCACTCTTGCCGCCCTAGTTTCTGTCATATCGGTGTTATGTTCCCGGATTTTGCGTTCCTTACGCGGTTGAGTGATAATGGGAAACCCTTGACAGTTCGCCTTGAATAAAACTCTTCCAGCAATGCCCAACTTTGGTTTTACCTTTCGCCCCCTAGCCTCTTTTTCCCTTGGGTTCCGCGGACTCAAGGGTCATCTTTATTTAAACCCCCGGGCTAGTGCTCCTCTGAGTGTTGGTCCAACCTGTCAGCTGCCGGTGGCCACCAGGGGCAACTCTGGGCTGGCCTACCGGAACCTTGGACAATTCGGTGTGCCGTGAGAACGACATATGTGCAGCTCCTATCGGGATTTGTCGGCACATTCAGGCGGTGTTGCTAGTTTAGTTTTACTCTTGTCGAGGATGTCTTGTAGAACCGGGATGCCGAGTTTGATCGGAATGTCTCGGGAGAAGGATTATCCTTCGTTGACCGTGAGAGCTTGTGATGGGCTAAGTTGGGACTCCCCTGCAGGGATTTGAACTTTCGAAAGCCGTGCCCGCAGTTATGGGCAGATGGGAATTTGTTAATGTCCGGTTGTAGATAACATGAAACTTAACTTAATTAAAACAAATCAATCGCGTGTGTATCCGTGATGGTCTCTTCTCGGCGGAGTCCGGGAAGTGAACACGGTGTTGGAGTAATGCTTGACGTGGGTTGTTATAGGATCACTTCTTGATCATAGTTCTTCATTCGTGCTTTGCCTTCTCTTCTCGCTATCTTTTGCGAACAAGATAGCCACCATATATGCTAGTCGCTTGCTGCAGCTCCACATATTACCTTGCCTTACCTATAAGCTTAAATAGTCTTGATCGCGAGGGTCCGAGATTGCTGAGTCCCCGTGACTCACAGATTACTTCCAAACCAGATGCAGGGACCGATGATTCCGTTCCAGATGATGTGCTTGAGCTCAAGTGGGAGTTCAACGAAGACTCTCGCCTTACTATGTGTCTTTCCCTGATGATCAGTAGTGGTGCCCAGTTGGGGCGATCGGGACCGTGTCGCATGTTGGGGTTGATCTTTTATTTTGGTACCGTAGTCGGACCATGAGTGTATTGGATGATTGTAATGTTATTCATGTATTTATGTGACGTGGTGAGTGTAAGCCAACTATGTACCCTTTTCCCCTATTATCTATTTACATGGGTTGTTGTGAAGATTACGTTACTTGCGACATTGCTTTCAATGCGGTTATGCCTCTAAGTCGTGCTTCGACACGTAGGAGATATAGCCCCATCGAGGGCATTACACTTCTACGGACCGTAGGATCCATGCGACTTCTACGGGCCGTAGGATCCATGGGCCTTCTTCGGGTCATCTCATTTATGGGCCTTCTACGGGTCGTATAATCGTTTCGCCAAACATGGGTTGTACTATTCATGGGCCAATAACGGACCTTAAAATTGGCCATAAATAGGATAGAGTGCGAATTGTCTGTTTTATGGCCCGACCATACCAGGTCGTTAATAGGCCATATTTGATGACGCTATCAAAACAGCCCAACAGGTTAATAGGCCAAAAACAGGCCGACTATAACCACGGGCTTTGGACCACAAGCAAAGCAGACCAATAACGGACTGTAAGTAATCGAATTCTGGAAATGAGCCCAATAATAAATGGGCCATTAGAAGGCCGAAAGTTAACACAAGCTCGAAATGGCCGACGGACTAATGGGCCGTCAATGGATATAAAGTGATACACTGTTCATTATGGGCCAGCTTCACCATGGGTCATTAATGGGCTAAGAGTTACGGAGGGCCTCATATGGGCTGAAAGACATCATGGGCCAAACATGGGCTGGAAGTTACAACGGGCTGAAATCATATTGGACGGCCCAGATGACGCTACTGGGCCTAATTTGGATAAGCCGTAACGGGCCGTGACTTAGCAAGCTATAAATGGGCTATATGCGAACAGACTGTTAACAGGCTTTCCATGGGACGGTCCGCTACCTTTTGACCAAGTCAAATGTGCCGGCCTTTTCACCGAAATGGGCCGATATTGGGCCGTACCACGTGTTGACGTATCATAGGCACCTTCTGTCCAATGAGTCGATGACATCTGTGCCAATGGTGAGCCAACACCTGGTTCCTCTGGCCATTCAGAATTTTACACAAGTTAAATCCCCATTGGTGTGGGCTGTTAACGGGTTATCGGATCCAAACCAGAACCCGGTAGCTTAATGCCGACCCGTTACGGTGGATGCCACATGTCGGTTACCCTTGACGACATCACTTCTATGACGCATGATTTATTATCATGGAAGTGGACACTTCTGTGATGATAATTTTGGTAATGTCATGGAACACTTCTAACACAGCACACATATGACTATATTGATTCTGCTATAAAATCGTCATGGATGTACATGCATGACAAAAAAACGTGACCTACTGGGACAAACACGTATCATCACGGAAGTGTATTTTTGTAGTGACTATGCCAATGTAGAAGGCTTTGCGGGAGCACACTTGCTGAGGCATCTACTGATGGATTCATACCAGTGCTTCACTCATGTTTCCCGAAATAGGGTAAATACTAGACCGAGTATCGCACGGTATTCATAGACATCGGTGATGCCAGGGCCATAACGGCTCGATTGATTTTGAAGGGCACGAATGGGAAAGAGGGACCCTACGCCCGCGCGGCCCGTCTCTTTTTCCCGGACGACGCCTGAACGGCGGGCACACCTCCTGGGTCGCTGAGAGAAGCATATCGCCCCCAGCGGTGATCTTCACCATAGCCGTGGCTACGACGAGGCATGGAGACAAATAATGTGGCACGGGGATGGCCCCGCTTAGTTTTCGTATTTTTGTGGGCGCCACAGATGTCAGAGGCTTCGAGCGAGCTACCACGGATAGAGCGTGCTGCTCTCGCCTTCATGTTCGCGCAAGTGATCCCCCTCCAGGCGCGCCAAAGATGTTGTGGGAAACCACGACCATCTATGTGACCAAGGACCCCTTGCTGGTTCGGCAGGGGTGATGTCACGTTGCACAAAGAGCAGGTGAGCGTGGCAGCTTGGCAGGGATCACACAAGAAATTTTACCCAGGTTCGAGCCACCGCGAGGCATAAAACCCTACTCCTACTTTCGTGGATTGATGGTGGAAGAATGGTGGTGGAGTGCAGTACACTTTCCCGGCAGGGTTGCCTTGGAGCGAGAGTGGCTATGCGCGTATGAGTGTGTGGTGTCCAACCTAACCTTCTAACCTCTTCTACAGTTGCCACGAGCCTCCTTTTATAGATTAAGGGTCACCACAATGGCAAAGTGGTCATTATGGACTAATAAGATAGCAAATAGTGCTATCATACCTAACTCCGCAGGCTAACAGGGGCACATTAAATGCACTGCTCAATGTCACGTCGTCTCTTGCCCGGCAAGCCTTGCCGTGCTATTTTGCGAGCTCCGCAACTAGTTGCTTGAAACGTCGCAGGATGGGTGTCACTCGTAGGTATTTCCTGTAGAGAAAGGCCGCCATGTGGCGAATGGCTGCCACTCGGTCATTTTGCGGCTTGACACCGCATTGATTGACGACGTGGGTCGTGGCGGAGTAGTTGGTGAGGTGGTTTTGCCTTTGTGAGTCCTGGTAGGCCCTGCCGGGACATCTTTGGATGCTTTCCTCCAGGGGTGACCCCGCCCTCGCCGTGCTCGCCTGCCCGGCAAGGGAGGCTTTTCTCCTGGTGGCATGTCGCTTTTCTGGCTTGACTTTGGTCCCCTTGAGCTGCATGTTGGTCCTTCAAAGTTCTCTATTTCTTTTACTCTTCCACAGTCTTGGCCTGTCCGTACATGAGTCATGCGAAAATATATACTCCTGTTTGTTTTCCCCGACACCGCATCCTTGGGGTTGCCTCCGCTGCCGTGCTCTCCTCTATCTTGATCCACGTCTGGCATGCCATGTTGTGCTCACTCTTTCCCCTGGAAGGGACACTGGCTGAGGCTGCTGCCTCTTCCACTTCCCGCTACGCCACTAGTGCTGCACTAACCACTTGATTAGTTTTCGCTAGGTATAGCAGCAATGGCTCGTGTGGATTGGGAGCAACCAAAGTGGGCATAGAAGACAAGTAGGTGCTTGAATCTGCTTCTGGAGTCCACTTCTCTAGCCCTGCCTTCTTCAAGATTTCGAAGAACGACAAGGCGCTCCAGACAGACTTGGAGATGAACCTGCTAAGCGCGACAACACACCCTGTCAACCACCTCTCATCTTTGGTGCCTAAATCTTCTCGATAGCCTTGATCTTATCAGGGTTGGCCTCTATCCCACGATGGGACACAAAGAAACCAAGTAGCTTGGTGGAGGAATGACAAACACATGCTACTCCGGGTTCAACTTCAAGTTGATCTTGGGCAGATTTGCAAACGTCTCTTCTAAGTCCTGGCTGAGGGTTGACCTGCCCTTGGTATTGACCACAATATCATCCATGTAAGCTTCAATGTTCCTATGCGACTGTGATTCAAGACCAATCTAGACCGCTCTTCCAAAAGTGGACCCGACACTATTCAACCCGAAAGGCGTTCACACGAAGTAGTATGTGCCACATGGGGTGATGAATGAGGTCTTCTCTTCGTCTTCCTTGGACATAAAGATTTGGTTATGTCTAGAGTATGCATCCAGAAAGGAGAGAAAATCACACCCAGAAGTGGAATCCACAATCTGGTCGATGCGCGACAAGGGAAATGGGTCCTTCAGGCATGCCTTGTTCAGATCTGTGAAATCTATGCAAAGCCTCCATTTCCCATTAGCCTTCCGCATGACCACTGGTTTTGCTAACAACGTTGGATCTAGTACTCCTGTGACCAAACCAGCTGCATCAAGTTTCTTGATTTCCTCGGCAATGAAATGCTGCCGCTCCAAGGCTTGCTTTCGGACCTTCTGCTTGACTGGTTGGGCATGTGGGTAGATGGCAAGGTGGTGCACGATTACGTCCCTAAAAACACCAGGGATATTGGATGATTGCCAGGCAAAAACATCGACATTTTCCCACAAGAAGGCAACGAGCACGCTTTCCTATTTCTCATCATGGGTGGCATTGATCGTGAAAGTACCATCAGCGCTAGCCAGCCCTGCCGGGACCTTTTTCACATGGGGTGCAGCAGCCTTGGATCTTTTGCTATCGGAACTCTTCAGCAAGTAATCAACAAGTGCATCATACTCCGATGAGGTACGCTTCCCAGATTCCTTGCTGGTGTCCCTGCTAGCCTGCTTCTTCCCATTGCTTTCCTTCGCGGGAACTGTGGCTTCAGCGGGCTCTGCCGTGATTGTGTCCCGGTACATCTTGTCCACGCACTACTAGGGAAAACCTTATACACAGAACTTTAGTAGTAGCGTGGGTCAAAGAAGCACGCTGGTGCTAAGTAGCAGTAGCGCGCCTGTGCAAACCGTGCTGCAGCTAAAGTTTTAGCAGTAGCGCGTCTTGTTCTAAACACGTTACTACTAAAATTCCCACGGCTTAGCCGATAGGATACACATAGTAGTAGCGACCTATATCGAACCGTGCTACCGCTACTTTCTATGTAGCAGCGCGTTTTAATCTAAACTCGCTACTGCTAAAGGATATAAAATTAAATGGAAAGCAAATAGAAAGGTAATTGGAAATGAAAGAAATAGAATAAGGTGAAAGGAAAAAATAAAATGTGAAGAAAACTAAATGAAAAAGGGAAAAAAGAGAAAGGAGTAGCAGTAGCGTGTATCCCAGAACGCGCTGTAGCTAACGTAGCAGTAGCGCGCTTTCTAGAACACGCTACAGCTACTTCTAACTTCACCACGGGGTTCGTCCTTCCCCACGGCCACTTCCCCCAAATCCAGCTCTCCACTCTCACCGCTGCTGTCGCCCGTCGGCAGCCGCGCGCTCTCCGCACACCCTCTACCCCGCCCCGACCCCAGATTCAACACCGCCCCCGCCCCCGACCTCAACACCGCCCCGGACGCCGCCCTCGACCCCGACCTCGACGCCGCCATCTGCCGCGCGCCCGAGCCCCGACCCCGACCTCGACGCCGCCTGCCCCTTCCTCGTTCATTCCCCACCCACCATCCACTTAATAGCCACTGTCGACGACTTAACCGACATGCTTGATTTTGATTCCGAGAAAATCGACGGTATAGATGACGATGCCGGAGAGGAACAGGAACCACCGCCCACAGGGCGCTGGACAACCACTTCATCACACGATGTATACATGGTGGATACACCCAAAGAAAACAATGACGAGGAACAGAAGGATGCAGCGAAGGATAATCCCCTCGAGAAGCAACCAAAGCGACGATGTAGGCGTCGCTCCAAATCCCGCCTCGGCAAAAAAAGCAATAACGGCGCAAGAAAGAATCATACCCCGATCGACTCCAAAGCAAACGACGACCACATGGACCCAGCGACAGAGCAGGATGAACCAGCGGGCGACGAACATAGTACGGAGCTGCTGTCCCACCACGGCAACATCGATGGTAAAGCTCATCAACCTATCTCTAGAGAGGAAAACAGTCCAGACGACGATGCACACATCATCACAGAAAGGCATTTGGAGCAATTGGACCTCCACAGAAGGCTTATTGCCACCGCGAGGAGTCTGAAGAAGCAAAAGCAAAGGCTAAAGGCCACACAAAATACTCTCAACAGTAGATGGAACAAAGTGCTCGACACTGAAGAAAAGTACGGTGGCAGTCGCCACACAAAGAGTTATCCAAAGCGCAAGCTACTTCCCGAATTCGATGACGAGGCCTTAGAGCCTATACAGCCGGAAACTAAGACGGCCGATCAGCCGGATCGACCACCCCTTGGCTGCGATAGGGCGGCTAACGATGTCGCACATAAGTCAGCGCATGATTTACGTGAGTACTTGCACCAAAAATCTGGTATGACCAGGTCCATCTACGGATCTAGGAAGCACGCTTCCACACAGAATCAAAAGCGAACACGCCAACCGTCAGAATGCCATGACACATCCAAATACAGGGGTGCCGCTCACCCCCTATGCTTCACCGATGAGGTTTTGGATCACGAATTTCCAGAAGGATTCAAAACCGTGAACATAGAGGCATACGACGGAACGACAGACCCTGCGGTCTGGATTGAGGACTTTATCCTTCATATCCACAAGGCTCACGGAGATGATCTCCACGCCATCAAATACTTGCCCCTCAAGTTGAAAGGACCAGCTCGGCACTGGCTGAAGAGCCTCCCCGAAAACTCAATTGGATGTTGGGAAGAGCTTGAAGATGCTTTTAGGGCTAATTTTCAAGGGACCTATGTCCGACCTCTGGATGCAGACGATTTAAGTCATATAATTCAACAGCTGGGAGAGTCAGCCTGAAAGCTTTGGAACAGATACCTCACTAAGAAGAATCAAATTGTCGACTACCCAGACGCCGAAGCCTTAGCGGCTTTCAAAGACAGTGTCCGGGACGAATGGCTCGCCTGAAACCTCGGCCAGGAAAAACCGAGGACAATGGCAGCCCTAACAAGCCTTATGACCCGCTTTTGCGTGGGCGAAGATAGTTGGCTAGCCCGTAGCGGCACCAGTGACCCAGGCACATCCGAAGTCAGGGATGGCAATGGAAAACCACAACGCAATAAAAGCAAGCATCGAAACAATGAAGACAACCCAGACAACACGGCGGTAAATGCCGGATTCAGGAGCTCTTGACCCAGTCAACGGAAAAAGCCATTTAAAGGCAGCAAAGATGGACCGTCCAGCCTAAACAAGATTCTAGACATATTATGTCAGATTGATGGCACCTTCGACAAACCCGCAAATCACACCAACAGAGAATGATGGGTCTTCAAGCAGGCGGCAAGCTAAACGCCGAACACAAGGGGAGGGAGACACCAAGCGAAGACGAGGATGAGCCTCGCCAGCCGAACACTGGGGGACAGAAAAATTTCCCACCAGATGTCAAAACAGTGAACATGATGCACGTAATGAAGAGGAGGAGCAAATGCGCACTCCGAGACATATGCACCGTGGATCCCTCTACCCCCAAGTTTAACCCTTGGTCGGCCTGCCCGATCACTTTTGATCATGGGGATTACCCGACTAGTATCCGGCACGGAGGATCGGCTGCCTTGCTACTAGACCCAATAATTGACGGATACCATCTCACCCGAGTCCTTATTGACGGCGGCAGTAGTCTTAATCTGGTATATCAGGACACAGTCCGCAAAATGGGGATAGACCCGACAAGAATCAGCCAAAGCAATACTACCTTTAAAGGAGTAATACCAGGCCCAGAGTCCCGCTGCACGGGCTCTCAAGTACTAGCGGTTGTATTCGGTTCTCCTGACAACTTCCGAAGTGAAAAGTTAACCTTCGACATTGCTCCATTCCGAAGCAGCTATCAAGCACTACTCGGAAGAACGGCATTCGCTTGTTTTTGTGCAATACCGCATTACGCTTGTCTTAAGCTTAAGGTGCTCGGTCCACGTGGCATCATCATAGTTAGCGGAAACACAGAGTGTTTCTTACGTGCGAAAGAATGTGTGACGGCTTTAGCAGTCGAACACTAAACGTCCTCTCCAAACCAGAATTAATGATCGGTTGTCAAGACCGCAGACACGGCTAGACGAGTTCGGCGCACCACTAGGTGTAACAGCTTAGATAAACCTAAGACTGGGTCGATGGTGTAACACCCACGATGCGGGTATATCTCCCACGTGTCGGAGCACGACTTAGGGGCATAACCGCATTGTAGGCATGTCGCAAGAGGGGTAATCTTTACACATCCCATGTACTGAATGAGAAATAGGTACAGAGTTGGCTTACAATCGCCACTTCACACAATACATGAATATAGCATTACATCATCCAGATACAATCAAAGTCCGACTACGGAACCAAAATAGAAGTAGACTACCCCTAATGCTATAGATCCCCGATCGCCCAACTGGGCTCCGCAACTGATCAACTAAAACGAAACAACACAATGAACAAGATCTTCATCGAGCCCATCCTTGAACCGGGTTGCGTCACCTACACGGTATCATCGGCACCTTCAAGCTGGTTTCGGAAGTAATCTGTGAGTCACGGGGACTCAGCAATCTCACACCCTCGCGATCAAGACTATTTAAGCTTATGGGTAGGGAAAAGGTATGAGGTGGAGCAGGAGCAAGCACTAGCATATATGGTGGCTAACTTACGGAAATGAGAGCGAGAAGAGAAGGCAAAGCACAATCGCAAACGAGAAGTGATCCTGAAACTACTTACGTCCAAGCATAACTCCAACACCGTGTTCACTTCTCGGACCCCGCCGAGAAGATACCATCACGCCTACACACGCGGTTGATGCATTTTAAGTAAGTTAAGTGTCAAGTTTTCTATAAACGGACATTAACAAACTCCCATCTGCCCATAACCGCGGGCACGGCTTTCGAAAGTTCAAACCCCTGCATGGGTGTCCCAACTTAGCCAATCACAAGCTCTCATGGTCAACGAAGGATATTCCTTCTCCCAGGAAGACCCGATCAAACTCGGAATCTCAGTTACAAGACATTTCGACAATGGTAAAACAAGACCAGCAAGACCGCCCGATGCACCGACATCCTGATAGGAGCTGCACATATCTCGTTCTCAGGGCAACACCGGATGAACACTACGTACAACTAAAACCAGCCATCAAGTTTCCCCGAGGTGGTGCCGCAAGTGGCTCTGTTTAGGACCAATACTTAGACAAGCACTGGCCCGGGGGCGGGGTTAAAATAAAGAAGGCCCTTGAGTGTGCAGAACCCAAGGGAAGGTGATAGGTTTTTAGTGCAAATGGTAAAACCAAGGTTGGGCCTTGCTGGAGGATTTTTATTCAAGGCGAACTGTCAAGGGGTTCCCATTATAACCCAACCATGTAAGGAACGCAAAATCAAGGAACATAACACCGGTATGATGGAAACTAGGGCGGCAAGAGTGGAACAAAACACCAGGCATAAGGCCGAGCCTTCCACCCTTTACCAAGTATATAGATGCATTAAGTAAATAAGATATATTGTGATATCCCAACAAATATCCATGTTCCAACATGGAACAAACTCCAATCTTCACCTGTAACTAACAACGCTATAAGAGGGGCTGAGCAAAGTGGTAACATAGCCAAACAACGGTTTGTTAGGACAAGGTGGGTTAGAGGTTTGGCTTAGCAATATGGGAGGCATGATAAAGCAAGTGGTAGGTATCGCAGCATAGGCATAGCAAAAGAGCGAGCAACTAGCAAGCAAAGATAGAAGTGATTTCGAGGGTGTGATCTTCTTGCCTACAAAGTTCTCCGAGAAGACGAAAGCTTGATCTTCGTAAACGTACTCAACGAGTACCTCTAACACGAACTCGTCTCCCGGCTCTACCAAACGAAAGAACACAAGCGGAGGAAACAACAATCAACCACGGTGCAATGCGCAAGCAACATGGTGCAAAACATGGCATGATATGTGGGATGTAATATGCAATGCATATGCATGCTATGAAAGGAAAAGATTGAATCAGGCCTCAAATTGGCAAACCAAGTGCGCCCCTGGAAAGATGAGTTGATTTCGGTCGAAATCGATATAAAGATCACCGGAATCGGATGCACGGTTTGGAAATGGCAAGCAAAAACAAGAATGGCACAAATCTGCGATCAACAGCACGATGCCATCTAGAATGAAACACGAAACTAAGCTACAACATTCCAACATAGCAACAAAGCACATGGCAGTGATCCACTCAAGATGCTTGACGAAAGATGAACACTGAGCTACGGCTAAATCACACAATAGCAGGTTCAAACAAGCATGGCAAAAGTGCAAAAGATATCAGGTTCACAAACTTGGTGAAAATAACATGTCAGGAATTAGCATTAGGAAGCAATGTTTAGAGCAAGTTAACAACATGCTAGAGGAACATATCATGGAAAATGAAGGCATGACATAAGCCAAAAAGGTTTAGAAGATATGATAGCACCCATGTAAACATAGCAAGTTTTGTTAACAGATTCCGACTTAGCAGAAAACTAGACATGGCATAAACAGAATTACGAAGGCATGTTTACGAGCTCGATGCACTCACCACAAGGCATTGCATGGCAACCTAAGCATACTACCAGCAAGAAGACATGATGAAGAAGCTAAACATGGCAAGAACAATCTCATAGCATGCATGGATCAACTACAACAACCTTGGCAAAATTGACCAACATGTAAACAATCTGCAAGGAACATTTTATAGCAAAAGTAGAGCAAGATTGAATCATGCTAGGACACTCCATAATTGCAAACAATGACATGGATGGATAGAACATAACAATATCTCAAAATCATCCTTACTGAACATACTCAAAAGAGGCATGGATCACCCTGTAGCAACATGAATGCATGGCATAAAAATAACATCAGGGAAATGGACTATGTGAAATTCTAAGTCCTTGGAATCAGCAACATCACGAGAGCTACTTTGCATGCATGTGCTAGTCACCACACTGATCACAAAAAATACATGGCATACACCCATGTAAATATGCCATGCCATAGCCCAAAACACATGTAGAGCTCATGCTCATATGCAGCACACAATAATCATGGCAAAAATGACAAATGCTCATAAACTGATAAGAATCAGCACCTAACATTATGAAACACTCTTGCAACAGCAATTATATAGGGCATCAAGATGAATTCAAATGAACATGGTGCAATGGAATGAAATGAAGTACACATCCAGACGAACAATTTTATATAACATATGAGCAAAACGGAGCATCACACAGGAAGTTACGGCAAGATGAAGATGGGCACATGAATCTGGACACTCCGGGGACTTAGTAGAATTTTACCTCCGCGAAAAGTCAACGCGGGATGAGGATATCCGGGACGAGGGGGCCGTTTGGATCGCGGGATTGGTGGATCTGATCCAATCTTCAGGATCTCACCGGAGTACGTCGCCGGAGAAGACGAGGAAGGATGCCAGAGGTGGAGAAGTCGCCGGAGAGGTTTGCCGGAGTGTGGGCCGGCCAGATCCGGTGGCGAGGTCGCCGCAGGAAGCAGGCGAGGCAGTGCAGCGCGCGGCGCTGTGGAGCAAGGCGGCTGACCGGTGACGTGCAATGGCTGCCGGAGCGGGGCCCCGGCGGCGAAGGTCGGCGTAGAGGCACGCTGACACGGCGGCCGAAGGCGGCGGGCGGCACGGTGACAAAGGATGGCGGTGGGGCGCGCGGACGCTCGGGCTCCGGCGACCGGGCCAGGCGGGGCCGGATCTGGGCCCGCAGGGCCAGATGCGGTGGAGGGGAGCCGGCGGTGGTGACATGGCGGCCCCTGGTTGGCTGGAGTGAGGTGGACGGCTGGGGTGGACGCGTCCAGCGCGGACGGACATGTCCGGCAGCGCGGAGGGAGTTGGATCTAGGGTTTGTACTGCGCGAAATTTCTGGGAGGAACACATATATATAGGTAGAGGGAGCTAGGAGAGTCCAAATGAGTTGCGGTTTTCGGCCACGCGATCGTGGTCGAGGGGCCGAGAGGATGGAGGGGGTTAGGATGGGTTTTGGGCCACTTTGAAAGGGTGTTGGGCCGCAACATACACGAGGCCTTTACGGTTCCTCGGTTAATCATTGGAGTATCAAACGAAGTCCAAATGGCACGAAACTTGACAGGTGGTCTACCGGTAGTGAACCAAGGCCGCTTGGCAAATCTCGGTCCAATCCGAGAACGTTTAACACCCGCACACGAAAAGAGGCAAAAGGAGGCGCCAGAGGACATAGGAGAGCCAGATTGCAAAATGGACAACGGGGAAAATGCTCGGATGCATGAGACGAACATGTATGCAAATGCGATGCACATGATGACATGATATGAAATGCATGACACGCAAAGAAATGACAAGGCAACAATAGCGAATAACTGGAAGACACCTGGCGCAACGGACTCGGGGCGTTACAACACTCCACCACTACGAGAGGATCCCGTCCCGAGATCTAGAATGGCACCTGAGGGAAAAACGGAAGAGAAAGAGAAGAGGTAAAACTAAGTTGCTTCTTTGACAAACAAGTGAAACCAAAGAACCTTGAGATGTTGAGCAAATTGAAACAAAGAAAGCAACGGCGATGAACGAAGTTTAAAGCACTCCATTAAGAAAGAGGAATAAGAAAGAATCGATTCGGGTAGCACTCCGGTTGAAAAGAGATGAAAGACTTGATAAGATTAAAGAACTTGAGCAGAGGACACAACACTCCGGATAAATGGATAAGCACGAAAAGAACACATCCTCACCAAACAAGACGATGGGTTGAAGAGAGCAACATCACAATGCCTCCGGAAGAAAGAATAGAAGATAGCTCATTGGAATAAAAGAATGTAGAAGAAAATGCGAACTTGTACCACCGATGAGCTAGGAGAGCACCCTTCCAAGATGGTTGTAACAGAATTGTTGGAAAAAAAACAACAACGAAACGAATGAGAATGTAGTGGGCTTATGGAGAACATCTCAAAACTATGAGGTGAAATTCTGCCACTAACTGAAAACAATAGATTGGATTGATATCAACAAGGAGACGAGAAACTTATTTCACCATGAGGATAAATGAAGAAATTGGGTCATTTATAAGCACCATAAATAGCAACAATCCTTAGGGAATGCTTTAGGTGAAACATGACACAAGATAACTCCAACGAAGAGGTTGATGGATTTAAAATACCTCATTCTTAACAACATGTGAATCATGAAACATGAACTCAAATTATCAAGAATGACATAATACCACCTCCAATGCTACGGTAGAAAGAATTGCACTCCGGATTGCAAGATGAAGAATGCTTGAGCTCCTCGGAAAAGAATCTCAATGAACATTTCGGGAAGGAATTAAATCCTTGATGAACCATCATGTAGCGCCTCCATGAAGAACTCCGGTATACAAAAGAATGATAGGAAGAAGAAGAAGTTGAAAACACAAGGTGAATCCTTGCAATGATTAGATGAAGCTTTGCGACGAGATAAAGTGGAAACTTGGAACTCCGGAAGGAAAGATAAAGCATCTCGAACCGAGAATGTGATATGATGAACCACTCCTGAAAGAAGGAATTGAATTTACTCGATGAAACAAGAATAAGAATTACATTATGCTTACCCCTCACCAATTAAATTGATGGCAAGCAACGGATTTGGCATACAACTTATTATCGTAGAAAAGATTAAGATAGATATTGCACAAACTTGAGAAGGTCTTCAACGAACCACTGGTAGGATTTGGAAAAACAACGAATGCCTTGATATGATGACAAGACGAAAGTAATCTTGAACGGACCACCGTAAGAATTGACAAAGAACGAATAAAACATGAAGAAACACCGGTAAGGATTAGCAAATAAACGGAGATGCTTGAGAGAATTTAGATCCATGAGAACAAAGAGATCACGATCTGATTAGAAAATACTTGATTTAAGCACTGGTATGATTGAAGAACGAGCTGAAAGCTGGAATGAATAATATTTGAAAAGATGGCCTTCGGAGGAAAGAAATGGAAACAACTCATGAAATGCTCCGGGTGGGTGAAAAGAATTCTCACAATCAAAAACAATTATGAGAGGATGGCAGCAAGCTATCATCATGAATCTTCAAGAGAACGGATAAGGATTTAAGAGGAACTCTTCTTCGGTCTTCAAAATCCGAGAATGACGATGAGCACCACAACCATGACTAGTTTAGATACTCCGGGATGACGAATTGAAAGTTTGAGCCAATGATGAAAAGAATTAGACAGATCTTGGAGAAATACATATGACTGATGATAACTCATTTCTTATGTCAAACTTTGAAATGAATTGAGAATAACTCCGGGCAAATTAGAAGAGTCAGGTAAGATCCTGGGAAAAGACCTGTGGGTTAGGGTCCAATCAAAAGAAACACCGTTGAAGGATTTAAAAGAGAGAATGCGTCGGTTGAATTAAATGGCTTGAATGAGATACCAATCTCGAAAGAGATTGAATGAATGAAGAGTGGAAACACTAATCTTTGAGATATCTTGAGCACTCTAGAACAAATGAATGGCGAGAAGGCGGATGATTAAGAGGTGCACCGGCATGAGAAAGCATTGAAATGAGGAAAGGATATGATCAACAAAGCTTTACTTGAATCCATCGGAGAAGAAAAAGAATGATGAATGATGATTTTGAAGCTCCGATAGAATCTTCCTGAGAATCACCGGATAAAAAACATTGACGGAAAGAACGAAGAAACTTCACATCCATAAGATGGATACTTGATAAAGAAATCCGAGTCCTTGAAGAAACATGGGTGGGAGGGCGGGAAAAACAAAAGCAACTTAGGAACGGATGAAACGAACACTATTGAGAAGACTTGAGTTGATCTTGCGGATGTTGAAAATGATCAGATCCACTTGAAGAGAAATACGCCGGTTGAGAAGGATTGACATGGCAATCTCGATTATCATGAAGTATTAGTATCCACATAGAAGTATGAGAACACCACTTAATTAGGAAAAGTATGCAATCAACACTTGACATCGAAGCAACTCGAATACCACAATCAAAACAAAACAAAGGATTGGCTTGCAGAAAAAGCGGAACAAACATATGATAGATATTTCGTCCAAAGTTTTCGAGGTGGGGCCCACACGGGCTCGATCATACAACACCAACATGTACAAGGCAGTGCACATGACATACGAAGCGTCCCCGAGTCAGCACAGCCAAGGACTCTTTAAGACACAACGAGACCACTGTAAAACCAACCGTGGATAGGCGGACCACTAGACGTCAAACCCCAATTTCATATCATACATCTGTCGGAAAGATATCCTAGGAGCTACTTGAATTCCCACTTATAAACTCCTGAAACTTTCTAGTTATGCAATCAGGTGTTGGGGATACAGTGGAAGCATAATATCTCACCCAAACTAACAAATCCTACATCCAGTTGTATCCATCCTTCAACACATAACCAAGAAACCTTCGGAAATCATTTACCTCAACCTTCGAAAAGCATCTGTTATACGAGTTATGGCAATACTCCCGAACTCCCGCCCCAGTACTGGGTGGTGTCGAGGTTATCTCAACAACAACTGCATAAAAGAGATTTTCGATGTCGGTGAACTCAGGTATTCCAGAACTGCAACAATAAAATTGTGACGACAACACCTCGGAGCTCAACTCCCCGGGACACTGCCACAACCCCTAAATGTTAGGAGGCACCAAGAACAATGTTCTCTTCACAAAACCATCGGAACGATTCCAAGATACCCGCGTGATCCTAAAAAAATTTAGTGAAATTTGAGAAGAGAAGAGTCAAAACTCTACGTCAGGAGGCCTCACCAGAGCGACGAAGGGACTGAGGAGTAAAAGAATCCTACTCTCTGATATATATAATCCTATAAGACTCAAAACATTTTTCTAGACTCAACAACGCCAGCGATTCGATCAATCAGGGGGCTCCTAAGTCGGGGAAGGCTCTGATACCAACTTGTAACACCCACAATGCGGCTATACCTCCCACGTGTCGGAGCACAACTTAGAGGCATAACCACATTGTAGGCATGCCGCAAGAGGGGTAATCTTTACACACCCATGGACTGAATGAGAAATAGGTACAGAGTTGGCTTACAATCACCACTTCACACAACACATGAATATAGCATTACATCATCCAGATACAATCAAGTTCCGACTACGGAACCAAAATAAAAGAAGACTACCCCTAATGCTACAGATCCCCGATCACCCCAACTGGGCTCCACTACTGATCAACTAAAACTAAACAACACAATGAACAAGATCTTAATCGAGCTCATCCTTGAACTTGGTTGCGTCACCTGCACGGTATCATCGGCATCTGCAAGCTGGTTTTGGAAGTAATCTGTGAGTCACGGGGACTCAGCAATCTCACACCCTCGCGATCAAGACTATTTAAGCTTATGGGTAGGGAAAAGGTATGAGGTGGTGCTGCATCAAGCACTAGCATATATGGTGGCTAACTTAGGCAAATGAGAGAGAGAAGAGAAGGCAAAGCACGGTCGCAAACTAGAAGTGATCAAGAAGTGATCCTGAAACTACTTACGTCCAAGCATAACTCCAACACCGTGTTCACTTCCCGGACCCCGCCGAGAAGAGACCATCACGGCTACACACGCGGTTGATGCATTTTAATTAAGTTACGTGTCAAGTTTTCTACAACCGGACATTAACAAATTCCCATCTGCCCATAACCACGGGAACGACTTTTGAAAGTTCAAAACCCTATAGGGGTGTCCCAACTTAGCGCATCACAAGCTCACACGGTCAACGAAGGATATTCCTTCTCCCAGGAAGACCCGATCAGACTCGGAATCCCGGTTACAAGACATATCGACAATGGTAAAACAAGACCAGCAAGACCGCCCGATACGCCGACATCCGGATAAGAGCTGCACATATCTCGTTCTCAGGGTAACACCGGATGAACACTACGTACAGCTAAAACCAGCCCTCAAGTTTCCCCAAGGTGGCACCGCAAGTGGCTCTGTTTCGGACCAACACTTAGACAAGCACTGGCCCGGGGGGTTAAAATAAAGATGACCCTTTAGTCTGCAGAACCCAAGGGAAGGTGAGAGGTTGTTAGTGCAAATGGTAAAACCAAGGTTGGGCCTTGCTGAAGGAGTTTTATTCAAGGCGAACTGTCAAGGGGTTCCGATTATAACCCAACCGTGTAAGGAACGCAAAATCAAGGAACATTACACCGGTATGACGGAAACTAGGGTGGCAAGAGTGGAACAAAACACCAGGCATAAGGCCGAGCCTTCCACCCTTTACCAAGTATATAGATGCATTAAGTAAATAAGATATATTGTGATATCCCAACAAATATCCATGTTCCAACATGGAACAAACTCCAATCTTCACCTGCAACTAACAACGCTATAAGAGGGGCTGAGCAAAGCGGTAACATAGCCAAACAACGGTTTGCTAGGAAAAGGTGGGTTAGAGGCTTGGCTTAGCAATATGGGAGGCATGATAAAGCAAGTGGTAGGTATCGCAGCATAGGCATAGCAAAAGAGCGAGCAACTAGCAAGCAAAGATAGAAGTGATTTCGAGGGTGTGATCTTCTTGCCAACAAAGTTCTCCGAGAAGACGAAAGCTTGATCTTCGTAAACGTACTCAACGGGTACCTCTAACACGAACTTGTCTCCCGGCTCTACCAAAGGAAAGAACACAAGCGGAGGAAACAACAATCAACCATGGTGCAATGTGCAAGCAACATGGTGCAAAACATGGCATGATATGCGGGATGTAATATGCAATGCATATGCATGCTCCGAAAGGAAAAGATTGAATTAGGCCTAAAATTGGCAAACCAAGTGCGCCGATGGAAAGATGAGTTGATTTCAGTCGAAATCGATATAAAGATCATCGGAATCGGATGCACGGTTTGGAAATGGCAAGCAAAAACAAGAATGGCACGAATCTGCGATCAACAGCACGATGCCATCTAGAATGCAACACGTAACTAAGCTACAGCACTCCAACATAGCAACAAAGCACATGGCAGTGATCTACTCAAGATGCTTGAAAAAAGATGAACACTGAGCTACGGCTAAATCACACAATAGCAGGTTCAAACAAGCATGGCAAAAGTGCAAAAGATATCAGGTTCACAAACTTGGTGAAAATAACATGTCAGGAATTAGCATCATGAAGCAATGTTTAGAGCAAGATAACAACATGCTACAGGAACATATCATGGCAAAGAAAGGCATGACATAGGCCAAAATGGTTCAGAAGATATGATGGCACCCATGTAAACATAGCATGTTTCGTTAACAGATTCAGACTTAGCAGAAAACTGGACATGGCATAAACAGAATTACGAAGGCATGTTTACGAGCTCGATGCACTCACCACAAGCCATTGCATGGCAACCTAAGCGTAATACCAGAAAGAAGACATGATGAAGAAGCTAAACATGGCAAGAACAATCTCATAGCATGCATGGATCAACTACAACAACCTTGGCAAAATTGACCAACACGTAAACAATCTGCCAGGAACATTTTATAGCAAAAGTAGAGCAAGATTGAATCATGCTAGGACACTCCATAATTGCAAACAAAGACATGGATGGATAGAACATAACAATATCTCAAAATCATCCTTATAGAACATACTCAAAAGAGGCATGGATCACCCTGTAGCAACATGAATACATGGCATAAAAATAACATCAGGGAAATGGACTATGTGAAATTCTAAGTCCCTGGAATCAGCAACATCACGAGAGCTACTTTGCATGCATGTGCTAGTCACCACACTGATCACAAAAAAATACATGGCATACACCCATGTAAAGATGGCATGGCATAGCCCAAAACACATGTAGAGATCATGCTCATATGCAGCACACAATAATCATGGCAAAAATGACAAATGCTCATAAACTGATAAGAATCAGCACCTAACATTATGAAGCACTCTTGCAAAAGCAATTAGGGCATCAAGATGAATTCAAATGAACATGGTGCAATGTAATGAAATGAAGTACACATCCAAACGAACAATTTTATATAACATATGAGCAAAATGGAGCATCACACAGGAAGTTACGGCATGATGAAGATGGGCACATGAATCTGGACACTCCGAGTACTTAGTAGAATTTTACCTCCGCGAAAAGTCAACACAGTATGAGGATATCCGGGACGAGGGGGCCATTTGGATCGCGGGATTGGTGGATCTGACCCAATCTTCGGGATATCGCCGGAGTACGTTGCCGGAGCAGACGAGGAAGGAGGCCGGAGGTGGAGAAGTCGCCGGAGAGGTTCGCCGGAGTGGGGGCCGGCCGGATCCGGTGGCGAGGTCGTCACAGGAAGCAGGCGAGGTGGTGCAGCGCGCGGCGCTGTGGAGCAAGGCGACGGACCGGCGACGTGCGACGGCTGCCGTAGCGGGGCACCGGCGGCGAAGGTCGGCGGAGAGGCGGAGAGGCGCGCCGGCACGACGGCCGAAGGCGGAGGGCGGCTGCGGCGGCCAGGCCAGACGGGCGGGATCTGGGCCCGCAGGGCCTAACGCGATTGAGGGGAGCCAACGGTGGCGACGTGGTGGCCCCTGGTTGGCCAGAGTGAGGTGGCCGGCTAGGGTGGACGCGTCCGGCATGGACGGACATGTCCGGCGGCACGGAGGGAATTGGATCTAGGGTTTGTACTGCGCAAAATTTCCAGGAGGAACACATATATATAGGTAGAGGGAGCTAGGAGAGTCCAAATGAGGTGCGGTTTCGGCCACGCGATCGAGGGGATGGAGGGGGTTAGGATGGGTTTTGGGCCACTTTGAAAGGGTGTTGGGCCGCAACATACACGAGGCCTTTACAGTTCCTCGGTTAACCATTGGAGTATCAAACGAAGTCCAAATGGCACGAAACATGACAGGCGGTCTACTGGTAGTGAACCAAGGCCACTTGGCAAATCTTGCTCCAATCCGAGAAAGTTTAACACCCGCACACGAAAAGAGGCAAAAGGAGGCGCTGGAGGACATAGGAGCACCGGGTTACAAAACGGACAACGGGGAAAATGCTCGGATGTGTGAGACGAACATGTATGCAAATGCGATGCACATGATGACATGATATGAAATGCATGACACGCAAACAAATGACAAGGAAACAACGGCGAATAACTGGAAGACACCTGGCGCAACGGCCTCGGGGCGTTACAGATAGATATACCCCCCTAGGTGGTTCTAGGGGCTTCCCGCATGTAAAAATGACTACAGTTCGGCTTGACCTTATTTATATTGAATTCCAATGGTTTATTAAGAATAACCAATTTTCCGGACGAAAACTTTCACCTGGGCTTTTCTCTTTTACAGATGATCATCGTGCTACACCCTTCCAAGATACGGCACAACGGAGATACAGGCGCAGACGTGCAGCAGGGCCCCGTTCAAAGGTTTCTTTTTATATTAAGACCCTGTGTAAACCTTTTTTACTGTCTCTTGTTGCTTCACACCCTCCGGATACTTAACATAACCAAGAGGGATGCTGGCGTTATTGACATTTCATCACGTCAGACTAATGCACGTACCTGGAAATTCAGGGCTTATTATCGAGGGCGTTACTCAGCCTAGTATACGTTGTAAAGACCGAAGACCTTAGGGAGTGTTCGGTGTCGCGAGTTTGTCCTTATATGCATCAGCTCCGAATCATGTCTTTGGTCAATAGTTGGGTTTGCCCGGCTCCTGTGTTTTGCTACCTTACGTTCCGCTCTATCGGCTAAGGTGGCACCTGGAGAACTACTGCGATTGTGCCCGGGTTCATCTGGATGAGCACCTCAGTAGAGAAAGCCGAAAACTGACTGTCATGATAAAGCGCGAGACTGGTCAACCACTCGAGGACTCAGCAGAATCTTCGTGATTCCTCCGCATTAATGAAGGACCAGTTCCCGGTCATGTATGTACGCCACCGTATTCGGATAAGCGCGGAAGTACCAGGGGCTATATAGTAGCCCCACTGTCAAACTCCTATGGCTAAGTGAAAGTGTTAAAGCAATATAGTCCGATTGCCTTGTTCACCGCGCTATCAACTCCTTAATGGACTAAGACGTTGGATCAAGTGTGAATACGCGCTTTTCCGAACACCCCCGCATTATATGTGTGGGGGCTGAAGCCGACGACTGCAAATTTTCAGGTTATATACATACATAAATGGCCGCACATGAGGCATCATAATACTTTTAGGCAAAAGTATAAACACATCCTTTTTAATCCAAATAGCATCATTTTTACAATTGGGATACATGTCACTTGAACATGATACTCCTCGAGCACTGAGCCTCTATTAAACGAGTGCCTTCTAGGACTTCTTCAAAATAGTGCTCCTCCTTCGCCGCTCTGATTTTAGAGCAGGTTTCCTTGGCTGCTACCATGGCTTTCTTCAGGTCCGCCGCTTTCGCTTGGCTTTCCTTTCCAAGAAGCTCATACCGGCCGGCGGCATCCTTCAGCTCAACGGCCATCTTGGCTATTTTATCTTCGCTATGGTGATGAGCAGCCCGTTCGGCTCTTAACTCTTCAGCCGCCTTTAGGGCGGCCGCATCACTCCTCCTGGCTTGTTCCTTGGCTCGGTCAAGTTCCGCTCGAAGGGTCTCCACGGCGGCAGCTCCATCTGCAGTCACAACATATTATAGATACTAGCATCACGCTCCTCTTAATATTTGTTGACCACCTGAAAATACATACCCTGGGCCTCGTCAAGCCGCTTGTTCACAAGCGCAATGTCAGCATCTGCCGCGTTAAGTTGCCGGCTAAGTCCGGCAAACTCAGTAGTCCGGCCAGGCACCAGACCATCAGCCGCATGCACATGAAAGCAGTGCGATCATTACCTGGGACTACGATCCTCTGTTTGCTGCCTCTGGGCAGCAACCAGAGTCTCAGGGGCTACTATTTGTATAGAGCACCCCTAGCGTGTGCGGTACCTTCAAAACATTTATATATTACTTTGCGTACCTCAAATCCTCTTAGCAGGCTCGTAAAAGCTCCATGCAACTCACTTTTGGCGGATGAGATCCTCTCAACCACCGTACCCATTAAAGTATGATGCTCCTCTGAGATAGCCGCTTGCTCCAAAAGACCCATCAGTACATCCGGTTGTGCACCGGACAGTCCTGGACTCTTTCTGTTGCTCTCCTTAGGAGCCGAATGCTCCGGACTTCGGGTGGCCTAAGGGTTACCTTCTGGCCTCGGCGGATTAGGAGAAATCCTCCGTGATGACACCTCTGGGTCATCGGCCCCAGGAGGCGGGGAGACAGGGGGAGGCATTTCGCTCTCCATCATCTCCGGAAAAAGATCACCCGAAGACGAACTCTGTTGAGAAGGGCTATGAGCCGGACTACAAGATGTATGTCTCGGTTATTGTCCTTGGAGATAAAGCAGGATATATTTACCAAAAGTACTCTTGATTCACTTACAGCTCGGTGGGGGACGGGCCCCCTTGCGGACATTGTGTGGTAAGGACGCCCTCCGGGGCAGGGCTCCCTGTCGAAGGTTTCTTCCCTTGTTTGGAAACCTTCGTTTCCAAGTCTTCACAGGCGGCCCTTTTCCTTCCTTGGGGAGAGGGGATTCTAGATTCTTCTCCCCGTTTATCCTCCTTTGTGGTGACACTAATTCCCCCGGTTTGGATGAGTAATGCATGAGGCCCGCTTTCGGCTTCTTTATCCCTCCCTTTATCTTCCCCTGATGGCACTTGATAAAGTGCATGCTCAAGCATCCTGGTTAGTACAAGATCCGGTGACCCTTCAGGAAGGGGGCCGAACACCTGATCATCTTCGCCTTTCTTATCCAGTCCTGGCCAAGAGCGATTTTTTCAGAATGATGTTGTGACAAATAAAAAGATAGCATGTTCGGCCGCAGAATTACTTACCTGGGTATCTGGACGATTGCAGTTGAGACCCGCATCCTCGATGGTATCCGGACACTTTATTCATAATCCGAAGAACAATCCATACATCTCTTCGAGCGTCACACCGAAAAACTGTTGAATAGTTTGCGGTCCTTCCGGGTTGAACTCCCACATACAGAGAGATCGACGTTGGCATGGCAGGACCCGACGAACTAGCATGACTTGCATTACCTTGACAAGGTTGACATCTCTCTTGAGGAGATCTCAGATGTGACTCTGCAATGTCGGCACGTCATTAACTGGCCCCCAGTCCAGCCCCTTGTTTACCCATGATGGCAGTTGTGGCGGGGGGGCGGGCGGAAGGCCGGGGCAGCTTCCCACTTCATACTTCGGGGAGCTATGATGTAAAACCACTCCCGCTGCCATAAGTTGGACACCTCCGGGAAGGAACCCTTTGGCCATGGAGCATCGGTGACTTTGCTTATTATGGCACCTCCGCATTCTGCGTGTCGCCCATCGATCATCTTCGGCTTCACATTGAAGGTCTTGATCCATAATCCGAAGTGAGGGGTGATGAGGAGGAAGGCCTCACACACGACGTTAAACGACGAGATGTGGAGGATGGAATATGGAGCTAGATCATGGAAGTCGAGCCTGTAATAGAACATAAGCCCTCTGACAAAGGGATCAAGACTAAATCCTAGCCCGTGGAGGGAGTGGGAAACAAATACGACACTCTCGTTGGGTTCGGGAGTGGGGATGACCTGCCCTTGAGCAGGCAGCCTGTGTGAGATTTCGGTGGTCACATACCTGGCTTCCCTTAGCTTCTTGATGTCCTCCTCTATGACAGAGGAAGCCATCCACCGGCCTTGAAGGTTGGATCCGGACATGGTGGAAGGTCCGAAGCGCCTAGCCCGAGCCTTGGGTGTTGGAACTTGGGGTGGGGGAAGGGAAGGATTGAGCGCGAGAAGAAAAGGACAGGCCTTGCCTTTTTATAAAGAGGGCGAATATCAAGCGTCCTCCGCGTGCCCGTTTCGAACATGCATAATATTGAGGAGTCATATTAAACATGCACGATTGGGTTACCCACACCCGTATTGATGAGACTCCCGTGATAAGGGGAACACGATCTCTGCTTCGACAAGACGTGCCAATAAAACCGCCTCGCAACATGTGAAGTGGCAGGCAGGGAAAAACAGTTCGTAATGACCGGGCCACGGCAGGACATCACATTATGAAAAGTTGTCAGCGGATTGGATTTGTGGAATAATAAACTCTCTACGGTGGTATGTGTAATTTGTTCTGCAGAGCCGGACACGATCCTTGTGTTCAAAATCTCCTATAGAGTATTCGGAGAAGGAACCCGCCTTGCAATGCCGAAGACAATCTGCGCGCCGGACTCATCGTCATTGAACACTGCTTCAGGGGCTACTGAGGGAGTCCTGGATTAGGGAGTCCTCGGACAGCCAGACTATATACTTTGGCCGGACTATTAGAATATGAAGATACATGATTGAAGACTTCGTCCCGTGTCCGGGTGGGACTCTCCTTTGCATGGAAGGCAAGCTTGGCAATTTGGATATGTAGATCTCCTCCCTTGTAACCGACTCTGTGTAACCCTAGCCCCCTCCGGTGTCTATATAAACTAGAGGGTTTAGTCCGTAGGACAACAATAATCATAATCATAGGCTAGCTTCTAGGGTTTAGCCTCTACGATCTCGTGGTAGATCAACTTTTGTAATACTCATATCATCAAGATCTATCAAGCAGGAAGTAGGGTATTACCTCCATCGAGAGGGCCCGGACCTGGGTAAACATTGTGTCCCCTGCCTCCTGTTACCATCCGCCTTAGACGCACAGTTCGGGACCCCCTACCCAAGATCCGCCAGTTTTGACGCCGACACCACCAAAGCCCTTATGACACCTATGCTAGTAACCTCTCCAGGAGCAGAATATATGGCAAGCGGAGGATGTATTCAAATGCCATTGACCATAGGTAGGCATATTTTCCCCTCAGACATAATCATTTTGGAGTCGCAAGGATTGGATGTGAAACTAGGCCTTGATTGGCTATCGATGTATGGAGGAAATATCGATTGTTCTAGTAAGACAATTCCCCTCACCACCCTAGAGGGTAAACGGATCAAGTATGTGTCTAGGCATGCACCAAGGAGGACACAAGTAAATTCACTCTTGGGAGTTGTTCAGGAAGAAGTGCCTATTGTGAGGGATTACCCGGATGTATTCCTAGAGGAATTACCAGGCATGCCACCAGATCGAGTCAATAAATTATTAATAGAGTTGTTGCTAGGCACCAGACCGATATCAAAGAGACCGTACCGGATGCCCACAAATGATCTGGAGGAAATTAAGAAGCAGATTAAGGAGTTATTGGAGAAAGGTTATATTCGACCTATTTCATCACCGTGGGGAGCCCCAGTGCTCTTGGTTGAGAAGAAGGATGGATCTTTGAGAATGCTTGTTGATTATCACGCATTGAATGAAGTGACGATCAAGAACAAGTACCCACTACCGACGATCAATGATTTGTTCGACCAGCTATAGGGAGGTAAAGTATTCTCCATGATCGATCTATGATCAGGATACCACCAGTTGAAGATCCGAGAACAGGATATACCTAAGACAACTTTTACCACAAGCTACGGGCTATATGAGTACACAGTCATGTCTTTTGGATTGACTAACGCCCCTGCCTATTTCATGAGTATGATGAATAAGGTGTTTATGGAGTTCTTGGATAAGTTTGTTGTGGTGTTCATCTTTGATATATTGGTGTACTAGAAGAATGAAGAGGAACACAAGGAACAATTGCGCTTAGTTCTCGAGAAGCTCAGAGAACATTAGCTATATGCTAAGTTCAACAAATGTGAGTTTTGGTTGAAAGAAGTTGGATTTCTTGGGCAAGTTATATCAGGAGAAGGTATAGCAGTAGACCCTACCAAGGTTCAGTCTATCACTGAGTGGTTGGCACCCACCTCAGTAGGAGAGATCCGCAGTTTTCTGGGACTGGTAGGATACTATAGGAGGTTCATTGAGAATTTTTCCAAGATTTTGAAGCCCATGGCAGAGTTGTTGAAGAAGGATATCAAGTTCAAATGGACAGAAGAATGTGAGGATAGTTTTCAGGAGTTGAAGAAATGTTTGGTTATAGCCCCAGTGTTAATTCTTCCAGATATATGCAAGGACTTTCAAGTGTATTGCGATGTTTCTAACTTGGGACTTGGAGGTGTACTTATGAAAGACGGAAGATTTGTTTCATATGCCTCACGTCAGCTTTGACCGCATGAGTTGAATTATGCCACACATGATTTGGAGTTAGCAGCCGTAGTGCATGTGCTCAGGACCTGGAGACATTTTCTGATTGGAAACTGTTGTGACATATACACTGATCAAGAGATTTTGAAGTATATTTTCACACACAAGGTGTTGAATCTCAGGCAGAAGAGATGGTTAGAGCTAATAAAGGATTATGATATGAAGATAAATTATCATCCAGAAAAGGCCAATCTCATAGCAGACACTTTGAGCCGCAAGAGTTATTTCAATACACACAAAGCGGAGGATTACCGTAGGAGTTAGTCGACGATCTCCAGGAACTTTGTTTGGAGATAGTTCCAAGAGGATTTGTTGCAGCAATGGAGGTTCAGTCCATGTTATTGGGAAATATTCGAGAAGCCCGGAAGGATGACAAGGAAATTGCGGAGATAAAAGGGGAAAATGTGCAAAGGAAAGGCCAAAGGTTTTCGTGAGGATGAGCACGACACTTTATGGTTTGAGGATTGTGTATATGTACCCAATAATGCAGAGATCAGGAAGTTAATACTTCAGGAGGCTCATGACTCGCCATACTCGATTCACCCCGGAAACACTATGACGTATTTGGATTTGAAGGAATGTTTCTGGTGGACAGGTATGAAGAAGGATATTGCCGAGTATGTAGCTGTATGTGACGTATGTCAGAGAGTTAAGGCAGAACATCAGATGCCCGCTGGATTATTACAACCTATGCCGATACTTGGATGGAAGTGGGATAAACTTGGTATGGACTTTATCACCGGGTTACCCAGGACATGATCAGGTTATGACTCCATCACGGTAGTAGTTGATCGCTTGACCAAAGTGGCTCACTTCATCCCTGTGAAAACCACTTATACGAGTGCGAAGTTGGTTAAGATATACATGACCAGGATCATATGTCTGCATGGAGTTCCGATGACCATCGTATTAGATAGAGGGACACAGTTTACTACGAAGTTTTGGAAGCAGCTGCACCAGACTCTAGGTACCAGGCTAGAGTTCAGTACAGTCTTTCATCCGCAGATGGATGGACCGACCGAGAGAGTCAATCTGATTCTGGAGGACATGTTGAGAGCTTGCACCCTAGATTATGGATCTAGTTGTGATGATAATTTTCCTTATGCAGAGTTCTCATATAACAACAGTTATCAGTCTAGTTTGAAGATGGCCCCTTTCGAAGCTTTGTATGGAAGAAGGTGCAGGACACCATTGTTGTGGGATGAAGTTGGAGACCGTCAGTTGTTTGGGCCAGATTTAATCAATGAGTCTGAAGAGAAGGTTAAGTTGATTCGTGATAGACTGAAGGTAGCCCAGTCTAGGCAGGAGAGTTACGCCGATACTAAACGCAAGGAGGTAGTCTATGAAATTGAAGAGAGGGCATATCTTTGTGTGTCACCGCTTCGAGGAGTTAAAGGATTTGGAGTCAAAGGAAAGTTAGCACCACGATTTGTAAGACCATATAGAGTTTCAGAATGTATGGGAGAAGTGGCCTACAAGTTGGAGTTAGCCAAAGGATTGTCAGGAGTTCATGATGTATTTCATGTTTCCCAATTGAAGAAGTGCCATGCGGAGATGGCCGATATACCTCTGAGATACAGTGCCACTGGAAGCAATTCGGTTGGAGAGTGACCTAACCTACGAGGAGAAACCCATCAAGATTCTCGAGTTTGCCAGCTGAGTTACACGCAACAAGGTTATCAAGTTCTGCAAAGTTCAGTGGAGCCACCATACTGAGGAAGAAGCCACCTAGGAACGAGAGGAAGACCTATGGAAAGACCACCCACACATATTTTCTAGCCAACGTAAATCTCGAGGGCGAGATTCATCATAAGGGGGGTAGGTTTGTAACATCCCAATTTTTAATTTGGATGTTATACACAGGTCATCATATGCATATCATATTTGCTTTGCATTTGGTTGTGATCCTAGAAATCTTAAGCAACTCAAGGACCCAAGGAGAGAGTTGGAGGTTTCACAGATTTTTCATATTTGAATTTCTTTCAAATTTGAAGAAACGACCAATTTGATTTTAATATTTTCCCTCTAATTATTTCCAATAACAAAAATAAATGAGAGAAGATAATATGACTCCTACAACAAAAGAGAAATATTGGAGAAGAAATTTTAAAATCAAATTATTATTTTATTTCGTATTTATTTGCTATTTTATTTGAATTAGAAAAAATATGCATTTCTGAAAATTGCATTTTAGGCCAGAAAAATGTTCATCTTTTCCTAAATATTAGGTTTGGACGGTAAATTTGTTTATGGTATTTTTTTAAAATTTCATAATTTATTAGGATTTTTCTTTCGGGTAAATTTTTTTTTAAAAAAAAACTCTCCTCGGCCGGCCTAGCCGCGCCACCGCCTCTCCTTCCCCGTGCCGCCGTCGGACTCCTCCTGGAGTCCGAGCCAGACTTCGCCGCCGTCGCCTCCCCTATTTAAAAGATGAGCCCCCCACCTCTTCTCTTCACCACCGCCCGCCACCGCCTCCCGCCGCTACAGCTGCAGCCGGAGCTGTCGCCGCTCGCCGCAGCTCACCGCTGCCGCCGTCGCAGCAGCCGCCCGTGCCACCTCCCCACGCCGCTAGCCTCCACCGCCGCCTCGCCGGAGCCATGCCGGATCTCACCGTTGACCTCGCCGCTGGTTTTCTATGGTTGACTGATGACCCATAAGTATAGGGGATCTATCGTTGTCCTTTGGATAAGTAAGAGTGTCGAACCCAACGAGGAGCAGAAGGAAATGATAAGCGGTTTCCAGCAAGGCATTCTCTGCAAGTACTAAAATAAGTGGTAACAGATAGTTTTGTGATAGGATAATTTGTAACGAGCAACAAGTAACAAAAGTAAATAAAGTGCAGCAAGGTGGCCCAATCCTTTTTGTAGCAAAGGACAAGCCTGGACAAACTTTTATATATAGAAAAGCGCTCCCGAGGACACATGGGAATATCGTCAAGCTAGTTTTCATCACGTTCATATGATTCGCGTTCGGTACTTTGATAATTTGGTATGTGGGTGGACCGGTGCTTGGGTACTGTCCTTACTTGGACAAGCATCCCACTTATGATTACCTCTATTGGAAGCATCTGCAACTACAACAAAAGTATTAAGGTAAACCTAACCATAGCATGAAACATATGGATCCAAATCAGCCCCTTACGAAGCAACGCATAAACTTGGGTTTAAGCTTCTGTCACTCTAGCAACCCATCATCTACTTATTAATTCCCAATGCCTTCCTCTAGGCCCAAATAATGGTGAAGTGTCATGTAGTCGACGTTCACATAATACGACTAGAGGAGAGACAACATACATCTCATCAAAATATCGAACGAATACCAAATTCACATGACTACTAATAGCAAGACTTCTCCCATGTCCTCAGGAACAAACGTAACTACTCACAAAGCATATTCATGTTCATAATCAGAGGTGTACTAATATGCATATAGGATCTGAACATATGATCTTCACCAAATAAACCAACTAGTATCAACTACAAGGAGTAATTAACACTACTAGCAACCGACTAGTACCAATCGCGGACTTGGAGACAGGAATTGGATACAAGAGATGAACTAGGGTTTTGAGAGGAGATGGTGCTGATGAAGATGTTGATGGATATTGCCCTCTCTCGATGAGAGGAGCGTTGGTGATGACGATGGCGATGATTTCCCCCTCCCGGAGGGAAGTTTCCCCGGCAAAATAGCTCTCCCGGAGCCCTAGATTGGATCCGCCAAGGTTTTGACTCATGGCGGCAGAGTTTTGTCCACGGAGATGGCTTATGATTTTTTCCTCATCGAAAGACTCCATATAGCAGAAGATGGCCATCGGAGGGCCACCAGGTGGCCCACGAGGTAGGGGGCGCGCCCCCCACCCTCGTGGGCAGGGTGTGGCCCCCTGGTGAACTTCTTGTGCTCAGTATTTTATATATATTCTGAAAACGTCTTCCGTGAAGTTTCGGGACTTTTGGAGCTGTGCAGAATAGGTCTCTAATATTTGCTCCTTTTCCAGCCCAGAATCACAGCTGCCGGCATTCTCCCTCTTTATGTAAACCTTGTAAAATAAGAGAGAATAGGCATAAGTATTGTGAGATAATGTGCAATAGCATCCCATAATGCAATAAATATCGATATAAAAGCATGATGCAAGATGGATGTATCAACTCAAGCGAAAGCCGAAATCGAAAAATATGTCCACATGTTTGGAGGTAGAGGTGTCGATAAAAGTAAAATACGGACATGAGGGCATCATGATCATTCTTAGAACAGCAACTTACATAATTCTTGTCATATGATTTCTTATGCTAGAGTAATAATTCAATCACAATTTCGAGTATGAATCGTAAACTTCATTGAAAACTAACAAACTATAATCTCAGTCATTTGAGCAATTGTAATTTATCATAACATAGGAAAGAGTCAATATATAAGAGCTTTTCAGCAGGTCCACATACTCAACTATCATATAGTCTTTCACAATTGCTGAGAATCATGCAATACTTATGGGTATGGAGTTTTAATCGGACACAGAGAAAGATAGGGGCCTATAGTTTTGCCTCCCAACGTTTTACCTCAAGGGTAATGTCAACAATAATAGTTCATGAAAACACACATCCAATTAGCCATATATACCAGGATCTTTCCAACATACTGTGCTTGCCAAAGGATAAAATGTAAAAAGGAAGGGTGAAGATCACCATGACTCTTATGCAAGGTAGGAGATAAAAGAAAAAGATAGGCCCTTCGCAGAGGGAAGCAGAGGTTGTCATGCGCTTTTATGGTTGGATGCACAAACTCTTAATGTGAAAGAACATCACTTTATATTGCCACTTGTGATATGGACCTTTATTATGTAGTCTGTCGCTTTTATTTCTTCCATATAACACGATCGTATAAAACTTATTTTCTCCCAGACTAATAAGTCATACATATTTAGAGAGCAATTTTTATTTCTTGCACCGATGACCACTTACTTGGAGGATCTTACTCAATCCATAGGTAGGTATGGTGGACTCTCATGGCAAAACTGGTTTTAAGGGTATTTAGAAGCATAAGTAGTATCTCTACTTGGTGCGATGAATTTGGCTAGCATGAGGGGGAAAGGCAAGCTCAACCATGTTGGATGATCCATGACAATATAATTTATCTCCATGTAAGAACACATAACCCATTATGTTGTCTTCCTTGTCCAACGTCAACTCTTTAACATGTCATATTTTAATGAGTGCTCACAATCATAAAAGATGTCCAAGATAGTATATTTATATGTGAAGACCTCTCTTTCTTTATTACTTCCTATTAATTGCAACAGTGACCAAAACTATGTTTGTCAACTCTCAACAACTTTTATTCATCATACTTTTTCTATATGAGCTCATTACTCTCCATAAGATCCATATGATCTCTTTGTTTCCTTTTTTATTCTTTCTCTTTTCTTTTATTCACTTAGGATCATGGCAAAATAATCAAGCCCTTGACTCAACACTAATCTTTGTTATATATATATAGCTCACGGACTCGATTACATCAAAGGATCATAAAGAAGAACTCACATCTAGATCATACTAAAACTTTATTCTACTAGATCAAGATATTACCAAAAGGATTGAACTAAGAAAAAAACGGTAAAGATAAAAGTGATGGTGATACGATACCGGGGCACTCGCTCAAGCTTGGCAGTTGCCAAGGGGAGTGCCCATACCCATGTGATTATGTCTCTCTTTTTGGGGATGGTGATGTGATATTCTTGGCGATGATGCCCCTCAGGAGTGATGGTGATGTGATATCCTCCTCGAGCTTATTGACTTGCTGCTTGAGGTCCATTATTTCCTTTCGGAGTTTTCCTCTAACAGCCAAAGCTCCCTGCACCGAAGGGTGCTGCATAGCTGTGGGACAACCAGTGATACTCTTTTTCATATTCTCATAAGAAAGAAATCTAACATTGGAAGGGATAAATGAGTTTGGAATAGACGAGCTCTATAGTTCTCCCATTGTGAATCCAGCTCGGAAGCGGGAAGGGACTTCTTCATCCTCTTCCATGGCATCTATCCTATTCAAATCAGCCTCTATCTCTTCCTCCGTTGCTGGACCAAAGGGGTCAACATTGTTGTTTGTCATTGATCTCGGTGCCGGATGAGACACCCGGCTCTCCTTGACTGACTCTTGCGAAGACATCTTGCTCTAATCTGCAGCAGCAACAGCTCGAAACACAAACAAAGGATAATTGCATGATACGGGAGTCAAAACCCCTGTGAGATTATATAATGAATTTCTACCGACTAAAATACGTGTCGTGTAAGAAAACGGAGTCCGAAGAGCGCACGAGGTGCCCACGAGGTAGGGGGCGCGCCCAGTAGGGTAGGGCGCGCCCTCTACCCTCGTGGCCTTCCCGGACTGCTTCTTATTTTTCTATTTTTCTAAATATTCCAAAACGGAGAAATATTGCCTTAAAAACTGTTTTGGAGTCGGTTTACTTACCGTACCACATACCTATTCCTTTTCAGAGTCTGAAACATTCCGGAAAGTGTCCCTTATATATTCCGCTGGGGTTACGATTTCAATAACATTGGTTTCAACATTTATGGGGTTACCTGAGATATAATGTTTGATTCTTTGACCGTTCTCCACCTTCGGATTTGTGCCTTCGAAGTTGTTGAATTTTATGGCACCGGAACGATAGACCTCCTCGATAATGTAAGGACCTTCCCATTTAGAGAGAAGTTTTCCTGCAAAAGATCTTAAATGAGAGTTGTATAGCAATACATAATCACCTACATTAAACTCACGGTTTTGTATCCTTTTATCATGCCATATTTTAACTTTTCTCTAAACAACTTGGCATTTTCGTAGGCTTGGGTTCTCCATTCATCGAGTGAGCTAATATCAAATAACCTCTTCTCACCGGCAAGTTTAAAATCATAATTGAGCTCTTTAATAGCCCAATATGCCTTGTGTTCTAGTTCGAGAGGTAAGTGACATGCTTTTCCATAAACCATTTTATACGGAGACATACCCATAGGATTTTTATATGCAGTTCTATAGGACCATAATGCATCATCAAGTTTCTTGGACCAATTCTTTCTGGACCTATTGACAGTCATTTGCAAAATTAATTTGAGTTCTGTATTACTCAATTCTACTTGACCACTAGACTGAGGGTGCCAAGGGGATGCAATTCTATGATTAACATCATACTTAGCAAGCATTTTATGGAAAGCACCATGAATAAAATGTGAACCACCATCAGTCATTAAATATCTAGGGACTCCAAATCTTGGAAAAATAACTTCTTTAAGCATTTTAATAGAAGTGTTATGATTAGCACTACTAGTGGGAATGGCTTCTACCAACTTAGTAACGTAATCAACAGCAACTAAAATATGTGTGTATCCATTAGAGGCAGGAAAAGGTCCCATATAGTCAAAGCCCCAAACATCAAATGGTTCAATAACGAGTGAATAGATCATAGGCATTTCTTGACATCTACTAATATTACCAATTCTTTGACATTCATCACAAGATAAGACAAACTTACGGGCATCCTTGAAAAGAGTAGGCCAATAAAAACCAGATTGCAATACCTTATGTGCAGTTCTATCTCCAGCATGGTGTCCTCCATAAGCTTCGGAGTAACACTTGCATATGATCTGTTCCTGTTCTTGCTCAGGTACACAACGTCTAATAACACCATCTACTCCTTCTTTATAAAGATGTGGATCATCCCAAAAGTAATGCCTCAAATCATAGAAGAACATTTTCTTTTGCTGGTATGTGAAACTAGGTGGTATGAATTTGGCAACAATGTAATTAGCATAATCAGCATACCATGGAGCAGTATGAGAACCATTTATGACATTTAATTGCTCGCCCGGAAATCTATGATCAATAGGTAGTGCGTTATCAAGCACATTTTCTAACCTAGACAAGTTGTCTGCAACGGGTTTCTCAGCTCCCTTTCTATCAACAATATGTAAGTCAAATTCTTTTAGCAAGAGAACCCATCTAATAAGTCTAGGTTTAGCATCTTTCTTTCCATAAGATAATTAATAGCAGCATGATCAGTGTGAATAGTTACTTTGGAATCAACAATATAAGGTCTGAACTTATCACAAGCAAATACAGCTGCTAAGAATTCTTTTTCAGTAGTAGCATAATTTCTTTGAGAATTGTCAAGGGTTTTACTAGCATATTGAATAACGTTTAATTTCTTATCAACTCTTTTCCCTAGAAAAGCACCTACAACATAATCACTAGCATCACACATAATTTCAAAGGGTAAATTCCAATCAGGTGGCTGAACAATAGGTGCAGAGATCAATGCTTTCTTAAGTATTTCAAATGCTTCTACACAATCATCATCAAAGACAAATGGTATATCTTTTTGTAATAAATTAGTCAGAGGCCGAGAAATTTTTGAGAAGTCCTTAATGAACCTCCTATAAAATCTGGCGTGACGAAAGAAACTTCTTATACCTTTGATGTCCTTGGGGCATGGCTTCTTTTCAATAGCATCAACCTTGGCTTATACTGCTATCCACGAACACTTCTATCACATATTAGTCCCTGAACTTCAAACCCTCGTTACATTTTACTCCTTTGTCCAAATCTAGTGAAACCAACGCCAAAATCTTCGTCTTGTTCTCCTCTTTCCAAATAATCAACTTGAACATGGTTTTGACAATTTAAAATTTGGTTTCAAGCCTATTTGAGTTCAAACTTCTTTTGAACATAGTTTGAGTTTCGTAACTCCGATACGATTGATTCTTTTTGCAAATTTAAGCTCTTCTCTTGAACTTTCAGTTTGGATCTTTTCTTTTGAGTTTTACCTTTGCATCTTATGCTTGAGTGATTATGTATGTGAGGCTTGCTACTACGAATCTCTAGGGTTTTCAGATCGTCAGCAAGGCAAGTAACACTTTGATCATATCCCTTATTACCCAAGTTTGTATGCATTAGTTTCAACCCTCAAACATTGCATGAGTAGGACTTGTTTAACATGTGGGTTTTGGAAAGTAGTTCATGAGGTAGGAACCTATTTCCTTTATTCAAACCCTGGGAGTTACTATGTTATGCTTATACTGCTATGCTATGCTCGTAGACATGGATTGGTTTTGAGAAAATTCATGAAAGATGTGACAGTTACAATCAACTAAGGTTTTAACTTAAGGTGGCTACTTTAATACACATGTTGGTGGATTGGTCCGTGGGCACCTGGGGAATCCATTGTTGTCCAAGGATATCCCGGGGCATCCGTGTGATCATCCTATGGTTTGCCACCCAGGCACAAAGGGATCATAATATTATTCATGGTGAAAACTTCCGTGTGCATCCACATGCCATTATGGGCTCTGGCATAGTTCAGTAAGTTGTGGGAATCCTTCCATGATGGGCTAGGAGATGTAGGGGATTGTAGGTGTACCGGCCTATCTATCAGTTAAGGGGACCTCTTCGGAAAGACTGTGTCTCGGTCATCCATTTTTCGAACATCATGCAGTGCGTGAAATACCACGGAGGAGATCGAGTCTTGTGGGGAAAAGTCCGCAAACTTCTGCAGAGTGTACAAGCTAATCATGATTAGCCGTGTCCCCGGTTATGGACATCTTAAGTATCTGGTTCTTGATTTATTATGTTCTCAACACTCTACTTAATTAATTTGTTGGGTTGTTAAATTTTAATTGGGATTGATATGGGGTTACCATTCTCAATGTTTTCAACAAATTTTGTAGTTAAATAAAATATATTCCTTTGTTGTAGGAAAAAACCAGCTTTATGCAAATGATAACCATAGAGCCTCCACCAGCCATATATGCATGTACTTATAGTCGTTATTTGTTCATTGCTTTATAGTGTTATATTGCCAGCATATTCCATGTGCTGACCTACATAGGATGCAACATATTATGTTGCAGAGTTTTTAGACGAAGAGTAAGGTGCGCTAGGTCATTGTCATGCACTTAGTTTTGCCGTGGAGTTGGATGGACTCTTCTACCTTCGAAGCTTCCGCTGTTATCGTATTTAGATGGCCTTCAGCCATATTATTGTAATAGTTCGATGTAATACCGATCTAGGGATGACACTTAAACACAGAGACTTGACCGTTTAAGGTCGGGTCGCTATAGGTAGCAAGATAATTTGGAACAGACCAGTAATGATAGTGGTAACAGAAGTGCAGCAAGGTAGCCCAATCCTTTTTTAGGCAAAGGACAGGCCAAAACGGTCTCTTATAATCGGCAAAGCGTTCTTGAGGGTACACGGGAATTTCATCTAGTCACTTTCATCATGTTGATTCAATTCGTTTTCGCTACTTTGATAATTTGATATGTGGGTGGACCGGTGATTAGGTGTTGTTCTTACTTGAACAAACCTTCTACTTATGATTAACCCCCTTGCAAGCATCCGCAACTACGAGAAAAGTATTAAGAATAAATTATAACCATAGCATTAAACTTTTGATCCAATCGGTCCCTTACGGAATAGCGCATAAACTAGGGTTTAAGCTTCTGTCACTCTCGCAACCCATCATCTAATAACTACTCCACAATGCATTCCCTTAGGCCCAAATATGGTGAAGTGTCATGTAGTGTACATTCACATGACACCACTAAGGGAATCACAACATACATACTATCTAAATATCGAACACATATCAAGTTCACATGATTACTTGCAACAAGATTTCTACCGTGACCTCAGGAACAAAAGTAACTACTCAGAAATGATAAACATATGCTCAAGATCAGAGGGGTATTAAATAGCATATTGGATCTGAACATATAATCTTCCACCAAATAAATCATATAGTAATCAACAACAAGATGTAATAAACACTACAAGTCACCCACAAGCACCAATCTATAGTTACGGTACAAATATTGAACACAAGAGATGAACTAGGGTTTGAGAGGAGATGGTGTTGTTGAAGATGTTGATAGGGATTGGCCTCCCCAATATGGGAGAGTTGTTGGTGATGATGATGCCGATGACTCCCCCTCTGGGAGGGAAGTTCCCTCGGTGGAATCACTCCGCCGGAGGGCAAATGTGCTCCTTCCCAAGTTCTGCCTCAAGACGACGGTGCTCCAACCCAAAAGTCCTCTCCTTATTTCCTGTAGGTCAAAATGACTTATATACCAGAAGATGGGCATCAGAGGTGGGCCGAGGAGAGCACAACCCACCAGGGCGCACCTGGGCTCCTTGGCGTGCCCAGGTGGGTTGTGCCCACCTGGTGGCCCCCCTCTGGTACTTATTGGCTCCCATATTTCTTATATATTCCATAAAAATTTCTCGTAATGTTTTAGCTCATTTGGAGTTGTGCAGAATAGGTAGCCTGACGTAGCTTTTTCAGGTCCAGATTTCCATCCCCCGGAGTTCTCCCTCTTCTTGTGTATCTTGCATATTATGAGAGAAAAGCCATTAGAGTTACTCCAAAAAACATTATTATGCATAAAAACATTATAAATAACAGTAGATAAACAAAATGCAAAATGGACGTATCAACTCCCCCAAGCTTAGCCCTCGCTTGTCCTCAAGCGAAAACTGAAATCGAAAAACATGTCCACATGCTTAGAGAGAGAGGTGTCAGTAAAAACAAAATATGGATATAGAAGCATCATGTGAAATATTATAACAGCAACAAATTTTAAGATAAAACCTTTATCATAGAACTTTTATCATAGGCTTCACATGAATAAGTAACAATTCATCACACTATCAAAGTATAAAGCATAAACTCTATTGGAAACCAACAAACTATGTTCTCAGTGAACTTTGCGACTACAATTCATCATCTTCCATGATTTCTAACACGCACCGCATACACATGAGCAAAACGTTTAAACTAGACACATAGAAAGATAGGGGCTTATAGTTTCGCCTCCCAACATATTCACCTCAAGGGTGATGGCAACAATCATAACTCATGCTACCCATATTCAACTGGACATATCTGCCAAGATCTTTCCTCACCACATGATTCTTGCCAAAGGAGAAAAATAAAAAGGAATAGAGAGAAAAACTTTGACTCTTGCATAAAAGCAAATACATAAAAGTAAAAGATAGACCCTTCGCAGAGGGAAGCAGAGGTTGCCATGTGCTTATTTGTTTGTATGCTCAACCTCTTAGTGCAAAAGAACGTCACGTTATATTGCCCCTTATGATAGCAACCTTTATTATGGGTCTATCGCTTTTATTCTTTGTTATCACAAGTTCGTACAACGCTCAATTTTCCCTTACACTAAATGATCTTACATTTTTACAAGCAATTTTATGGGACAAATGCATTTTTTCCCCTAGTTGGAACCTACCCACAGGGATTTCCCTTACTTTTTGACTATGCTTAGTTTTACCCTTAGATTTGCCTCCGAGGTCGCCCATATGCCATTTCACCGTTTGACCAATACTTCGGAAATTCATAAAAAATTCATATGAACTCGGAAACATGCAAATAAGAAATCAAAATGTTCAGATAAACATTCCCTTTATGTGCATATCATTTGCATTCATGGCAAAAGCATAGGTTAAACTACCTGAGGTTATTAGTGTTATTAACATTATTAAAAATAAAAATGTATAAAAATACTTTTTCATGAATAAAAATTGCATGCAAATGTAGGTGATGTTTTCTGAACATCCTGATATCTTATTTCAATTTTTCTGAGTTCATATCAGCTTGTTATAAAGTTTCCAAATATTTGTCAACGTCGTTTGAACATTCATAACAAGTTGATATGAATTCCGAAAAATGCAAATAAGATATCAAGATGTTCAGAAAACATCACCTACATCTTTATGTAATTTTTATTCATGAAAAAAGTATTTTTATACATTTTTATTTGTAATAATGTTAATAACATTAATAACCTCGTGTAGTTTAAAGGATGCTTTTGTCTTGAATGCAAATGACATGCATATAAAGTTAATGTTTATCTGAACATTTTGATATCTTATTTGCATTTTTCCGAGTTCATATGAATTTCTTATGATTTTTCAAAGTATTGGTCAAACGGTCAAAGGGCATTCGGGCGACCTCATGGGAAAATCTAAGGGCAAAACTGAGTAGAGTGGAAAAGTAAGGGCAAACCCCGTGGGTAGGTTCCAAGTAGGGGCAAAATTGCAATTGTCCCAAATTTTATTGCCTTATTAGACCGATGACAACTTACTCGAGGGATCTTGCTCAATCCCTAGGTAGGTATGGTGGACTCTTGAAAATAAGATTTTGGGTTTAATGGTTTAGGATGAACAAGGAGTATCTCTACTTATAGCGGAATTTTTGGCTAGCAAAGATGGGGGGCAAGCACCACATGTGGAAAGATCTATGACAACATAACTTATATGTGAATATGAACAAACATAAATCATTATGTTGTCTTCCTTGTCCAACGTCAACAATTTTGGCATATAATATTTTGATGGGGGCTCACAATCACAAAAGATTTCTAGGATAGTGTATTTAAATGTGAGTCTTCTCTTCCCTTATTAATTCTTTCATGAGTCGCATCATTGACCAATGCTATGTTTGTCAATCTCTAATAAAATTTCCTACTTATACTTTTCCTTATGTGGTGTCATCACCTACCATAAGATTAGCATATGATCATTTTCATTTATTTCCTTTCTTTTTATTAGTACATGAAAATAAAGAAAGCAAAAAACTCAAATTAAACTTTATTATATATCCTGCACACGATTACATGGATATATTACTAAGCAAACTCTCAAAAAGAAAGGACCGAACTAAACTTTTATTCATCTAAAGCAAAAGATAACTATGGATCGAACTAAGATAAGTAAAGGCAAAAGATAGTGGAGGTGATACGATACCAGGGCACCTCCCCCAAGCTTGGCGGAAGCCAAGGGGAGTTCCCATACCCGATACTCAATTTTCTTTTGGCGATGAAGAAGGTGGTGGTGTTGATGAAGTAGAGGCTTTGTCCTTCTTCTCCTTTTCCAGCTTACATCGGAGAGTAAAATTGTCTATCCTCAACTCGTCGTTTTCCATCTCGAGCTTTATTATCCTCTCGCATAATGCGTCCATGCTTTCGTTTTTGAAATGAGGGGGAACTGATTCATCTTCACCTTCTTCAGAAGTCCAGCTATAATGCTCCACAGCCCCATAAGACTTGGGGTTTGCAATAAAATAAGCATCATAGCTGTCACCCTCAGAGTCTTGGGACGATATATTTTCAGATATATCAGTAAAATGGCGAGAAAATAAAACAGAGGATTTCTCCGTGAAACGGTGATCAATAGGATCGGGGGGTATACAAAGATTTTTTATCTTGGGAAACAATCAAATGGGAGAAAAACGGAGTCCGGAAGGTACCGCAGGTGGGCACAACCCACCTGGGCGCCAGGCGTGCCCTGGTGTCTTGTGCCCACCAGGGTGACCTTCTTGGTTGTTTGTTATTTTCCAAATTTTTGTTATATTCCAAAACTGAAAAATATATTTTGCGGATTTTTCGGAGTCCGTTTACTTACCGTATCATGTACCTCCTCTTTTTCACGATTCTGGAGTGTTCCGGAAGGTCTCTTTTATGTGTTCTTCCGGTGTCATAGTTAGGATAATATTACTTTCAACATTAATGGGCATACATGAGATATAATGTTTTATTCGTTGCCCATTAACAACCTTCGGTTTAGTACCTTCGGCATTATTTAATTTGATAGCTCGAGACCGATAAACCTCCTCGATAACATAGGGTCCTTCCCATTTGGAGAGGAGTTTTCCTTCAAAGAATCTCAAACGAGAGTTGTACAACATATTCCCCAACTATGAACTCACGCTTTTGGATTCTTTTATCATGCCATCTTTTAACTTTTTCTTTCAATAACTTGGCATTTTCATAAGCTTGGATTCTCCATTCATTTAATGAGCTAATATCAAATAACCTCTTTTCACCAGCAAGTTTGAAATCATAGTTGAGTTCTTTAACTTCCTAATAAGATTTATGTTCTAACTCAAGAGGCAAATGACAAGCTTTTCCATAAACCATTTTATAAGGAGACATACCCATAGGATTTTTATATGTTGTTCTATAAGCACAAAGTGCATCATCTAATTTCTTCGACCAATTCTACCGCGACCTATTGACAGTCTTTTGCAAAATTAATTTTATTTCTCTATTGCTAAGTTCAACTTGACCACTAGACTGAGGTTGATAGGGTGATGCAATTTTATGGTTAACATAATACTTGGCAAGCATTCTATGGAAAGCACCATGAATACAGTGTGTACCAGCATCAGTCATTAAATATCTAGGGACTGCAATCCTTGGGAAAATAACTTCCTTAAGCATTTTAATAGAGGTGTTGTGATCAACACTACTAGTTGGAATTAACATAATCAACAGCAACCAAAATATGTGTATACCCATGAGAGGAAGGAAAAGGTCCCATGTAATCAAAACCCCAAACAATCAAGTGGTTCAACGGCAAGTGAATAATTCATATGCATTTCTTGATTCTTACCGATATTACCTATTCTTTGGCATTCATCATAAGATAAGACGAACTTACGGGCATCCTTGAAGAGAGTAGGCCAATAAAACCCAGATTTCCATACCTTGTGAGCAGTTTTGTCTCCCGCATGATGCCATCCATAAGCTTTGGAGTGACATTTCCGTAGGATTTGTCCCTTTGATATCTTTAGGACATGGCATTTTCTCAATTGCATCAACCTTAGCCTTTTCCACCTCCATACCTCTTTCAGAAATTTTATGGCCCAAAACAATAGCTTCATTAACCATAAAGTGGCACTTCTCCCAATTCAAGACAAGAATTGTTTCCTCGCATCGCTGCAAAACTCGTTCAAGATTTCTTAAACAATCAACGAAACACTTCCCATAAGCAGAAAAGTCATCCATGAAAACCTCAACAATCTTTTCACAAAAGTCAGAGAATATAGCAATCATACACCTTTGAAAGGTAGCAGGTGCATTTCATAAACCAAAACACATACGTCTATAAGCATAAGTTCCAAAGGGATAAGTGAAAGTGGTCTTTTCTTGATAAGGTTGAGAATCAGGTAATTGTGAAAAAATAGAGTATCCATCAAAGTAGCAAAAATGTGTGTTCTTAGATAATCTTTCTAGCATTTGAACAATAAGAGGCAGAGGGTAATGATCTTTTCTAGTTGCTTTGTTTAATTTTCTAAAATAAATTACCATTCTATAGCCTGTAATAATTCTTTTTGGAATAAGTTCATTCTTATCATTAGGAACAATAGTAATACCACTTTTCTTAGGGACACAATGAACTGGACTTACCCATCTACTATCAGCTATAGGACAGATTATACATGCTTCTATTTCTATTCTTACCACTTCTTTCATGTTTGGATTTAACCGACGTTGGTGATCAACAACGGGTTTAGGATCAGGTTCCATATTAATGTTGTGCTTACATAGAGTGGGAGTAATGCCCTTTAAATCATCAAGACTATATCCAATAGCAGCTCGGTGCTTCCTTAGAACTTTCAATAATCATTCTTCTTCATGTTCTGAAAGGTTGGCCCTAATAATAATAGGATCTATCTTCTTCTGATCAAGATAAGCATATTTCAATGTGTCTGGCAATTGTTTTAATACAAACAAAGGGTCACCTTTAGGTGGAGGAGGACCTCCTAGAGGTTCAATTGGCAAATTGTGTTTAAGCAGAGGACATTGTTCAAAGAAATTCTTATCTATTTCATTTCTTTCATGCATATGTAAATCATTTTTATGGTCCAGCAGATATTGTTGTAAAGGATCACTAGGAGGCACAAATAGAAACAAGATCAATTATTTCATCCTTACTAGTCAATTCTTTCACATGAAGCTTTCTACCAAACTTGGAAAATTGAACTCATGAGACTCATCACCAAAGCTAACACTGACAGTTTGTTTCTCAAAATCTATTTTAGCATTAATGGTGTTCAAGAAAAGGTCTACCAAACATAATGGGACAAAAATCATGTTGTGGGGAACCAACAACAAGAAAATCAGTAGGGTATTTTATTTCCCCACACAAGATTTCAATGTCTCTAACAATCCCAGTTGGTGATATAGTATCTCTATTAGCAAGTTTAATAGTAACATCTATGTAACACCCATGATGCGGCTATATCTCCCACGTGTCGGAGCACGACTTAGAGGCATATCCGCATTGTAGGAATGTCGCAAGAGGGGTAATCTTTACACATCACATGTACTGAATAAGAAAGGGGTACAGAGTTGGCTTACAATCGCCACTTCACACAATACATAAATATAGCATTACATCATACAGATACATTCAAGGTCCGACTACGGAACCAAAATAAAGACAACCCCAAATGCATAAGATCCCCGATCGCCCCAACTGGGCTCCACTACTGATCGTCTGGAAAGGAAACGTAGTACCGTCCTGAGTCCTCATCGAACTCCCACTTGAGTTCAGTCGCATCTCCTGGAATGGCATCATCAACACCTGCATCTGGTTTTGTAAGTAATCTGTGAGTCACGGGGACTCAACAATCTCACACCCTCGTGATCAAGACTAGTTAAGCTTATAGGAAGGGAAAAGGTATGAGGTGGAGTTGCAGCAAGCACAAGCATATATGGTGGCTAACATACGCAAAAGAGAGCGAGAAGAGAAGGAAAAACACGTTCGAGAATCTATGATCAAGAAGTGATCCTAGAAGTACTTACATTCAAGCATAATACGAGACCGTGTTCTCTTCCCAGACTCGGCCGAAAAGAGACCATCACGGTTACACACGCTGTTGATTCTTTTCAATTAAGTTTAGTTTCAAGTTTTCTACAACCGGACATTAACAAATTCCCATCTGCCCATAATCGTGGGCACGGCTTTCGAAAGTTCAAATCCCTGTAGGGGTGTCCCAACTTAGCCCATCACAAGCTCTCATGGTCAACGAAGGATATTCCTTCTCCCAGGACGGCCCGATCAGACTCGGAATCCCGGTTACAAGACATCTCGACAATGGTAAAACAAGACCAGCAAAGCCGCCTGATGTGCCGACAAATCCCGATAGAAGTCGCATGTATCTCGTTCTCAGGGCACACGGGATAGGTCAAGCTACGAGTAAAACCAACCCTCAAGTTGCCCCGAGGTGGCCCCGTAGGCTGCCCGTTTCGGACCAACTCTCAGAGGAACACTGGCCCGGGGGGGTTTAAAATAAAGATGACCCTCGGGCTCGCGAAAACCCAAGGGAAGGTTATAGGTTGTTAGGCAAATGTAAAACCAAGGTTGGGCCTTGCTAGAGGAGTTTTATTCTAGGCGAACTATCAAGGGGTTCCCATTATAACCCAACCGCGTAAGGAACGCAAATTCAAGGAACATAACACCGGTATGACGGAAACTAGGGCGGCAAGAGTGGAACAAAACACCAGGCAAAAGGCCGAGCCTTCCACCCTTTACCAAGTATATAGGTGCATTAAAATCAACAAGATATAATAATGATATCCCAACAATAATCATGTTCCAACAAGGAACAAATTCCAATCTTCACCTGCAACTAGCAACACTATAAGAGGGGCTGAGCAAAGCGGTAACATAGGCAAACAACGGTTTGCTAGGACAAGGTGATTTAGAGGTTTGACATGGCAATATGGGAGGCATGATATAGCAAGTGGTAGGTATCGCGGCACAGGCATAGCAATAGAGCGAGCAACTAGCAAGCAAAGATAGAAGTGATTTCGAGGGTATGGTTATCTTGCCTGCAAAGTTCTCCGAGTTGACGTAAGCTTGATCCTCATAAGTGTACTCAACGGGTTCCTCGATCATGTACTCGTCTCCCGGCTCTACCCAAAGAAAGAACACAAGCAAGGGAAACACAATCAACCACGGTGCAATGCACAAGTAACATGATGCAAAACATGGCATGATATGCGGGATGTAATATGCAATCCATATGCGTGCTCCGGAAGGCAAAGATTAAACCTGGCCTCAACCTGGCAAACCACGAGCGCCGCTGGAAAGATGAGTTTATTTCGGTCGAAATCGATATAAAGACCACCGGAAACGGATGCACAGTTTGCAAATGGCAAGCAAAACAATAATGGCACAATCCTGCGATTAACAGCATGATGCCATCTAGAATGCAACAAGAAACTAAGCTACCGCACTCCAACATAGCAACAAAGCACATGGCAGTGATCCACTCAAGATGCTTGACAAAATATGAACACTGAGCTACGGCTAAATCACACAATAGCAGGTTCAAACAAGCATGTCAAAAGTGCAAAAGATATCAGGTTCACAGACTTAGTGAAAATAACATGTCAGGAATTAACATCAGGAAGCAATGTTTAGAGCAAGATAACAACATGCAATAGATCATGGCAAAGCAAAGCATCGCATGAAACTATTCAAATCATATAACAAAGGAGCAGAAAAGGAGCCTAAGCCAAAAAGGAGCAGAAAATATGATGGCACCCATGTAAACATAGCAAGTGTTAACAGATTCAGACTTAGCGGAAAACTGGACATGGAAAAATCAGAGTTACGTAGGCATGTTTGCGAGCTCGATGCACTCACCACAAGGCTTTTCATGACAAACTAAGCATACACCCAGCAAGAAGACATGATGAAGTAGCTAACCATGGTAAGAACCATCTCATAGCATGCATGGATCAACTGCAAAGACCTTGGGAAAATTGATTAACACGTAAACAATTTGCCAGGAACATTTTATAGCAAACGTAGAGCAAGATTGAGTCATGCTAGGGTACTCCATAATTGCAAACAAAGACATGGATGGATAGAACATAACAATATCACAAAATCATCCTTACTGAACATGCTCAAAAGATGCATGGATCACTCTGTAGCAACATGAATACATGGCATAAAAATAACATCAGGGAAATGACTTGGAAGAATTCTAAGTCCCTGAAATCAGCAACATCACGAGAGCTAGTTTGCATGCTTGTGCTAGTCACCACATTGATCACAAAAATACATGGCATATACCCTTGTAAAGATGCCATGGCATAGCCCAAAACACATGTAGGGCTCAAGTTCATAGGAGGCACACATAAATCATGGCAAAAATGACAAATGTCCATATTCTGATAAGAAACAGAAACTAACATTTTATAGCACTATTGCAACAGCATTTTAGGCATCAAGACGGACTCAATCAAGCATGATGCAATGGAATGGAATGAAGAGGACATGCAGACGAACAATTTGATATATCACACGCGCAAAACGGAGATACGGATGCAGAGTTATGGCATGATGAAGAATGCTAAAAAAATATGCAGAAAAAGGACTTAGGCAAATTCGACCTAGGGTTTACTGTAGCTGGATCTGGATCTAGGCGGCACACGAACCGAAGATGACTGGACTCCCGCTGGAGCTGGAAGTAGAGCTCGCCGGATCCGGGGCCGGGGAAGAAAGATCCGGCCAGAGGATAGGTGGGCGCGGCGCCGGTGAGGACGAGGCGGCACGGGCGCGCGGACGACGGTAGACGAGGCGGCGGCCAGACGGAGTGTCGCGGGGCACACTGGCGAGGTTGAAAGGAGGTGGCGCGGCGACGTCGCGCGGCGAGGCGGCGGCCGGAGCGCACACTCGGGCGGCGGGAGGCGGCGGCGACGCGCGGGCCGCGCGGGCCTGCTGCGGGCCGGGCGGGCCGGACCGCGGAGGCGGGTGGAGCGGCCACGTGGCGGCGCGGGCGTCCGGTGACGGCGGACGTGTCCGGTGGCGTTGGGGGCGATGTGATCTAGGGTTTCGCCCGAAAATTTCCGAGGGTGGCATATATTTATAGGTAGACGGAGCTAGGATAGTCCAAATGAGGTGCGGTTTTCGGCCACGCGATCGTGATCGAACGGCCGAGAGGATGGAAAGGGTTTGGATGGGTTTTGGGCCACTTTGCAGGGGTGTTGGGCTGCAACATACACGAGGCCCTTACGGTTCCTTGATTAACCGTTAGAGTATCAAACGAAGTCCAAATGGCAAGAAACATGACAGGAGGTCTACTGGTAGTGTACCAAGGACGCTTGGCAAATGTCGGTCCAATCCGAGAACGTTTAACACCCGCACACGAAAAGAGGCAAAAGGGGACACGGGAGGACGTAGGAATGCTAGAATGCAAAACGGACAACGGGGAAAATGCTCGGATGCATGAGACAAACACGTATGTAAATGCGATGCACATGATGACATGATATGAGATGCATGACATGGACAAAATGCAAAATGAAGACAAAACCCAACCACGAGGGAATATCATAAATTAGAGCCGAAAATGGAAAGAGTTGGAATACAAATATGGCAAGTTACATACGGGGCGTTACAACACTCCACCACTACGAAAGGATCTCATCCCGAGATCTAGGGCTAAAAAAACTCCGCATATTTGGAACGGAGGTGGTCCTCGCGTTCCCAGGTGGCTTCACAGTCAGAATGATGTGACCACTTCACTTTCAGGAATTTGATAGACTTGTTGCGAGTCTTGTGCTCAGTTTCTTCAAGAATAGCAATGGGATGCTCATGATAAGACAAGTCTTCTTGGAGATCAATATCTTCGAACTTGATGGTGCGGTCAAGAGTCTTGAAACACTTGCGAAGCTGAGACACGTGAAACACATCGTGCACATTTGCAAAGTTGGGTGGAAGCTCAAGTTGATAGGCGAGGTCGCCTCTTTTGCCAATGATCTTGAAAGGACCCACGTATCTAGGGGCAAGCTTCCCTTTGATACCCAAGCGAAGAGTACCTTTCATTGGAGATACACGGAGGTAGACATGGTCTCCAATCTCGAAAGCCCAGTCACGATGCTTGCTATCATAGTAGCTCTTCTAGCGTGATTGCGCGGCTTTGAGATTTTCATGAATGACTTTGCACATTTCTTCAGCCTCTGTGATCAAATCATTGCCAAGAAGTTGGCGTTCACCAGTCTCTGACCAATTAAGAGGAGTACGGCACTTTCTGCCATAGAGAATCTCGAATGGGGCCTTTCCCGAACTAGCTTGGAAGTTGTTCTTGTAGGAGAACTCGGCATATGGAATACAATCTTCCCACTTCATGCCGAAAGAAATAACACAAGCCCTGAGCATATCTTCAAGAATTTGATTTACTCGCTCGACTTGTCCACTAGTTTGAGGATGAAAGGCTGTGCTGAAGCGAATTTTGGTGCCCATAGCCTTCTGAAAGGAAACCCAGAACTTAGAAGTAAAGATGTGTAACGCCCTCGATGTGGCTATATCTCCCACGTGTCGAAGCACGACTTAGAGGCATACCTGCATTGAAAGCAATGTCGCAAGTGAGGTAATGTTCACACAACCCATGTGATACATAAGGGAAAGAGTTACATAGTTGGCTTACACTCGCCACTTCACACAATACATGAATAAAGCATTACATCATCTAGATAAAATCAAGGTCCGACTACGGAACCCAAAATAAAAGAAGACTACCCCAAATGCTACACAGATCCCCGATCATCCCAACTGGGCTCCAGTACTTATCAGCTGAAATGAAACAACACTATGAACAAGGTCTTCATCGAGCTCCTCCTTGATCTCGGGTGCATCATCTGTTCAGTTCAACGGCACATACAAGCTAGTTTTGGAAGTATCTGTGAGTCACGGGGGACTCAGCTATCTCACACCCACGTGATCAAGACTATTTAAGCTTATGGGTAAGGTAAAGGTATGAGGGGGAGCTGCAGCAAGCGACAAGCATATTTGGTGGCTAACATATACGCAAAAGAGAGCGAGAAGAGAAGACAAAAGCACGGTCGAGAACTATGATCAAGAAGTGATCCTAAAACAACCTACGTCAAACATAACTCCAACACCGTGTTCACTTCCCGGACTCCACCGAGAAGAGACCATCAGGGTTACACACGCAGTTGATGTATTTTCATTAAGATAAACATTAGGTTTTCTACAACCGGACATTAACAAATTCCCATCTGCCCATAACCGCAGGCACGGCTTTCGAAAGTTCAAATCCCTGCAGGGGAGTCCCAACTTAGCCCATCACAAGCTCTCACGGTCAACGAAGCATATTCCTTCTAGCGGGATGACCCGATCAGACTCGGAATCCCGGTTACAAGGCATTTCGATAATGGTAAAACAAGACCAGCAAATACACCCGAATGTGTTGACAAATCCCGATAGGATCTGCACATATCTCTTTCTCAGGGCACACCAGATTGTCCAAGGTTCCGATGGGCCAACCCAGAGTTGCCCCTGGTGGCCACCGGTAGCTGACAGGTTGGACCAACACTCAGAGGAGCACTGACCCGGGGGGGTCAAATAAAGATGGCTCTTGAGCCGGCCGGCCCAAGGGAAAGAAAAGGCTAGGTGGCAAATGGTAAAACCAATGTTGGGCCTTGCTGGAGGAGTTTTATTCAAGGCAAACTGTCAAGGGGTTCCCATTATAACCCAACCGCGTAAGGAAGACAAAATCCGGGAACATAACACCGATATGACGGAAACTAGGGCGGCAAGAGTGGAACAAAACACCAGGAATAAGGCCGAGCCTTCCACCCTTTACCAAGTATATAGATGCATTAATTAGATAAGAGATATTGTGATATCCCAACAAGTAAACATGTTCCAACAAGGAACAACATCTCCATGTTCCAACAAGGAACAAACTTCAATCTTCACCTGCAACTAACAACGCTATAAAAGGGGCTGAGCAAAGCGGTAACATAGCCAAACAAACGTTTTGCTAGGATAAGGTGGGTTAGAGGCTTGGCTTAACAATAGGGAGGCATGATAAGCAAGTGGTAGGTATCGCATCATAGGCATAGCAAAAGAGCGAGCATCTAGCAAGCAAAGATAGAAGTGATTTCGAGGGTATGGTCATCTTGCCTGAAATCCTGCAAGGAAGAAGAACGAGTCCATGAAGAAGATAAACGGACGTAGTCGAACGAATCCTCACAGCACGACGTTATCGGAACCAACCCGAAGAAGCAACACCGGAAAGAAGCAAACAATCAATGTAAACAGCCATCAGATAATCATGGCATGATGCACAATCAAGTATGATGCATGTCCGGTTTAATGAAGCATGGCATGGCAAAGTGCACAAGCAAAACTACAAGTTAAGTGGAGCTCAAAACGAAGCACCGCACCAATTATTTAGTTCTATCTCGTTTAGGTAGTCAACAATATTAAACGTTGGTTAACATGGCAAGAGGTGAAGCATAACAAAACTATACCATTTAAACAATTTAAATGGGGACGAATATAGCAAACAATGAATCCAGTAAATCCCCATATGCATTAGCAATTTAAATGCAAACAACAATTTAAGCATTTTAATTGTTGTTATCATGACGCGGATGACGTGGACAAGTTTATGCAATTTTTAATAAAAGTTGACAAGAGCATTATGAAGCATTTGTCACCGTGGTGGAAAGAAAAGGGGTGCCACGGCGACGATAACGAAACGATGCCACGGCAACGTTCCGGATCCGACAACTCATTGAGACGTCGGTCCAAAAGAAAGTGTGACGGGAGCGTGTCGTGCAAGATGGTGGGGTGATCCCGGTAACCGGGTTCCCCACGAATTAGCGGCAGAAGAGGAGGACCGAGCAAGTGACAACTCGGGCACGGTGCAAACATAGGGTGCAACTCATACAACACATGCAAACGTTCTCGGATGGTCGTCTTGGGGTTATACCTTCGAAGCGTGCGTTTCGAAGCGTATCGGTTCGGTGCAAAGTAGAGGAAGTAGACGCTCTCGTCACGTTCGAAGTGGTAGTAGTTGTACTCATGCCGTCGTGGAAGTAGTGGTTCGCGTCGATGGTAGTGGTACATAGAAATCATGGACGAACTTGAGGGTCATCAGTAGACGTTCACGGTTCTTCGGTGATGGTCGTGGTACACGTCTCGGAGGAGGACTTGACGCATTCGATGTTTCCGACGGCGACGGTAGGGAACTTGGTGTTAGTGCTATGCGGGTCTTCGGTGACGGTCGATGTACATGGCAAACGTAGAGGTACTATGCTTCGATTGTCGTGGTACTTGGCGATAGCAGTGGTATAAGGGTTGTAGCCGGCTTTGGCAGTTCATCGTGTAGTCGTAACCATTCCGTAGATGTTCATGTCATCGTAGCCGTTCGACATTTGACATTGAAGCAACTCGAATACCACAATTCCAAACAAAAACAAAGGATTGGCTTGCAGAATAAGCAAGAACAAACATATGATAGAGATTTCGTCCGAAGTTTTCGTGGTGGGGTCTACACGGGCTCGATCTTACAAAACCATCATGTACAAGGCAGTGCACATGACATACGAAGCGTCTCCGAGTCGGCATGGCGAAGGACTCTTTAAGACACAATGAGACCACTTTAAAAACCAATCGTGGATAGGCGGAACACTAGACGTTGAACCCCAATTTCATATCATACATCTGTCGGAAACATATCCTAAGAGCTACTAGAATTCCCACTTATAAACTCCCGAAATTTTCCGGTTATGCAATCAGGTGTTGGGGATACAGGGGAAGCATAATATCTCACCCAAAACTAGCAAATCCTACATCCAGTTGTATCCATCCTTCAACACATAACCAAGAAACCCTCGGAAAGCATTTACCTCAACCTTCAAAAAGCATCCGTTATACGAGTTATGGCAATACTCCCGAACTCCCGCCCGAGTACTGGATGGCGTCGAGGTTATCTCACCAACAACTGCATAAAAGAGATTTTCGATGTCGGTGAAACTAAACTCAGGTATTCCAGAACTGCAACGATAAAATTGTGACGACAACACCTCGGAGCTCAACTCCCCGGGACACTGCCACAACCCCTAAATGACAGGAGGCACCAAGAACAATGTTCTTGTCACAAAACCATCGGAACGATTCCAAGATACACACGTGATCCTAAAAAAAATTAGTGAAATTTGAGAAGGGAAGAGTCAAAACTCTATGTCAGGATGCCTCACCAGAGCGATGAAGGGGCTGGGAGTAAAAAGAATTCCTAACTCTCCGATATATAATTCCTAAATGACTCAAAACATTTTTCTAGACTCAACAACACCAACGATTCGATCAAGCAGGGGGCTCCTATGGTCGGGGAAGGCTCTGATTACCAACTTGTAACGCCCTTGATGCGGCTATATCTCCCACGTGTCGAAGCACGACTTAGAGGCATACCCGCATTGAAAGCAATGTCGCAAGTGAGGTAATCTTCACACAAACCATGTAATACATAAGGGAAAGAGTTACATAGTTGGCTTACACTCGCCACTTCACACAATACATGAATAAAGCATTACATCATCTAGATACAATCAAGGTCCGACTACGGAACCCAAAATAAAAGAAGACTACCCCAAATGCTACACAGATCTCCGATCGTCCCAATTGGGCTCCACTACTAATCAGCTGAAATGAAACAACACTATGAACAAGGTCTTCATTGATCTTCTCCTTGAGCTCGGTTGCGTCATCTGCTCGGTTCAACGGCACTTGCAAGCTAGTTTTGGAAGTATCTGTGAGTCACGGGGGACTCAGCAATCTCACACCCACGCGATCAAGACTATTTAAGCTTATGGGTAAGGTAATTGTAACGCCCTCGATGCAGCTATATCTCCCACGTGTCGAAGCACGACTTAGAGGCATAACCACATTGAAAGCAATGTCGCAAGTGAGGTAATCTTCACACAACCCATGTAATACATAAGGAACAGAGATAAATAGTTGGCTTACAATCGCCACTTCACACAAATACATAAATAAAGCATTACATCAACCAGATACAATCAAGGTCTGACTACGGAACCAAAATAAAAGAAGACTACCTCAAATGCTACACAGATCTCCAATCGACCCCAACTGGGCCCCACTACTGAACAACAAGAACGAAACAACACAAAGGATAAGATCTTCATCAAGGCTCCTCCTTGAGCTTGGTTGCGTCATCTGCACGGTTCAACGGCACCTGCAAACTTGTTTTGGAAGTATCTATGAGTCACGGGGACTCAGCAATCTCACACCCTCGTGATCAAGACTATTTAAGCTTATAGGTAAGGCAAGGCATATATGTCGAGCTGCTGCAAGCGACTAGCATATATGGTGGCTAACATATGCAAAAGAGAGCGAGAAGAGAAGGCAAAGCACGTTCGAGAAATCTATGATCAAGAAGTGATCCTAAAACAACCTACGTCAAGCATAACTCCAACACCGTGTTCACTTCCCGGACTCCGCCGGAAAGAGACCATCACGGTTACACACGCGGTTGATGCATTTTAATTAAGGTCAACTTCAGGTTTTCTACAACTGGACATTAACAAATTTCCATCTTCCCATCACCGCGGGCACGGCTTTCGAAAGTTCAAATCCCTGCAGGGGTGTCCTAACTTAGCCCATGACAAGCTCTCATGGTCAACGAAGGATATACCTTCTCCCGAGACATTCCGATCACACTCGGTATCCCGGTTCTACAAGACAACTTCGACAAGTTAAAACAAATCCAGCAACACCGCCCGAATGTGCAAACAAATCCTGATAGGAGCTACACATATCTCGTTCTCAGGGCACACTCAGATGAGACTAGCTATGAGTAAAACCAAACCTCAAGTTGCCCCGAGGTGGCCCCGCAGGCAGCTCGGTTCGGACCAACACTTAGAGAAGCACTGGCCCGGGGGGGTTAAAATAAAGATGACCCTTGAGTCTGCAGAACCCAAGGGAAGGTGGTATGTTGTTAGTGCAAATGGTAAAACCAAGGTTGGGCATTGCTGGAGGAGTTTTATTCAAGGCGAACTGTCAAGCGGTTCCCATTATAGCCCAACCGCGTAAGGAACGCAAAATCCGGGAAAATAACACTGATATGACGGAAACTAGGGCGGCAAGAGTGGAACAAAACACCAGGCATAAGGCCGAGCCTTCCACCCTTTACCAAGTATATAGATGCATTAATTAAATAAGAGATATTGTGATATCCCAACAAATAACCATGTTCCAAACATGGAACAAGCTCCAATCTTCACCTGCAACTAACAACGCTATAAGAGGGGCTGAGCAAAGCGGTAACATAGCCAAACAACGGTTTGCTAGGACAAGGTGGGTTAGAGGCTTGGCTTAACAATATGGGAGGCATGATAAGCAAGTGGTAGGTATCGCATCATAGGCATAGCAAAAGAGCGAGCAACTAGCAAGCAAAGATAGAAGTGATTTCGAGGATATGGTCATCTTGCCTAAGATCCTGCAAGGAAGAAGAACGAGTCCATGAAGAAGTTAAACGGACGTAGTCGACCGGTTCCTCACAAACGCGACGTTATCGGAACCAACCCAAAGAAGCAACACCGGAAAGGAGCAAACAACATAGTAAACAACCACCACATAATCATGTCATGATGCACAACCAAGTATGATGCATGTCCGGTTTAAATATGCATGACATGGCAAAGTGCAACAAACAAAACTACAAATTAAGAGGAGCTCAATATGCAACTCCGTTGCATATTGACGAAACACCACATTCGAGTTATTTAGTTCGATCTCGTTTATGTACCCAACACTATTCAATGTTGTTAGCATGGCAAGAGGGTGAAGCAAATGAAAACTACCTATCTAGGCAAGTTTAAATGACGCCGGAACAACAAGCAACAAGTACGGAAAATCCTCATGTGCATATTTTTGGTTATGGTACTGTTCTTCCCTAAACATAATTTTAGAGTTATTAAACATGCAAAACAAGTGCACCGTGTTAAACTAGGCATTTTTCTACCCCATTTACATATAAAGTCTATTAGATTTGGAGCTATGGTTAATTAGTTATGAATTAATGCATTTTAACATGGCATAGGAGAAAAATTACACAAAAAACATTTTTAAACATTTCAAACATGGTTGAAAGTTGCAAATTATGAAACTAGACACAATTTTAAGCATTTTTCATATATAATGTGTTTTAATATGATGCATCGTTTGAGAGATATGATAAGCATGAACAATAGGGGGTATTCTGTAAAACTGGCAGCCTCTGGAAAAAAACAAAATCACCAGAGCCTAAAAAAAGACTCTGGGCCGAATCTGGCCAGCCCAAAGTGCACAGGGGGGGGGGTTGTCACGTTGGGCCAACAGGCTGGCTTGCATCTTAGGCTGACAGGGGCAAGGTGGAGCGTGCTGGGCCTAGCGAGGAGGTGGACGCAGTCAACGCTCGAGGCGTTTGTCGTCTCCCGACGAGCAGGAGGCAGTCGAGGCAGGGGTAACGGGCGCAGGAACTTGGTGCTGCCGTGGTCGCAGGCGAGGAGGACGACTCCGGCGGCGCAGGTCCTAGCGGCAAACGGCGATGAACGGAGCAGGGTGGCGGATCTGGGCGATGAGGAGCTGGGCCTTGGCGTGGGGTCGGGTCGTTCGATCGACAGGGGATACAAACAGCAGCAGTAGGGGAGGCCGGCGACGGCACAGGTGGTCGAGGACGGGGCCCAGCCGATGCAATTCGGCAGGAACGGTCAAGGGCAGCGGAGGCCCGCCGAATCTGGTGGTTTTCGACGAGGTTCCCTGCAGCAGTGCTCCATCGGGCGCCCATGGCAAACCTGCGATGGGTCAGAGAGGGGAGTTGAGAGAGAGAAGAACAAGAAGATGGAATGGGAGGCAGGGAAGAGAGGGGTGGTACGGGCCTGCTGGAGGAGGTCGCCGAGACGAGCTGCTCCTGAACCCCTCGTGATCGAGCATAGGAGATGCTCCAGTTAGTGGGATGGGTGGATCGAATGCAAGGTGATTGGCTTGGTTTTGAAAATGAGGAGGAGGGTGGCGCTATGGATGGATGGATTTGATAGATGGCGGCGGCGGCTGATCCTAGGAGGGGGGAGCCTGTAGGTGGCGGCGGCTAGGGAGGACAAATGTCCTAGTTTGTAGGGTTGGGTCCGTGTATATATAGTAAGTGGGTTTTTGGGTAGGGGTATTCGGTCCCTTCAATCGAAATCGAGTGGATGAGAATAAATGGGTTAGGGATCCCAATTAAGAAAACGGAGACGTTTCGTAGATGTTTGGGGATGATCCGGATCCAACGGTGACGACTGCCCGGGTCGCGTCCGGGACAAATTTCGGACGCGCGCGAGGGGGGTCGTAGGCTGACGAGAGAGGTTAGGTAGGGTATGGCGGTGAGAGGTAGTGCAAAAGACAAAGGGCTGAGAAGAGAGAAGAGGAGAGGCCTGGCGACTGTTTCCGGAGACCGAAAACGTCCGACGTTAGACCGGCTATACTGCCGCTATAGTTAATCGTTGGGGCATCAAACGAACTCCGATTGCGATGAAACTTGGCAGGCGGTCTACCTACACTATAACAAGACCGCACGCCAACTTTCAACCCAATCTGAGAACATTTTCCGCCACTTATAAAATAATATTTCGGACGTGCCGTGGGCACGTGCAAGTGTGTCTGGGCTTAGAACGGACAACGGAAGGAACGAGGAGACCGGGACAGATGCAAGTTTTGAAAACATGATGATGCAATGCACATGATGACATGATAAGATGCAACACACAAGCAAATGACATGACAACGACAGCGAATAACTGAAGGACACCTGGCACATCAGACTCGAGGCGTTACAACACTCCACCACTACGAAAGGATCTCATCCCGAGATCTAGAATGGCACCGGAGGGACAACGGAAGAGAAAGAGGAGAGGTAAAACTAAGTTGCTCCTTTGACAAACGAGTGAAACCAAAGAACCTTGAGAGGTTGAACAAGTTGAAAGGAATAATGCAATGAAGAAGACAAAGTTGAAAGCACTCCGGTAGGGAAGAGTAACGAGGAAGAACAACTTCGAGCAGCACTGAGCACAAATTATCAAGACTTGATAAGATGAAAAGAACTGAGCAAGAAAAGAACAAGGTCCTGACAAGGCAAGAAGATGGGTTGGAGAGAGCAACATCACAATGCCTCCGGAACGAAGGGAAACAAAATCTTGAGAGAGCACGCTTACAACAAATGCTAGAACGGAGTTGTTGGAAAACCAAGAACGAAAAAAATAAGCTTGATGTGGTCTTATGGGATACATCTCAAATTATGAGGTGTCAACCTGCCACTCACGGGAAGCAGAATTGGATTGATATGAACGAGGAGATGAGAAACTTATTTCACCGGGAGGATAAAAAAGATCTTGGGTCCTTTTATAAGCAACATGGATAGCAACAATCCTCAGGGAAGGCTTTAGGTGAAATATAACCCAAAACCATTCCAACAAATAGGTTGATGGATTTAAAATACCTCATTCTTAACAATGTGTGAATCATGAAGCATGAACTCAAATTATCAAGAATGATGTAAAACCACCTCCAAAGATACGGTAGAAAGAAATGCACTCCGGATAGCAAGATGAAGAAACTTAAACTCCTTAGGAAAGAATGTAGATGACCACTTCAAGAAGGAATATAAATCCTTTATGAACTATCATGTAGAACCTTCATGAAGAACTCTGGTAAACAAAAAGAATAACGAAAATAAAGAGAAGTTGGAAACACAAGGTGAAACCTTGTAATGATTTAAATGGATCCTCGTGGTGATATAATTGATAAAACTTGGAACTCCGGGAAAGAAAAGATAAAGCATCTCGAACTGAGAATATGATATGATGAACCACTCCGGAAAAAAGGAATTGAATTTAGTCGATGAAACAAGAATAAGAATTACATTATGCTTATCCTTCATCAATTAAATTGATGACAATCAACGGATTTGACATATTACTTATTCTCGTAGAGAGGATTAAGATAGATATAGCGCAAACTTAAGAAGGCCTTCAATGAATCACCGGTCGGGATTGGAAAGAACGAATGAATTGATACGGAGAGAGGTCTTGAATGAACCACCATAAGAATTGAACAACAGATGAAGTAAAAGGACGAAACACCGATAAGAATTGGAAAAGAACGAATAAAACATGAAGAAACACCGGGAAGGATTAGCAAATGAATGAAGATGCTTGAGAGAATTTAGATACAAGTGAACGAATAGATCACGGACTGATTAGAGATTACTTGAACGAAGCACCGGTAAGATGGGAGAATGATGACTGACAGCTGAGAATGAATAAAGCTGAATTGATGGATTCTGGATAACAAACTGAGAAGACTCTTGAATTGCTCCGGATAGATGAAAAGGATTTTTCACGATCAAAACAATAACGAGAGGATGGCAACAAGCTAGAATCACGAATCTTGAAGAGAATGGAGCAAGATTAAAGAGAGACTCTTCTTCGGTCTTCAAAATCTGAGAATGACGACGATAAACACCACCAAGAATTGTTGAGACACTCCGGAATAAGAAGAATAGAAAAGTTGAACCAATGATGAAAATAATTTAAAAGATCTTGAAGAAATACGTATGACTGATGACAATTCATTCTTATGTCAAACTTCGAAAAGAAATTTGGATAGCTCCGAGAAAATAAGAAGAGTCAGGTAAGTTCCTGGGAAAAGACCTGTGGGTTAGGGCCCACTCAAAAGAAAACATCGTTGAATGATTTAAAGAGAGAGATTGCACCGGTTGAATTAAATGGCTTGAATAAGATAACAACCTCGAAATAACTTGAACGGATTGAGAATGGAAACAAATCTTGTGAGATATCTTTGGCACTCCGGAACAAAAGAATAGCGTGAAGTGGATGATTATGAGGTGCACCGGCATAAGAACACATTTGAAACGAGGAAAAGGATGTGATCACCATCGAAAGATTGCATTGAACACACCGGGGAAGATAAAAGAACAAAGAATGATAAACTTGAGGCTCCGTTAGAATCTTCATGAGAAACACCGGATAAGAACATTGACGGAAAAAGGATGGGGAGATTTCATAAGAATAAAAGGATACTTGATTAAGACATCGGATTCCTTGAAGAAAAAGGGTGGGTGGGCGGGAAAAACAGAGGTAACTTGGGACGGATGAAGCAAACACGATGAGAAGACTTGGAGTTGATCTTGCGGATGAGACAAATGATAGGAATATCTTGAAGAGAATCGCACCGGTTGACAAGGATTGACATGACAAACTCGATGATCGAGAAGGATTAGTATTCACATAGGAACATGAGAACACCGCTTAGGAAAGGTATTGAATCCACATTTGACTTCGAAGCAACTCGAATACCACAAACCAAAACAAAAACAAAGGATTGGCTTGCAGAATAAGCCGGAACAAACATATGATAGAGATTTCGTCCGAAGTTTTCGTGGTGGGGCCTACACGGGCTCGATCGTACAGCACCATCATGTACAAGGCAGTGCACATGACATACGAAGCTTCCCCGAGTCGGCATAGCCGAGGACTCTTTAAGACACAACGAGACCACTTTAAACCAACCGTGGATAGGCGGACCACTAGACGTCGAACCCGAATTTCATATCATACATCTGTCGGGAAGATATCCTAAGAGCTACTTGAATTCCCACTTATAAACTCCCGAAATTTTCCGGTGATGCAATCAGGTATTGGGGATACAGGGGAATCATAATATCTCACCCAAACTAACAAATCCTACATCCAGTTGTATCCATCCTTCAACACATAACCAAGAAACCTTCGGAAATCATCTACCTCAACCTTCGAAAAGCATCCGTTATATGAGTTATGGCAATACTCCTGAACTCCCGCCCCAGTACTGGGTGGCGTCGAGGTTATCTCACCAACAACTTCATAGAAGAGATTTTCGATGTCGGCGAAACTAATCTCAGGTATTCCAGAACTACAACGATAAAATTGTGACGACAACACCTCGGAGCTCAACACCCTGCGACACTGCCACAACCCCTAAATGTCAGGAGGCACCAAGAACAATGTTCTCGTCACAAATCGATCGGAACGATTCCAAGATACCCGCGTGATCCTAAATTTTTTTAGTGAAATTTGAGAAGAGAAGAGTAAAAACTCTATGTCAGGATGCCTCACCAGAGCGATGAAGGGACTGGGGAGTAAAAAGAAGTCCTAACTCTACGATATATATAATTCCTAAATGGCTCAAAACATTTCTAGACTCAATAACACCAACGATTCGATCAAGCAGGGGGCTCCTAAGGTCGGGGAAGGCTCTGATACCAACTTGTAACGACCTCGACGCGGCTATATCTTCCACGTGTCGAAGCACGACTTAGAGGCATAACCACATTGAAAGCAATGTCGCAAGTGAGGTAACCTTCACACAACCCATGTAATACATAAGGAACAGAGATACATAGTTGGCTTACAATCGCCACTTCACAAAAATACGTAAATAAAGCATCACATCAACCATATACAATCAAGGTCCGACTACGGAACCAAAATAAAAGAAGACTACCTCAAATGCTACACAGATCCCCGATCGACCCCAACTGGGCCCCACTACTGAACAACAAGAACGAAACAACACAAAGGATAAGATCTTCATCGAGGCTCCTCCTTGAGCTTGGTTGCGTCAGCTGCACGGTTCAACGGCACCTGCAAACTGGTTTTGGAAGTATCTGTGAGTCACGGGGACTCAGCAATCTCACACCCTCGCGATCAAGACTATTTAAGCTTATAGGTAAGGCAAGGCATATATGTGGAGCTGCTGCAAGCAACTAGCATATATGGTGGCTAACATACGCAAAAGAGAGCGAGAAGAGAAGGCAAAGCACGTTCGAGAAATCTATGATCAAGAAGTGATCCTAAAACAACGGTTACACCGTGTTCGAGAAATCTATGATCAAGAAGTGATCCTAAAACGTCAAGCATAACTCCAACACCGTGTTCACTTCCCGGACTCCGCCGGAAAGAGACCATCACGGTTACACACGCGGTTGATGCATTTTAATTAAGGTCAACTTCAGGTTTTCTACAACTGGACATTAACAAATTTCCATCTGCCCATCACCGCGGGCACGGCTTTCGAAAGTTCAAATCCCTGCAGGGGTGTCCTAACTTAGCCCATGACAAGCTCTCATGGTGAACGAAGGATATACCTTCTCCCGAGACATTCCGATCACACTCGGTATCCCCGTTCTACAAGACTACTTCGACAAGTTAAAAAAATCTAGCAACACCGCCCGAATGTGCCAAAAAATCCCGATAGGAGCTGCACATATCTCGTTCTCAGGGCACACTCAGATGAGACTAGCTACGAGTAAAACCAAACCTCAAGTTGCCCCGAGGTGGCCCCGCAGGCAGCTCGGTTCGGACCAACACTTAGAGAAGCACTGGCCCGGGGGGGGTTAAAATAAAGATGACCCTTGAGTCTGCAGAACCCAAGGAAAGGTGGTACATTGTTAGTGCAAATGGTAAAACCAAGGTTGGGCATTGCTGGAGGAGTTTTATTCAAGGCGAACTGTCAAGCGGTTCCCATTATAGCCCAACCGCGTAAGGAACGCAAAATCCAGGAACATAACACCGATATGACAGAAACTAGGGCGGCAAGAGTGGAACAAAACACCAGGCATAAGGCCGAGCCTTCCACCCTTTACCAAGTATATAGATGCATTAATTAAATAAGAGATATTGTGATATCCCAACAAATAACCATGTTCCAAACATGGAACAAGCTCCAATCATCACCTGCAACTAACAACGCTATAAGAGGGGCTGAGCAAAAAGGTAACATAGCCAAACAATGGTTTGCTAGGACAAGGTGGGTTAGAGGCTTGGTTTAACAATATGGGAGGCATGATAAGCAAGTGGTAGGTATCGCAACATAGGCATAGCAAAAGAGCGAGCAACTAGCAAGCAAAGATAGAAGTGATTTCGAGGGTATGGTCATCTTGCTTGAGATCCCGCAAGGAAGAAGAACGAGTCCATGAAGAAGTCAAACGGACGTAGTCGACCGGTTCCTCACAAACGCGACGTTATCGGAACCAACCCGAAGAAGTAACACCGGAAAGGAGCAAACAACATAGTAAACAACCACCACATAATCATGGCATGATGCACAACCAAGTATGATGCATGTCCGGTTTAAATATGCATGACATGGCAAAGTGCAACAAACAAAACTACAAATTAAGTGGAGCGCAATATGCAACTCCGTTGCATATTGACGAAACACCACATTCGAGTTATTTAGTTCGATCTCGTTTATGTACCCAACAATATTAAATGTTGTTAGCATGGCAAGAGGGTGAAGCAAATGAAAACTACCTATCTAGGCAAGTTTAAATGAGGCCGGAACAACAAGCAACAAGTCCGGAAAATCCTCATGTGCATATTTTTGGTTATGGTACTGTTCTGCCCTAAACATAATTTTAGAGTTATTGAACATACAAAACAAGTGCACCATGTTAAACTAGGCATTTTTCTACCCCATTTACATATAAAGTTTATTAGATTTGGAGCTACGGTTAATTAGTTATGAATTAAAGTATTTTAACATGGCATAGGAGAAAAATTACACAAACAACATTTTTAAACATTTCAAACATGGTTGAAAGTTGCAAATTATGAAACTAGACACAATTTTAAGCATTTTTCATATATAATGTGTTTTAATATGATGCACCGTTTATGATAAGCATGAACAATAGGGGGTATTCTGTAAAACTGGCAGCCTCTGGAAAAAAACAAAATCATCAGAGCCTAAAAAAAGACTCTGGGCCGAATCTGGCTAGCCCAAAGTGCACAGGGGGGGTTCTCACATTGGGCCAACAGGCTGGCTTGCATCTTGGGCTGACAGGGGCAAGGTGGAGCGTGCTGGGCCTAGCGAGGAGGTGGGCGCAGTCAACGCTCGAGGCGTTCGTCATCTCCCAACGAATAAGAGGCAGTCGAGGCAGGGGCAACGGGCACAGGAACTTGGTGCTGCCGTGGTCGCAGGCGAGGAGGACGACTCCGGCGGCGCAGGTCCTAGCGGCAAACGGCGATGAACGGAGCAGGGTGGCGGATCTGGGCGAAGAGGAGCTGGGCCTTGGCGTGGGGTCGGGTCGTTCGATCGACAGGGGATACAAACAGCAGCAGTAGGGGAGGCCGGCGACGGCACAGGTGGTCGGGGACGGTGCCCAGCCGGTGGAATTCGGCAGGAACGGTCAAGGGCAGCGGAGGCCCGCCGGATCTGGTGGTTTTCGACGAGGTTCCCTGCAGCAGTGCCCCATCGGGCGCCCATGGAGAACCTGCGACGGGTCAGAGAGGGGAGGTGAGAGAGAGAAGAATAGGAAGATGGAATGGGAGGCAGGGAAGAGAGGGGTGGTACGGGCCTGCTGGAGGAGGTCGCCGGGATGAGCTGCTCCTGAACCCCTCGGGATCGAGCATAGGAGACGCTCCGGTTAGTGGGATGGGTGGATCGAATGCGAGGTGGTTGGCCTGGTTTTGAAAACGAGGAGGAGGGTGGCGCTGTGGATGGATGGATTTGATAGATGGCGGCGGCGGCTGATCCTAGGAGGGGGGAGCCTGTCGGTGGCGGCGGCTAGGGAGCACAAATGTCCTAGTTTCTAGGGTTGGGTCCGTATATATATAGTAAGTGGGTTTTTGGGTAGGGGTATTCGGTCCCTCTGATCAAAATTGAGTGGATGCGAATAAATGGGTTAGGGAGACCAATTAAGAAAACGGAGACGTTTCGTAGATGTTTGGGGATGATCCGGATCCAACGGTGACGACTGCTCGGGTCGGGTCCGGGACAAATTCCGGACGCGCGCGAGGGGGGTCGCAGGCTGACGAGAGAGGTTAGGTAGGGCCTGGCGGTGAGAGGTAGTGCAAAAGACAAAGGGCTGAGAAGAGAGAAGAGGAGAGGCCCGGCGACTGTTTTCGGAGACCGAAAACGTCCGACGTTAGACCGGCTATACTGTCGCTATAGTTAATCGTTGGGGCGTCAAACGAACTCCGATTGCGATGAAACTTGGCTGGCGATCTACCTACACTATAATTCCGATTGCGATGAAACTTGGAGGGCGACCAACTTTCAACCCAATCCGAGAACATTTTCCGGCCACTTATAAAATAATATTTCGAATGTGCCGCGGGCATGTGCAAGTGTGTCTGGGCTCAGAACGGACAAAGGAAGGAACGAGGAGACCGGGACGGATGCAAGTTTTGAAAACATGATGATGCAATGCACATGATGACATGATAAGACGCAACACGCAAGCAAATGACATGACAACGACAGCGAATAACTGAAGGACACCTGGCACATCGGACTCGGGGCGTTACAGTAAAGGTATGAGGTGGAGCTGCAGCAAGCGACTAGCATATTTGGTGGCTAACATATACACAAAAGAGAGTGAGAAGAGAAGGCAAAAGCACGGCGGAGAACTATGATCAAGAAGTGCTCCTAAAATAACCTACGTCAAACATAACTCCAACACCGTGTTCACTTCCCGGACTCCACCGAGAAGAGACCATCACGGTTACACACGCGGTTGATGTATTTTAATTAAGATAAACTTTAGGTTTTCTACAATCGGACATTAACAAATTCCCATCTCCCATAACCGCGGGCACGGCTTTCGAAAGTTCAAGTCCCTGCAGGGGAGTCCCAACTTAGCCCATCACAAGCTCCCACAGTCAATGAAGGATATTCCTTCTAGAGGGAAGACCCGATCAGACTCGGAATCCCGGTTACAAGACATTTCCACAATGGTAAAACAAGACCAGCAAAGCCACCTGAATGTGCCGACAAATCCCGATAGGAGCTGCACATATCTCTTTCTCAGGGCACACCGGATTCTCCAAGGTTCCGGTAACCAGCCCAGAGTAGCCCCTGGTGGCCACTGGCAGCTGACAGGTTGGACCAACACTCAGAGGAGCACTGACCCGGGGGGGTTAAATAAAGATGACCCTTGAGCCGGCGGAGCCAAGGGAAAGAAAAGGCTAGGTGGCAAATGGTAAAACCAATGTTGGGCCTTGCTGGAGGAGTTTTATTCAAGGTGAACATTCAAGGGGTTCCCATTACAACCCAATCGCGTAAGGAACGCAAAATCCGGGAACATAACACCGATATGACGGAAACTAGGGCGGCAAGAGTGGAACAAAACACCAGGCATAAGGCCGAGCCTTCCACCCTTTACCAAGTATATAGATGCATTAATTAGATAAGAGATATTGTGATATCCCAACAAGTAAACATGTTCCAACAAGGAACAACATCTCCATGTTCCAACAAGGAACAAACTTCAATCTTCACCTACAACTAACAATGCTATAAGAGGGGCTGAGCAAAGCGGTAACATAGCCAAACAAACGGTTTGCTATGATAAGGTGGGTTAGAGGCTTGGCTTAAAAATATGGGAGGCATGATAAGCAAGTGGTAGGTATCGCAGCATAGGCATAGCAAAAGACCGAGCATCTAGCAAGCAAAGATAGAAATGATTTCGAGGGTATGGTCATCTTGCCTGAAATCCTGCAAGGAAGAAGAATGAGTCCATGAAGAAGATAAACGGACGTAGTCAAACGAATCCTCACAACATGGCGTTATCGGAACCAACCCGAACAAGCAACACCGGAAAGAAGCAATCAATCATGGTAAACAACCATCACATAATCATGGCATGATGCACAATCAAGTATGATGCATGTCCCGTTTAATGAAGCATGGCATGGAAAAGTGCACAAGCAAAACTACAAGTTAAATGGAGCTTAAAACGAAGCACCACATCAATTATTTAGTTCTCTCTCGTTTAGGTACTCAACAATATTAAATGTTGGTTAAGATGGCAAGAGGTGAAGCATAACAAAACTATACCATTTAAAAAATTCAAATGCGCCCGGATATAGCAAACAATGAATCAGGTAAATCCCCATATGCATTAGCAATTTAAATGCAAAAAACAATTTAAGCATTTTAATTGTTGTTATCATGACGCGGATGACATGGACAAGTTTATGCAATTTTTAATAAAAGTTGACAAGAGCATTATGAAGCATTTGTCACCGTGGTGGAAAGAAAAGGGGTGCCACGGCGACGATAAGGAAACGATGCCACGGCAACGTTCCGGATCCGACAACTCATTGAGACGTCGGTCCAAAAGAAAGTGTGACGGGAGCGTGTCGTGCAAGATGGTGGGGTGATCCCGGTAACCGGGTTCCCCACGAATTAGCGGCAGAAGAGGAGGACTGAGCAAGTGACAACTCGGGCACGGTGCAAACATAGGGCGCAACTCATACAACACATGCAAACGTTCTCAGACGGTTGTCTTGGGGTTATACCTTTAAAGCGTGTGTTTCGAAGCGTATCGGTTCGGTGCAAAGTAGAGGAAGTAGACGTTCTCGTCACGTTCGAAGTGGTAGTAGTTGTACTTATGCCGTAGTGGAAGTAGTGGTTTGCGTCGATGGTAGTGGTACATAGCAATCGTGGACGAACTTGAGCGTCATCGGTAGACGTTCACGGTTCTTCGGTGATGGTTGTGGTACACGTCTCGGAGAAGAACTTGACGCAATCGATGTTTCCGAGGGCGACGGTTGGGAACTTGGCGTTAGTGCTATGCGGGTCTTCGGTGACGGTTGATGTACATGGCAAACGTAGAGGTACTATGCTTCGATTGTCGTGGTACTTGGCGATAGTAGTGGTACAAGGGTTGTAGCCGGCCTTGGCGGTTCATCGTGTAGTCATAACTGTTCCATAGATGTTCATGTCATCGTAGCCGTTCGGATCTTGCAGCGATGGTAGTCGTTCACTTGACGGTCTTGAAGGATTCAAAGGGGTACTTGACGGTCTGTCGTGGTACTTGGCGCTGTTCCTATTCAGTGGTCGTTGGACTTGGTGTAAATAGCAACTGCAATTGGAGGTACACAACACAACAACAAGAGGCCGCAGAGGTGGCCGAACTCCGGCGGTTCACGACGTGGTCAGGTGAGCAGCGCTCGCGTCTTGAAACTGACGAAGCGGGCGGCGACATCTTCGTCCGTTTGATCGAAGTAGAGATGAGACCCTGCGACAGGAAGTGAGCGCGGACAGCCGAGGCGAGAGGAGTCGGGCGGAGCAGGCCCGATCCAGCAGCATGGACGGCAGGGGCGGGAAGAACGCACATGGAGGCTCCGGTCACCGGCGGCCAAGGCTGCAGAGAAGGTCAGCGGGTGGAGCTCGAGGATGGATGGTGCACGGGGAGGTGTCGCGCGAAGGAGAGTCGACAGGGCGGCGTGAGGCGGCGGCCTCCTGGTGGTTGCAAACAGCGACGGGGCGCGGCGACCAGCGTGGAGGTGGAGAGGTGGGGACGAGGTGCACGGCCATGGGGAACGGGCAAGCGAGCTCACGACCACTCCTCTCCTTTCCTGTGGGTGGCGACACGAGCAAGAGAACGAGAGGAGGGAGGAGAGGATCGAGCGAGGCTTTGGAGGCGCGAGAGAGCGAAGGTGAGGGAGAGATCGAGGGTTCGGGCAAGAGGAGCCGGGTCGAGCGCGGTGCCATTTCTCTCCTGGCGGCGTGAGGGAGGGAAACGAGGTAGAGGGTGCCGGGGATCGAGCGGGAGGCCTAGGGTTACGGGGGTTAGATGACTGGGCCTTAGGGAGGCCGGCCCAGGGATAGGGAAGGCTTCGCCTAGGTTGGTTTGGGCCTGCTGGGCTTTCTCTCTCTCTCTTAATTTCTCTTTTCGGCAAAAGAGATAGGCCAAAAATAATTAAGTGAAGAGACCATGGAGAAGAACAAAATTATGGAACATGTTTGTATGGCTTTATGGAATATCTCCACCTCAACAAAAATAGTTCCGACAAGTAAGGAGAATTTTAAATTCAAACTTATTTGACTTGAGCCAAAAGAGTTTGAATGGAGACTAGGCTAAAGGGGTGTACAAAAAATGTTGAGGGTTTTTGGAGGACCCTCGATAAATGGAGAAAGAACTACTGCCATGGTTTGGAGGTGAAACTTGAAGCAAAAGAACCCAAGGGATTTATATTGTGAGTGTGTTGTGGCCGATTCCTAAAGGATGGAAAAATTTATTTTACCTCCCTATACATATTGGGAGATATGTTATAAAGAGAATTTCACCATGTGAATATCCCTTGATTTCAATGGACCGAAGATCCATCCGATTTTATTTGGTTGAGTTTTAAAACATGTTGCAAGATGACATGATGCAATGCACATGATGTGTCGGGTGGTAGGTGCGACATATGCCAACGGGTGGCTTATCATTGTGGCAGCCAGTAAGATGTCGCCGGTGCCTGGAAACGGGATGAGGCGAAGACATGCACGCCGGCGAATCTTACCCAGCTTCGGGGCTCTCCGTGGAGATAACACCCCTACTGCTGCTCTGCGGGGTCTCCGCATGGTCACTAGATGAACAAGTAGCTACCCGGTGCTCCTTGAGCTGTTTGGCGAGAGGAGGAAGAAGGGCACGGCTTGCTCTCTTCTCCTCCCTATGTGGTGTCTGAAACTAGCAGGGATTGATCTCTTTTTGCATGGATGCCCCGGGGGGTTTATATAGGCCTACCCCCCGGGGGTACAATGGTAATCCGGCTGGGCGTGGGTCCCAGCTGTCTGTGTCTTCACTCTCCGGCTTCTGTGCCGGCTGCTAGGGCCCGCCGGCTGGTGGGTCCCGCCGGCTGCCGGCTCCTTGGTCGACAGGCAGGCCCCACTGTCTAGGGCCTTCTTGGTGGCTGGTTACTGTTGCTCAATCCTGGTGACGAGGGATTCACCGAAGTGGGCGTGGCTATAGTGCCGCCGTCCGACGGGTGATCGCTGTAGCCTCACCGCGTCTCGTCTCCTTAATGGGGCATCTCCTTCGAGGGAGGTGGCAAGCCGGCTGTGGGGAGCCGGCTCTATCTTGGGCCGACTGGGGGAGGCCTGGCCGCCTTCGGGTGTCTCTCTGCCCGAAGGGGCCCACCGCCCGTGGGCCGTACTGGTAGCCCGTCGTGGATGACATCAGGGTCAACGTGGCAACAGTGCTGCGCCGGACTTGTCATGGCCACCCGTACGGCGTACTGTGCCAAGCGTGCTCCGGGATTCGGGGGTGGCAGGCTTCACTGTAGCCACGGCCCGTCACATCGCCGTGATATGGATGTAGACTTCGAGGGTACGATCTTGACCGCTTTATGGGAGCCGGCTTCTTGGAGTCGGCCTTCTCGCGGTCGGCTTCTCGGAGCCGGCCCTCCCGCGGCTTATCTTATGAGGGCTGAAGTCGGGCCGCCTTCCGATAGCCGGCAATGGGAAGGCGGCCCGGTGTCTTGGATTCTTGAGGGCCGAAGTCGGCTCGTAATTTTTTCAGAAGGGCCAGGGGGGCCGGCTAGGCTAGCCATGGTTATTTACTCCGACAGTAGTCCCCGAAGCTGATCGAGCTTCGAGGCTGACAAAGGGACGAGAAGCTAGGTCAGCTTCCTATCCCGAGGGGCCGGCTTTGCTCGTGCGCGCCGTCTTCGGAAAAGCCCCGTTTCTCGTAGGCGGGAACGCGGGCCACGTGGCGAGGAAATCCTGCCAACGCACGCACGCGACAGGACGCCGCCGCAGGCCCGGGCCCGCCACTCGCAGGCCTTGGTCCGAGCGCGGATCTTCTGTGGCCCACATGGACCGCTCGCCTTCCCGCGGCGGTTTTATTCTGCCATCAAGGCACAATAATCACGGGACGTGGGGGAGTGGGCGCAGTTGATCCCCACGTTCCCCCACGCCGCGCCTCCACGGCTCCGTCGCGCGGTCTATAAGTAGGAGGAGGAGGGGGAGCGGTAGAGGCTCGCGCGCTCTTCCTCACTCCGCCCCATCTCGCCCTCCTTCTTCTTCTCTTCACCGCAGCAACTCTTTGCCGTGCCGTTCCGCCGTCGCTTCGTCTTGCTCCCCGCCGCATCGCTCCCATGGCGCTGTCGAGCTCGTGGGATGGCTCCAACGTCCACGAGGACCACATCGAGTTCCTCCGCCGGACGCGGCGTCTGCCCGGCGAGAACCTTGTGCGGGTTCGTCAAGCGCGGGCGAGGGAGATTTCTCCGGCACCGGAGGAGGGCGAGCGGTTGATCTTCCGCTCGCACTGCCTGCGCGGCTTTGGCCTCCCGGCGAGCGGATTCCTTCGAGCCTTCCTCGAGTTCTACCACCTGCAGCCGCATCACCTCACGCCCAACGCGGTGATGCTGCTGTCGGCCTTCGTCACCTTGTGCGAGGGCTTTCTTCGATTTCTCCCCACGCTCGAGCTCTGGGGGGAGTTCTTCCAAAGAAAGCTCGGCACCGTCGTCGCGGGCGTGCCCGCCCCCTGTGGAGCCTTCATTGCCATGAGGCGGGCGAGCGAGAACAATCCGTTCCCGTCCATTCCGCTGATCCAGTCGGTGAAGCTTTGGCAGAAGTCTTATTTCTACATGAAGAACGTCGCCCAGCAAGGCGACTACGTCAACCTGCCGGATTACGTAGCCGGCCCGCCGGCTGGGAGGCTGCCTTCGTGGAGCTACCGGGCCAGGTCGCTGTCCCAGGCCAGGAACGCAGCCATCTCCCGGCTTCGGGTGATGATCCAGTCGGAGGGCCTGACCAGAGCCGACTTGGTGGCCGCCTTCATGGAGCGCTGGGTTCTTCCGCTCCAAGGCCGGCCTCACATGATCTGCCAAATGAGCGGCCGCTTCGACCCGTGCCAGCTGAGCACCAGGCAGATGCCTCACGAAGAGGTGTCTTACATGGTGAATTATGTCTCCAACTGCAAGCTCGCCGAGGATTGGCGATACGGCAAGGAGCCATATTCCCGCGCCAACCCTCCGCCTGCCATAAGTTCTTTCTTCTTTTCTTCCTTTTTGTAGCTGGCCTCATGATAGCTGACTTTTGATCAATTGGTTTGCCTTTTGCAGAACCCTCTTCTCCCGCCGACAGCCGGGGCCGCGGGGGTAGAGCGCCAGCTCCTCCCCGACCGCATGGTGGACGACGCCGATGATCCGGACCTGGGAGCGGCCGCCATGGAAGACGCCATCGTGGGGGAAGGCGACGAGGCCGGAGGCGCGGGACCCGGGGCCAGCTTCGAGGACTGGCCGGATGATGACAAGGTCGAAGTCGCCCCGCACCGCCAGCCGGCGCCCGATCATCAAGGCGCGGGCTCGTCTGCCGTGCTGGCTGCCCATGGCGGCGCGCAGAAGCGCCGGGCCGCGTCGACCTTCTTCGGCAACCGGGCGAAAAAATCGAAGGTCTCCACGGCGGCGACCAAGCGGGATGAGGCGGCCACGAAGGCGGCCCGCTTCCGCAAGGCGGTGAAGCAGCCGCAGGCGATCTCTGTGTAAGTCGTCGAATGTCTTGCATATATATTTTTTGTCTTCTTCGTCCGAAACTCTTCTAAACCTTTCTTTTCTTGCCGGAAAGGGCGCCACTTTCTCTCAAGCGAGGTCCTGGCGGCTCCGTAGTCGGGCCGACTGGGGGGTCCTCAAGCTCCCGCCGCGTGGATCCCCGCGCCGACCTTAAAGAGGCCATGGAGCGGAACGCGCGGGAGGCGCGGGAGGAGCGGGAGGCGGCGCAGCGAAGGACCGCCCAGGCGACGAAGGAGCAGGCCGACGCGGCGGCCAAGGCCCGGGCGAAGGCGGCAGCCACGGAGACGGAGGCGGAGGCCTCGCACAACCGGCCTCCGCTGTTCGTTGTTCCCCTCCGCGCCATGGCCCCCGACGTTACCGTGCCCCCGTCGGAGGAGGTCGACCAAGGCCCGCCGGTGATGGAGTGGCGGGAGGACCCCGTGATCTTCGTGGAGGGGGCGTCACATACGGCGCCGACTGGAGCGGGCCAAAGCGGCCAATCAGCTGCGGCGCCAGAGCAGCCGTCCAGGGGCGAGCCGGCGGCAGGGGCCGGCCTCGAGGTGGAGCCGGCATTGCGCCGGCGCGCACAGGGTGGCACCTCCGCTCCGGAACCGCACCGAGCAACGGGCGCCAGCCAGACGGCGGAGGCCCTGGAGATGGGTAGCGTCAGCATGTCCGAGTGGACTCCCAGCGGGGGGACGGGCGAGCTGAACGCGGCGGCCCAGGAGGTCCGGAACCGGCTTCAAGCTCAGGCCGCCTCGCTGCAGCAATACACTCAAGAGTTTCTCTTGATGCGGGCCGTCATCCGGGTGAGTCTTCTGTCCTTGGTTATTTTGCTCTTTCGATTTCTTCCGTGGGGGCGCGTCAGCGCACCCACTGGGTGTAGTCCCGGAGTTCCGAGTTGGCTGCTGCGCAGGCGGCTCGGAACTTACTAGGTCCTGTCAACCATCTTATACCCGCCTCCTGTCTGTTCTTTCAGGAGTATCATGACCTCCGCGCTGCTGCCTTAACCTCCCAGGCTCAGGAGCTGGGCCGGAAAACCGAAGACCTGATCAGCAGCCGGAGTGCGTACTTGGTTTCGTTCATCTCCTGTGGGGGTGCGTCAGCGCACCCACTGGGTGTAGTCCCCAAGATTCGGGCCGACTGCTGAGCGGTCGGGTCGGATCTTCCCTAACGACTTCACCTTATTGGTTTTTCTTTTGTCTTTCGTGCTCGCAGAAGCCAATGCCGACTTGAGGGGGCAGCTCAGCGAGGCGCAGGCCGCCCTTCGTGCCAAGGAAACTGAGTACGACGCCTTGGTCCTGGAGCGTGACCGCTTGGCCAAGATGCTGGCTGACCAGGAGGAGAGCCACAAGGCGGCCCTGAAGAAGGCGCAGGATAACGAAGCCGCCCTGAAGGCCGAGTTCGAGACCGAAGCGGCGGGCTGGGCTGAGACCAGGCAAGCGCTGAATGAAGGCTTCGGCCGTATTGATGATTTGATCGACGGTAAGCCTCCTTCCTCGCTCCTTGCATGCTCCTTGCCGCCTGATTTGTGTTCTGACTTGTGCTGCTTTTTATTCTCTGTGCAGACTACTTTCCCGGCTACTCCGTCTTTGCTGCCCAAACCATCGAGGCCCACCGCGAAGCGCGCCGTCAGGCGGGGGCCGACATCACGCCGCACGCGAGTCGGACGCTTGAGGAGCAACTCTTGGCGGTCCAAGCACGGCTGCAGCCGGCTCATCGTATGCTCTGCCGCCTCCAGCGCGCCGGGGCCCAGGTGTTGGCCGCCCTCTGGCCGAGCGAGACGATTCCCCGCACCCCAAGTCAGACTGCCGACTGGCTGGAAGTTGCGGTTGGCCGCTTCGAGGCTTGGAAAGCATCGGTGGCCCGGCTTGGAGCTGGGCGGGCGTTGGAGTTCGCCCGAGCTTGGTATCCGGGGCTGAACCTGGACCAGTTGCGCACCTGGCGGCTGGAGGCCGACAAAGAGCTGGAGGAGGTGCGGCCAGCTATCGCTCAGCGCGCTTCGACGATCGCCGAGTGTACTGACATCAGCGTCTTTGCTCCTGATATCAATGACGACGGCGTTGCCCAGCCAGAGGAGTGGTTCAGGCTGGACCCGGTAGCGGGTGAAGACTCGGCAGAGGAGATCGCCTCTAGTGATGAAGGCGAAGACGACGAAGGAGAGGAGGGCGAAGATGTTGAGCCGGCCGGTGAAGCGGCCAGCCAGCCTCAGCAACGAGGCGCATGCTAGCACGCCCTCTGCGGGAGGCGGTGATCATGCCGAGGTTCGCCAGCCGGCCACTCCTCCAGCCGGTACTGCCGTCTCCACCGACCTGCCCGACTCGCCAGTCGCTCCCTTGGCTTAGTCTGCCGTCCTTGTTTTTTCCTTCTTGTTGCCTTTTGAACAACTTTATTAAACTTGCGCAGTTCCACCCACTGGGGGTGTATTCGAACTATAATGAATGCTGGCCTTTTGAAGGTCTTTTATGTAAATATTATTGCGTGTTTGGTTTCCATTCATGTATGCTTTTTATCCTTAGGCTGTTTCCTTTACCGCCTTCCCCTTCTGGGAAGGCAAGTACTCGAGCTTTCTTAGATTGTAGCGAGGTGAATGGAAGCCGGCCGGCCGGCTACTCTGGTAGCCGGTCGGCGATGGGAGAAAAACCGGCCTTTGTTATATTAGTCCGTTAGTCCCTAGCCGTTTTTCGTGTGGGCACCCGTTCCTGCCCCTAACTCTTGCCAGCCGGACAGCTGGCTCTTCGAACTGCGACTTTTGGCAAGAGAAGGCTTGGGAGCCGGCACACTACTTGTCTGACTACGGGTAAGACTTCTAATATAACTCCAGGCGGCCAGTCCCCGGGCCGACTAGTCGAACCCGGTGCCGGACGGAAAAAAGTGAATGCAATGACAAGGCCATAATCATGATACTTTTCATTCATAGACAAAAGATGGCAGTCCCCGAGCTCTCCTCGGGGGGCCTATTGTCTCGTACTTAGTACAAAAGTTAGTGTGATACATACTGCATTTCAACTGTAAAACCTTCGGAGGAGGTTGGCATTCCATGGTCGTTCCGACTCCTTGCCGGAGTCGTCTCTCTTTCGTGCCTTCGGCTTCTGCGCGTCGATCAGGTAGTAGGAGTCGTTGCCTAAGGCTCTGCTGATGACGAAGGGGCCCTCCCAAGGGGCCGAGAGCTTGTGCTGGCCGGCTGTTCACTGGATCAGCTGGAGCACAAGATCGCCCTCTTGGAAGGATCTTGGCTTGACCTTTCGGCTGTGGTAGCGGCACAGGCCCTGCTGATAGATGGCGGACCGGCTAAGGGCTAACAGCCGTCCTTCTTCCAGCAGGTCGACGCCGTCTTCTCGTGCTTCCTTGGCCTCGGCTTCCGTGTACATGGTTACCCGAGGCGAGTCGAACTCGGTGTCAGTTGGGATGACCGCCTCGGCACCATATACGAGGAAGAAAGGAGTGAAGCCGGTTGACTTGTTTGGTGTAGTGCGCAGACTCCAGAGGACAGCTGGCAGCTCATCAAGCCAACAGCCGGCTGAACGCTCAAGTGGTACTATCAGTCGGGGCTTGATGCCGGAGAGGATGAGGCCGTCGGCTCGCTCGACCTGGCTGTTTGACTGCGGGTGGGAGACAGACGCTAGGTCCAACCGGATGCCTTGCGTCGCGCAGAAACGTGCTAAGGCTCCCTTGGCGAAATTCGTGCCATTGTCGGTGATGATGTTGTGTGGCACGCCGTACCGAGTTGTTATATCTGCGATAAATGTCACGGCAGTCGTCCCATTCAGCTTCTTGATCGGCTTTGCCTCAATCCATTTGGTGAATTTGTCCACGGCGACAAGCAGATGTGTCATGCCGCCGCGCGCCGTCTTGAATGGGCCCACCATGTCCAGTCCCCAAACGGCGAAGGGCCAAGTGAGGGGAATGGTCTTGAGTGCTGAAGCCGGCATGTGTTTGCTTGGAGCTGAAGAGTTGGCACCCTTTGCAATGTTTAACTAATTTCTTGGTGTCATCCAAAGCAGTCGGCCAAAAGAAACCATGGCGGAAGGCTTTGGCGACGAGTGATCTTGAGGCCGCATGGTGGCCGCATTCTCCTTGGTGGATGTCTCTGAGGATTGCAATGCCCTTCTCTTGCTCAACGCATCGCTGGAGGACTCCAGTGACACTGCGCTTGACGAGTTCTCTGTTGACAATTGTGTATGCTCCGGCTCGGCATTGGACTTGTCTTGCCTCTACTTCGTCAGCAGGCAAATCTTGGTTTATTAGGAAGTTGAGGATGGATTGAGCCCATGACGGAGCTGCGACTTCTTCTATTGCCAAAACGGCTATTGCGACCAGGGCGGGCGGGCTGGGCGGTGAAATGCTAGAGTCGGCCGCCGCCTGTTGTGTTGGTGTAGTCTCCGGGCCGACTACCGCAATCCCCGAGCCGGGTGAGGCAGTCCCCGGGTCGGGCGTAACTACGGAAGTCCCCGAGCCGCCTGCTGATACCCCCTGGCTGACTATCGAAGTCCCCAGGTCACCTGCTTGGTTCTTCGAGCCGGCTGCGTCGGGGTCAGGCAGCATGAAGATGGAATCGGACTCTGGAGACGGTTTGATAGATGGCTTGAGGAGGCTTGTAGAGCGACACCGGTTGGTATTGCTTGCCGAGTGGAGCCTATTCGAGCCAGGGCATCAGCTGGCTCGTTGTCGGCTCGTGGTACATGGAGGAACTCGCATCCTTCAAAATACCCGCTGATTTGCTGAACGAGGAAGCGGTAGCTTGCCATATTTGCATCCTTGGCATCCCAGTCGCCGGATGATTGCTGGACCACCAAGTCCGAGTCGCCATAATATAGGATCCGGCGAATGCCGAGTTCTTTGGCAAGCCGGAGCCCGTGTATGAGCGCCTCGTACTCGGCCACGTTGTTGGAGGCGGCAAAGTGAATTTGCAGCATGTATCTGAGCTTGTCGCCTTTGGGAGAGGTGAGGATGACGCCGGCTCCCAAGCCGGTGCGCATCTTGGACCCATCGAAGTGCATGCGCCAATGAGTGGAGTCGGGAGCCGGCGGTAGGTACTGGGTCTCGGCCCAGTCGACGAGGAAGTAGGCCAATTCTTGGGACTTGATGGCGGTGCGAGGCTGGTAGAAGATCGTATAGGGGGCCAGCTCGATGTCCCATTTCACCACCCGGCCGGATGCATCCCGGCTGCCTATGATCTCGGCCATCGGGGCGGTGCATACAACCGTGATGGGATGCTCTTGGAAGTAGGGCTTCAGCTTCTTGGCAGCGAAGTACATGACGTAACACATGTTCTGGTAGTGCGGGTAGTTCTACTTCGAGGTAGACAGCACCTCGCTCAAATAGTACACCGGCCTCTGGACCGGCTGGGCTCGGCCTTCTTCTGGGCGTTGGACTACGATGACGGTGCTGACCACCCGGCTGGTTGCAGCAATGTAGAGGAGCATGGGCTCTTTCTCAGTCGGCGCCGCCAGGAAAGGCGGCGTGGCCAGCATCTTCTTCAGCTCTTGAAAAGCTTGATCGGCTTAGTCATTCCACTCGAAGTGGTTGGTCTTCTTCATGAGGCGGTAGAGGGGAAGATCTTTCTCTCCGAGCCGGCTGATGAAGCGGTTCAGGGAGGCCAAGCATCCGGTAAACTTCTGGATGTCTCGAAGTTTGGTGGGAATCGCCATTCTCTCAAGGGCCTTGATCTTTACTGGGTTGCATTCGATGCCGCGTTCGGAGACCAGGAAGCCTAGGAGCTGGCCGGCTGGCACTCCGAACACGCATTTCTCGGGGTTAAGCTTGATTTGGAACCGGCGTAGGTTTTCAAATGTTTCCTTGAGGTCTTCCAGCAAGGTGCCGCGCTTCTCCATCTTCACCACAATGTCGTCTACGTAGACGTGGGCATTTCTGCCGAGTTGCTTGAGGAGGCACTTCTGCATGCAATGCTGAAAAGTGGCACCGGCATTTCTCAAGCCGAATGTCATAGTCAGGTAGCAGAAGGCCCTGAATGGCGTAATGAAGGCGGTCTTCAGGCGGTCTGCCAGATCTAACTTTATCTGGTGATACCCTGAGTAAGCATCCAAGAAACTCAATAGCTCGCATCCGGCCGTGGAGTCTATCACTTGGTCAATCCTTGGCAGGGCAAAGGGATCTTTGGGGCAGGCCTTGTTGAGGCTCGTGTAGTCTATACACATGCGCCACTTGTTGTTCTTCTTTAGCACGAGGACCGGGTTGGCGAGCCACTCTGGAAAGAAAACTTCCATAATGAAGCCGGCTGCCAGAAGCCGGGCTATCTCCTCTCCCACAATCCTGCGTTTCTCCTCCGACAGTCGGCGGAGGGGTTGTTTGACTGGCTTTGCGTCTTCTCGGACGTGTAGTTTGTGCTCGGCGAATTCCTTCGGAACGCCCGGCATGTCCTTGGGGGACCATGCAAAGATGTCCCGATTCTCACGGAGGAAATCGGCGAGCTCGCCTTCCTATTTGCTGTTCAGGTTTGCCCCGATGACGGCAAACCTCTCTGGGTGCTCGGGGTCAAGAGGTATCTCCTTCCTCTCCTTGGCCAGCTGGAAAGATCTTTGAGCATCATGCTCCTTGGGATCGGGGGACAAAGCCGACTGCTTGCCGGCCATGGCCACGACTCGGTCCAACATCTTCTTTTCTTCGGCAATCACAAGGGACTCGGCCAGCCGACTTCTGGCTGCTGCGCACTCAGAGGACTTCTTGTAATCGCCGGCTATGGTGATGACACCTTTGGTGCTCGGTATCTTCATCTTGAGGTATGCATAGTGGGGAACTGCCATTAACTTGACCAAGGCAGGTCGGCCAAGCAATGCATGGTAAGGGCTCTCCAGGTCCACCACTTCAAACCAGATCGCTTCCCGGCGGAAATGCTCCTTGTCCCCAAAAAGTGCATCAATCTTGATCTTGCCAATGGGGGCGCAGGACAGGCCGGGTACGATGCCATGGAACACAGTCGGGGTAGGCATGAGTTGCTTCGTCTTGACATTCAGCTTCTCCATGGTGTCATGGTACAGGATGTTGATGCTGCTCCCGCCGTCTATCAGCACGCGGGAGAATCGGGCAGCGCGTCTATCCGCTGCAAGGGTGGCATCCAAAACCAACGCATAAGAGCCGGGAGACGGCATCACCTCTGGGTGGTCGGTCCGGCTCCAGCTGATAGGTTTTTCTGACCAGTGCATGTGCTCGGCGGGGTTGGCAGCAACCATGCTGACTTCTTGGTGCTCTCGGCGCTTGCTGCGCCGGTCTTTGGGCTGACTTGTAAAGATGACATAGGCGGCATGCTCGTCGGGGAACTCGTCGTGCACGGCTCCGACTACGGGCCGAGCGGCCGGCGGCTGCGGAGCCGGAGGCGGCGGACCGGCAGGCGGAGGCAGTGTGAGCCCTTCGCCTTTAGAGATTCGGGTGAGCCAGTGGCACTTCCGGTCGTGTGTTTGGACGGCTTCGTGCCGCTGTGGAACTTGCATGGGGCGTCGAGAGTCTGCTCGTAGGAGAAGGCCGGCTGCCAAGCCGGCTTGCCGCCCCTCTGCTTCTTGGGTGCGGGCCGCGCTTCGGGCTGCTCGTCATCGACTGTGGCCACCTGCCGACTGGTGGAGGGCGGCACCGGGCCCTTGCGCTTGTGGTCGTTCTGGTGTGGGCGTCGGCCGGAGTCCCCAGCCGGCGTCTTGAGCGCCGGGTTGAGTACCTTTCCGGACGCGTCTACCCGGAGTTCGGTCTTCATCGAGGAGTCTGCGGTGGCGTACTTGTCCGCTATGATCAGAAGCTCGTCGAGGGTAGTCGGCTCGTCGCAGAGGAGCTTGTGCTTGAGGAGGGTGCCTTCTCGGCACCCGGCAGTGAAGTATTCTATGGCTTGCACCTCGTGCACCCTTTCGCAAGAGTTGCGGACCTCGGCCCAATGCGTGAGGTAGTCGCGAGTGGACTCGGAGGGGCCTTGCACGCACATGGAGAGCTGTCTGGGCTTGGGAGCCCGCTTGTAGGTGCTGGTGAAGTTGTGGACGAAGGCTTCTGTGAAGTCTAGCCAGCTGTTGATGCTGTATGGCTTGAGGCTGTTGAGCCAGGTCCGCACCGTGCCCTGCAGCATGAGGGGCACGTATTTCACGGCAACGCACCTATTGCCGTTGGCTATGTTAACCGCCGTGGAGTAGTCGATCAACCAATCTTCTGGCTTCACGGAGCCGTTGTACTTGGGCGTGTCTCTTGGGAGCGAGAACCCTTTGGGGAAGGGCTCATCGCGGATGCGGGGCCCGAAGCAAGGCGGGCCGACATCGTCTTCTTCTTCTAGCGCCAGGGATCGCGCCAGGCGGTCGATCCGATGGCGGGCGTCGTTCTCGCCGACTCCTTCGCGGCGACCTAGCCGACCGCTGAGAGTTGGATGCCCAACAGGCGGGAGGGTGGGATATCTCTCCCCATGGGGCTGGGGCGGAGGCGGGTTTCCCCGCCACTCCACGGCCCGGGGGTGGCCTTCTGCGTCTCGCTCGATGGAGATTCGGGTTCGGCTTCGGCTGGCAGCCGGTTCTTTCTCACGCCGCGCGTGGGTTTTACCTGTAGTCGGCATCCGGGACGTCGCGTCGTGATCTCAGCGCGGGGGAGGGATTTCCGCGCGGGCGTCGGCTTCGTGCCGCTGCGCGGCGGCATCAATCAGTTGCTGGATGCGTCGGGTCATGTGGGCGAGTTCTTTGGCCCCCAGTCCATCTAGCTCGTCTACGGCCGCCTGGGCGGCGCGCAGGTTCTCGAGTGGAGTAGTGTAGACTGGGCGGTCGACTCCTAGCGTATCGGCGACGACAGCGCCGCGCTGTCTAACAACGCCGGCCCGGCTAGGCCCGCCTGGGGCGGCGTGCCAAAGGCGGCGCGGTCGGCCTCGCGTCGGTGGGCCTCAGCGAGGCGTCTCATGGAAACCAACTTCCGGCCCTCTGCAAGGAGGGCAAGGCAGCGAGCTTCCATTGCTTCAGTGTCGGCATCGGCCGGGAGGGGGATGGACAAGTCGTGGACCGCCGCGTGCGGGGCGTCGTGGGCGCTCTCGTCAGAAGCGCCGCCGTGGCCGATGACCATCACCTCAGTGGTGACAGCATCGTAGCCATCGGCCCGGGGAAGCGGGTCGTTGTAGATCGCGACGTTGGTGGGGAACGCGTCGAGTGAGGCCGTGTCGGAGTCGACAGGCATCGGATCGGTGGAGCCAACCGACTCCAAGTCTACGGCAGGCTCGCCGGAGACGTGGAGCTGGCCGAGGAGGTTGACGAGGTGGTCGGTGCCCGCGTCGGAGGCGAGCTCGTCAGAGATGAGAGTCTTGTCAAGGAGATCGGCGAGGCTGCTCGCCGCACAGATGTTGGTGACGCCTTGTAGCACGTCGTGGCAAGCGCCATCGGGCGTGCCGGGCTGGCTACGCTCGCGGGGGAGGAAGAGGGTTCCCGTCCAGAACAGGTCTCCGGACTGCGGTGCACCTGGCCCCACGGTGGGCGCCAAATGTCGGGTGGTAGGTGCGACATATGCCAACGGGTGGCTTATCATTGTGGGAGCCAGTAAGACCTCGCCGGTGCCTGGAAACGGGATGAGGCGAAGACATGCATGCCGGCGAATCTTACCCAGCTTCGGGGTTCTCCATGGAGATAACACCCCTACTGCTGCTCTGCGGGGTCTCCGCATGGTCACTAGATGAACAAGTAGCTACACGGTGCTCCTTGAGCTGTTTGGCGAGAGGAGGAAGAAGGGCACGGCTTGCTCTCTTCTCCTCCCTATGTGGTGTCTGAAACTAGGAGGGATTGATCTCTTTTTGCATGGATGCCCCGGGGGGTTGATATAGGCCTACCCCCCGGGGGTACAATGGTAATCCGGCTAGGCATGGGTCCCAGCTGTCTGTGTCTTCGCTCTCCGGCTTCTGCACCGGCTGGTGGGTCCCGCCGGCTGCCGGCTCCTTGGTCGACAGGCAGGCCCCACTGTCCAGGGCCTTGTCGGTGGCTGGTTACTGTTGCTCAATCCTGGTGACGAGGGCTTCGCCGAAGTGGGCGTGGCTACAGTGCCGCCATCCGGCGGGTGATCGCTGTAGCCTCACCGCGTCTCGTCTCCTTAATGGGGCGTCTCCTTCGAGGGAGGTGGCAAGCCGGCTGTGGGGAGCCGGCTCTATCTTGGGCCGACTGGGGGAGGTCTGGCCGCCTTTGGGTGTCTCTCTGCCCAAAGGGGCCCACCGCCCGTGGGCCGTACTGGTAGCCCGTCGTGGATGACATCAGGGTCAACGTGGCAACAGTGCTGCGCCGGACGGGTCATGGCCACCCGTACGACGTACTATGCCAGGCGTGCTCCGGGATTCGGGGGTGGCAGGCTTCACTGTAGCCACGCCCCGTCACATCACCGTGATATGGATGCAGACTTCGAGGGTACGATCTTGACCGCTTTATGGGAGCCGGCTTCTTGGAGTCGGCCTTCTCGCGACCGGCTTCTCGGAGACGGCCCTCCCGCGGCTTCTCTTCATGAGGGCTGAAGTCAGGCCGCCTTCTGATAGCCAGCAAGGGGGAGGCGGCCCTGTGTCTTGGATTCTTGAGGGCCGAAGTCGGCTCATAATTTTTTTAGAAGGGCCAGGGGGGCCGGCTAGGCTACCCAAGGTTATTTACTCCGACATGACGCAAAAGGAAAGCAAGAAGCAAAACAAAACACATGACGAAACCCGAATCTCCGGTCTTGGGGCGTTACAAGATGCTTCCACGATCTGAAGATATCAACTGCGGAATGCCGTGCAAGGAGACAATCCTGGAGGTATATAGCTCTGCCAACTGAGCTACTGTGATAGATTCTTTGATAGGAAGAAAATTAGCCACTTTAGTGAGCTTGTCGATGACAACGAAGATAGCATCATTGCCACTCTTGGACTTGGGAAATCCAGTCACGAAGTCCATCTCAATATGGTCAAACTTCCATTCTGGAATGGCAAGAGGTTAGAGGAGACCAGCTGGTCGTTGGTGTTCTGCTTTCACTCTTCTGCAGACATCACATTCATTCACGAACTGAGCAATCTCGCGCTTCATTCGAGTCCACCAATACGACTGCTTGAGGTCATGGTACATCTTTGTACTTCCAGGATGAATAGAAAGGAGTGAATTGTGAGCCTCGTTCATAATAACTTTACGAATGTCACCCTTAGGAACAACAATTTGATCCTCGAAGAATAGAGTATCTTTGTCATCAAGGCGATAACACTTGTACTTGGGTTGGCTCTTGGCAATCCCAATCTTCACCTTCTTCACCATGGCATCAAGAAGTTGAGCCTCACGAATCTGATCTTCCAAGGTAGGAGAGACTTGGAGGTTGGCAAGGAATCCTTGAGGAACAACTTGGAGATTAATTTTGCGGAAAGCTTCACAAAGGTCCGGTAGGAAGGGCTTAAGAATCAAACTGTTGCAGTAAGCCTTCCCCCTCAATGCGTCAGCAATGACGTTGGCCTTGCCTGGAGTATATTCAATACTCGGATGATACTCTTGAATCATTTCGACCCAACGAGTCTGCCTGAGGTTGAGGTTCGGCTGAGTGAAGATGTACTTGAGACTCTTATGATCAGTGAAGATGTCCACTTTCCTTCCCAACAAGAGATGTCTCCATGTTAAAAGAGCACGGACAACTGCCGCTAACTCGAGGTCATGAGTGGGGTAGTTCTTTTCGTTGGGCTTCAACTGGAGAGAGGTATAGGCCACAACTTTCTTCTCTTGCATTAACACAACACCGAGACCATGGAGGGAAGCATCACAGAAAAACCTCAAATGGTTTGGATTCATCAGGAGGAGTCAGAACTGGAGTTGTGACTAACTTCGCTTTGAGGGTGTTGAAAGCGATGTCACATTCAGGCGTCCAGACATACTTCACATGCTTCTGGAGGAGGTTGGAAAGAGGCTTCGCAATCTTAGAGAAATTCTCAGCGAATCTTCGACAATAGCTTGCGAGCCCAAGGAAGCTGCGGAGTTGCTTCACATTCTAAGGCAGTTCCCAATTAACAATTGCAGACACCTTCTCAGGATTAACAGCTATGCCCTTGGCGGAGATGGTATGCCCAAGGTAGAGAACCTCATCGAGCCAAAACTCACGCTTTGAAAACTTCCCATACAATTGATGTTCTCTAAGTTTATCCAGCACCAATATCAAGTGCTTGGCATGATCCTCCATCTTCTTGGAAAAGACCAAAATGTCATCGAGATAGACCAAGACGAATTCATTTGTGTAAGGGTTGAAGATGAGGTTCATCATGCGAGAGAATGTTGGAGGAGCGTTGACAAGGCCGAAAGACATGACAGTGTATTCATATGACCCATAGCTTTTCCTGAATGCTGTCTTGGGGGTATCTTGTTCACTAATGTGAATCTGATGATAGCCCATACGGAGGTCAAGCTTGGAGAATACTTGAGAACCTTTGAGTTGTTCGAATAGCTCATTGATGTTGGGAAGTGGGTACTTGTTTTTATGGTCTTCTTGTTCAATGGACGGTAGTCAACACAAAGTCGGTCTGTGCCATCCTTGTTCTTGACAAAAAGAACACCACAACCCCATGGAGAAGAACTCGATTGGATTAGACCCATACACTCTTGTATATCGAGTTGTTTCTTCAGCTCCTTCAACTCTTCTGGTCCAAGCTTGTAAGGACGTTTGCAAACAGGTTTCGTGCCAGGCTCAGGTTCGATACGAATTCAACTGGCCGGTGAGGAGGCATTCCTGGAAGCTCTTCTGGAAAGACATCTTGATATTCACAAACGACTGGAATCTGAGAGATGGCATCCAACTCGCCCTTCTCATTGAGAGAAAACAGTCGAATGGTATCGTCACGAGCGGCAAAGACGATCACATCCTCAGATGAGTGTGTCAATTGAATCTGCCTGGCAGCACAATCAAGCTAAGCCTTGTGCTTAGAAAGACAGTCCATGCCAAGAATTAGATCAATATTCGAGTTACCAAGGACCATTGGAGTAGAAAGAAACTTATAGTCACCCATCTTAATAGAAACATCTGGAACCACAAAACTAGCACTCAACCGTTTACCCGGAGAAACGATATCCATGGATTTGCCCAAATGAGAAGAAGTGAATTTGTTCTTGGCAAAAAATGGTCTTGACATGAAACAATGCGATGCACCAGTATCAAAAAGAACTTTTGCAGGAATATCATTAACAGGAAGGTTACCCATGATCACTTCTGACGAGTCCTTTGCCTGAGCTGCGTTCATCATGTGGACTTTGGCATGCTTGGGGTTATGCTTGGCCACGGCATTGCTGGCAGATCTCACAGGAGGAGGAGGAAGACGCCTCTGGTTGAAACATTTGTTTTCATAGTGACCCTTCTGCTGACACTTGCTGCAGGTGACCTCTGAGTGCGGACGGTGATACGGAGCTCTTGATCTTGGAGCATGAGACAAAGCTTTGTTCTGAAAGGCTAGGTTGGGTGGGTGGTAAGATCCATTGCCACCTTTGCTTTTCTACTGATAAGGCTGACGGAATGGAGGAGGAGGAGGCAACCAGTACGTTTGCTGCTTAGCTGCCACTTGAGTTGAAGAAGTAGAAGGAGTAGCATCCTTGACTCTCTTCTTAGATGCATCGCACATGATCTGAGCAGCTTCTTGTTTCAGTGCCATGTTGTAGAATTCATCATACTTTTTTGGCTTAGAAAGCACGAGGGCTAGCTACAGATCTTCTCTGAGGCCACCTCTGAACTGATAAATCATGCTCTTCTCGTCAGGGACGTCTTGTTTAGAGAAGCGAGCGAGCCTCTAGAACAAGATGTTGTATTGGTAAACAGACAAGCTGCCCTGCTTCAGATTGCAGAACTCCTCATGCTTACTCTCAACAACACTCTGAGGAATGTGGTGAGCTCTGAAGTCTTGGCGGAAATCATCCCAGGTAATCACACGACCTCCTCTGGAATCTTTGTATTGTTGATACCACTCAACAGCTTGGTCTTTGAGTTGGAACAAAGCAAAGTTGACAAAGTCCTCAGGCCTGACATTGCTACACTCAAAATGATTGCAGATATCCACGAGCCAATCGTCAGCGTCTATGGCCTCGACATAGTTATTGAAGGTCTTCGGCTGGTTTGCGAGGAACTCGTTGAGGGTAGCAAACTGAGTTTGATTGTTGCCATTGCCTTGATTTCCTTGGTTGCACTCTTGCAAGAGTTGCATAATCAATTGCGTGTTGGCGTTGGTAGCAGCCATCACAGCTTGCCATGCCTCCGGAGGTGGAGGTGGTGGCGGAGGTTCCGGATTCTGATGCGTTTGAGGAGCCATCCTGATGAGGGTGACATCCGTTAGTATCTTGACAGACATATATTCAAGCTGAATCAATGGATCGAAATTGCAACATATAACCTTAACATTCGAAAAAAATGAACGAATGAATTCCAAATTAAGTGATCACACTTCCATAAATTGAGAGCCACTTAGGTAGAGGTAGATGAATAAAACAACAAGGTACGGACATGAACAAATGCTTGGTAAGGATTACCCAATCACGAACCAAATATCTGCGGAAGAAATACTAGAGCTACATGAAGTCCCACCTATGAAACTCCCGAAATTTTCCGGCTATGCAATCAGGTGTTGGGGATACAGGGGAAGCATAATATCTCACCCAAAACTAGCAAATCCTACAACAAGCTGTACCCATCCTTCAACGCATAACCAAGAAACCTTCGGAAATCATTTACCTCAACCTTCGAAAAACATCCGTTATATGAGTTATGGCAATACTCCCGAACTCCCGCCCCAGTACTGGGTGGCTTTGAGGTTATCTCACCAACTACTGCATAAAAGAGATTTTCGATGTCGGCGAAACTCAGGTATTCCAGAACTGCAACGATAAAATTGTGACGACAACACCTTGGAGCTCAACTCCCCAGGACACTGCCACAACCCCTATATGTCAGGAGGCACCAAGAACAATGTTCTCGTCACAAAACCATCGGAATGATTCCAAGATACCCACGTGATCCTAAAAAATATTTAGTGAAATTTGAGAAGAGAAGAGTCAAAACTCTACGTCAGGATGCCTCACGAGAGCGACGAAGGGACTGAGGAGTAAAAAGAATCCTACTCTCCGATATATATAATCCTATAAGACTCAAAACATTTTTCTAGACTCAACAACGCCAGCGATTCGATCAAGCAGGGGGCTCCGAAGTCAGGGAAGGCTCTGATTACCAACTTGTAACACCCACGATGCAGCTATATCTCCCATGTGTCGGAGCATGACTTAGAGGCATAACCGCATTGTAGGCATGTCGCAAGAGGGGTAATCTTTACACATCCCATGTACTGAATAAGAAAGAGGTATAGAGTTGGCTTACAATCGCCACTTCACACAATACATAAATATAGCATTACATCATCCAGATACAATCAAGGTCCAACTACGGAACCAAAATAAAGACAACCCCAAATGCATAAGATCCTCGATCGCCCCAACTGGGCTCCACTACTGATCATCTAGAAAGGAAACGTAGTAACGTCCTGAGTCCTCATTGAACTCCCACTTGAGTTCAGTCGCATCTCCTGGAATGGCATCATCGACACCTGCATCTGGTTTTGGAAGTAATCTGTGAGTCACGGGGACTCAGCAATCTCACACCCTCGTGATCAAGACTATTCAAGCTTATAGGTAGGGAAAAGGTATGAGGTGGAGCTGCAGCAAGCACTAGCATATATGGTGGCTAACATACGCAAAAGAGAGCAAGAAGAGAAGGCAAAGAATGTTCGAGAATCTATGATCAAGAAGTGATCCTAGAAATACTTACGTTCAATCATAATATGAGACCGTGTTCTCTTCCCGGACTCCGCCGAAAAGAGACCATCACGGTTACACACGCTCTTGATTCTTTTTAATTAAGTTTAGTTTCAAGTTTTCTACAACCGGACATTAACAAATTCCCATCTTCCCATAACCGCGGGAACGGCTTTCGAAAGTTCAAATCCCTGCAGGGGTGTCCCATCTTAGCCCATCACAAGCTCTCATGGTCAACGAGGATATTCATTCTCCCAGGACGGCCCGATCAAACTCGGAATCCTGGTTACAAGACATCTCGACAATGGTAAAACAAGACCAGCAAAGCCGCCTGATGTGCCGACAAATCCCGATAGGAGTCGCACGTATCTCGTTCTCAGGGCACACCAGATAGGTCAAGCTACGAGTAAAACCAACCCTCGAGTTGCCCCGAGGTGGCCCCGCAGGCTGCCCGTTTCGGACCAACACTCAAAGGAGCACTGGCCCAGGGGGGGTTTAAAATAAAGATGACCCTCGGGCTCGCTAAAACCCAAGGGAAGGTCATAGGATGTTAGGCAAATGTAAAACGAAGGTTGGGCCTTGCTGGAGGAGTTTTATTCAAGGCGAACTGTTAAGGGGTTCCCACTATAACCCAACCTCGTAAGGAACAAAAAATCAAGGAACATAACACAGGTATGACGGAAACTAGGGCGGCAAGAGTGGAACAAAAGACCAAGCAAAAGGCCGAGCCTTCCACCCTTTACCAAGTATATAGGTGCAATAAAATCAACAAGATATAATAATGATATCCCAACAATAATCATGTTCCAACAAGGAACAAATTCCAATCTTCACCCGCACCTAACAACGCTATAAGAGGGGCTGAGCAAAGCGGTAACATAGCCAAACAACGGTTTGCTAGGACGAGGTGGGTTAGAGGTTTGACATGGCAATATGGGAGGCATGATATAGCAAGTTGTAGGTACCACGACATAGGCATAGCAATAGAGCGAGCAACTAGCAAGCAAAGATAGAAGTGATTTCGAGGGTATGGTCATCTTGCCTGCAAAGTTCTCCGAGTTGACGTAAGCTTGATCCTCGTAAGCATACTCAATGGGTTCCTCGATCACGTACTCGTCTCCCGGCTCTACCCAAAGCAAGAACACAAGCAAGGGAAACACAATCAACCACGGTGCAATGCACAAGCAACATGATGCAAAACATGGCATGATATGCGGGATGTAATATGCAATGCATATGCGTGCTACAGAAGGAAAAAATTGAACCAGGCCTCAACTTGGCAAACCAAGAGCGCCGCTGGAAAGATGAGTTGATTTCAATCGAAATCAATATAAAGATCACCGGAAACGGATGCACGGTTTGCAAATGGCAAGCAAAACAATAATGGCACAATCCTGCGATTAACAGCACGATGCCATCTAGAATGCAACAAGAAACTAAGCTACCGCACTCCAACATAGCAACGAAGCACATGGTAGTGATCCACTCAAGATTCTTGACAAAAGATGAACACTGAGCTACGGATAAATCACACAATAGCAGGTTCAAACAAGCATGGCAAAAATGCAAAAGATATCAGGTTCACAGACTTAGTGAGAATAACATGTCAGGAATTAACATCAGGAAGCAATGTTTAAAGCAAGACAACAACATGCTACATGAACAGATCATGGCAAAGCAAAGCATGGCATGAAACTAATCAAAGCATATAACATTAGTCCCTTACTGACCATAAGCCAAAAAGGATCAGAAAATATGATGGCACCCATGTTAACATATCAAGTTTCGTTAACAGATTCAGACTTGGTGGAAAACTGGACATGGCAAAATCAGAGTTACGTAGGCATGTTTGCGAGCTCGATGCACTCACCACAAGGCTTTGCATGACAAACTAAGCGTACACCCAGCAAGAAGACATGATCAAGTAGCTAACCATGGCAAGAACCATCTCAGGGCATGCATGGATCAACTACAACAACCTTGGCAAAATTGATTAACACGTAAACAATCTACCAGGAACATTTTATAGCGAAAGTAGAGCAAGATTGAGTCATGCTAGGGAACTCCATAATTGCAAACAAAGACACGGATGGATAGAACATAATAATATCTCAAAATCATCCTTACTGAACATGCTCAAAAACGACATGGATCACTCTATAACAACATGAATACGTGGCATAAAAATAACATCAGGGGAATGACTGCATGCTTGTGCTAGTCACCACATTGATCACAAAAATACATGGAATACACCCCTGTAAAGATGGCATGGCATAGCCCAAAACACATGTAGGGCTCAAGTTCATAGGAGACACACATAAATCATCGCAAAAATGACAAATGTCCATAATCTGATAAGAAACAGAAACTAACATTTTATAGCACTCTTGCAACAACATTTTAGGCATCAAGATGGACTCAAACAAGCATGATGCAATGTAATGAAATGAAGAGGACATCCATACGAACAATTTGATATATCAAACGTGCAAAACGGAGCTAGGGATGCAGAGTTATGTCATGATGAAGAATGCTAAAAAAATATGTAGAAAAAGGACTTAGGCAAAATTCGACCTAGGGATTACTGTAGCTGGATCTGGATCTGGGCGGCACGCGAAACGAAGATGACCGGACTCTCACTAGAGATGGAAGTAGAGCTCGCCGGATCCGGGGACGGGGAAGAGAGATCCGACCGGAGGAGAGGTGGGCGCGGCGCCATCGAGGACGAGGAGGCGCGGGCGCGTGAACGACGGCAGATGAGGCGGCGGCGGACGGAGTGTCGCGGGGCACGATGGAGAGGTTGACAGGCAGTGGCGCGGCAAGGTCCCGCAGCGAGGCGGCGGCCGGAGCGCACACCGGGGCAGCGGGAGGCGCGGGAACGCACCCGGTCAGCGGCGGCGACGCGCGGGCCGGGCGGGCCTGCAGCGGGCCGGGCGGGCAAGACGGCGGGGGCGGGTGGAGCGGCCACATGGCGGTGCTAGATTGGATGCGGACGGTGGCACGGGTGTTCGGTGACGGCGGACGTGTCCGGTGGCGTTCGGGGTGATGTGATCTAGGGTTTCGCCCGAACATTTCGGATGGGGCATATATTTATAGGTAGAGGGTGCTAGGAGAGTCCAAATGAGGTATGATTTTCGGCCACGCGGTCGTGATCGAACGGCCAAGAGGATGGAAAGGTTTTGGATGGGTTTTGGGCCACTTTGGAGGGGTGTTGGGCTACAACACACACGAGGCCTTCACATTCCTCGGTTGACCGTTGGAGTATCAAACGAAGTCCAAATGGCACGAAACTTGACAGGCGGTCTACCGGTAGTGTACCAAGGCCGCATGGAAAATCTCGGTCCAATCCGAGAATGTTTAACACCCGCACACGAAAAGAGGCAAAAGGGGACACTGGAGGACGTAGGAGTGTTGGAATGCAAAACGGACAATGGGGAAAATGCTCGGATGCACGAGATGAACACATATGCAAATGCGATGCACATGATGACATGATATGAGATGCACGACATGGAAAAAATGCAAAACAAAGACAAAAACCAACCACGAGGGAATAACATAACTTAGAGCCGAAAATGGCAAGAGTTGGAATACAAATATGACAAGTTACATACGGGGCGTTACAATCTATGTCTTCTATTTCTGCGAGTACTATGTCATTCATAATCTCTTGATACAAGGAATAGGGAATAGTACTCATGCTAGCACCTATGTCATATAAACCATGATAACAGCGATATCCTATTTTAACTGAGACAACGAGCATGCCAACAACAGGTCTATGTTTATCCATTTTATCGTGTTTGGAAATTCTAGCAGCTTCTTCGCAGAAGTAACTAATATGGCCATCTATATTTTCTTCCAGGAGATCCTTAACCATAGAAACACGAGGTTCTACTTTGATTTGTTCATCAGGTTTAGGTGCTCTAATATAACTTTCTTTGACAACAGTTGAAACTTTAGCATGTTCCTTGATCCTATCAGGGAAAGGTGGTTTTTCAATATAAGAAGTAGGAACAAGTGGATCAACATTATAAATAATAGTTTCCTCTTTAGCTAGTACCGGTTCTTTAATTTCTTATTTAATAGGTGGGGGATATTTAAACCACTTCTCGTTAGGGAGATCAACATGAGTAGCAAATGATTCACAAAAGGAGGCTACTATATCAGAGTCAAGTCCATATTTAGTGCTAAACTTTTGAAAAGCATCGGTACTCATAAAAGATTTGACACAATCATACATAAGCTTAATACCTGACTCTTTACCTTCATCGAGTTCCCAATCTTCAAAGTTGTGTTTAATTATTTCTAAAGGACCCCACCAGAATACAAAAGTCTTCTTCATAAATGAACTAGTACAAGAAATATCGAGCATGGATTGGTCATCACGAGAAAGCCGAGCACAGAAGTTCTAAATAATAATTTCTCTTGAGAGCTCATGATTGGGGTTGTATATAACATTGACTTAAGCCTCCCTCAGGCTAGAGCAATACTTTCTCCTTCATGAGGCAAAAAATTATATATGTATATATATATATAATTCTGATAACGATGAACTAGATGCATAAGATAATTGTTTTGGTGAAACTCCAATTTCAATCGATTCCAATTCCAAAATCCAATATCATTGCATAGCCTATACCAAGCCAGTGATTTTCCCTTCAAAGATATAGGGAAATCTTCTTTTTAACTTAATCTCTGAGTAAACCTGCAAGCTTAAACAATCCACAAATTTCTTCCACATATATCAAGTGCATATCAGGATGTTCGGTTCCATCTCCTGCATAAGGATTGGCTAGCAGTTGTTGTATGAAACCCAATGGAATTTCATATTCAATATTTTCAATAGCTCCGGTAGGTTGAGGGGTAACTAATTGTGGTTCCGATCGAGGTGAAGATACCCCAAACAAACCCCTCAAAGGATTGTTTTCCATAGTAACAAGTGACAATAAATTTCAGCATGTACTAATAATTTTTCCTTACCAATTTCCACTTACCAAGAGCGCTTCACTCCCCGGCAACGGCGCCAAAAAATTGCATTAATGACCCACAGGTATATGGGACCAATTATATACTTTTCAATAAGTAATAGTGTCGAACCCAACGAGGAGCAGAAGGAAATGACAAGTGGTTTTCAACAAGGTAATGTCTACAAGTGCTAAAATTTGTAAGTAACAGAGTAGTTTGGTAGCACGATAATTTGGAATGAGAAAGTAATGATAGTGGTCAAAAAAGTGCAGAAAGGTAGCCCAATCTTTTGAGGCAAAGGATAGGCCAGAACGGTGTCTTATAATAGGCAAAGCATTCTTGAGGGTACACGGGAATTTCATCTAGTCACTTTCATCATGTTGATTCGATACGTTTTCGCTAGTTTGATAATTTGATGTGTGGGTGGACCGGTGCTTAGATGTTGTTCTTACTTAAACAAACCTCCTACTCTCCTTCCATCTATATAGGGCCTAACGCATTTTTCTAGCCTAACTTTGACCAAAAGTTAGAGCAATAATATATGACATGCAACTTACACAAAGCATATAGTTAAATTCGTATGTGAAAGGACCTTCCAATGAAATAATTTTCACATTATACATCTCATTTACTATTAATCTTGTCAATAGTCAAAGGTGGTCTTGAAAAACACATTAGGCCCTATATAGATGGAAGGAGGGAGTACTTATGATTAACCCCCTCGTAAGCATCCGTAACTAAGAGAAAAGTTCCAATCTGTCCCTTACGGAATAGCGCATAAACTAGGGTTTAAGCTTCTGTCACCCTCGCAGAACATCATCTAATAACTACTCCATAATGCATTTCCTTAGGCCCAAATACTACTAGGGAAAAGCCTAGCAGCAGCGCGGGTTTTGGGTGTATCAGTAGCGCGGGTGCCCGCGCTACTGATACGGCGCCACAACTAACTTGTAGCAGTAGCGCGTGTTGACACACGCTACTGCTATACATGGTTAGCTGTGGCGTGCGTTGCAAACAGCGCTACTGCTAATTAGCTGTAGCGGGTCTTATACCCCGTGCTACTTCTATTACTTTCAAAAACAAAAAAAAACTCGATCACATGTGTGCTGTCAATGGCAGCAATTCTAAGACCTAGCGATGATTGGCGTCGCGAGAGGCATGAACGGACAACTAAAGACCAGATCCAACAGTGGCTGTTGGAGAGGGCCCGTTTCTATGGCACAGCCAGGCCGCTCCTCTTCCCGACCATGCCAGATAGCTCTGGGTCATCCATGGCGACTACCTGCACGGGCATGGACATGGGAGGGTGAGTCAAACCAGAGGGAGAGAGAGAAAAGAAAAACCGAGGGAGAGAGAAAGAAGATGTATGGAGCAGTGGAGCTAGTCACCGGTGGCGAGGTGCTCCGGTGTGGTGGCGCGGGGCGGCGGCCTCCTAGACGTCGGTGGAAGACCGGCGAGCTTGGCGCGAGGCGGCGGCCTCTTTCGGCGCCATGGAGGAGGATGGGTGCATGGACAAGAGGTCTATGTGAGAGCGTATGGAAAGTGAGAGGAGAGAGTGGTGGAAGAGAGGAGGGATTTGGGGCAGGAGATGGGGATTCGGCCGAGGATATGGCGTCTTCACCTACCTCGTACTTAGTAGTAGCGAGGGGTATAAAAATCACGCTACTACTATCAACTTAGTAGTAGAGCGGGTTTATACCCCTCGCTATTACTACGGCATGTGTCGGGGGCACGGCAGTGTTGTTGGTGATGATGATGATGATTATTTCCCCTCCGGGAGGGAAGTTCCCCAGGCGGAATCGCTCCGCCGGAGGGCAAAAGTGCTCCTGCCCAAGTTCTGCCTCCAGACGGCAGTGCTCTGTAACGAAAGTCCTCTCCTTTATTTTTCCAAGTGAAAATGACTTATATACGAGAAGATGGGGATCGGAGGTGGGCCAAGGAGGGCACAACCCACCAGCGTGCGCCTAGGTGGGCCCCCTCTAGTACTTATTGGCTCCAATATTTGTTATATATTTCATAAAAATTCCTCGTAAAGTTTCAGCTCATTTGGAGTTGTGCAGAATAGGTAACCTGACGTAGCTTTTTCAGGTCTAGATTTCCAGCTGCCAGAATTCTCCCTCTTTGTGTGTACCTTACAAATTATGAGACAAAAGGCATTAAAACATTATAAATAATAGTAGGTAAACATGATGCAAAATGCACATATCAATGAGTAATTGGGAAAGTGCATTTCCAAGTTCTTCCACAAGGTATAGGCGCAGTAAAAGTTTTGAATACACACAAGCCCATTTTAGGTAATCCATGAATGATAGGATTGACAGTTCTGAGATTATGAAGCATTTCAATTTCCTCTTCATGAGTTGGGTGCAGTGGATCAATAGGAAGCACATAAGGACTATGAATATACTTCCTCAAGTTAAACTCATCAAAGATATCAAGCATTTCATTTCTCCAAGAGTCATAGTATCTCCATCAAGAATAGGCACTCTACATCTAAGACTCCCCATAGTAGACACATCCGTCTTCCTCCAATGATGATTAAACCAAAGCAACGGAGCCAAAGGTCTAATACCAATTGTAGGATCGAGAATATAGGTATAGAGGGGGTGATTTGAATTTTAACCAACCAAAAGTGTAGTTTTTAGTTCTCTTGAAACTTAGGCAGATTTTGGTACTAGTTAAGATACACCCAAACTTCCTACACATGCATATCTAGAGATAGTGAAGCAAAAATAGTACAAAATGCAATGTGTGTGGAAAGTAAAGGGGTAGAGTTGGAAGATCAAAAGAAATGAAGACACAGTGGTTTTTGGCATGGTTTCGATAGGTGGTGCTATCGTACGTCAACATTGATGGAGACTTCAACCCATGGATGGTGATGGCTGCGCGAGTCCACGATGGGTCCACAAAGAAGCAACCTTGTCTATTCCAACATGGATTACGTCCACAAAGGACTAGCCTCACTCGTGGTAGATCTTCAGGAAGTAGGCGATCTCCTTTCCCTTACAAACTCCTTGGTTCAACTCCACAAGATCTTGTACGCTCCTAAGTGACACCTAACCAATCTAGGAGACACCACTTACCAAAAGGTAATAGATGGTGTTGTTCATGATGAACACCTTGCTCTTGTGCTTCAAATGATAGTCTCCTCAACACTCAATCACTCTCTCATAGATTTGGCTTTGGTAGGAGAAGGATTGGAGTGGAAAGCACCTTAGGAAGGCTAGAAATCAAGGTCCAAATGGTTGGATTGGGATCTCTTTATCTCAACACATGAGTAGGTAGTTCTCTCTTAGAAAATGAATGGTGGAAGTGTAGTTTAGTTCTGATGGCTCTCTTATATAGTAGGTGTGGGTGGAAGGGTATAAATAGCCTTTACCCAAAATCCAAACGTTACACACTTTTGAATCAACTCGGTGCACCGAAATGTGATGACCTAAGAGAGACCGCATTTTGGTAATTCAGATCGTTTCAACTCGGTAATTCCAAAGTGAAGCAACAAGGTTACAGAAACTTGGTCAGTGCATATTGGTGGGACCGACCATCATCTCAGTGTGACCGAAACTCTAGGGTTTGTCTGTGGTAGTTTATAAGATCAACTAGGTGAATCCGGATGGGATGTATTTGGTGGGACCGAGTTGGCATTTTAGTGTTTGGACATATATGAATTTTGGAAAGTGGTTGCGGCTTTTTGGAACAATATCATCAAGCACTTGAGAAATTGAGACATGATCAAAAGGTCATCCCATTTTAATAGTAGTGGCTTTCCTCTGGACTTAATGTGATCTTGGATCACTTAAGAAAAAATGTAGAGTCTTGAAGGTTTGCCAATCCGTGTCCTTTGCATTTTGAAGGGGTGCACATCCTCATGTCCTTGCCATGCCAATGTTGAACTTTTCTAAAATACACTAGATAAAAGTATTAGTCCAAAATATGTATGTTAACATGAATTACCAAAACCACCGAGGGAGGAAGTGAGCTTTCACCCCTCTTTCGTGTTCTACAACTATTGGTATGTCTTAGTTGGACCTATGTTTTAGTATTTCACATGATATGTGCTTTTCCTAGAGTGTCTTTTGCTTTTGTTTTAGTTTTGTTTGCCTATCCACACAATCATTATGTTCTGATCACACTCCTTCAAGAGACATATATTGGTCATATTTTTTTAAATGCTCACTGATCTTCACATATATCTTTTTGAGTTAATGATTTTATAGAATTTGCTCTTGCACTTCACTTATACATGTTAGAGCATGACGATATGTTATGTTTTTATATAGAAAAGATTAGGACTCTCTTTCCTCACTTATATCTCTTTAGAGAGTTTAATAGTAATTGGTATTTTTCATGCATTATGTGTTGTTCCTAAAAGTAATAGGTATGTATTAGTGATATAATAAAACCTTGTGTGAACTTGTAGATCACTAAACTTGACAATTGGGTTGTTTGCAATAATTTTGAGATAAGGTGTGAGTAAAGTCAAAAAGTGTAAGCAACATTAATACTTGCCGTCATTGAAGTGAAACTAATTACAAGGGATCTAAATTGAAGAACATTGTAAGCAACCACCATTGTAGAATTGGTCGGGAAGCCTAGTGATCTTCGGTTCGTCAAACTCACCCCTTGGAGTAATCGGTCTCATGGTTAACTCAGTGTAAACTATGAAGTATTAGCGAGATGTTTTGATTTATGAGTTGTTGTCTTTTATGCACTTCCACCGATTCATACTTTTGTTAGCCTCTTTGGTATCGTTCATTGCCCACTCTCACCTTGAGACATGGTGCATCCTTCATGGGTACACCCAAATCTCGTGGTGGGACTTCGCCTTGTTCTCCTAGACATAAAACACGTTCTTCCTCAAAACATGTCACAGCCCTAGAATTTGATTGCAAATAATTCCACAAGCATCCATGCATCATGTCTAAATTCTTTGAAAGTTGAAATGGGGACTGGTAAACCCTAGTAGCAAATGAAATTCAACTAGGTTCAACTTAAATCTTTTCAATGAACCCAAAATGCCCTTTAGAAATGTTCATCATTTTTTAATTGGTTTAGCACCTCTGACAAAAATTGTGCACATTTTTCTAGCTCAATTTTGATTTTTGAATGAACTCATTAAGTATTTGAATTTGGGAATTTAATTTCTATAAATAATTAAAATGCCCAAATAATTCTGGAAGTGGTTGAGGGTTGTTGTAAATATTTCCAAATGTGCCCAAAAGTCATTTCATGAATTTTGGAAATGAATTAGTATTTTTATTAATTCAAAACAAAGGAATAAAATAGAAAACAGGAACCAAAACACAAAAAAGGACAGAACCTCACCTGTAGCTTACCTAGCGCCCAGTTGGCCTAGCACTGTTGGAGGCCCAGCCCACCTAGCGACTCGCCAGTCCTCCTCAACCTCTGCCAATAGGCAGAGGTGAGGGCGGGCACGGCGCGCACTGAGGCCGCCACCTCCTCCCTCCCTGCCTCACACCCCCGTGGCCTTCTCGTGACGCCTAGGAGACGTGGACGAAGCCCCGCACCGATCCGCTCCTCCTCTGCTTCCCTCTCCCTCGCTGTTCCCCACCTCACCAAACTATGCCGCCGCCACCGACGAGCTCCACCACGGCCACAGCCACTCCCTCGCTCCCTCTCCGCTTCCCCGAGCTCCGCCACGACCCCGTGGAGCAACACACCCGACGCACGTGACCAGAAGAGGCCCCAATCGACCAGAGCGTCATCGTCTTCACCTCCGATGCCCAGAGATCGATTCCGTCAATTCGCCTCGTACAGAGCGTCCATGAGGATGCTAACCTACCCTGCTGCATCGCCATGAGCTCCTCTTTCTCCTCCCCCTAACCAAGTTGCTCTGCTCGTCCCCTAGCTAGCGCTGCTGCCATGGCCGAGCTTCCCTTGCCGCCAGCCATGTCGCCGCCGTCACTACAGCCGCTTGAGCTCGATTCGGAGCGCGTCACCGTGCTCCGGAAGCCACCAGGAGCCTAACTCACATGCTAAATCGCCCTTCCGCGCACCACAGCGCCAACCCCGCACTCACCCGAACTCCGGTGCCGCTGCGAACTCACTTCCAGCGAGCTCTGTCCACCCAGCGACCTCCCATCTATTGCATTAGATGCGCGCGAGCGCCGGCCACCCTCAGCACCCATCCGCGCGCCGAATGGACGCCGGAGCCGCGATTCCGGCATGCCTCCGCCGTCGGCTGTGGTCGTCGCCGGCCGTGCTCCGGCTAGTGTCGACGTGGCCATCATTAGACGCTAACCCCGCCACCTAAGCAACCCTAATAGCCACTGACAGCAGGCCCTACTGTAGGGTCAAACCCAGTCAGCATTGGGTTTGACCGAGTTTAGCCCCTGTGTCACTGACGTGCGGGCCCGTCTTTGTTAATCTTTAGTTAGATTTAGATTAGTGCTAATTAACCCTAACAGTTAGTTTAGACACTGACCAGTGGGCCCAGGCCCTAATTAACCTAGATTAGTACTAACGTAACACTAACTACTCTGTAAGTTAGTTGTTACACTGACATGTGGGTCCCAGCCGTCAGGTTTGACCTGGGCTAGCGCCTTTAACCTGCTGACGTCACCCCGATGTCATGCTGACACAGTAAATCATTTTCTGGATTTAAAATAATTAAAAAATTCCAGAAAATATCTAAAACTTCTAAAAATCATAACAATTAATCTATTACTCAGAATGAAATAATTTATATATGAAAAATTATCAAAAAAAATTCAAGGAATCCATATGTACCATTTTCATGCATGTTTGAACAATGTTTGTCCTTTGTTTTGGACAAAAAATAAAAGGCATTTAAATAATCCTATATGGAGTTGGAATTTGAATCATGTATTCAAACCAACTTCATTTAAATCATAAATAGTTGCATTAGCTCAAATCACAGCATATTGCCATGTCATGATCATGCATCATATTGTCGCATATGCATTGATTCTGTTTCTATCTCTGTTGCCGGTATTTGTCCCCTCTCGATAGACGTGTACCGACGACGAGAATCATGACACCGATGAATTGTGTTCCTCTTCAGAAGTGTCAGGCAAGCAAAAACCCCTTGTTTAGTCCGATACAATCCCACTCTCTCGCTCCTACTCTCTTTTACTGCATTAGGACAACAACGATTCAACTGTTACATATTGCGGTAGTTGAACCCCTTTCCTCTGCATGACCTGTCATTGCCATAGTAAATAGATGAAACCCACTAACATGAGTAGGAATTGTTTGAGCCCTGATGTGCCTACTCATTCATGCTTGTTGTCGTGCCTGCTACTGCTTAGAGTTGAGTCAGGTATGATTCATCGGGAATAAATTGGAACGTGATGAACATGTCCTACCGTTGAGAGCTAAGTGTGTGAACACCATTTGGTAAAGGTAGCGGTGAGAGGCCATGTAGGAGTACATGGTGGGTTGTCTCATTGCAGCCATTCTCAGGAACTTAGTTATGTGTTTGTGATCCATGAACAGTTACTACCACACATTGGGCTCCGATAACTCGGCCCCTCTCATCTTATTAATCAACTCAATCTCTGTCCAGGAGTTGCAACTAGTTTCTGGTGTTCATAGGTAGTGTTAGTAGTATACCAAGTGGCACTCGGTACAGGTGGGCTTGGGACAGACTAGGTACAGTGGCATGGTGTACCAAGTGGCACCCGGATGGTGGGCTTGGGAACCCTGCACACATCGTTTGGGGCCATGAGCGACACCCCGGTCGGATCTCCTTGCGGATGGAACCTGAATAGGCGATAAAACTAGACGAGAGACTTGTGTGGTTAGTCAGGTCATGGCCGACAACCTCGCCAGGCTTCCGCTTGAAGGTTGCCGAGGTACACGACGTGTACATGGCGGTAAGTGGCGAGAGCATGTGTGAAGAAGTACACCCCTGCAGGGTTATCATTATCTATTCGAATAGCCGGATTCCTCGGATATGGAAACTTGGACCCCTTGCATAGTACATAGACAAGTTAAAGTGGATACTCTAAAATACGCACACTTATCTTGCGCATTTATCTTGCGCATATTAGAGTATCCACTTTCACTTGTCTATGAACTATGCAAGGGGTCCAAGTTTCCATATCCAAGGAATCCAGCTATTCGAATAGATAATGATAACCCTGCAGGGGTGTACTTATTCACACACGCTCTCGCCACTTACCACCATGTACACGTCATGTATCTCGGCAACCTTCAAGCGGAAGCCTGGTGATGGAGTCGACCACGACCTGACTAATCACACAAGTCTCTCATCCAGGTTTATCGCCTATTCGGGTTCCATCCGCAAGGAGATCCGGCCGGGGTGTCGCTTACGGCCCCAAACGATGTGTGCAGGGTTCCCAAGCCCACCATCCGGGTGCCACTTGGTACACCATGCCACTGTGCCTAGTTTGTCCCAAGCCCACCTGTACCGGGTGCCACTTGGTAGACTACTAACACTACCTACAAACACCAGAAACTAGTTGCAACTCCTGGACAGAGATCGAGTTGATTAATAAGCCGAGGGGGGCCGAGTTACCGGAACCCAATGTGTGGTAGTAACTGTTCATGCATCACAAACATAGAACTCACTTCCTGAGAACGGCTGCAATGAGACAACCCACCTTGTACTCCTACATGGCCTCTCACCGCTATCTTTACCAAATCGTGTTCACACACTTAGCTCTCAACGGTAGGACATGTTCACCATGTTCCAATTCACTCCCGATGAATTGGACCCTACTCAACTCTAAGCAGTAGCAGGCATGACAACAAGCATGAATGAGTAGGCACATTAGGGCTCAAACAATTCCTACTCATGCTAGTGGGTTTCATCTATTTACTATGGCAATGACAGGTCATGAAGAGGAAAGGGGTTCAACTATTGCAACATGTAACAGTTGAATCGTTGTTGTCCTAATGCAGTAAAAGAGAGCAGCAGCGAGAGAATAGGATTGTATCAGAATGAAAAAGGAGGTTTTGCTTGCCTGGCACTTCTGAAGATATTATAGCTCTTCATCGGTGTCATCGAACTCATCGTCGGGATACGTGTACCAAGAGGGGACAAGCACCGGCAACAGAGAAGAACACAATCAATGCAAATGCGACAATATAATGCATGATCATGGCATGTATATGTGATGTTGTTTGTGCTAATGCAAACAACAACAAGTTCAATGGAGCTCATTTGAATCAAGGATTCCAAATGCAAATCCAAACTTAAGCATTTTAAATGCCCTTTATAATTTTTCATATATAATTTATTTCATTCTGAGCTACGGTTGAATTTCTATGATTTTTAGAAGTTTGGGGTATTATCTGAAATTTATAAATCATTTCTGATTTATTTTAATTCCAGAAAACTTTACTGCGTCAGCACTGTGTAATCATGACGTCAGCAGGTCAACAGGGCGCGGTCCAGGTCAAACCTGACCTGTGGGGCCCGTTGGTCAATCACACAGTTAGTTAATTAACTAATTCAGGTTAGTTTAAGTGCTAAGCTAGGTTCATTAGCAGGCCGGGGCCCACATGTCAGTGAGTGAGGGGGTTAATTAGTGGGGTCATCAGCGGCTAATGACGTGCCACGTCTCCAGCCACCGGAGTTGGACTCCGACGACCTCACCGTGCGGTAGTGGCTCGCCGGAATCGCGCTGTGGGCGTCGGTTGGACATGCCGAGGGCACCGGGCGATAGCCCTTGCTCCCGCGCATCTAGCGGAGGCAGCAGCAGGTCACGGGGTCACCGGAATCGACGCCGGCAACGAGCTGAGCGGCGGCCGGAGCTACGACGTAATCGGGTTGGAGCTAGGGGGCACGTGGGGAGAAGCTGGTGCTGGCTATGGGCTCCTGGAGACGCGTTGAGCGCGATGGTGTGCTCGGCTTCAAGCTAAACAGCTACAGCCACGACGGCGACGAGGCACGGCGGCGGCAAGCTTCGGCCGTGGTGGTCAGTGGGACTAGATGAGGAAATCGACAGAGGGGAGAGAGGGTTTGGGAGCAGGAGCTCACAGTGAGTCGAACGGGAGCGTCAGTGAGCTCGGGGAGGCACCGGAGGCAGCAAATCGACGGCGACGATCTTCGGTGGCCGACGAGGGGAACGGTGATGCAGGCGGCATCCGGGGCTTCCGATATCGGGCGGCTCGGTGAGGAGGAGGAGAGGGACTCGACAAAGCTCGTGGGTATTTCCAGGTGGCGAAGGAGAGGAGGTGGACACGACAACAGCAAGCGGCGGCGACGGCAGCGTTCGGGTGGTTGCGGCGCGAGCGCTGGGGAGAGAGGGAGGAACCAGAGAGGGGGGAGATGCAGGCGGTGCCGTGGCACTCTTGGTGCCCTCCAGCAGCAGCGACGACAAGCAGGAGGTGGCCGCGCGCGTGCTGGCGTGCGGACGCCACGCGCCCCTGCCAACTGGCGTGAGGTAGGGGATGACTGGCATCTCCAGTGGGCTGGGCTGCTACAGTAACGGGCTGGCCAGGTATTTTGTTTCTGTTTTTCTATTTTTTTTTAGTTTGTTTGCGATTTAGTTTTGACACCAAATCAAGTTTAAACTTCATGAAAATAATTGTGCTAGCTAAGTGGACTTATCCAAAGCCACACAACAATTTTCAGAATTATTGAACATATATTTAATATATAATAAATATATATATCCAATTCAAATAGTTATTGAATTAATTTCAAATGCCCAAAATAAATATTTCTGAGACTCGAAAAATATTGGTTTGAATTTTACCTCTTGCCAATATTTTACAGAATAACAGGAACATTTCCTTGGACTCATTTGAAAAGATTTTTAATGTTGATTATTTCTGAAGTGATTTCTGAGGGTTTCAACTAACCTCAATTCAACTTCAAGAATTTAGACATGATGCATGGATGCTCTCTTATGCAACTATTGCAAACAATTTTTGGTTGTGACAAAATGTTTTGGGCATTTGAATTAAGTCAATAGCTATTTGAATTGGATTTATATCTACTATTAAATCAATATAGGTCCAATAATTCTGAAATATTTTGTGGAGCATTGGTTTAATTCTTTTATCTCCTAAAAATATTTTTAGAAGCAAAAAAAATTGAATTGGTTTCAAAACCAAATTCAAAACAAACCTGCAAAATAGAAAACAGAAAATAATTAGAAAAGAACAGGAAAGACAAAAACCTTACCTGCAGCCCACCTGGCGGCCCAGTAGGCCAGCCCAGCCCACAAGGGGCAAAGGCGTCTTCCACCTCACGCCAGTCGGACGCAGAGTGTGTGCCCGACGCGCGTGTGCCCGTAGCTCGCCACCTCTTGCTTGCGGCCGACCGCCTGGAGCTGGCTAAGGGCGCCACACAACCCCTCTGGCTCTCTCTCACTCTCCCTGTGCTCCTCCTCCCCTTTGTCTCTCTCTCACGCGCACGGCCGAACGCCACCCCTCGTCTTGTCGATGTGTCCAGAAGAACCGCCGTCCAATCCTGCATCGTCTACGCCAACCCGTTAAACCGCGGGAGCTCTGCAACATCGTCTTCGAGCTCATCTTCACCACGCCCGCCGAAGATCGCTCTCGCCGCCCCGCTTGCTCCGACGCCTCCCCCGAGCTAGTGACCTGCTCATCGACTCCACCGTGAGCTCCTCACTTTTTGCCCTCTTCTTTAGCGTTCGCCCTCGTCCCCTAGCTCCATTCCCCACCGCGGCCGAAACACGCCACTGCCTGCGCTCGTCGCCGGTGACGCTCCGGTGACCATTTGGTCCCGGGCGTGCGCCCAACATGCTCACCGCCGCGTGTAGAGTCTCCCCAGTGCCTCGCTGCGCTCATTTCCACACCGCAGCGCCGATTCCACGAACACCCGAGCTCTGGCCGCGGCCCGACTCATCACCGTCGTCGTTTCCGGCCACCCCAGCTCCGACCAAGGCCACCGTTGGACGCGCCACACCCTCAGCTACCCGTAGCATCCACTTGTGCTTCGAACCGTGGCCGAAGCAGCATTTTCGGCGCTCTCCACCGCGTCCGGCCACGCCGGTGGCTAAACGCCGGCAGGTTGACCCCGTCTGACCTGGGGTTTGAACCCTCTCTCTCACTGACATGCGGGCCTTGCCTGGCTAACCAAGTTAGTTAGTGATAATCCTATTTAGGTTAGTTAGGTTAGCCGCTGACATGTGGGCCCTGGCCCCTGTTAATTAGCTAAGTGTTAGATTAACTTAATTTTAAACCCACAGTCACTGACGTGTGGGTCCAGGGACTAATTAGCCTAGATTAACTGTTAGTTAGTGCTAATTAACCCTATTAGTTGACTGAGTCACTGACCAGTGGACCCCACTGGTCAGGTTTGACCTAGACCAACCCAGTTGACCTGCTGACGTCGAAGTGGCGTAGTGGTGACGCAATAATACATTTTCTGGATAAAAATAAACCAGGAAATTCCAGAAAATAGTATAAACTTCTAAAAATCATAGAAATTCGACCGTAACTCCAAATGAAATAATTTATATATGAAAAATGATCAAAAAAATCCAGTCTAACTATATGTACTGGTTTCATGCATGTTTAAACAACTTAACCTCACTATTTAGTTCAAAACATGATCATACACTATTTGAATTCATAGCTTGAATCTGAATTTGAACCTTGAGTTCAAATCAACTCAAACCCTTCTTTTCTTGGCTGCATTAGCTCAAATCGCAGCATATTGACATGTCATGATCATGCTTCATACTGTGCATTGCATTGATTGTATTCTTTCTGTGTTAGCCGGTGTTTGTTCCCCCTCAGTAGACGTATGTTTCGACGATGAGATCGATGACATCGATGAAGAACTATACTATCTTCAGAAGTGCCAGGCAAGCAAACCCCCTTGTTCATTTCGATACAATCCCACTCTCTCTCCCCTGCTCTCTTTTACTGCATTAGGACAACAACGCTTCAACTGTTACATGCTGCGGTAGTTGAACCACTTTCCTTGGATGACCTGTCATTGCCACAGTAAATAGATGAAACCCACTAGCATGAGTAGGAGTTGTTTGAGCCCTGGTGTCCCTACTCATTCATGCTTGTTTGTCATGCCTGCTATTGCTTAGAGTTGAGGTATGATTCATCAGGTATGAATTGGAGGTGTGAGAACATGTCCTACTGTTGTGAGCTAAGTGTGTGAACACGATTTGGTAAAGGTATCAGTGAGAGGCCATGTAGGAGTACATGGTGGGTTCTCTCATTGAAGCCATCCTGAGGAACTGAGTTCTGTGTTTGTGATCCATGAAGAGCTACTACCACGCATTGGAATGCTTAAGTGCCCCTCTCGACTTATTAATCAACCTGATCTCTGTCCAGGAGTTGCAACTAGTTTCTCGTGTTTGTAGGTTGTGTTATTAGTCTACCAAGTGGTACCCGGTATAGGTGGGCTTGGGGCAGACTAGGCACTGTGGCACGCTGTACGAAGCGTAGATCCATCCGTCGAGGTACTCCCCATCTCTCTTGATGTGTGTTTGTCTCTTAGATCAAGAGATGATTCACGTCTCATTCCATGAGTTGATCATGTATCACTTGATTTTTGAGAAGATCTTTTTCTATAGAGTTTCCTTCTGTCGTCATCATGTTGGATGAAGATCTCGAAAGCAAAGACGTCAAGATCAATTTGAAGCAATGAATCAACATCTTCGAGAGGGATAGCTGGATCATGAACATCATGTTAGCTTTGTGTCCCCTCTGCCTTCTTACCCCACGTCTTGAATCTCGGGACAAGATTCTTGTTTAGTAGGGGTGAGTTGTCACAGCCCTAGCATTGGCCTTTCTTTTCATTGCATCATCATCTTGCATCATTTTTAAATTTCTCAGAAACATGAAATGGGGCTGATCAAACCCTAGCACTTTGAAATCCAAATAGGCCCAGCTTAAAAAATGCATTCAATGAACCCAAAATGCTTCCATCAATGTTTGATAATTTTTGGCAAGGCTTGATACCAAACCAAAAATAGTGAACATTTTTGTGGAATATTTTGGGCACTGAATTTAAATCACTATTGTATTTGAATTGGGGCATTTGAATTCTATAAATATTTTAAATGCTCCAAAAATTCTGGTTTCAATTGTGGGATTTTGGAATAATCCAAATAATGCTCCCAATTTATCTCAGGAGTTTAAAAAAATGAATTAGTATTTTTACTAATTCAAAACAGAATAAAAGAAATAGGAAAAAACTGAAACCGAACAAAATTAGAAAAGACATAAGAGAGAGCAGGCTTACCTGGCTTACCTGTAGCAGCCCACCTGGCGGCCCAGATGGTGGCCCAGCCCACTGGCCAAAGCGCTCGTCTTCAACCTCTACCAGTAAGCAGAGGCGGGTCGACGCGCGCGCGCCCGAGGCCCCCACCTCCTGCTTCCTCCTCTCCGCCCTCGTTCGATCGCCTGGAGACGCCACGACACCCTCCCCCGAACCTCTCTCGCTCTCCCCCGTGCTTCCCCCCTCCTCTGGTCCCTCTCCACCTCGCACCTGAGCGGAGCGCAACGCGCCGCCGAGCACCACCCCAGCCACCGGGCACGCCTCGCCTTGCCGTCCGGTCCCCTAGCTCCGCCCCGACGCCGTGGAGCCGCATGCCAAAGCACGCGACCGCAGGAGGCCTACAACGCCATCATCACCGTCATCTTCAACCCCCGACCTCCGAGATCGGAGACAACGCCCTGGCATCGTCTGGCCTACCCCGAGCCCACTGAGCTTCTCTACTTGACCCCTGTGAGCTCCCGCTCCGAACCCCTCTCTTCGCCGCCTAGTTTGCGCCATGTAGCCTCGTTCTCACCAGAGCCAATAGCTCCTCGCCGCCGGCCACGTTGCCGCCGTCGTTTTAGCCACTGAGGCTTTGCGCCCGGTTGTGTCATCGCGCTTAGAACGCTTCCAGAAGCCCAGAATACCCAGCCTCTCGTCCTGCCGTGCCTTGTAGTGTTGCTCCCGTCGTTTCCCGAACTCCGGCCGCCGCCATGGCCGACGAACTCGATGCTCCTGCGCTCTCCCTCTTGCCCCAGCACTACCAACATGCTCATTGCGTCTCTGGGAAGCAAACGCGCCGCCCGTTTGCTCTAGCTCACGCTGAAACCCCGCACCCGCTCGAGCCCGAGCTCGGCCGCCGCTAAACCTCGTCGCCGGCATCGTTTCCGGCCACCCTACGGCATCCCATCCGATCCTTTGGATGCGGACAAGCGAGAAGACCTCCCTCGTGCCAGCAGCGCGATGAACTGCCGTCCATAACGCGAGTCCGGCGAGCTCTCGCAGTCGGTTTGGTCATTGCCGGCGTAGATCCGGCGATGCTCACATGGCTCTAGCTTAATTAGGCCTAACCACTAATTAGCACTAACCTAATTGACCCTATGGGTCAATGACATGTGGGGCCCGGCCCCTGATTAACTTATTAGTTTACGTTTAATTAAACTCGTTTAGTCACTGTGAGACCGACATGTAGGACCCACACGTCAGGTTTGACCTGACCGGGTCTGTTGACCTGCTGACATCATGCTGACGCAGGAAAGAATTTTCTGGATTTAAACTTCTTCAGAAAATTCCAAAAATTATTACAAACTTCAAAAAATCATATAAAATCAATCGTAGCTCAGAATTAAATAAATTATATATGAAAAATTATCAAAAAAATCCAATCTATCCATCTGTAGCATATTCATGCATGTTAGAACAACTTAACGCCACTGTTTAGGACAAATCAAATGAATGGTATTTAAATAACCACATGTGGAGTTTGAATTTGAACTTTGGGTTCAAATCAACTTCATTTAATTGTGTTGCTAGTTGCATTAGCTCAATCAACAACATATTGCCATGTCATTATCATGCATAATGTTGTGCATTGCATTGATTGTGTTCCTTCTCTGTTGCCGGTGGTTGTCCCCTCTCGATAAACGTTGTGCCAACGCTGTGATCGTTGACACTGATGAAGACCCAATGATATCTTCAGAAGTGCCAGGCAAGCAAAACCCCCTTGTTCATTCCGATACAATCCCACTCTCTCGCTCTTGCTCTCTTTTACTGCATTAGGACAACAACGATTCAACTGTTACATGCTGCGGTAATTGAACCCCTTTCCTCTGCATGACATGTCATTGCCACAGTAAATAGATGAAACCCACTATCATGAGTAGGAGTTGTTTGAGCCCTGATGTGCCTACTCATTCATGCTTGTTGTCATGCGTGCTACTGCTTAGAGTTGAGTCAGGTCTGATTCATCGGGAATGAATTGGAACATGGTGAACATGTCCTACCGTTGAGAGCTAAGTGTGTGAACACGATTTGGTAAAGGTAGCGGTGAGAGGCCAAGTAGGAGTACATGGTGGGTTGTCTCATTGCAGCTGTTCTCAGGAACTGAGTTTTGTGTTTGTGATCCATGAACAGTTACTACCACACATTGGGTTCCGGTAACGCGGCCCCTCTCGGCTTATTAATCAACTCGATCTCTGTCCAGGAGATGCAACTAGTTTCTGGTGTTTGTAGGTAGTGTTAGTAGTCTACCAAGTGGAACCCGGTACAGGTGGGCATGGGAGAGACTAGGCACAGTGGCTCGGTGTACCGAGTGGCACCCGAATGGTGGGCCAGGGAACCCTACCCAGATCATTTGGGGCCGTGAGCGACACCCCGACCGGATCTCCTTGCGGATGGAACCCGAATAGGCGATAAACCTGGACGAGAGACTTGGTTGGTTAGTCAGGTCGTGGCCGACACCCTTGCCCGGCTTCCGCTTGAAGGTTGCCGAGGTACATGACATGTACAAGGCGATAATTGGCGAGAGCGTGTGTGAAGAAGTACACCCCTGCAGGGTTATCATTATCTATTCGAATAGCCGGATTCCTCGGATATGGAAACTTGGACCCCATGCATAGTTCATAAACAAGTGAAAAGTGGATACTCTAAAATGCGCAAGATAAGCGTGAGTGCTATAGATGGTGTTCTCGTAGGGAGACAGGAGCGGATCCATAGTGGTGTATTGATATGGTGAATATGTGGAGTCGTGTGCGCCACCTCAAAAGAGTCACTTACAGTCGTAGTTCAGGATAGTTAAACTCCACCACCCTTTCTTGATACTGATGGATATGTAGGTAGTTCTGATGTAAGTCTTGTTGGGTACATTTGTACTCACGTTTGCTTAATTTATGTTTTTGCAGAGAGACTTCAGTCTCGCTAGTAGTTCCGTGTGGACTTCGACGTTTAGCTCGTTACCTTAGTTACGATCTTGTACCCTTGGGAGGGTCTGGTAGATAGTCAGGCTCCTCAGCCTTCTTCATTTGTAGTTGTCTGTACTCAGACAAGTTAAGCTTCCACTTGTGCATGTGCTTGTTCCTTGTATGCTCTGTATGTTGGGCCATGACACCCATGTTTGTAATATCTCGCTCTTCGGAGTCTAATGAATAAATACTCTGAGTCGCAGAGTCTTGTTGTGATGCCATGTTGTATTGCACATATTGAGCATATTGTGTGTATGATTGAAATGCTTGGTATGTGTGGGGTCCAACAACCTAGTTGTTTATCGTTGGTAGCCTATCTTTTGGGGAAATGTAGTCTTGTGCTTCCATGAGCCATAGTAGTCCGCTATAGCCCGGTTCACCGGAGTCCTGCTAGCCCAGCACTACTGCTCTAGAACACTTGACTGGCCGGCATGTGATTCACTTCGTTCCTGTGTCTGTCCCTTCGGAGAAATGTCACGCGGTGACATCCGGAGTCCTGCCTAGCCTGCTATAGCCCGGTTCACCGAAGTCCTGTTAGCCCAGTGCTACAACCCGGATTTGCACACTGCTGACCGACATGCTCGATGTTGATTCATGTATGCCTGTCCCCGTAAGTTAGTGCCACTTTGGGTTCACGACTAGTCATGTCGGCCCGGGTTCTCTGTCATATGGATGCTAGCGACACTAACATATACGTGAGCCAGAAGGCGCAAATGGTCTCGGGCCATGGTAAGGCGACACCCGTGGGAATACCGCGCATGAGGCCGCAAAGTGATATGAGGCGTTACCGGCTAGATCGATGTGACTTGGAATCGGCGTCCTGACAGCTTTGGTATCAGCAGGTCATCCCCTTATCGATATGGTGAGTTCATGATCAAGTTGGTTTACCAATAAACCACTCTTTCTCCAAGAATCCATGTTGGATACCCCTGAGCTAGTTGGTTCAGCTAAACAACAACTTGGACAGTTGGAAGATAAAAGCTTTGCCGAATTTAGTTCATTCTGAAGGGATATCTTTGTGTTTGTGTGTGTGTTGAAGAAAGGTGATATCTTCATCAAATGGTCCTCTGATCAGTTGTTGGATCTATTGTCTTGCCAAAACTTTATTTGAGCGTGGGCTATCCTCAAATCAAATCAGAACCAACGATGATCGTAATGTTGTCTTACTCGTGGTTTTTCCTCGAGCATACACCGTTATATATTTTGTTCTGACCAATGCTATCACTTTGTTTACATAATTGTGGAATTCCATCTATATGGAAATCTAGATGACTTGTTGTTGAGCCCATCAACAACATTTTGTCCCCTCCATGATTCGTGTTGAACATCCAGCTAGTGTTGGAAACTTATATAAGCATTATCTTCATGTTCCGTTCATGAAGCATATGTCTGCAAGACTCTCAGGAGATGAACTATGATAGCAAGATCCAAAACATGAGTTGGTTCTGCTACACACATGTGAGCATGTTGTCCAAGACAAGAATGACCACATAGTAGTCTTATAATAAAACACTGTCGAGTTCTAGTCGGGAACCATCATCAAGGATTTCGAAGTCTTTACACAAGTCCATGGATTAGATCCCAAGCATAGACTTCTTTTCCTTGAACAAGTCAATCAGTGGCATGGTGTGCTAGGGAATACAGATGGAGTGGAGGTAATTAGTCTATCAAACCATAGAATACATTCGCTCATGCATAACTGACTTGGGATGGTACTAGAGGAAACAAAAACAATCTTTCTCGAACACACGGTGGAAACTAACACCAAATGCACATGAATTTGAGGAAGTCACTTCTTCCATCCAAGCATAAGCTTCATGAACGGAACACGAAGGCATTGCTTACAAAGTTTCCAATACTAGGTTGATGTTCAACATGAATCATGGGGGAGACAAAATGCTGCTGATGGGCTCATATTCAACTCATCGGAATTTCCATATCACTGGACTTCCACCATCATGTGAACACGGTGATAGCATTGGTCAGACCAAAAGATGTAATGGTGTATGCTCGAGGGATCAACCACGAGTAAGGCAACATTACAAACATCGTTGGTTCTGATTTGACTTGACGATAGCCCATACTCAAGTCAAAGTTTTGACAAGGTGATAGACCCAGCAACTGATCACGAGGACCAATTAATGAAGATATCATCTTTCTTCACCAACTATTCAAACACATGGATATCCCTTTGGGATGAACTAAGTCAGACAAGCTATCATATTCCAACTCTCCAAGTTGTCATTTAGCTTAACCAACTATTTCAGGGTATCCAACACAGATTCTTGGAGAAATAGTGGTTTATATAAAAATCAACTTGATCACGAACTCAACATAGCAGTCAGGTGACAACCTGGTAATACTTCCCGAGAAGATATTCGGAAAATCACGAACCACCGATATGTTACTAAGCTCAAGATTAATCTTGCTTTTCAGGGCAAGACGATATGATCAAGGGAGCGAGGGATTGACACAATCCTAACTCATTGATCGAAGAGTGCACCAGGAAATATGGACTAGGTAGCAAGATCAATCTTAGAATGGTAGTTCAATAACCATCACACTAAGAATGAGAATATTGTCCATTTACTACCAAGCAACGAGTTGCTCGGAGTATTGATTTCACACATCACAATTCACTTGTCGGCATTCCGGTTACAACAACACGAGGACCGAGGAATGAATGATGATGGTGAGAAGTATCACTGCATCAAGAATTCATAAGAGGTGGTGCAATTCTCAAGGCATTCTTGACATAAAGACGGTAATACTTCAGGGTAGCACAGAATCAAAAGATGGATTGGCATTTGATCTGCGGAATACAACTACTATGACCCAATCCTGGATATGGATGAGGTACTGGAGTTTGTTTCTCCTAGTCATTCTGGAATAGAATGGCTTGACGGACCATAAGAATAATAGACTTTGATGAACGAATGCAATGATATACCCTCGACTATCAATTGATAGACGAAGGTCAGAAACAACTAAGGAGGGACAACTCAAGGAACATACGATTTTCTGAGTTGTGGATGCATAGATTAGTATGTTGAGCGAAGCTCAACATTTCTTCCGGATAACCCATGCGGAAAGGTAGAACTGGCAGATTCACAATGTGTAAGGGAGAACTCATCAAGAGCACTCTGGTTGTGATCTTTTGGTTCAAAAGAACTTCTACCATAAGCAGTTCATGGTATTTGGAAGAAGGAAATACCACAGACCTCGAGGGCTATTGCAAAGGTTACTAATATCCTAAAGGTACGAGCAACACTATCAATACGAGGTAAGTAGAGTGAATCTTGGGTCAAGAACCCAAGAGTGGAATACCTACTACCATGTAGCATCATGGGATGCTCTTGAGAATGGTGGCCACAATCATCACACTGGGAATATAAAGCATGGCTAGATTATGGGTGGTTCTCTAAGATGCCTAGGGTCATAATAATGGCTCCAACATATATGTCGAGGCAATAAAGTACCTCCACTCACTGATTAGTGTGGTTGAACTAGCCCAAAGGGACATCAGGAACGAAAAGAAGGGATTTGCAAATGCATAAGACTATTTCGAAACCTGGGATGACTTGGACCGCATAACGGCTGTAAATGATCAAAAAGATTTGAGACATCCTGCAAATTGGTGGCATAACCACTCAACATCACAATATCAAGGTTCCGAGATCAACTAACAATACACGGAATTAGTAGGAACTAAACTGCATCTTGAATCCAACAATCCTAGGTAACTACGGTTTAGTAACACGTCATCCTGAGAGATAGAAGAGAAGCCTAGTTCTTAACCCCGTAGAAAATATAAGATGACTCAGATCAGAAGGTCATGAGGATAAGGAGTAAAAAGAGCCTTACGTTTCCATCCACAATCAATTCCCTTATATAACTAAAGCATTTCTAGACACGACTTCGACCAGCTTGGCTTGGTAATCCTACATGTAGTCAGGCTCTGATACCAAAGATGTCAGGACCCCAATTCCAAGTCACATCGATCTCGCCGGTAACACCTCATATCACTTTGTGGCCTCACGCACGGTATTCCCACGGGTGTTGCCTTACCATGGCCCGGGACCGTTTGAGCCTTTTGGCTCACATATATGATAGTGTCGCTAGCATCCATATGACAGAGAACCCGGGCCGACATGACTAGTCGTGAACCCAAAATGGCACTAACTTACGGGGACAGGCATACATGAATCAACATCGAGCATGTCGGTCAGCAGCGTGCGAATCCGGGCTGTAGCACTGGGCTAACAGGACACCAGTGAACCAGGCTGTAGCATGCTAGGCAGGACACCGGATGTCACCGCGTGACATTTCCCCGAAGGGACAGACACAGGAACGAAGTGAATCACATGCCGGCCAGTCAAGTGTTCCGAAGCAGTAGTGCTGGGCTAGCAGGACTCCGGTGAACCGGGCTGTAGCGGACTATTATGGCTCATGGAAGCACAAGACTACATTTCCCCATAAGAGAGGCTACCAAGGATGAACAACTAGGTTGTCGGATCCCACACATACCATGCATTTCAATCATACACACAATATGCTCAATATGTGCAATACAACATGGCATCACAACAAGACTCTACGACTCAGAGAATTTATTCATTAGGCTCCGAAGAGCCAGATAATAAAAACATGGGTCTTATGACCCAAAATTCAAAGCATACAAGTCAAAGCACATGCGGAAGCTTAACATGTCTGAGTACAGACTTCTATAAATGAAAAAGGCTGAGAAGCCTGACTATCTACCAGATCCTGCCGAGGGCACAAGATCGTAGCTGAGGTATCAAGCTAAACGTCGAAGTCCACACGGAACTACTAGCGAGACTGAAGTCTCTCTGCAAAAACATAAAATAGCAAACATGACTACAAATGTACCCATCAAGACTTACATCAGAACTAACTACATATGCATCGGTATCAACAAAGGGGTGGTGCAGTTTGACTGCAGCAAGCCAGCTTTGACTCGGTGGCTATCCTGAACTACGACTACAAGTAACCCTTTGAGGTGGCGCACACGAGTCCACATATTCACCATATCAATACTCCACTATGGATCCGCTCCCGTCTCCCTACGAGAATGCCATCCATAGCACTCACCCTTATCTTGCGCATTTTAGAGTATCCACTTTCACATGTCTATGAACTATGCAAGGGTTCCAAGTTTCCATATCCGAGGAATCCGGTAATGATAACCCTGCAGGGGTGTACTTCTTCACACACGCTCTCGCCACTTACCGCCATGTACATGTCGTGTACCTCGGCAACCTTCAAGCGGAAGCCTAGCAACGGAGTCGGCCATGACCTGACTAACCACACAAGTCTCTCGTCCAGGTTTATCGCCTATTCGGGTTCCATCCGCAAGGAGATCTGGCCGGGGTGTCGCTCACGGCCTCAAACGATGTGTGCAAGGTTGCCAAGCCCACCATACGGGTGCCACTTGGTACACCATGCCACTGTGCCTAGTCTGTCCCAAGCCCACCTATACCGGGTGCCACTTGGTAGACTACTAACACTACCTACAAACACCAGAAACTAGTTGCAACTCCTGGACAAAGATCGAGTTGATTAATAAGCCGAGAGGGGCCGAGTTACCGAAACCCAATGTGTGGTAGTAACTGTTCATGGATCATAAACACAGAACTTAGTTCCTGAGAACGGCTGCAATGAGACAACCCACCATGTACTCCTACATGGCCTCTCACCTCTACCTTTACCAAATCGTGTACAAACACTTAGCTCTCAATGGTAGGACATGTTCACCACATTCCAATTCATTCCCGATGAATCAGACCTGACTCAACTCTAAGCAGTAGCAGGAACGACAACAAGCATGAATGAGTAGGCACATCAGGGCTCAAACAATTCCTACTCATGTTAGTGGGTTTCATCTATTTACTGTGGCAATGACAGGTCATGCAGAGGAAAGGGGTTCAACTACCGCAGCATGTAAGAGTTGAATCGTTGTTGTCCTAATGCAGTAAAAGAGAGCAGGAGCGAGAGAGTGGGATTGTATCGGAATGAACAAGGGGGTTTTGCTTGCCTGACACTTCTGAAGTGGAACGCAATTCATCGGTGTCATCGTTCTCGTCGTCGGTACACATCTATCGAGAGGGGACAAATACCAGCAACAGAGAAAGAAACACAATCAATGCATACGCGACAATATGATGCATGATCATGACATGGCAATATGCTGTGATTTGAGCTAATGCATCTAGTTATGATTTAAATGAAGTTGGTTTGAATACATGATTCAAATTCTAACTCCATATAGGATTATTTAAATGCCCTTTATTTGTTTTGTTCAAAACAGAGGACAAACATTGTTCAAACATGCATGAAAATGGTACAGATGTTTTCCTTGAATTTTTTTGATAATTTTTCATATATAAATTATTTCATTCTGAGTAATAGATTAATTGTTGTGATTTTTCGAAGTTTTAGACATTTTCTGGAATTTTTTAATTATTTTAAATCCAGAAAATGATTTACTGCGTCAGCATGACATCAGGGTGAAGTCATCAGGTCAAAGGCGCCAGCCCAGGTTAAACCTTGACGGCTGGGACCCACATGTCAGTGTAACAACTAACTAACAGAGTAGTTAGTGTTACGTTAGTACTAATCTAGGTTAATTAGGGCCTGGACCCACTGCTCAGTGTCTAAACTAACTGTCAGGGTTAATTAGCACTAATCTAAATCTAACTAAAGATTAACAAAGAGGGGCCCACACGTCAGTGACACAGGGGCTAAACCTGGTCAAACCCAATGTTGACTGGGTTTGACCCTGCAGTAGGGCCCGCTGTCTGTGGCTATTAGGGTTGCTTGGGTGGCGGGGTTAGCGTCTAATGATGGCCATGTCGACACTCACTAGAGCACGGCTGGCGACGACCATAGCCGACGGCAGAGGCACGCCGGAATCGCGGCTCCGACGTCCATTCGGCGTGCGGATGGGTGCTGAGGGTGGCTAGCGCTCGTGCACATCTAATGGAACAGGTGGGAGGTCGCGGGGTGGACAGAGCTCGCCGGAAGTGAGCTCGCGGCGGCGCCGGAGTTCGGGTGAGTGCGGGGTTGGCGCTGTGGTGTGCGGAAGGGCGATTTAGCATGTGCGTTAGGCTCCTGGTGGCTTCCCGAGCACGGTGACGCGCTCCGAATCGAGCTCAAGCGGCTAAAGTGACGGCGGGGACATGGCGGGCGGCAGGGGAAGCTCGGCCATGGCAGCAGCGCTAGCTAGGAGACGAGCAGAGCAACGTGGTTAGGGGGAGGAGAAAGAGGAGCTCACGGCGATGAGGCAGGGTAGGTTAGCGGCCTCAGGGACGCTCTGGACGAGGCGAATTGACGGAGTCGATCTCCGGGCACCGGAGGTGAACACGACGACGCTCCGGTCGACTAGGGCCTCTTCTGGTCGCGTGCGTCGGGTGTGTTGCTCCACGGGGTCGTGGCGGAGCTCGAGGAAGCGGAGAGGGAGCGAGGGAGTGGCTGTGGCCGTGGTGGAGCTCGTCGGTGGTGGCGGAGCGGTTTGGTGAGGTGGGGAACAGCGAGGGAGAGGGAACTAGAGGAGGAGGGGATCGGTGCGGGGCTTCGTCCATGTCTCCTGGGCGTCGTGAGAAGGCCATGGGGACGTGAGGCAAGAAGGGAGGAGGTGGCGGCCTCAGCGCGCGCCGTGCCTGCCTTCGCCTCTGCCTACTGGCAGAGGTTGAGGATGACTGCCGAGTCGCTAGGTGGGCTGGGCCTCCAACCGTGCTAGGCCAACTGGGCGCTAGGTAAGCTACAAGTGAGGTTCTGCCTTTTTTTGTGTTTTGGTTCCTGTTTTCTATTTTATTCCTCCGTTTTGAATTAATCAAAATACTAATTCATTTCCAAAATTCCTGAAACGACTTGTGGGCACATTTGGAGATATTTCCAACATCCCTCAACCACTTCGAGAATTATTTGGGCATTTAATTATTTATAGTAATTAAATGCCCAAATTCAAATACTTAATGAGTTCATTCGAAAATCCAAATTGAGCTAGAAAAATGTGCACCATTTTTGTCAGAGGTGCTAAACCAATTAAAAAATGATGAACATTTCTAAAGGGTGTTTTGGGTTCATTGAAAAGATTTAAGTTGAGCCTAGTTGAATTTCATTTGCTGCTAGGCTTTACCAGTCCCCATTTCAACTTTCAAAGAAATTTAGACGTGATGCATGGATGCTTGTGCAACTATTTGCAATCAAATTCTAGGGCTGTGACACTGTCACAGCCCCATATCAGCCCTTGCTTGATTTTTCTTGCATCCATGCATCATGTCAAAATTTCTTTTAAATTTGAATTAGGGAATTGGAGAGCCTCAGAAATCATTTCTAAAAATGATCAACATTAAAAATTGCTTCAAATGTTTCCAAGGAAATGTTCCTTTTCAACATTGAAAAATACCGGCAAGAATAAAATTCAAACCAATATTTTTGGAGGTTCAAAAGTATTTATCTTGGGCCTTTTAGTTAAATCCTATAGTATTTAAATCGGATTATATTCATAATAATTATTTTACTAATCCAATAATTCTGAAAATTGGTGGGTGGCTCTGAATATATTTTCAGAAGAAAAAAATAGTTTAGTGCCTGAACTAAATCAGAACACAAAAAAACAAAATAGAAAACAGAACAGAAATTATGAAAAGACAGAAACCTCACCTGGGCCTTACCTGGCAGAAGAGGCCCAACCCACCAGGGGATGAGTGGTCATCTTCCTCCTGCCAGGAGGACAGACATGTGCGTGGCGAGCGTGCCGACGACGCCTTGCCACCTCCTGCTTCAGCCGCACGACCCCGACCCCTCCAGACATGCCACGGAGACGCCCAGCGCTCCCTCTCGCTTTCCCCTCCTCTCCCTGGACCTCACTCCCCTCTCTGCTCCCTCTCTCTTTCTCGTGACCGAGCGGAGCTCGTTGCCATCGACACCATCCACCACGGCCACCAGCCCTCCCCCGCCCAACGGTTGTGCTCTAGTGCTCCGCCTCGACGCCTGCATCGTCCTCGCCGAGCCACGCAACCTGGGGCGCATCGAATCGCCGCCATAGACGTTGTCTTCCACCCCGGCCATCTGAGATCGCTGGCAACGCCCCATCGCCGTTCGTCTTCCCGCGAGCCCGCGGAGCACGCCCGTCGACCCACCGTGAGCTCCCCTCTGTTTCCTCTCCTTCCTCGTGCTAGATTTCGCACTCCAGCCCCGCGCCGGAACGCGCCCATAGCTCCGGCCCCCGCCAACGTCGTGGTTGTCGTCACCACGGACCACCCCACGGCCAGGCACATCCATGATCTGAAGCGCCTCGTCGCGCTGGTTCCGTATAGCCTAAGAGCGCGAGCTCTCCTGGCCGGAATCGCCCGTCCGGCGAGCCGCCGCCGCGCTGTGAGGTCACCGGCGACTAACCCCGGCGGCCGCTGACGTGGACCCGTCATTAGCTCTAATGACGGGGCTAACTAACCCACTAGCTCACTGACATATGGGCCCCACGCACTAATTAACCCCGGTTTATTCCTGCTTAGATTTAACTTAATAACGGTGGCCCCACGTGTCAGCTTTGACTTTGGTCAAGTCCACGTTGACCGGTCCCACTTGTCATCCAGCCAAACGAGCTTGAGACACTGACATATGGGTCCCACAGGTCAGGTTTGACTTGGCCGACCCAGTTGACCTGCTGATGTCATGCTGACACAGTAAGTGATTTTCTGGACTTTCAAATAATTCAGAAAATTCTAGAAAATAGTTAAAACTTATGAAATTCATAGTAAATCAACCGTAGCTCCAAATCAAATAAATTATATATGAAAAATGATCAGAAAAATCCAATCTATCCATCTGTACTAGTTCCATGCATGTTTAAACAACTTAACCTTGCTGTTTAGATAAAAACATGATAATGCACCTTATAAGTTCTTAGTTTGAATTTGAATTTGAACCTTTGGTTCAAACCAACTCAAACCCTTCTGTTCTTAGCTCCGTTAGCACAAATAACAGCATATTAACATGGCATGATCATGCATCATATTGTGCATTGCATTGATTGTGTTCTTTCGGTGTTTGCCGGTGGTTGTTCTCCCTCGGTAGACGTATGTTTCGATGATGCGTTTGGTGACACCGATGAAGAGCTATATCATCTTCAGAAGTGCCAGTCAAGCAAAACCCCCCTTGTTCATTGTGATACAATCCCACCCTCTCGCTCCTGCTCTCTTTTACTGCATTAGGACAACATCGATTCAACTGTTACGTGTTGCGGTAGCTGAACCCCTTTTCCTCTGCATGACCTGTCATTGCCACAATAAATAGATCAAACCCACTAGCATGAGTAGGAGTTGTTCGAGCCCTGATGTGCCTACTCATTCATGCTTGTTTGTCGTGCCTGCTACTGCTTAGAGTTGAGTCGGTCTGGTTCATCGGGAATGAATTGGAATGGTGATGAACATGTCCTACTGTGTGTGAGCTAAGTGTGTGAACATGATTTGGCAAAGGTAGCGGTGAGAGGCCATGTAGGAGTACATGGTGGGTTGTCTCATTGAAGCCGCCCTCAGGAACTATGTTCTGTGTTTCTGATCGATGAACAGCTACTACCACACATTGGGATCCTTAATTGACTCTCTCTACTTATTAACCGCCTTGATCTTTGTCCAGGAGTTGTAACTAGTTTCTAGTGTTTGTAGGATATGTGTTGGCGGTCGTGCGTAGCGCTGACCCTAGGGGTGGTCTATGATGCGGTAGATACACCGTGGCACGGTGTACCGGGCGCCCGTTTGGTATCTCGGGAACCCTGCACACATCGTTTGGGGCTGTGAGAGAAACTCCGGCCGGATCTCCTCGCGGATGGAACCCGAATAGGCGATAAACCTGGACTAGAGACAAGTGTGGTTAGTCAGGTCGTGGCCGACTCCCTCGCCAGACTTCCACTTGAAGGTTGCCGAGATACACAACGTGTACATGGTGGTAAGTGGCGAGAGCGTGTGTGAAGAAGTACACCCTGCAGGGTTTTCATTATCTATTCGAATAGCCGGATTCCTCGGATATGGAAACTTGGACCCCTTGCATAGTTCATAGACAAGTGAAAGTGGATACTCTAAAATGTGCATGATAAGCGTGAGTGCTATGGATGGCGTTCTCGTAGGGAGACGGGAGCAGATCTATAGTGGTGTATTGGTATGGTGAATTTGTGGACTCGTGTGCGCCACCTCAAAAGAGTTACTTGCAGTCGTAGTTCAGGTTAGCCACAGAGTCAAAGCTGGCTTGCTACAGTTAAACTCCACCACCCCTTTGATAATACCGATGCATATGTAGTTAGCACATTTGTACTCACGTTTGCTTAATTTATGTTTTGCAGAGACAGTTCAGTCTCACTAGTAGTATCGAGTGGACTTTGAAGTTTAGCTTGTTACCTCAGCTAGGATCTTGTACCCTTGGGAGGGTCTTGTAGATAGTCAGGCTTCTCAGCCTTTTTCATTTGTCGTTGTCTGTACTCAGACAAGTTATCCTTCTGCATGTGCTTGTTGCTTGTATGCTCTGTATGTTGGGTCATGAGACCCATGTTTGTAATTCTTGGCTCTCCAGAGCCTAATGAATATATACTTTGAGTCGTAGAGTTTTGTTGTGATGCCATGTTGTATTACACATATCGAGCATATTGTGTGTATCATTGAAATGCTTGGTAAGTGTGGGATCCGACAACCTAGTTGTTTATCCTTGGTAGCCTCTCTTATGGGGAAATGTAGTCTTGTGCTTCCATGAGCCATAGTAGTCCGCTACAGCCCGGTTCACCGGAGTCCTGCTAGCCCAACACTACTGCTCCGAAACACTTAGGCTGGCCGGCATGTGATTCACTTTGTTCCTGTGTCTATCCCTTCAGGGAAATGTCACGCGGTGATATCCGGAGTCCTGCTGGCCTGCTACAGCCCGGGTTCCCGGAGTCCTGTTAGCCAAGTTGCTACAGCCCAGGTTCACACGCTGCTGACCGACATGCTCGATGTCGATTCATGTATGCCTGTCCCTGTAAGTTAGTGCCACTTCGGGTTCACGGCTAGTCATGTCGGCCCGGGTTCTCTATCATATGGATGCTAGCGACACTAACATATACATGAGCCAAAAGGCACAAACGGTCCTGGGCCATGGTAAGGCGACACCCGTGGGAATACCATGCGTGAGGCCGCAAGGTGATATGAGGTGTTACAGGCTAGATCGGTGTGACTTAGAATCAGGGTCCTGACATCTATGGTATCAGATCCTAACTGACTGTAGGATTACCAAGCCAAACTGGTCGAAGTCGAGTCTAGAAATGCTTTAGTTATATAAGGGAATTGATTGTGGAAGGGAACGTAAGGCTCTTTCTACTCCCTTACCTTATGCCTTCTTCTCTGAGTCAACCTCTTCTTTTCTACGGGAGTTAAGAACTAGGCTTCTCTTCTATTTCTCAGGATGACGTGTTACTAAACCGTAGTTGCCTAGGATTGTTGAGTTCAAGCCTCAGTTCAGTTCCTACTACTACCATATGTTCACAGCTGGCCTCAGAACCTTGATATTGTGATGTTGAGTGGTTATGCCACCATTTTTGCAGGATGTCTCAAATCATTTTGAGCATTTACAGCTGTTATGCTGTCCGAGTCATCCCAGGTTTCTAAATAGTCTGATGCACTTGCAAATCTTTCCTCCATGTTGCCGTTATATTTTTGGGCCAGATTAAGCACACTAATCGGTGTGTTGAGGTACTTCGTTGCCTTGACGTGTATGTTGGAGTAAGTATTATGACCCTACGTGTCCTCGAGAATTTAGTTGTATCCTAGTGTGATGATTCTGGCCATCATTCTTGAAGGCATCCCGTGATGCCATTTAGTAGTAGGTATTCTACTCCTGTGTTCTTGACCCAAGAATCACTCTGTTCACTTCCTGTTGATATTGTTGCTAGTTCCTTTAGGATATTAGTAACCTTTGCGATAGTCCTCAAGGTCCATGGTATTTCCTTCTTCCAAATACCATGAACCATTAAGGAAGAAGTTCGTTGAACCAAAAGATCACCATTAGAGTACTCCTGAGGAGTTCTCCATTCATAATTGTGATTCTGCCAGTTCTACCTTTCTACATGGGTTATCCGGAAGAAATATGTTGAACTCGTTCGACATACTAATCTATGCATCCACAACTCGGAAAGTTATTTGTTCCTCTGAATTGTCCCCCCCTTAAGTTGTATTCTGACCTTCAACTATCAATTGATAGTCAAGAGTATGTGTGCGATCGTGTTCATCGATGCCTACTATTCTTGTGGTCCGTCAAGCCATTCTATTCCGGAATGACTGGGAAAAACTAACTCCAGTACCTCATCCATATCTAGGATTGGGTCAAAGCAGTTGTATTCCACAGATCAAAATGCAAATCCAGTTTTTGTTCTGTTCTACCTTGGGGTATTACCATCTTTATATCAAGAATGTCATGGGAATTCCACACCATCTTATGAATTCCTGCTACAGTGATACTTCTCGCCATCATTATTCATTTCTCGGTCTCTGTGTTGTTGTGATCGGAATGCCGACAAGTGAATTGAGATGTGTGAAATCAATACTCCTAGAAACAATGTTGCTTGGTAGTTAATGGACAATACTCTCATTCTTAGCATGCTGGTTATTGAATCATCATTCTAAGATTGATCGTGCTACCTAGTCCTTATTTCAGGTGCACTCTTCGATCAATGAGTTATGATTGTGTCAATCCCTCGCTCCCTTGATCATATCGTCTTGCCCTAAAAAGCAAGATTGTTCTCGAGCCTAGAGACATATCAGTGGTTCATGATTTTCCGGATATCTTCTCGAAAGTATTACCAGGTTTTCCCCTTACTGTTATGTTGAGCTCGTGATCATGTTAGTTTTCCTCTAAGCCACCCATTCTCCAAGAATCCGTGTTGGATACCCGTGAACTAGTTCAATAAGCTAAACAATAACTTGGAGAGTTGGAAGATGAAAGCTTGTCCCACTTAGTTCATTTTCAAAGGGATATCCTTGTGTTCGTGTGGTTGTTGAAGAAAGATGATATCTTCATCGATTGGTCCCTGTGATCAGTTGTTGGACCTATCATCTTGCCCCAAACCTTGATTTGAGTGTGGGCCATCATCAAATCAAATCAGAACCAACGATATTCGTAATGTTGTCTTACTCATGGTTGATCCCTTGAACATACACCATTATATCTTATGGGTCTGACCAATGCTATCACTTGGCCACATAATTATGGAATTCCATCTCCATGGAAACCTGGATGAATTGTTGTTGAGCCCATCAGCAACACTGCTACCTTCTCCATGATTCGTGTTGACCATCCAACTAGTATTGGAAACCTTATAAGCATTATCTTCATGTTCCGTTCATGAAGCATATGTCCGGTTGAAAGATGTGACTTCCTCTAATTCATGTGCATCCGATGCAAGTTGCAGCCGTGGATTCGAGAAAGCTTGTTCTGCTTCCTTTGGAATCATCCCATGTCAGTCATGCATGTGCGAAGTATTCTATGGTTTGATAGGCTCGCTACCTCCAGTCCATATGTGTCCCTAGCACACGAAGCCACTGACTGATTTGTTCTAGAAGAAGGAGTTAAGTGCTAATCCATGGTAATGCACAAGACTTCGAGATCCTCGATGATGGTTCCCCACCTGAACTTGGTAGTATTTTATTATAAGACTACTATGTGGTCATGTTGTCTGGGACAGCGTGTTCACATGCGAGTAGCAGAACCCACTCATGTCTTGGAGCTTGCTATCGTAGTTCATCTCCCGAGAATCTCGCAACATCATCTCGTCGATTTGGGTTGCAACTCTTCTTCTCAGACATGTTGAGTCTGAAGTATCATGTTTCTAACTAGATCTGAATATCAGGCAGATATGATGGTTGGAACATTCCCACCATTTGCATGTTGTTCCTAGCTTGCACTCCATTGTGCCAATCCTACCATGGGTTGCCCTCTTGGTAATTACTACTCAGGATTATCTTCAAAGTGGGCTTACCATGGGTCCATCCATCTCCAATGATAAGCAAAAATCACTCATTGCGTTGTCTTCAACAAGGTAGTCCACATCATCCATTCTAGTGTGAGTATGCCATCTTTTTTTGACTCCTTCAAATGATCGATTGTGATTGCCTTAGGCTGGTATAAAGAGCTTCAATGATCTTTGTATCAAAAGTAATTCTTTTTGCCACCTAAGGGGATAATTCTACGAGTCACCTTCCTTAAGGTATCACGTTACGAAATCATGGCAATTATCTCCTTGCTACTTTGAAATTCATGCTCCATCTTAGTCAAGTGTGGATTTGTAGCCTGCCAAATTGAAACCTCGTCATTTGTTTCTTTCCTCCCCTCTTGATATGTGTTTTGTGTCTCAGCTCGAGAGATGTTCCTACATCTCACCCCATAAGTTGATCGTGAGTTGTTCGATCTTCCAGAAGATCAATTTCGGTAGAGTCTCTTTCCGTCATCATCATGTTCGATGAAGATCTCGAAAGCAAAGACGTCAAGATCAATTGGAGCAATGAATCAACATCTCTGAGAAGGGCAATTGGATCACGAAGATCATGTCAGCTTTGTGTCCCCTCTGTCTTCTTACCTCACGTCTTCAATCTCGGTACGAGATTCTTGTTTAGTGGGGGTGAGTTGTCATAGCCCTAGAATTGTTTGTAGTAGTTGCATAAGAGAGCATCCATGCATCATGTCTAAATTCTGAAAGTTGAATTGAGGTTAGTTGAAACCCTCAGAAGTCACTTCAAAAATAATCAGCATTAAAAATCTTTTCAAATGAGTCCAAGAAATGTTCTTGTTATTCTGTAAAAATATTGGCAAGAGGTAAAATTCAAACCAATATTTTTGGAGTCTCAGAAATATTTCTGTTGGCATTTGAAATTAATTCGATTGCTATTTGAATTGGATATATATTTATTATATAAGAAATATATGTTCAATAATTCTGAAAATTGTTGTGTGGCTTTGGATAAGACCACTTAGCTCACACAATTATTTCCATGAAGTTTCAAATTGATTTGGTATTTAGATCAAATCAAAACAAATAGCAGAAAATAGAAAACAAAAATAAAAAGAGAGAGAGGGACTTACCTGGCAGAAGCTTACCTGGCGCCCACCAACAGGCCCAGTACTGTAGCTGGCGGCCCAGCCCACCACCGCTGCCCCTGTCGTCTTCCTCCTTGGACAGAAGGACAGGGGCGCTTGCTCGCTGCCTGCTGGCCACGTGCAGGCCACCTCCACCCTACCTGCTTCACTCCCCCGACGACCTGAACGCGCCAGGCAACCCCCTGACCCCTCTCACTCTTCCCCGTGGCCCTCCTCTCCTCTGCTCTTGCTCTCTCTTCCGAAGCCGAGCGGAGCCATCACCGCCGCTTGTTGTTGCCGCGGCCACCGCCTCCCCCTCGACCCCTCGCCGTGCCTGCGAGCTCCGTCTCGACATCCCCGACCACCTCGACGAGCCACGAGGCCCCGGACGCACTGCAACGCCGCCACCACCGCCATTTCCTCTGTCGGCCACTGGAGATCGTCGACGTCAATTCGCCGCCTCCCGAGCTTCCCCGAGCCCGCTTCGACGCATGCTGCAATCGCTGTGAGCTGCTGCTCCTCCTCCCCCTCTCCATTTTCACGTTTGCACGCCGTAGTTGCGCTTCGCCGCTGACTGAAACCCGCTGCCGCAAGAGCTTGTCACCGGCGTTGCTCCGCGACCATTTGGTCACCCCCAGCATGTCCAGCAAGCTCGCCGCACACCGTAGAGCCTCTCAAGCGCTTCGGGTCGTCCATTAGCACGCCGTAGCCTCGACTCCAAGCACGCCCGAGCCCCGGCCACCGCTGTTGATGTCGTCGTCATCGCTACCGTCCACCGCGGGCCTTCCCGAGACCACCGTCTGACGCACCGCAATGCCAGCTTCCCGTAGAACCCAGCCACGCATCCATCAATCGCCGGAGTTGGCCGGAAGGGCGACTTCGCTGCGTTTGTGTGCTCGCCGGCGATTAGCCGCCGGTGACAACCACTGTTAGGGGCTAATCACCCCCTAATTAACCCCCCTTGCTCGCTGACAAATGGGCCCCACACCTAATTAACCCCAGCTTTATTTTTGCTTAGATTAGTTATAACCCTGCGGGACCCATGGGTCAGCTTTGACCGTGCTGACGTGGCTGTTGACCTGGCCCCACAAGTCAGCCTTCGTTCCTGCCCTGTTACACTGGCGTGCGGGCCCCACAGGTCAGGTTTGACCTGGACCGCGCCCTGTTGACCTGCTGATGTCATGATGATGCAGTGCTGACGCAGTAAAGTTTTCTGGAATTAAAATAAATCAGAAATGATTTATAAATTTCACAAAATAACCCAAACTTCTAAAAATAATAGAAATTCAACCGTAGCTCAGAATAAAATAAATTATATATGAAAAATTATCAGAAAAATTCAGTCTATCCATCTGTACTAGTTTCATCCATGAAAAACCAACCTAAACCTGCTAGATAGATGAAAACACATAAAGGGCATTCAAAATGCTTAAGTTTGGAGTTGCATTTGAATCCTTGATTCAAATGAGCTCCATTGAACTTGTTGTTGTTTGCATTAGCACAAACAACATCATATATACATGCCATGATCATGCATCATATTGTCGCATTTGCATTGATTGTGTTCTTCTCTATTGCCGGTGCTTGTCCCCTCTCGATAGGCGTATCCCGACGATGAGTTCGATGACACCGATGAATAGCTATAATATCTTCAGAAGTGCCATGCAAGCAAAAACCCCTTGTTCATTCCAATACAGTCCTATTCTCTCGCTGCTGCTCTCTTTTAGTGCATTAGGACAACAATGATTCAACTGTTACATGCTGCGGTAGTTGAACCCCTTACCTCTGCATGACTTGTCGTTGCCACAGTAAATAGATGAAACCCACTAGCATGAGCAGGAATTGTTTGAGCCCTGATGTGCCTACTCATTGATGCTTGTTGTCTAGCCTGCTACTGCTTAGAGTTGAGTCGGGTCGGATTCATCAGGAATGAATTGGAACATGGTGAACATGTCCTGCCGTTGAGAGCTAAGTGTGTGAACACGATTTGGTAAATGTAGTGGTGAGAGGCCATGTAGGAGTACATGGTGGGTTGTCTCATTGCAGCCATTCTCAGGAACTGAGTTCTGTGTTTGTGATCCATGAAAATTTACTACCACACATTGGGTTCCGGTAACTCGGCCCCTCTCGGCTTATTAATCAACACGATCTCTGTCCAGGAGTTGCAACTAGTTTCTGGTGTTTGTAGGTAGTGTTAGTAGTCTACCACTACTGGAATCAGCTACTTTGCCATCTGCCAGCTATTTGCCGTCAGCTAGCGGACGGCAAAGAAGCTCTTTGCCATCAGCTACCTGAAAGCAGACGGCAAAGAACAGGCTGATGGGAAAGAAAGCCTTTGCCATCAGCCTGTTCTTTGCCGTCTGCTAGCTGACGGCAAAGAATCTTTGCCGTCCTCTAGCAGATGGCAAAGAGGGAGGGGCCCCCACTGAGGAGCTGGTTAAAAAATACTTAACGGCCCCCCTCTTTGCCGTCCGCTAGCGGACGGCAAAGCGTACATTAGCGGACGGCAAAGGTGGCGGACGGCAAAGATTAAACCTATCTAACGGCCGGCGCGCCCCACCCCCCTCTCTCTCTGTTTCCGTCCCACACACGCGCGCCGCCGCCCCCACCACTCACCGCCGCCCGGTCGCACCACCGCCCCGCCGCCACACCGCCCCCCCGCCCCGTCGCCCCACCACCCCGTCGCCCCGGCCCCCCGCCCCGTCTCGGCGCCGCCGCGCCCAGGCCCCCCGGCGACCCGGCCCCCCCGCGCCCCACCGCCCCGGGCGCCGTCGCTCCACCAGCCGCCCACCCCGTCGCCCCCGCCGCGCCCCGGCCCCCCGGCGCCCCGGCCCCCCACGCCCCACCGCCCCGGGACCGGCGCCGCCGCCCCAGGCCGCCCCGCCCCCCTCCTCTACCGGCCACCTCCTCCACCGGCCTAGGTGAGCTCTACCTCTCCTTTTTTTTCTTTTTTTTAGTTTTAGTTTTATGTTTAGTTTAGATTTAGTTTTAGTTTTAGTTTTAGGTTTAGTTTTAGGTTTAGGTTTAGTTTTAGTTTAGTTTTAGGTTTAGATTTAGTTTTTTCCTTTTTTTCTTCTGTTTTTTTAGTTCTAGGTTTATGTTTAGATTAGATTTAGGTTTAGTTTTAGGTTTAGTTCAGTTTTAGGAAAGAAAAAGAAGAAGAAGAAAAAACAGGAGAGGAGGAGAAGAAGAAGAGGAAAAAGGAAAGGAAGAAGAAGAAGAGGAGGAGGAGAAGAAAAAAGAAGAAGAAGAAGAATAAGAAGAAAAAAATAGGAGAGGAGGAGAAGAAGAAGAGGAAAAAGGAAAGGAAGAAGAAGAAGAGGAGGAGGAGAAGAAAAAAGAAGAAGAGGAAGAAGAAGAAGAAGAAAAAACAGGAGAGGAGGAGAAGAAGAAGAGGAAAAAGGAAAGGAGGAAGAAGAAGAAGAAGAAGAAGAAGGAAAAAAAAGGAAGAAAAGGAAGAAAAGGAAGAAGAGGAAGAAGAAGAAAAGGAAAAAAGACCCCGACCCGGCACCCCGACACGACACCCCGACCCCGAGACCCCGATCCCGACACCCCGACCCCGACCCCGACACCCCGACCCCGACACCCCGACCCCGACCCCGACACCCCGACCCCCCGAGCCTGACCCGACACCCCGACCCCGAGCCTGACCCGACACCCTGACCACGACACCACACCCCGACCCCGAAACAACACCCCGACACCGACACGGCACTACCCCGACATCGACACGACACCCCGACCCCCCGACCCCGAAACAGCACCCCGACCCCGACACGGCACCCCGACACCGACAGGACACCCCGACCACCGACACCTCCCGAAAAGGTGTTCTTTGGCCTTCCAGAGGCTGACGGGGTCATATATTTGTGAATTATTAGTTAGGTCATATATTTTTCGATTTTGTTATGAAAAACATCACATATAATTGTGTTGATCGTGTAGTTTTAAATGTGCAGTTGTTTCATCACTGCGAGGTTTGGTGTTCGACGACCTCGCCATGCGTTTGACGAGCTCTGCCCCTTCGTTCGTGGGTGAGCACAAATGACAAGTCCTCCTCCCCCATTAATTATTTGATCTATTCCGATGAAACTTGATAGCTAGCTATATATGTGTCTTGAATCATCAGTATGCGTAACCAATATGTGTCTCCCGTTCGAAAGCGTCATAGTTATAAATATGCATGCATTTGCATATTTATAACCTTGATTCTTTCGAATTGTCCAACGCTATCCATGGACAGCCCGAGTATGTGTAGATTGGGTTCGTTTTCCCATATGCTTTGCTCCGGATCCGACTCATATATTTTGTTAGTGCCTCCCCTGTTGTTCTCCGGGTACACATCCTCTCTGTTTATTGCAGAGACGTGTATCAGGAGAATAGCGGGGAGGTGCTGCCGAAATTTTGCGCCGGATCCGGAGCATAGCATGGGAAAATAAACCCAATCTACACATACACGGGTGGGATTAGGACCTATCATTACCTATTAGAGTGTAGGTTGCATGGACGTAATAAAATTGACAAAGTAGATCAACTGATGAATATATACATGGTGAATTACATATATAATTGTTGTGTGTCCAGTAGCTCTGAAAGTCAAGATGAGTGACCGTGCTTGGATGTATACCGGTCACACTGGTCAGAACAAATGGAGCGCTGAATGGTTCACAAAAACTAAGGGGTTTGTGCAAGCCGCATTTGCAAATGGCCAAAAGAAAACCTGGTGCCCCTGTTTCCGGTGCGGCAATTGGGAAAAGAAGACAGAGGCTAAAATGGGCAAACACCTGCAGAAGAGTGGTTTTACGCCCGATTATACGGTGTGGACATTTCATGGTGAGTCTACCCAACGTGACCGAGCTGAGGTGGATCGTCATCGCACCGACGAGCATGGTACCGGGATGGAAAACATGGTGCAAGGCTATGATGATGCTCGGGATTCGGACGAGGAGATGGAGGAATCTGCAAAGGCCTTCAATGAAATGTTGGAGTCTTCGAAACGTCCGCTCCACGGGCACACTGAACTTTGTCAGTTGGATGCCATCTCACAAGTAATGGCTCTGAAGGCTCAGTTCAACTTGGGCAGAGAATGCTATGACGCAATTATGACAGTATTTGGACGCTTTCTACCCAAAGGCCATGTAATGCCTGCAAACCTGTACCAGTCGGACAAAATCCTCCGTGCACTGAAGATGCCCTATGAGAAGATACATGCCTGTGAGAAAGGATGTGCCTTATTTAGGCTTGACTATGCGGACTTGAACTATTGTCCCATTTGCAAGTCTTCCAGGTATATTGTGGTAGACAACGGTATGGGTGAGAAGACACAGACCAAAATCCCTGTTAGTGTTCTTCGGTATATGCCAATCGTACCAAGACTTCAACGTCTTTTCATGGTCGAAGAGACGGTCAGACAGATGACATGGCACAAAACAGGCAAAAGAACCGAACTAGATGCAGATGGGAATCTGATGATGGTACACACATCGGATGGTGTTGCGTGGAAAAAGTTTGATGAATTGCATGCTGACAAAGCGGCAGATCCGAGGCATCCTCGAGTCGGCATCAGCACGGATGGGTTCAGTGTGTTTGGTATGACGGCAGCCCAATACAGTTGTTGGCCCGTATTTGTCTTTCCACTCAATCTCCCCCCGGACAGATTATGCAAAGAAAGAACATTTTCCTGACATTGATAATTCCAGGACCCAACTATCCGGGCAAAAATATGAATGTGTACATGCAGCCGCTTAAGGACGAATTGCAAGAAGCCTGGGATAATGGGTTCAAGACATACGACGCCTTTAGCAAACGGAACTTCATAATGCGTGTCTGGTACATGTACTCGACGCATGACTTGCCGGCGTATGCGCTATTCGTTGGCTGGTGTGTGCATGGAAGGTTCCCGTGCCCCACATGGGTACATGTGGGCTTGGGACAGACTAGGCACAGTGGCATGGTGTACCAAGTGGCACCCGGATGGTGGGCTTCGGAACATTGAAATCATTGGCCTTGCTTGTCATTGCATCATCATCTTGCATCATGTTTAAATATCTCAGAAACTTGAAATGGGGGTGATCAAACCCTAGCACATTGAAATCCAAATAGGCCCAGCTTAAAAAAATGCATTCAATGAACCCAAAATGCTTCCATCAATGTTTGATAATTTTTGGCTTGGCTTGATACCAAACCAAAAATAGTGAACATTTTTGTGGAATATTTTGGGCACCGAATTTAAATCACTATTGTATTTGAATTGAGGCATTTGAATTCTATAAATATTTTAAATGCTCTAAAAATTCTGGTTTCAATTGTGGACTTTTTGAATAATCCAAATAATGCTCCCAATTTATCTCAGGAGTTTTAAATAAATGAATTTGTATTTTTACTAATTCAAAACAGAATAAAAGAAATAGGAAAAAACTGAAACAGAAGAAAATTAGAAAAGACAGAAGAGAGAGCAGGCTTACCTGTAGCAGCCCACTAGGCGGCCCAGATGGTGGCCCAGCCCACTGGCCGAAGCGCTCGTCTTCAACCTCTGCCGGTAGGCACAGGCGTGCCGACGCGCGCGCGCTCAAGGCCTCCACCTCCTGCTTCCTCGTCCCTGCCCTCGTTCAATCGCCTGGAGACGCCACGATACCCCCCCGAACCTCTCTCACTCTCCCTTGTGCTTCCCCCCTCCTCTGGTCCCTCTCCACCTCGCACCCGAGCGGAGCGCAGCGCACCGCCGAGCACCACCACAGCCACCGGGCACGCCTCGCCTCGCCGTCCAGTCCCCTAGCTCCGCCCGACGTCGTGGAGCCGCACGACAAAGCATGCGACTGCAGGAGGCCTGCAACACCGTCACCACCGTCATCTTCAACCCCCGACCTCTGAGATCGCCGGCAACGCCCCGACGTCGTCCGGCCTTCCTCGAGCCCACTGAGCTTCTCTACGTGACCCCTGTGAGCTCCCACTCCGAACCCCTCTCTTCCCCACCTAGTTTGCGCCATGTAGCCTCGTTCACACCGGAGCCGATAGCTCCTCTCCGCCGTCCATGTTGCCGCCGTCGATTTAGCCACTGAGGCTCGCGCCCGGTTGTGTCATCGCGCTTAGAACGCTTCCAGAAGCCCGGAACACCCAGCCTCTCGTCCTGCCGTGCCTTGTAGTGTCCCTCCCGTCGTTTCCCAAACTCCGGCCGCCGCCATGGCCGACGAGCTCGATGCTCCTGCGCTCTCTCGCTTGCCCCAGCACCACCAACATGCTCATTGCGTCCCCAGGAAGCGAAGGCGCCGCGCCGTTTGCTCTAGCTCGCGTTGAAACCCCGCACCCGCTCGAGCCCGAGCTCGGCCGCCGCTAAACCTCGTCACCGGCGTCATTTCCGGCCACCCCGCGGCCTCCCATCCGATAATTTGGATGCGGACGAGCGAGAGGACCTCCCTGGTGGCAGCAACGCGACGAACTGCCATCCCTAATGCGAGTCCGGCGAGCTCTCGCGGTCGGTTTGGTCATCGCCGGCGTAGATCCCGCGATGCTGACATGGCTCTAGCTTAATTAGGCCTAACCACTAATTAGCACTAACCGAATTGACCATATGGGTCAATGATATGTGGGGCCCGGCCCCTGATGAACTTATTAGGTTACGTTTAATTAAACTGGTTTAGTCACTGTGAGACCAACATGCAGGACCCACGCGTCAGGTTTGACCTGACCGGGTCTGTTGACCTGCTGACGCAGTAAAGAATTTTCTGGATTTAAACTTATACAGAAAATTCCAGAAATTGTTACAAACATCAAAAAATCATATAAAATCAACCGTAGCTCAGAATTAAATAAATTATATATGAAAAATTATCAGAAAAATCCAATCTATCCATCTGTACCATTTTCATGCATGTTATAACAACATCAGGCCACTGTTTAGGACAAATCAAATGAATGGTATTTAAATAACCACATGTGGAGTTTGAATTTGAACTTTTGGTTCAAACCAACTTCATTTAATTGTGTTGCTACTTGCATTAGCTCAATCAACAAAATATTTCCATGTCATTATCATGCATCATGTTGTGCATTGCATTGATTGTGTTCCTTCTTTGTTGCCGGTGGTTGTCCCCTCTCGATAGACGTTGTACCGACGCTGTGATCATTGACACTGATGAAGACCCAATGATATCTTCAAAAGTGCCAGGCAAGCAAAACCCCCTTGTTCATTCTGATACAATCCCACTCTCTTGCTCTCTTTTACTGCATTAGGACAACAACGATTCAACTATTACGTGTTGCGGTAGTTGAACCCCTTTCCTCTGCATGACCTATCTTTGCCACAGTAAATAGATGAAACGCACTAGCATGAGTAGGAGTTGTTTGAGCCCTGATGTGCCTACTCATTCATGCTTGTTGTCATGCATTCTGCTGCTTAGAGTTGAGTCAGGTCTGATTCATCAGGAATGAATTGGAACATGGTGAACATGTCCTACCGCTGAGAGCTAAGTGTGTGAACACGATTTGGTAAAGGTAGCGGTGAGAGGCCATGTAGGAGTACATGGTGGGTTGTCTCATTTCAGCCCTTCTCAGGAACTGAGTTATGTGTTTGTGATCCATGAACAGTTACGACCACACATTGGGTTCCGGTAACGCGGCCCCTCTCGGCTTATTAATCAACTCGATATCTGTCCAGGAGTTGCAACTAGTTTCTGGTGTTTGTAGGTAGTGTTAGTAGTCTACCAAGTGGCACCCGGTACAGGTGGGCTTGGGACAGACTAGGCACAGTGGCACGGTGTACCAAGTGGCACCCGGATGCTGGGCTTGGGAACCCTGCACAGATCGTTTGATGCCGTGAGCGACACCCCGGCCGGATCTCCTTGCGAATGGAACCCGAATAGGCGATAAACCTGGACGAGAGACTTGGGTGGTTAGTGAGGTCGTGGCCGACACCCTCGCCCGGCTTCCGCGTGAAGGTTGTCGAGGTACATGACATGTACAGGGCGATAAGTGGCGAGAGCATGTGTGAAGAAGTACACCCCTGCAGGGTTATCATTATCTATTCGAATAGCCGGATTCCTCGGATATGGAAACTTGGACCCCTTGCATAGTACATAGACAAGTGAAACTGGATACTCTAAAATGCGCAAGATAAGCGTGAGTGCTATGGATGGCGTTCCCGTAGGGAGACGGGAGCGGATCCATAGTGGTGTATTGATATGGTGAATATGTGGACTCGTGTGTGCCACCTCAAAAGAGTTACTTGCAGTCGTAGTTCAGGATAGCCACCGAGTCAAAGCTGGCTTGCTACAGTTGAACTCCACCATCCCGTCATTGATAATGATGCATATGTAGTTAGCTCTGATGTAAATCTTGCTGAGTACATTTGTACTCACGTTTTCTTAATTTATGTTTTTGCAGAGAGACTTCAGTCTCCTAGTAGTTTTGCGTGGACTTCGACGTTTAGCTTGTTACCTCAGCTACGATCTTGTACCCTTGGGAGGGTCTTGTAGATGGTCAGGCTTCTCAGCCTTCTTCATTTGTAGTTGTCTGTACTCAGACAAGTTAAGCTTCCACATGTACTTGTTGCTTGTATGCTCTATATGTTGGGTCATGAAACCCATGTTTGTAATATCTCGCTCCTCGGAGCCTAATGATAAATACTCTAAGTCATAGAGTCTTGTTGTGATGCCATGTTATATTGCACATATTGAGAATATTGTGTGTATGATTGAAGTGCTCGGTATGTGTGGGATCCGGCAACCTAGTTGTTTATCCTTGGTAGCCTCTCTTATGGGGAAATGTAGTCTTGTGCTTCCATGAGCCATAGTAGTCTGCTACAGCCCGGTTCACCGGAGTCCTGCTAGCCCAGCACTACTGCTCCGGAACACTTGACTGGCCGTCATGTGATTCACTTCGTTCATGTGTCTGTCCCTTTGGGGAAATGTCACGCAGTGACATCCGGAGATCCTACCTAGCCTGCTATAGCCCGGTTCACCGGAGTCCTGTTAGCCCAGTGCTACAGCCCGGATTCGCATGCTGCTGACCGACATGCTCGATGTTGATTCGTGTATGCCTGTCCCCGTAAGTTAGTGCCACTTTGGGTTCACGACTAGTCATGTCGGCCTGGGTTCTCTGTCATATGGATGCTAGCGACACTAACATATACATGATCCAGAAGGCACAAACGGTCCTGGGCCATGGTAAGGCGACACCCGTGGGAATACCGTGAGTGAGGCCGCAAAGTTATGTGAGGTGTTACCGGCTAGATCAATGTGACTTGGAATCGGTGTCCTGACAACTTTGGTATCAGAGCCAGGTTGCCTGTAGGATTACCAAGCCAAACTGGTCGAAGTTGTGTCTAGGAATGCTTTAGTTATGTAAGGGAATTGATTGTGGATGGGAACGTAAGGCTCTTTTTACTCCTTATCCTCATGACCTTCTGATCTGAGTCATCTTATCTTTTCTACGGGGTTAAGAACTAGGCTTCTCTTCTATCTCTCAGGATGACGTGTTACTAAATCGTAGTTGCCTAGGATTGTTGAGTTCCAGCCTCAGTTCAGTTCCTACTACTTCCATATGTTCATAGCTTGCCTCAGAACCTTGATATTGTGATGTTGAGTGGTTATGCCACAATTTTTGCAGGATGTCTCAAATCATTTTGAGCATTTACAGCCGTTATGCTGTCCGAGTCATCCCAGGTTTCTAAATAGTCTGATGCACTTGCAAATCTTTCCTCCATGTTCCTGTTGTATTTTTGGGCCAGATTAAGCACACTAATCGGTGTGTTGAGGTACTCTGTTGCCTTGACGTGTATGTTGGAGTTAGTATTATGACCCAAGGTGTCCTCGAGAACCACTTAGTAATTTGGCAATGCTTTCGTATCCCCAGAGTGATGATTCTGGCCACCATTCTCGAAAGCATCTCATGATGTTATTTAGTTAGTAGGTATTCTACTCCAGGGTTTTGAACCCGAGATTGACCCTACTTCATGTTGTTAGTATTTGCTAGTTCCCTTAAGATATTAGTAACCTTGTGATAGTCCTCGAGGTCTGTGGTATATCGTTCTTCCAATACCATGAGCCAATATGGCAGAAGTTATTTGAACAAAAAGATCACAATCAGAGTACTCTTGAGGAGTTCTCCATTCATAATTGTGACTCTGCCAGTCCTACCTCTCTTCATGGGTTATCTGGAAGAAATATGTTGAATTTGTTCGGCATACTAATCCATGCATCCACAACTCAGAAAAACATATGTTCCTTTGAGTTGTCCCTCTTTAGTTGTCTTTTGACCTTCGTCTATCAACTGATAGTCAAGAGTATGCATGCGTTCGTTCATCGGTGCATGTCATTCTTGTGGTCCGTCAAGCCATTCTAGTTCAGAATGAATAGGAGAAACAAACTCTAGTACCTCATCCATTTCTTGGACTGGTCGAAGTAGTTGTATTTCGCAGATCAAAATGCCAATCCAGCTTTTGCTCCATTCTACCTTGGAGTGTTACCATCTTGATGTCAGGAATGTCATGAGAATTGCACCACCTCTTATGAACTCTTGACGCAATGATACTTCTTTCCATCATTGTTCATTCCTCGGTTCCCATGTTATTGTAACTGGAATGCCGACAAGTGAATCGTGATGTGTGAAATCAATACTCCTAGCAGCCTTGTTGCTTGGTAGTTAAAGGACAATAATTTCATTCTTAGCGCGTTGGTTCTTAAATCATCATTCTAAGACTGATTGTGCTACCTAGTCTTTATTTCCTGGTGCATTCTTCGATCAATGAGTTAGGATTACATCAATCCCTCACTCTTTTGATCATATCGTCTTGCTTTGAAAAGCAAGATTGTTCTCGAGCATAGTAACAAATCGGTGGTTCGTGATTTTCCGAATATCTTCTCGAAAGTATTACCAGTTTGTCACCTGACCGCTATGTGGAGTTCATGATCAAGTTGGTTTCTTGCAAACCAGCCATTCTCCAAGAATCTGTGTCGGTTACCCCCCTGAGCTAGTTGGTTAAGCTAAACAATAACTTGTAGATTTGGAAGGTAAAAGCTTGCCAGCTTAGTTCATCTCAAGGGATATATTTGCGTGTGTTGAAGATAGATGATATCTTCATCGATTGGTCCCTGTGATCAGTTGATGGACCTATTGTCGTATCAAAACCTTGATTTGAGTATGGGCTATCATCAAATCAAATCAGAACCAACGATGTTCATAATGTTGTCTTACTCGTGGTGGATCCCTCGAGCATACACCATTATATCTTTTGGGTCTGACCAATGCTATCACTTGTTCACATAATTATGTAATTCCATCTCCATGGAAACCTGAATGAATTGTTGATGAGCCCATCAGCAACACTGCTACCTTCTCCATGATTCGTGTTGAACATCCAGCTAGTATTGGAAACTTTATAAGCATTATCTTCATGTTTCGTACATGAAGAAAGTGACTACCTCTGATTCACGTACATTTGGTGAAAGTTGCCACCGTGAATTCGAAAATGTTAGTTTTGCTTCCTCTAGAATCATCCCAAGTCAGTCATGCACATGTGCGAAGTATTCTGTAGTTTGGAGACTTTCAACCTTTATTCTGTATGTATCCCTAGCACACCAAGCCACTGACTGATTTGTTTGAGGCGAAGAAGTTCCTTCTTAAGAATCATGACTTATGTAAGGACTACGATATCCTCGATGATGGTTCGCAACCTAAACTCGGTCGTGTTTTATTATAAGACTAATACGTGGTTATGCTTGTCTTGGACAGCATGTTCACAGGTATGTAGTTGAACCAGCTCATGTTTTGGAGCTTGCTATCATAGTTCATCTCCCGAGAATCTCGCAATGTCATCTCGTCGATTTGTGTTGCAAACTTTCATTTTTCTTTCTAGACTCGATGAGTCTGGAATATCCTGACACCAACCAGTTTTGAATCTCAAGCAGATGTGATGGTTGGAATACTTCCCAAGAGCTATAATATTGGTCTCTCGGTAACCGTAGAGTGGATGTCGTGGCGAACACACCTGGCTGGAAGACCTATTATGGTAGTATCTTGATTGAGGAAGTTGGCTACCTCCCCATTAGGATCACGTAGAATTAATTCCAATAGTAGTTCCTTATGGATTTTTGTGTTCCCGAAGTCCGACCTTTTACTTGTTGTCCTAGATGCCAAACCATATCAATAAATGGGTTATGCTAGCACATCAAGGAGAACATTAGAAGCGGAGTGCTAAATGTCTCTCGGTCAATCATCTAGATTTTGATCCCTTGGCCTCGCTAAGGTGAAATCTGAGAAAGTGTTATCTTTCTTTGCATCTGCATCCTCCACCATTATTCATCATGGTAGTATGTTGTGTTGCCAGGATCCTTGACATGGATATTGGTAAAACTTGTTGAATATGGGAATGCTCAATTTCTTGAGAGCACGCACAATTAGTAGGATTTATCATCGGCATTAATTGGGATCTGCTCTCAGTTTCCTCAGTTATGCTATAACCTTTCCAACAGTGGAATCACTCTCTATTGTTGAGTGAGGGAGTCCTGGATTAGGGGGTCTCCGGAGAGCCGGACTATATCCTTTTGCCGGACTGTTAGACTATGAAGATACAAAATTGAAGACTTCGTCTCGTGTCCGGATGGGACTCTACTTGGCGTGGAAGGCAAGCTAGGCAGCACGGATATGGATATCTTCTCCTTTGTAACCAACCTTGTGTAACCCTAACACTCTCCGGTGTCTATATAAACCGGAGGGTTTTAGTCCGTAGGACAACATACAATCATACCATAGGCTAGCTTCTAGAGTTTTGCCTCTCCGATCTCGTGGTAGATCAACTCTTGTAATACTCATATGATCAAGAATAAATCAAGCAAGATGTAGGGTTTTGCCTCCATCAAGAGGGCCCGAACCTGGGTAAAACATCGTGTCCCCTGCCTCCTGTTACCATGCGCCTTAGACGCATAGTTCGGGACCCCCTACTCGAGATCCTCCGGTTTTGACACCGACATTGGAGCTTTCATTGAGAGTTCCTCTGTGTTGTCGCCGTTAGGCTTGATGGCTCTTACGATCATCGATGGCGATTCAGTCCAGGGTGAGACTTTTCTCCCGGACAGATCTTTGTGTTCGGCGGCTTCACACTGCGGGCCAACTTTCTTGGCCATCTGGAGCAGATCGAAAGTTACGCCCCTGGCCACCAGGTCAGGTTTGGAAGCTTAAACTACACGGCCGATATTCGCGAAGACTTGATCTTCGACGGATTCGAGCCTCTGCCTTGTGCGTCACGCGGCTACGATGAGTACGATTTAGCTCTACCATCAGACAGTGTTCAGGAGATAGCACCGACAGATGCTCTGACCCTCAATTCGGAGCCAGTTGCACCGTCCATGGACGGGTGGATGGACCCCGCCACGGAGGCCTTACCCTCAGCGGCGATCGAGCCGAACATCGACCTTACCCTGTACGAGAGCCGTGTTGTCAGACTGCCGGATCCTTCTCTGGCCACGGAATCCGAACCGCCTGCGCCCGTTCCTGGCGAATCCGATTGAGCACCGATCATGGAGTTTACCTCCATGGATATTTTTTCAGCACTCACCCTTTGGCAACATACTGAACTCATTAAGGCCTTTCTCCTTGTCAGGAGGATCCTGGCCGAACTATGTCCGGTAGGATTGGGATGCGGATGACGAAGAAATTCGCTACCCACCCACCACCCACTTAGTAGCCACTGTCGACGACCTAACCGACATGCTCGACTTCGACTCCGAAAACATCGACGGTATGGACGATGATGCGGGAGACGAAGAGGAACCACTGCCCATAGGGCACTGGACAGCCACCTCATCATACGATATATACATGGTGGACACACCCAAGGAAGGCAATGGCGACGAGACATCGGAGATGACCCCTCCAAGAAGCAACCCAAGCGCCGATGTCAGCGGCGCCGCTCTAAGTCCCGCCAAAGCAAAAGTGGTGATACCGGCACAGGAGATAATAACACTCTGGATAGTGCCGAAGATGGCAACAATCCCCTCCAGCATGATCTAGGACAGGAGGATGGAGAGGCCAGCCCTCCAGAGAGAGCGGCAGATGGAGAGGCGGAGGATGATAAATACATGCCCCCCTCCGAAGACGAAGCAAGCCTCGACGATGATGAATTCATCGTGCCAGAGGATCCCGTCGAACAAGATCGCTTCAAGCATCGGCTTATAGCCACAGAAAATAGCCTTAAGAAAAAGCAGCAGCTTCAAGCTGATCGAGATCTGCTAGCTGACAGATGGACTGAAGTCCTCGCGGTCGAGGAATATAAACTCGAACGCCCCTCCAAGAGTTACCCAAAATGCAGGTTGCTACCCCGACTAGAGGAAGAAGCGTATGACGCGGCTGATCGGCCACCTCGTGGCCGCGATAGAGAGGCATTCTAGCCCAAAGCTCTGCCTGCACCCCGACGCCATTCGAATAAAAAGGCATGGGGAAATACGCCAGACCTGCGAGACGTATTGGTGGACAAAGCAAAACATGCAAGATCAATCTACGGATCACAAGGGCGCGCCACTATGCGAGACGATAAACGTCACGCCGGATACAGTAAAAGTAAATCCGGCTGGGCCAAACACAGCGGGCAAGACTCATTGGAGCTGTGTCGCGATATAGCCCAGTACAGAGGTGCCGCACGCCCCTTATGCTTCATAGATGAAGTAATGGATCATCCAAACCCAGAGGGTTTCAAACCCGTAAACATAGAATCATACGATGGCACGATAGATCCTGGGGTATGGATCGAGGATTTCCTCCTACACATCCACATGGCCTACGGTGATGACCTAAACGCAATCAAATACCTCCCACTCAAACTTAAAGGACTAGCTCGGCATTGGCTCAACAGCTTGCCAGCATAGTCCACTAGCTGTTGGGAAGATCTGGAAGCCGCATGCCTCGAAAACTTTCAGGGCGCTTATGTGCGACCACCATATGCCGATGACTTGAGCCACATAATTCAACAGCCGGAGGAATCGGCCAGGAAATTCTGGACACGGTTCCTAACAAAGAAAAATCAAATCGTCGACTTTCCGGATGCAGAGGCTCTAGAAGCTTTCAAGCACAACATCCGTGACGAATTGCTAGCCCAGCACCTTGGTCAGGAAAAGCCGAAATCTATGGCAGCCCTCACGACACTCATGACCCGCTTTTGTGCGGGAGAAGACAGCTGGCTGGCTCACAGTAACAACATATCAAAGAACCATGGTACTTCGGATAACAATGACGGCAGTAGCAGGTCATGTCGCAACAAACATAAGTGCCGCATTAACATCGACAATACTGAGGATACGACAGTCAATGCCGGATTCAAAGGCTCTAAACCCGGCCAGCGGAAAAAGCCATTCAAAATAAGCACTCCGGGCCCGTCCAGTTTGGACCGTATACTCGATCGCTCGTGTCAAATACACGGCACCCCTGACAAGCCAGCCAACCACACCAGTAGGGATTGTTGGGTGTTCAAGCAGGCCGGCAAGTTAATTGCTGAAAACGAAGATAAGGGGCCACATAATGATGACGAGGAGGAGCCTTGGCAGCCGAATACCGGAGAACAGAAGAGGTTCCCCCCACAAGTGCAGACGGTGAACATGATATACGCAACCCACATCCCCAAGAGGGAGCAGAAGTGTGCACTCAGGGACGTATATGCCTTGGAGCCAGTCGTCCCAAAGTTCAACCCATGGTCCTCCTGTCCGATCACCTTCGATCGCAGGGACCACCCCACTAGTATCCGTCATGGCAGATTCACCGCACTGGCCTTAGACCCATTTTTTGACGGATTTCACCTCACTCGAGTCCTTATGGATGGCAGCAGCAGCCTGAACCTCCTTTACCAGGACACGATGTGCAAAGTGGGTATAGATCCCTCATGGATCAAACCCACAAAAATGGCCTTTAAAGGCGTCATACCAGGTGTAGAGGCCCATTGCACAGGCTCAGTCACATTGGAAGTGGTCTTCGGATCCCCGGATAACTTCCGAAGCGAAGAGTTAATCTTCGATATAGTCTCGTTCCGCAGTGGTTATCATGCACTGCTCGGGCCAACCGCATTCGCGGGATTCAATGCGGTACCGCATTATGCATACCTCAAGCTCAAGATGCCAGGACCTCAGGGGGTCATTACAGTTGATGGAAACATAGAGCGCTCTCTCCGAACGGAGGAGCACACTGCGGCCCTCGCAGCGGAAGCGCAAAGCAGCCTCCTAAGGCAATCCACTAGTTCGGCGATTAAGGACCCAAACACCTTCAAGTGCGCCTGGGGTAATCGGCAACAGGACCGCCTGGCACGTTCCGAGCTTGCATAGCAATGCGGCCCCCACCCCCACCCAAGCCAAATGGTGAAACTCGTGCCACGCGTACATAATTACGCATTAAAAATACCATGGGCACAGGAAGGGAGGGGCACGACAACGGCACGCCCCAAGACGCGGCATAAACCGCACTAGGGGCTTCCCGCTTTGTTATTTTTCTCTCTTTCAGGACATTAATCTCTGGAAACCCTGTCCGGCAGCATGATTGCCGAACACATGATGCAGCAACTAAGGAGGCAGAGAGCTACATCACACCACGGAACTCCCAGGTGGATTATGATAACGAGTGAAATACTTGCTTTAATATTATTCCTCAGCTTGCCCATGGAGGGGACATAGTCCTACTTTTTGCTCATCGCACTGCCTGTATCATTCTGCTCTAATGCACGTTTTTAATAAACAATGCATTGCATTAAGGCTTTTATTGCATTCTTCTTATATATATATATATGTTCGTTCATGACATCCAGCACCCGTACACTCTGGTATGGCCAATACGCTAGGGGCTTAAGCATACCCCACAATACGGCGTGAGAAGTCCAAACACTTTCGACAGCGCGGCACCCTGAACTTATAGCATTATATGCATCAGCTCCGAATCATGTCTTGGGTCAATAGTTGGGTTTTCCCGACTCCCATGTTTTGGTACCTTATGTTCCGCTATATCGGCTAAGGTAGCACTGGGAGAACTACTGCGATTGTGCCCCAGTTCTGCTGGGCTAAGTACCTAAGTAGAGAAAGCTAAAACTGACTGTCATGATAAGGCGGGAGACTAGTCGTTGTTCGAGAGGTTTTCGAGTCCTTAAAGACTTATGCCGCTTAGAGCGAGGAGTCGGCCCTGTCCGGTTTAAGGCGTGTATCGCGTCCCAAATTCGGCCTTCTGAATACTAGGGGCTTTGCCGAAATTTAAAATTATAGAATTCTATGGCTATGTGAGAGTGATAACACATTATTGTTCGATTTCCTTGTTCGTTGTGCTGAGCACCTCCCTCGAAGGACCCAAAAATGGGAACAAGAGTGCCCAGGTTTATCCCGAACACCCCAGCACTCGTGGCATGGGGGCAGAAGCCAATGACTAGCCATCTCTCAGATTTGATAAAACAGCCGAATAGAACGTAATATTATAAATTCAAACAAGCGTTGCATAGCGCATATGAACAAGTTTTCATGAATACAGGATTACACGAGCGGGTTCACTCAAATATTATATCTTTCGTACACTCGTCCGCTATGAGACGGGCACCCTTCAGGACACCCTCATAGTACATCTCAGGGTGGCGATGCTCCTTGCCCTCCGGCGGCCCTTCCTTGATCAGCTTCACGGCGTCTAGCTTGGCCCATTGCACCTTCACACGGGCGAAAGCCCAGCGTGCACCTTCGATGCAGACGGACCTCTTGACGACTTCCAGCCAAGGGTAGGCATCCACAAGCCGCCTCACCAGGCCGAAGTAGCTGTTCGGAAGGGCGTCGCCAGGCCATAGCCGGACTATAAATCCCTTCAAGGCCTGTTCGGCCGCCTTGTGTAGCTAGACCAGCTGCTTTAGCTGGTCGCTCATAGGCACCGGGTGTTCAGTCCCAGTATATTGGGCCCAGAACAACTTCTTTGTTGAGCTTCCCTCCTCGGCCTGGTAAAACGTTGCGGCATCCGACATGCTGCGGGGCAAATCTGCGAATGCTCCTGGAGAGCTTTGGATTCGGGTAAGTAACAAGTAATTTACTTTCACATGCTTGCTTTGCATATAGAATGCCTTACCCGCCGCTATCTTCTTCATAGCATCAATCTCCTGGAGGGCCTTTTGGGCTTCGGCCTTGGCATTCTTTGCGCTCTCGAGGGTCGCGGCAAGCTCGGACCCTCGCGTCTTCAAGTCAAGCTCCAACGCCTCGTGCTTCGTCACGAGAGCGTGGAGCTCTTGCTGCACCTCGCCCACCCGTGCCTCATGCCTTTCCCGCTCGGTGCGCTCCTTGGTCACTTTGTTTTCGGCCTCGGATAGCGCTTGCTTCAGGGTCGCCACCTCAGTCGTGTCCCCTGACAAATTTACGATGATCCTGTTATTTTGCAATCGCATTCTTTTTATACATATCCATAGACTACGTACTACTTACCTTTGTTCTCCTCGAGCTGCCTCTTGGCAAGGCTGAGGTCGTCCTTGGACCCTTTAAGGTACTGCTTCAGTGCGGCGACCTCCGCAGTCAGTGCGGTAGATGCCAGCAGCGAAGCTTGCATATGCGTATTGACATACTTATATTAGACTCCTGCGATATTGTTTCGGCGCAGTGTTCGGCTAAGGGCCGAACTCGGAGCCCTCGGGGGCTTTGCTCCCCCTGCTCCCAGAGTCCAGAAGGTCGCTTTGAGGCGCCTCCGGGACTGTCTCCCCTCGACCCAGTGCCTCTTGAGGCAACACCTCGATGTTGTTCGTAGGGCAAGGGGAGGTGGCGGTCGGAAGTGGATCACTATCCATATCCGACGAGCCCAGGGAGCCGTCCAATGAGGTTACATCGATATGGGTTTGGGGTGGCCTACACAATCATCATTTGGTGTTAGGAGAAGCAGTGCAACAAAGGAATGCTATGAGTTTCTTTGGTATCCGAATACTTACGACTTCGTCAGGGGCTTGGCCCTGAGCAGCCACTCGTCTTCGCCTTCGGCGGCGGTGGTGGAGTAGTCCGGAAGGAGAGTCCTTCCCTTCTTGGACCCTTCGGCCCCCCAAGTAGAGGCGGCCTTCATTTTCTTGTCTCCCCCGACTGGAGGGGGAACATCTTAATCTTCCTCCCTGTCTTCGGCGGAGGAGTGTGTCGCGGAGTTATCGGGCGATGAGTCCGATAACACCTGGCGCCGGGAGCTCTTTCGGGTTCCCTTGGCCTTCTTGGTCTTCTCCGGCACCTTGTAAGGAGCCAGAGTCAGCATCTCCGTCAGGAGAGCGTCCGCAGTGTCTTCGGGCAGAAGGGCCGGACAGTTAATCTGCCCCGACGTCTCCACCCAGTCCTGTCAAAGGCATGGAGATCAGACCCCACACATGGTTAAGCTAGGGGAAATAGATATCCTACCAGATGTATGGAACTCACCGAATGCGCTCGGCGCTTCACGCTTAACCTGCGGTCCTCGGTGAGAGAGGGAGGGACCTCTGCGCCCTTGAACAACACCTTCCAAACGTCCTTGTGCGTCGTGTCGAAGAGCTCGCTCAGAGTCTGGTGCTGGGCCGGGTCGAACTCCCACAAGTTGAAGTCCCGTTGTTGGCACAGGAGGATCCGGTGGACGAGCATGACCTGGACTATGTTGACAAGCTTGAGCTTCTTGCTTGCCATGTTCAGGATACATTTCTGGAGTCTGTCCAGCTCCACCGATGAACCCCACGACAAGCCCTTCTCTTTCCGGGAAGCGAGCCGTGTGGGGAATCCGGATCGAAACTTGGGGGCAGCCACCCATTTGGTGTCGCGCGGCTCGGTGATGTAGAACCACGCCGATTGCCACCCCTTTATGGTCTCCACGAAGGAGCCTTCAAGCCATATAACGTTGGGCATCTTGCCCATGATGGTTCCGCCACATTCTGCTTGTTGGCCGCCCACCACCTTCGGCTTGATATTGAAGGTCTTTAACCACAGGCCGAAGTGGGGCCGGATGCGGAGGAAAGCCTCACACACGACGTTGAACGCCGAAATGTTGAGGACGAAGTTCCGAGCCAGATCATGAAAGTCCAGCCCGTAGTAGAACATGAGACCACAGACGAATGGATGGAGGGGAAACCCCAGTCCGCGGAGGTAGTGGTGGAGGAAAACTACCCTGTCATCAGGTTCAGGGGTAGGAACGATCTGCCCCGCAGCAGGCAGCCGATGCGCTATATTCGCGGCCAAGTATCCGGCTCCACGCAATTTTTTGATGTGTCCCTCTGTAACGGAGGAAGCCATCCATTTGCCTCCCTCTACGGACATGATTGGAGAAGGTTGAGGGGAAGGATGTGGGTTCGGGGATTGGAGCTCGAGTGCGCCAGAGTGGATGAGCAAGGAGGAAGAAGGCGTGGGTAGAAAAAGGTTAAACCTTGTCCCTTTATAAGGGCGGCCAAAACTATGCGCCCCCACTAGCCTGGTAAGACTTGCTTATGCCCAAGCGCCATAATCGATGGCGCGGTTGGGTTACCCACGCCCGTATTGATGAAAATCCCGTAATAAGGGGAACACGATCTCTGCTTTGATGAGACGTGTCAAGAAACTGCCTCGCGTTGTGTGCGAGGCTAGTTAAAGGAAACAGTTCGAATAATTACCGGGCCATGGCATAATGTCATGTTGCCAAAACGTGTCAGCAGATTAGATTTGTGGAAATATTATTCTCTCTACGGTGATATGTGGAACTTATTTTGTAGGGTCAGACACTATCCTTGTATTCAAATTCTTCCGTGATGTATTCGGAGGAGGAACCCGCCTTGCAATGCCGAAGACAATACTGCGCGCCGGACTCATCGTCATTGAAGCCTAGTTCAGGGGCTACTGAGGGAGTCATGGATTAGGGGGCCTCTGGACAGCTGGACTATATCCTTTTGCCAGACTGTTAGACTATGAAGATACAAAATTGAAGACTACGTCTCGTGTCCGGATGGGACTCTACTTGGCGTGGAAGGCAAGCTAGGCAGTACGGATATGGATATCTCCTCCTTTGTAACCGACCTTGTGTAACCCTAACCCTCTCCGGTGTATATATAAACCGGAGGGTTTTAGTCCATAGGACAACATACAATCATACCATAGGGTAGCTTCTAGGGTTTAGCCTCTCCGATCTCGTGTTAGATCAACTCTTGTAATACTCATATCATCAAGAATAAATCAAGCAGGACGTAGGGTTTTACCTCCATCAAGAGGGCCTGAACCTGGGTAAAACATCGTGTCCCCCTGCCTCCTGTTACCATCCGCCTTAGACGCATAGTTCGGGACCCCCTACCCGAGATCTTCCGGTTTTGACACCGACATTGAGTTTTCTCCCAGTTACTAGAATCATTCCCAACATTTGCATTTTGTCCCCAGCTTGCACCCACCATTGTGCCTTTTCACTATGATCCGCCTTCTCAGCAGTTGTTGTCCAAGATCATCTTCAAAAGTGAACCTACCATGGGTCCCATCCATGTCCTATGATAAGCAAAATCATCCCTTGCGTTGTTTTCAACAAGGTAGTCAACATCATCCATCCTAGTTCGGGTATGCCATCCCTTCGTATTCCGCCAAACGATTGTTGTGATTTTCCATAGGCTGGCATGAAGAGTTTCATGATCTCTGAATCAAAAGTAATTCTTTTTGCCACTTAAGGGAATATTTCTGGAAGTCACCTTCGTAAGGTGCCTTTATGGAATCATGGCAGTTAACTCCTCGTTATCTTGAAACCATGCACCATCTTGTTCAGCGTGGAATTGTGCTTATCAATTTGAATCTTTGTTCTCTGTTGCACTCCATTCCTTTGGATGTATGATTCGTGTCTTAGCTCAAGATATGTTTTATATCTCACCCCAAGAGTTGATCTTCAGTTGCCCGATCTTCGAGAAGATCGATTCTGGTAGAGTTCCTGTGCGTCGTCTTTATGTTGGAAGAAGATTTCAAAAGCAAAGACATCAAGATCAATTGGCTAAATTAATCAACATCTTCGGGAAGGGCAAATCGGATCATGAAGATCGTGTTAGCTTTGTGACCCCTCTGTCTTCTTACCTCATGACTTCAATCTCGGGACAAGATTCTTGTTTAGTAGGGGTGAGTTGTCACAACCCTAGCATTGGCCTTGCTTGTCATTGCATCATCATCTTGCATCATGTTTAAATTTGTCAGAAACTTGAAATGGGGGTGATCAAACCCTAGCACTTTGAAATCCAAATAGGCCCAGCTTAAAAAATGCATTCAATGAACCCAAAATGCTTCCATCAATGTTTGATAATTTTTGGCAAGGCTTGATACCAAACCAAAAATAGTGAACATTTTTGTGGAATATTTTGGGCACTGAATTTGAATCACTATTTTATTTTAATTGGGGCATCTGAATTCTATAAATATTTTAAATGCTCCAAAAATTCTGGTTTCAATTGTGGGCTTTTGGAATAATCTGAATAATGCTCCCAATTTATCTCAGGAGTTTTAAAAAAATGAATTAGTATTTTTACTAATTCAAAACAGAATAAAAGAAATAGGAAAAAACTGAAACAGAACAAAATTAGAAAAGACAGAAGAGAGAGCGGGCTTACCTGGCTTACCTGTAGCAGCCCACCTGGCGGCCCAGATGGTGGCCCAGCCCACTGGCCAAGCGGTCGTCTTCAACCTCTGCCAGTAGGCAGAGGCGTGTCGACGCGCGCGCGCCCGAGGCCTCCACCTCCTGCTTCCTCCTCCCCGCCCTCATTTGATCGCTTGGAGACGCCACGACACCCCCCCGAACCTCTCTCACACTACCCCGTGGTTCCCCCCTCCTCTGGTCCCTCTCCACCTCGCACCCGAGCGGAGCGCAGCGCGCCGCCGAGCACCGCCGCAGCCACCTGGCACGCCTCGCCTCGCCGTCCGCTCCCCTAGCTCTGCCCCGATGCCGTGGAGCCGCACGACAAAGCACGCGACCGCAGGAGGCCTGCAATGCCACCACCACCACCATCTTCAACCATCGACCTCCGAGATCGCCGACAACACCCCGACGTCGTCCGGCCTTCCCCGAGCCCACTGAGCTTCTCTACGTGACCCATGTGAGCTCCCGCTCCGAACCCCTCTCTTTCACACCTAGTTTGCGCCATGTAGCCTCGTTCTCACCAGAGCCGATAGCTCCTCGCCGCCGGCCACGTTGCCGCCGTCGTTTTAGCCACTAAGGCTCGCGCCCAGTTGTGTCATCGCGCTTAGAATGCTTCCAGAAGCCCGGAACACCCAGCCTCTCATCCTGCCGTGCCTTGTAGTGTCGCCCTTGTCGTTTCCCAAACTCCGGCCGCCGCCATGGCCGACGAGCTCGATGCTCCTGCACTCTCCTGCTCGCCCCAGCACCACCAACATGCTCATTGCGTCCCCGGGAAGAGAACGCACCGCGTCGTTTGCTCTAGCTCATGCCGAAACCCCGCACCCGCTCGAGCCCGAGCTCGGCCGCCGCTAAACCTCGTCACCGACATCGTTTCCGGCCATCCCGCGGCCTCCCGTCCGGTCCTTCGGATGCGGACGAGCGAGAGGACCTCCCTAGTGCCAGCAGCGTGACGAACTGCCATCGCTAACGCGAGTCCGCCGAGCTCTCACCGGCGTAGATCCGGCGATGCTGACGTGGTTCTAGCTTAATTAGGCCTAACCACTAATTAGCACTAACCTTATTGACCCTATGGGTCAATGACATGTGGGGCCCGGCCCCTGATTAACTTATTAGTTTATGTTTAATTAAACTAGTTTAGTCACTGTGAGACCGACATGCAGGACCCACGCGTCAGGTTTGACCTGACGCAGTAAAGAATTTTCTGGATTTAAACTTATTCAGAAAATTCCAAAAAAAATTACAAACTTCAAAAAATCATATAAAATCAACCGTAGCTCAGAATTATATAAATTATATATGAAAAATTATCAAAAAATCCAATCTATCCATCTATACCATTTTCATGCATGTTAGAACAATGTAAGGCCACTGTTTTGGACAAATCAAATGAACCAACTTCATTTAATTGTGTTGCTAGTTGCATTAGCTCAATCAGCAACATATTGCACTGTCATTATCATGCATCATGTTGTGCATTGCATTGATTGTGTTCCTTCTCTGTTGCCGGTGGTTGTCCCCTCTTGATAGACGTTGTACCGACACTATGATCATTGACACTGATGAAGACCCAATGATATCGTCAGAAATGGCAGGCAAGCAAAACCCCCTTGTTCATTCCCATACAATCCCACTCTCTCACTCTTGCTCTCTTTTACTGCATTAGGACAACAACGATTCAATTGTTACATGGTGCGGTTGTTGAACCCCTTTCCTCTACATGACCTATCATTGCCACAGTAAATAGATGAAACCCACTAGCATGAGTAGGAGTTGTTTGAGCCCTGATGTGCCTACTCATTCATGCTTGTTGTCATGCCTGCTACTGCTTAGAGTTGAGTCAGGTCCGATTCATCGGGAATGAATTGGACCGTGGTGAACATGTCCTACCGTTGACAGCTAAGTGTGTGAACACGACTTGGTAAAGGTAGCGGTGAGAGGCCATGTAGGAGTACATGGTGGGTTGTCTCATTGCAGACGTTCTCAGGAACTGAGTTCTGTGTTTGTGATCCATGAACAGTTACTACCACACATTGGGTTCCAGTAACTCGGCCCCTCATGGCTTATTAATCAACTCGGTCTCTGTCCAGGAGTTGCAACTAGTTTCTGGTGTTTGTAGGTAGTGTTAGTAGTCTACCAAGTGGCACCCGGTACAGGTGGGCTTGGGACAGACTAGGCACAGTGGCACGGTGTACCAAGTGGCTCCCAGATGGTGCACTTGGGAACCCTGCACACATCGTTTGGGGCCGTGAGCGACACCCCGGCCGGATCTCCTTGCGGATGGAACCCGAATAGGCGATAAACCTGGACGAGAGACTTGGGTGGTTAGTCAGGTCGTGGCCGACACCCTCGCCCGGCTTCCGCTTGAAGGTTGCTGAGGTACATGACGTGTACAGGGCGATTAGTGGCGGGAGCGTGTGTGAAGAAGTACACCCCTACAGGGTTATCCCTATCTATTCGAATAGCCGGATTCCTCAGATATGCAAACTTGGACCCCTTGCATAGTTCATAGACAAGTGAAAGTGGATACTCTAAAATGCGCAAAATAAGCGTGAGTGCTATGGATGGCGTTCTCATAAGGAGACGGGAGAGGATCGATAGTGTTGTATTGATATGGTGAATATGTGGACTCGTGTGCGCCACCTCAAAAGAGTTACTTGTAGTCGTAGTTCAGGATAGCCACCGAGTTAAAGCTGGCTTGCTGAAGTTGAACTCCACCATCCCTTCTTCGATAATGATGCATATGTAGTTAGATCTGATGTAAGTCTTGCTGAGTACATTTGTACTCACATTTGCTTAATTTATGTTTTTGTACAGAGACTTCAGTCTCGCTAGTAGTTCCGCATGGACTTCGACGTTTAGCTCGTTACCTCAACTACGATCTTGTACCCTTGGGAGGGTCTTGTAGATAGTCAGGCTTCTCAGCCTTCTTCATTTGTAGTTGTCTGTACCCAGACAAGTTAAGCTTCCGCATTTGCTTGTTGCTTGTATCCTCTGTATGTTTGGTCATGAGACCCATGTTTGTAATATCTCGCTCCTCGGAGCCTAATGATAAATACTCTAAGTCATAGAGTCTTGTTGTGATGCCATGTTGTATTGCACATATTGAGCATATTGTATCAGAATGAACAAGGGGGTTTTGCTTGCCTGGCACTTCCAAAGATAGTATATCTCTTCATCAGTGTCATCGAACTCATCGCCGGAACAACATCTACTGAAGGGGGACAAATACCGGCAATAGAGAGGAAACATAATCAATGCAATGCAACAATATGATGCATGAATGTGACATGGCAATATGCTGTTGATTGAGATAATGCAACTAGCAACCATATTAAATGAAGTTGTTCTGAACCCTAGGTTGAAATTCAAACTTCATAAGTTAATATTCAAATGGCATTCACTTAGTTTGTCCTAAACAGTGATGTTAACTTGCTCAAATATGCATGAAAATGCCATAATCAAATTCCTTGAATTTTTTTGATAATTTTTCATATATAACTTATTTCATTTGGAGTTATGGTTGAATTTCTATGAATTTTAGAAGTTTAAGCCTTTTTCTGGATTTTCTGATTAAATAGAATTAAACTAATTCCAGAAAAGGATTTACTGCGTCATGCTTGCGTCAGCAAGTCAACAGCGCTGGCCAGGTCAAACCTAACCAATGGGTCCCACTGGTCAGTCGCACAGTATAGGGAGATAAGTGGCGAGAGCGTGTGTGAAGAAATACACTCCTACAGGGTTATCACTATCTATTCGAATAGCCGGATTCCTCAGATATGGAAACTTGGACCCCTTGCATAGTTCATAGACAAGTGAAAGTGGATACTCTAAAATGCGCAAGATAAGTGTGAGTGCTATGGATGGCCTTCTCGTAGGAAGACGGGAGTGGATCCATAGTGGTGTATTGATATGGTGAATATGTGGACTGGTGTGCGCCACCTCAAAAGAGTTATTTGCAGTCATAGTTTAGGATAGCAACTGAATCAAAGCTGGCTTTCTGCAGTCAAGCTCCACCACCCCCTTTGTTGATATTGATGCATATGTAGCTTGTTCTGATGTAAGTCTTGCTGGGTACATTTGTTGTATTTACACATATCGATCATATTGTGTGTATGATTGAAATGCTTGGTATGTGTGGGATCCGACAACCTAGTTGTTCATCCTTGGTGGCCTCTCTTATGGGGAAATGTAGTCTTGTGCTTCCCTGAGCCATAGTAGTCCGCTATTGCCCGGTTCACCGGGCCCAGCACTATTGCTCCGGAACACTTGACTCGCCGGCATGTGATTCACTTCGTTCATGTGTCTGTCCCTTTGGGAAAATGTCACGCGGTGCCATCCGGAGTCCTGCCTAGCCTGCTATAGCCCGGTTCACCGGAGTCCTGTTAGCCCAGTGCTACAGTACGGATTCGCACGCTGCTGGCCGACATGCTCGATGTTGATTCTTGTACGCATGTCCCCGTAAGTTAGTGCCACTCTGGGTTCACGACTAGTCATGTCGGCCCGAGTTCTCTGTCATATGGATGCTAGCTACACTAACATATACGTGAGCCAGAAGGCGCAAATGGTCCCGGGCCATGGTATGGCGACACCCATGGGAATACCTTGCGTGAGGCCGCAAAGTGATATGAGGTGTTACCGGCTAGATCGATGTGACTTGGAATCGGGGTCCTGACAGCTTTGGAATGAACAAGGGGGTTTTGCTTGCCTTTCACTTCTGAAGATATTATAGCTCTTCATCGGTGTCATCGAACTCATCGTCAGAAGAACGTCTATCGAGAGGGGAAAAATATCGGCAACAGAGAAGGAGAGCACAATCAATGCAATGCACAATATGATGCATGATCATGACATGTCAATATGCTGTGTTTTGAGCTAATGCAACTAGCAACATGTTAAATGGAGTTGGTTTGAACCCTAGGTTCAAATTCAAACTCCATATGTGAGGGTTCAAATGCCATTTAAATGATTTGGCCTAAACAGCAGGCATAAGTTGGTCTAACATGCATGAAAATGGTACATATGGATTCCTTGAATTTTTCTGATCTTTTTTCATATATAATTTATATCATTTGGAGCTATAGATTAATTTCTATGAATTTTTGAAATTTTGGATATTTTTTGGAATTTCCTGATTATTAATAAATCCAGAAAATGTATTACTCAATCAGCATTAGGTCATGCTGACGTCAGCAGGTCAACAAGAGCCGTCCCGGTCAAACCTGACCAGTGGGACCCACTGGTCAGTGTCTCAGTGCTATTTAGGGTCGCTAACGTGTGGGCCCAGTCAATGGCCACGTCAGCAACATCAACACTGACGCGTGGGGCCACAGTGATTAGTTAAAACGAAACAGGTTTTTAACTGCAGTTAGTTAGGGCGTGGGGCCCGGGTGTAAGGGGGTCAGGGGTTAATTAGTGGGTGATTAGCCCTAACTAGGTGGCCACGTCAGCGCACCGGCAGTTAGCCGCCGGCGACCAAACAGGGCGGCGAAGGCGCTCGGGATTCGCCGTCCGGCGACCGTTCGACTCGCGGATTGGCCCTACGGTTTGCTGGACGTGCGCCGCGTCCAATGCAGTATCCAGCTGGGCGAGAGGAGGCCGGAAACGACGACTGCAATGACGGCTGGCGGCGGCCGGAGTTCATCTTAGCACAGGCGAGGCGCTGCACTTGGCTGTCGAGCGAGCTGAGCGACGGGGAGGACTCCTAGAAGTTCTAGGAGCACGCTGGTGCCACTGGACCGGGCGGAGGTGCTCAGCAGTATGGAGCTCGGCGGCCATGGTAGCGGCCGGAGCACGGGGCTCGCGAGTACGGCGGCTAACGGACAGGAACAGAGGGGGAAGCAAGGGGAAGGAGCAGGAACTTATAGCGGTCCAGAAGAGCAGCTCAGGAGCCTCGGGGAGGCAATGAGGCAAGCGTGGGGTCGCTGGCGATCTTGGCGGTGGAGGTCGAAGAAGGGATCGATGTCATCGTCTTGGGGCTCGTCCGCTCGAGTTCGTTGGTGGAGGTGACTAGCGCGAGGAGGCGGAGCCATTGGACTCTCTAGCCGGGCGAAAAGACGGCGGTGGCTGCGGTGGTAGTGGACGGCGACGGCGGGCGCGACGGGTCCGGGCGGGAGAGAGGAAGCAGAGGAGAGGAGGGCCACGCGGAAGAGTGAGAGGGATCGGGGGGGTGCGTGTCGACGTTCCAGGGCGTCCAGAGGGAGGAGGGGGCCAGCTAGGCAGGAAGGAGGTGGCCGCACGGCAGTGCGTGCGCGTCGGACACGCGCTTCGCCTACTGGCGCGAGGTGTAAAACGGCGCTGTGGCTACAGTAGTGGGGACTTCAGAAATAATCAACATTAAAAATCTTTTCAAATGAGTCCGAGGAAATGTTCCTGTTATTCTGTAAAATATTGGCAAGAGGTAAAATTCAAACCCATATTTTTGGAGTCGCAGAAATATTTATTTTTGGCATTTGAAATTAATTCAATAACTATTTGAATTGGATATATATTTATTATATATTAAATATATGTTCAATAATTCTGAAAATTGTTGTGTGGCTTTGGATAAGTCCACTTAGCTAGCACAATTATTTTCATGAAGTTTAAACTTGATTTGGTGTCAAAACTAAATCGCAAACAAACTGCAAAAAAATAGAAAAACAGAAACAAAATTAGAAAGAGAGAGAGAATACCTGGCCAGCCCGTTACTGTAGCAACCCAGCCCACTCGAGATGCCAGTCATGCCCTACCTCACGCCAATAGGCAGGGGCGCGTGGCCTCCGCACGCCAGCACGCGCGCGCCCACCTCCTGCTTGCCGCCGCTGCTGCTGGAGGGCGCCAAGAGCACTACGGCACCGCTTGCATCTCCCCCCTCCCCTCTCTGGTTCCTCCCTCTCTCCCCAGCGCTCGTGCCGCAGCCACCCGAGCGGAGCTCGTCGCCGCCGTCCACTGCCGCCTCACCCACAGAGCCTCCCTCACAAAGCTAGCGTGCCCATCGGCTCTGCCTCATCACCACACGCCGACAAGCCAACGACCACGACCTCGGGAGCCCCTCATCACTGGCATCTTCGTCGTCTTCAAGCTTCGGCACCGATGACCGCCGCCGTCGATTCGCTTGCTCCAGGTCCTCCCCGACCCCGTCGTCCTTCTCCACCGAACCGCCGTGAGCCCCTGCCTGTTTCCCCTCTCTCCCGTGCTATATTCCTCGACATAACTGCCGCTTCACCGACGACCGAATCGCGCCGCTGCCTGAGTCCCTTGCCGTCATGGCCACAACCACCGTAGCCCCCAACCGAGCACACCCACGTGCTATCCGCACCTCGCAGAGGCCGTAGGTGCTACGCCCGCATTGCCACACCCACTGCAGCTTCGAACCCGAGCTCGCCCGAGCTCCAGCCGCCGCTAAACCTCATCGCCGGCCACTTTCCGGCCGCCCCAACACCACCCGCAACCACCACTAGAAGTGCCGCAACGCCAGGAACCCGTAAAGCCCTTCCGCGCGTTGTGTGGCGGCCCATAGCTCAAGCCCAAGTCACGCCGCCGTCGTTTTGGTCGCCACCTTCCGAACTCCGGCGATGTCGACGTGGCCCATCATTAGCACTAATGACCCCGCTAATCACCCCCACACTACTCACTTACATGTGGGCCCTTGTGCCTGTTTAGGTTAGTTTAATTCATGTTTAGTTTAGTACTAATTTTGCAGACCCCGCGTGTCAGGTTTGACCTGCCCAATCAGCCCTGACCTGGCCCAACTAGTCAGCCTCTGTTCCAGCCCAGAGACACTATCGTGTGGGTCCCAGCCATTAGGTTTGACCTGGGCTGGCGCCATTGACCTGCTAACGTCAGAATGATGTCATGCTGGCGCAGTAATGATTTTCTGGTTTTAAAATAATTCAGAAAATTTTAGAAAATGTTTAAAACTTCAAAAATTCATAGAAATTCAACCTTAACTCAAAATGAAAAGATTTATATATGAATAATTATCAGAAAAATTCAAGGAATCCATTTGTACCATTTTCATGCATGTTTGAACAATGTTTGTCCTCTGTTTTGGACAAAACAAATAAAGGGAATTTAAATAATCATATATGGAGATGGAATTTGAATCATGTATTCAAACCAACTTCATTTAAATCATAGCTACATGCATTAGCTCAAATCACAGCATATTGCCATGTCATGATCATGCATCATATTGTGGCATTGCATTTATTGTGTTCTTTCTCAGTTGCCGGTGTTTGTCCCCTCTCGGTAGATGTGTACCGACGACGAGAACGATGACACCGATGAAGTGTGTTCCTCTTTAGAAGTGTCAGGCAAGCAAAACCCCCTTGTTCATTCCGATACAATCCCACTCTCTCGCTCTTCCTCTCTTTTACTGCATTAGGACAACAGTGTTTCAACTGTTACATGTTGCGGTAGTTGAACCCCTTTTTCTCTGCATGACCTGTCATTGCCATAGTAAAGAGATGAAAACCACTAGCATGAGTAGGAGTTGTTTGAGCCCTGATGTGCCTACTCATTCATGCTTGTTGTCATGCCTGCTACTGCTTAGAGTTGAGTCAGGTCTGATTCATCGAGAATGAATTGGAACATGGTGAACATGTCCTACGGTTGAGAGCTAAGTGTGTGAACACGATTTGGTAAAGGTAGCGGTGAGAGGCCATGTAGCAGTACATGGTGGGTTGTCTCATTGCAGCCGTTCTCAGGAACTGTGTTTTGTGTTTGTGATCCATGAACAGTTACTACCACACATTGGGTTCCGGTAACTCGGCCCCTCTCGGCTTATTAATCAACTCGATCTCTGTTCAGGAGTTGCAACTAGTTTCTGGTGTTTGTAGGTAGTGTTAGTAGTCTACCAAGTTGTAACACCCGAGATGTAACTTACCCAATATGTATTCCAACTCTTGCCGTTTCCGGCGTTAAGTTATTTTATTTTCTCGGGTTCGGGTCTTTGTCTCCGTTTGTTGATATCGTTGTCATGCATCTCATATCATGGCTTCATGTGCATTGCATTTGCATACGTGTTCATCTCATGCATTCGAGCTTTTTCCCCGTTGTCCGTTTTGCATTCCGGTGCTCCGTTCTCCTCCAGTGGTCATTTCTACCTTTCTTTCGTGTGTGGGGATTAAACATTTCCGGATTGGACCGAGACATGCCAAGCGGCCTTGGTTTACTACCGGTAGACCGCCTGTCAAGTTTCGTACCATTTGGACTTCGTCTGATGCTCCAACGGTTAACCGAGGGACCGAAAAGGCCTCGTGTGTGTTGCAGCCCAACACCTCTCCAATTTGGCCCAAAACCCACAAAAACCTTCTCCATCATCTAGAGCGTTCGATCACGATCGCGTGGCCGAAAACCGCACCTCATTTGGACTCTCCTAGCTCCCTCTACCTCTATAAATAGACCCCTCCGAAATCCGGATCTCCCTCCTCCGAAACCCGAAAAAAATCGTCTCCGCGCTGGCCGGACACGTCCGCCCTGACTGGACGTCCCGCCGCCGCCAACCACGCTCCGCCACGTGGCGCGGAGCCGCTCGTCCCGTCGCCGGCCCGGGGAGCCCGCATCAGGCCCCCGAGGCCCATCTGGATCCGCCGCCGCCCGCCTTCGCCCTCCTCCACTCCGGCTTGCCGGCGCCGCCGCGCGCCTCTCCGGGTCTTCGCGCCGCCATCGACGCCCGGCGCCGCCCCGCCGCGCTGCTCCCGCAGGCCGACGCCGCCGCCTCGCTCCGGCGCCCGTCCGCGACTCCGACCGGCCCCCTCGTCCTCCGCGGCAAGTCCGACGCCGCCCGAGCTCGAGCTCCGAGTCTGGCGGACCTCGTTTTCCGTGTGAGCCAGATTCGATCCAGATCTAGATCCCCTCCTCGGTTGACTTTTTCTCCCGAAACCCTAGTTCATATGCCCATGTTCATCGTGCCGTAACTTTTCATCCGTAACTAAGTTTTGCGCATATAGCATATCAAAATGTTCGTCTCAGAGAGGACATCATTTCATTCCATTGCATCATTTTCATTTGAGTTCATCTTGATGCCCGAAATGCTGTTAGAAGAGGGCTACTTGAGATAATTGTCAGATCTGCTACTCCATTTAGATATTTGTCATTTTTGCCATGATTGGTGTGTGCATTATATGCCCTGGTGCTCTACATATGTTTTGGTAAGGGTTTTGCCATTTTTCCAGAGGTGCAACCCATGTATTTTTGTGATGTGTGTGGTGACTAGCACAAGCTTACAAAGTGAGGCACTTGTTAATGCTGATTTCAGGGACTTGGCATTTCCACTAAGTCCTTGGTCTGTTTATCTCATGATGCCATATGTTCATGTTGTTTCCTAGTGATCCGTGCCTCTATTGAGGATGATCAGTAAGGATGTTTTATTAATATTGTAGTGCTATATCCATCCATGTCTTTGTTTGCAATTATGGAGCACCCTATCTTGAGTCAATCGAGCTCTACTTTTGCTATTTCGTGAATCTGGGCAGATTGTCTAGTTGTTAGCGATTTTGTCGATGATGTTGTAGTTGATCCGTGCATGCTATGCTATTGTTCTTGCCATGTCTAGCTTGAATTTTGTGTATTCCTGATGGATGTATGCTTAACTTGTCATGAATTTCTCCGTAGTGAGTGCATCGAGCTCGTAAACATGCCTACTTGAGATATGTTTCAGGATGTGCCAGTTTTCACTAAGTCTGAAAACTGATTATGCTTTTTCTATGTTCACATGCTTGCAAATGTGTTTTCTGATCCCTTTTGGCTCAAGGTCACTAAGGGACTTTTGTTAAGCTTTTTGAGTAGCTTCATGCCATGTTTTACTTTGCCATGTTCAGGTCCTGTAGCATGTAGTTTTGTTGCTCCAAAGAGTGCTACCTGATCTGAAATTCCAGACAAGTGTTAATTTCACTAAGTCTGAGATCTGTTTACCATATTCATTTTTGCCATGCTTGTTTGGACCTGTTAATAGATGAATTGGCCGTAGCTCAGTGCTAAACTTTTGTTAAGAATCTTGAATGCATCCCTGCCATGTATTTTGTTGTCATGTTTGGGTGCTGTAGCATGTTCATCTCACTGCATTTAGATGGCTACTTGCTGTAAATCGCAGAACGTGGTCATATTTGAATTGCTTGCCATTTCCAAACCGTAACTCCGATTCCGACGTTCCTTATATTGTTTTCAAGAGATTTCATCTCATCTTTCCAGTGGCACACTTGGATTTCCAAGTTGAGGCCAGGTTCATGCATCCCTTGTCAAATCTTGCATATGCATCCCGCATCGCATCCCGCATAGCACACTATCCTTGCATCATATTGTTTGATCCTTGCACGTGGTTGATTGTGTCCTTGTTGCCTGTTTGTCTTGTTTGGGTAGAGCCGGGAGACGAGTTCGCTAATGAGGAGCCCGTTGAGTTTGCTTTCGAAGATCCAGTCAGCTCTGACAACTTTGCAGGCCAGATGATCATACCCTCGAAATCACTACTATCTTTGCTTTGCTAGATGCTCGCTCTTTTGCTATGCCAATGCTACGATGCCTACCACTTGCTTTCAAGCCTCCCAAATTGCCATGTCAAACCTCTAACCCACCTTGTCCTAGCAAACCGTTGATTGGCTATGTTACCGCTTTGCTCAGCCCCTCTTATAGCGTTGCTAGTTGCAAGTGAAGATTGGAGACCGTTCCCTGTTGGAACATTATTTACTTGTTAGGATATCATTATATTGCCATGTTATCTTAATGTATCTATATACTTGGTAAAGGGTGGAAGACTCGGCCTCTCGCCTAGTGTTTTGTTCCACTCTTGCCGCCCTAGTTTCCGTCATATCGGTGTTATGTTCCCGGATTTTGCGTTCCTTACGTGGTTGGGTTATAATGGGAACCCCTTGATAGTTCGCCTTGATTAAAGCTTTTCCAGCAATGCCCAACCTTGATTCTACCATTTGCCACCTAGCCTCTTTTCCCTTGGGTTTCCGGAGCCCGAGGGTCATCTTATTTGAACCCCCCCGGGCCAGTGCTCCTCTGAGTGTTGGTCCGAACAAGGCAGCCTGCGGGGCCACCTCGAGGAAACTAGAGGGTTGGTTTTACTCGTAGCTTGACCTATCTGAGTGTGCCCTGAGAATGAGATATGTGCAGCTCCTATCAGGATTTGTCGGAACATTCGGGCGGTGTTGCTGTTCTTGTTTTAACCTGTCGAAGTGTCTTGAAGAACCGAGATACCGAGTCTGATCGGAACGTCTCGGGAGGAGGTCTATTCCTTCGTTGACCGTGAGAGCTTGTCATGGGCTAAGTTGGGACTCCCCTGCAGGGATTTGAACTTTTGAAAGCCGTGCCCGCGGTTATGGGCAGATGGGAATTTGTTAATGTCCGGTTGTAGATAACTTGAACCTTAACTTAATTAAAATGAATCAACTGAGTGTGTTACCGTGATGGCCTCTTTTCGGCGGAGTCCGGGAAGTGGACACGGTGTTGGAGTAATGTTTGTAGAGGTTGCTCTCTAGTTTCTCGCTTGCGCTTTGCCTTCTCTTCTCGCTCTCTTTTGCGAACAGGTTAGCCACCATATATGCTAGTCGCTTGCTGCAGCTCCACATATATTTTTACCTTGCCTTACCTTTAAGATTAAATAGTCTTGATCGCGAGGGTGCGAGATTGCTGAGTCCCTGTGGCTCATAGATTACTATTACACCAGATGCAGGGCCTGATGATTCCGCTCCAGGTGACGCGCTTGAGCTCAAGTGGGAGTTCGACGAGGACTCTCAACGATACTATGTTTCTTTTCCTGATGATCAGTAGTGGTGCCTAGTTGGGGGTGATCGGGACCGTGTCGCATGTTGGGTTATCTTTTATTTTGGCGCCGTAGTCGGGCCATGAGTGTTTGGATGATGTAATGCTATTTATGTACCTTGATTGACGTGGCGAGTGTAAGCCAACTATGTTATCTCCCCTTTATTATCCGTATTACATGAGATGTTGTGAAGATTACCTAACTTGCGACATATGCCTTCAATGTGATTATGCCCCTAAGTCGTGCCTCGACACGTGGGAGATATAGTCGCATCGAGGGTGTTACAAGTTGGTAATCAGAGCCTTCCCCGACCTTAGGAGCCCCATTGCTTGATCGTTATTAGCGGGCGAGTTGTGTCTAGAAAAATGTTTTGAGTCATTTAGGAATTATATATCAGAGAGTTTAGGAATTCTTTTTACTTCCCAGTCTCCTCATCGCTCTGGTAAGGCATCCTGACGTAGAGTTTTGACTCTTCTCTTCTCAAATTTCACTAAAAAAAATTTTTAGGATCACGCGGGTATCTTGGAATCATTTCGATGGTTTTATGATGAGAACATTGTCTTGGTGCCTCCTGTCAGGGGTTTTGTGGAAGTGTCCCGGGGAGTTGAGCTCTGAGGTGTTGTCGTCATAATTTTATCGTTGCAGTTCTGGAATACGTGAGTCTAGTATGCCGACATCGGAAATCTCTTTTATGCAGTTCGTTGGTGAGATAACCTCGACACCACCCAGTACTGGGGCGGGAGATCGGGAGTATCACCATAACTTGTATAACGGATGCTTTTCAAAGGTTGAGGTAGATGGTTTCCGAAGTTTTTCTCGGTTATGTGTTGAAGGATGGATACAGCTGGATGTAGGATTTGCTAGATTTGGGTGAGATATTATGCTTCCCCTGTATCCCCAACACCTGATTGCATAACCGGAAAGGTTCGGGAGTTTCATAGGTGGGAATTCAAGTAGCTCTAGTTCTTCTTCCACGGATATTGGTTTGAGATTGGGATTTCTTACCGATTATTCGTTCTTGATCCATACCTTGTTGATTTATTTCTCTAGCTAAATTCTAAGTGGCTTCTCAATTTATGGATATGTGACCATTTCAAGAGGAATGCATTCGTTCTTATGTTCGGATGTGAAGACTATATGTTGCAATTTTCATTCCGTTGGATTCAGCTTCAATATTTGTCTATCAATGTGCTAATGGATGTCAACCTCTTCAGGATGGCTCCTCCAATGCACACGACTCCGAATCCTGATCCGCCACCACCTCCACCTCCTCCGAAGGCATGGCAAGCTGTGATGGCCGCAACCAATTCAAACACACAGTTGATCATGCAAATTCTTCAAGAGCACAATCAAGGCAACCAAGGGAACCAAGGCAACAATCAGAATCACTTTGCTACACTCAACCAGTTCCTTGCTAACGGGCCAAAAACTTTTAGCAATTGTGTTGAGGCAACCGATGCTGACGATTGGCTCGTGGATCTGTGCAAGCATTTCGAGTGCAGTAACGTCAGGCCTGAGGACTTCGTCAAGTTCGCTTCCTTCCAACTCAAAGATCGAGCTACAGAATAGTTCCAGCAGTACAAGGATTCCAGAGGTGGACGTGTGATCACTTGGGATGAATTCCGTCAAGATTACAGAGCTCACCATATCCCTCAGAGCATTGTTGAAAGCAAGCGTGAGGAATTCCGCAACCTGAAGCAAGGCTCTTTGTCTGTCTATGACTACAACAAGTTGTTTCAGAAGCTCGCCCGCTTTGCTAAGCAGGACGTCCCTGATGAGAAGACCATGATATACCAGTTCAGGCGTGGTCTCAGAGAAGAAATTCAGCTAGCTCTTGTTCTCTTTGAGCCCTTGAGGTATGATGAGTTCTACAACATGGCACTGAAGCAAGAGGCCGCTCAACTGAGGTGTGATGCTTCCAAGAAGCGAGTCAGAGATGCTACTCCTTCCTCTACTCAAGTGGCCAACCAGCAGAAGTTTTGGCTTCCTCCTCCTCCGTTTCGTCAGCCGTATCAGTAGAAGAGCAAAGGTGGCAGTGGATCTTCCCACCCACCCAACCCTGGCTTTCAGAACAAGACTTCGTCTCAAGCTCCAAGATCGAGTGCTCCGTACCACCGTCCGCTTTCAGACATCATGTGCAAGAAGTGCCAACAGAAGGGTCACTATGCCAACAAGTGCTTCAACCAGAGGTGTCTTCCTCCTCCTCCTCCTGTCAGATCGGCAAGTACAGTTGTGGTCAAGCATAACCCCAAGCACGCCAAGGTCAACTTGATGAATGCAGCTCAGGCAGAGGACTCGTAAGATGTCATCATGGGTAACCTTCCTGTTAACGATATTCCCGCAAGAGTTCTTTTTGACACTGGTGCATCGCATTGTTTCATGTCAAAGCCATTTTTTACCAAGCATGAGTTCATTTCTTCTCATTTGGGTAAACAAATGGATATCGTTTCTCCTGGCAAACGTTTGAGTGCAAGTCTGGAGGTGCCAGATGTTACTATCACGTTGGGCGACTACAAGTTCCTTTCTTCACCAATGGTTCTTGGTAACTCGGATATTGATCTTATTCTCGGGATGGATTGGCTTTCTAAGCACAAGGCTCAGCTTGATTGTGCAGCCAGGCAGATTCAATTGACTCATTCGTTTGAAGATGTAATTGTCTTTGCCGCTCGTGATGATACCATCCGTCTGTTTTCTCTCAATGAGAAGGGTGAATTGGATGCTATCTCGCAAATTCTAGTCGTTTGCAAATATCAAGACGTCTTTCTAGAAGAGCTTCCAGGAATGCCTCCGCACCGGCCAGTTGAATTCGTCATTGATCTTGAGCCTGGCACGGAACCTGTGTGCAAGCGTCCTTACAAGCTCGGACCTGAAGAGTTGAAGGAGCTGAAGAAGCAACTCGATATTCAAGAGAAAATGGGTCTCATCCGGCCTAGTTCTTCTCCGTGGGGTCGTGGTGTTCTTTTTGTGAAGAAGAAGGATGGAACGGACCGACTTTGTGTTGATTACCGTCCTTTGAACAAGAAGACCATCAAGAACAAATACCCACTTCCCAACATCAACGAGCTGTTCGAACAACTCAAAGGTGCCCAAGTATTCTCCAAGCTTGATCTCCGTATGGGTTATCATCAGATTCAAATCCGTGAGCAAGATATTCCCAAGATGGCTTTCAGGACAAGCTATGGTTCATATGAATACACTGTCATGTCTTTTGGCCTCGTCAACGCTCCCCTGAAGTTCTCTCGCATGATGAACTTTATCTTCAACGCCTACACCAATGACTTCGTTTTGGTCTATCTCGACGACATTCTGGTTTTCTCGAAGAACAAGGAAGATCATGCCAAACACTTGCGTTTGGTACTCGATAAGCTGAGGGAACACCAGTTCTATGCCAAGTTCTCCAAGTGCGAATTTTGGCTCGATGAGGTTCTTTATCTTGGTCATATCATCTCTGCCAAGGGCATTGCGGTGAATCCTGAGAAAGTGTCTGCAATTGTGAATTGGGAACCTCCTCAGAACGTGAAGCAACTCCGTAGCTTCCTCGGTCTCGCAAGTTATTGCCGAAGATTCGTTGAAAACTTTTCTAAGATCGCGAAGCCTCTCTCTAATCTTCTCCAGAAGCACGTCAAGTACATTTGGTCTCCGGAGTGTGACATTTCTTTCAACACTTTGAAAGAGAAATTGATCACTGCTCCAGTTCTGACTCCGCCTGATGAATCCAATCCGTACGAGGTCTTTTGTGATGCCTCTCTCCAAGGTTTTGGCGCAGTGTTGATGCAAGAGAAGAAAGTTGTTGCTTATACCTCTCGCGAGTTGAAGCCAAATGAGAAGAATTACCCCACTCATGATCTCGAGTTGGCGGCAGTTGTGCATGCTCTTTTGACATGGAGACATCCCTTATTTGGGAAGAAAAGTGGACATTTTCACTGATCACAAAAGTCTCAAGTACATCTCACTCAGCCTAATCTCAACCTCAGGCAAACTCGATGGGTCGAAATGATTCAAGAGTATAATCTGAGTATCGAGTATACTCCAGGCAAGGCCAATGTGATTGCTGACGCATTGAGCAGAAAGGCTTACTGCAACAGTCTGATTCTCAAGCCTTATCAACCCGAGCTTTGTGAAGCTTTCCGCAAACTTAATCTGCAAGTTGTTCCTCACGGTGTCCTCGCCAACCTTCAAGTCTCTCCTTCCTTGGAAGACCAGATCCGCCAAGCTCAGCTTCTTGATGCTATGGTGAAAAAGGTGAAGATTGGGATTGCCAAGAGTCAACCCAAGTACAAGTGCTACCGACTTGATGACAAGGATACTCTCTTCTTCGAGGATCGTATTGTTGTGCCCAAAGGTGACCTCCGTAAAGTGATCATGAACGAGGCTCACAATTCTCTCCTCTCCATCCACCCTGGGAGCACGAAGATGTATCAGGACCTCAAGCAGGCTTATTGGTGGACTCGAATGAAGCGCGAGATTGCTCAATTCGTGAATGAATGTGATGTCTGCAGAATAGTGAAGGCAGAACACCAAAGGCCAGCTTGTCTCCTCCAACCTCTTGCCATTCCGGAATGGAAGTTTGACCACATTGAAATGGACTTCGTGACTGGGTTTCCAAAGTCCAAGCGTGGCAATGATGCTATATTCGTTGTCATCGACAAACTCACCAAAGTGGCTCACTCTCTGCCTATCAAAGAGTCAATCACTGCAGCTCAATTGGCGGAACTCTATACCTCTAGAATTGTGTCTCTGCACGGTATTCCACAAGTGATCTCTTCAGACCGTGGCAGCATCTTTACCTCCAAGTTTTGGGATTCTTTTCAGAAGGCCATGGGCACCAACATCCGCTTCAGTACAGCTTTCCATCCTCAAACTAGCGGTCAAGTCGAGCGTGTCAACCAGATTCTTGAAGATATGCTCAGGGCTTGTGTGATCTCCTTCGGCATGAAGTGGGAGGATTGTCTTCCATATGCTGAATTCTCCTACAAGAACAGTTTTCAAGCAAGTTCGGGCAAGGCCCCATTTGAAATTCTGTATGGCAGGAAGTGCCGTACCCCTCTCAACTGGTCTGAAACCGGTGAACGTCAGCTTCTCGGAAATGACTTAATCACAGAGGTAGAGGAAATGTGCAAAGTCATTCGAGATAACCTCAAAGCAGCCCAATCCCGCCAGATGAGCTACGACGATAGTAAGCACCGTGATTTGGCTTTCGAGATCGGAGATCTTGTTTACCTCCGCGTCTCTCCTATGAAAGGTACTTGTCGCTTCGGTATCAAAGGGAAGCTTGCCCCCAGATACATGGGACCTTTCAAGATTGTCAGCAAGAGAGGCGATCTCGCCTATCAACTCGAGCTTCCTTCAAACTTTGCAAATGTTCATGATGTGTTCCATATCTCTCAGCTCCGAAAGTGCTTCAAGACTCCTGACCGCACCATCAACTTCGAGGACATTGAGCTCCAAGAAGATCTCTCTTATCGTCAGCACCCAGTTGCTATTCTTGAAGAGACTGAACGCAAGACTCGCAACAAGTCAATTAAATTCCTCAAAGTCAAGTGGTCACACCATTCCGACTGTGAAGCTACCTGGGAACGCGAGGATCACCTCCGTTCTGAGTACCCGGCGTTCTTCCAAGTCCTAGATCTCGGGACAAGATCCTTTCGTAGTGGTGGAGTGTTGTAACACCCGGGATGTAACTTACCCAATATGTATTCCAACTCTTGCTGTTTCTGACGTTAAGTTATTTTATTTTCTCGGGTTCGGGTCTTTGTCTCCGTGTGTTGTTATCATTGTCATGCATCTCATATCATGGCTTCATGTGCATTGCATTTGCATACGTGTTCATCTCATGCATTCGAGCTTTTTCCCCGTTGTCTGTTTTGCATTCCGGCGCTCCGTTCTCCTTCGGTGGTCATTTCTACCTTTCTTTCGTGTGTGGGGATTAAACATTTCCGGATTGGACCGAGACTTGCCAAGCGGCCTTGGTTTACTACCGGTAGACCGCCTGTCAAGTTTCATACCATTTGGACTTCGTCCGATGCTCCAACGGTTAACCAAGGCACCGAAAAGGCCTCGTGTGTGTTGCAGCCCAACACCTCTCCAATTTGGCCCAAAACCCACCAAAACCTGCTCCATCATCTAGAGTGTTCGATCACGATCGTGTGGCCGAAAACCGCACCTCATTTGGACTCTCCTAGCTCCCTCTACCTCTATAAATAGACCCCCTCCGAAATCCGGATCTCCCTCGTCCAAAACCCTAAAAAAATCGTCTCCGCGCCGGCCGGACACGTCCGCCCTGACCGGACGTCCCGCCGCTGCCAACCACGCTCCGCCTCGTGGCGGGGAGCCGCTCGTCCCGCCGCCGGCCCGGGGAGCCCGCATCAGGCCCCCGAGGCCCATCCGGATCCGCCGCCGCCCGCCTTCGCCCTCCTCCACTCCGGCTCGCCGGCGCCGCCGCGTGCCTCGCCGGGTCTTCGTGCCGCAATCGACGCCCGCCGCCGCCGCCTCGCTCCGGCGCCGCCCCGCCGCGCTGCTCCCGCAGGCCGACGCCGCCGCCTCGCTCCGGCGCCCGTCCGCGACTCCGACCGGCCCCCTCGTCCTCCGCAGCAAGTCCGACGCCACCCCGACGACTCCGGCGAGATCGAGCTCCGAGTCCGGTGAACCTCCTCGGTTGACTTTTTCTCCCGAAACCCTAGTTCATATGCCCATGTTCATCGTGCCGTAACTTTGCATCCGTAACTCAGTTTTGCACATATAGCATATCAAAATGTTCGTCTCAGAGAGCACATCATTTCATTCCATTGCATCATTTTCATTTGAGTTCATCTTGGTGCCCGAAATGCTGTTAGAAGAGGGCTACTTGAGATAATTGTCAGATCTGCTACTCCATTTAGATATTTGTCATTTTTGCCATGATTGATGTGTGCATGATATGCCCTGGTGCTCTACATATGTTTTATTAAGGGTTTTGCCATCTTTCCAGAGGTGCAACCCATGTATTTTTGTGATGTGTGTGGTGACTAGAAAAAGCTTACAAAGTGAGGCACTTGTTAATGCTGATTTCAGGGACTTGGCATTTCCACTAAGTCCTTGGTCTGTTTATCTCATGATGCCATATGTTCATGTTGTTTCCTAGTGATCCGTGCCTCTTTTGAGGATGACCAGTAGGGATGTTTTATTAATCTTGTAGTGCTCTATCCATCCATGTCTTTGTTTGCAATTATGGAGCACCCTAGCTTGAGTCAATCGAGCTCTACTTTTGCTACTTCGTGAATCTGGGCAGATTGTCTACTTGTTAGCGATTTTGCCGATGATGTTGTAGTTGATCCGTGCATGCTGTGCTATTGTTCTTGCCATGTCTAGCTTGCATTTTGTGTATTCTTGATGTATGTATGCTTAACTTGTCATGACTTGCTCCGTAGTGAGTGCATCGAGCTTGTAAACATGCCTACTTGAGATATGTTTCAGGATGTGCCAGTTTTCACTAAGTCTAAAAAGTGATTATGCTTTTGCTATGTTCACATGCTTGCAAATGTGTTTTCTGATCCCTTTTGGCTCAAGGTCACTAAGGGACTTTTTTAAGCTTTTTGAGTAGCTCCATGCCATGTTTTACTTCGCCAGGTTCAGGTCCTGTAGTTTGTAGTTTTGTTGCTCCAAAGAGTGCTACCTGATCTGAAATTCTAGACAAGTGTTAATTTCACTAAGTGTGAGATCTGTTTACCATATTCATTTTTGCCATGCTTGTTTGGACCTGTTAATGGATGAAATGGCCGTAGCTCAGTGCTAGACTTTTGTTATGAATCTTGAATGCATCCCTGCCATGTATTTTGTTGTCATGTTTGGGTGCTTTAGCATGTTCATCTCATTGCATTTAGATGGCTACTTGTTGTAAATCGCAGAACGTGGTCATATTTGAATTGCTTGCCATTTCCAAACCGTAACTCTGATTCCGACGTTCTTTATATCGTTTTCAAGCGGTTTCATCTCATATTTCCAGTGGAATACTTGGATTTCCAAGTTGAGGCCAGGTTCATGCATCCCTTGTCAAATCTTGCATATGCATCCCGCATCGCATCCCGCATAGCATACCATCCTTGCATCATATTGTTTGATCCTTGCACGTGGTTGATTGTGTACTTGTTGCTTGTTTGTCTTGTTTGGGTAGAGCCGGGAGACGAGTTTGCTTACGAGGAGCCCATTGAGTTTGCTTTCGAAGATCCAGTCAGCTCTGACAACTTTGCAGGCAAGATGATCATACCCTCGAAATCACTACTATCTTTGCTTGGCTAGATGCTCGCTCTTTTGCTATGCCAATGCTACAATGCCTACCACTTGCTTTCAAGCCTCCCAAATTGCCATGTCAAACCTCTAACCCACCTTGTCCTAGCAAACCGTTGATTGGCTATGTTACCGCTTTGCTCAGCCCCTCTTATAGCGTTGCTAGTTGCAGGTGAAGATTGGAGACCGTTCCTTGTTGGAACATTATTTACTTGTTGGGATATCGTTATATTGCCATGTTATCTTAATGCATCTATATACTTGGTAAAGGGTGGAAGGCTCGGCCTCACACCTAGTGTTTTGTTCCACTCTTGCCGCCCTAGTTTCCGTCATATCGGTGTTATGTTCCCCGATTTTGCGTTCCTTACGCGGTTGGGTTATAATGGGAACCCCTTGATAGTTCGCCTTGATTAAAGCTTTTCCAGCAATGCCCAACCTTGGTTTTACCATTTGCCACCTAGCCTCTTTTCCCTTGGGTTTTCGGAGCCCGAGGGTCATCTTATTTTAAACCCTCCCCGGGCCAGTGCTCCTCTGAGTGTTGGTCCGAACCAGGCAGCCTGCGGGGCCACCTCGGGGAAACTCGAGGGTTGGTTTTACTCGTAGCTTGACCTATCTGAGTGTGCCCTGAGAACGAGATATGTGCAGCTCCTATCGGGATTTGTCGGCACATTCGGGCGGTGTTGCTGGTCTTGTTTTAACCTGTCGAAGTGTCTTGAAGAACCGAGATACCGAGTCTGATCGGAACGTCTCGGGAGGAGGTCTATTCCTTCGTTGACCGTGAGAAATTGTCATGGGCTAAGTTGGGACTCCCCTGCAGGGATTTGAACTTTCGAAAGCCATGCCCGCGGTCATGGGCAGATGGGAATTTGTTAATGTCCAATTGTAGATAACTTGAACCTTAACTTAATTAAAATGAATCAACTGAGTGTGTTACCGTGATGGCCTCTTCTCGGCGGAGTCCGGGAAGTGGAAACGGTGTTGGAGTAATGTTTGCGCAGGTTGCTCTCTAGTTTCTCGCTCACACTTTGCCTTCTCTTCTCGCTCTCTTTTCCGAACAGGTTAGCGACCATATATGCTAGTCGCTTGCTGCCGCTCCACATATATTTTTACCTTGCCTTACCTTTAAGCTTAAATAGTCTTGATCGCGAGGGTGCGAGATTGCTGAGTCCCTGTTGCTCACAGATTACTATTACACCAGATGCAGGGCCTGATGATTCCGCTCCAGGTAACGCGCTTGAGCTCAAGTGGGAGTTCGACGAGGACTCTCAGCGATACTATGTTTCTTTTCCTGATGATCAGTAGTGGTGCCCAGTTGGGGGTGATCGGGACCGTGTCGCATGTTGGGTTATCTTTTATTTTGGTGCCATAGTCGGGCCATGAGTGTTTGGATGATGTAATGTTATTTATGTACCTTGATTGATGTGGCGAGTGTAAGCCAACTATGTTATCTCCCCATTATTATCCATATTACATGGGATGTTGTGAAGATTACCTAACTTGTGACATATGCCTTCAATGCGATTATGCCTCTAAGTCGTGCCTCGACACGTGGGAGATATAGTCGCATCGAGGGTGTTACACAAGTGGCACCCGGTACAGGTGGGCTTGGGACAGACTAGGCATAGTGGCACGGTGTACCAAGTGGCACCCAGATGGTGGGCTTGGGAATCCTGCACACATCATTTGGGGTCATGAGCGACACCCCAGCCGGATCTCCTTGCGGATGGAACCCGAATAGGCGATAAACCTCGACTAGAGACTTGTGTGGTTAGTCAGGTCGTGGCCGACTCCCTCACTAGGCTTCCGCTTGAAGGTTGCTGAGATACACAACATGTACATGGTGGTAAGTGGCGAGAGCATGTGTGAGGAAGTACACCCCTGCAGGGTTATCATTATCTATTCGAATAGCCGGATTCCTCGTATATGGAAACTTGGACCCCTTGCATAGTTCATAGACAAGTGAAAGTGGATACTTTAAAATGCGCAAGATAAGCGTGAGTGCTATGGATGGCGTTGTCGTATGGAGATGGGAGCGGATCCATAGTGGTGTATTGCTATGATGATTTTGTAGAATCGTGTGCGCCACCTCAAAGAGTTATTTGCAGTAGTAGTTCAGGTTAGCCACTTAGTCAAAGCTGGCTTGCTGAAGTTAAACTCCACCGCCCCCTTTGTTGATACCGATGCATATGTAGATAGTTCTGATGTAAGTCTTGCTAGGTACCTTTGTGCTCACGTTTTCTTAATTTATGTTTTTGCAGAGAGACTTCAGTCTCGCTAGTAGTTCCACGTGGACTTCGAAGTTTATCTTGTTACCTCGGCTACGATCTTGTGCCCTCGGCAGGATCTGGTAGAGAGTCAGGCTTCTTAGCCTTTTTCATTTGTAGAAGTCTGTACTCAGACATGTTAAGCTTCCGCATGTGCTTTTACTTGCATGCTCTGAATGTTGGGTCATAAGTGGCGAGAGCGTGTGTGAAGAAGTACACCCCTGCAGGATTATCATTATCTATTCAAATAGCCGGATTCCTCGGATATGGAAACTTGGACCCCTTGCATAGTTCATAGACAAGTGAAAGTGGATACTCTAAAATGCGCAAGATAAGCGTGAGTGCTATGGATGGCTTTCTCGTAGGGAGATGGGAGTGTATCCATAGTGGAGTATTGATATGGTGAATATGTGGACTCGTGTGCGCCACCTCAGAAGTGTTACTTGCAGTCGTAGTTCAGGATAGCCACCGAGTCAAGGCTGGCTTACTGCAGTCAAACTCCACCACCCCTTTATTGATACCGATGCATATGTAGATAGTTCTGATGTAAGTCTTGTTGGGTACATTTGTACTCACGTTTGCCTATTTTATGTTTTCCAGAGAGACGACAGTCTTGCTAGTAGTTCCGTATGGACTTCGACATTTAGCTTTTTACCTCAGCTACGATCTTGTGCCCTCGGCAGGATGTGGTAGATAGTCAGGCTTCTCAGCCTTTTTCATTTATAGATGTCTGTACTCAGACATGTTAAGCTTCCGCATGTGCTTTGTCTGGTATGCTCTAAATGTTGGGTCATGTGACCCATGTTTGTAATATCTGGCTCTTCGGAGCCTTATGAATAAATACTTTGAGTCGTAGAGTTTTGTTGTGATGCCATGTTGTATTTGCACATATCGAGCATATTGTGTGTATGATTGAAATGCTTGGTATGTGTGGGATCCAACAACCTAGTTGTTTATCGTTGGTAGCCTCTCTTATGGGGAATGTAGTCTTGTGCTTCCATGAGCCATAGTAGTCCGCTATAGCCTGGTTCACCGGAGTCCTGCTAGCCCAGCACTACTGCTCTAGAACACTTGACTGGCCGGCATGTGATTCACTTCGTTCCTGTGTCTGTCCCTTCAGGGAAATGTCATGTGGTGACATCCAGAGTCCTGTTAGCCCAGTGCTACAGCCCGGATTCGCACGCTGCTGACCGACATGCTCAATGTTGATTCATGTATGCCTATCCCCGTAAGTTAGTGCCACTTTGGGTTCACGACTAGTCATGTCGGCACGGGTTCTCTGTCATATGTATGCTAGCGACACTATCATATACATGAGACAAAAGGCGCAAACGGTCCCGGGCCATGGTAAGGCGACACCCGTAGGAATACCGTGCGTGAGGCCGCAAAGTGATATGAGGTGTTATAGGCTAGATCGGTGTGACTTAGAATCGGGGTCCTGACGGCGTTGGTATCAGAGCCTGACTACCTGTAGGATTACCAAGCCAAACTGGTCAAAGTCGTGTCTAGAAATGCTTTAGTTACGTAAGGGAATTGATTGTGGAAGGGAACGTAAGGCTCTTTTTACTTCTTATACCTTATGCCCTTCTGATCTGAGTCACCCTCTTCTTTTCTACGGGGATTAAGAACTAGGTTTTCTCTTCTTTCTATCAGGATCATGTGTTAATAATCCGTACACTCTTAGGATTGTTGGTTCCAAGCCTCAATTCAGTTCCCCTACTTCCCTATGTCCATAGCTGGCCTCAGAACCTTGATATTGTGATGTTGAGTGGTCATGCCACCATTTTGCTGGATGTCTCAAATCTTTTGAGCATTTATAGCCATTATCCTGCCCGAGTCATCCCAGGTTTCTAAATAGTCCGATGCATTTGCAACTCCATTCTTTCTGTTCCCGATGTTCCTTTGGGCCAGATTAACCACACTAACTAGTGAGTTGAGGTACTCTGTTGCCTTGACGTATATGTTGGAGCTATTATTATGACGCTAGGTGTCATAGAGGATCACCTAGTAATCTAGCTTGTTTTGTGTTCCCATGTGATAATTCTGGCCATCATTCTCAAAAGCATCCCGTGATGTTATTAGATAGTAGGTATTCTATTCCTGGGTTCTTGAACCCGAGATTCACCCTACTTACTTCATGTGGATAGTGTTTGTTCGTTCCTTTAGGTTATCAGTAACCTTTGCATTAGTCCTCGAGGTCCGTGGTATTTCCTTCTTCCAAATACTATGAACCACTTATGGCAGGAATTTGTTGGATCAAAGGATCACAACATGAGTGCTCTCGATGAGGTCTCCATTCTATATTGTGACTCTGCCAGTTCTACTTCTCTTCATGGATTATCTGGAAGAAACCTATTGAACTTGGTTCGACATATTAATCTATGCATCCACAACTCAGAAATATATATGTCCCCTTGAGTTGTCCCTCTTCATTTGTATTCCGACCATCGTCTATCAATTGATAGTCAGGAGTAATTGTGCATCCGTGTTATCGATGTTTATTATTCCTGTGGTCCGTCAAGCCATTCTATTCTAGAATGACTAGGAGAAACAAACTCCAACACCTCATCCATTTCTTGGACTGGTCAAAGTAGTTGTATTTCGCAGATCAAAATGCCAATCCAGCTTTTGCTCTGTTCTACCTCGGAGTATTACCCCCTTTATGTCAGGGTTGTCATGAGAATTGCACCATCTCTCATGAATTCTTGATGCGGTGATACTTCTTGCCATCATTTTTCATTCCTCGGTTCCGGGTTGTCGCAACCGGAATGCCGACAAGTGAACCATGATGTGTGAAATCAATACTCCTAGCAACCGTGTTGCTTGGTAGTTAATGGGCATTAATATCATTCTTAGCGTGTTGGTTATCGAATAACTATACTATGATTGATCGTGACTACCTAGTCCTTATTTCTGGTGCACTCTTCGATCAATAAGTTAGGATTATTCAATCCCTTGCTTATTTGATCATATCGCCGAAAATGAGCTCATGGCGGCAGCCCGTGTTTGGGTGGGGTCAGGTTTGGTGCTACAGTGCACGGAAGGAGGAGCCGGTGGGTGCGTGGGCTTGCTGGGAAGCTTCTGAGCAGGGTGACGTGCTCGGTTTCGAGCTTACGCGTCCGTGGCCACAGCAGCGACATGGCCGACAGTGGTGAGATTTCGGTTCCGATGGCTAACACGGCTAGGAGACAAAATCGAGATCGGGGAGCAAGGGAAGAGATGGCGGGGATCACTAGGAGGCCGAGGAGAAGGCCAGCGGGCTCGGGAACGCGCCGGAGCGGGAGCACGGATGTCGACGATATAAGTGACCAGAGGAGGAAGAAGACGTCAGGGACAGGGCTCTAGGGCTCTTTTGGTCGCGTGGCTCGGTGGAGACGGCGTAGAGGTCGACGGCAGATCTCGAAGTCACGTCGGAGAGGCACGGGGGAGGCTGTGGTCGCGGCAACAGCGAGCGGTGGCGTCGGCTGCGCTCAGTGGCGCTGCGGGGAAGAGAAAACAGAGGAGGGGAGGAGCACGGGAGAGAGTGAGAGAGGTCCAGGGGTGCGTGGCGTCTCCAGGGACGTCCAAAGGGAGGCGGCAAGCAGGAGGTGGCCAGACGCGTGCTTGCTTGCGGTGGCCACGCGCCTCTCCTCCTCCTGGCGGGAGGTTGAGGGTGACTGGCACTGCGCTGTGGCTGGGCCGCACAGTAGCAGGCCGGCCAGCTGGACAGGTAAGCGCCAGGTAAGGGTTTTTCCCTTTTTTGTTTCCTTTTCTATTTCTGACATTTGTTTTTGACTTAAAAATCATACTAGCACAACTATAAAAATGTTGAGATTCCTTGTGACCACTAGTTATAATATACCAGAGGCCCTCACCAATTTCCAACATTTTTGGAGCCTTTAAAACATTTATATTATTTTAAACAGCTCCAATTCAAAAACATATGGGTTCATTCAAAAATCCAAAATATTTAGCAAAAATGTGCATCACCTCTGGTTGTTGTTTGCAACATTTTCCAAAGACCATGAACATTTTTGAAGAGCATTTTCGGTTCATTGAAACTTAAACATGATGCACAAAGCAAGCCTGGATCATACCAGAACTATGGATGTAACAACTCGCCCCCACTCGAAAGGATCTCATCCCGAGATTTAGGAGTCGGCGGAAAGAAAGCGGGGTACTCAAGTCGAAGACGATCTTCTCTCTCCCAGGTAGCTTCTCTCTCGGAATGATGAGACCACTGAACCTTGAGAAACTTGATGTTATGACGTCGAGTGACACGCTCTGCTTGATCCAGAATGCAAACGGGGTACTCTCATAAGTGAGGTTATCTTGGAGATCAAGCGTTTCGTGGTCCACCCAGCTGATGGATCCGAGAAGCAACGCCTGAGTTGAGAGACGTGGAAGACATCATGAACTCGAGAAAGATGTGGGGGTAGTTCCAACTAGTAGGCAACCTCTCATTGTTTAGCAAGAATGCGAAAAGGACCAATGTAATGAGGAGCCAACTTGCCCTTGATACCGAAACGATGGGTACCCTTCAAATGAGTAAACCAAAGGTATGCCTTGTCGTCAACTTCATAAGCCACTTCCTTATGATGACGGTCATACTGGCTCTTTTGACGAGATTGGGCTGTTTTCAAATTCTCACGAATAATGCGAACTTGATCTTCTGCTTCCTGGATCATATCCGGTCCAAAGAATTGTCTTTCACTGGTTTCTGACGAGTTCAAAGGTGTTCGACATCTTCGTCCATACAGAATCTCGAAGGGTGCTTTCTTAAGACTGGATTGATAGCTATTGTTATAAGCAAACTCGGCGAAAGGATGACACTTCTCCCAATCCAAACCGAATGAGATAACACAAGCTCTAAGCATGTCTTCAAGAATTTGGTTGACCCTTTCCACCTGACCACTTGACTTAGGGTGGAAAGCGGTACTGAAAGAAAGATGGGTTCCCATGGCATTCTAGAAACTTTCCCATAAATGAGAGGTGAAAAAACTGCCACGGTCTGAATTGATCTCTGGTGGAACACCATGGAGTGACACTATTCGGGAGATATATAAGTCAGCGAGCTGACTAGCAGTGATACTCTCTCGAATAGGTAGGAAGTGAGCCACTTTGGAAAGGCGATCAATGACTACGAAGATAGCATTATTTCCTTTCTTGGTCCTGGGAAAGCCGGTGATGAAGTCCATACCAACTTTGTCCCATTTCCATTCGGGAATAGCTAAAGATTGAAGGGTGCCAGCAGGTCTTTGATGCTCTGCCTTAATGCGACGACAAATGTCACAATTGGCAATATACTGAGCAATTTCTCTCTTCATCCTAGTCCACCAGAACCTCTGGCGTAGGTCCTCATACATCTTTGTACTACCGGGATGAATCGTGAGAGGAGATTCATGGGCCTCCTTAAGGATCAGTTGCTGCATCTGTTGACATTTGGGAACCACCAAACGGTTTCCAAAGTAAACAACACCTCGTTCATCCATAGAGAAATAGCCAGCAACTCCCTTGGGAATATTTTTCTTGACCCGGGAGATTCCTGTATCATGCTTCTGAGCCTCTATGATCTGATCCGTAAGGGTAGGTTTCGCCACCAAGGTAGAAAGGGAACCATGAGGAGCTATGTGAAGGTTAAGCTTACAGAATTCCTCATGGAGGGGTGGTTGACATTGTTGCAACATGAGCTTGTTGCAATAGGATTTATGTCTTAAAGCATCAGCCATGACATTGGCTTTGCCTGGGGTGTAGGTGATTCCTAAGTCGTAATCCATGATCAACTCCAACCAACGTCTTTGTCTGAGATTCAGATCCGGTTGGGTGAAGATATACTTGAGACTCTGATGGTGAGTGTAGATTTCGCAATGGTTACCAAGAAGGTAATGTCGCCAAGTCTTAAGTGCATAGACTACGGCTGCAAGCTCTAGATCATGTGTCAAGATGCATAGGCAATCACATGATGATCCTGCATAAGAATGCAACCTAGTCCTTGATGCGAAGCATCGCAATAGATAACAAAGTCTTTAGTGAAATCCGGTGGCACGAGTATGGGCATAGAAGTCAGGCGTATTTTCAGTTCCTGAAAACTGTGCTCACACTGTGGGATCCACTCAAACCTTTTATCTTTCTTGAGAAGTTCCGTGAGGGGTTTGCTACTTTGGAGAAGTTTTCAACGAAGGGGCGACAATAACTGGCTAGACCAAGGAAACTCCTAACTTGTTTGACCGTTTCGGGTGGAGTCCAATCGAGAACGGCTTTAACTCTCTTGGGATTGACAACACGTGGCCCAGATAGGTCACTTCAGGCAACAAAAATTCACACTTGGAGAACTTGGCATAAAGGCGGTGCTCTCTGAGTTTTTCTAACACAAGTCTAAGATGTTCGGCATGCTCTTCCTCGTCCTTAGACTAAATAAGAATATCATCGAGGTAAACCACGACGAACTTATCTTTGTTAGGACCCTGATTCTAAGTCACACCGATCTAGCCTGTAACACCTCATATCACCTTGTGGCCTCACGCACGGTATTCCCACGGGTGTCGCCTTACCATGGCCCGGGACCGTTTGCGCCTTTTGGCTCACGTATATGATAGTGTCGCTAGCATCCATATGACAGAGAACCCGGGACGACATGACTAGTCGTGAACCCAAAGTGGCACTAACTTACAGGGACAGGCATACATGAATCAACATCGAGCATGTCGGTCAGCAGCGTGTGAATCCGGGCTATAGCAACTTGGCTAACAAGACTCCGGGAACCCGGGCTGTAGCAGGCCAGTAGGACTCGGATGTCACCGCGTGGCATTTCCCCGAAGGGACAGACATAGGAACGAAGTGAATCACATGCCGGCCAGTCTAAGTGTTCCGGAGCAGTAGTGCTGGGCTAGCAGGACTCCGATGAACCGGGTTGTAGCGGACTACTATGGCTCATGTAAGCAAAAGACTATATTTCCCCATAAGAGAGGCTACCAAGGATAAACAACTAGGTTGTCGGATCCCACACATACCAAGCATTTCAATCATACACACAATATGCTCGATATGTGTAAAACAACATGGCATCACAACAAAACTCTACGACTCAAAGTATATATTCATTAGGCTCCAAAGAGCCAAGAATTACAAACATGGGTCTCCTGACCCAACATACAGAGCATACAAGCAACAAGCACATGCGGAAGGATAACTTGTCTGAGTACAGACAACTACAAATGAAAAAGGCTGAGATGCCTGACTATCTGCAAGACCCTCCCAAGGGTACAAGATCGTAGCTGAGGTAACAAGCTAAACTTCGAAGTCCACGCGATACTACTAGTGAGAATGAACTCTCTCTACAAAACATAAATTAAGCAAACGTGATTACAAATGTACCCAGCAAGACTTGCATCAGAACTAACTACATATGCATCGGTATCATCAAAGGGGTGGTGGAGTTTAAGTGTAGCTAGCCAGCTTTGACTTAGTGGCTAACCTGAACTAAGACTACAAGTAACTCTTTTGAGGTGGCGCACACGAGTCTAGAAATTCACCATACCAATACACCACTATGGATACGCTCCCGTCTCCTTACGAGAACGCCATCCATAGCACTCACGCTTATCTTGCGCATTTTAGAGTATCCACTTTCACTTGTCTATGAACTATGCAAGGGGTTCAAGTTTCCATATCCGAGGAATCCGGCTATTCGAATAGATAATGAAAACCCTGCAGGTGTGTACTTCTTCAGACACGCTCTCACCACTTACCACCATGTACACGTCGTGTATCTCGACAACCTTCAAGCGGAAGGCTGGTGAGGGAGTCGGCCACGACCTGACTAATCGCACAAGTCTCTCGTCCAGGTTTATCGCCTATTCGGGTTTCATCCGAACGAGATCCGGCCAGGGTGTCGCTCACGGCCCCAAACGATGTGTGCAGGGTTCCCAAGCCCACCATCCTAGTGCCACTTTTTTACACTGTGCCACTGTGCCTAGTCTGTCCCAAGCCCACCTGTACCGGGTGCCACTTGGTAGACTAATAACACTACCTACAAACACCAGAAACTAGTTACAACTCCTGGATAGAGATCGAGTTGATTAATAAGCCGAGAGGGGCCGAGTTACCGGAACCCAATGTCTGGTAGTAACTGTTCATGGATCACAAACAGAGAACTCAGTTCCTGAGAACGGCTGCAATGAGACAACCCACCATATACTCCTACATGGCCTCTCACCGCTACCTTTACCAAATCATGTTCACACACTTAGCTCTCAATGGTAGGACATGTTCACCACATTCCAATTCATTCCCTATGAATCAGACCTGACTCAACTCTAAGTAGTAGCAGGCATGACAACAAGCATGAATGAGTAGGCACATCAGGGCTCAAACAATTCCTACTCATGCTAGTGGGTTTCGTCTATTTACTGTGGCAATGACAGTTCATGTAGAGGAAAGGGGTTCAACTACCGCAGCATGTAACAGTTGAATCGTTGTTGTCCTAATGCAGTAAAAGAGAGCAGCAGCGAGAGAATAGGATTGTATCGGAATGAACAAGGGGTTTTTGCTTGCCTGGCACTTCTGAAGATATTATAGCTCTTCATCGGTGTCATCGAACTCATCGTTGGGATACGCCTACCGAGAAGGGACAAGCACCGGCAATAGAGAAGAACACAATCAATGCAAATGCGACAATATGATGCATGATCATGGCATGTATATGTGATGTTGTTTGTGCTAATGCAAACAGCAACAAGTTCAATGGAGCTCATTTGAATCAAGGATTCAAATGCAACTCCAAACTTAAGAATTTTAAATGCCCTTTATGTGTTTTCATCTATACAACAGGTTTAGGTTGGTTTTTCATTCGTGAAACTAGTACAGATGGATATATTGAATTTTTATGATAATTTTTCATATATAATTTATTTCATTCTGAGCTACGGTTGAATTTCTATGATTTTTAGAAGTTTGGGGTATTTTCTGAAATTTATAAATCATTTCTAATTTATTTTAATTCCAGAAAACTTTACTGCGTCAGCACTGCATCATCATGATGTCAGCAGGTCAATAGGGCGTGGTCCAGGTCAAACCTGACCTGTTGGGCCCGCACGTCAGTGTAACAGGGCAGGAATAGAGGCTGACTTGTGGGCCCAGGTCAATAGCCATGTCAGCACGGTCAAAGCTGACGCGTGAGTCCCGCAGCGTTATAACTAATCTAAGCAGAAATAAAGCTGGGGTTAATTAGGGCGTGGGGCCCATTTGTTAGTGCGCAAGGGGGGTTAATTAGGGGGTGATTAGCCCCTAACAGTGGTTGTCACCGGCGGCTAATCACCGGCGAGCACATAGACGGGGCGAAGTCGTCCTTTCGGCCAACTCCGGCGATGGATGGATGCGTGCTTGGGTTCTACGGGAAGTTGGCATCGCGGCGCGTCCGACGGTGGTCTCAGGAAGGCCCGAGGTGGACGATAATGACGAGGACATCAACAACAGCGGTCGGGGCTCGGGCATGCTCGGAGTCGAGGCTACGACATGCTAACGGACGACCCAAAGCACTTGAGAGGCTCTACGGTGTGCGGCGAGCTTGCTGGACATGCTGGGGTGACCAAATGGTCACCGAAGCAACCCCGATGACAAGCTCTTGCGGCGGTGGGTTTCTGTCACCGGCGAAGCAGCAGCTACGGCGTGCAAACGAGAAAACGGAGAGGGGGAGGAGGAGCAGCAGCTCACAGTGGTTGCAGAAGGCGTCGAAGCGGGCTCGGGGAAGCTCGGGAGGCGGCGAATCGACGGCGACTACCTCCGGTGGCCGACAAAGGAAACGGCAGCGGTGGTGGCGTTGCAGCGCGTCCGGGGCCTTGTGGCTCATCGAGTGGGTCGGGGATGTCGAGACGGAGCTCGCAGGCACGGCAAGGGGTCGAGGGGGAGGCGGTGGTCGCGGCAACGACGAGCGGCAGCGACGGCTCCGCTCGGCTTCGGAAGAGAGAGCGAGAGTAGAGGAGAGGAGGGCCACGGGGAAGAGTGAGAGGGGTCAGGGGGTTGCGTGGCATGTTTAGGGCGTCGAGGGAGAGAAGCAGGCAGGGTGGAGGTGGCCTGCGCGTGGCCAGCAGGCGGCAAGCACGCACCCATGTCCTTCTGTCCAAGGAGGAAGACGACAGGGGGCAGCGGTGGTGGGCTGGGCCGCCAGCTACAGTACTGGGCCTGTTGATGGGCGCCAGGTAAGTCCCTCTCTCTCTTTTTATTTTTGTTTTCTATTTTCTGATGTTTGTTTTGATTTGATCTAAATACCAAATCAATTTGAAACTTCATGGTAATAATTGTGTGAGCTAAGTGGTCTTATCCAAAGCCACACAACAATTTTTGGAATTATTGAACATATATTTCTTATATAATAAATATATATCCAATTCAAATAGCAATCGAATTAATTTCAAATGCCCAAAATAAATATTTCTGGGACTCCAAAAATATTGGTTTGAATTTTACCTCTTGCCAATATTTTTACAGAATAACAGGAACATTTCCTTGGACTCAATTGAAAAGATTTTTAATGCTGATTATTTCTGAAGTGACTTCTGAGGGTTTCAACTAACCTCAATTCAACTTTCAGAATTTAGACATGATGCATGGATGCTCTCTTATGCAACTATTGCAAACAATTCTATGGTTGTGACAACTCACCCCCACTAAACAAGAATCTCGTACCGAGATTCAAGATGTGAGGTAAGAACACAGAGGGGACACAAAGCCGACATGATCTTCGTGATCCAATTGCCCTTCTCGGAGATGTTGATTCATTGCTCCAATTGATCGTGACGTCTTTCCTTTCGAGATCTTCATCGAACATGATGATGATCAAAAGAGACTCTACCAAAATCGATCTTCTGGAAGATCGAACAACTCACAATCAACTTATGGGGTGAGATGTATGAACATCTCTCGAGCTGAGACACAAAACACAAATCGAAAGGGGAGGAAAGAAACAAATGACGAGGTTTAAATTTGGCAGGCTACAAATCCACACTTGACTAAGATGGAGCATGAATTTCAAAGTAGCAAGGAGATAATTGCCATGATTTCGTAACGTGATACCTTAAGGAAGGTGACTCGTAGAATTATCCCCTTAGGTGGCAAAAAGAATTACTTTTGATACAAAGATCATTGAAGCTCTTTATACTAGCCTAAGGCAATCACAGTCGATCATTTGAAGGAGTCGGAAAAAGATGGCATGCTCACACTAGAATGGATGATGTGGACTACCTTGTTGAAGACAACGCAATGAGTGATTTTTGCTTATCATTAGAGATGGATGGACCCATGGTAAGCCCATTTTGAAGATAATCCTAGGTAGTAATTACCGAGAGGGCAACCATGGTAGGATTAGCACAATGGGTTGCAGGCTGGGAACAAAATGCAAATGGTGGGAATGTTCCAGCCATCATATCTGCCTGAGATTCAGATCTGGTTAGAAAAAGGATACTTCAGACTCAACATGTCTGAAAAGAAGAGTTACAACCCAAATCTACGAGATGATGTTGCGAGATTCTCGGGAGATGAACTACGATAGCAACATCCAAAACATGAGCGGGTTCTGCTACTCGCATGTGAACACGTTGTCCCAGACAGCATGACCACATAGTAGTCTTATAATAAAATACTACCGAGTTCAGGTGGGGAACCATCATCGAGGATATCGAAGTCTTGTGCATTACCATGGATTAGCACTTAACTCCTTCTCCTAGAACAAATCAGTCAGTGGCTTGGTGCGCTAGGGACACATATGGACTAGAGGTAGCGAGCCTATCAAACCATAGAATACTTCGCACATGCATGACTAACTTGGGATGATTCCAAAGGAAGCAGAACAAGTTTTCTCGAATCCACGGCGGCAACTTGCATCGGATGCACATGAATTAGAGGAAGTCACATCTTTCAAGCGGACATATGCTTCATGAACGGAACATGAAGATAATGCTTATAAGGTTTCCAATACTAGCTGGATGTTCAACATGAATCATGGAGAAGGTAGCAGTGTTGCTGATGGGCTCAACAACAATTCATCTAGGTTTCCATGGAGATGGAATTCCATAATCATGTGGACAAGTAATAGCATTGGTCAGACCCAAAAGATATAATGGTGTATGCTCGAGGGATCAACCACGAGTAAGACAACATTGCAGATATCGTTGGTTCTGATTTGATTTGACGATGGCCCACACTCAAATCAAGGTTTGGGGCAAGACGATAGGTCCAACCACTGATCACAGGGACCAATCGATGAAGATATCATCTTTCTTCAACAACCACACGAACACAAGGATATCCCTTTGAAAATGAACTAAGTGGGACAAGCTTTCATCTTCCAACTCTCCAAGTTATCGTTTAGCTTATTGAACTAGTTCATGGGTATCCAACACAGAATCTTGGAGAATGGGTGGCTTAGAGGAAAACCAACATGATTACGAGCTCAACATAACAGTCAGGGGAAAACCTGGTAATACTTCCGAGAAGATATCCAGAAAATCAAGAACCACTGATATGTCTCTAAGCTCGAGAACAATCTTGATTTTCAGGGCAAGACGATATGATCAAGGGAGCGAGGGATTGACACAATCATAACTCATTGATCTAAAAGTGCACCTGAAATAAGGACTAGGTAGCACGATCAATCTTAGAATGATGATTCAATAACCAGCATTCTAAGAATGAGAGTATTGTCCATTAACTACCAAGAAACGGAGTTGCTAGGAGTATTGATTTCACACATCTCAATTCACTTGTCGGCATTCCGGTCACAACAACACAGAGACCGAGAAATGAATAATGATGGCGAGAAGTATCACTGTAGCAAGAATTCATAAGATGGTGTGCAATTCCCATGACATTCTTGATATAAAGATGGTAATACCCCAAGGTAGAACAAAACAAAAACTAGATTTGCATTTTGATCTGTGGAATACAACTGCTTTGACCCAATCCTAGATATGGATGTGGTACTGGAGTATGTTTTTCCCAGTCATTCCAGAATGGAATGGCTTGACGGACCACAAGAATAGTAGGCATCGATGAACACGATCGCACACATACTCTTAACTATCAATTGATAGATGAAGGTCGGAATACAGCTGAAGGGGGGACTATTCAAAGGAACATATATCTTTCCGAGTTGTGGATGTATAGATTAGTATGCACTAGTAGAAAACAGGCTTTGGTCCAGGCTGGGTCAGCCCATTAGTCCTGGTTCAGTCCAGAACTGGGACCAATGGGGGCATTGGTCCTGGTTCATGAGCCCAGGGGGCGGCCGGGCCACATGGGCCATTGGTCCCGGTTCATCTAGACCTTTTGGTCCCGGTTGGTGGGATGAACCGGGACCAATGGGCCTCGCTCCTGGCCCACCACCATTGGTCCCGGTGGGTGGCTTGAACCGGGACCAAAGGCTCCCCTTTAGTCCTGGTTCATGTCACCAACCGGGACCAATGAGGTGCCTATATATACCCCTCGCTCGCGAGCTGAGCACCCCAGTGCTCTGTTTTTCTATAGCCGAGGGGGAGAGGGCTTGGTGGTGCTCTAGCTCACCTCCTATGCACACAAGGTGTTCGATGGAATGCCCGTGCCACACTACATAAGGTTTCTCCTCTCCAAGCTCGACCTCCAAGCTCCATTTTCCATAATATTTGTCTAGGTTTAGCGGTCCGTCACGCCCCGTCCCCGTCTTCACCGCCGTCGATCACCCACGCCGAGCTCATCGCCGGCACCACCGTGGTGATCCTCTTGTTATTATCTTCTTTCTGAAAGGAAAAATATTCTTACTTGTATGTTTACATAGATACTTGTATTATTTTCTTACTTTTATTATTGCATCTTATATAGTGCGATGGTTCTAGTATCCACCCCCGTCGGCCCTCGTCCTGTCTATGATTCGGATGTGGTATATATATTATCTTTATAACTATTGGTTCATTTATTGTTTATGAAAATTATGCCGACCAACGTGACATAGATTTTATTTATGTAGGATGTATGTGAATCGGAAATGCCAACCGACCCTATTGGCGAGAGGTTAAATTTAGTTGAAGAAGAAAACAATTTGTTGAAGGAAAAAATAAAAAAAATTGAGGAGGAGAAGATGATATTGGAGTTGCATGTTGCGGATGTCGTCGATGATCACAAGATCAAGATGGATGCAATGCACTTGAAGATTAGAAAGATTAGAAAATATGCCATTCATATCGAGGCTTGGTATCATTATGCCGTTGGATCAATTGTTACCTTGGTTGCGATTATGATCGCATTTGTTTTCGCATTGAAATGTTTTACATAGTTTCAATGTATGGTTTAATTAATTAGATGCTCTGGAGAGCTATATGTTGTTAGATGAGAACTATGTATGCACTTTGGTTTTAATGTGATGATGAACTTCTATTAATTTGGACACTTAATTATATATAATGCACGCAGATGAACCGGCAATGGATGTACGGTGACAGACACACCTGCGAGTACATTAAGGGCGTGCATGAGTTTCTCGATGCGGCTGAGGGAAACAAGCAGAATGGTTTTATGTGTTGTCCATGCACTGAATGTGGGAATACGAGGTCTTACTCTAACCGGAAAATCCTTCACTCCCACATGCTTTACAAGGGTTTCATGCCACACTATAATGTTTGGACGAGGCACGGAGAAATAGGGGTTATGATGGAAGACGGCGAAGAAGAAGAGTATGATGACAACTATGTGCCCCCTGAATACGGTGATGCTGCAACGAGGGGAGCTGGTGAAGATCAAGAGGAACCAGACAATGTGCCCAATGATGCTGCAACAGGTGAAGCTGCTGAAGATCAAGAGGAACCAGACGATGTGCCCGATGATGATGATCTCCGCCGGGTCATTGTCGATGCAAGGACGCAATGCAAAAGTCAAAAGGAGAAGCTGAAGTTCGATCGCATGTTAGAGGATCACAAAAAAAGGGTTATACCCCAATTGCGAAGATGGCAACACAAAGCTCGGTACCGTACTGGAAGTGTTGCAGTGGAAGGCAGAGAATGCTGTGGCTGACAAAGGATTTGAGAAGCTACTGAAAATATTAAAGAAGAAGATTCCAAAGGATAACGAATTGCCTGACATTACATACGCAGCAAAGAAGGTCGTATGCCCTCTAGGATTGGAGGCGGAGAAGATACATGCATGCCCTAATGACTGCATCCTCTACCGCGGTGCATACAAGGATCTGAACGCATGCCCGGTATGCGGTACATTGCGGTATAAGATCAGACGAGATGACATTGGTGATGTTGATGGTGAGCCCCCCAGGAAGAGGGTTCCTGCGAAGGTGATGTGGTATGCTCCTATAATACCATGGTTGAAACGTCTGTTCAGAAATGAAGAGCATGCCAAGTTGATGCGATGGCACAGTGAGAACCGAAAGAAAGATGGGAAGTTGAGAGCACCCGCTGACGGGTCGCAGTGGAGAAAAATTGAGAGAAAGTACTAGGATGAGTTTGCAAAGGACCCAAGGAATGTATGGTTTGCTTTAAGCGCAGATTTCATTCATCCTTTCGGGGAGCAGAGCAGCAAACACATCACCTGGCCCGTGACTCTATGTATGTATAACCTTCCTCCTTGGATGTCCATGAAGCAACCCGGCAACAACATTGATGTGTACCTAAGGCCATTAGTAGAAGAACTTTTACATCTGTGGAATGGAAACGGTGTACGTACGTGGGATGAGCACAGACAGTAGAAATTTAACCTTAAGGCGTCGCTGTTTGTGACCATCAACGATTGGCCCGCTCTCAGTAACCTTTCAGGACAGACAAACAAAGGATACCACGCATGCACACACTGTTTAGTTGACACTGAAAGTATATACCTGGACAAATGCAGGAAGAATGTGTACCTCAGTACTAGAAAAAGGGCTATAGATGGAAATGACACTAATGGTGCACCAGACATGTGGTGCGCCATTAGTATACTAATGGCGCACCATGTGTTGGTGCGCCACTAGTGTCCAAATACTAATGGCGCACCACATCCACGGTGCGCCATTAGTAACAAAATTTTTTTAATTTTTTTTCAAAACTACTAATGGCGCACAGTGGGAGTGGTGCGCCATTACTAGTTCAACTAGTAATGGCGCACCGCTCCCACGGTACACCCTTAGTAAATTTTTTTTCAAAACTACTAATGGCGCACCGTGGGAGTGGTGCGACATTACTAGTTCGGTGCGCCATTACTAGTTGAACTAGTAAAGGGGCACCACTCCCACGGTGCGCCATTAGTAAAAAAAATTTAAATTTTTTTCAAAACTACTAATGGCGCACCATGGGAGTGGTGCGCCATTACTAGTTGAACTAGTAATGGCGCACCACTCCCACGGTGCGCCATTAGTAACTTGGCCAGCACTTCCACCGAATGCACCCCCCCCCCCGTGGACCGCCTTTTCAGTTTAAAAAAAATAATAAATGATGGAATTGTCAAAAAAATAAAAGAAAATAAGTTTCCCATGTGATATGTGGTCTAGTTGTTGTGAAAATTTACAAATATGAATTTTGACTTTATTTGCGAAATTTCTCGACAATTTGTAAAATGGGAATAACTTTTGCGTACGAACTCAGATGGAAAAGTTTTTTATATGGGAACCCGTTAAACATTTTCAAAATCCCCAAAAACCTAACAGAAAAAATTACGGGGCTTCTAAGATCCGGAGGCAAAAAAATTCAAAAAATTTCAAACTTACTAGTGGTGCACCGTATGCTAGGTGCGCCACTAGTAACAGAAAAAAATTGGTTTTGAAAAAAAATGAATTATTTTTCAAAATATGATACGTAATATTATCGGGAAGTTTGAAATATTTTTTCAAAATTTCATCATACTCATGAACATGAACAAAGTCCTAGACATCAGCAAGGTTTAATAGGATTGATATGATAGATATATCAACAAGTGCATGTGAAGTGAGGTGGTGTTGGGGTTGGATAGAACTATGAAGTTAAGCGTGCTTGGGTTGGAGTAGTGTGAGGATGGGTGACCTTTCGGAAAGTTTGACCACAGAGTGCGATTTGACCTGAGATTAAGCTTATTGACTCAAGATTAAGTTATAGTGACCCGAGATTAAGAAAAAAATTGAATTTAAAAAAATAATTTTTTAAAAAAATTAAAAAAAATAAAAAAATTATTACTAATGGCGCACTTCTATGTGGTGCGCCATTACTAAGTCAGATAGTAATGGCGTACCTCTAGGCATACTAATGGCGCACTACTGGTGCGCCATTAGTATCTGGTATACTAATGGCGCACCAGTGGTGCGCCATTAGTAAAAAATACTAGTGGCGTGATACTAATGACGCATCAGTAGTGCGCCATTAGTAGGCAAAACTGGTGCACCATTAGTAGGCCTTTTCCTAGTAGTGCCTGGGCCATCGTCGATTTCTTCCGACCAACCATCAATGTCGAAAGAAAGGCAAGCATTTCAAAAGCGAGGCAGATCACCGGAAGAAGCCCGCCATGCGTACCGGTGATAACGTACTTGCTATGGTCAATGATTTACACTAGTAATCTTTGGAAAGGGTCCCGGTGGACTAGCTGTTCCGAATGACGCTGAGGGACACGCACCCATGTGGAAGAAGAAATCTATATTTTGGGACCTACCCTACTGGAAAGACCTAGAGGTCCGCTCTTCAATGGACGTGATGCACGTGATGAAGAACCTTTGCGTGAACCTGCTAGGCTTCTTGGGTGTGTATGGGAAGACAAAAGATACACATGAGGCACGGGAGGACCTGCAATGTTTGCATGAAAAAGACGGCATGCCTCTGAAGCAGTATAAAGGTCCTGCCAGCTACGCTCTTACGAAAGAAGAGAAAGAAATCTTCTTTGAATGCCTGCTCAGTATGAAGGTCACGACTGGCTTCTCATCGAATATAAAGGGAATAATAAATATGCCAGAGAAAAAGTTTCAGAACCTAAAGTCTCATGACTGCCACGTGATTATGACGCAACTGCTTCCGGTTGCATTGAGGGGGCTTCTACCAAAAAACATCCGATTAGCCATTGTGAAGCTATGTGCATTCCTCAATGCAATCTCTCAGAAGGTGATCGATCCAGAAATCGTACCAAGGCTAAGGAGTGATGTGGCGCAATGTCTTAGCAGTTTCGAGCTGGTGTTCCCACCATCCTTCTTCAATATCATGATGCACGTCCTAGTTCATCTAGTCGACGAGATTGTCATCTTGGGGCCCATATTTCTACACAATATGGTCCCCTTTGAGAGGTTCATGGGAGTCCTAAAGAAATATGTCCGTAACCGCGCCAGGCCAGAAGGAAGCCTCTCCATGGGCCATCAAACTGAGGATGTTATCGGGTTTTGTGTTGACTTCATTCCTGGCCTTAAGAAGATAGGTCTCCCTAAATCGCGGTATGAGGGGAGACTGACTGGAAAAGGCACTCTTGGAAGAGACTCAATAATATGCAGGGACGGATATTCTTGGTCTCAAGCACACTACATAGTTCTACAGAACTCTACCTTGGTGACCCCGTATGTCGATGAACACAAGAACAGTCTGCGCTCCAAACACCCGGAGCAGTGCGATGACTGGATTACATGTGAACACATCAGGACTTTCAGCAGTTGGTTGGAAACACGTCTCAGAGGTGACAACACTGTTTGTGATGAGTTGTACTTGTTGTCCAGGGGACCATCTTTGACTGTATTGACTTACAAAGGATATGAGATAAATGGGAATACATTTTACACGATCGCCCAAGATCAAAAGAGCACCAACCAAAACAGCGGTGCCCGCTTTGATGCAGCAACCGAGAGCGGAAAGGACACGTATTATGGTTACATAGTGGACATATGGGAACTTGACTACGGACTTGATTTTAAGGTCCCTTTGTTTAAGTGCAAATGGGTCAATCTGTCAGGCGGCGGGGTACAGGTAGACCCACAGTACAGAATAACAACAGTGGATCTGAAAAATCTTGGGTACACTGACGAACCATTCGTCCTAGCCAATGATGTGGCACAGATTATCTATGTGAAGGACATGTCTACCAAACCGAGAAAAAGAAAAGATAAGGAAGCGAATACATCATACAATGAGCCAAAGCACCACATAGTTCTTTCAGGAGAAAGGGACATCCTGGGAGTGGACGGCAAGACAGACATGTCTGAAGATTATGAAAAGTTTCATGCAATTCCTCCCTTCAATGTCAAGGCTGACCCAAGCATCCCGATAAACAATGAAGATTAGCCATGGTTACGGCACAATAAGCAAATGACACAAGCGAAGAAAAAGTGAAGACTTTCTCCCGCAACTATTATGATGATACATGCCAACATTGTAACACACGAACATGCTACCATTGTCCGTTTTGCACATGCACATGCTATGTGGGTGAAATTATGATACCATGCCAACTTTCAACTTTATCAAAGTTCATTTGAAATGCTTTCATGTCTTATGGTTCGGCCCTCGTAATACCATTATTCAAATTTTAACTATTCAAATTTGAAAACTAATGGCACTAATAGAAAGTTTATAATTTTTTCTAAAACTGATGGCACTAACAGAAAGTTTATAATTTTTCTGACCTAAAAGCAAAAAGAATTAAAAAAATGCAAAAAAGAAAAGAAAATAAATAATGCAAAAAACAAAAAAACTAGAAAAAGTAAAGTTAATCACAAACTTGTGATTCAAACAAATATCAAAGAATTCAAATTTTAACTATTCAAATTTGAAAACTGATGGCACTAACAGAAAGTTTATATTTTTTCTAAAACTAATGGCACTAACAAAAAGTTTATAATTTTGCTCCTCACCCCTGGCCCATGACCATTAGTACCGGTTTGTGCCACAAACCGAGACTAAAGGGTTGGTCCTCGTTGCGGGCAGAGTTTAGTCCCGCCTCGCCAACCGAAGGGGGCTCACACCGGTTTATAAGCCCTTCCCTCTCTGCCTTGTTGAGCTCCTCTCAAAGTGAAAATAGATGCCCTAATAGAGAAAAGTTTAACCTAAATTCATAGTGAATTTCTCTGAAATTCATAGAAATTGAGTATGAATTTAGGTTGAATTTTCTCTATAAGCGCATTTATTCTCATTTTTTAGTAAGTTAATCACAAACTTGTGATTCACACAAATTTCAAAGAATTCAAATTTTAACTATTCAAATTTGTAAACTAATGGCACTAACAGAAAGTTTATAATTTTTCTAAAACTAATGGCACTAACAGAAAGTTTATAATTTTGCTAACCTAAAAGCAAACAGAATTAAAAATTAAAGCAAAAAACAAAACAAAATAAATAATGCAAAAAAAAACAAAAAAACTGGAAAAAATAGCAACAATAAGTATTTTGTTGTAATTAGAAACAAAATAAAAAACAAAGCAACAAAGAAAACAAAAAAACAAAAAAAGTGTTTTCAAATTTGAAAACTAATGGCACTAACAGAAAGTTTATAATTTTTCTAAAACTAAAACCAAAAAGAATAAAAAAATAAAGCAAAAAACAAAAGAAAATAGCTAATGCAGAAAACAAAACAAAAAAACTGGAAAAAATAGCAACAATAAGTATTTTGTTGTAAGTAGAAACAAAATAAAATAAATAAAGCAACAAAGAAAACAAAAAAAAAGTGTTTTCAAATTTGAAAACTAATGGCATTAACAAAAAGTTAATAATTTTTCTAAAACTAAAAGCATAAAAAATAAAAAATAAAGCAAAAAACAAAAGAAAATAAAATAAAGCAACAAAAAATGCCACCTACTGGGCCCCCACGGCCTGAATACGACTAGAAACCCATTCAAGGGCCAGGATTCAGGCCCGTAGGAGGCCCAGTAGGCCCACAGGCATAGCAGTGACAATTAGGCCCGTAAGTCTGCAATGAAGAGAAGCTCGAGAGGGGTGCGGCAGTGGGGCTTATAAACCACTGCGCACCCCTCTCAACTAGCGAGGTGGGACTAAACTTTCGACGCCGCAGCAGCACAAGGCCTTTGGTCCCGGTTGGTGGCACCAACCGGGACTAAAGGGGGCATTGGTCGCGGTTCCTGGCACCAACCGTGACCAATACTCTGTGTATATAAGCAGGACTTAGGAAAATTTGACGAACTCATCGCCAGTTGCCCCCCGGCCCGCCCGACGATGCCGAGCTCATCGACGCCGCAAGGCTGCCCAGATCAACACCGTCCGCCGCCCCCCGAGCCCGCGCGCCTTCACCGTCCACCGTCCCCGAGCCTTCCTCGTCGCCGACGCCACCTCGCTGTGAGCGCCGCCCGTTCCCCTGCTCCTCCCCTTGTACTGGCCGCCGTCGCCGCCGCCCCTGCCCTTCACGCGCTGCCGCCCTGCGCCGCCTCTGCCCTGCGCGGCCGCCGCGCGCCGCCCCTTCCCTTCTCTGCCGCCGCACGCCGCCCCGCCGCGCGCCTCCCCTGCCCTTCGCGCGTTGCCGCCCTGCGCCGCCCCTGCCCTGCGCGGCCACTGCGCGCCGCCCCTGCCCTTCGCTGCCGCCGCACGCCGCCCCGCCGCGTGCCTCCCCTGCCCTGCCGTGCCGCCGCCCCTGCGCGCCCTTCATTTTTATTAGTTTTTGTTCATATATATATTGTATATGTGTATGTATGTGGCTATGTGTATGGCTATGTGTATGTATATGTGTATTTTTTTTGTTCATATGTGTATTAATCTTTTTCCATATATGTAATTTTTCTGGTTCATAGAAAGAAGAGGAAGAAAGAAGAATATTTTGTTCATAGAAAGTTTTTTGTTCATATATAGAAAGTTAGAAGAAAATTTAGAATATGCTAAAATTTAGAAGAAAAAGAAGGATATGAAAGAAGAAAATAAGAAGAGGAAGAAAGAAAGAAGAGGAGAGGAAGAAGAGAAGAAATAAATAAGAAGAGGAAAAAAGAAGAAAAAGAAGAGGAGAAGAAGAAAGGAATAGAGGAGAAGAAAAGGAAAATAAAATATATATTCTATTTTCTCTTTTCTCCTCTATTCCTTTCTTCTTCTCCTCTTGTTTTTGTTCTTTTTTTTCTTTGACACGTGGGGGTGTCGAGAACGTCGGACATTCATGACAGAGGCGAGGAAGAAGGGTAAGAAGAGGGAGAAGAAGAGGAGAGGAAGAAGAGGAAGTCTTCTCCTCTATTCTTTCTTCTCTTCTTTTTTTCTTCTTCTTCCTATATGTATTAGTTTTTTTATTTAGGTTGTTAATTAGTAGATATTAATTTTGCTCCTATATGTATGGATGCATGTGATATGTATGTATGTATGTATCGGGTATGTCGTTGTCGATATACCCCCTACCCGATAACTTCGACATGAGGGGATCAAGAGGGGGTCTAGGGTCGCCGAGGGGTCGAGGGTCGTCGAACATGAGAGGAAGAAGAGGATAAAAAATAAGAGGAAGAAGAAAAAAAAGAGGAGAAGAAAGAATAGAGGAGTTCTTCTCCTCTATTCTTTCTTCTCCTCTTTTTTTTCTTCTTCTTCCTCTTTTTTTATCGGGAACGAGGGTCGCCGAGTGGTAGAGGAAACCCTAAATAGAAAGTATCGTCGCTGTGAGATACATGTGGCCGTCGGTGTCGGACACTACATCCACGTCCCAGAAGTGGCGTGGGCTTCGACGCCCACGTCACTTGTGGGACGTGGATGTAGTGTTCGACACCGACGGCCACATGTATCTCACACCCACGATACTCGCTATTTAGGGTTTCCTCTACCGTTCGGCGACCCTAACCCTCGACGACCCTCGTTCCCGATAAAATAAAGAGGAAGAAGAAGAAAAAAAAAGAGAAGAAGAGGAAGAAGAAGAAGAAAAAAGAGGAGAAGAAATCTTCTTTTTATCGGAAACGAGGGTCGTCGAGGGTCAGGGTCGCCGTGTGGTAGAGGAAACCCTAAATAGAAAATATCATCGGTGTGAGCTACATGTGGCCGTCGGTGTCGGACACTACATCCACGTCCCACAAGTGGTGCGGGCTTCGACGCCCACGTCACTTGTGGGACGTGGATGTAGTGTCCGACACCGACGACCATATGTATCTCACACCCGCGATACTTGCTATTTAGGGTTTCCTCTACCGCTCGGTGACCCTCGACGACCCTCGTTCCCGATAAAAATAAAGAGGAAGAAGAAGAAAAAAAGAGGAGAAGAAAGAATAGAGGAGTTCTTACTCCTCTATTCTTTCTTCTCCTCTTTTTTTCTTCTTCCTCTTCTTTTTTTATCCTTGAAGTGTTGTTGAGGCCACCCCAAACCCTAGGGAAGCAGCGTCGAGGCCACCCCAAACCCTAGAGAAGCAGCGTTGAGGCCACTAATTAATATTAGTTCTACGTTTTCCACTAATATATCCATCTCTCATGTTTGAATAATAATTGCCATGTTGTAAATATTTGTAGAAACTATGGACACCGCCCGAGTCGAAGTACAAGAAGAGTTGTTGGGGGACATAATCGCACGAGGAAGTGATGCCGTCATCTTGTTGTTTCTCAACGACACCGATGGTCTGGAAGCACCTGGCTATGATTATGATGGCTCCAGTGACCTAATGCCGGTGCAAGAAGGAGACCGTGAGGACGGCTCCGGTGACCCAATGCCAGTGCAAGAAGGAGACCATGATGACGTCTCCGGTAACCGAACCGAGTCCGACCAGGTATATATATTAGTTAAGCTTCTTCTGACTAGCTAATTGATGCATTCATTGTTTTGGTATGTACACATATTAATTAAGTCTTTGTTCTTTTTTCTAGCCCTCTGGATCGAGCACAACTTCGGTAATGAGACGAGGCCCGAAGAAAAAGTTGAGCTCGGATGAAAAGTTTGAGGTCATAGCAATCGCGCCCGACGGCCAACCGATTAAACCCCTCCGGACAAAGAGCGCATTAGTTTCTCAGTGCAGGGTTTTGGTTAGGGACAAGATCCCGATCAGCATCCAGCAATGGTTAAAGCCGGCTACAGAAGACCCTGAGGTGTCTTATGTCAATGATATGCAGAAAAATGATCTTTGGACCGAGGTGAAGTCAAATTTCACCCTACCGCCGGCGGATGATCCAGAGAAGCCAGTTAAAGAGCAATTAATCAAGTCTTTTGCTCTTAAGAGGATGGCAGAACTATTCAGGAGGTGGAAGAAAGAGCTGAATAAGTTTGTTGAAAATAAAGAGACACCAGAATTCAAGGGCAGGTATGAGAAGATCAGAGAACACCGGCCCGCATTTGTGGCCCACAAGACATCGGAAAAGAGTAAGAAGATGTCGGCGACAAACAAGCAAAATTCTGCGAAGAAGAAGCATCACCATCGCACGGGGTCAGGTGGCTACCTCGTAGCCCGGCCTAAGTGGACCAAGACTGAGAATGATCTGGTTGATAAAGGGATCGAACCAGAGACAATTACCTGGCTAGACCGTTGCCGGACTTGGTTCTTCGGGGCTGGCGGAACCTTGGACCCTATAACAGGGAAGTGCATTTGGACGAACGATCAAATGGACACACCAGTCAGGAAGCTTCAGCAGTATATTGAAGCAGCGCAGCAAGGGACGTTCTTTCCAGATAGAGAGAACGACGAGCTCACAATGGCCCTCGGAAATCCTGAGCACCCTGGACGGACATGAGGCACGCCAGGCTCCATTCTGTGGAAGGTTGGGTTTCCGGACGCAGGCGGATACAAATCCCAGGAGAGGAGGAAAAAATTGCAGCAGACCCAAATGCAGGCGCTGCAAGCAAGGGTACAAGCGATAGAGGAACGAGAAGCAAATCGCAGCAAACGTACTGTCGAAGTTTCCCCCGAAGCTACCCCGCCATCTCAGCGGAGAAGCAGCATGGCTTCCACCGAGCTGCTTCAGCCAGAGCATGCCTTGACGGCTCCTGCCAGCTATCCCGTGGATGCTATCACGGAGTCTCAAAATTGCCACCTTATGACGCAATGGATGAATTTGAAGGTCAAGGCGGTTGTTGGCTCTGTTTATCTTACTGAACCCGGCGCAACTTTTCACTGCCAGCCGATTCCAGAAGGATATGCTAGGGTGATGGTGGATGAAATAACGGAGGGATTTGAGGACCTCCAGCTTGACCACCCTACCAGTGAAGGGGAGACTAGGCTGGGGTTTGCTCTGAAGACTCCATGCCTATGGCGGAAGGAGCTCATCAACCTTCCGAACAGGACGCCTCCTCCTCCTCCTCCTCCGGCAAGTCAGGGCACTCCGCCTCCTCCATCGCCACCTCCTCCAGCGAGTCAGGGCACTCGACCGGCTCCTTCTCCGGCGCGTGGCGGCACTCCGCCTCCTTCTCCGCCTGTGCCGACACGCCCGAGCAGCCAGCCTCCTCCTTCTCCGCCTCGTCAGGAAGGGCGGAAGAGACCTACCACCGCTCCGGCTGCTCCGGCGCGTCGTAGTCCTTCTCCTCCGCCTCGTAAGCAAGTAAAGAAGACAACCGCTCCGTCTGCTCTGCCGGCGTCTAGCAGTACCGCCAGAGGCGGGAGGAAATACAGATTCGGTCCTTCTCTGAAGACTCGAGAGAAGTTACCATACGAGAGGACCCCGGAGGAGAACGCCGAGATCGCACGAGAAGAAGTGAGGAACTACTTTGAAGGGGTGAAAGCAAAGAAACATCCACCTCCAGAGGAGAAGGTAGATCCGCTGAAAGCAAAGCGCACTCTGGCCGCCTTGACAAAACCACCCAACTCTCCGCCGAAAGGAAACTATGAGCGCATTATTGCAAAGGAATTTGCTGAACCGGAGAGGTCGGGAAGTACTGTCAGTGATCAAAGGCTCAAAGAACGATGAGCTGGGAAACAAATTGCCCAGCTCCGCGAACAAGCGAGGCAATCGTGCCCCCCGCTCAAGGTGGCTAGCGACAACGTCACTAATGATCCGAGCATGGTGCCCGGTTATAGCAATCTTGGCGATTACCTGCCCGACGATGTACATTATGATTTCATGGAGGTGCAGATACAAAGATACGAGTACGGGAAGCCTCTCATCAAAGATGAAAGATCTCTATCAACGATGATGCGAAGATTGCATGATTGGTACTTGAAAATCTGCAGAGACTCTGGGGGGAGGAGTACTTTGTATGTGAAAGTTAAAAAGGAGCATGACCTTGTTGGAATTGAACTGTTGCCTGTTCCATTTGAGGAGTTCTTTCAGTTTTTCAATCAATTGGCCCTCGATAAAACAACGGTCACCTGCTACTGTCTGTAACTAGTACTACTTCTGTCATTAAGTCTCTCTATATAGCTCAGCTCTTTCATTGCATGTATTTATAATCATCCTCACTATATTATGCAGATTGAAGATCGCCGAATTGAAGAAAAGACAAGTCGGTGATATTGGGTTCATTAACACATATCTCATAGATGCAACTCAGGTTAAATTTCATGCCGCAGCTACCGAGGCCAACTTGCTACCATCGTTGGTAATAAATGAAAACAAAGATATAATACTCTTTCCTTACAACTTCAAGTGAGTGTTACTGTCTTGTGCGTATTCGGTTTCCCTTATATATTAGTCAAGGTTATAGTATTGTAATTGATGAGTTATGCATGCATGTGCAGTTACCACTATATTCTCCTAGAGATTAAGCTTGAGCAGGGACTAGTAACCGTCTTAGACTCAAGACGAAAAGATCCCCAGGACTATGCGGACATGACTCAAATGCTCGAGAAGTAAGTTAAATCGATCATTATCCACCATATCAGCAACTTTGTTCATTTCCTGATATATCAAGTAAATGTTTTGTTTGTCTGGCAGGGTTTGGAAAAAATTCTCCAAAAAAGCTCCCGGACTCCCGAAGAAGCTACAATTTAGACACCCGAAAGTAAGTACTATAGTAGCATGTTCCGCGCATCTCCTATTGATTTGGCATTCTTGCTTATCAGTTTGATTGACCTCTATTTCTTATAAATTGGTTGTGGCAGGAACAAGGGAATGATTTCTTTGGATACTACGTTTGCGAGTCCATCCGCCTCACGACCTGTGAGCGGGGCTACACTGACGAACAATATGAAGTACGTAAATAACAACATTCACAATTTTATTTTATTACCATCATTTGTGTTGAGTTTCATTCATTCATATATATACGTATTGACCCCCTTCTTAAAATTAGATGTTTCGGAAGCGGGATGAACTCCTAGCTCCAGCTCGCATGCGAGCAATTCAAGAGGAATTGGCGGCATTCTTTCTTGACCACGTGATCGCTGAAGACGGAGAATACTATGTGGACCATGAGTCCGTATGATTATATTTGTAAGAGATAATTATTGTATATGTAGCCGGTAGTGTCGGATAGATATACGAGAACTTGCTGTTCAACCAATCTCTCGGAGAAGGAGAGGTGGTCGACATCACTTCTCTCTGTATGCATATATGTTCATGACGATCTTCTGTTTCCTTTGTTTGCTTACTAGCTAGCTAGGGTGTCTAGTCCTCTCTATATGTATGTATAGTACGTAGCGTCGACCAAGCACGGACATAACAGAGGACACTTCTCCCTATTAATTATAGCTAGCTAACACAATATATGAAACACCTAAATTAACCCCCCAAAACCCCCAAACCCCCCCCCTTTAAAAAAAACAAAAACCCCAGCCACAGAAATGCTGACGCGTGGATGCCTATTGGTCCCGGTTGGTGCCACCAACCGGGACCAAAGGGTCTCCTGCCTGGGCTCCGCGCACAGGCCACGTGGAGGCCCATTAGTCCCGGTTCTGGATTGAACCGAGACTAAAGGGACAGGGCATTAGTACCGACCCTTTAGTACCGGTTCAAGAACCGGGACAAAAGGCCCTTACGAACCGGGACAACACGCCCTTTTTATACCAGTGATGTCGAACGAGTTCAACATAGTTCTTCCGGATAGCCCATGCAGAAAGGTATAACTAGCAGAATAACAATTATGAATGGAGAACTCCTCAGGAGTACTCTAATGGTGATCTTTGGGTTGAACAAACTTCTGCCTTAATGGTTCATAGTATTTGGAAGAAGGAAATACCACGGACCTCGAGGACTATCGCAAAGGTTACTAATATCCTAAAGGAACTAGCAACAATATCAACAGGAAGTGAACAGAGTGATTCTTGTGTCAAGAACACAGGAGTAGAATACCTACTACTAAATGGCATCACGGGATGCTTTCAAGAATGATGGACAGAATCATCACACTGGGGATACGAAAGCATTGCTAAATTCTCGAGGACACCTAGGGTCATAATACTAACTCCAACATACACGTCAAGGCAACGGAGTACCTCAACACACCGAGTAGTGTGCTTAATCTGGCCCAAAAATACAACGGGAACATGGAGGAAAGATTTGCAAGTGCATCAGACTATTTAGAAACCTGGGATGACTCGGACAGCATAACGGTTGTAAATGCTCAAAATGATTTGAGACATCCTGGAAAAATGGTTGCATAACCACTCAACATCACAATATCATGGTTCTAAGGTCAGCAATGAACATATGGAAGTAGTAGGAACTGGACTGACGCTTCAACTCAACAATCCTAGGCAACTACGGTTTAGTAACACGTCATCCTGAGAGATAGAAGAGAACCCTAGTTCTTAACCCCCGTAGAAAAGAAGAGGTTGACTCAGAGCATAAGGCATAAGGTAAAGGAGTAAAAAGAGCCTTACGTTCCCTTCCACAATCAATTCCCTTGTATAACTAAAGCATTTCTAGAATTCACTTCGACTAGTTTGGCTTGGTAATCCTATAGTCAGTCAGTCTCTGATACCATAGCTATCAGGACCCCGATTCTATGTCACACCGATCTAGCCTGTAACACCTCATATCACCTTGCGGCCTCACGCACGGTATTCCCACTGGTGTCGCCTTACCATGGCCCGAGACCGTTTGCGCCTTTTGGCTCACATATATGATAGTGTCGCTAGCATCCATATGACAGAGAACCCGGGCCGACATGACTAGTCGTGAACCCAAAGTGGCACTAACTTACGGCGACAAGCATACATGAATCGACATCGAGCATGTCGGTCAGCAGCGTGTGAATCCGGGCTGTAGCAACTGGGCTAACAGGACTCCGGGAACCCGAGCTGTAGCAGGCTTGCAGGACTCCGGATGTCACCGCGTGATATTTCCCCGAAGGAACAGACATAGGAACGAAGTGAATCACATGCCGGCCAGTCTAAGTGTTCCGGATAAGTAGTGCTGGGCTAGCAGGACTCCGGTGAACCGGGGTGTAGCGGACTACTATGGCTCATGGAAGCACAAGACTACATTTCCCCATAAGAGAGGCTACCAAGGATAAATAACTAGGTTGTCGGATCGCACACATACCAAGCATTTCAATCATAGACACATTATGCTTGATATGTGTAATACAACATGGCATCACAACAAAACTCTACGACTCAAAGTATATATTCATTAGGCTCTGAAGAGCCAAGAATTACAAACATGGGTCTCATGACCCAACATACAGAGCATACAATCAACAAGCACATGCGGAAGGATAACTTGTCTGAGTACAGACAACTACAAATGAAAAAGGTTGAGAAGCCTGACTATCTACAAGACCCTCCCAAGTGTACAAGATCGTAGCTGAGGTAACAAGCTAAACTTCGAAGTCCACGCGATACTACTAGTGAGACTAAACTCTCTCTGCAAAACATAAATTAAGCAAGCATGAGTACAAATGTACCCAGCAAGACTTACATCAGAACTAACTACATATGCATCGGTATCATCAAAGGGGTGGTGGAGTTTAACTGCAGCAAGCCAGCTTTGACTCAGTGGCTAACCTAAACTAGGACTGCATGCAACTCTTTTGAGGTGGCGCACACGAGTCCATAAATTCACCGTACAAATACACCACTATGGATCCGCTCCCGTCTCCCTACTAGAACGCCATCCATAGCACTCACGCTTATCTTGCGCATTTTAGAGTATCCAGTTTCACTTATCTGTGAACTATGCAAGGGTTCCAAGTTTCCATATCCAAGGAATCCGGCTGTTCGAATAGATAGTGAAAACCCTGCAGGGGTATACTTCTTCGCACACGCTCTCGCCACTTACCACCATGTACACGTCGTGTATCTTGGCAACCTTCAAGCGGAAGCCTGGTGAGGGAGTCGGCCACGACCTGACTAATTGCACAAGTCTCTCGTCCAGTTTTATCGCCTATTCGGGTTCCATCCGCAAGGAGATCCGACCGGGGTGTCGCTCACGGCCCCAAACGATGTGTGCAGGGTTCCCAAGCCCACCATCCGGGTGCCACTTGGTACACTGTGCCACTGTGCCTGGTCTGTCCCAAGCCAACCTGTACCGGGTGCCACTTGGTAGACTATTAACACTACCTACAAATACCAGAAACTAGTTGCAACTCCTGGACAGAGATCGAGTTGATTAATAAGCCGAGAGGGGCCGAGTTACCGGAACCCAATGTGTGGTAGTAACTGTTCATGGATCACAAACATAGAACTCAGTTCCTGAGAACGGCTGCAATGAGACAACCCACCATGTACTCCTACATGGCCTCTCACCGCTACCTTTACCAAATCGTGTTCACACACTTAGCTCTCAACGGTAGGACATGTTCACCATGTTCCAATTCATTCCCGATGAATCAGACCCGACTCAACTCTAAGCAGTAGCAGGCATGACAACAAACATGAATGAGTAGGCACATCAGGGCTCATACAATTCCTACTCATGCTAGTGGGTTTCATCTATTTACTGTGGCAATGACAGGTCATGCAGAGGAAAGGGGTTCAACTACCGCAGCATGTAACAGTTGAATCGTTTTGTTCTAATGCAGTAAAAGAGAGCAGCAGCGAGAGAATAGGATTGTATCGGAATGAAAAAGGGGGTTTTGCTTGCCTGGCACTTCTGAAGATATTATAGCTCTTCATCGGTGTCATCGAACTCATCGTCGGCATACACTTACCGAGAGGGGACAAGCACCGGCAATAGAGAAGAACACAATCAATGCAAATGCGACAATATGATGCATGATCATGGCATGTATATGTGATGTTGTTTGTGCTAATGCAAACAGCAACATGTTCAATGGAGCTCATTTGAATCAAGGATTCAAATGCAACTCCAAACTTAAGCATTTTAAATGCCCTTTATGTGTTTTCATCTATACAGCAGGTTTAGGTTGGTTTTTCGTGCATGAAACTAGTAGAGATGGATAGATTGAATTTTTCGGATAATTTTTCATATATAATTTATTTCATTCTAAGCTACGGTTGAATTTCTATGATTTTTAGAAGTTTGGGGTATTTTCTGAAATTTATAAATCATTTCTGATTTATTTTAATTCCATAAAACTTTACTGCGTCAGCACTGCATCATCATGATGTCAGTAGGTGAACAGGGCGCGGTCCAGGTCAAACCTGACCTATGGGGCCCGCACGTAAGTGTAACAGGGCAGGAATAGAGGCTGACTTGTGGGGCCAGGTCAACTGCCACGTCAGCACGGTTCAAGCTGAAGCATGGGTCCCGCAGGGTTATAACTAATCTAAGTAGAAATAAAGCTGGGGTTAATTAGGACGTGGGGCCCATTTGTCAGTGAGAAAGGGGGGTTAATTAGGGGGTGATTAGCCCATAAGAGTGGTTGTCACCTGCGGCTAATCGCTAGCAAGCACATATTCGCGGCGAAGTCGCCCTTCCGGCCAACTCCGGCGATGGATGGATGCGTGGCTTGGTTCTACGGGAAGCCGGCATCGCGGCGCGTCCGACGGTGGTCTCGGGAAGGCCTGAGGTGGATGGTAGCGACGACGACGACATCGATAGCGGCGGCCGGGGCTCGGGCGTGCTTGGAGTCGAGGCTACGGCGTGCTAACGGACGACCCGAAACGCTTGAGAGGCTCTACGGTGTCCGGCGAGCTTGCTGGACATGCTGGGGTGACCAAATGGTCGCCGGAGCAACGCCAGCGACAAGCTCTTGCAGCGCTTGGTTTCGGTCATCGGCGAAGCGGCAGCTATGGCATGAAAACGAGAAAACGGAGAGGGGGAGGAGGAGCAGCAGCTCACAACGGTTGCAGCAGGCGTCGAAGCGGGCTCAGGGAAGCTTGGGAGGCAGCGAATCGATGGCGACGATCTCCGGTGGCCGACGAAGGAAACGCCAGCTGTGGCGGCGTTGCAAGGCGTCTAGGGCCTTGTGGGTCTTCGAGGGGTCGGGGATGTCGAGACGGAGCTCGCAGGCACGGTGAGGGGTCGAGGGGGAGGCGGTGGCCGCGGCAACGTTGAGCGGTGGCGACGGCTCCGCTCGGCTTCGAAAGAGAGAGCAAGAGTAGAGGAGAGATGGGCCACGGGGAAGAGTGAGAGGGGTCAGGGGGTTGCGTGGCGTGTTCAGGGCGTCGGGGGAGTGAAGCAGGTACGGTGGTGGTGGCCTGCGCATGGCCAGCAAGCGGCGAGCACACGCCCCTGTCCTTCTGTCCAAGGAGGAAGACGACAGGGGGCAGCGGTGGTGGGCTAGGCCGCCAGCTACAGTACTGGGCCTGTTGGTGGGCGCCATGTAAGCTTCTGCCAAGTAAGTCCCCCTCTCTCTTTTTATTTTTGTTTTCTATTTTCTGCTGTTTGTTTTGATTTGATCTAAATACCAAATCAATTTGAAACTTCATGGAAATAATTGTGTGAGCTAAGTGGTCTTATCCAAAGCCACACAACAATTTTCAGAATTATTGAACATATATTTCTTATATAATAAATATATATCCAATTCAAATAGTCATTGAATTAATTTCAAATGCCCAAAATAAATATTTCTGAGGCTCCAAAAATATTGGTTTGAATTTTACCTCTTGCCAATATTTTAAGAGAATAACAGGAACATTTCCTTGGACTCATTTGAAAAGATTTTTAATGCTGATTATTTCTGAAGTGACTTCTGAGGGTTTCAACTAACCTCAATTCAACTTTCAGAATTTAGACATGACGCATGGATGCTCTCTTATGCATGGATGCTCTCTTATGCAACTATTGCAAACAATTCTAGGGTTGTGACAACTCACCCCCACATATATTTATTATATACTAAATATATGTTCAATAATTCTGAAAATTGTTGTGTGGCTTTGGATAAGTCCACTTAGCTATCACACTTATTTTCATGAAGTTTAAAGTTGATTCGGTGTTAAAACTAAATCGCAAACAAACTGCAAAAAAATAGAAATACAAAAACAGAATAAAGAGAGAGAGAGAGAAAACCAACCTGGGCCTCACCTGTGCTTGCCTAGCCCACCTGGCTCGGTGCCAGTCATCCCTAACCTCTGCAAGTAGGCAGAGGAGGGACAGCGCACGGCATGCCCGTGGGTGCCACGCTGCTAGGCTGCCTGCCTGCGTCGCCTGGCCACCGTGACGCCTCGCGTCCTCTCCTCGGCGCCTCCTCGACCCCCTCGTTCGTGCCTCTCCCCCGAACGCCCTCCCCCTCCTATGTTCTCCTCACCGAACGCGCCCGCCGCCGCCAATGAGCATCACCGTGGCCATTGCTTCTTCCTCGTCAACTAGAGCTACCCACGAGCTTCGCCGAGTCCCTCTCCTCCTCCTCCCCGAGCCGCCCGATGCCATAAGCCCCTGGATGCCGCCTGCACCGTTGTTCCCCTTGTCGGCCACCGAAGATCATCGCCGTCGATTTGCTGCCTCCGGTGCCTCCCCGAGCTCGCCGACCATCCCGTTCGACTCACTGTGAGCTCCTGCTCCCAAACCCTCTCTCCCCTCTGTCAATTTCCTCATCTAGCACCACTGACCACCACGGCCGAAGCTTGCCGCTGCCGTGCCTCGTCGACGCCATGGCTGGAGCCATTGTAGCTCGAAGCTGAGCACACCATCGTGCTCAACGCGTCTCCAGGAGCATGTAGCCAGCACCAGCTTCTCCCCACGTGCCCCCTAGCTCCAACCCGATTACACCGTAGCTCCGGCCACCGCTCGGCTCGTCGCCGGCGTCGATTCCGGTGACCCCGTGACCTGCTGCTGCCTCCGCTAGATGCGCGGGAGCAAGGGCTATCGCCCGGTGCCCTCTACATGTCCAACCGACGCCCACAACGCGATTCCGGCGAGCCACCGCCGCACTGTGAGGTCGTCGGAGTCCCATTTCGGTGGGTGGTGACATGTCACATCATTAACCGCTGATGACCCTGCTAATTAATCCCCTCACTCACTGACATGTGGGCCCGGGCCTGCTAACTAACCTAGCTTAGCACTTAAACTAACTTGAATTAGTTAATTAACTAACTGTGTGACTGACCAACGAGCCCCACATGTCAGGTTTGACCTGGACCTAGCCGTTGACCTGCTGACGTCACTGTGAGGTCATGCTGACGCAGTAAAGCATTTTCTGGATTTAAGTTTATTCAGAAAATTCCAGAAAATAGTATAAACTTCTAAAAACCATAGAAAATCAACCATAACTCCAAATGAAATAATTTATATATGAAGAATCTATTTATGGTACATTCATGCATGTTTGAACAAGTTAACCTCACTGAATGCGATAAATCATGATTAAGGCAATTTATGAACTAGCATTTGGAGTTGGATTTTAACAATGTTTGAATTCCACTTCAATTAACTTGGCTTACTGCTGCATTAGGTCAATTCAGTTCCTTAACATGACATGTCATTCATTTGATTGTGCATTGCAGTGAATGTTGTTTCTTTTGTGTTTCCCGGTGGTTGTTCCCTCTTAGTAGACGATGTTTCCAATGACGTGATCAATGACACCGATGAAGAACTATATTATCTTCAGAAGTGCCAAGAAAGCAAAACCCCCTTGTTCATTCCGATACAGTCCCACTCTCTCGCTCCTGCTCTCTTTTACTACATTAGGACAACAGCGATTCAACTGGTACATGTTGCGGTAGTTGAACCCCTTTCCTCTGCATGACCTGTCATTGCCACAGTAAATAGATGAAACCCACTAGCATGAGTAGAAGTTGTTTGAGCCCTGATGTGCCTACTCATTCATGCTTGTTGTCATGCCTACTACTGCTTAGAGTTGAGTAAGGTCTGATTCAGCGGGAATGAATTGGAACGTGGTGAACATGTCCTACCGTTGAGAGCTAACTGTGTGAACCCGATTTGGTAAACGTAGCGGTGAGAGGCCATGTAGGAGTACATGGTGGGTTGTCTCATTGCAGTCGTTCTCGGGAACTGAGTTCTGTGTTTGTGATCCATGAACAGTTACTACCACACATTGGGTTCCGGTAACTTGGCCCCTCTTGGCTTATTAATCAACTCGATCTCTGTCTAGGAGTTGCAACTAGTTTCTGGTGTTTGTAGGTAGTGTTAGTAGTCTACCAAGTGGCACCCGGTATAGGTTGGCTTGGGACAGACTAGGCATAGTGGCATGGTCTACCAAGTGGCACGCGGATGGTGGGCTTGGGAACCCTGCACACATCGTTTGGGGCCGTGAGCGACACCCCGGCCAGATCTCCTTGCGGATGGAACCCGGATAGGCGATAAACCTAGACGAGAGACTTGTGTGGTTAGTCAGGTCGTGGCCGACACCCTCACCCGGCTTCCGCTTGAAGGTTGCCGACGTAGATGACGTGTACAGGGAGATAAGTGGTGAGAGCGTGTGTGAAGAAGTACACCCCTGCAGGGTTATCATTATCTATTCAAATAGCCGGATTCCTCGGATATGGAAACTTGGACCCCTTGCATAGTTCATAGACAAGTGAAAGTGGATACTCTAAAATGCGCAAGATAAGCGTGAGTGCTATGGATGGCGTTCTCTAGGGAGATGGGAGTGTATCCATAGTGGAGTATTGATATGGTGAATATGTGGACTCGTGTGCGCCACCTCAGAAGTGTTACTTGCAGTCGTAGTTCAGGATAGCCACCGAGTCAAGGCTGGCTTACTGCAGTCAAACTCCACCACCCCTTTATTGATACCGATGCATATGTAGATAGTTCTGATGTAAGTCTTGTTGGGTACATTTGTACTCACGATTGCCTATTTTATGTTTTCCAGAGAGACGACAGTCTTGCTAGTAGTTCCGTATGGACTTCGACATTTAGCTTTTTACCTCAGCTACGATCTTGTGCCCTCGGCAGGATGTGGTAGATAGTCAGGCTTCTCAGCCTTTTTCATTTATAGATGTCTGTACTCACACATGTTAAGCTTCCGCATGTGCTTTGTCTGGTATGCTCTAAATGTTGGGTCATGTGACCCATGTTTGTAATATCTGGCTCTTCGGAGCCTAATGAATAAATACTTTGAGTCGTAGAGTTTTGTTGTGATGCCATGTTGTATTTGCACATATCGAGCATATTGTGTGTATGTTATTGAAATGCTTGGTATGTGTGGGATCTGACAATCTAGTTGTTTATCCTTGGTAGCCTGTGTTATGGGGAAATGTAGTCTGGTATTTCCAGTGAGCCTTTGTAGTCTGCTACAGCCCGGTTTACCGGAGTCCTGCTAGCCCAGTACTACTGCTCCAGAACACTTAGACTGGCCGGCATGTGATTCACTTCATTCCTGTGTCTGTCCCTTCAGGGAAATGTCACGCGGTGACTTCTGGAGTCCTGCCTGCTACAGCCCGGTGTCCTGGAGTCCTGTTAGCCCAGTTGCTACAGCCCGGATTCACACGCTGATGACCGACATGTTCGATGTTGTTTCTTGTATGCCTGTCCCCGTAAGTTAGTGCCACATTGGGTTCACGACTAGTCATGCCGGCCCGTGTTCTCTGTCATATGGATGCTAGCGACACTATCATATACATGAGCCAAAAGGCGCAAACGGTCCCGGGCCAGGTAAGGTGGCACCCGTGGGAATACCGTGTGTGAGGCCGCAAAGTGATATGAAGTGTTACATTCTAGATTGGTGTGACTTAGGATCGGGGTCAAGACAGCTTGTCTAGAAATGCTTTAGTTATATAAGGGAATTGATTGTGGAAGGGAACATAAGGCTCTTTTTACTCCTTTACCTTCTGCCCTTCTAATCTAAGTCATCCTCTTCTCTTATACGGGGATTAAGAACTAGGCCTTCTCATCTATCTATTAGGATGACGAGTTACTATGATAGAGACTTATAGGATTGTTGGTTTCAGGCCTTAGTTCAGTTCTTACTACATCTGTGTATCGTCAGTGGGTCTCGAACCTTGATATTGTGCTGTTGAGTGGTTATGCCACCATTTTGCAGGATGTCTCAAATCATTTTGAGCATTTATAGCTATTATGTTGTCCGAGTCATCCCAGGTTTCTAAATAGACTGATGCACTTGCAAATCTTTCCTCCATGTTCCTGTTGTATTTTTGGGCCAGATTAAGCACACTAATCGGTGAGTTGAGGTACTCTGTTGCCTCGACATATATGTTGGAGTTGTTATTATGACACTAGGGTATCTTAGAGTTAGTAATCTAGCCATGTTTGGTGTTCCCAGTGTGATGATTCTGGCCACCATTCTCGAAAGCATCTCATGATGTTATTTAGTTAGTAGGTATTCTACTCCTGGGTTTTGAACCCGAGATTCACCCTACTTCATGTTGTTAGTATTTGCTAGTTCCCCTAAGATATTAGTAACCTTGTGATAGTCCTCGAGGTCTGTGTTATATCGTTCTTCCAATACCATGAGCCAATATGGCAGAAGTTATTTGAACCAAAAGATCACAATCAGAGTACTCTTGAGGAGTTCTCCATTCAAAATTGTTACTCTGCCAGTCCTACCTCTCTACATGGGTTATCCGGAAGAAACATGTTGAACTTGGTTCGACATACTAATCTATGCATCCACAACTCAGAAAGTTATATGTTCCTTGAGTTGACCCTCCTCAGCTGTATTCCGACCCTAGTCTATCAATTGATAGTCAGGAATAGTTGTGCATTCGTGTTCATCGATGCCTATTATTCTTGTGGTCCGTCAAGCCATTCTATTCTGGAATGACTAGGAGAAACAAACTCCAGTACCTCGTCCATTTCTAGGATTGGGTCAAAACAATTGTATTCCATAGATCAAAATGCCAATCCAGCTTTTGCTCTACTCTACCTTGGAGCGTTACCATCTTTATGTCAGTAGTGGCATGAGAATTGCACCACCTCTTATGAATTATTGATGCAGTAATACTTCTTGCCATCATTGTTCATTCCTCGGTTCCGTGTTATTGTAACCGGAATGCCGACAAGTGTACTGTGATGTGTGAAATCAATACTCCAAGCAACTAGTTACTTGGTAGTAAATGGACAATATTCTCATTCTTAGCATGTTGGTTATTGAATCATCATTGTAAGATAGATTGTGCTACCTAGACCATTTTCCTGGTGTACCCTTTGATCCTTGAGCTAGGATTGAATCCCTTGCTTTTCTGATCATGTCGTCCTGCCCTGAAAAGCAAGATTGTTCTCGAGATTGATAACATATCGGTGGTTCGTGATTTTCCAGATATCTTCTTGGAAGTATTACCAGGTTTTTCCCTGACTGTTATGTAGAGCTCGTGATCATGTTGGTTTTCCTTTAAACCACCCATTCTCCAAGATTCTGTGTTGGATACCTGTGAACTAGTTCAATAAGCTAAACAATAACTTGGAGAGTTGGAAGATGAAAGCTTGTCCCACTTAGTTCATTTTCAAAAGGATATCTTTGTGTGTGTGTGTGCGTGTGTTGATGAGAGATGATATCTTCATCGATTGTTCCTCGTGATCGGTTGTTGAATCTATCATCTTGTCCAAACCTTGATTTGAGTGTGGGCTATCTTCAAATCAAGTTAGAACCAACGATATTCATAATGTCGTCTTACTCGTGGTTGTTCCTCGAGCATACACCATTACATCCTTTGGTCTGACCAATACTATCACATTGTTCACATGATGGTGGAAGTCCAGTGATATGGAAATTCCGATGAGTTGCTGTTAAGCCCATCAGCGGCATCTTGTCTCCTCCATGATTCATGATGAACATTGAGCTAGTGTTGGAAACATTGTAAGCATTGCCTTCGTGTTCCGCTCATGAGGTATATGTTTTGGTGAAAGAAGTGACTTTCTCCAAGATCACGTGCAATAGTTGTAAGTTGCCGCCATGAATTTGAGAAATATTTATTTTGTTTTCGTTGGAATCATCCCAAATCAGTCATGCATACGTGCTAAGTATTCTATGGTTTGGTAGATTAATTACCTCCACTCCATATGTATACCCTAGCACACCAAGCCACTGATTGACTTGTTCAAGTAAAAGGTGTTGTCGTGCTAATCCTAGGTCATGAACAGGACTTTGTTACCAAGCTGATGGTTCCCAACCAGAACTCGGTAGTGATTGTTGTAAGACTACTATGTGGTCATGCTTGTCTTGGACAGCGTATTCACAGGTATGTAGCAGAACCAGCTCATGTTTTGAAGCTTGCTATCGTAGTTCATCTCCCGAGAATCTCGCAACATCATCTCGTCAATTTGTGTTGCAACTCTTCCTTTCAGACATGTTGAGTCTGAAGTATCCTGTTTCTAACCAGATCTGAATCTCAGGCAGATATGATGGCTGGAACATTTCCAAGATCTATGATGTAGGTTCTGCGGAGGTTGATGTTCTGGCCGACACACCTAGCCGGAAGATCTATTATTGTAGTATCTTGCACAAACAATTCGACCATCTTCTCCATGAGGATTTGGTATGACTTATTCCACAAGTTGTTCCTTATGGACTTTTGTGCTCCCGAAGTCCGACCTTTACTTGATGGCCATGTTGATGATTTTAAGCATTACCCGTGGTACCTGGTACATCAAGGAGAACATTAGAAGCGGAGTGCTAAATGACTCTCGGTCGATCATCCAGATTTGCTTCTTTGGCATTGCTAAGGAAAAATCCGAGAAAGTGATGTCCTCCTTTGCATCTGCATCCTCCATCACCATTTATCATGGTAGTACAATGTGTTGCCAGGATCCTTGGCACGGATGTTGGTAAAACCTTCATGACTACGGAAATGCTCAAGTTCTTGATAGCACGCTCGGTCATTGTGTTATATCCTCGGTATCAATTGGAATGTGTCTTCCGTTGCCGAGTTGTCCTATAACTCCAGTTTCCTCTCCAAACTGAGTATGCCATTCTTTCGAATTCATTCAAATGATCAATTGTGATTTTCCTTAGGCTGGTATAGAGAGTTTCAATGATCTCTATATCAAAAGTAATTCTTTTTTCCACTTAAGGGAATAATTCTATGAGTCACCTTCCCCAAGGTGTCCCGTTACGGTATCATGGGCAACTTAACTCCTCGCTACTTTGAAACCCCCCTCACCATCTATTTAAGCGTCGAATTGTTGCCTACCAATTTGAACCTTTGTCATATGTTTCACATCCATCATCTCTAATGTGTGTTTTGCATCTCAGCTCAAGGGATGTTTCTACGTCTCATTCCGTGAGTTGATCTTGTGTTCATTAAGATCGTTGATCCATTCTTGTGAGGTTGTCTTTCTCTCTTGTCCCCATGTTGGATGAAGTTCTCGAAGGAAAGGATGTCATAATCGATATGATGTAGCGGATCAACATCTCCGAGAAGGGCAGTTGGATCATGAAGATTGTGATAGTTCGAGTCCCCTCTTCTTTTTACCCACGCTTGAATCTCGGGACGAGATTCTTGTTTAGTGGGGGTGAGTTGTATCATCATCTTGCATCATCATCCTGCATCATGTTTAAATTTCTCAGAAACTTGAAATGGGGGTGCACATTGAAATCCAAATAGGCCCAGCTTAAAAAAATGCATTCAATGAACCCAAAATGCTTCCATCAATATTTGATAATTTTTGGCAAGGCTTGACACCAAACCAAAAATAGTGAACATTTTTGTGGAATATTTTGGGCACTGAATTTAAATCACTATTGTATTTGAATTGGGGCATTTGAATTCTATAAATATTTTAAATGCTCCAAAAATTCTGGTTTAAATTGTGGGATTTTGGAATAATCCAAATAATGCTCCTAATTTTTCTCAGGAGTTAAAAAAATGAATTAGTATTTTTACTAATTCAAAACAGAATAAAAGAAATAGGAAAAATCTGAAACAGAAGAAAAGTAGAAAAGGGAAAGAAACCTACCCAACTTACCTCGTGGCCTAGTAGGACCGGCCTAGCTGGTCGAGCCCACTACTGTAGCCACCGCGCCGTCTTCCACCTCGCGCCAGTAGGCGAGGCGCATGCACTGCCGTGCGGCCACCTCCTCCCTGCCTGGCTGGCCCCCTCCTCCCTCTGGACGCCCTGGAATGTTGACGCGCACCCCTGATCCCTCTCACTCTTCTGCGTGGCCCTCCTCTCCTCTGCTTCCTCACTCCCACCCGGACCAGTCGCGCCCGCCGTCACCGTCCACTACCACCGCAGCCACCGCCATTGTTTCCCCCGGCTAGAGAGTCCAACGGCTACGCCTCCTCGCGCTGGTCACCTCCACCAATGAACTCGAGCGGACGAGCCCCAAGACGACGCCATCGATCCCTTCTTCGACCTCCACTCGCCAAGATCGCCGGTGACCCCATGCTTGCCTCGTTGCCTCCCTGAGGCTCCTGAGCTGCTCTTCTGGACCGCTGTGAGCTCCTGCTCCTTCCCCCCTTGCTCCCCCCTCCGTTCCCGTCCGTTAGCCGCCGTCCCCGCGAGCCCTGGGCTCCGGCCGCCGCCATGGCCGCGGAGCTCCATACTCCTGAGCACCTCCGCTCGATCCAGTGGCACCAGCGTGCTCCTCAAACTTCTAGGAGTCCTCCCTGTCGCTCAGCTCGCTCGACAGCCAAGTGCAGCGCCTCGCCCGTGCTAAGTCGAACTCTGACCGCTGCCATCTGTCATTGCAGTCGTAGTTTCCGGCCTCCTCTCGCCCAGCTGGATACTCCGTTGGACGCGGGACACGTCCAGCAGCCCGTAGGGCCAATTCGCGAGTCGAACAGTCTCCGGACGGCGAATCCTGAGCGCCTCCGCCGCCCTGTTTGGTCGCTGGCGGCTAACCGCCGGTGTGCTGACGTGGCCACCTAGTTAGGGTTAATCACCCACTAATTAAACCCCTAACCCCCTTACACATGGGCCCCATGCCCTAACTAACCGTAGTTTAAAAGTTGTTTAGTTTTAACTAATCACTATGGACCCACGCGTCAGCGTTGACGTTGCTGACGTGGTCATTGACTGGGCCCACATGTCAACGACCCTAAATAGCACTAAGACACTGACCAGTGGGTCCCGCTGGTCAGGTTTGACCTGGACGGCTCCTGTTGACCTGCTGACGTTATCATGACCTAATGCTAATGCAGTAATACATTTTCTGGATTTATTAATAATCAGGAAATTCTAGAAAATATCCAAAACTTCAAAAATTCATAGAAATTAATCTATAGCTCCAAATGAAATAAATTATATATGAAAAATGATCAGAAAAATTCAAGGAATCCATCCGTACCATTTTCATGCATGTTAGAACAACTTATGGCTGTTGTTTAGGCCAAATCATTTAAATGGCATTTAAACCCTCACGTATGGAGTTTGAATTTGAACCTAGGGTTCGAACCAACTCCAATTAACATGTTGCTAGATGCATTAGCTCAAAACACAGCATATTGACATGTCATGATCTTGCATCATATTGTGCATTGCATTGATTGTGCTCTCCTTCTCTGTTGCCGGAACTTGTCCCCTCTCGATAGACGTGCTTCCGACAATGAGTTCGATGACACCGATGAAGAGCTATAATAGCTTCAGAAGTGCCAGGCAAGCAAAACCCCCTTGTTCATTCCAATACAATCCCACTCTCTCTCTCCTGCTCTCTTTTACTGCATTAGGACAACAATGTTTCAACTGTTACATGCTGCGGTAGTTGAACCCCTTTCCTCTGCATGACTTGTCGTTGCCATAGTAAATAGATGAAACCCACTAGCATGAGTAGGAGTTGTTTGAGCCCTGATGTGCCTACTCGTTCATGCTTGCTTGTCATGCCTGCTACTGCTTAGAGTTGATTCAGGTCTGATTCATCGGGGATGAATTGGAATGGTGATGAACATGTCCTACCGTGTGTGATCTAAGTGTGTGAACACGATTTGGTAAAGGTAGTGGTGAGAGGCCGTGTAGGAGTACATGGTGGGTTGTCTTACTGGAACCGTCCCTAAGCACTGAGTTCTATGTATGTTGTCCAATGAATCGATACTACCACACATTGGGATCCTTAATTGACTCCACCACCCCTTTGTTGATACTAATGCATATGTGGTAGTATCGAGTCATTGGACAACATACATAGAACTCAGTGCTTAGGGACGGTTCCAGTAAGACAACCCACCAGTTACTCCTACATGGCCTCTCACCGCTACCTTTACCAAATCATGTTCACACACTTCACTCTCAGCATCAGAACATCAAACATTGCACTCCAATTCATTCCCAATGAATCAGACCCGACACACTGTAAGCAATAGCAAGCAAGGCATGGTAGGATCACAACAATGGCTTCAATCAACTCCTACACATGCTAGTGGGTTTCAACTATTTACTATGGCAATGACAGGTAATGAAGAGGAATGCGTTCAACTACCACAGCACAAAGTACCAATTGAATCGTTGTTGTCCTAGTGCAATGACAGAGAGCAGGAGCGAGAGAGTAGGATTGTATCGGAATGAACAAGGGGGTCTGCTTTCCTGGTAGATCAACAGTGGGGGCACTGCTCCTCAGACAGGTACTCTGGAACGGTCTCCGAAGCAAGACCTATCGAGAAGGAACGGTGTCGACAATCGAACACAAGCATATGCAACAATATGATGCATGAATATGTGATGTGTTTTGAGCTAGTGCATTTAGCATTCAACTTGGAAGAGGTCCATTTGAACCAAAGGTTCAAATGCAACTCAAATTTAAGTCCCTTTAAATGCCATAAGTGTGTTTTCATATATACAACATGTATAGGTTGGTTTGTCATGCATGAAAATGGTACATATGGATAGATTGAATTTTTCTCATAATTTTTCATATATAACTTATTTCAATCTGAGCTACTGTTGAATTTCTATGAATTTTTGAAGTATAGCTAATTTTCTGGAATTTCCTAATTTAATATAAAACCAGAAAAGAATAAATTCGTCAGCATGATGTTTGAGTGACATCAGCAGGTCAACGGTTCAGTCCAGGTCAAACCTGACCAGTGGGACCCATATGTCAGTGTCTAACTAACTAACTTAAGTTAATTAGCAATAATCTAATCCTAATCTAGCTTAGTTAAGATCCTGGGCCCACATGTCAGTATCATCAGGCTAATTAGGTTTAATTAACACTTAACTAAAATTAGCAGGGGCCTGGGCCCACTTGTCAGTGATCCAGGGGAGGTCAAACCCCTAGTCAGCGGGGTCAAACCCGCCGGCTACTCGACGCCGGCGAGGCCAGACGAGGCGGAGGGCCTCGGATTTGGTCCTCCGGTGACCAAATGGGCCATGGAGACCATCTCAGAGGAGCTGGTGCTTGCACGCATCTAGGGGAGCAGACGGGAGGCTGCGGGGGCGGCGGAGCTTGTCGGAGCGAAGCTTGCGGCGGCAGCCGGAGCTCGGCTCGAGCGGGCGCAGCGCTGCGGTGCACGGGGAGGCAGGGTAGAAGGGGGAACCAACGAGAGGCTCACAGTGGACCGGAAGAGAAGCTCAGCGGGCTCGGGGACGCGCTGACGGCGGCGAGCGGTGACGGAGATCCATGGCGGTCGGAGGTGAAGAAGGCGACAGGGACGGCTCCACGGGGCGTCCGGCGATGCACGGCTTGGCGGAGAGGTAGCAGACGAGGTGGCGGAGCTTCTGGGCACGACGGTGGGGCGAGGGGATGGCAGGGAGCACGGGGGCAGCGAACGGTGGTGATCGGCTCATTCGGTCCAGCGAGAGAGAGAGCAGAGGAGGCAGGGAAGGGGGGATGAGAGTGAGAGTGGTTCCGGCGCAACGCGTGGTGTCGCGCCGAACATCTAGGCGGCGAGGGGGCACGCGCCTCGCCTACTGGCGCGAGGTGGGGGACGGGGCAGTGGCCAGTTGGGCTGGCCCAGAGCGGCAGCAGGCCAGGTAGATCGGCCCAGGTAAAGTCCAGGTAGGTTTTTCCCATTTTGTTTCTTTACTATTTTTTTCTGACATTTGTTTTGATTTAATAATAATACTAAATCATTTTATGTACTTCTGTAAATTTTTGTAGGGACTAGTTGGATTGCTCAAAAACTCCTCACCAATTAACATAATTTTTGGACATATATTATATATATAGCAAATATATATCCAAAGCAATTAATTACTGGATTAATTACAAATGCCCAAAATAAATACGTATGAGCTCTTAAAAATATTGGTTTGATTTTTATCTCTGTCCAATATTTTCAGAGAGCAACATGAGCATTTTCTTGGACCTTTTTGGAGCAATTTTTTTATTTGGGTCATTTCCAGAAATGATTCTGAGGGTTTTACAAATCCTCATTTCAAATTTAAATGGAATTTAAACATGATGCACAAATGACTAGCTAGTCTAGGTCATACCAGAACTAGGGATGTGACAACTCGCTCCCACTTGAAAGAATCTCGTCCTGAGATTCAGAGGTCGACAGAAAGAAAGCGGGGTACTCCAGTCGAAGACGATCTTCTCGCTCCCAAGTAGCTTCTCACTCGGAATGATGAGACCAATGAACTTTGAGAAACTTGATGTTATGACGCCAAGTGACACGCTGTGCTTGATCAAGAATGCGAACAGGGTACTCTTGATATGTGAGGTTATCTTGGAGATCAAGCGTTTTGTGGTCGACTTCAAGGATGGAATCCGAGAAGCAACGCCTGAGTTGAGAGACGTGGAAGACATCATGTACTCGAGAAAGATGTGGGGGTAGTTCCAACTGGTAGGCAACCTCTCCTCATTTAGCGAGAATGCGAAAAGGACCAATGTAACAAGGAGCCAACTTGCCCTTGATACCAAAACGATGGGTACCCTTCAAAGGAGTAACCCGAAGATAAGCCTTGTCGCCAACTTCATAAGCCACTTCCTTATGACGACGGTCATATTGGCTCTTTTGACGAGATTGGGCTGTTTTCTAATTCTCATGAATGATGCGAACTTGCTCTTCTTCCTCCTGGATCATATCCGATCCAAAGAATTGTCTTTCACCAGTTTCTGACCAGTTCAAAGGTGTTCGACATCTTCATGCATACAGAACCTCAAAAGGAGCTTTCTTGAGGCTGGTTGGTAGCTATTGTTATAAGCAAACTCGGCGAATGGAAGACACTTCTCGTAATCCATGCCGAATGAGATAACACAGGCTCTAAGCATGTCTTCGAGAATTTGGTTGACCCTTTCCACCCGACCACTTGATTGAGGGTGGAAAGCGGTATTGAAGGAAAGATGGGTGCCCATGGCAGTTTGGAAACTCTCCCAGAAATGAGAAGTGAAAAGACTACCACGGTCTGAATTGATCTCTAGTGAAACACCATGAAGTGACACTATTCGAGAAATATATAAGTCAGCGAGCTGACTAGCAGTGATACTCTCTCGAACAGGTAGGAAGTGAGCCACTTTGGAAAGACGATCAATGACTACGAAGATAGCATTATTCCTTCTCTTGGTCCTGGGAAAGCCGGTGATGAAGTCCATACCAACTTTATCCCATTTCCACTCAGGAATAGCTAATGGCCGTAGGGTGCCAGCATGCCTTTGATGCTCTGCCTTAACGCGACGACAAACGTCGCAGTTAGAAATGAACTGAGCAATTTCTCTCTTCATCCTAGTCCACCAGAACCTCTGGCATAGGTCCTGATACATCTTAGTGCTACCAGGATGAATCGTGAGAGGAGATTCATGCGCCTCCTTCAGGATCAGTTGTCGAAGATGTTGCTTCTTGGGAACCACCAGACGGTTCTCGAAGAAAACAAAACCTCGATCATCAACAGAGAAACTACCTGCAGCTCCCTTCCGAACGTTATCCTTGATTCGGGAAATACCCGTATCATATTGCTGGCTAGTTATGACCTGATCCTCGAGAGTAGGTTTCACCACCAAGGTAGAAAGGAATCCGTGAGGAGCAATGTGAAGATTAAGCTTACAGAATTCCTCATGGAGAAGTGGTTGGCCCTGCCGCAACATGAGATTGTTGCAATAGGATTTATGACTTAGCGCATGAGCCATGACATTACCCTTGCCTGTGGTGTAGGTAATCCCTAAGTCGTCATCTGAGATCAACTCCAACCAACGTCTTTGCCTAAGGTTCAAATCTGGTTGGGTGAAAATATACATAAGACACTGGTGATCGGTGTAAATCTCGCAATGTTTACCAAGAAGGTAATGTCGCCATGTCTTAAGTGCATAGACTACGGCTGCAAGCTCTAGATCATGAGTAGGATAATTCTCCTCATGTGGATGCAACTGTCAAGATGCATAGGCAATCACATGATGATCCTACATAATAATGCAACCTAGTCCCTATCGTGAGGCGCCGCAGTAGATAACAAAATCTTTAGTGAAATCCGGTGGCACAAGTATGGGAGCAGAACTCAGGCGTCTTTTCAGCTCCTAAAAACCGTTCTCACACTGTGGGGACCACTCAAGCTTTTTATCTTTCTTGAGAAGTTCCGTGAGAGGATTGGCCACTTTGGAGAATTTCTCAACGAAGCGGCGACAATAACTAGCTAGGCCAAGGAAACTTCTAACTTGATAAACAGTTTCAGGCCGAGTCTAATCAAGAACGGCCTGAACTCTCTTGGGATTGACAGCAATGCCCTTACCAGGTATCACGTGGCCCAGGTAGGTCACTTTTGGCAACCAAAATTCGCACTTGGACAACTTGGCATAAAGGCGGTGCTCTCTGAGTTTCTCTAACACAAGTCTAAGATGTTCGGCATGCTCTTCCTCGTTCTTCGAGTAAATAAGAATATCATCGAGGTAAACCACGACGAACTTATCTATGTACTCCATGAAGATCGAGTTCATCAAGCGAGAGAATGTAGCTGGAGCATTGGTTAGACCAAAGGACATGACGGTGTACTCGTACAGGCCATAACGAGTGACAAAAGCCGTCTTAGGAATGTCGCCATTTCTGATCTTGATTTGGTGGTAGCCTAACCTCAAATCCATCTTTGAAAGGACTGAGGATCCAGCGAGCTGATCATACAAATCATTGATCCTGGGGAGAAGATACTTGTTCTTTATCGTGACCAAATTAACGGGACGATAATCTACAACCATTCGGTCCTTACCATCCTTCTTCTTGACGAAGAGGACGGGGCAAGCCCAGGGAGAAGAACTAGGACGGATGAAACCCTTTTGTAAGGACTCATCAAGTTGTTTCTTAAGCTCAGCTAGCTCAAAGGGTGCCATCTTGTATGGTCTCCTAGAGATTGGAGCGGTTCCTGGGATAAGATCTATGACAAACTCTACATCTCTGTCAGGTGGAATACCTGGCAGTTCCTCTAGAAAGACATCTGGAAAGTCATGGACTACCGAGATATCTCCGAGATCAGGAAGAGGGTTGGCATTAAGAAAATAGAGCTGACGCCTTGCAACTCTGGTGGAGAAATTGACTATCTTGCCAGATGGGTGTGTAAATTGAACAAACCTTGTGTAACAATCCATCTTGGCATAATGAGCTTTCATCCAGTCCATACCCAAGATGATGTTAATATCTGTAGACTTGAGGGCTATAAGTGATGCAAGGAACACAAGTCTATCAACAAGGATTTCATTACCATGGCTTACACTAGAAGTTTGCCATTTGGACCCAGGAGTTTGAATGACTAGTGGAGAGGGCATATCACAAAATGAAATGTTGTGCAAGTTAGCAAAGCTTTTAGAAATGAAGGAGTGAGATGCTCCGGTATCAAAAAGAACCAAAGTTGGATTGCAATTGACAAGGAGTGTACCAAGAAAACCATCCGGATCATCATGAGCGTCTTTAGCTGAGACATGATGCACATGTCCACGTTTAGTGGAAGTTGACTTCACACTGAATTTCTTGCGTGATGGCTTACCACGAAGAATAGACTCCTCGGGCTGGGGTGGAGCATAGTTGGCTTTAGAGCAGTCACGTGCATAGTGTCCTGGCTCTCCGCATGTGAAACAAGTCCCTGAAGTAGGACGTGGACCCGCATTGCAAAGCGGTCTACCAACAGGCCTGGGTGGAGCATGTAACTGAACTGGGTGAGGTGCCACACAAGAAGGCCTCGGTGTATAACCGGGTGGAAGAGCGGAGTTCGGAACCCAAATCCGGCGCTTCTGATAACTAGAACCGGAGGATGAACTCAAATCACGGGTGTGCTTAAAAGACACCTCATAAGTGAGCTGAGCTGTCTCTGCATTAATGGCCTTGTTCACAAGGGCCTGGAATGTATCACAGTGATGAAGTGGAGATCACGATGCAACTTGGGGTTGAGACCCTTTCGGAACCTAGCCTGCTTCTTAGCGTCTGTGGACACCTCCTCTGTAGCATAGCAGGCAAGGTTCTCAAACTCTCTGCTGTAAGCATCAACAGCCATCTACCTCTGGGTGAAACTATAGAACTCTTCTCTCTTGCTGTCAATGAGGGCTTGACGAATGTGATGCTCGCGAAAAGCCTCAGTGAAATCTCTCCAGGTGGGTATCTGGCCAGCTAGAAGCATAGCCTCATAGTTCTGCCACCAAAGACTAGCAGGACCTTCCAAGTGATATGCAGCATGGGTGACCTTGTCACCTTCAGCTAAGCTCGCGGAACGCAGCTTGTGTGTGATACTACGGATCCAGTCATCTGCATCGAGTGGTTCAATGGAATGATGGAAGGTAGGCAGTTTGAGGCCAATGAAGACATGAATGGACATAGACTCTTTGTACTGATGGGCGGTGTTCTCCTCAATACGTTCTAACAAGAGGTTAGACTCTCACTTGTTCTTCTCCATCTCTAACATGAACTCTGCCAACGAAGGCTGGTTGGGAGGATCCTCATCCCTACCATCTCCGTGGTTCCGGCTACGAGCAAGAGAACTTCGGTTAACTGACGACATCCTAAAGAACGAACCAAGGAAACAAGGATGGATTCAACATCATCATAAGCATGTAGAATATAGTACAAGGAAAATACTATCTCTTGAACTCCTTGGACAATTCCGGTAGCATAACGGCAGTAAAATGCTCAAAATGAGACATTCTGCAAAAGACGGGGTAGCACCAAACTCAACATCATCATCATATTATCCCAGGAGTAGAATAGAAGGGGTGAGATCTATTATTGTAGTATCTTGAACGAGCAAGTCGACCATCTTCTCCATGAGGATTTGGTATGACTTATTCCATAAGTTGTTCCTCATGGATTTTTGTGCTCCCGAAGTTTGACCTTTACTTGATGGCCATGTTGATGCTTCTAAGCATTGACCGTGGTACCTAGTACATCAGGGAGAACATTAGAAGCGGAGTGCTAAATGTCTCTTGGTCAATCATCCAGATTTGCTTCTTCGGCATTGCTAAGGAAAAATCTGAGGAAGTGATGTCCTCCTTGCATCTGCATCCTCCATCACCGTTTATCATGGTAGTATGATGTGTTGCCGGGATCCTCGGCACGGATGTTGGTAAAACATTGATGAATACGGAAATGCTCAAGTTCTTGAGAGCACGCTCGTTCATTGGGTTATATCCTCAGTATCAATTGGAATGTGCCTTCCGTTGTCGAGTTGTCCTATAACTCTAGTTTCCTCTCCAAACTAAGTATGCCATTCTTTCGAGTTCATTCAAACGATCAATTATGATTTTCCTTAGGCTGGTATAGAGAGTTTCAATGATCTCTCTATCAAAAGTAATTCTTTTTCCCACTTAAGGGAATAATTCTACGAGTCACCTTCCCCGAGGTGTCCAGTTATGGAATCATGGCAATTATCTCCTCACTACCTTGAAAACCATGCAATAACCTACTCCAGCATGGAATTATCGCCTACCAATTTTAACCTATGTCATATGTTTCTCATCCATCATCTCTGATGTGTGTTTTGCGTCTTAGCTCAATGGATGTTTCTACGTCTCATTCCGTGAGTTGATCTTGTGTTCATTAAGATCGATGATCCATTCTTGTGAGGTTGTCTTGCTCTCTTGTCGCCAAGTTGGATGAAGTTCTCGAAGGAGAGGATGTCGTAATCAAAGATGATTATCGAATCAACGTTCTTATGAAGTGCAACATGGATCGTGAAGACTGTGTCAGTTCCGTGTCCCCTCTGCCTTCTTACCTCACGTCCTGAATCTCGGGACGAGATTCTTGTTTAGTAGGGGTGAGCTGTCACATCCCTAGTTCTGGAATGCACTAGGCTAGCCCTTCATGTGAGCATCATGTTTAAATTCAAATGAAATTTGAATTGAGGAATTTTCAAAAGCCTCAAAAGACCTCTAAAAATAACCAACATTTAAATCTCATCAAATGAGTCCAAGAAAATGTTCCTGTTAATCTCTGGGAATATCGGCAAGGGATAAAATTCAAACCAATATTTCTAGAATCTAAGAAACAATTATTTTGGGCCTTTGAATTAATCCAATAAATATTTGAATTGGATCTATATTTGTTATATAACAAATATATGTTCAATAATTCAGGAAATTGTTGTGTAGCTTTGGATAAGTCCATTTAGTTCACACAATTATTTTCATGAATTTTGAAAATGGTTTGGTCTTTGAACTAAACCAAAACATAATAGCAAAAATGGAAAAAGAGAACAAATTAAATAACTCAGAGAGAGAGAGAGAGTTAGTACCTAGGCCGCCTACCTGTGCGGCCTGCTGCTGAAGCCGACCCAGCCCAGCCACCTCCCCTGCCAGTTGTCTTCCTCCCCTCGCCAGAAGGCAGAGGGGAAGCAGTGCATGGCGCTCGCACACGCGAGCATGCAGCTACCTGCCTGGCCCCTCCCTAGCTAGCGCGACACTGGGATCGTCACCCCGTGGCCTCTGGAACCCACCGACCCCTCTCTCACTTTTCCCCCTCGCCCCCTCGCTCTCTTCACGTCATGGCCGACGCGCTCGTCGCCGCCGTTCGCTGCCAGGCGGCCACAGCCACCCCCTTGCTCCTCTGCCATCCCCAAGAGCTTCGCCCCAACCTCTCCTTCGTCTCTGCCGAGCCAAACGACGCCGGAGCGCCCCGCAGCGCCGCCGTCGCCATTGTCTTCGTCCACTGCATCGACAGACGTCGTCGTCGATTCGCAGCAACCCAACCGCACCCGACCTCGCCGACGACACCGTCGGACGCGCTATGAGCACCCGCATCGTCTCCCCTTCTCCCCTGGTCGCGCTCGCCCTCTAGACCGTAGCCCCGCCATGACCGAAAGCTTGCTCGCCGCCATCCATATCGCTGTCATGGCGAGAGCCCACAGACATCACATCCGAGGACGCTATCATCCTCAGCACACTCCCAGGAGCCGAGAACACCCACCAGATCCTCCTCCCGTGCGCCGTGGCGCCTGACCCGCTGACGCCGAACTCCGGCCGCCGCCTCTGTGCTCGCCGTCGTCATTTCCGGCGACCCCGAGGCCTCCCGATCACTCTTCTGGACGCGGTCGAGCGCGGGCTATCTTCGGGTGGTGTTCGCACGTCCAGCCGCCGCCCGTAGCGCGTTCCCGAGAGTCGCCGCCGCGTTTGTGTGCTCGCCGGCGTTCAACTCCAGCATGTTGACATGGCCGCGTGATTAGTGCTAATCGCTGCCAGCTAACCAACCTATAGTCACTAATTAGAGCAAGGTCGACTGACATGTGGGCCCAGGCCTTAACTAATGTAGATTAGGTTTAGTTTAATTTTAATTAACTCTGTTAGTTAACCGTGTCACTAACGTGTGGACCCCACACGTCAGGTTTGACCTGGACCGAGCCGTTGACCTGCTGACGTCACTATGAGGTCATGCTGACACAATAATTCCTTTCTTGAATTTAAATAAATCTTAAATGATTTATTATTTTCAGAAAATGCCCAAAACTTCTAAAAATCATAGAAAATTATCTATAACTCCAAATAAGATAAATTATATATGAAAAATGATCAGAAAAATTTTTAGAATCTGTTTATGGTACTTTCATGCATGTTTGAACAAGTTAACCTCATTGAATAGGATAAATCATGATTAGGGCAATTTATGAACTAGCATTTGGAGTTGGAGTTTAACCCTGTTTGAATTCCACTTCAATTAACTTGGCTTACTGCTGCATTAGGTCAATTCAGTTCCTTAACATGACATGTCATTCATTTGATTGTGCATTGCAGTGAATGTTGTTTCTTTTGTGTTTTCCGGTGGTTATTCCCTCTTAGTAGACGATGTTTCCGACGACGTGATCAATGACACCGATGAAGAGCTATACTACCTTCGGAAGTGCCAGGCAAGCAAAACCCCCTTGTTCATTCCGATACAATCCCACTCTCTCGCTCTTGCTCTCGTTTACTGTATTAGGACAACAACGATTCAACTGTTAAGCCTGCTACTGCTTAGTTGAACCCCTTTTCCTCTGCATGACCTATCATTGCCACAGTAAATAGATGAAACCCACTAGCATGAGTAGGAGTTGTTTGATCCATGATGTGCCTACTCATTCGTGCTTGTTTGTCAAGCCTGCTACTGCTTAGAGTTGAGTCAGGTCTGATTCATCGGGGTTGAATTGGAATGTGGTGAACGTGTCCTACAGTTGAGAGCTAAGTGCGTGAACATGATTTGGTAAAGATAGCGGTGAGAGGCCATGTAGGAGTACATGGTGGGTTGTCTCATTGCAGCCATTCTCAGGAACTGAGTTCTATGTTTGTGATCCATGAACAGTTACTACCACACATTGGATTCCGGCAACTCGACCCTTCTCGGCTTATTAATCAACTCGATCTCTGTCCAGGAGTTTCAACTAGTTTCTGGTGTTTGTAGGTAGTGTTAGTAGTCTACCAAGTGGCACCCGGTACAGGTGGGCTTGGGAGAGACTAGGCATAGTGGCACGGTGTACCAAGTGGCACCCGGATGGTATGCTTGGGAACCCTGCACACATCGTTTGGGGCCGTGAGCGACACCCTGGCCGGATCTCCTTTCGGATGGAACCCGAATAGGCGATAAACCTGGATGAGAGACTTATGTGGTTAGTCAGGTCGTGGCCGACTCCCTCGCCAGGCTTCCGCTTGAAGGTTGCCGAGGTACAGGACGTGTACATGGTGGTAAGTGGCGAGAGCATGTGTGAAGAAGTACACCCCTGTAGGGTTATCATTATCTATTTGAATAGCCGAAATCCTCGGATATGGAAACTTGGACCCCTTGCATAGTTCATAGACAAGTGAAAGTGGATACTCTAAAATGCCCAAGATAAGTGTGAGTGTTATGGATGGAGTTCTCATAGGAAGACGGGAGCGGATCTATAGTGGTGTATTGATATGGTGAATATGTGGACTCGTGTGCGCCACCTCAAAAGAGTTACTTGCAGTCGTAGTTCAGGTTAGCCACTGAGTCAAGCTAGCTTGCTACAGTTAAACTCCACCACCCCTTTGTTGATACCGATGCATATGTAGCTAGTTCTGATGTAAGTCTTGCTGGGTACATTTGTTCTCACATTTGCTTAATTTATGTTTTTGCAAAGAGACTTCAGTCTCACTAGTGGTTCCACGTGGACTTCGACGTTTAGCTTGTTACCTCAGCTATGATCTTGTACCCTTGGGAGGGTCTTGTAGATAGTCAGGCTTCTGAGCCTTCTTCATTTGTAGTTGTCTGTACTCAGACAAGTTAAGCTTACGCATGTGCATGTTTCTTGTATGCTATGAATCTTGGGTCATGAGACCCATGTTTGTAATATCTCGCTCCTCGGAGCCTCTTGAATAAATACTTTAAGTCGTAGAGTTTTGTTGTGATGCCATGTTGTATTTACACATATTGAGCATATCGTGTGTATGATTGAAATGCTTGGTATGTGTGGGATCCAACAACCTAGTTGTTTATCCTTGGTAGCCTCTCTTATGGGGAAATGTAGTCTTGTGCTTCCATGAGCCATAGTAGTCCGCTACAGCCCGGTTCACCGGAGTCCTGCTAGCCCAGCACTACTGCTTCGGAACACTTGACTGGCCGGCATGTGATTCACTTTGTTCCTGTGTCTGTCCCTTCTGGGAAATGTCATGGGGTGACATCCGGAGTCCTGTCTAGCATGCTACATCCTGGTTCAACGAAGCCCTGTTAGCCTAGTGCTACAGCCCGGATTCGCATGCTGCTGACCGACATGCTCGATGTTGATTCATGTATGCCTGTCCCCATAAGTTAGTGCCACTTTGGGTTCACGACTAGTCAGGTCGGCCCGGGTTCTCTGTCATATGGATGCTAGCGACACTATCATATACGTGATCCAAAAGGTGTTATAGGCTAGATCGATGTGACTTAGAATCGGGCGCCTTTTGGCACACGTATATGATAGTGTCGCTAGAATCCATATGACAGAGAACCCGGGACGACATGACTAGTCGTGAACCCAAAGTGGCACTAACTTACGGGGACAGGCATACATATGTTGATTCATGTATGCCTGTCCCCGTAAGTTAGTGCCACTTTGGGTTCACGACTAGTCATGTCGGCCCGGGTTCTCTGTCATATGGATGTTGGCGACACTATCATATACGTGAGCCAAAAGGGACAGACACAGGAACGAAGTGAATCACATGCCGGCCAGTCAACTGTTCCGGAGAAGTAGTGCTGGGCTAGCAGGACTACGGTGAACCGGGCTGTAGCGGACTACTATGGCTCATGGAAGCACAAGACTACATTTCCCCATAAGAGAGGCTACAAAGGATAAACAACTAGGTTGTCGGATCCCACACATACCAAGCATTTCAATCATAAACACAATATGCTCAATATGTGTAAATACAACATGGCATCACAACAAAACTCTACGACTTAAAGTATTTATTCAATAGGCTCCGAGGAGCGAGATATTACAAACATGGGTCTCATGACCCAACATTTAGAGCATACAAGCAACAAGCACATGGGGAAGCTTAACTTGTCTGAATACAGACAACTACAAATGAAGAAGGCTTAGAAGCCAGACTATCTACAAGACCGTCCCATGGGTACAAGATCGTAGCTGAGGTAACAAGCTAAACGTCGAAGTCCAACTGGAACTACTAGTGAGACTGAAGTCTCCCTGCAAAAACATAAATTAAGCAAACATGAGTACAAATGTACCCAGCAAGACTTACATCAGAACTAGCTACATATGCATCGGTATCAACAAAGCGGTGGTGGAGTTTAACTGCAGCAAGCCAGCTTGACTCAGTGTCTAACCTGAACTACGACTGCAAGTAATTCTTTTGAGGTGGCGCACACGAGTCCACATATTCACCATATCAATACACCACTATGGATCCGCTCCCGTCTTCCTATGAGAACGCCATCCATAACACTCACACTTATCTTGCGCATTTTAGAGTATCCACTTTCACTTGTCTATGAACTATGCAAGGGGTCCAAGTTTCCATATCCGAGGAATCCGGCTATTCGAATAGATAATGATAACCCTGCAGGGGTGTACTTCTTCACACACGCTCTCGCCACTTACCACCATGTACACGTCGTGTACCTCGGCAACCATCAAGCGGAAGCCTGGCGAGGGAGTCGGCCACGACCTGACTAACCACACAAGTCTCTCGTCCAGGTTTATCGCCTATTCGGGTTCCATCCGCAAGGAGATCCAGCCGGGGTGTCGCCCACAGCCCCAAACGATGTGTGCAGGGTTCCCAAGCCCACCATCCGGGTGCCACTTGGTACACCGTCCCACTGTGCCTAGTCTGTCCCAAGCCCACCTGTATCGGGTGCCACTTGGTAGACTACTAACACTACCTACAAACACCAGAAACTAATTGCAACTCCTGGACAGTGATCGAGTTGATTAATAAGCCGAGAGGGGCTGAGTTACCGGAACCCAATGTGTGGTAGTAACTGTTCATGGATCACAAACACAGAACTCAGTTCCTGAGATCGACTGTAATGAGACAACCCACCATGTACTCCTTCATGGCCTCTCACCGCTACCTTTACCAAAAATCGGGTTCACACACTTAGCTCTCAACGGTAGGACATGTTCACCATGTTCCAATTCATTCCCGATAAATCAGACCTGACTCAACTCTAAGCAGTAGCAGGCATGACAACAAGCATGAATGAGTAGGCACATCAGGGCTCAGACAACTCCTACTCATGCTAGTGGGTTTCATGTATTTACTGTGGCAATGACAGGTCATGCAGAGGAAAGAGGTTCAACTACCACAGCATGTAACCGTTGAATCGTTGTTGTACTAATGCAGTAAAATAGAGCAGGAGCAAGAGAGTGGGATTGTATCGGAATGAACAAGGGCGTTTTGCTTGCCTGGCACTTCAGAAGATATTATAGATCTTCATCAGTGTCATCGAACTCATCGTCGGGATACGCCTACCGAGAGGGGACAAGCACCGACAAACAGAGGAGAACCAGAATCAATGCAATGCACAATATGATGCATGATCATGACATGGCAATGTGATGTGATTTGTCCTAATGCAACTAGCAACACAATTAAGTGTAGTTGGTTTGAACCCAAGGTTCAAATTCAAACTCCACATATGGTTATTTAAATGCCATTCATTTGATTTGTCCTAAACAGTAGCTATAAGTTGTTCTAACATGCATCAAAATGGTACAGATGGATAGATTGGATTTTTCTGATCATTTTTCATATATAAATTATTTCATTCTGAGCTACGGTTGAATTTCTATAATTTTTAGAAGTTTGGGGTATTTTCTGAAATTTATAAATCATTTCTGATTTATTTTAATTCCAGAAAACTTTACTGCGTCAGCTGGTCAACAGGACCGTCCAGGTCAAACCTGACCAGTGGGGTCCACTGGTTAGTGACCCAGG